>NC_141695.1:292129658-293420908 GCF_964263255.1 Lissotriton vulgaris
TTGTCCACTACCGCTGCCTGCACCCGTTCACAAGTGCTCTAGTTGACAAGTGGAGTCAAGAAGCGTATATATATATATATATATATATATATATATATATATATATATACTTTCCACACTCCTCTGTGAATTCACTGAAGAAAAGCCCGGACACTCGGATATGCTGTGCAAAAGGTTTTAATCGTTCAACATGACGCGTTTTGGCTTACGCCTTGTTCATGTTTGTAAACATTGTGTGATACCTTTGAATTGTATCCCCTGTCTAACATCGACAGAAGACTAACCCCCTCAAGTGCAACCAATACCTTTTTCAACATCGGCAGACATTTTATAACAGTATATGTATATGTATCTTGTCATACTTGTAAAAAATTCATTTTAGAACATATCATAATTTTATCCTATGTGCCTTGGTGATTATGACAGTCAAGATTTTGCTGCATCATGGTTGTCGCAAACGCGGTATATTAAAATGCACTGTTTAAATAACATTTCAATACCTCCGGTTTCAACTTGTGTCCATAAAATATCGCTGCATCTAAAACTACAGTGTGTAACTCTATGCGGTCGCAAGTTATGGTCCTCTGGAGGAAGATCACTTTCCTGACTGTCTCCATCTCTGCCCCAATGGGTGGTACCATAAGTGCCGAGTGCATTCACCCGATCGCACCCCAGTGGGAGGGTGTATACGGCAGTTGGTGTATTAGACTGCTAATAGTTTATTATACTAACTGTAAACATACTTGCCCTAGTGGGCAAGTATGTTAGTACAACTACTAATAGTTAACCATGACTGCACTCAATATATCTTGCTCAACAACCTCAATATAGATGCAGTCCTTTATAATTGGGTCACAGCCTACAATCTTGTGACCCCACCATGTCATGAATCTTTAAAATCCTTGTAACAGGCGGAAACATTAGATTACATTAAATTACATACAGTTGTTCACAATCATGCCCCAGTGGGCTATCTCACTAAACAGCACCTATTATACATGATGTCATGATATATCACTGAAGCTAATCTCAAACCATGGAGCCCCAGGATGGAACCGTTGGATCTTTCTTCTTAATTGTGCCAAAGTTAAACGTGATATCTTATCTGAAAACATTAAAAAACTATAAAATCACTGTAAGGTTTAGAAACTGCATAAAGCCATTACATTACATTCTGATTAATAAATCAAGTGAACCGCCAATTCTTCACTTGAATTTAACCCATTAGGTGCCAGACATTCAAATTCAATAATATACTTTGACTCCAATTTGCGTAAGGACAACTCCTGATTGCCACCTCTGACTCCCATTCCAACACAATCGATTACTACCATCTCCAATAGATTTTCATTTTGGAAATGGAATTCATGAAAGTGACGTGCGACTGGGTATTGCCTGGTATTATGTCTGATCACACAGACATGTTCCACTACCCTCATCTTGCCACGGTGTATAGTACTCCCCACATGCCATTTGTTGCAGGGACATTTTAGAACATATACACAGTAAACTGTGTTACAAGTCAGGGGTTTTCTGATGATAAATTCTTTGTCAGTGTTAGGTATTACTAACTTGGTGCAATTGTGATTCCTACCACAGGCTTTGCAATTCCTGCAACTCCTGAAACCTGGAAGATTAAGATCCTTGACACAATTAGAACTGGTAACATGATTGTGACACAGATCATCCCTTAATGACCTGGGCTTTAAGATGCACATCTGTGGACAGCACATGGCAATTCTTTTAAAAACGTTTCCTGATATCCTGTGCTTGTCCTGAGAAGGTAGTTATAAACCTCACTGTCCCTTCAACTTCCTGTGCGCATAACTTTAGTTGCCCTGCGACTTGCCTCTCTGATGGTTTTATTATTGTAGCCTCTTTCCGTAAAAACACACACAATCTTTTTCTCAGCTTCATATGCACTCGTAGTACTACAATTATGTTTAGCACGTAGTAGTTCCCCATAGGGGATACTGGCTACCAAATTGTGTGGATGTGAAGTCCTGGTACATAAAATACTATTACCTGATGTCTTTTTCCGGAACAGGACAGTCACCAGTGTTCCATCTTTGATCTCCACAGTGATATCTAAAAACTCAATTGATGTCTTGCTCATCTGTTCCTTAAATCTAAGATAGCAGGTATTAACATTTAGTTTCTTAACAAAGTTCCTTGCTGTCTTAGCATCCCTCTTCCATCTCAGAAAAATGACATCGATGTACCGCCACCACAGGGCCACGTTATTTTCAAACTTTTCCATTTGCACTGACACCTGCTCCTTCCACCAGCCCATGAACAGATTCACATAGCTGGGGGCAAAGCAGGTGCCCATCGCGGTGCCCTGTGACTGCCTGTACACCGAATCAACAAAAATAAAGAAATTGTTGGTGAGACAAAAATAAATCGTCTCAACCTACATTTCAGAATGATGGAGTAGAGATATGGATCGTGTTTTGAGGAAATTCTCTATAGCCTGTAAGCCCAATTTGTGTTCAATACTTGTATACAGACTGCATACATCTAAGGTGACGAGTGTATACTGTTCATCCCAGTGCACACCATCTATAAAAAAATGAGTGGTATCCTTTAAGTGTGCTGGGAGAGCTACAACAAAAGGTCTTAAGTAGTGATCAATGTAATGAGATGTATTCTCCAGGAGAGATCCAATAGAAGAAACTATTGGTCTTCTTGGAGGGTTCGTCGCATCTTTATGTAGCTTTGGGAGTAAGTAAAGAATGGGGATCTTAGGGTGCACACATCTTAAATGGTTGTATTCCTCCCATTCAAGTAAACCTTTCTCTCTCCATTCGACCAACATTTGTCCAAACCTTTCATTAAATTGACGTATCGCTGCGGTATTAGAGATGTTATAACATGTGGTGACTTTAGTTGTCCTATCTCTTCTGCTAGATAACCCTGTTTATCCACCACCACAACATTCCCGCCTTTATCTAATTGGCGAATTACGATTTTATCATCCTTTTTCAAATTCTCAATTTCTCTTATCTGTTCTAATGTAAGATTCTTCCTGTTTGTTGGTATTTTCTTATATCTAAGTTTTTTGAGCTCTTTGCGCACACCCTTCCCAAAGACTTCCACAGCCTCACAGTTGATATTAGGCAAACATCAGAACTTAGGTTTAAACTTACGCCCAAGATTCAATCCCAAATCTACTTCACAATTCAGTAATGCATCCTCTGTTGACATTTCTAACCCCCCTTCCAAACAAGATAAAGTATGGAGGGCTTCTATTCAAAGGAATTGCACCATGTTTACACATGTGAACAAGGCATAAGCCGAAAAGCATCGTATTGGATGATTAAAACCTTTTGCACAGCATATACGAGTGTCCGGTCTTTTCTTCAGTGAATTCACAGAAGAGTGTGGAAAGTAAGTTTTGGGCTTCAGGTAGACTTAACCTGGACCAAATTGGGGTCAGAGCAGACCCAATGCAGCACTCCCACTGTCAGTTTATATGCTCTAGAAGAGTATGGGGGGGACCCACACTTCCCGCACTCTGTCATTCAAAAAGGATGTTAGCCAGTTCATGGCCAATCCACCTACCCTTTTGGATTGGACATGTGATAGGAACATAGAGTGAGGGACTGTACGAAAGGCTGCTGCCAGGTCTAACATAATCAAAACTCCCCCACCCCACATCTAAAGTGAGTAGTAGAGAGTAGTAGATAGTGAGTAGTTGGGAGTGAGTAGTAGAGAGAGAGTAGTCGAGAGAGAGTAGTAGAGTTGTAGGGAATGAGTAGTAGAGAGTGAGTATTAGAGAGTAGTGGAGTAGTAGAAAGTGAGTAGTAGAGAGTAGTGGAGAATATTCCAAAGTTTGGCACAGCACCTCTTGCACAACAAGTCCAATCAAATCATATCAGTCATTTTCAATCGTTCCGAAAATCGGCGTTTGGGCAGATATGACCCATGGACACGGTTTATGACTTTTCTTGAGAAACATTTGGATTTGGATTATCATGTCCTATACTTTGGAATTTTTGAAAGACTGACTTTGAGGATGCTATAAATTACTCAAGTCAATGGATGCCACTGGGAACGCCCCCAGCAACACCCATTGCACGCCCCTTTAACGCAGGAAACTGCGTTAAAGGGACTGATATTTATCAGGCAGGATTATGCCACAAAAAGTGGCTTAGTCCTGCCTGATAAATATCACTCAGTCTTCTGCGCCACCGGAACGTCACAAAAAGTGGGGCTCGTAAATAAGGCCCCATAGGTTTCACACTCGTTATAGTTAGGAATTAGCATTAAAAAAACCTTTGAAATTCACTGAAAAAACTATAGGTTTCACATCAGTTATAGTTAGCTGGACATTTTACTCATACAAAACCACTGAAATTCCCCCGTTATAGTTAGTTGTACTCACTATAACTCGCACGCCCGCAATCCACTGCTGATGATGAGTATACAGGTACTTAAAGGAATATACAATTATTTCTTTATGTAAGTCTGTCTTTTACCTTTATGATTGTTGAAAGGGAGAGAAACTGTTGTGAATTGGGTATAAAATCACTCGGGATTTGATGCATGTCATGTGATCAAGACCGGGGTGACACGGTCGAAACTCGTCATGTTGTGGAGAGGAATAAACGCACTTTAAAGATATTATTTCTGAGTGGTGGTCCGTTCCTGAATACTGGTGCTGCAGCAACTTGTGGACAGGAGTTTACTTCAATATATTTTTTGGGGCATAAGCAGCCAGCTGGGCGATAGCATGGAAAGCGGAGAAACGTGTACTAAGGCGAGCCAACAAACGAACACTGCACTCGAGGGCTGCGAGTATCAAGCAAAGGAGAGCTGGTCAAAATACATCATTTACGCATAAGAACTGCACAGAGTACCACTGCTAAACAGCCGGCTTGGGAGAAGGAGCCGGTCGGGTGACGAAAAGCGGAGAAGTGTGTATTAAGGCACATAAGGCTGTGAGTAACTGGCAAGGATAAGTTGGTCAAGACACAGCATATACACACATAAGGGCTGGGTAACAAAACCGGTTATCCCTGCGGTAGAAAAACTGTGTCTTGGAGAAACCTGCAACCATCAGTGGAGCTGCAAGCAGAAATCAGTGAGTGTGCGAGCCAGAATACGATGCGGGTAAACCTGATTTCTTCCAATTGTGGAGGTGGCAGTAATTAAGCATCAGAACGTAGTAGGGGGACTAAACTAAGTGCGTTTTATACGCATTATACCGCATTGTGACTATTGGTGAAGGAGGCATGTTTTGCAAAACTACGCGCCGCGAGGTGGCTAAAGACATGTTTAAATCCCAGGGTGGAGGTGGGACACAGTTGAGAGGACCCACCACTTCACAAACGCAGCCACAAAACAAAATGACGGAATTGTTGACTAAAATGGAAAGATTGCATGAACGTGAGGTTAGAAAATGGTGGGAGGCCACCAGTCTTCAGTTATATTGAAGTGAGTAGGGTCCCTAGGGGACTAAGGGTATATACCATCCCATCGTATGAGAATCCAGACCCTCAGCTTTTGACAGATTGGGAATAGCATACCGCACAATACTGCTGTGGCACTCTAGGCATCCTTGTGAAATATGCTTGGAGTGATCGTGAATAGGCGCTGGCAGAAATAAAAGAACTTGAGGAAGAACTGGCAAAGGTGGATAACAAGAACCGGGTGGAGGAGTTGAAGGCCCAGATGAAAGCAAGACTATTGAAATACAAACAAAAAATTAAAAATAGGAAGCAAGAAAAGTTTGTCCGTGATGAAAACAATTATTTTCAAGGAAGGGTCCTAACATTCGCCCGGAAGTTCGATGCACCCGGAAGGAATTTAACCAGAAGAAACAACAAGTGGTTCAAAGGGTAGAAACCTCGGAATCTGATTTGACCGAAAATGAGTTGAGTGATGAGCAACCTGGGAGTACAGCCCAGAGTAAGAAGGACCCTTTTCACGCCGAGTTTCAGATAATACGCCAATCATGGCTCCGGGGTGGCAAAAACAAACCCCCAGAAACAAGAGGAGAAGAACCCATAGAGGAGGTGGCGGCAGGAAAAGGGAAGTCGCAGGCAACCTGGGTGAATCACAACAAGAAGAGTTCCAACAGGCGATAGCAAAAACCACAAATCTATCAGTGGTTAACCTGACCCCACGTAAACTCATAGAAAGTGAAAATAAAGTTTTTAGTCTTGGATTGACATTTTGCCATACGAGCCACCTAGAATATACTCAAACAAGGATAGACCTCTTTAGTTTCAAACGTAAATTGAAACTACATAAATATTTCAAAGTGAGGACCCATTTGAAAAATCTGAAAAAGGTGTCCAAAAGAATAACTGCCACCGATGCATTGACTGGGAAAGATCTGTCAACCATCGAAATCCTGGAGGAAGCACAGTTTGAAAACAGAGACAATCATTACGATCAGAGGTCCATACCAGAAAAAGCTATGAATGTAGGTATTGAACAGGACAGGGAGGAAAGTCCGTTCAAACCGGTATCCATTTTCAATCCTCAAATGCCACCGAATGTCATAGATGTGTTCACAGAAGCCATGACAAATGATCTATTGAAGTTCAGATCTAGTAAAAAATCCTACCACAAAAACATCACGATGGCAGAAACATCATCCTTACAAAATTTGATAAAAGATGCATCTATAATAATTAAGCCTTCCGATAAAGGTGAAAACGTTGTCGTTCAAACCAGAGAACTTTATCGGAAGGAAGCATTGCGTCAATTGTCCGACGTCCCAACTTATGAAAAGATGTCGAGTGGGATCTATGATGCGTGTATAAAAACTTATGATGATCTAATCGGCAAGTGGTATGGAAGATCTATGTTGGGTGCAGAGGAGCATTTATTTCTGAGAAGTAACAATCCAGTAGCTCCCACCTTTTACCATATCCCCAAACTGCACAAAGACAGTGTAAATCCACTGGGGAGACCAATCGTTTCTTCAGTTAATAGCCTAACGGAACATTTGTCCAAGTTTATAGACCATTTCTTGTCTCCCTTTATGATACAGTTGGAGTCCTATATTAAAGACACCAAAGACTGTATAAACAAGATAGCAACATTATCATGGGATCCGAGCTACCTTTTAATGGTTTTAGACATAACAAGCCTGTATACATGCATAGATCATAAGCAGGGTCTAGGAGTGGTACAGGCCTGTTTGGAGAAGAGGCAGCTATGCTATGCCATGCACAACCAGATGCTACTGGAATATGTAGAGTTCTGCCTAAAAAATAACATATTTTTGTTTGAAGATCAGTTCTACAGACAATTGTCCGGGACGGCGATGGGCACCTGCTTTGCCCCCAGCTATGCGAACTTGTTCGTTGGCTGGTGGGAGGAGCAGGTGCCCAAAGCCCTTGAAGGTAGAAGTACAGGCAGAGTGGTGCGGTGGCACCGGTATATAGATGATTTATTCATTGTATGGCAGGGCAGTGTATCGTCAGCGTATGACTATATAGCGATCTTGAACAGCAATGATCTAAACCTTCACTTTTCGGGAACAGTGCGTCTGGTGGCAGCGGACTACCTGGACCTGAAGGTGTTTCTAGAAGATCAAAATATCCATACTGCACTCTTCCGTAAATCGACGGCAGGGAATTCGGTGCTGTTTGCAAGTAGCAACCACCCACCCAAACTCATACAAAGTATTCCTTATGGAGAGTTCCTGAGCATTAAAAGAAATATTACCAGGAACCAGGACTTCGAGGCGGCTGCCTCAGAGAGCCTAGCAAGATTTGTGGTGAGGGGGTATGATCCCATTTCACTTAAAAAGATGTTGCAAAAGTTAGATATTTCCTAGGGAGAAGCTGATTATGGAGAGTAGAGAGAGAGATGAAGAAGATGGTCAGAACAAATTCTGTATGATTACACCTTATTCAGCTGAGGCTAACTACCTGAAAAAAATACTTAAGAAAAACTGGCATATTTCAAAAACAGACACCATTAAGGATGATATCCCCAATTATCCCTTGGTAACATTTAGAAAATCACGATCACTTCATCACATGCTAGTCAGGAGTCATCTTGAAAAACCGCTAAAGCAGGTCAGAACCCTGAAAGAAATGAAGGGTTTCTTCCCCTGCAGTAGATGTAAGGCTTGTGCCTAGAGCAAGCGAGTACTAACTTACAAAATACCAGAGATAGAGAAAAGCAGGGAAATATAGAAATTTCTGACATGCAGCACCCCCTATGCCGTGCACTGCCTAGTGTGCTCATGCGGGCTGCGTTATATAGGCAGTACTATACATCAACTTAAAATCATAATTCTAGAGCATATGATGGCCATAGACAAAAAAGATCCTTCTTATCCAGTGGCTCGTCAGTTCGCAGAATTCCACCAAAGCAAAAGAGATAAAATCCAGTATTTTGGTCTAGATTGCGTTCCCTTAAATCCAAGCGGAGGAAACAGGTTACGCAAACTTAGACGTTTAGAGTCAAGGTATATTATAGATCTGTTAACTAAGTCCCCTAGAGGGATGAATAGCGGGAAGGAGTTAGCTGTCCATTTGGGCCCTTGAACTACCTAGAACCTGACTTTGGGGGTAGGGGATGTTTCATTCAATATTATATTATTTCATTCAATATTAATATTATTATCATACCATCCAATGTGAGGTGTAATCCGATCAAATTAGGAGAATTTCTGTACTGTGATCATAATTTTAAATTGAATAAAATCTAGAAAGTATAGTCTGATAAGGGATTGAGTCTGTATGTTTCATGAATTTTGCTTCACGTCCATTAAGTAGTCTTTCTGAGAAAAACGTGGGTGTAATAAGAACAAGAGTATGATGAGTTCAAACTACCCATGGAACTTATAAACATGTTTATAGTGCATGCTAGCAATTAATTTTTAAGATGGAAATAATATGTGATAACACAGCAAGAGGGGACATTAGCCGATCCACGGCGGGATTGTATACTCAAAGTAACGTGATGTTTTCTGAGTAATAAGCAAAGTATGGAGCAATACAGCAATTATTAGCAATTGCAATGAATTACATACATATAGATGTTTTCCCGCAATGGAATGTTCAAATCATTGCTTTGGAAATGCTTTTTAAAATATGAATAGACCAGAAGCTCTAGGCCTGTATACCATTACAAAATGGCACTTGCTTTATGCATTTAAATGAATGTCCCTTCTTTGTTTTTCATGAATACACTAGAATCATCAGATAAAACATGCCTCCTTCAGTCCTTCAGTGTGTCAGTAACACTGAGGAAGGCTCATGCCAAAACGTTTGTGTCATTTGCGGTGAAAATAAACACTGTGTAAAGTCCCCCCCGGAGTGCGGCATATTTTTTCCAGGAATTGGGAGAGTTGGAGCAACAAAATTACGCGGTTGTCCACTACCGCTGCCTGCACCCGTTTACAAGTGCTCTAGTTGACAAGTGGAGTCAAGAAGCGTATATATATATATATATATATATATATATATATATATATATATACTTTCCACACTCCTCTGTGAATTCACTGAAGAAAAGCCCGGACACTCGGATATGCTGTGCAAAAGGTTTTAATCGTTCAACATGACGCGTTTTGGCTTACGCCTTGTTCATGTTTGTAAACATTGTGTGATACCTTTGAATTGTATCCCCTGTCTAACATCGACAGAAGACTAACCCCCTCAAGTGCAACCAATACCTTTTTCAACATCGGCAGACATTTTATAACAGTATATGTATATGTATCTTGTCATACTTGTAAAAAATTCATTTTAGAACATATCATAATTTTATCCTATGTGCCTTGGTGATTATGACAGTCAAGATTTTGCTGCATCATGGTTGTCGCAAACGCGGTATATTAAAATGCACTGTTTAAATAACATTTCAATACCTCCGGTTTCAACTTGTGTCCATAAAATATTGCTGCATCTAAAACTACAGTGTGTAACTCTATGCGGTCGCAAGTTATGGTCCTCTGGAGGAAGATCACTTTCCTGACTGTCTCCATCTCTGCCCCAATGGGTGGTACCATAAGTGTCGAGTGCATTCACCCGATCGCACCCCAGTGGGAGGGTGTATACGGCAGTTGGTGTATTCGACTGCTAATAGTTTATTATACTAACTGTAAACATACTTGCCCTAGTGGGCAAGTATGTTAGTACAACTACTAATAGTTAACCATGACTGCACTCAATATATCTTGCTCAACAACCTCAATATAGATGCAGTCCTTTATAATCGGGTCACAGCCTACAATCTTGTGACCCCACCATGTCATGAATCTTTAAAATCCTTGTAACAGGCGGAAACATTAGATTACATTAAATTACATACAGTTGTTCACAATCATGCCCCAGTGGGCTATCTCACTAAACAGCACCTATTATACATGATGTCATGATATATCACTGAAGCTAATCTCAAACCATGGAGCCCCAGGATGGAACCGTTGGATCTTTCTTCTTAATTGTGCCAAAGTTAAACGTGATATCTTATCTGAAAACATTAAAAAACTATAAAATCACTGTAAGGTTTAGAAACTGCATAAAGCCATTACATTACATTCTGATTAATAAATCAAGTGAACCGCCAATTCTTCACTTGAATTTAACCCATTAGTTGCCAGACATTCAAATTCAATAATATACTTTGACTCCAATTTGCGTAAGGACAACTCCTGATTGCCACCTCTGACTCCCATTCCAACACAATCGATTACTACCATCTCCAATAGATTTTCATTTTGGAAATGGAATTCATGAAAGTGACGTGCGACTGGGTATTGCCTGGTATTATGTCTGATCACACAGACATGTTCCACTACCCTCATCTTGGCACGGTGTATAGTACTCTCCACATACCATTTGTTGCAGGGACATTTTAGAACATATACACAGTAAACTGTGTTACAAGTCAGGGGTTTTCTGATGATAAATTCTTTGTCAGTGTTAGGTATTACTAACTTGGTGCAATTGTGATTCCTACCACAGGCTTTGCAATTCCTGCAACTCCTGAAACCTGGAAGATTAAGATCCTTGACACAATTAGAACTGGTAACATGATTGTGACACAGATCATCCCTTAATGACCTGGGCTTTAAGATGCACATCTGTGGACAGCACATGGCAATTCTTTTAAAAACTTTTCCTGATATCCTGTGCTTGTCCTGAGAAGGTAGTTATAAACCTCACTGTCCCTTCAACTTCCTGTGCGCATAACTTTAGTTGCCCTGCGACTTGCCTCTCTGATGGTTTTATTATTGTAGCCTCTTTCCGTAAAAACACACACAATCTTTTTCTCAGCTTCATATGCACTCGTAGTACTACAATTATGTTTAGCACGTAGTAGTTCCCCATAGGGGATACTGGCTACCAAATTGTGTGGATGTGAAGTCCAGGTACATAAAATACTATTACCTGATGTCTTTTTCCTGAACAGGACAGTCACCAGTGTTCCATCTTTGATCTCCACAGTGATATCTAAAAACTCAATTGATGTCTTGCTCATCTGTTCCTTAAATCTAAGATAGCAGGTATTAACATTTAGTTTCTTAACAAAGTTCCTTGCTGTCTTAGCATCCCTCTTCCATCTCAGAAAAATGACATCGATGTACCGCCACCACAGGGCCACGTTATTTTCAAACTTTTCCATTTGCACTGACACCTGCTCCTTCCACCAGCCCATGAACAGATTCACATAGCTGGGGGCAAAGCAGGTGCCCATCGCGGTGCCCTGTGACTGCCTGTACACCGAATCAACAAAAATAAAGAAATTGTTGGTGAGACAAAAATAAATCATCTCAACCTACATTTCAGAATGATGGAGTAGAGATATGGATCGTGTTTTGAAGAAATTCTCTATAGCCTGTAAGCCCAATTTGTGTTCAATACTTGTATACCGACTGCATACATCTAAGGTGACGAGTGCATACTGTTCATCCCAGTGCACACCATCTATAAAAAAATGAGTGGTATCCTTTAAGTGTGCTGGGAGAGCTACAACAAAAGGTCTTAAGTAGTGATCAATGTAATGAGATGTATTCTCCAGGAGAGATCCAATAGAAGAAACTATTGGTCTTCCTGGAGGGTTCGTCGCATCCTTATGTAGCTTTGGGAGTAAGTAAAGAATGGGGATCTTAGGGTGCACACATCTTAAATGGTTGTATTCCTCCCATTCAAGTAAACCTTTCTCTCTCCATTCGACCAACATTTGTCCAAACCTTTCATTAGATTGACGTATCGCTGCGGTATTAGAGATGTTATAACATGTGGTGACTTTAGTTGTCCTATCTCTTCTGCTAGATAACCCTGTTTATCCACCACCACAACATTCCCGCCTTTATCTAATTGGCGAATTACTATTTTATCATCCTTTTTCAAATTCTCAATTTCTCTTATCTGTTCTAATGTAAGATTCTTCCTGTTTGTTGGTATTTTCTTATATCTAAGTTTTTTGAGCTCTTTGCGCACACCCTTCCCAAAGACTTCCACAGCCTCACAGTTGATATTAGGCAAACATCAGAACTTAGGTTTAAACTTACGCCCAAGATTCAATCCCAAATCTACTTCACAATTCAGTAATGCATCCTCTGTTGACATTTCTAACCCCCCTTCCAAACAAGATAAAGTATGGAGGGCTTCTATTCAAAGGAATTGCACCATGTTTACACATGTGAACAAGGCATAAGCCGAAAAGCATCGTATTGGATGATTAAAACCTTTTGCACAGCATATACGAGTGTCCGGTCTTTTCTTCAGTGAATTCACAGAAGAGTTTGGAAAGTAAGTTTTTGTCTTCAGGTAGACTTAACCTGGACCAAATTGGGGTCAGAGCAGACCCAATGCAGCACTCCCACTGTCAGTTTATATGCTCTAGAAGAGTATGGGGGGACCCACACTTCCCGCACTCTGTCATTCAAAAAGGATGTTAGCCAGTTCATGGCCAATCCACCTACCCTTTTGGATTGGACATGTGATAGGAACATAGAGTGAGGGACTGTACGAAAGGCTGCTGCCAGGTCTAACATAATCAAAACTCCCCCACCCCACATCTAAAGTGAGTAGTAGAGAGTAGTAGATAGTGAGTAGTAGGGAGTGAGTAGTAGAGAGAGAGTAGTAGAGAGAGAGTAGTAGAGTTGTAGGGAATGAGTAGTAGAGAGTGAGTATTAGAGAGTAGTGGAGTAGTAGAAAGTGAGTAGTAGAGAGTAGTGGAGAATATTCCAAAGTTTGGCACAGCACCTCTTGCACAACAAGTCCAATCAAATCATATCAGTCATTTTCAATCGTTCCGAATATCGGCGTTTGGGCAGATATGACCCATGGACACGGTTTATGACTTTTCTTGAGAAACATTTGGATTTGGATTATCATGTCCTATACTTTGGAATTTTTGAAAGACTGACTTTGAGGATGCTATAAATTACTCAAGTCAATGGATGCCACTGGGAACGCCCCCAGCAACACCCATTGCACGCCCCTTTAACGCAGGAAACTGCGTTAAAGGGACTGATATTTATCAGGCAGGATTATGCCACAAAAAGTGGCTTAGTCCTGCCTGATAAATATCACTCAGTCTTCTGCGCCACCGGAACGTCACAAAAAGTGGGGCTCGTAAATAAGGCCCCATAGGTTTCACACTGGTTATAGTTAGGAATTAGCATTAAAAAAACCTTTGAAATTCACTGAAAAAACTATAGGTTTCACATCAGTTATAGTTAGCTGGACATTTTACTCATACAAAACCACTGAAATTCCCCCGTTATAGTTAGTTGTACTCACTATAACTCGCACGCCCGCAATCCACTGCTGATGATGAGTATACAGGTACTTAAAGGAATATACAATTATTTCTTTATGTAAGTCCGTCTTTTACCTTTATGATTGTTGAAAGGGAGAGAAACTGTTGTGAATTGGGTATAAAATCACTCGGGATTTGATGCATGTCATGTGATCAAGACCGGGGTGACACGGTCGAAACTCGTCATGTTGTGGAGAGGAATAAACGCACTTTAAAGATATTATTTCTGAGTGGTGGTCCGTTCCTGAATACTGGTGCTGCAGCAACTTGTGGACAGGAGTTTACTTCAATATATTTTTGGGGGGATAAGCAGCCAGCTGGGCGATAGCATGGAAAGCGGAGAAACGTGTACTAAGGCGAGCCAACAAACGAACACTGCACTCGAGGGCTGCGAGTATCAAGCAAAGGAGAGCTGGTCAAAATACATCATTTACGCATAAGAACTGCACAGAGTACCACTGCTAAACAGCCGGCTTGGGAGAAGGAGCCGGTCGGGTGACGAAAAGCGGAGAAGTGTGTATTAAGGCACATAAGGCTGTGAGTAACTGGCAAGGATAAGTTGGTCAAGACACAGCATATAAGGACTGGGTAACAAAACCGGTTATCCCTGCGGTAGAAAAACTGTGTCTTGGAGAAACCTGCAACCATCAGTGGAGCTGCAAGCAGAAAGCAGTGAGTGTGCGAGCCAGAATACGATGCGGGTAAGCCTGATTTCTTCCAATTGTGGAGGTGGCAGTAATTAAGCATCAGAACGTAGTAGGGGGACTAAACTAAGTGCGTTTTATACGCATTATACCGCATTGTGACTATTGGTGAAGGAGGCATGTTTTGCAAAACTACGCGCTGCGAGGTGGCTAAAGACATGTTTAAATCCCAGGGTGGAGGTGGGACACAGTTGAGAGGACCCACCACATCACAAACGCAGCCACAAAACAAAATGACGGAATTGTTGACTAAAATGGAAAGATTGCATGAACGTGAGGTTAGAAAATGGTGGGAGGCCACCAGTCTTCAGTTATATTGAAGTGAGTAGGGCCCCTAGGGGACTAAGGGTATATACCATCCCATCGTATGAGAATCCAGACCCTCAGCTTTTGACAGATTGGGAATAGCATACCGCACAATACTGCTGTGGCACTCTAGGCATCCTTGTGAAATATGCTTGGAGTGATCGTGAATAGGCGCTGGCAGAAATAAAAGAACTTGAGGAAGAACTGGCAAAGGTGGATAACAAGAACCGGATGGAGGAGTTGAAGGCCCAGATGAAAGCAAGACTATTGAAATACGAACAAAAAATTAAAAATAGGAAGCAAGAAAAGTTTGTCCGTGATGAAAACAATTATTTTCAAGGAAGGGTCCTAACATTCGCCCGGAAGTTCGATGCACCCGGAAGGAATTTAACCAGAAGAAACAACAAGTGGTTCAAAGAGTAGAAACCTCGGAATCTGATTTGACCGAAAATGAGTTGAGTGATGATCAACCTGGGAGTACAGCCCAGAGTAAGAAGGACCCTTTTCACGCCGAGTTTCAGATAATACACCAATCATGGCTCCGGGGTGGCAAAAACAAACCCCCAGAAACAAGGGGAGAAGAACCCATAGAGGAGGTGGCGGCAGGAAAAGGGAAGTCGCAGGCAACCTGGGTGAATCAAAACAAGAAGAGTTCCAACAGGCGATAGCAAAAACCACAAATCTATCAGTGGTTAACCTGACCCCATGTAAACTCATAGAAACTGAAAATAAAGTTTTTAGTCTTGGATTGACATTTTGCCATACGAGCCACCTAGAATATACTCAAACAAGGATAGACCTCTTTAGTTTCAAACGTAAATTGAAACTACATAAATATTTCAAAGTGAGGACCCATTTGAAAAATCCGAAAAAGGTGTCCAAAAGAATAACTGCCACTGATGCATTGACTGGGAAAGATCTGTCAACCATCGAAATCCTGGAGGAAGCACAGTTTGAAAACAGAGACAATCATTACGATCAGACGTCCATACCAGAAAAAGCTATGAATGTAGGTATTGAACAGGACAGGGAGGAAAGTCCGTTCAAACCGGTATCCATTTTCAATCCTCAAATGCCACCGAATGTCATAGATGTGTTCACAGAAGCCATGAGAAATGATCTATTGAAGTTCAGATCTAGTAAAAAATCCTACCACAAAAACATCACGATGGCAGAAACATCATCCTTACAAAATTTGATAAAAGATGCATCTATAATAATTAAGCCTTCCGATAAAGGTGAAAACGTTGTCGTTCAAACCAGAGAACTTTATCGGAAAGAAGCATTACGTCAATTGTCCGACGTCCCAACTTATGAAAAGATGTTGAGTGGGATCTATGATGCGAGTATAAAAACTTATGATGATCTAATCAGCAAGTGGTATGGAAGATCTATGTTGGGTGCAGAGGAGCATTTATTTCTGAGAAGTAACAATCCAGTAGCTCCCACCTTTTACCATATCCCCAAACTTCACAAAGACAGTGTAAATCCACTGGGGAGACCAATCGTTTCTTCAGTTAATAGCCTAACGGAACATTTGTCCAAGTTTATAGACCATTTCTTGTCTCCCTTTATGATACAGTTGGAGTCCTATATTAAAGACACCAAAGACTGTATAAACAAGATAGCAACATTATCATGGGATCCGAGCTACCTTCTAATGGTTTTAGACATAACAAGCCTGTATACATGCATAGATCATAAGCAGGGTCTAGGAGTGGGACAGGCCTGTTTGAAGAAGAGGCAGCTATGCTATGCCATGCACAACCAGATGCTACTGGAATATGTAGAGTTCTGCCTAAAAAATAACATATTTTTGTTTGAAGATCAGTTCTACAGACAATTGTCCGGGACGGCGATGGGCACCTGCTTTGCCCCCAGCTATGCGAACTTGTTCGTTGGCTGGTGGGAGGAGCAGGTGCCCAAAGCCCTTGAAGGTAGAAGTACAGGCAGAGTGGTGCGGTGGCACCGGTATATAGATGATTTATTCATTGTATGGCAGGGCAGTGTATCGTCAGCGTATGACTATATAGAGATCTTGAACAGCAATGATCTAAACCTTCACTTTTCGGGAACAGTGCGTCTGGTGGCAGCAGACTACCTGGACCTGAAGGTGTTTCTAGAAGATCAAAATATCCATACTGCACTCTTCCGTAAATCGACGGCAGGGAATTCGGTGCTGTTTGCAAGTAGCAACCACCCACCCAAACTCATACAAAGTATTCCTTATGGAGAGTTCCTGAGCATTAAAAGAAATATTACCAGGAACCAGGACTTCGAGGCGGCTGCCTCAGAGAGCCTAGAGAGATTTGTGGTGAGGGGGTATGATCCCATTTCACTTAAAAAGAAGTTGTAAAAGTTAGATATTTCCCTAGGGAGAAGCTGATTATGGAGAGTAGAGAGAGAGATGAAGACGATGGTCAGAACAAATTCTGTATGATTATACCTTATTCAGCTGAGGCTAACTACCTGAAAAAAATACTTAAGAAAAACTGGCATATTTCAAAAACAGACACCATTAAGGATGATATCCCCAATTATCCCTTGGTAACATTTAGAAAATCACGATCACTTCATGACATGCTAGTCAGGAGTCATCTTGAAAAACCGCTAAAGCAGGTCAGAACCCTGAAAGAAATGAAGGGTTTCTTCCCCTGCAGTAGATGTAAGGCTTGTGCCTAGAGCAAGCGAGTACTAACTTCCAAAATACCAGAGATAGAGAAAAGCAGGGAAATATAGAAATTTCTGACATGCAGCACCCCCTATGCCGTGCACTGCCTAGTGTGCCCATGCGGGCTGCGTTATATAGGCAGTACTATACATCAACTTAAAATCATAATTCTAGAGCATATGATGGCCATAGACAAAAAAGATCCTTCTTATCCAGTGGCTCGTCAGTTCGCAGAATTCCACCAAAGCAAAAAAAATAAAATCCAGTATTTTGGTCTAGATTGTGTTCCCTTAAATCCAAGCGGAGGAAACAGGTTACGCAAACTTAGACGTTTAGAGTCAAGGTATATTATAGATCTGTTAACTAAGTCCCCTAGAGGGATGAATAGCGGGAAGGAGTTAGCTGTCCATTTGGGCCCTTGAACTACCTAGAACCTGACTTTGGGGGTAGGGGATATTTCATTCAATATTATATTATTTCATTCAATATTAATATTATTATCATACCATCCAATGTGAGGTGTAATCCGATCAAATTAGGAGAATTTATGTATTGTGATCATAATTTTAAATTGAATAAAATCTAGAAAGTATAGTCTGTTAAGAGATTGAGTCTGTATGTTTCATGAATTTTGCTTCACGTCCATTAAGTAGTCTTTCTGAGAAAAACGTGGGTGTAATAAGAACAAGAGTATGATGAGTTCAAACTACCCATGGAACTTATAAACATGTTTATAGTGCATGCTAGCAATTATTTTTTAAGATGGAAATAATATGTGATAACACAGCAAGAGGGGACATTAGCCGATACACGGTGGGATTGTATACTCAAAGTAACTTGATGTTTTCTGAGTAATAAGCAAAGTATGGAGCAATACAGCAATTATTAGCAATTGCAATGAATTACATACATATAGATGTTTTCCCACAATGGAATGTTCAAATCATTGCTTTGGAAATGCTTTTTAAAATATGAATAGACCAGAAGCTCTAGGCCTGTATACCATTACAAAATGGCACTTGCTTTATGCATTTAAATGAATGTCCCTTCTTTGTTTTTCATGAATACACTAGAATCATCAGATAAAACATGCCTCCTTCAGTCCTTCAGTGTGTCAGTAACACTGAGGAAGGCTCATGCCAAAACGTTTGTGTCATTTGCGGTGAAAATAAACACTGTGTAAAGTCCCCCCCGGAGTGCGGCATATTTTTTCCAGGAATTGGGAGAGTTGGAGCAACAAAATTACGCGGTTGTCCACTACCGCTGCCTGCACCCGTTCACAAGTGCTCTAGTTGACAAGTGGAGTCAAGAAGCGTATATATATATATATATATATATATATATACTTTCCACACTCCTCTGTGAATTCACTGAAGAAAAGCCCGGACACTCGGATATGCTGTGCAAAAGGTTTTAATCGTTCAACATGACGCGTTTTGGCTTACGCCTTGTTCATGTTTGTAAACATTGTGTGATACCTTTGAATTGTATCCCCTGTCTAACATCGACAGAAGACTAACCCCCTCAAGTGCAACCAATACCTTTTTCAACATCGGCAGACATTTTATAACAGTATATGTATATGTATCTTGTCATACTTGTAAAAAATTCATTTTAGAACATATCATAATTTTATCCTATGTGCCTTGGTGATTATGACAGTCAAGATTTTGCTGCATCATGGTTGTCGCAAACGCGGTATATTAAAATGCACTGTTTAAATAACATTTCAATACCTCCGGTTTCAACTTGTGTCCATAAAATATCGCTGCATCTAAAACTACAGTGTGTAACTCTATGCGGTCGCAAGTTATGGTCCTCTGGAGGAAGATCACTTTCCTGACTGTCTCCATCTCTGCCCCAATGGGTGGTACCATAAGTGCCGAGTGCATTCACCCGATCGCACCCCAGTGGGAGGGTGTATACGGCAGTTGGTGTATTAGACTGCTAATAGTTTATTATACTAACTGTAAACATACTTGCCCTAGTGGGCAAGTATGTTAGTACAACTACTAATAGTTAACCATGACTGCACTCAATATATCTTGCTCAACAACCTCAATATAGATGCAGTCCTTTATAATTGGGTCACAGCCTACAATCTTGTGACCCCACCATGTCATGAATCTTTAAAATCCTTGTAACAGGCGGAAACATTAGATTACATTAAATTACATACAGTTGTTCACAATCATGCCCCAGTGGGCTATCTCACTAAACAGCACCTATTATACATGATGTCATGATATATCACTGAAGCTAATCTCAAACCATGGAGCCCCAGGATGGAACCGTTGGATCTTTCTTCTTAATTGTGCCAAAGTTAAACGTGATATCTTATCTGAAAACATTAAAAAACTATAAAATCACTGTAAGGTTTAGAAACTGCATAAAGCCATTACATTACATTCTGATTAATAAATCAAGTGAACCGCCAATTCTTCACTTGAATTTAACCCATTAGGTGCCAGACATTCAAATTCAATAATATACTTTGACTCCAATTTGCGTAAGGACAACTCCTGATTGCCACCTCTGACTCCCATTCCAACACAATCGATTACTACCATCTCCAATAGATTTTCATTTTGGAAATGGAATTCATGAAAGTGACGTGCGACTGGGTATTGCCTGGTATTATGTCTGATCACACAGACATGTTCCACTACCCTCATCTTGCCACGGTGTATAGTACTCCCCACATGCCATTTGTTGCAGGGACATTTTAGAACATATACACAGTAAACTGTGTTACAAGTCAGGGGTTTTCTGATGATAAATTCTTTGTCAGTGTTAGGTATTACTAACTTGGTGCAATTGTGATTCCTACCACAGGCTTTGCAATTCCTGCAACTCCTGAAACCTGGAAGATTAAGATCCTTGACACAATTAGAACTGGTAACATGATTGTGACACAGATCATCCCTTAATGACCTGGGCTTTAAGATGCACATCTGTGGACAGCACATGGCAATTCTTTTAAAAACGTTTCCTGATATCCTGTGCTTGTCCTGAGAAGGTAGTTATAAACCTCACTGTCCCTTCAACTTCCTGTGCGCATAACTTTAGTTGCCCTGCGACTTGCCTCTCTGATGGTTTTATTATTGTAGCCTCTTTCCGTAAAAACACACACAATCTTTTTCTCAGCTTCATATGCACTCGTAGTACTACAATTATGTTTAGCACGTAGTAGTTCCCCATAGGGGATACTGGCTACCAAATTGTGTGGATGTGAAGTCCTGGTACATAAAATACTATTACCTGATGTCTTTTTCCGGAACAGGACAGTCACCAGTGTTCCATCTTTGATCTCCACAGTGATATCTAAAAACTCAATTGATGTCTTGCTCATCTGTTCCTTAAATCTAAGATAGCAGGTATTAACATTTAGTTTCTTAACAAAGTTCCTTGCTGTCTTAGCATCCCTCTTCCATCTCAGAAAAATGACATCGATGTACCGCCACCACAGGGCCACGTTATTTTCAAACTTTTCCATTTGCACTGACACCTGCTCCTTCCACCAGCCCATGAACAGATTCACATAGCTGGGGGCAAAGCAGGTGCCCATCGCGGTGCCCTGTGACTGCCTGTACACCGAATCAACAAAAATAAAGAAATTGTTGGTGAGACAAAAATAAATCGTCTCAACCTACATTTCAGAATGATGGAGTAGAGATATGGATCGTGTTTTGAGGAAATTCTCTATAGCCTGTAAGCCCAATTTGTGTTCAATACTTGTATACAGACTGCATACATCTAAGGTGACGAGTGTATACTGTTCATCCCAGTGCACACCATCTATAAAAAAATGAGTGGTATCCTTTAAGTGTGCTGGGAGAGCTACAACAAAAGGTCTTAAGTAGTGATCAATGTAATGAGATGTATTCTCCAGGAGAGATCCAATAGAAGAAACTATTGGTCTTCCTGGAGGGTTCGTCGCATCCTTATGTAGCTTTGGGAGTAAGTAAAGAATGGGGATCTTAGGGTGCACACATCTTAAATGGTTGTATTCCTCCCATTCAAGTAAACCTTTCTCTCTCCATTCGACCAACATTTGTCCAAACCTTTCATTAGATTGACGTATCGCTGCGGTATTAGAGATGTTATAACATGTGGTGACTTTAGTTGTCCTATCTCTTCTGCTAGATTCCCCTGTTTATCCACCACCAAACATTCCCGCCTTTATCTAATTTGCGAATTACGATTTTATCATCCTTTTTCAAATTCTCAATTTCTCCTATCTGTTCTAATGTAAGATTCTTCCTGTTTGTTGGTATTTTCTTATATCTAAGCTTTTTGAGCTCTTTGCGCACACCCTTCTCAAAGACTTCCACAGCCTCACAGTTGATATTAGGCAAACATCTGAACTTAAGTTTAAACTTACTCCCAAGATTCAATCCCAAATCTACTTCACAATTCAGTAATGCATCCTCTGTTGACATTTCTAACCCCCCTTCCAAACAAGATAAAGTATGGAGGGCTTCTATTCAAAGGAATTGCACCATGTTTACACACGTGAACAAGGCATAAGCCGAAAAGCATCGTATTGGATGATTAAAACCTTTTGCACAGCATATACGAGTGTCCGGTCTTTTCTTCAGTGAATTCACAGAAGAGTGTGGAAAGTAAGTTTTTGTCTTCAGGTAGACTTAACCTGGACCAAATTGGGGTCAGAGCAGAGCCAATTCAGCACTCCCACTGTCAGTTTATATGCTCTAGAAGAGTATGGGGGACCCACACTTCCCGCACTCTGTCTTTCAAAAAGGATGTTAGCCAGTTCATGGCCAATCCACCTACCCTTTTGGATTGGACATGTGATAGCAACATAGAGTGAGGGACTGTACGAAAGGCTGCTGCCAGGTCTAACATAGTCAAAACTCCCCCACCCCACATCTAAAGTGAGAATTAGAGAGTAGTAGATAGTGAGTAGTAGGGAGTGAGTAGTAGAGAGAGAGTAGTAGAGAGAATGTAGTAGAGTCATAGAGAATGAGTAGTAGAGAGTGAGTATTAGAGAGTAGTGGAGTAGTAGAAAGTGAGTAGTAGAGAGTAGTGGAGAATATTCCAAAGTTTGGCACAGCACCTCTTGCACAACAAGTCCAATCAAATCATATCAGTCATTTTCAATCGTTCCGAATATCGGCGTTTGGGCAGATATGACCCATGGACATGGTTTATGACTTTTCTTGAGAAACATTTGGATTTGGATTATCATGTCCTATACTTTGGAATTTTTGAAAGACTGACTTTGAGGATGCTATAAATTACTCAAGTCAATGGATGCCACTGGGAACGCCCCCAGCAACACCCATTGCACGCCCCTTTAACGCAGGAAACTGCGTTAAAGGGACTGATATTTATCAGGCAGGATTATGCCACAAAAAGTGGCTTAGTCCTGCCTGATAAATATCACTCAGTCTTCTGCGCCACCGGAACGTCACAAAAAGTGGGGCTCGTAAATAAGGCCCCATAGGTTTCACACTGGTTATAGTTAGGAATTAGCATTAAAAAAACCTTTGAAATTCACTGAAAAAACTATAGGTTTCACATCAGTTATAGTTAGCTGGACATTTTACTCATACAAAACCACTGAAATTCCCCCGTTATAGTTAGTTGTACTCACTATAACTCGCACGCCCGCAATCCACTGCTGATGATATCACATATTACATCATTCATGACATGGTCAGTGACATCACTGATGACATCATCTAGGTGACAGTCAAATACACCTCATCACACACTAGTATAATCTTTCATCAATCACTGTAAAATAGAAAGTGCCATATTTGAAACCATTGACACACCAATAGAAATTTCTAAACACCCATTTCTAAGAAGGCCAAAGCAGGTGCCAGAGCGGCGGCCCTCACCCTGCTACAAGGACGGTGCCGTGCCCACCGGCCTCCTCGACACAGGCCCCCTGCGAACCCTGCAGCACAGCACCGCTAAGTTATGTTTCTTCAGACTACTGCCTTTGTCGTACACTGTGTACAGCAGGGCTCACAATTCAGATCGAGTTACGATTGCAGATGACGCAGTCCAGTAGGCAACAGACATTGCTACCAGTGTGGCCCTCCCAGACCACGCATCATCGCAGGCTGCGCACACGCTGAATGCTTCTGGTGCCACTAACTGTAGCTCAACTCAACGCCACATGGCTGTGGGCCCTTGCCGACCACTGCCTCCGGCCTACACTGTGGACAGCAGGGCTCACAATTCAGTTTGAGTCGCGATTGCAGATGACGCAGTCCAGAAGGCAACATACATTGCTACCAGTGCGGCCCACCCGGACAACACAACATCGCTGGCAGGTGCCACTAACTCAGTGCACCACAAGTCACTGCCATGTAACCTTATTAAGGCAGAATTCATTAGGCAAAAGACATCGCTCCCAGTGTGTCCCACCAGGACCACGCATCATCGCTGGCTGTGCACACGCTGAGTGCTTCAGGTGCCACTAACTCAGTGCACCACAAGTCACTGATACGTAGCCTACGTAGGGAGGGGTGTGGCGCCACGGCCAGGGTGACTGACGGTGGAATCTGGGGATCAGAGTTCGATCCATATGACTCTAGGCAATAGCTTGCTTAATCTTCCCGATGACCCCCAGCGCCTAGAGACCCTTAAGGGTGATTGTGCGCTTTACAAATGTGGATTATTATTATTATGGCAGAATTCATTAAGCAAAAGTCATTGCTCCCAGTGCGGCCCGCCCGGACCACGCATCATCACTGGCTGTGCACACACTCACCAGACGGCCCCCAGCGCCCAGAGACCCTTACGGGTGATTGTGTGCTTTACAAATGTGGATTATTATTATGGCAGAATTCATTAAGCAAAATACATTGCTCCCAGTGCGGCCCGCCCGGACCACGCATCATCACTGGCTGTCTTCATTTATTAATTACAGAGTGAATTGTACTCTACGTCCTCGGACTTTGTCAAGAGCAAGTGACAAAAAGTATTCCTCAATGTCTGTGCTGTGGAGAAGTGTAGCTCAATGGTTAGTGGGCTAAAGAACGGTGATGGATTAAACCCAGATCCATTTCCAGATCTTTTGACTGGGTGTGAGTGCTTGATTGATTCAGATGCTCCGTTCATCACCACCCCCTTTTGTACCGCTTTTGGCCGCCATAAGTGTGGCAGGTATGCTCAGACGTGAGTCCCTTGCTCACTTTGCCACTGGATTCAGGCAAGCCGGGCTGAAGACGGCTGGAATGCCAGAAACCGGTCCTCTGAAGCTTGTTTCCAGTCCAGGGAAGACATGGCTTGGCAGTTCGGGCTGGACTGTTCCCATGAGGCACAGGGTCATTGCATATAGCCATGTCTGAACTGGGGTGGCAGAGTGGGCTAAAGAACGGTGATGGATTAAACACAGATCTTTTGACTGGGTGTGAGTGTTTGATTGATTCAGATGCTCCAGCCATCACCACCCCCTTTTGTACCGCTCAATGGTTAGAGCGGCAGACCTAGATGCAGAGGTCTGACCCGGGACCAGGGTTCAATTCCCACCTCAGCGGCTCTAGGATGCAATTTCCACGGACCTGATAATTCTCGCCTCGGTGCCTTGTCTAATCATGGGTCCCACTCTGTGACTCTGGGCAATAGCTTGCTTAATCTCCACAATGGCCCCAGCAGCGCTTGGATGCCTGGCTTCACCTTGGGGGTGCCCAGGAGTGGACATCTCACAGGAAAGCCAGGGAGGGTTCCACAGCGGTATGAGTCCAGCGCCGGGACGCCCCGTTGCTGAGGCAGCTGTGCGCTTTACAAGTACAACTACATTACTACAGCAGGGCTCACAATTCAGATCTAGTCGCAATTTGCAGATGACACAGTCCAGTAGGCAACATATATTTCTCCGAGTGCAGCCAGCCCGCACCACCTTTCATCGCTGACTGTGCACACGCTGAGTGCACCACAAGTAACCACCACATGGCCTTATTGTGGGTGAATTCATTAGGTAAATGACATTGCTCCCAGTGCGGCCCGCTTGAACCATGTATCATCGCTGGTTGCACACACGCTGAGCGCCACAGTTGCCACTAACTCAGTGCACCACAAGTCAACACCACGTGGTTGTGGGCCCTTGCTGACCGCTGCCTCCAGCGGTCAGCAGGTCTCACACATATTCAATCCAATCCTGTCCTGCAACGACATGCCATCATCGCTGGCTGCGCACATACTGAGCTCTGCAGGTGCCACTAACTCTGTAAGTAACAACTCATGGACCTTTTTTAAATCGTGCTGTAGACACCGGGCGCAACAATGTCACCTTAGGCAGCAGGAATATTCTGAAGTGACATTAACAATTTCTTCACATGAGCACGCTCATCTCTGGTGCCCCTGACTCAGTGCACCACAACTCATGGACCCTTTATGATAGAATCTTTTGTGTATGATTTCGGATCTGCTGCCCCTACCTCAGTGCACCACAAGTCATGGACCCTTTGCAATAGAATCCTTTGTGTGTTATTTCACATATGTTGCCCCTACCTTAGTGTACTACAAGTCATGGACCCTTTATGATTGAATTTCTGTGTGTGATCCTATAATCACTGTTATAGTTGTTTCCAGCACCAACCATTCCCTGAGGGCTGGCTAACACTCGCATCCAGCACAGACATCACTAGACATGTGACCCTGGTAATGAAAAGGGGCCGAGTGGACGTGCCCATAGCCAGTTCTACTATCTATCTAACTGTGTCTGTGTGTTTATTATGTATGCATAATGGACCTGGTCCCTACCACATCGCATTGTGCTGTTGACTGCACACACAACCATGTTACCTCTGGCAGTGGGGAAGACCTCAGTTATGTAACTTTGTCTGGGTCATTCTATGAGAACATGGGTAAATACTGGCTGAGTAGAGTACAGCAAGGAGAGTGTATGGTGAATTTATAAGTGCTTGAGGATTGGCGGTGTGATTAGATAAGTAAATATGTTGGCGGAGCTTAACCCCCGAACACGAGCTTGGCTCTAATTGGCTGCCAACCAGTGGCAACCCCAGCGGAGTGTCAGGATTGCAAACCAAGTCCAAGGAGAGCCGGCGCTACTCACAGAGCGCCAGTAGGCACCGCATCGGTTCTTGAGGCACCGACTTCTTTGCTACGGGATCCCCACAGCCTTTGCTCTAGTACCCTGGGTTCCCGCTCACTAAAATCTGGGCCACTGGCTAGCGGGAATACCACACGGATGCCTGGAAAACTGAGACCAGGAGCTTGGAAATCTCATTGCGGTACGCTGCATTCTCATTCAGTGGATACCCTCCCAGGTCGTTGATCTAAGGATCAAGGAATTCTGATTGTTGGATCCCCGGAGTCCCTTCCGTGAGCTGATGGGAGCACCAGTGATAAAAGTCCCAGAATCCTGTCTGCAAGATATTCCCAGCCCTACTGCTGGATAATTTACATAAGGCGGATAGAATCTGCGGAATTCTGTAAGCGGAGTGGGCACAGCCGGCGTACGCCAGTCAGGGGGGCAACTAGAGCCAAATTATGGGAGAGGCTGATAAAAATTTCCGGGGGGGGGGGCTAATTCCTCCAGTTATAGGCAGAGTGGAGATGCAGGGGCTCTAAGAAGGGGTGAAAACACAATGAAGCCTCATTAGCAGGTAAATGGTCTTTTAAAGAGCTGTGAAGTACTCGGGTGCTGCGCTGAGAGCCGCGCACCCAGTGCATGCACACTAGGGAGCCGCGCTTAGAGCCGCTCACCAACGTATTCACACTAGGGGGTCGCGCTGAAAGCCATGCAACCAGTGCATTCACACTAGGGGGCCGTGCTGAGCACCACATTAAGTTTGCCACTAGGTATGGGCAAATTTTGCGAATCTCGCGTTCGCGAATTTTGCGGATTTGCGAACTCGCAATCCGCAAAATCCGCGAATTCCCGCGAATTTGCGGATTTTTTTTTTTATGTTCGCACGGGTTTCTGCAAGTTCGCGAGGGTTTTGTACAATTTCGCAAATTGCGAAATTGTACAAAACGCGTGCTTTTATTTTATTAATTTCTTAGCAACTACTGAAAGGATTTACACCTTTAAAAAAAGGTTGATTTCTGAACCAAGCACTACCTTTTTGCCAAATTTGGTGTAATTCCGTTCAGCAGTTCGGGCTGTAGCCTTGGCTAATGTTTCATATTGGAAATTGATTTTTGGAATTTCTCAACAACTACGAAACGGATTTACATCATTTAAAAAAACAGTTATTTTCTGAACCAAGCTCTTCCTTTTTGCCAAATTTGTGGTAATTCCGTTCAGCAGTTCGGGCTATAGCCTGTAATAAAGTTTCCTATGAAAATTAACATGGAGTAAACACTTTTTGGGAGCCCCCTTTTTTCTCAGCCCCCGCTTGACAAATCACCCCCAAACTTTCAAGATAGGAGCTATCCTGGATAGACCTTTTTTTTGAGAATTTTGCGACGCTTTGTCAAACAATGCCAAAGTTATTAGCAAATCAAAAAACGCTTTTCCTATGGAAACTAGGTTCTAAGTATAACTACCTACTGGCGACCGTATATATATATATATATATATATATATATATATATATATATATATATATATTCACAGAAAAAAACATAGGTTCCAGGCACATTATAGTTAGAAATTGGCATTTATAAAATCCTTAGAAATTCACAGAAAAAGCCATAGCTTTCAGAGGTGTTATAGTTAGTTGGACATTTCACTCGTACAAAACCATAGAAATTCATCCGTTATAGTTAGTTCCGCTAACTATAACTCACGCCCCAGCAATGCACTGCTGATGATGTCACATATTACATCACTCATGACATGGACTGTGACATTACTGATGACATCACTGATGACATCTCAATTTACATCACTGATGACATCACTGATGACATCATCCAGTGACTGTGTTTCTGTAAAGTTTAAATATGTTTAAAATACATATTGAAAGGCGTATTAAAGAATGAGTGGGTGTATAAGTGTCTGAATGAATGATTTAGTAGGTGTGTGGCTGACTATAAGTGAGTGATTAAATGTATCTTACTGAATGCATGGGTTAGTGACTAAACTGTGTGAATGTCTGTATCTGTCTGTGTGTTGGTGTGTCACCGTCTAAGTGGGTTTGGGAATAGCTACATGAGTGCTATATGTGTCATAGATTGGTTGTCTGAGTATCGGTATGGGTGCCTGAGTGTTTATGTGGGTGGGGTGTGTGTGACTCTGTGCATAGATGTGTGATGGGTGATTCACTTAGTGCATGGTTTCAAGAGTGCATCTGTGATGGACTGTATGAGTGGGTGAGTGTGTGTATGGGTGTGTTAGTGAGTAAATGTATATCTCAGTGGCACATATGTGAGTAACTACATATGTGAAAGGCAGTATATATGTGTGTTGGGGTATATAAATGGCTATAAGTAAGAGTGTGTGATTCTGAGAGTGGATGTATGGATGACTGTGTGCTTGTATCAGTGATTGTATAAGAGCGTTAGAATGTGCTAGTATTTGTATAAGTGATTGAGCAGGTGTGCGTATAACTGTATAGGTGAGTAAATGGCAGTGTGATTAGTTATTTGCATGACTGACTAGGTGTGTGAGTACCTCTATGGATGAGTGGTGGTGTGTGAGTGTTTATATAGGTGTATTAGTGCTTCTATAGGTGTATGAGTGCATATGATAGTCCTGTACTGAGTGACCATAAGTATGAGTGGCTGTACGGGTGACTGATGGGATGTGTGTGTAAACCTAAGAATCAGTGAGTGTGTATGTAGTTGTTGCTGTTGGAGTGTCTATGGTTTTGAGAACGGCAGTCTGTAATTGGGTGTATCAAAGTTATATTAGGGTGTGAGAAGATGTATCAATGTATCACATGGATCTTGTCATCAGTTGTGTCATTTGAGATGTCATCAGTGATGTCATCAGTGATGTCACTGACCATGTCATAAGTGATGTAATATGTGACGTCATCAGCAGTGCATTGCGGGGTCGCGAGTTATAGTTAGCAGAACTAACTATAGCAGATGAATTTCTATTATCTTGTACCAGTGAAATGTCCAACACCCCTGAAACCTATGTTTTTTTTAGAGAATTTCTAAGGTTTTTTAAATGCTCATTTCTAACTATAACATGCCTGAAACCTATGGTTTTTTCAGTGAATTTCAAAGGTTCTTTTAAATGCTAATTTTTAACTATAACGTGCCTGAAACCTATGGTTTTTTCAGTGAATTTCAAAGGTTTTTCAAATGCTAGTTTCTAACTATGCCTACAGAGGTAGGCCATGTGAAGAAAGAAGAAAAAACACACAGAAAGAAGCAAAAGAAATGCAAAAAGAAGCAACAGAAGTCTACAAAGATGAAGAAAAGTGCAGGAAGAAATAAGACATGTGCAGAAAGAACCAACAGAGGAGGAGAAAGAGGCCTTGTTCCAAAATTATCCTGTGCCCACAACTTTTTCAGACGGGTACTGGTGGTAACTGACTCTGACTAACCAGGCCTAGAGCCAGTGCTATGCTAAAACACACTTAGAATACAGTTAAAACACCTACATACACTAGGGAACACTATGTGTTGGGGTACCCCTGTGATTAGCAAGACCTCGTCTGTAAGGCTCTAGTACATGATAGGGTAGAGGGATTAAAACTACCTCTGAAAACGCGCTATGGGGCGCGTTTGCACAGTAGTGAATGGAGGCAGGGGCCTGAGGTGACATGTGTGCAAATACGCCCTGTGGCCATTTTAAGTTGGTATAATATGAATCCTGACGGTCCCTGGGGTCCAACTAGCCAACCAGGTACCACCAGTAAGCTCCACAGAGCTGCGTTGCAGAGATGTGTAAAAAGGGGCGTTGCCCGGCTCACCTCTCTGCAACGCAGCTCTGTAGCACTTACTGGAGGTACCTTGTGGGGTTGTTGGCCCCCAAGGGACCCTCAGAATCAGAGAGGAATAATTCCCCAACTTAAAACGCACCATAGGGCGTGTTTGCACACATGTCAACTCATGACCTGCCCCCTCCCGTCACGACTGTACAAACACACCCCGTGGTGCATTTTAAGTTGGGAGATTAAGTCTCCTTGAATCCGGAGGATCCCTGGGGTCCAACTAGCCCACCAGGTTACCACCAGTAAGCGCCACAGAGCTGCATTGCAGAGAGGTGTAAAAAGGGGCATGGCCCGGAGCACCTCTCTGCAACGCAGTGCAGTAGCGCTTACCAGAAGCATCTGGTGAGCTAGTTGGCCCCCAGAGGCCATCAGAATTATGGGGAATTAACTCCCCAACTTTAAATGTGCCAGAGGGCGTGATTGCACACGTCACCTCAGGCCAGCCCCCTCTCTTTACCACTGTGTAAACACACCCCTGGGGCATACTGGAGGTACCTAGTGGGCTAGTTGGCCCCCAGGGGCTCTCAGGATTCAAGGGGACTTTATCCCCCAACTTAAAACATGCCATGGGGTGCATTTGCACAGTGGTGAAGGAAGGGGGCAGGGCCTGAGGTGACATGTGTGCAAACACGCCCTGTGGCGTGTTTTAAGAAGGGGAATTAATTCCTCTTCAATCCTGAGAGTCCCTGGGGGCCAACTAGCCCATCAGGTACCTCCAGTATGCACTAGGGAGCTGCGTTGCAGAGAGGTGTTTAGAGGCCATGCCCCTTTTTATACCAGGCCTAGGGGTCAGGGTGTTTCTACCCTGCCCCCTTGTCGTGTTTTGCGCGTTTGTTTATCTCTTTTCTTGTGCCACGGTTCTACCGAGGCACAAGATGGCTGCCAACACTTCCTGACTTGAAGTGTTGACAGCCAATTAGTGTGTGGCTCTCCCGAATTTGTGGCAAACTTTATTTTTGGATATGTAACGGCCGGCTCGGTCGTGGGAGATCCCCGCCATGCTGCTATGGACCAGGCTGGAACTATTTGGCAACCAGCTTTTGGACAGGAGGTCGTGTTTCAAGGGGTACACTGTGCAGCTTGGGTGTGGAAGGACTTTTACAAAAACCAAATGTGGCTTTAATTGTTTGAACTCGATTGATTAACATTGCACAAGCGGCTCACTGAAGTTTGATATATGGCACTACACGGACCATCGGGCTCAGCGCGAGCCAACGCCCACTGTGGCAGGTGATCTCTGAGATAAGTAATGCCATTCATGTAGGGCATGTTAATGAGATGCCTCTGATGAAATGCTCGCTGAGCATGAAACGCGTCAGGCTGAACTCTCCTTTGTAAACTTGCCTTTCTACGTGCTGCAACCTTGGAATAAACGAAAATTGGAACCTACCTGTGTGTGGCTCTCCCGAATTTGTGGCAAACTTTATTTTTGGAGATATATATATATATATACATAAATATTTTACATAATTAACTGTGGGTCTGAGGTATGGCAAGCTAGGACATCATGGTCAATGACACAGAGTAACAGATATTCAGCAACAAAGGTATCAAATTTCACAGGCCCTTATTTTGCGAATTTATACAATTGCGATTTTTTGCACAAAGGTCATATAGATATTTATATATATATTTATTTATATATTTATTTATGCTTCAAACTCAATATTGACATCATAGTATTTAAGTATGTATTACATGCATTGTCACTTTAGCATCAAGCATTCAAACTGATTATCATTGTTTTAACATTTTTAAAATATAAGTATTTCTTCACACTGTGAACATACTTTGTATGCCTGTGTACAGAACATTTCTTCTATTTCTATGTATATGGTCATATGACTCACAAAGGGGTGGACACCTAGATTTCATTAAAACAATGGCGGATGCTAGTTTTCTAGTGTGATCAAGGGCACAGGGTGCTCGAAACGAGTCGCAGAGGGAGAAATAAAAACCTGTTCCTGCCTTACCTGTTTGGGTCTGTCTCTCTCTTTTCGCCGAGAAGGAAGTCTGGAGAATATGCTTTGAAGAAGTATCATACGGAATCTGGTTTTCTCCGGCAACGGAACCCCCTCCCCATAAGCAGGCTACCACCTACAACCACGAAAACTATTAGATTTGGGAGCGGAGTATTTTGCGGTAGCCCCCTACAGCAGCTGGGCATTTCAGAATCAGTCGGAGATCGATGACGGCAAGGTCGGCGGGCCCATTGAAGACGTAAACCGGTGGTGAGTGATACAGCTTGTTGTGTAGGAGGGGAGGTGATTATCAATAGGCAGAGGAGGAGCACGGCGGACGCCGACTCCTGTGTATAGTTCCACTTTCTGTGAGAAAATGTCTGCTAACACAGTGGGAGAAGGGGAAGCGGCGGCGGAAGAATTATTCAGTAATCTGCCCAAATCAAGTCCGAGCGAGAAAGCTCCCAAAGTAGTCGCAGTAACACTAATCAAGATGTAAAACAACTATTAAAGACTCTTCAAAAGAAAATGAAAAATGAAATCACCAAATGGTGGGAACACAAATCGCTCACTAAGTACGAGGAAGTCAGGAGAGTCCCTCGGGGGCTTAGGAATAGGATCCTTCTGGCTCTGAGTTTTGAAGAGCCGAACCTGGCCGTGCTAAACAAATGGGGGAAAGCAACTTGATAACCTCTATGAATTTAGTAAAGATTTTAATAAAATATGCAGCAATTGACCGTCAGACTTTACTAGATGAGATTGACAACATAAATGAAGAGCTCAATAAATTGGATCAGATTGTTGAAAAACTACGTAAACATGAAGACAGAATAAAAATACGTACTAAGCATAAATTCGTCCGTGACCAAGTGGACTACGAGCAGGGGCAAAAATATACCTTTTCACGAAAGATCGAACACGCAAAGAAATAAAAATTTGAGGACAGAAGAACAAATAAAAACGCCAATGCAATACAACAGCAAAGCCACACATCGGAAGTATAGGAAGTTGATGTAGATACTGAGTCACTCACAAGCACATTGGGTTCCGAATACAGCAACAGTGGTGGGCATAATGCTAAAGTTGTGTTAAGTCTTGGTGAGGAGATCAATTTTTTAGTGGCGGATCAACAACAGACTCTCAGTCCGAGGAATCAAAACAATCAACCAAAAAAGAGAAATGCAAGAAGAGCAAGGCACAAAAAACAACAACAAAAAAATACAACGAAAGAAAAACCAGCAATGGTACAGGAAACAGCGCGAAACGATCAAACTATTACTAATATATCAGACATTAGTCTCACTCAAGCAGAGAAGCAGCTTTTATCATTGGGGCTCATCTATTGTCCCGAAAGCACGTTTACCTACGCCAGTACTAGGTTTGACATATTCTGCTTCATAAGAAAACTCAAGTTAAAAGTTTTTCACAATCAAAGCGGGAAGTGAATCCAATAATGACGTACCACAAGCACTTCAAGCATCAGATGATTTGACTCTATTGACTCTTCAAGAACTGGGCACAGCCATGAGTAATTCACAACAACCAAATGATACAGTTGAATTAAATACTCAAAACAGGCTACAGAGAATTGACATTTCACAAAGGAGTGCAGGTGAAAGTCCATTTAAACCGAAAAGCACCTTCATTCCTATTATGCCGAAAGATCCCATAGACATTTTTCATGAGTGTGTAGTGGAAGATCACAAATGATTGTGCCACACAACAAACAAGACAAACAGACACAAAACATGTTACAATGACATGCAATATGTGCATTTAATGGAAAAACTAAGAGACAACCAAGAAATAATCATCAATAAGTCAGACAAGGGAGGAAATATTGTTTTATGGCCTAAGAAAGACTACGTCACGGAAGCCATGAGGCAGTTAAATGATGAGAACTGTTACAAGAGGTCTAACTTGAAGGAGTACAAAAAGGCAAAAGAAGGTTTGAAAAAACAACTTTTTCAATACAAAAGAGAGGGATTGATTTCATCCACTGAAATTAACTTTCTACATATTGAATGCCCAGTTATTCCGATCATGTACCTAATCCCTAAAGTGCACAAAATGATCTCTCCAGTACCAGGCAGACCCAATATTTCTGCTATTAATAGTGTTAGTGAACATATTTCACAATATGTAGACTACTATTTGGAGGACTTTGTCAAGAACTTACCAAGCTATGTAAAAGACACAGGAGACTTCTTGAACAAAATAAACAGCATTGTGTGGGAAGAAGGCCTGATGTTAATAACACTGGACATTGAGTCGCTTTATACAAGCATCAATCATGAAACTGGATTCAATGCAGTCAAGTTTATTTTAGATAAGAGAGTATGTGAATATTATGGGCACAACAAATTGTTTCTTGATTTGATCTCTTGATGTCTAAATATTAATTTCTTCATGTTTGGAAAAGAAACCCTAAAACTAGTTAGGGGTGTGGCTATGGGATCCTGTTTCTCCCCCAGCTATGCTTGTTTGCATGTTGGCTGGTGGGAGGAACAGAACCTGACAAAATGTCAGAATGTGCATGATGTGCTACATTGGCTACGATACATAGATGATGTATTTATTTTGTGGGATGATGATAAGGAAGGTGCACAAGAGTTTGTTACATCTTTGAATGACAATTCCAGCAACCTCATTTTTACATCAAACATAAGTAGCACCAAGATTAATTTTCTAGATGTACAAATCACAGTCAGTAACTATAGATTAGAGACATCATTATTCAGAAAAGCCACAGTGGGAAACAGCACATTGCATGCCAGTAGCGGACACTCAAAATACCTCATTGACAGCATACCTTATGGTGAGCTACTCAGACTTAAACGCATCAGCAGTACATCACAAGAATTTGACAGATGGACACAAGACATGCTGAACAGACTGAGAGAGAGGCTGCAGTGTAAAAGATCGCACCAAGGCAGTAAAAAAAGCACAAGAGAGGCCAAGAGAGTCTTTATTACTCTCAAAAGAGGAGGTGAGGGGAAACACCAATGAGGAGGACAGTCCCTGCCTAATCATGACTTATAGCAAACAATAGAGTAAGATCAAGTTGATTATCAGAAAAAACTGGCCTATTGTCCTTACCGATGGAGTGCTGGGATGCAGACTCCCTGAGCTACCAGTAATAACACACAGAAAACGGAAATCCATGAGGAGCCAATTAGTGAGAATGAGCCCTGGATTGAGTGCAGTTAGCACATGGCTTAAACCAAGGCAAGGCTTTCACAAATGTTCTTCCTGCTGTGCCTGCAAGCTTGGCATTAATACTACTCACTACGGTATCCCATTCTCAGATACAAGTGTGGCCATCAAAGGCAGCTACTGCTGCAGAACCGAGTTTGCTGTGTATGTCCTGACATGCACCTGTGGCTTACGTTCCGTTGGGAGCACCAAGCTACAGGTGCATGTCAGAATTTTGCAGCCTCTCAGTGCGATCATGAACAAGGACAATGCCTATCCGATCACCAGACGTTTCAAAGCCGCACAAAACAATGAGTTGAAGTGTCTTACTTATTACGTGATTAATGCTGTTGCATCATTCAGAAGAGGTGGCAATAGGGAAAAACTATTAAGAAAACTAGAGACATGTATCATTTTAGAACTAGACAGCAAGACACTAAATGGCTTGAATACCACTGAGGAGATGTACAATTATTTATGAGTAGTACTAACAAGATTGTATTCTTCTGTAGCAATCTTGTTGTTTAATTGCTCTGGTATCTGGGAGTTTTAGCTCATGTGGACCATGTAGAGGTATCACATCTTATACATTTGTATATATGATATTGGGATTTTTCAATTTTCTTGTGTATATTTATTGTAACCTTTTTATGATTTTTTTTTATTAATGTCTAAATTGATTGATTCAGATGCTCCGTCCATCACCACCCCCTTTTGTACCGCTTTTGGCCGCCATAGGTGTGGCAGGGTATGCTCAGACGTGAGTCCCTTGCTCACTTTGCCACTGGATTTAGGCAAGCCGGGCTGAAGACGGCTGGAATGCCAGAAACCGGTCCTCGAAAGCTTGTTTCCGGTCCAGTGAAGACATGGCTTGGCAGCTCGAGCTGGACTGTTCCCATGAGGCACAGGGTCAGACTGATTTGCATATAGCCATGTCTGAACTGGGGTGGCAGAGTGGGCTAAAGAACGGTGATGGATTAAACCCAGATCTTTTGACTGGGTGTGAGTGTTTGATTGATTCAGATGCTCCGTCCATCACCACCCCCTTTTGTACCGCTTTAGGCTGCCATAAGTGTGGCAGGGTATGCTCAGACGTGAGTCCCTTGCTCACTTTGCCACTGGATTCAGGCAAGCCAGGCTGAAGACGGCTGGAAGGCCAGAAACTGGTCCTCGGAAATTTGTTTCCGGTCCAGGGAAGACATGGCTTGGCAGTTCGGGCTGGACTGTTCCCATGAGGCACAGGGTCAGACTGATTTGCATATAGCCATGTCTGAACTGGGGTGGAAGAGTGGGCTAAAGAACGGTGATGGGTTAAACCCAGATCTTTTGACTGGGTGTGAGTGTTTGAGCAGCGCTTGGATGCCTGGCTTCACCTTGGGGGTGCCCAGGAGTGGACTTCTCACAGGAAAGCCAGGGAGGGTTCCACAGCGGTATGAGTCCAGCGCCGGGACACCTCGATGCTGAGGCAGCTGTGCGCTTTACAAGTACAAATACATTACTACAGCAGGGCTCACAATTCAGATTTCATCGCTGGTTGCACACACGATGAGCACCACTGTTGCCACTAACTCAGTGCACCACAAATCAACACCACGTGGTTGAGGGCCCTTGCTGACCGCTGCCTCCAGCGGTCAGCAGGTCCCACACCTATTCAATCCAATCCTGTCCTGCAACGACATGCCATCATCGCTGGCTGCGCACACACTGAGCTCTTCAGGTGCCACTAACTCTGTAAGTAACAACTCATGGACCTTTTTTGATTTGTGCTGTAGACACCGGGCGCAACAATGTCACCTTAGGCAGCAGGAATATTTTGAAGTGACATTAACAATTTCTTCACATGAGCACGCTCATCTCTGGTGCCCCTGCCTCAGTGCACCACAACTCATGGACCCTTTATGATAGAATCTTTTGCGTATGGTTTCAGATCTGCTGCCCCTACCTCAGTGCACCACAAGTTATTGACCCTTTATGATTGAATCTCTGTGTGTGATCCGATAATCACTGTTATAGTTGTTTCCAGCACCAACCATTCCCTGAGGGCTGGCTAACACTCACCCCACGCGCATCCAGCACAGACATCACTGGACATGTGACCCTGGTAATGAAAGGGGGCCGAGTGCACGTGCCCATAGCCAGTTCTACTATCTATCTAACTGTGTCTGTGTGTTCATTATGTATGCATAATGGACCTGGGCCCTACCACATCGCATTGTGCTGTTGACTGCACACACAACCATGTTTCCTCTGGCAGTGGGGAAGACCTCAGTTATGTAACTTTGTCTGGGTCATTCTATGAGAACATGGGTAAAGACTGGCTGATTAGAGTACTGCAAGGAGAGTGTATGGCGAATTTATAAGTGCTTGAGGATTGGCGGCGTGATTAGATAAGTAAATATGTTGGCGGAGCCAAACCCCCGAACATGAGCTGGGCTCTAATTGGCTGCCAACCAGTGGCAACCCCAGCGGAGTGTAAATGTAAATGTATAGGCATTTATATAGCGCACTACTTACCCGTAGGGTCCCAAGGCACTTCGACCGCTGCGAAACCCTTCCTGGCTTCCCTGAGAGATGGTCCCTTAATGGGTATCTCCAGGGTGAGACCAGGCATCCCCGGCGGTCTGGTGGGGCCGTTAGTGAGGATGAGGCAAGCTAATGCCCAGAGTTGCCGAGTGTGATCGCTGATCAGAGTGGGCACCGAGGCGAGAGAATTATCGAGTCTGCTGACCCTGGTCCAGAAACCTGCCGCGCCGGGAATCGAACCCTGGTCCCGGCCCGTCCTCTGCTCTCGGGTCTGCCGCCTCTAACCAGTGAGCCACACTACCTCACTGTGTCAGGATTGCAAACGGAGTCCAAGGAGAGCAGGTGCTACTCACAGAGCGTGAGTAGGCACAGCATTGGTTCCTGAGGCACCCGCCTTCTTTGCTACGGGATCCCCACAGCCTTTGCTCTAGTACCCTGGGTTCTCGCCCACTAAAATCTGGGCCACTGGCTAGCGGGAATACCACACGGATGCCTGGAAAACTGAGTCCAGGAGCTTGGAAATCTCATTGCGGTATGCTGCATTCTCATTCAGTGGATACCCTCCCAGGTCGTGGATCTAAGGATCAAGGAATTCTGATTGTTGGATCCCCGGAGTCCCTTCCGTGAGCTGCTGGGTCCATGGAGCACTGGTGATAAAAGGCCCAGAATCCTGTCTGCAAGATATTCCTAGCCCTACTGCTGGATAATTGACATAAGGGGGATAGAATCTACGGAATTCTGTAAGCGGAGTGGGCACAGCCGTCGTACGCCAGTCAGGGGGGCAAATAGAGCCAAATTATGGGAGAGGCTGATAACAATTTCCGGGTGGGGGGGCCAATTCTTCCAGTCATAGGCAGAGTGGAGGTGGAGGGGCTCTAAGAAGGGGTGAAAACAGAACGAAGCCTCATTAGCAGGTAAATGGTCTTTTAAAAACCTGTGAAGTACTCGGGCGCTGCGCTGAGAGCCGCGCACCCAGTGCATGCACACTAGGGGGCCGCGCTTAGAGCCGCTCACCCACGCATTCACACTAGGGGGTGGCGCTGAAAGTCGCGCAACCAGTGCATTCACACTAGGGGGCCGTGCTGAGCTCCACGTTAAGTTCACCACTCCAAACTTTTCTAAAAAAAATGTTCCACTTCCATTAATTTATATGCGCCCTGAGGACCCCATCGCCCGGGGCATGCCCAATTCTTGAATGTTTTTATTAATCATTAGGAAGGTGTGGTCCCCTTTCCTTTGTCCACTTCTGGCCTTGTCCACTTCTGGTCCCGGGGACCCCATTGTGTGGGGCCTGACCTCTTCATTGGGGACCGTGGGGGAGCCCCCATGCCCCCACGGTCCCGCCGGCTCCCTGCCTCCTGCGGGAACCTGCATTACTTTTGGGCAAGGGGAACTGCTAACATGCAGCTCTTCTTGCCCAAAAGCAATCCTGCTTTGCTTGGTTGAAGCGAGTTTAGGTTTTCCTGCTCTCGCTTCAATGAAGCAAAGCAGGGTTTCCTATGATAGCAAACAGCAATGTCCCGGGTGTAGGTACCCTGGGACATTGCACATAAGCTAGCCCTGGGAGGTGGAGATCCTCAGGGCCATCATGGGCTCTAGGAGGGGGCCGCGCAGCCCTCCCTCTATTTTCAAAGCCCCGGGAACATGGGGGTCCCTGGGGCTTCCGGGGGCCCACAAGACTCCCCTGCATATTTCATAAAAGCCCCTGGGGTGGCAGTATCCGGGGCTAAGGACAGCTTCGGAGGCCCCCGACTAAACACAAAACAAGCCCCGGGAAGGTGGCAGTCCCTGGGGCGGCGGAAGGGCCGTGTTCCCTCGCACCTAATTTACATAGCCCAGGGAAGGTAGTGGTCCCCAGGGCTGCGGAGTCCCCACAGGCCCCCACAATATAATTATAGGATTGTCCCCGGAACCTGGCCCACCTGGGGGCCCATTTAAATAAAGTGGGGGAGCCCCTGTTTCACTTTTTAAAAATGTTTTTGTCGGGATTCGCGCACCCAGTGCGCATTCGGACGTTTTTTACAAAAAGAAGGACTAGGGGGTCAGGGTGTTTCTATCCTTCCCTCTTTTCTTCTTTTTTAATCTTTTTGACTGTTTTCTTGTGACTAGGTTCTACTGAATCACAAGATGGCTGCGAACACCTGGTTTGGAGTGTTGGCAGCCAATCACAGTCTGGAGGGTATGCGAACCCACGGCTGCCCCAGATATCGAAACTTTTATTAATTTCTTAGCAACTACTGAAAGGATTTACACCATTAAAAAAAAGGTTGATTTCTGAACCAAGCACTACCTTTTTGCCAAATTTGGTGTAATTCCATTCAGCAGTTCGGGCTGTAGCTTTGGCTAATGTTTCCTATTGGAAATTGATTTTCAGACTTTTTTTTTTGGGAATTTCCCAACAACTACTAAACGGATTTACATCATTTAAAAAAAACGGTTACTTTCTGAACCAAGCTCTTCCTTTTTGCCAAATTTGTGGTAATTCCGTTCAGCAGTGCGGGCTATAGCCTGTAATAAAGTTTCCTATGAAAATTAACATGGAGTAAACACTTTTTGGGAGCTCCCTTTTTTCTCAGCCCCTGCTTGACAAATCACCCCCAAACTGGGGAACATCGTTTACGACGCGGATGTTAACCCGCAGTGCAAAAACAGGTTTCAGGCACGTTATAGTTAGAAATTGGCATTTAAAAAATCCTTAGAAATTCACAGAAAAAGCCATAGCTTTCAGGGGTGTTATAGTTAGTTGGACATTTCACTCGTACAAAACCATAGAAATTCATCCATTATAGTTAGTTCTGCTAACTATAACTCGCGCCCCAGCAATGCACTGCTGATGATGTCACATATTACATCACTCATGACATGGATAGTGACATTACTGATGACATCACTGAAGACATCTCAAATTACATCACTGATGACATCATCCAGTGACTGTGTGTTTCTGTAAAGTTTAAATATGTTTAATATATATAGGGAAAGGCGAATTAAAGAATGAGTGGGTGTATAAGTGTCTGAATGGATGATTTAGTAGGTGTGTGACTGACTCTATAAGTGAGTGATTAAATGTATCTTACTAAATGCATGGGTTAGTGACTAAACTGTGTGAATGTCTGTATCTGTCTGTGTGTTGGTGTGTCATCGTCTAAGTGGGTTTGGGAATAGCTGCATGAGTGTCTATATGTGTTATAGATTGGTTGTCTGAGTATCAGTATGGGTGCCTGAGTGTTTATGTGGGTGGGGTGTGTGTGACTCTGTGCATAGATGTGTGATGGGTGATTCACTTAGTGCATGGTTTCAAGAGTGCATCTGTGATGGACTGTCTGGGTGGGTGAGTGTGTGTATGGGTGTGTTAGCGAGTGAATGTATATCTCAGTGGCACATGTGTGAGTAACTACATATGTGAAAGGCAGGATATATGTGTGTTGGAGTATATAAATAGCTATAAGTAAGAGTGTGTGATTCTGAGAGTGGATGTATGGATGGCTGTGCGCTTGTATCAGTGATTGTATAGGAGCGTTAGAAGCTGCTAGTATTTTTATAAGTGATTGAGCAAGTGTGCGTATAACTGTATAGGTGAGTAAATGGCAGTGTGATTAGTTATTTGGATGACTGCTTAGGTGTGTGAGTACCTCTATGGATGAGTGGTGGTGTTTGAGTGTTTATATAGGTGTATTAGTGCTTCTATAGGTGTATGAGTGCATATGATAGTCCTGTACTGAGTGACCATAAGTATGAGTGGCTGTACGGGTGACTGATGGGATGTGTGTGTAAACCTAAGAATCAGTGAGTGTGTATGTAGTTATTGCTGTTGGAGTGTCTATGAGTTTGAGAATGGCAGTCTGTAATTGGGTTTATCAAAGGTTATATTAGGGTGTGCGAAGATGCATCAATGTATCACATGGATGATGTCATCAGTTGTGTCATTTGAGATGTCATCAGTGACGTCATCAGTGATGTCACTGACCATGTCAAAAGTGATGTAATATGTGACGTCATCAGCAGTGCATTGTGGGTGCGCGAGTTGTAGTTAGCAGAACTAACTATAACAGATGAATTTCTATTATTTTGTATCAGCGAAATGTCCAACACCCCTGAAACCTATGGTTTATTCAGTGAATTTCTAAGGTTTTTTAAATGCTAATTTCTAACAATAACGTGCCTGAAACCTATGGTTTTTTCAGCGAATTTCGAAGGTTTTTTTAAATGCTAATTCATAACTATAACGTGCCTGAAACCTATGCTTTTTTCAGTGAATTTCAAAGGTTTTTCAAATGCTAGTTTCTAACTATGCCTACAGAGGTAGGCCATGTGAAGAAAGAAGAAAAAACACACAGAAAGAAGCAAAAGAAATGCAAAAAGAAGCAACAGTAGTCTACAAAGATGAAGAAAAGTGCAGGAAGAAACAGGACATGTGCAGAAAGAACCAACAGAGGAGCAGAAAGAGGCCTTGTTCCAAAATTATCCTGTGCCCACAACTTTTTCAGACGGGTACTGGTGTTAACTGACTCTGACTAACCAGGCCTAGAGCCAGTGCTATGCTAAAACACACTTAGAATACAGCTAAAACACCTACTTACACTTGGGAACACTATGCGTTGGGGTACCCCTGTGATTAGCAAGACCTCGTCTGTAAGGCTCTAGTACATGATAGGGCAGAGGGATTAAAACTACCTCTTAAAACGCGCTATGGGGTGCGTTTGCACAGTGGGGAATGGAGGCAGGGGCCTGAGGTGACATGTGTGCAAATACGCCCTGTGGCCATTTTAAGTTGGTATATTAAGTCCCCTTGAATCCTGACGGTCCCTGGGGTCCAACTAGCTAACCAGGTGGGGGGGCGGAGCTTGCCGGCAACGATGGCGGACGCTTGAAGTGAGAGCTCTGTGCCATCGCTCCTAAATATCCTGAATTCATCCTGAACTAGCCGAGCCCCGTGGTTGTCTGCGCTGCCTACTGGCCCCCGGAGGGTGCCCGACTGTAGTGGAGAAAGAGCGAAGAGATTCCGAGCCTCCACAGCCGAAAACGATCCTGGACCGGCGCCACGGTGACCTTGGCCGCTAAGCCGGCACTGGTTAGACACCACCCCGGAGTGCGTCACTCGATGTGCGGCCACTGCAGCGCCCTGAGACGGGAGAGCCTGTGCCACTAGAATGGACCAGGAACTCACAGCGAGACACGGCAACGGCTGCAAACCTTCCTTTCTCCCCCCCATCGGAGAGTGTGACGGGGGACGGGGGCGATTACTAGCTCCTGCCTCATTGCACAGTCGAGTGGGAAGAGACGACCGTCAACAGAGGAGTGCCACTACGCTTTGGGAAACACTTGCACGGGAAGCATCGCCTAACAGCCCGGCTGTGCGGTGCGTGGCCATTGCTGCACAACAGTGAGTGTGGGCCCGCCTGGACCATGTGTGAGGCCTGGTGAAAGCAGGGAACGCGTGGACAGGCCCGACACATGGTGGTAGGCCTGACTCTGAGTTGCGACCAGGAACTACTCCAGACATTCAGAGGGCGAACCCACGGCGACTGGTGACCCTCCCGAGCTGCAACGAGCGACGGGACAGCCCACAGTGGAGACCCGCTCGGCGATTACTAGCGGGGCAACATGGGCAAGGGAGACCAAAAGCAATCCAAACTGGCGTTCGAACAATGCAGAACGCGGCCCCCGGACACACAGGAATCATCGCCCGCGCAACAGAGCAACAACCCGGAGAGCTCGTTTTACACGGACATCAAGGGCCTTCTCGTCACAATGGAGAAGAGCCTCCAAGACAGCATGACTGCGATAGGTACAAAACTTGATGCTCTCACCTATTGGATGGACCGAATGTCGGAGCGTGTGGACAAGCACGTGGAAAGACTGGAAATGTCCGAAAGGCGCCTAACTGAGGTGGAAGATGCCCAAATGGACCTGGACAAATATCGCAAGCAAATGGGAAAACTTTGCAGGTCATACAGGATAAGTCGGAGGATTTGGATGCCCGCTCCCGGCGATCGAACATCCGAATCACGGGTGTGGCGGAAACGACCCAGGTGGGGAAAATGGAATTGTTCGTCTAACGACTGCTCACCACGCTGTTAGGAAACAACGTATTTTCGTCCATGTTCATCGTGGAAAGAGCGCACCGATCGCTAGGCCAGCGGCCGCAACCAGGCGCCCCACCGAGGCCAATTATTGCAAAATTACTGAACTATATGGACAGAGACACTGCTCTACGAATAGCCAGAGAAAAGGGGAAGTTGCAGTTCGAGGGATAATCTATCTCCTTATACCTGCACTTTACCGCGAGGGTGCAGTAGGAACTTCGCCGCTTTGCCCCTTACAAGCAGCAGATCCGCGACCTTGGGTTGGACTACACCATGTTGTACCCAGCAAAACTCCGCATAAACCGGCAAGGGCATTCCCACTTTTTCACTGACCCTAAAGTACTGCACAAAGCGTTAAAGACCTGGTCCAAGGACAGACGTAATAATTCTGAAGACCAGGACGATGATCAGGATCACGCCAGTGGCCTGGAGGATCAGGAATAGGCAACTGGGGGCCACCAGCTCTCCCTTATCGCCCCCTGATTTCTTAAGGGGGAGAGTCAGCAACTTCGAGGACCCCCGGTGAGAACATTGCAATTTATGCTGGGGTTGGCTCCTCTGTACTTTCACCTTGGGCTGCTTGATCTTGGGACCACCTTGGATATTGGGGCTATGGACAGCCACACTGAGGTTATCCTGCGAGGGGGGGGACCTGTATAGCTGCTGTTGGGATTCCGATGGGAGGCGGGGGGCGCGCGCGATATGGGGCGTGAGTGCTGCAACAATAAGGGAGCGGCGGGGCTCAGCAGCTCTCGAGGTCGAGACGTGCTGAATACATGCACCCTGCATTGATCTCGGCGACCTCTGCCCCAGGGCTGAGCGCACAACTGGACCCTACTTGGGACTCTTGGGGACATGGGGAAGGGAGGAGAGGGGATTGTTTTACCATGCTAGGCCAAGTTGGGGTTGGTCTGCTGTGGGAGGAGGGAGGGGGAGCTATGAGACGAGGGGAAAGTTATGGTTGTTATGTTTTGTTCCGATGTGCCTTGCCTCGAAGTACACAAAGTGCTTGCTGCAACGATTGATTGCCCGCCAGTTAGCCTGCCCTACACGTCTGACTACATTATTAGAACCCCTGCCGCGTCATCATGCCTGATGTAAATGGTGAGCGGGCTGACAAGAGGCCCATATCGATACATGCCCTCACATGGAATGTCAGGGGGCTTAATGATCACAGGAAACTTAGGAAGGTGTTATGCTATCTCAGGCGCCACAATATTGATATTGCACTCTTGCAAGAAACGCACCTCCCACTCATGAGCAATATGCTGCACACTAGAAGTTTGGCGGGGCATATAGCGGCGGCTGAGTTCACCACACACGCTCGGGGGGTCCTCACCTGGGTAAACCCAAAATCAGGCATTCAGATACAGACCTTGGGTGTCGACACGGAGGGACGGTATGTCATAGCGTCCTGTAAGGGGCGGGGGATGGACCTGTTGGTAGTCAACACCTATGGCCCTAATTACGACTCCCCTGATTTCTTTGATACCCTAGCCAGCGAGATAGCCAGACACGACAATCCACACATACTGTGGGGTGGGGAATTTAATTTGACGTTAAACCCAGACATAGACAAGTTATCTGGACCCCTCCGTCGGCCCTCTGCAGCTGCACAGTCGCTTACAGCGAAGTTGGTAATGCTAGATATGATGTGTGGAGGAGCAGAAATGATGGGCGGAGCGGTTTCACACATTATTCCGCATTTCACGACATACACACAAGAATAGGCTACTGGTTTGTCACTGCGGGAATCAACCGATCAGTTAGGCAATGCAAGGTGCTCCCGCGCACTCTCTCAGATCACTCCCCCATTCTGTTAACCTTGGATACCCCAGTGAAGGGATACGCACCGTTCACATGGCGCTTCCCGCCATACTCCCTGTTGGACCCGATCTTCTGCGGTGAGTTGGCGGAGGCGATTGATGTGTTCTTCGAGAAAAATGTGGGGTCGGTGGAGGACTTCCAAACGATTTGGGAAGCGTTCAAAGTTTACATTAGAGGCATAGCGATGTCCAAGCACTCCAGTGTCCTGAAGGCTACCAGGGCCACCTTAGCAGATCTTGAGCTACGATTGCAGGCACTCGAGGCAAGGAGTCGATCTAACCCGGATGACACCGTAGAGGGTGACATTAAGCACCTGCTGGTGGAATACCACGAGGCCGCGGACAGAGAGGTAAAACACTTAGGTAAGTATGCCACAGCCCGCACGTACGGCGAGGGAGAGAGACCAAGCTCAGTCTTGGCTAACGTCATTAAAGGCCGAAGGGGAAAGGTGCTAATCTCAGAATTAAGGATTATGGGCGGAGATAGAGTGACGGATAAGGCGGAAATTGCAGCTGTCTTCAGAGACTATTACTCGGTGCTATATTCCTCCAAAAGTGGTGACATGTCGGCTGAAATAATGGATTATCTGGAACACATAAAACTCCTGTTTCTCCCAAATTCCGACAGGGAGTTCCTGATGTGCCCTATACAGATGAGACGCAGTAGCCTCCATGAGATCGGGCAGTGCACCAGGCATTGACGGACTCTTAGTCGACTTCTATAAAGCATTTCAGGAACAGCTACTGCCGTACATCCACACCCTCCTGGAGGATATAAGCGTGCAAGGCACCATGCCCAGCTCCATGAGAGAGGCGATGATAGTCACCATTCTGAAGCCGGGTAAACCACACGACGACTGTAGCTCGTACCGCCCAATATCGCTGCTAAACATCGACACCAAACTATACGCCAAGGTGCTAGCGACTAGACTTGCACTTCTGGCCCCTGATTTAGTGGCCCCAGAACAGGCGGGATTCATCCCGTCCAGAAACCTTACATGCAATATAAGAACAGTTTTGGGTACCATCCAACATGTAAAGCAGGATGTACCAGCGGTGGCGCTCTTCTTGGATATGGAGAAGGCATTCGACTCCGTTGAGTGGCCATTCCTTCTTCAGGTGTTACGCCGTATGGGACTTGGCGAACCCTTCATCCAAATGATAGGCGCACTATATGACGGCCCCTCGGCTAGGGTTTGTGTGGGCAATGCGATGTCCCACCCTCTATTCATAGGCAGGGGCATCCGTCAGGGATGCCCTTTATCCCCTTTATTGTATGCGCTCTCTGCAGAGCCTCTCGCCTGTGCCCTAAGAGAGTACCATAGCCACGAAGGGGTGCGGTTCCCCACGTACAAAATAGTTGTATCTATGTATGCGGATGATACATTGCTGTACGCCCATGACCCCGCTACCACGCTTCCCCCACTCCTGAGAGAGGTGGTTCGGTTCGGTGCACTATCGGGGCTCAAAGTTAACTGGGCAAAATCTGTGGTGCTGCCCCTCACTCCGGTGACCACACGAGTGGAGACGGAGTACCCTGTCCAGTGGACGGAAGACCCGATTTGATACTTAGGGATCCAGATACACACGGATCCGGACCTGCTCATCAGCCAAAACTACGGGAGAGCGATCAGTAAGCTGGAGGACGATATCGAGATCTGGTGCAAACTGCCCCTCAAGCTGCTGGGCGGCATAGCCATAATGAAGATGATAGTGCTACCGAGATTTTTGTTCCTTTTTAGCGCCTTGCCAATTGTGCTCTCTAAGGCCTTCTTTCACCGCTTGACCAGCCTGATGATTAAACTGGCGTGGGCAGGGAAACAGCCACGAGTCAAATGGACAATGCTCACCCTCCCGTACAACTTAGGGGGCTTGGCGGCACCAGATCTTGAATTATACTACAGGGTAGCCCAAGCCTCACACCTACATACTTGGGTACATGGCGACAAGCAAACCCCACATGTCAGGATGAAACATTTATTCGCCCATCCACTACCGCTCCCGGCAACGATCTGCCAACCACAGGATCGTCGGACGGGAATACTGGATTCCATCTCCTCTACCAATCACGCTTGGCACTCACTCCTGTTTCGTCAGGGAGGGGCGATGATTTATTCGCCGGAGATGCCTATAGAGTGGATGCGTTGGCTCCCGCCAATGGTGGACAAAGCGGTCACACAGGAACTACCAAAATTGGTGCTGAGCAAGGCGGGTGACCTGTTCCAAGACGGCACCGCCAAAACCTGGGACCAAATTCGGGGAGATGGAGATGAACTCCAAAGATTCCACTTCCATAGAACTCGGAGCGCCCTCTCTGAACTTCTGGGTCTGGATATGGCGGAGCCTCCGGAACTCCCAGTACTATCATACGTGATTACACACAAAGAACCCAAGAAGCTCTTGACACATCTCTACAGCATAGCTAGATCACATGGGGAACACCAGCTCATGAAAGCCCGGCTGGAGTGGCAGAGAGATTTAGGAGTCACGCTGGACGACGCAACATGGCGGTACTGCTGTGAAAACACGAAACGTATTTCACTAAATGGGAAACACCGGCTCATACACTTCAAATTCCTCCAAAGGGTGTATTACACCCCAGCGCGGCTTCGCAGTTATGGGCTGCGGCCGGAGGCTCACTGCGAGCGCTGCCGGGCGGCGGATGCCGACTTCCTGCACCTGTCATGGAGGTGCCCGGGTATACAGACGTTCTGGCTCGAAATCTTTGCCGAGATGAGCAAAATACTGGAGGTCGACTTGGACATCGATCCGGGAATAGCACTCATATCCAACTCAAGGGGGCTCCCGGGGGCGATACGCAGACTCACAGATATGGGGATGCTAATGGCCAGGAGAGTGGTGGCCCAGTGTTGGATGCGAGGCCCTCTGCCAACTAAGGCCAGATGGGCTCGAGACATGCTGTACTGTAGCACACAGACGGAGACGTACAGTGAACTGTTACCCTCAAAAAGCCGCCCGAAAAACATCTGGGCCCTATACCAGACCTATTTGCAGGGACAGCAATCCGAAGATGCGAGTTCCTCAGGCAGCGTTTCCCAAGGGTTGGTGGCAGAACCCATGAACGACACAGCCCAGAACACTAGAGCCAACGTGGTGTGACGAGAGCAGGTCTAAGTGCGTTATCGGGGGTGGGAGCAATGAGGGTAGAGGGGGAGGATAGAGTGAGATGTACACCAGCGGAGTTCACTAGGGGGAACACACACCACAAGAAGGTACCTCTAGATCAGAGATCTTCAAACTTTTTGATGCAGAGACCCCCTTGTAAAACCTTTTTAGGCTTAAGGACCCCCTTGCAACAAAAGTTTCTAGAAACTGGTACTCCTCATCATCAACAACTATCGACAACTATAAATGCTCCTGTTAGACCTCATCATATTCATCCATCATTCATCCACCCACACTTTTACACATCCATCCATCCTTCATCCATCCACCCTTTCATCCTTCCATCCATACATACATCCATCCTTCATCCAGCCACCCTTTCATCCTTACATCCATCGTTTACCCATCCACCCTTCCATCCATCCATCCATCCATCATTCATCCATCCACCTTTTCACACATCCATCAATCATTCATCCATACAACCTTTTATCCATCCATACATCCATCCTTCATCCATCCACCCTTTCATCCTTCCATCCATACATCCATCCTTCATCCATCCACCCTTTCATCCATACATCCATCCTCCATCCATCCACCCTTTCAACCTTCCATCCATACATCCATCCTTCATCCATCCACCCTTTCATCCTTCCATCCATACATCCACCCTTCATCCTTCCACCCTTTCATCCATACATCCATCCTTCATCCACCCACCCTTTCATCCCTCCATCCATCCATCCATCCACCATTCATCCACCCACCTTTTCCATCCATCCATCATGATCCATGCAACCTTTTATCCATTCATCCATCCATCCTTCATCCATCTACCATTTCATCCTGCCTTCCATCCATACATACATCCTTCATCTATCCACACTTTTATCCATCCATTCACCCATCATTCATCCACCCTCTTTTCACACATCCATCCATCCATCATTCATCCATGCAACCTTTTATCCATCCATACATCCATCCTTCATCATTCCTTCCATCCATACATACATCCTTCAGACAGAAGTAAAATCTTTATTTGGATAAAAAAAATATCCTTAAAAGCATTACAAATTGAATCCACAAATCGGTACATTGTAATTAAAAAGTTTCAAAACTTATTTCACCACAATTGAACGGTAAAAATTGATCAACACCTGTTACTCGAGAAACACCTTAAAACTTAAAACAATTGTGGGATAGACAAGGATAACACTTAGTGAAAGAGCAGAAGAATTTGATGTACTGACGTTCAACAGCTAAAACTCATGATTTTATTTTTCCCTTTGTCTTAAAACTAAGTGCTAAGATGCAGCTTAGGTTGGGCCTCTAGGCAGGACAAACTGGGGGATTACTGCTCCTTCCGCCTTTGCTGTAAAGATGCAGTGAGCGTCCCTAATATATGTTGTAAAGGCAATGTTTAGAGCTATGTTTTCTGGGCACAGGGAGGTGATAATTGCCTGTCTACAAGTCTGAACGCCCAACCTGTTCCACTCTGCTCTGAGTTTGCATCTACGTTGGGCCATAAGTGAGGGGCATAAGCAAACCACGTGCTCTAGCGTTTCAGTTGTCTTGCCGCACCCCCTACATGTTAGGTCTTCCGAGGTGCGGAGCCAAGTGGGCAGATCTTTTAAAAATCGCCAAACACCCAATCTGATGGCCAGAAAACTCCGCTTTAAGTGCAATGAATAAGTACAGGAGAGATAAGTAGCCGGAGATATGCGCCCATAGGAGTTCATGACTGACCATGCATGGCTGCGTCTGCGGAGATGCGCTTTATCCATGAGGAGTGAGCACATTCTGACGCTTTTTTTAATACATGTTTTAAATGCTGTCGTGCTGGGGTTAAGGGCCCATAGGTCGCCAGCAGCTATTTCATGGATGGAGTCTGTAAAAAGGCGGCCGTACGAACCCCTGGGGTTCTTCTGACTGATCTCCAACCAAACTAGAGACTCTAAGGTTCCTATAGCTGCTTTTCTAAGTTTGTGATAAAAGCTTAGATAAGTGCCGGTGTTAGAGGCCTCATGATTTAATAAGCCCAGTTCTAGCCTGATCTGGGCAGCAGAGGCAGATTTGGGCAGATGCAGAACTTTTTTGTAAATCTTGGTCACAAGTTGGTTCAGAGTTGTATTTAGCTTACCCCTAAATATTTCGATGCCATACGTTAGGGTGGGTCCGATTTTTGCTCTCAGAATTTCCAGTAGGAATGAGAGGGTTGGACCAGACAGCTCTTTAGCAAGCTTAGATAAAGTAACCTGAAGGGTCGTGGCTTTTGCTACAATTTCGTCGTGCTGTTTGGAGAAGTTGCCCCTTGAATCAAAGTGTACCCCTAGGTATTTGTATGAACGTCCTGTTGTTAGCTTATTATTGTTGTATGCCCACACACCGCCACCATTGCATTTCCTTCCAAAGGACACAACTTGGGTTTTCTTTAAGTTACCTCAAGTTGATTCTTAATTGTGTAACTGTGCAGCCTGTCCAAGAGCCTTTGAAGCCCGACCCGAGTAAGACTGAAAAGAACCAGGTCCTTGATACGCCTCCTACCTTAGGGGGGTGACTGTTTATTTCATCGAGTGTGACCGGCAAATCTGCTATGAACAGGTTAAAAAGGAGAAGAGCCAGCACGCACCCCTGTTTGACTCCTGTAGTTGTCATGATTTTCCGTGAGAGGTGCGTGCCGGACCCCAGCTTCACCTGGACCCAGGTGTGTGAGTGAAGTTGGATTATACATCCTTCATCTATCCACCCTTTTATCTATCCATTCACCCATCATTCATCCACCCACGTTTTCCACACATCCATCCATCCATCATTCATCCATGCAACCTTTTATCCATCCATACATCCATCCTTCACCCATCTACCGTTTCATCCTTCCTTCCATCCATCCATCATCAATCCATCCATCTACCCATTCATCCATCCATCCATCCATCCACTCATCATTCATCCACCCACCTTTTCACATATCCATCCATCCTTCATCCAACCACCCTTTCATCCTTACATTCATACATTCACCCTCCATCCATCCATCATTTCATCCATCCATTCACCCATCATTCATCCACCCACCTTTTCACACATCCATCCATCATGATCCATGCAACCTTTTAACCATCCATACATCCATCCTTCATCCATCCACCCTTTCATCCTTCCATCCATACAGCCATCCTTCATCTATCCACACTTTCATCCATCCATTCACCCATCATTCATCCACCCCCTTTTCACACATCCATCCATCCATCCATCATTCATCCATGCAACCTTTTATCCATCCATACATCCATCCTTCATCCATCTACCGTGTCATCCTTCCTTCCATCCATACATACATCCTTCATCTATCCACCCTTTCTTCCATCCATTCACCCATCACTTATCCACCCACTTTTTCCACACATCCATCCATCCATCATTCATCCATGCAACCTTTTATCCATCCATACATCCATCCTTCACCCATCTACCGTTACATTCTTCCTTCCATCCTCCATCCATCCATCATCCATACATCATCCATCCACCCTTTCACCCATCCATCCACTCATCATTCATCCACCCACCTTTTCACATATCCATCCATCCATTCTTCATCCATCCACCCTTTCATCCATACATCCATCCTTCATCCACCCACCCTTTCATCCATCCATCCATCCATCCACCATTCCTCCATCCACCTTTTCACACATCCATCCATCCGTCATGATCCATGCAACCTTTTATCCATCCATACATCCATCCTTCATCTATCTACCATTTCATCCTTCCTTCCATCTATACATACATCCTTCATCTATCCACCCTTTCATCCATCCATTCACCCATCATTCATCCACCCACTTTTTCCACACATCATCCATCCATCATTCATCCATGCAACCTTTCATCCATCATCCATCCATCCATCATCTATCCACCCTTTCATCCATCCATTCATCCTCTCATCATTCATCTACCCACCTTTTCACATATCCATCCATCCATCCTTCATCCAACCACCCTTTCATCCTTACATCCATACATTCATCCTTCATCCATCCATCCTTTCATCCATCCATTCACCCATCATTCAGCCACCCACCTTTTCACACATCCATCCATCATGATCCATGCAACCTTTTATGCATCCATCCATCCATCCACCCACCCTTTCATCCATTCATCCACCCACCTTTTCTGTGCCTCTCTCATGGGGGGGAGCGGAGGGGGGGTCAGTATCTCTCTGCGTCTTCTTCCTCTCTCATGGGAGGGCATCTCTGTGCCTCCCTGCTGGGGGCGGACAGGCTGTAACAACATCTCACCTGAAGAACAGACTCTAAGGCACATTTCTCTTGCGCAGGCGCCAGGTATGAGGGTTCGTGCTTTGTGCTTTGTGCTTTACAGGCAGGACCCACAGCTCCAGGTGCGCAATGTCCATTGAACTCAAAGGACTACAGCCTCTCCCCCAGTTAACCTCCCCAGCCCCCTATCCCTTCCCCTTCTTGTGTATGTGAGCCGGGCTTAAACACCTTCAGTGACACACACAAAGCCGCACCCCAGTACTTCACAGGTCTTTAGCCCCTTCGATGCTCATGAGCATTGGTCGAGCTGTGCTCATGACGGAACCGTTCCGTCATGACCACACCCATTTTCATTAGGGCCCAGCACCGGCGGTAAATCTGCACCGCACGGATGAGGTTAAAAGACCTTTTACTTGTTAATGAGGCTTTGTTGTTTTTCACCCCTCGTGTGAATTAGGTCTCCGCCGTGAGCACCCTCAATCAGCCCGATGCCACTAAGGCAAACTGACAATCTGCGACCCCCTTCTCAGGACTCCACGACCCCCCTGGGGGTCGCGCCCCACAGATTGAAGACCCCTGCTCTAGATGCTGCACTAACACCTAGAAAGATGGCCTGAACACCTTCAGGGCCCTTTTACCAACGGCCATACAGATACTATTTGATACGGGGTCGGGTGTGGGTCGGGTTATTATAGAAGCGGGTAACACGAAATAGAGCAGGGAACTTTTATGAGGCTAAGGGAAGGGTAGGGGGTGGGTAGTTCAATAGGTGAGTTACAGGGCTGTTTCAGAGGGAGAAAAGTCAAATATGCACATGAACATTGGACGCTGCCTGCACTTCAGATCTATACTGGACAATGAGAATACAAGATCCACTTCACGCCACCGGACCCCCGGGTTGTCGGCCACCAGGCTGTGTACCGTAAGGTGCAGATTTGATTGTACTACTTGTGATGCGGCCGGCCCGGAGGGGTTGTAGGCCAGAAGCTGTGTCAATTGAAATTTCCTTTTCTGTGCAATAAAAACAAAAAACAAAAACTAGCCAGCCAGGTACCACCAGTAAGCTCCACAGAGTTGCTTGCAGAGAGGTGTAAAAAGGGGCGTTGCCCGGCTCACCTCTCTGCAATGCAGCTCTGTGGCGCTTACTGGAGGTACCTTGTGGGGTTGTTGGCCCCCAAGGGACCCTCAGAATCAGAGAGGAATAATTCCCCAACTTAAAACGCACCATAGGGCGTGTTTGCACACAGGTCAACTCATGCCCTGCCCCCTCCCGTCACGACTGTACAAACACACCCCGTTGGGAGATTAAGTCTCCTTGAATCCGGAGGGTCCCTGGGGTCCAACTAGCCCACCAGGTTACCCCAGTAAGCGCCACAGAGCTGCATTGCAGAGAGGTGTAAAAAGGGGGCATGGCCCGGAGCACCTCTCTGCAACGCAGTGCAGTAGCGCTTACTGGAAGCACCTGATGAGCTAGTTGGCCCCCAGAGGCCCTCAGAATTAGGGGGAATGAATTCCCCAACTTTAAATGTGCCAGAGGGTGTGATTGCACACGTTACCTCAGGCCCGCCCCCTCTCTTTACCACTGTGTAAACACACCCCTGGCCCATACTGGAGGTACCTAGTGGGCTAGTTGTGCCCCAGGCACTCTCAGGATTCAAGGGGAATTAATCCCCCAACTTAAAACATGCCAAGGGGTGCATTTGCACAGTGGTGAAGGAAGGGGGCAGGGCCTGAGGTGACATGTGTGCAAACACGCCCTGTTGCGCGTTTTGATGTAGGGGAATTAATTCCTCTTCAATCCTGAGAGTCCCTGGGGGCCAACTAGCCCACCAGGTACCTCCAGTATGCACCAGGGAGCTGCGTTGCAGAGCGGTGTTCAGAGGCCATGCCCCTTTTTATACCAGGCCAAGGGGTCAGGGTGTTTCTACCCTGCCCCCTTGTCGTGTTTTAAGCGTTTGTTTATCTCTTTTCTTGTGCCTCGGTTCTACCGAGGCACAAGATGGCTGCCAACACTTCCTGACTTGAAGTGTTGACAGCCAATTAGCATGCAGCTCGTGATCGGCAGGGTGCATGGATTCAGCGCGCCTCTATATATATTTTTTTTAATTTTGATTTTCTCAGCAACTACTTAACTGATTTACACCAAAGAGTTCTTTCTGAACCTAGGGCTACCTTTTTGCCAAATTTGGTGTAATTCCGTTCGCAAGTTGGGGCTGTAGCCATGTCTAAAATTTACTATGGAAATAAACATGGAGAAAACAAGTTTTGGGAGCCCCCTTTTTTCTTGGCCCCCGCTTCTCGAATCACCCCAAAACTTTCAAGATAGGAGCGGACCGGAGCGCCCCACAAGTTTTGGAAATCGTCATCCGGCGCCAAAGTTATTGGGAATAGAATGTTGCGATTTTCCTATGGTAACTAGGTCCTAACTATAACTACCTACTGGCGACCGCCAGTAGGTAATATATATATATAGTATAGGATGTAGTGAACAAGGCGGACATGTCCACCGAAACGCGTCTGGTCGTTTTTTGAATACATTTCTTTTGATCTTCAAACTCACGGATTCAGTGCCTGTTTTGAATCTTGCTGAACCAGGATTGGATATATATATATAATATATAATATATATATATATATATATATATATATATATATATATATATATATATATATATATATATATATATATATATATATATATATATATATATATATATATATACACACACATATATATATATATATTAGGACCTAGTTTCCATAGGAAATCCGCAACATTTGGTTTGGGGCTGTTTCAAAATGGGTGGGGGGCTCCCACCCTGCCATTGCAAACTGCTTTGCTTCATATCAGATTGCTTTTCCATATGGGGGGGCAGCATGTTAGCTGCTCCCCATAGAGAAAAGCAATGCCGGCTCCCGCAAGAGGCGGGGAGCTTGCCAGACCGTGGGGGAATTGGGGTCCCCAATGAGAGGGCAGGGCCCGGGGGTTGGGGTCCCCAGGGCCATAAGTGGCCCATGAGGGGGCCAGACGGCCCCCCTCCATCATTATAAACGTTTTTTTTAAAGAATGAAAGGCCCCGGGGGATGGGGTCCCCGGGGAACGGAATTGGCTGCGGGAGGGGGGCCTTGCGGCCCCCTTCCCTCAAAATCTTTTATATATATATATATATATATATATATATATATATATATATATATATATATATATATATATATATATATATATATATATATATATATATATATTACCTACTGGCTATCGCCAGTAGGTATATATAGTTAGTATTTTTTCCCTATGGGATTTCTGAAAATTCTATGTCTAATAACTTTTGCGTTTGTGGACGGAATCGGCTGAAATTTTCAGGAAAATGGCACATTTTGTTTCTGAGCAGCCCCTGAAAATTTGGTGGGGTTTCGTCAAGGGGGGGCTGAGAAAAAAGGGGGGTCCCAAAACGCGTTTTTTGCATTGAGTTTTCCATAGGGCGGTTGGACTCACTTTTAGCTCGAACGGCTGAATGGATTTGCACGAAACTTGGCAAAATTGTAGGGACTGTTAGCCCGATGTGCCTTTGCTAGGTCTCAATATATGTGCTTCAGTGGATTTTGAGAAATTAACGTTTAAATCAAGATATATATCTGTAACAGCGCTCCGGGCAGCGATCCGGTCCGCTTACTTTTCGCTTATCGGAACTTTGCGCGCAGAAAGCTGATTGGCTCTCCGGTGTCTGTCAACATTCTAAACAGTCCGGAGCGGCCGCCATCTTGTCTCTCGGTAGGATCGAGAGAGAAGAAGAGGTGAAAAACGAAAGGGGAATTTAATGAAAGGGGGCAAGGTATCCCCCTCTTGACCCCCTAGGAATGTTGTTGGGGTTATTAAAGGGTCCCGTGGGGAAAATAAAAAAAAAATGATTTTTCACGGTAGAAGCGCTTCACGGGCCGCGAACTGGGCCGCAAACTGGTAGCGAAACGGGAATTCGCCATTTTGTGCTTCGTTAATTAAATTATTAGGTATAAGGGGGTGCGGGAGACGTATCCTAATCCCCTATGTTTCCTGAGGGTGGCTGAGGAGGCTGATATATGTTGATACATCTCTTCCAGCGGCTGTGCGTGAGCTTTTTTTTTTTTTTGCTGCGTGACAGTCCGGAGCGGCCGCCATCTTGTCTCTCGGTAGGATCGAGAGAGAAGAAGAGGTGAAAAACGAAAGGGGAATTTAATGAAAGGGGGCAAGGTATCCCCCTCTTGACCCCCTAGGAATGTTGTTGGGGTTATTAAAGGGTCCCGTGGGGAAAATAAAAAAAAAATGATTTTTCACGGTAGAAGCGCTTCACGGGCCGCGAACTGGGCCGCAAACTGGTAGCGAAACGGGAATTCGCCATTTTGTGCTTCGTTAATTAAATTACTAGGTATAAGTGGGTGCGGGAGACGTATCCTAATCCCCTATGTTTCCTGAGGGTGGCTGAGGAGGCTGATATATGTTGATACATCTCTTCCAGCGGCTGCGCCATCTTGCCTTTTTTCCAATGCCACAATTTTGTCGTGCACGGCAGCCATTTTAGATGCCAGGCTGGTCCCAGGCTATCACCTACCCCTGCGGATGTAGTTTATGGCCCCAGCTGTAGAGAATTCAGACATGCCAACCCTCCCGATTCAGGCGTGTGACTACTGATTTCAGTGCTAGTCTCCCGCCTCCCGATTTCTGCAAGCAAAAACACGGGGGCATATTACGAACAACTAGCGATAATTTTTGTCTCTAACTTGTTTAGAGACAAAAATTATCGCCGCACATCGGCGATTTTTATCGCAGATAAACCTTGCTATTATCGCAGAAAAGTCAGCGATATTCATGTATTATCGAGCAAATGCTCTTAGCCATGTTATCCACCTCCCATTGGATAACATGGCTAAGAACTGCTCAGGGCAGGTGTTAGATTTTGGAGATATTCGCGCTTAGCGCGAATATCTCCAAAAGTAGGTAATAGAAGGTAGCGATGTTAGGGACTGTTTCCAGTCGCTAACATCTTGGCACGCCACTTAGCATGTCATTAGTGATAAGTATCACTGACATGCAAAGCGGGGCCCAAGATGGCCGCTATCTCCTTTTAGCTGTCACTAACTGGTGTTAGCGACAGCTTGGTAATAGGGAGATAATTTTATCTCCGCTTTCAAGGCTTTTAAAGCCAAAAAAGCGGAGATAAACCCCCTTGATAATATGCCCCACGATTCCTTGGGGGTTTCAGCTGACAGGGCTTGGTATTGTGTTACATAGTAATTTTTCCAGGAAACGTCAGAGGGTCGATGCAGGGGTTCTAGAAGAGGTGATAAACCATTTAAGTCTCATGAACAAGCGCATGGTCTTTTAAAGATTTGTGAAGTACTCGGAGCGGCGGTGTGTGTGTGTGCCCCCTTTCAGGAGCGGGCGGGGGGGCACTGCCAGCAACTTGCCAGGTCAGGTAGTGTTCAACACGTGCATCACCCTTTCTCTGCTTGCTATTGCGCTCCATGCTTTGGAAAGGTAAGAAAAAGAACGTGCATTTGAGTTTGAAATGTCCGATCCTGCAGCAGCACACTTCCAAAGCCCACACATGACAATAACCCGATTCAAGGCCCCATTCACCCGTTTTTAAAAAAATAGATAACACTCCAACAAAGTAAGGTTATAAAACTTTATTAACTATTAACTTTAACGAACGGAACAAAAACTAAAAACATTTAAACATTTCTCAACACAAAAAGCAACAATGGTTAGAAGCTGTCTTTTGTGCGAATAGTCCCAAGGCAGCACAACGTGCAGAGTTCTGGACGGCACCCAGGTGATGTCGCCTGGGTGCCGCACTGGTTTAGGGATCCTACAATGCAGCACAGAAAAACAGCGTGGGGCGTCCCGGGTGGTGCGGGGGGAGGCCTCATCAGTAGCGGTCTGTGTCCAGTGTCACATGGCTGACACAACATGTACGACAGGCATCCAGGTGATGTCCAGTAAACTGCCGCACTGGTTTTGGTATCCTACAATGCTGCTCCGAAAATTGGCGTGCGGCGGCCCGGGGGGGGGGGGGCGTGGGGGAGGCGGCGTGAACGGGCCTCCCCAGGTGGCGGCCATCTAGCTGAGTTGCGCCCGCTCTTGCGGCTACAGCGTCTCGCTCACCATGTTGTTGAGTTGCTCCCACTCTTGCAGTGCAGCGATAGGCGGCTGCCACATGGCTCTTAAAATGGCGGACGGCTCCTCGGTTTTAGGCCTGGTCCACTGAAATGGCCCTGGGACACTTTGGAACTCGGACGCTTGCCTGCTAGGGCTTGGGCTCCATTCTCGAAAAGCGTCCCCTCAGCCGTGAAGATTGTACAAAAGTCTTGGGGGCCCCCGACTCCCGCAGGCTTCCGGTGGGGAGCGGCTGCCATGATTGCTCGCGGAATGACCACGACGGAGCCACGAGATGGTGGTGCTCTCATGCTGACGCCAGCTTCAGTCTGAATGATCCAGAAACAAGGTGGGGCTTTCATCGTTTGGGAAAAAAAAATGTTCTAAACCAATGAAAAGTGTTATTTTTAGGTCATATGACCAAGCCTTCCATCTTTAGGAAACCAAAAGTAAAATGAACCAATGAAAAGTTTTATAAACAAGTCACATGACCTGTTATGCGGCATAGGGCTACAAAAAGTGTAGAAAATCCGTTGGCACGTGAGGCGGCGTCAGTAGCGGACCGATGTGCGAATAGGCCGAAGGCAGCACAACGGGCCGAGATCCGGATGGTACCGAGGTGGTGTCCAGCAAATTGCCGCACTGGTGTGGCCATCCTACAATGCTGCGCCGAAAGACGGCGTGTCCAGCTGAGTTGCGGTCACTGTTGCGGTACAGTGACTCGAACGCGCCGAGATCCGGATGGCACCGAGGTGGTGTCCAGCAAATTGCCGCACTGGTGTGGCCATCCTACAATGCTGCGCCGAAAGACGGCGTGTTAGCTGAGTTGCGGTCACTGTTGCGGTACAGTGACTCGAACGCGCCGAGATCCGGATGGCACCGAGGTGGTGTCCAGCAAATTGCCGCACTGGTGTGGCCATCCTACAATGCTGCGCCGAAAGATGGCGTGTCCAGCTGAGTTGCGGTCACTCTTGCGGTACAGTGAGTCGAACGCGCCGAGATCTGGATGGCCCCGATGTTGTGTCCAGCAAGTTGCCGCACTGGTGTGGCCATCCTACAATGCTGCGCCGAAAGTCGGCGTGGGGTGCCCCGTTGGCTTATGAGGTGATATCAGTAGTGGACCGATGTGTGAATAGGTCGGAACCAGCACAAGGCGCCAAGATCTGAATGGCAAGTCCTGGATGTTGAGTGCCTCAGTTGAGAGTTCTGAGCAGTGCTTGCAAGACTGTCTGAAGCTTATTTGCACCTGCTGCAGCTTCACTAGGTCCGGCGGAACTTTTTGCCTTTTCCTTTCTGCTTCTTTTCCTACAATGCGTTTCATCTGAAGACACGACCAGGTCCCTGAATGTGTGCAGGGGGACGCTATTGATTGAATGAAAATGGCGGCTTGACACAAAGCTGACTCAAGCGTTGCTGTTGATGCTATACAGACAAAAATTGGTTTTCAGTTTGTACATTCTTCAGGTTTTTTTTTTCCATCCAAGTCTGATTGAGAGTTTGTAGAAAAATGGCTTCAGATTTTCCACATACTACTCTTCAACATTCTTCCTAAATGTAACAATGTGAAACTCACTAGGAGAACGGCTGTTTCTGTTTCCTTTCAAAATGCTGCCAACAATATTTTCTGAATGGAAGACACCATCTTGTAGCATAAAGGGCCGAAAGGGGTTCTGGTCTGGCCGATGGTTGGTGGAGACATTTTGACTATATCTTGGACCTGCCCGGCCTCGCCCAAAATGGCGCCGGTATAAATGGGACTCGTAACTCCTTGCCCGCAAATGTATATCTAGAAAATGTTATTGTAAGTGGCCCTGTTCTATTTTAATTACAAAATGTATGTCCACCGATTCCGCAACTGTTAGACACCTTAGTTCTTGCAACCTAATGGCCCGCTCGTTACGTTCCTCTACAGTGTAAATGTCTCCTCATCATATACGATTTCAGTTTGCTCCGTGGCCGGCCCACGTGGTTATAGGCCCGTATTTGTACACTGACATTTTCACAATAAAGGTTTTTAAAACAAAACACGGTAGTAGTATTTACATTGGTAAAGTTTTTACTTTTAGTCACTGTTTTCGAATCAGTAAAAGGCAAGTGAAATAAAGCAGTCCAATTACATGACGGATAAAAGGTATAACATGTAGGAACGCAGTAAAGATAAATGGTCAAGGGCAGTTGTGTTTTTCATGTCTGCAACATAAAGTGATCGATAAGAATCTGATAATCAGGCGTATCGGCGACTAAGACAGCAGGCCGAATCTCTTTTACTCAACGGCTCCGTCATGGAAGGAAGAAACGCCCTTTTTCTCGAAAAAGAAATATATTTTACTTGCAAGACAGTTGTAAATTTTCCGGGAAAGTACATTAGCCTGGAATATTATAACATATGTTTGAAAAAAAAATATTGTTCGAAAACAATAAAAAGCGTAATTTTTAGGTCATATGACCAAGCTTTTTATCATTAAATTAACAAAAGTAAAATGAACCAATGAAAAGTTTTATTAACAAGTCACATGACCTGTTATGCTTACGTTACGCGCTGCGCGCCGCGCCTCGGATCACTTCCGGGTGCGCTAACGCGGCGTGTCATAAAACGCATTACGCGACAACGTAGGTCAAGAATATAGTCTAAATGTCTCCACCAACCAGCGTTCAGAACACAACCCCTTTCAGCAGTCCAAAAAGTTCTGTTAAATGACAACAGAGGGGACAGGCAACATGAACCATCAGTCAAAGAGGGGAGGGCAAGTTCTTCTCTTCCGGGTCATGTTGGGGCGCTACCGGAACTGATCGAATTGGTAGTCTATAGTGTTTCTGGATGTTTCAGACTAAAGCTGGCGTCAGCATGAGACCACTACCATCTCGTAGCTCCGTCGTGGCCATTCCACGAGCAATCATGGCAGTCGCTCCCCACCAGAAGCCTGCGGGAGTCGGAGGCCCCCAAGACTTTTGTAGAATCTTTACGGCTGAGGGGACGCTTTTCGAGAATGGGACCCAAGCCCTATCAGGGAAGCGTCCGAGTTCCAAGGTGTCCCAGGGCCATTTTAGTGGGCCAGGCCCAAAACCGAAGAGTTGGCCGCCATTTTGAGAGTCCTGTGGCAGCCGCCTATCGCTGCACCGCAAGAGCGGGCGCAACTCAACTACATGGTGAGCGAGACGCTGTAGTCGCAAGAGCGGGCGGTAAACAGCTGAATGGCGGAAGAGGCACAGTGTAGCAAAAGCGGGCGGAATGGCAACTAAAACGATAAAGGGGTGCCCCACTACAGCTTGTCTTCAGGTCAAATGGATTGTGGGACAAGGTCCAGAATTGAAGAGTCATCAAAAGGCAAAAAGTTCCGCCGGACCCCGGGAGCCGGCCGCCTATGTCGGGGGCGATCTCAGGCTACACCAGTGCTATAAGACTTGGGGAGGGTGTCAGAGCCAAGCGTCTTCTCCGAGTCCATGGCCATCACACCGCCCCTCAGGGGCCTCCGTCAAGCTGTTTAGGAAGGTAACATATCACATTGTTTTCTAATGCAGTCAGGTCCAGAAACGACACTCACTTACTTTGAGAATAGTGAAGCTGCAGTAGGTGGAAATAAGCTTCAGACAGTGTTACAAGCACTGCTCAGAACTCTTAACTATGGCACCCAACATCCAGAACTTATGCTATTTGAGAATGGCAGTGACATCAAAGCATCTCAGGGACCAAAACCATTAACGTACTTTCACGTATGAAAATCTTACTTGGGGAGGGGGCAGGAGCGAAGCGCCCCCTCCCAGTCAGCGCCACCACACCGTATGTTGAAAATCTGAAGCCATCGTTCTACAAAGTCAACCAAACTTGGATTGAAAAATCTAGAAAAATGTACAAACTGAAAACCAGTTTTGGTCTGCATAGCATCAGTAGCAACGCTTGAGTCAGCTTTGTGTCAAGCCGCCATTTTGATTCAACAAAGCACAGGCATTGAAAAAGGCTGAAATTCAGAACTCTAAACTATGGCACCCAACATCCAGGAGCTTGCCATCCGGATCTTGGAGCCTTGTGCTGTTTTCGATCTATTCACACATCGGTCCACTACTGACATCATCTTATAAACCAACGTTATGTAAATAGTTTTTTAATAAAATGTTTTACCCTGTTTCTTTGCTGGTGTGTTGTCTATATTTTTAATATTTGCATAGGGTTTGTCGTTATTTTGGGCGGGATGGGTGACGGAGCCGAGCTGTCTTGCAGCCCTCATGGTGTGGAGCTCAGTTCATCTCACTATTTTCGTATTTCTCATGAAGGGTTGTTCCTAATATTTCTATTTTAGCGAGGTCAAAAAGAGATCCAATTAGTGGCCTACTGATTTTGCTCGATTACTTTTATTTTTTTTACACGATTTTTCACTATCTGCAAAGACTAAACAGAGTATTGCGACTTTGTGCTTGTTTGTAAATAGAGAATGATCCAAAGAGAACCAATTCTAAAACAGTAAATGCTTGGACAACAATCAATCAAATGGAGAGACAAGCAGGCACGACGGATTACAACGGGGGCAAAGGCTTGCGTTAACTACCGTTCACTATCTGCAAAGAGAGAGTACTACTAAGACAAAAGAGGGGAGGGGGGGGGGGGTGCAGCGTTCAAAGCACATCAGCGTGCATAAATACGAAAATGTTTTTATCTATCACGTACTTGACATTTTAAAGCTTTTCATATTTGCTATTAAAAAACCAATGAAATTCACAGAAAAAACCATAGGTTATAGTGGATATATAGTTAGGAATTTGCATTTACAAAACCTTGAAAATTCAATGAAAAAACCATTGGTTTTAGGCCATATATAGTTAGGGATTTGCATTTACAAAACCTTATTTTACTCGCATAAAACCATTGAAATTCCATATATAGTTATAAGCGCTAACTATATATCGCGCACCCGCCATCCACTGCTGATGATGTCACATATTACATCATTCATGACATGGTTAGTGACATCACTGATGACATCACTGATGACATCTCAAATGACATCACTGATGACATCACTGAAAACATCTCATTTGACATGACTGATAACATCACTGATGATATCATTCATGTGATAATACGATGAACCTCTTCAGACTCTAATATAACCTTAGATACAATCAGTGTAAACAGACACTCACAGACTGTCACTCATCCATGGAGTTACTCACACACCTAGTCAGTCATGCAAAGAATCAATCACACCTCCATTTCCTCAACTATACAGTTATACAAACTTTACTTATTCAAACATATACTAACACATATTTACTCTATTATACAATCCCTGATACAAGTTCACAATGATCCATACAGCCACTCACACATTCACTGGCTCTTATGCACAGTTATTTATATATGTCAACTCTCACATGTACTGTGTTTTACATATGTACTTACTTTGACATGTAGCACTGAGATATCCATTCACTCACCAATACACTCATGCACACAGTCAACCGCCCATACAGCTGTTTGCACATGCACTTTTGAATCTATACATATAGTGAATTAACTACTCACACATCTATGTACAGAGTCACACACCTCCCAGCCACCCATACACACACACTCAGTCTCCCATACAAATACTTGGACAACCAATCAATAACCCATACAGTTACTCATATAGCTACGAATCAACATATGCAGCAGTTTGTAGAACAACAGATATAATGATGCACAAATTAAAACAGTTTAGTCACTAACCCATGCACTCAGTGAGACACATTTAATCACTCACTCAATCAGTCAGTCATGCACCTAGTAAATCCTTCATCCAGACACTTATACATCCACTCATTCTTCAATATGTAAAACATATTTTAACTTTACAGAAACATACAGTCACTGGATGTTGTCATCAGTGATGTCATCAGTGATGTCATTTGAGATGTCATCAGTGATGTCATCAGTGATGTCACTAACCATGTCATGAATGATGTAATATGTGACATCATCAGCAGTGGATTGCGGGTGCGCGATATATAGTTAGCGCTTATAACTATATATGGAATTTCAATGGTTTTATGCGAGTAAAATAAGGTTTTGTAAATGCAAATCCCTAACTATATATGGCCTAAAACCAATGGTTTTTTCATTGAATATATATATATATATATATATATATATATATATATATATATATATATATATATATATATATATAAATATTTTACATAATTAACTGGGGGTCTGAGGTATGGCAAGCTACGACATCATGGTCAATGACACAGAGTAACAGATATTCAGCAGCAAAGGTATCAAATATCACAGGCCCTTATTTAGCAAATTTACACAATTGCGATTTTTTGCACGAAGGTCATATACATATTTATATATATAGTTATGTATTTATTTATGCTTCAAACTCAATATTGACATCATAGTATTTAAGTATTTATTACATGCATTGTCCCTTTAGCATCAAGCATTCAAGCTGATTATCACTGTTTTAACATTTTTAAAACATAAGTATTTCTTCACACTGTGAACATACTTTGTATGCCTGTGTACGGAACATTTCTTCTATTTCTATGTATATGGTCATATGACTCACAAAGGGGTGGACACCTAGAATTCATTAAAACAATGGCGGATGTTTTCTAGTGTGATCAAGGGCACAGGGTGCTCGAAACACGTCGCAGAGGGAGAAATAAAAACCTTTTCCTGCCTTACCTGTTTGGGTCTGTCTCTCTCTTTTCGCCGAGAAGGAAGTCTGGAGAGTATGTTTTGAAGAAGTATCATACGGAATCTGGTTTTCTCCGGCAACGGAACCCCCTCCCCATAAGCAGGTTACCGCCTACAACCACGAAAACAGATTCGGGAGCGGAGTATTTTGTGGTAGCCCCCTACAGCAGCTGGGTATTTTAGAACCAGTCGGAGATCGAAGACGGCAGGGTCGGCAGACCCATTGAAGACGTAAACCGGCGGTGAGTGATACAGCTTGTTGTGTAGGAGGGGAGGTGATGGTCAATAGCAGAGGAGGAGCACGGCGGACGCCGACTCCTGTGTATAATTCCACTCTCTCTGAGAAAATGTCCGCTAACGCAGTGGGAGAAGGGGAAGCGGCGGCGGAAGAATTATTCAGTAATCTGCCCAAATCAAGTCCGAGCGTAGAAAGCTCCCAAAGTAGTCGCAGTAACACTAATCAAGATGCAAAACAACTATTAAAGACTCTTCAAAAGAAAATGAAAAATGAAATCACCAAATGGTGGGAACACAAATCACTCACTAAGTACGAGGAAGCGGGGAGAGTCCCTCCGGGCTTAGGAATAGGATCCTTCTGGCTCCGACTTTTGAAGAGCCAAACCTGGCCGTGCTAATGGAATGGGGGAAAGCAACTTGATAACCTCTATGAATTTGGTAAAGATTTTAATAAAATATGCAGCAATTGACCGTCAGACTTTACTAGATGAAATTGACAAAATAAATGAAGAGCTCAATAAATTGGATCAGCTTGTTGAAAGACTACATAAACATGAAGACAGAATAAAAATACGTACAGTGCATAAATTCGCTCGTGACCAAGTGGACTACGAGCAGGGGCAAAAATGTACCTTTTCACGAAAGATCGAACACGCAAAGAAATAAAAATTTGAGGACAGAAGAACAAATAAAAACGCCAATGCAATACAACAGCAAAGCCACACATTGGAAGTATCGGAAGTTGATGTAGATACTGAGTCACTCACAAACACATTGGGTTCTGAATACAGCAACAGTGGTGGGCATAATGCTAAAGTTGTGTTAAGTCTTGGTGAAGAGATCGATTTTTTAGTGGAGGATCAAAAACAGACTCTCAGTCCGAGGAATCGAAACAATCAACCAAAAAAAGAGAAATGCAAGAAGAGCAAGGCACAAAAAAGAACAACAAAAAAATACAACCAAAGCAAAACCAGCAATGGTACAGGAAACAGCGCTAAACGATCAAACTATTACTAATATATCAGACATTAGTCTCACTCAAGCAGAGAAGCAGCTTTTATCATTGGTGCTCAACTTTTGTCCCGAAAGCACGTTTAACTACGCCAGTACTAGGTTTGACATATTCTGCTTCATAAGAAAACTCAAGTTAAAAGTTTTTGACAATCAAAGCGGTAAGTGAAAGCTCCAATATATCCCCTGAATCCAACAATGACGAACAACAAGCACTTCAAGCATCAGATGCTTTGACTCTATTGACTCTTCATGAACTGGGCAAACCATGAGTAATTCACAACAACCAAATGATACAGTTGAATTAAATACTCAAAACAGGCTACAGAGAATTGACATTTCACAAAGGAGTGCAGGTGAAAGTCCATTTAAACCGAAAAGCACCTTCATTCCTATTATGCCGAAAGATGCCATAGACATTGTTCATGAGTGTGTAATGGAAGATCTGAAACGATTGTGCCACGCAACAAACTAGAAAAACAGACACAAAACAAGTTACAATGACATGCAATATGTGCAATTAATGGAAAAACTAGGAGACAACCAAGAAATAATAATCAATAAGTCAGACAAGGGAGGAAATATTGTCTTATGGCCTAAGAAAGACTACATCATGGAAGCCATGAGACAATTAAATGATGAGAACTGTTACAAGAGGTCCAACTCGAAGGAGTACAAAAAAGCAAAAGAAGGTTTGAAAAAACAATGTTTTCAATACAAAAGAGAGGGATTGATTTCATCCACTGAATTTAACTTTCTACATATTGAATGCCCAGTTATTGCGATCATGTACCTAACCCCTAAAGTGCACAAAATGGTCTCTCCAGTACCAGGCAGACCCACTATGTCTGCTACTAATAGTGTTAGTTAACATATTTCACAATATGTAGACTACTATTTTTAGGACGTTGTCAAGAACTTACCAAGCTATGTAAAAGACACAGGAGACTTCTTGAACAAAATAAACAGCATTGTGTGGGAAGAAGGCCTGATTTTAATAACACTGGACATTGAGTCGCTTTATACAAGTATCAATCATGAAACTGGACTCAATGCAGTCAAATTTATTTTAGATAAGAGAGCATATGAATATTATGGGCACAACAAAATGTTACTTGATTTGATCTCTTGGTGTCTTAATATTAATTTCTTCATGTTTGGAAAAGAAACCCTAAAACTAGTTAGGGGTGTGGCTATGGGATCCTGTTTCTCCCCCAGCTATGCTTGTTTGCATGTTGGCTGGTGGGAGGAACAAATCCTGACAAAACTTCAGAATGTGCATGATGTGCTACATTGGCTACGATACATAGATGATGTATTTATTTTGTGGGATGCGGATAAGGAAGGTGCACAAGAGTTTATTACATCTTTGAATGACAATTCCAGCAACCTCATTTTTACATCAAACATAAGTAGCACCAAGATTGATTTTCTAGATGTACAAATCACAGTCAGTAACTATAGATTAGAGACATCATTATTCAGAAAAGCCACAGTGGGAAACAGCACATTGCATGCCAGTAGCGGACACCCAAAACATCTCATTGACAGCATACCTTATGGTGAGCTACTCAGACTTAAACGCATCTGCAGTACATCACAAGAATTTGACAGATGGACACAAGAAATGCTGAACAGACTGAGAGAGAGGCTACAGTGTAAACATTTGCACCAAGGCAGTAAAGAAAGCACAAGAGAGGCCAAGAGAGTCTTTATTACTCTTTAAAGAGGAGGTGAGGGGCAACATCAATGAGCAGGACAGTCCCTTCCTAATCATGACATATAGCAAACAAGAGAGTAAGATCAAGTCGATTATCAGAAAAAACTGGCCTATTGTCCTTACCGATGGAGTGCTAGGATGCAGACTCCCTGAGCTACAAGTAATAACACACAGAAAAAGGAAATCCATGAGGAGCCAATTAGTGAGAATGAGCCCTGGATTGAGTGCATTTAGCACATGGCTTAAACCAAGGCAAGGCTTTCACAAATGTTCTTCCTGCTGTGCAAGCTTGGCATTAATACTACTCACTACGGTATCCCATTCTCAGATACAAAAGTGGCCATCAAAGGCAGCTACTGCTGCAGAACCGAGTTTGCTGTGTATGTCCTGACATGCACCTGTGGCTTACGTTCCGTTGGGAGCACCAGGCTACAGGTGCATGTCAGAATTTTGCAGCCTCTCAGTCCGATCATGAACAAGGACAATGCCTATCCGATCACCAGACATTTCAAAGCCGCACAAAACAATGAGTTGAAGTGTCTTACTTATTACGTGATTAATGCTTTTGCATCATTGAGAAGAGGTGGCAATAGGGAAAAACTACTAAGAAAACTAGACACATGTATAATTTTAGAACTAGACAGCAAGACAACAAATGGCTTGAATACCACTGAGGATATGTACAATTATTACTAGTAGTACTAACAAGATTGTATTCTTCTGTAGCAATCTTGTTCTTTAATTGGTCTGGTATCTGGGAGTTTTAGCTCATGTGGACCATGTAGAGTTATTACATCTTATACATTTGTATATATGATATTGGGATTTTTCAATTTTCTTGGGTATATTTATTGTAACCTTTTTATGCACATTTTTTATTAGTGTCTAAATTGAACTGCTTTTTTAGTCGCTATCACTTTCACAGTAGGGTGTTAATCAGATTTTAGATTAAGTTTTTTTAAGTCCATGGTTTTTTAATTATTATATTCAAAACAGGATTTTACAGACCGTTTATGAGCACTAAGCACTTTGATATCACCACATGTTTACATAGGAGAGCAAGCTGTTAGAAATGAAAGTACTTGAATTATGACTTGTGGCATAAGCCGAAATATCAAATCAATATATGAGACATAATTTCACAACTCGATTGAGGTTTGGGTTGTGTGCTAATTGACAATGAATTAATATGCATTTATGCAGCCAAATATTTTACATACTTAACTGTGGGTCTGAGGTATGGCAAGCTAGGACATCATGGTCAATGACACAGAGTAACAGATAATCAGCTACAAAGTTATCAAATGTTATTTGCTGACAAGTCACAGGCGAATTTGCACAATTGCGATTTTTTGCACGATGGTCATTTACATATATATATATATATATATATATATATATATATATATATATATATATATATATATATATATATATAGAGAGATATAGATATATATATATATATATATATATCTATATCTCTATATCTATATATATATATATTTACATATATATATATATATATATATAAGAAAAACGAGTTGCCTCAAATGAGATTGCCACACCCGGTAAGTTTGTATCCTTTAATCAGGGAAGCACAACAGCATCACAGCCAGCGTCTCAAAACATCAATGTCGTAGCCAGACGCGTTTCGGGCGTTCACCGCCCTTGGTCACTGGCGGGCGGGTCTGCAACGTCGACAACAAAGGACGCTGCACGAGCGGTAAGCCGATCGGAGAAGGTGTATCAACATCGGCATGCTACACAGACTGCTCCAAGCATGCCCACTGGGGTTCAAATTGACAAATTTGGGAGAGAGAGCGGAGCCCACTGGGGCTTGTATTGACTGTGGCAAACCACAAGTACCAGGATACATCTGTGCATACGCCCACTGGGGCGGGAGATTCATATTGCACGTGATTTGCATCAACTGCTCTCTTCTCCTGCCAGTGACCAAGGGCGGTGAACGCCCGAAACGCGTCTGGCTACGACATTGATGTTTTGAGACGCTGGCTGTGATGCTGTTGTGCTTCCCTGATTAAAGGATACAAACTTACCGGGTGTGGCAATCTCATTTGAGGCAACTCGTTTTTCTTAAGTATAGCGGCTGGCCTGGCCGCGAGAGAGCCCCACCGCTGGAAAGAGCGGGTCTGCAACGTCGACAACAAAGGATGCTGCGCGAGCGGTAAGCCGATCGGAGAAGGTGTATTAACATCGGCATGCTACACAGACTGCTCCAAGCATGCCCACTGGGGTTCAAATTGACAAATTTGGGAGAGAGAGCGGAGCCCACTGGGGCTTGTATTGACTGTGGCAAACCACAAGTACCAGGATACATCTGTGCATACGCCCACTGGGGCGGGAGATTCATATTGCACGTGATTTGCCTCAACTGCTCTCTTCTCATGCCAGTGACCAAGGGCGGTGAACGCCCGAAACACGTCTGGCTACGACATTGATGTTTTGAGACGCTGGCTGTGATGCTGTTGTGCTTCCCTGATTAAAGGATACAAACTTACCGGGTGTGGCAATCTCATTTGAGGCGAACTCGTTTTTCTTATATATATATATATATATATTTATATATATATATGGTATATATATATATATATACCATTGAAATTCCCACGTTATAGTTAGTTGGACTCACTATAACTTGCACGTAAAAATATATGTTATACGTTTTATTATATTTTTTTTCTTTTGCGCTCTGGGTGCGCGCTCCGGGAAGCTTTCAGCTAAGCTCTCCGGTAAGCTTTCCGGTGAGCTCACCTGAAAGCGCACCCAGAGCGCTAATGTCGTTCGTGAAAAAAAATATGAATGAAAAGTTAATAATAATGCAAAACATTTCGTTCCATACAAATAAAATCAGTTTTTTTTATAAGGAAAATGATTATGTATTTCTGAAAAAGTTTGATGACGTCACTTTGGCATGCAACGTAAGTGCCCTCGGAAGCGCCTACGATCGCGCCGCGTAAACGTACCCGGAAGCGCCCAAGATCGCGCCACGTTTGTGCCCCGGAAGCGCCTACGATCGCACCGCGTAAACGCACCCGGAAGTGCTCCGGAGCGCGCTGCGTAAGCGCGTCGGGTCATGTGACCCTAAAATAACACTTTTCATTGGTTGCTAACAGTTTTTTTTACAAAGAATGAAATCCCCACCCATTTCCTTCACTTTTGCTTTGTACTTGGAGAGAGCAAGAGCTGTTCTGTGTACTATCTTCATCTCCTACTTTCCTGATCTACCGCAATGGCTGCAAGAGAGTCATCCAGCAGTGATTCAGAGGCATTTGTAGATGAGGACCCTCCTACGCAGAAGAAAAAAATCCATTTCATCTGGAAATTTTATAACATCCCTGAAGGAGAAAAAAAAGTCAACGCTCCAAAAGTAACCTGCAAAATATGTGGTAGTACTTTATCCAGAGGCAATCCTCTGAAAAAATATAGTTTTGGAAATGCCAATTTAATCAGGCATGTCAAAAGAAGACACCCAAACAACTTTGCGAGGGAGAGTGTCAGAGACCTGGCACGGAAATTACCCACAGATGGCGGCAGTACCTCCACTGGTGGAGCAACACCTTCGGGACCATCCCGTAGAAGAATGGTCCCTAACATACAGCCAGAGTTTGCAGGCATCAAATTTCTGTGCACGGAGTGTGACGAACTGCTCTGCTATGGGGAGCAGAGTGTTGAACTCATTGCCAAAAAGAAACAGCAACACCGCTGCCCTGACAGTCCCTAAATTTTCACATTTTTTTGCTCCTGTTGAGCCGTTTTGGAATCCCTGTTTTTTGTTTTTCCCTTGACAAAAGTCCAAAAAAATTATAAAATTGTTTTAAAAAGCCAAAAAAAGTTCAAAAAGTTCAAAAAACACAAAAAAATATAAAACAACAAAAAGAAGAAAAAAAAAAGTTCTTTTTAGAACTACCTCCAATTTCTAAATAAAAACTTCATTATTTAAAAACTCTGTCATCTTTTTTCCTCATAGTACGCTCCCCAGGCCGCTCCCCGGTGCGCGTACCGGGCGCTTCCACCGCGCAAAACGAAAAAAAAAAAAAATATTTTAAATGCCCCGCGGGGCCCTTTTATAGCCCCCACATCAAACCTAGGGGGTCAAGGGGGGGTCTACCCTGCCCCCTTATGGTCATTTCCCCCTTTGTTTTGGCCACCTCTCGTGTCTCGATCCTACCGAGACACAAGATGGCGGCCGGTCCGGACTGTTTCGAATGTTTACAGACAACTGAGAGCCAATCAGCTTTCTGCGCGCAAGTCGCGTGTCGCGCCGGGAGCGCACTCCGGTGCGCGCACCGGAGAGTGCCTATAGATATATATATTTTTCGGAACCTAAATTACTCAAAATCCACTGCAGCACATATCTTGAGACATAGCAAAGGCACATCGGGCTACCAGTCCCTACAATTTTGCCAAGTTTGGTGGAAATCCATTCAGCCATTCGGGCTAAAAGTGAAATCGACCGCCCTATGGAAATTAACATGGGGAAAACGCGTTTTGGGACCCCCCTTTTATCTCGGCCCCCGCTTGACGTATCCCCCCCAAACTTTCAAGGAAGAACCGGAGCTCGACGAGGCCATTTTCAGGAAATTTTCAGGCAGATTCGTCAACCGGTGCCAAAGTTATTCCAAATAGAATTTTGAGATTTAACATTGAAAAAAATCCTAACTATAACTACCTACTGGCGACTCCTTCTTGTCTTGCCAAAGAAGAGACAGCACTCTCGGGAGGTGGATCAAGGTTTTAACTTGAAAAGAAAGGTCAAACGAACAAACAAAGGAATTTAACATCTAAACATTGGCAGGCAGGCAATAAAAAACTACAACCAAGTGACAAAAAACTAATCCTGAAACCTTCAGATAAAGGAGGTAATGTGGTCCTGCAAACCTATAAAGCTTATAATGAAGAGGCTTTAAGACAATTACAGGACACAAAGTGATACCAAAAAGTGGGGAGAAAGGAATATCAAAACAGCATCACGGAGTGCCACTAAATGCTAAAAAAATGGCATGGCAAAGGGATACTCGAAACAGAGGAATTTTTGTATTTACGATGTTTAAACCCAACCACACCTTTCTTCTACCACTTACCGAAGGTGCACAAAGGCAGAATGAAACCACCAGGACGACCAATTGTAAGTGCCCAAGGGAGTCTATTGGAACATTTATCTATTTATGTAGACTATTTTTTGATTGACTATGTAAAGACACTACGGAGTTATATAAGAGACACTAAAGACCTATTATGCAAGTTAGAACAGCTAATGTTAAGAGAGGGAGATATACTAATAGTGATGGATATCGCTAGCCTTTACACAAATATAGGCCATGAAGATGGTATGAAGGCAGTAGAGAATGTTCTATCAACTAGAGAGGCTAACTTCGCAGACCACAATGTTATGCTTTTGGAATTTTTGAACTTCAGCCTTAGCAATAACATCTTTCTATACCAGGACCAGTACTATAAACAGTTGGTTGGGGTGGCCATGGGCACAAATTATTCCCCCAGTTTTGCAAATATTTTTGTGGGGTGGTGGGAGGAAAACGTAGCATGGAATCCCCAGTATGGAGAATGGACCCAACACATACTGGCCTGGTATAGATCTGCTAATTGTCTGGTGAGGATCAGAAAGAAGCGCTGAAGAGTACATTGACAAACTTAATACCAACACACACAACTTACACTTCACGGTGGAAATAAGCAGCAGTAAATTCAATTTCCTCGATCTTGAGGTTAGAACAGAGCAAGGGAAAATACACACACAGCTATTCAGAAAGCTAACAGCTGGTAACTCTATATTACACTCGAAGAGCAGTCATCAACCAAAGCTAATTTACAGTATTCCCTACAGGGAATTACTACGTATTAAACGTAATTGTACGTCATAAGAAGATTACATCAGGAATGCCAATGAGAGTGTAGAAAGATTCAGAGTACGAGGATATGGGGGGAAGTGTCTGGAAGAAGCCCAGAAAAAAGTGAAAAATATCTCACGGCAGGAAATGCTAAAAAACAAAGCAAAGGATACTGACAAAGATGGCACGTTCAGATTTATCACTACCTTCTCAGAAGGGGCAGGTGTGTTGAGAACAGTGTTAAGAAAAAACTGGAATCTTTTAACAACTGATCCAGTAATAGGAACAGACATCCCGAGCCAACCGATGGTAACTTACAGGAGGGCTAGAGCACTAAGAAACACCCTAACAAGCAGTTACCTAACACGCCCGGTGGAACAACCATTTGGTGATCCAAAACCAGGATTCTACCCATGTGGGCGATGTAAGGCGTGCAAACACAGCAAAAAAGTAATGTCTTACCAGGTGAGAGGAGAATTGCGTAAAATCAAAACATTCTTAACGTGCTCAACTCCCTACACGGTTTACTGTCTCGTTTGTCCTTGCGGACTGCATTATATTGGCAGTACAGTGAACCCCACTAAGATTTGTATCCTGGAGCACCTCAGAACTATTACAAATTGTGATCCATCGTACCCAGTAGCAAGACACTATAAGCAACAACATAAGAGTAATAGTGAGCTACTAGTGTACTTTGCATTAGATCATGTGCCAGCGAGCCCGAGAGGGGGTGACAGATTAATGAAACTGAGAAGATTAGAATCCAGACACATAATAGATATTGGCACCAAGAACCACTGGGGCCTGAATAGCCATGAGGAAATGACAGTACATTTGGGGTAGGGGGCTCCCTGCTCCAAGGAAAGTCGTGTAGTGAGAGAAGACCCTTAAGAATCCTCAAATAATATGAAAATGTATGTTTTATAATTTTAATTTGGTTTATGGTAAAGGGTATTATGATTTGCACTGTGTGTGTTTTGTAAAAGTAAGTCTAGAGAGGCAGAGAACTAGAGGAATTGTTAATTAATGAGAGGTTGACCTTCGTTGCTCGAGCCCATCCAGGGCTGAATAATGTTGAATGTTAAAATATTTTACAAAAGATTGTTCTTAAGCGTAATCACCCATACAGGGTATAATAACGTAAACAGGACACTGTTAGTGATTGCGAACTGGAATATGTAGAAAATAAGGTCGCAATGAGTCAACACGTAACTTAAAGGTGCCCATCCAGGGCAAAATGAATTGTATTATAATTACAAAAACGTTGTAAATAACAGTGAAACCATTCCAATATGTCACATAATAATGATGTATAAGTCCTCTCTCTACCTCCATGACTAAGTATGACACGTGATGGGTATTTAAATAAGAAAAAAATGGCGCGTCACTGTACCACTGACAAACGCAGTAGCCGAAACGCGTCTGGTGCTCAGAGGGTCTGAAATAAAACCTTGATCCTCCTCCCAAGAGTGCTGTCTCTTCTTTGGCAAGACAAGAAGGAAGTAGCTACGATAATAGCGGGGTACGCCCCCCGCAAACAAGCACCCGTGCCTGAGTGCATGGCCCGGCGTGAAAAGGAAGCAGAGATATATATATATATATATATATATATTTATGTATTTATTTATGCTTCAAACTCCATATTGACATCATAGTATTTAAGTATTTATAACATGCATTGTCACTTTAACATCAAGCATTCAAGCTGATTATCATTGTTTTAACGTCTTTAAAACACAAGTATTTCTTCACAGTGTGAACATACTTTGTATGCCTGTGTACAGACATTTCTTCTATTTCTATGTATATGGTCATGTGACTCACAAAGGGGTGAACACCTAGCATTCATAACAACAATGGCAGACGCTAGTTTTCTAGTGTGGTCAAGGGCACAGGGTGCTCGAAAAGCATTGCATTTTCCTGCCTTACCTGTTTGGGTCTGTCTCTCTCTTTTCCCCAAGAAGGAAGTCTGGAGAGTATGCTTTGAAGATATATGTATATATGTATATACACCCTTTTTCCTTTTTTTAGGGTGCAAATTCACTTTTTTTCAAACCTTACTTCTTTTTTTTTTAAACCTTTAACCTCCCTTTGCTTCTACCCACTCCTCAACCATATGCACTCATTACCTCCCTTTACCTCTATCAACCTCGGTACTGTAAAAAAGCCTTACTCCCTTTACAGCTACCCACTCCTATACCTTAAAACCCCTTACCTCCATTTACTTCTATCCCAACCTAGAACCAAGAAACCCATGAACTCAATTTACCTCTAACCACCCCTGAACCAGGGCCCGACTGGACGTAGCGGGCACCAGGAGCTTTCCCGGTGGGCTGGGAGGGTGGGGGGCAGTTTTGGAGTGGTGGGGGCTGTTTTTGCTACTGGGGCCAGTTTCGAAGTAGTGCTGAAATAGAGATGGAGCCCTGTAACAAAAGTACAGTGTTTCCCACCAGCACCCACCTCCCATCTCCCCCCCAGCTGGTTTGACATAATTGCCGGGGCTTGTTTGCATTCCCAGTCTGGCCCTACCCTGAACCCTAAAAATCCCTTGTCTTCCTTTATCTCTAACCTCCCCAGAAACCTAAAAACCCATTAACTCCCTTTGCCTCTACCTGCCCCTGCACACTAAAATACCCTTACCTTTTCCACTACCTATCCTTGAACCCTAAAAAAACTTGTATTGCTTTACCTCTACACTCACCCATACCCTAAAATCATTTTCCTCTGTTTACTTCTACACACCCCTAAGGCCTATAACCCATTTCTCTCTTTTACCCCTATCTTCCCCTACCTTTAGCCATTTCTTAAATATTACTCATCCATAATCCCTAACCTCCACTTTATAAGTGACATCATATTCATGTCATCAAACGAAATACTTGTGTGGTAATGTACAGTGGTGTAAAGTACCTAAAAGGGGTATGTGTGGTACTTGCCTGTGTGGAAATGTCCTGTGTGGGAAAGATACCGTGGTACAGACTTTCATAACCTTGACATCGACAACAATGCACACAACAGCAAAGAGCTCTTCAAAATCGTGATGGAACTCTCCAACCCCAGGTCCAACTCCAATGACATCCTGCCATTGCAAAACCTCAGCAACTCCCTAGCCACCTTCTTCCACCGCAAGATCGCAGACATCCATGACAGCTTCAAAAACCAGGCCCCCCCGGCCGACACTGACATCTTAGACTCACCGCCCCCCCCAGCCACATTAACCTTCTGCCTTCCTGGACCCACGTCAACGACGAGGACAACATCAAAATCATGAACACCATCCACTCCAGGTCACCATCTGACCCCTGCCCGCACCACATTTACAAAAAAGCAAGCTCCACCATCGCACCCCACCTCCGCAAGGTCATGAACAGCTCCTTCAAAACTGCCACATTCCTGGAGAGCTGGAAGCACACCGAGATCAACGCCTTACTAAAGAAGCTCAAGACGGACCCCAAGGACATCAAGAACTTCCGGCCTATCTCCCTACTCCCGTTTCCGAAACAGCCCTCATCAGGGCCATGCTGGACAATAGAGAAACCGCTACTCTCATCCTCCTAGACCTTTCGGCTGCCTTCAACACTGTCTGCCACCACACCCTTCACACATGCCTCCACAACGCAGGGATCGGTGACAAAGCCCTGTACTGGGCCACCTCCTTCCTCACCGGCAGGACCCAAAGTGTATGCCTCCCCCATTCGGTTCTAAAGAGACCAAGATCATCTGCGGCATACCACAAGGAACTTCCTTCAGCCTGACACTCTTCAAAGTCTACGTGGCACCGCTAGCCAACATTGCCGATCACACGACCTCCACATCATCTCATACGCCGATGACACCCAGCTGATCCTCTCCCTCACCAAGGCCCTCAACAAGCAAAATCTAACCACAACGAAGGAATAAATGCCATCGCCGATTGGATGATGAACAGCCGCCTGAAACTGAACTTAGACAAGATGGAGGTCCTCATCATCGGATCCACCCCCTCTGCCTGGAACGACTCATGGTGGCCAAGCGCACTGGGAGCTGCAACGACGCCCACTGACCACGCACGCAACCTGGGGGTCAACCTGGACTCAGCGTTGCCAATGACCCAGCAAGTAAACACAGTATCCTCCTCCTGCTTCAGCACCCTCTGCATGCTCCGCAAGATCTACAGATGGATCCCCACCGGAACCAGAAGGATAGTCACCCAGGCCCTCGTCAGCAGCAGGCTGGAATACAGCAACACTCTCTATGGGGGAACCTCAGCCAAACTCCAGAAACAACTACAACACATAGAGAACGACTCTGCACGCCTCATCCTCGACATCCCCTGCCACAGCCACATCACAGCCCACCTGAAAGACCTGCATTGGCTCCCCGTTCAACAAGAGCAGCACCTTCAAACTTCTCACCCACACTCACAAGGCTCTCCACAACACCGGACCAGCATACCTCAACGAACGACTCACCTTCTACACCCCGAACCGCCAGCTTCGCTCCACCGACCTTGCCCTCGCCACCATCTCCGTCATCTGACGAGTGACCCCCAGTGGCAGATCGTTCTCCCACCTCGCTGCCAAGACCTGGAACAACCTCCCAACACGCCTGCAACAGACCCAGGACCTGCTGACCTTCAGGAGACTTCTCAGGACCTGGCTGTTTGAGCAGTAGCAGCACCCACGCCCCACCCCCTCCATCCCCCACCCAGCACCTTGAGACCCTCAAGGGTGAGTTGCGCGCTCTACAAATGTACTGATTGATTGATAACCTAACAATATGCAGGCTACACTGACTTTTACATTAAATAACATATTTCACAACATTCAACAACTTAAAACCTACATCAGTCCAATTCAGAACTGGAGTTTAAATGCCTACCCAAAGCTCAACCCGATGAAGACATGAATCCTCCTGCTCCCCCACAGTAGCAAGCAATCTCAGATGCAAGCTTAAATATCTCTATTGGCCTCAGCTGCCCCTTCTGAATAAGTTGAAAGAAGGTCCTGTCTCAACTGAATGGAGGAATTTGTCTGCTCAACAACTTCCATGACACCACATTGGCAACTTAGAAGGAAACTTATAGTGTGCTGTTCCTCTCATCAAAGACCCAAAGAAGTTCAATTAGAACATTCAAACACTAAAATAACTACACTTTCTCCTTCTCTAAGCTTGCCTCGTCTTCAAAACCAGTTAAAAGAAAGGTGGGTAAACCAATAAACCCTTGCGGGCTTGGGCAGATAATGTATCACAAACAAGTGCCAGCAAGGGATTTGTTTCACACTATTATATGCAGCAAATTGGATCTGCCAAATATTTGAATTCTAGATCCTAACTGGATTCATCAGTAGCCCCCGGAAGCTTGTTTCCTTCCCAGTATAAGAATTGGCTTGATAGTTTGGTCTGCCCTGTTTCTTGATGCACTGGGCCAGGGTCAGATTAGTTTACATGTAGCCAGGTTCTGAGCTGGGATGGTGCAGTGAGCTAAAAAACGGTGATGGATCAAGCCCTGATCTTTGGACTGGGTAAGAGTGGTCTGTTTAATTCAGACCCTCTGTTCATCACCACCCCCTTTTCTGAATTGTTTTTGTCCACCATAAGCGTGGAAGGGTATACTCAGATGTGAGTCCCTTGCTCATTGCACCATCAGGATTCAAGCAAGCCGGGCCTAAGACGGCTGAAATGCCAGAAACCGGTCCCCGGAAGCTTGTTTCCTTCCCAGTATAAGAATTGGCTCGGTAGTTTGGTCTGCCATGTTCCCATGATGCACTGGGCCAGGGTCAGATTAATTTGCATGTAGCCAGGTTCTGAGCTGGGATGGTGCAGTGAGCTAAAAAACGGTGATGGATCAAGCCCTGATCTTTGGACTGGGTAAGAGTGGCCTGTTTAATTCAGACCCTCTGTTCATCACCACCCCCATTTCTGAATCGTTTTAGTCCACCATAAGCGTGGAAGGGTATACTCAGATGTGAGTCCCTTGCTCATTGCACCATCAGGATTCAAGCAAGCCGGGCCGAAGACGGCTGAAATGCCAGAAACCGGTCCCCGGAAGCATGTTTCCTTCCCAGTATAAGAATTGGCTTGGTAGTTTAGTCTGCCCTGTTCCCATGATGCACTGGGCCAGGGTCAGATTAATTTGCATGTAGCCAGGTTCTGAGCTGGGATGGTGCAGTGAGCTAAAAAACGGTGATGGATCAAGCCCTGATCTTTGGACTGGGTAAGAGTGGTCTGTTTAATTCAGACACTCTGTTCATCACCACCCCCTTTTCTGAATCGTAATATGTTATACAGTCGAATTATTTAAGACTATGTAGAAATCAGAACTGTAAAGCTACCACACTAGCAACACAGTAGAGCGAAAGAAGAAAATGCAACACAACGTAATTATATATCAAAATTGTTATTATTATTAGCAAAATATCAGGGTAAGTTCATCAGTTTACGGAATAAAACATAAGAAATTCCAATGTACAAGGAAGACATAAATTGATCCAAAAGTACAAAAGAATACGTCCCAGCTATTACATATAATACAGTGACTACTGCTGAATTCACAGTAAGATACTGAACGCAGTGTGTCAATGATAGCAGGAGTGGACGTGCAGGTCGACGTTTCGGTCTTATCTGAATTATTCAAAAGACCATCTTCAGGACAAATTTATCGGTATGAGCCGATGACCCCTAAAAAGTAACGTAATGAATCAGTCAATAGTGACATATATTCTGTGTTGCAACATAAATAAGCTGTTTAAACATATAAACACAGCTAGCTTCAAGGAAAAACTGTATCCATCATTTGTCATTAAATATTAGCACCAGTCGGTGTGGCGACTGCGCTATTTCAATAGAAGACATTTACTTAAAGATATCTCATTTCATGTTTGGTTTAAAAACATTACATTTCATAGAAAACATTTTTAATGCAGAAAGCATATCTGTTTCCAATAGCAGCTCTTCATTTCATAGAAAACATTTTGCTACAGAAAGCGCATCTATTTCCAATAATAGCTCTTCAATGGATGTGCGGACATTTGAATATACAGTTGGATATCATATAGCACATGGAGCTTATTGTTAGCCAATGGGAACAGTTAATACTCCCACAGTCCTATCAGTATTCATATTATAGGCATGGACTTACTTATAAAAAAATTCGAAGTCTGTTGTTGTAAATAGGATCGTGAATTCAATCGTGGATATGATTTGTAGTGAGTTAACACTCTGAAAAACAACAAAATAGAAAATGGAATTCGTTCCATCTAGAAACCTTATTTTTAAACAACTTGTCAGACAAAGTTTTATATCTTGGAATGTTACCTGGATAATATCTCTAGTGCTCGAGGAACAGACAATTTCTCCTCTGGACTGGTTTGCGTTTGCAATGAATCACATACAGGACTCTGTAAAAGTAAGTGACTTAATTCAGTAAATCGAGACGTCAAGGAACGTGAATTGTTCCATTTTCTCGGGACTAACTACGATGTCCTGCTAAGTAACCCAAGGTTGCAAATGTTGTCCCTGACCTTATCTAAGTCAAACGACTAATCATAGAGCCAATGTTGACCATACGTCTTTGGCCTCTGTACTCATTGAGACTCAAGTCTAAACTTTGGTCAGGGGACCCTGCGTCATTAACTGGTCCTTTGGAGTGATCCGTAATAGACGGAACGGGATTGTTTGTTATTTAAGCCAGCATGAGTTTACATATATAGTATTGTCCTTCAATCGAGAGCCGTTCTACAAAATGTACAAAGCCGCTCATGGTGGACACATCAATTAGGAATCTAACACATCGTGGTAAGGCAATATATTAATCATACCAAAATGGGGGGGGGAAATCTAGCTTAAGTTAAACTCAATTGAATTAAATTAAATTACCCGTAACCGCAATGGCTGCATGACTCGTGCAGCGATCTCAGTACTTACTCGATTGTAATATTATTCAGGTCGAGAACTGGACGTGCTTCCGCCGAATTAGGAGAGGCAATCGAATTGGCTGATCGTTAACCTCTTCTTTTAAACAAGCAACCTTGTTCGTTATAGGCTGGTTGGGTCACACGTACTTTCTGACGCGCTGAAAAAACGTTCAGACAGTGCGCATTCTGCAGGGTTTATTTGTTTAAGTCTACACGGGCGCCATCTTTAAAGTATTTTTACATAACCATAAGTGCAGCCCTACACTAATCAAAATACGACGAACGGGTTAGTTCAAATAAAACAAATAAAACAGACGTAGAGTGATTAAGACAGACATAAAGTACTGCCACTACTCGGACATCACGTTGGTGTTCATGAAGCTGGTACATTAAATTTCATTACGCACCGAGCAAGTTTTGAGTACACAAGAACTGTACAATCGGTACTACGAATGGTAAACATGGACATTACCATACCCATATTTGACATCTCTAAACATATCCTCTCTGAATCCGAATTAGCAGTTCTGTCCTCGGGACTTTCATTTGACCCCACATAGGAACAACCAGTTCCAGACCAAACTTGAGCTCTACAAGTTTTTTAGAACCATCCGTCTAAAGAATTTCTTTTATGAAAAACCAGTGAGCACAGCACGAAATGTTACAGGGCTACATCCACCCTCGACATTTTTTCCTTTGAACAATATGGTATCCAAAGACATTATTACCTTTGAGAACGCTGTGTTGAAAGAAACAGAAAATCTTTTTCAACATCCTCCGTTCATTAGAAACAATTTGAGTAAAATAGAACAACTTGCTCTAAAAAACCTTGAGTCCCTTACCGACACCCTCATCAAACCAGCTGACAAGGGGGGTGGGATTGTGCTATGGGATAGGGAAGCATACAGAGAAGAGATGTTGAAACAACTCTCAGTTGACAGTCATTACAAACTACTTCCAAATAATCCGACACCTAGGCTCGAATCTGAGATTCTAGCTCTAAGTCAAAAAGGACATGCAGATGGCTGGCTCAGTGACAAAGAGGCACTTTTCCTCATCAATAAATCACCTACTGTGCCAGCTATTTATATCCTTCCAAAAATGCATAAACATGCCACGGTACCACCAGGGAGGCCGATAGTGTCGGTCTGTAATTCCATCCTTAGACCCTTGGCACAATATTCGGACTTCTTTATTAGACCATTTGTGGTTGAATCTGAGACATATATTAGAGATTCCACCTCTGTAATTACCAAACTGGACAACCACCATTTTAACCCAGAGGAAGAGCTGTTGGTCACAATGGATATAGAAAGTCTCTACACCAACATTCCCCAAAATGAGGTGCTTTCAATCATCGGAGACTTACTAGATTCACTTTCCAGACCACATGATGTACCTACAGATTTTATTACAGACTGCATACGCATTTCCTTATGTGAAAACTTTTTCCTTTTCGAAAAGAATTACTATCAGCAACTAAAAGGAGTTGCCATGGGGGCAGTATATGCCCCAGACATAGGTAATATCTATGTCAATGAATTTGAACAGAAATATATTTACCATCGTCTCAATCCCTATTTAGCCAACATTTCATGTTGGCTAAGATATATTGATGACATTTTACTGATTTGGAGAGGCAGTAACAATCTACTCTCTCAGTTTCACATTTGGCTTAATGGATTACAATAACCTCAGGTTTACCCTTGAGAGCAGCAACTGCGAGATGAACTTCTTAGACCTCACTGTTAAAGTGGATGATGAAAATACACTCATACAACACTTTACAACAAGCCCACAGCAATAAATACTCTCCTTAAATTTAATAGCCATCATCCAAGGGCGTTGCGAGAAGTATGGCCTTTTGGGTAATTTCTTCGTCTGAGGAGAAATTGTTCCAAACGCACTGATTATTTCAAGGAAGCGCGAATTTTGAAAAACAAGCTCAGTGATAGAGGCTACCCTAACAAATTACTGAAAGCCTCCCTTAAAAGGGCTTGGTATAATAACCGTGAGTCACTCCTTGTAAGTAATCCAAAACAGGATAAGAACCCGCTGGTCTGTGTTTCAAACTATGGAACTATCAGTAACCAATTGAAAAAAGTAATCATCAAGCAGTGGCCATTACTATCCAGTTGCCCTGAGCTCAGAGATAAACCACTCTTTGCCTTCAAACGTGGCCCTAACCTCAGGGATAAGTTGGTTCATACCTATGACAAAAATGAGCCAAATGTTGTAGACAATATGAGACAGTTGGCGCCTGTAATTGGCCACTACAAATGCAACAATTGTGCAGCATGTGGCTCAACATGTAACATGAAGAACTGTATGATCAATGGAAAGAAGATCCAGCTGAGACAATTTTCCAATAGCAGAACTCAGAATGTGGTCTACTGTATTCAGTGCCCATGCACCCTCCTGTACATAGGGAAAACCACACAGATGGTGAAGCAGAGGATTCTGCAACACCAATCCAGGATTAGGTGCAAAGTGGAAAATGCCCCCCTGGTTGAACATTATGTGCAGTTTAAACACACAGAAAAGAAGATGAAATGGTGGGTCCTTGAGGTGGTTAAACCCACCATTAGACAGAAAAATGTGGATAAGGCTCTAACCATGAAAGAAAATAGGCGGATAGAGACAGCTGACAGTATAAGGAGAGGGATGAATTCCTCCACCGAATGGCACTCACTAGCATGCCTGTAGCAAACTGTTCAATGCATTGGTATATATAAGATGGAAGCATGTAGCGATGTTGTTTAGCACCATATTTTCAGATAAAGATATATGTTTTCCCAATACATTGCCATGTATAAACTGTACTAATGCGATACTTTCTACCTGTAATGACAACTACACAATCCAATGCGATGGCTCTAAATAGATTGTGCATGCTTAAGAATGGGACAGATTGTATTGTTTTAGAGTCATAGATGAGTCCTTTGATTCGGTATATTACTCGACTGTTATACGCTTCGCTAAATGAGATTTTGTAAACTAGAAGTGTTGACAACTAGCCAATCTGAAACCCCAATCAATATGATACATTTCTGATTCGACCATTATGCAAGATGATGCACAGTAGTGCATAGATATAGATCTGTGATAGGTCTATTTGATCAGATGACACGCAAAACATGTAGACTTGTTCACACTGACTCGAGTAGAAAACAGTTCTTGTGTACTCAAAACTTGCTCGGTGCGTAATGAAATTTAATGTACCAGCTTCATGAACACCATCGTGATGTACGAGTAGTGGCAGTACTTTATGTCTGTCTTAATCACTCTACGTCTGTTTTATTTGTTTTATTTGAACTAACCAGTTCGTCGTATTTTGATTAGTGTAGGGCTGCACTTATAGTTATGTAAACATACTTTAAAGATGGCGCCCGTGTAGACTTAAACAAATAAACCCTGCAGAAGGCGCACTGTCTGAACGTTTTTTCAGCGCGTCAGAAAGTACATGTGACCCAACCAGCCTATAACGAACAAGGTTGCTTGTTTAAAAGAAGAGGTTACCGATCAGCCAATTCGATTGCCTCTCCTAATTCGGCGGAAGCACGTCCAGTTCTCGACCTGAATAATATTACGAGTGAGTAAGTACTGAGATCGCTGCACGAGTCATGCAGCCATTGCGGTTACGGGTAATTTAATTTAATTCAATTGAGTTTAACTTAAGCTAGATTTCCCCCCTCCTTTTTGGTATGATTAATATATTGCCTTACCACGATGTGTTAGATTCCTAATTGATGTGTCCACCATGAGCGGCTTTGTACATTTTGTAGAACGGCTCTCGATTGAAGGACAATACTATATATGTAAACTCATGTGGGCTTAAATAACAAACAATCCCATTCCGTTTATTACGGTTCACTCGAAAGGACCAGTTAATGACGCTGGGTCCCCTGACCAAAGTTTAGACTTGAGTCTCAATGAGTACAGAGGCCAAAGACGTATGGTCAACATTGGCTCTATGATTAGTCGTTTGACTTAGATAAGGCCAGGGACAACATTTGCAACCTTGGGTTACTTAGCAGGACATTGTAGTTAGTCCCGAGAAAATGGAACAATTCACGTTCCTTGACGACTCGATTTACTGAATTAAGTCACTTACTTTTACAGAGTCCTGTATGTGATTCATTGCAAACGCAAACCAGTCCAGAGGAGAAATTGTCTGTTCCTCGAGCACTAGAGATATTATCCAGGTAACATTCCAAGATATAAGACTTTGTCTGACAAGTTGTTTAAAAATAAGGTTTCTAGTTGGAACAAATTCCATTTTCTATTTTGTTGTTTTTCAGAGTGTTAACTCACTACAAATCATATCCACGATTGAATTCACGATCTTATTTACAACAACAGACTTCAAATTTTTTTATACGTAAGTCCATGCCTATAATATGAATACTGATAGGACTGTGGGAGTATTAACTGTTCCCATTGGCCAACAATAAGCTCCATGTGCTATATGATATCCAACTGTATATTCAAATGTCAGCACATCAATTGAAGAGCTATTATTGGAAATAGATGCGCTTTCTGTAGCAAAATGTTTTCTATGAAATGAAGAGCTGCTATTGGAAACAGATATGCTTTCTGCATTAAAAATGTTTTCTATGAAATGTAATGTTTTAAAACCAAACATGAAATGAGATGTCTTTAAATAAATGTCTTCTATTGAAATAGCGCAGTCGCCACACCGACTAGTGCTAATATTTAATGACAAATGATGGATACAGTTTTTCCTTGAAGCTAGCTGTGTTTATATGTTTAAACAGCCTAATTATGTTGCAACACAGAATATATGTCACTATTGACTGATTCATTACGTTACTTTTTAGGGGTCATCGGCTCATACCGATAAATTTGTCCTGAAGATGGTCTTTTGAATAATTCAGATAAGACCGAAACATCGACCTGCACGTCCACTCCTGCTATCATTGACACACTGTGTTCAGTATCTTACTGTGAATTCAGCAGTAGTCACTGTATTATATGTAATAGCTGGGACGTATTCTTTTGTACTTTTGGATCAATTTATGTCTTCCTTTACATTGGAATTTCTTATGTTTTATTCTGTAAACTGATGAACTTACCCTGATATTTTGCTAATAATAATAAAAATTTTGATATATAATTACGTTGTGTTGCATTTTCTTCTTTCTCTCTACTGTGTTGCTAGTGTGGTAGCTTTGCAGTTCTGATTTCTACATAGTCTTAAATAATTCGACTGTATAACATATTACAGCTACTGATGAATACAGTTAGGATCTAGAATTCAAATTTTTGGCAGATCCAATTTGCTGCATATAATAGTGTGAAACAAATCCCTTGCTGGCACTTGTTTGTGATACATCATCTTCAAAACCATCTCTATCACCTACAAACCCACCAGAATGAGAACTTCTGCATAAGAGCCAAGAAAATAACCACTGTAGGTGGAAAGTGCCACGCTAGGAGCCCAGATATTTGTAAACTCGAAATGACGAAGTGCAAGAATAAGACTAGGAGGCCCACCTCATTCATGTATGCATGTATGATCTGGAACAATATCATCATCAACATCAGGAAAGAAAATGAAGACATGACACTTTGAAGAGTACTGCCTCCATAACTATTGGAACCTATCTATAAACTCAGAATTTGTATTCAACCTTAAATCATATTCTAGGGCACATACCTACATTTCCTCACTCTATTGCTACCCAGCCGGGTTTATGCTAAACAAATATCTTTATATACATACATACCATAAAACTCAACAATAACTTTGGAGCAAATGCCATCTTAACACTGCCTCCATACTGATGCCGGAGAAAAGTAAAAGGAAACCCAAAACCAAGGATACATCTGCGGCATTTTCCATCCTTCCACAGCCCCAAGAAAAATATATATCTAACAAGAATAAATCCAATGAATCTGTATAATACATATAGGGCCACCCAAATATTCCAAAGGTCCAACATTCTTGGTCAAAGGCCAGGCTTTGTTGGCCCCACTAACAGCCAAAATATCTTGGGATAAGTCCATACCCACCCCCCCTACACACAGACACATACACATCCACAACACAGACACATAAGGCCCAGCATATATTTCCAAACAATAGCAATGATCACCAAACGACTGCCACAATCCAGTAATGGGCTGGACATATACATGTAAGAAGGCAAGAGACTAACCAGTAGGAACGTACAAAAGATGCCAATAAAATCAAGGATACATTGGGGTACACCAATCCTTCTCTTGTCTCCTAGATATATACTAAAACATCTACAACAAATACCCAAAAATGAAAAACATTCTATGGGTAGTTTTGGACTTGCCCTCCTGCAGGGTCATACCCAAATTCTTTGCTTTCACTTTCTTGTTTTCGGATCTCATTTTTGTTAGGACACCTGCACACTTCAACGCTGCTCACCAGTGCTAATGTGCTTGTTGCTCTTTCCTTCAAACATGGTAAAACTGGCTAACACCCAATTGGCACATTTAATTTACTTGGAAGTCCCTAGTAAACTGGTACTTCAAGTACCCAGGGCCTGTAAATGAAATGCTACCAAAGGGCCTGCTGGGCACATTGTGCCATCCATTTAGGAAGCCCTTTACAAATGTGCCATGCCTGCCTTTGCAGTCTGTCTGTGCAGTTTAAAATGTACATTTTGACTTGGCAAAATAAACCTTTTGCCAGGACTAAACCTTTCATTTTAATACATGTATGTCACCTGTAGGGTAGGCCCTACACAGCCAACTCGGCAGGGTGAAGTGTGTTTAAAACAATGGACATGTACCTTTAAGTTGTACATGTCATGTTATTGAAAAACTCAAGCATTTGTTTTTCACTACTGCAAGCCCTACATCTCCCATAGGATAAGATTGGATTATCTTATTACATTTGATAAGTGCTGAATTTCAGTTAGGAGTAAGTAAGAATGTTAAGTATGATGGCTGGAAAAAGTGTAATTTAAAACCTTCTTTAATGGAAAAGTTGGATTTTAAGTCCCAATTCTGATAAAGTCACTTTTAGAAGATTGGCATTTTATTTTCCTGCCTGTTTGTTGCGTGCAGCCTGCATCCTGGGTTCCATGATTAAGAGTAGCTGGCAGTTGCTCATTGTGTCTTACTCCCAGACAGTGAGACAAAGGGGGAATAGTTTCAGCTGCATGGACCATCTCTGACTTGATAGGGGAGGAGCTGTCACCTACCACACGTGTATATCACAAAAGCTCTGCCTCAGCACACTTACAAAGGGTTTTACAGCAGTCTATTGTGCTCCCAGACGAGCTTGTGGCAGAGCACAGAGGCATGGAATTCTAAACACCTATGGGTGTGGAAACCTTCAGAACCTTCTCCTTCTTTAAGGCTATCACCATGTATACATTTTGGACCCTCAGACCCAACTCTTCATTACACATCTGGACCTGTGGATGACTCAGAAGAAGGTCTGCTGTGCTTCTCTCCTGCAAGAAAAAATGCTATTCTGATGCCATTCTACTCTGCTGCCCTGCTGTCTAAAAGGGAAGGACTGGACCTGCATCTTGATTCCTGGACAACCAGAGTGGCACCAAGGGCTAGTTGGCTGGCCTCCTCAGAAACAGAAAAGGCTCCACCACTGGAACCCTTCACCTGAACTCTCCCTACTGTGAGTCCTGTCCATCAATTGGTCCCACTCCAGTCCTGGTCCTTGTAAGAGGGCTTGAAGATGCTCTCCCAGCCCAGCTGTGGTACCAGCAGAACGGATGCAGTGCAATGCATCGCCTTGCAGCCACACATTGGAACTGATGCGCGATGCTTCCCTGATGCAGGACCTCCACAGGCCCACATCAGAACCACTGCTTAACTCATCCAATATGTAGAACCTCCACAGCTCATTGGAACCGCTACTGCGATGTCGGACTTCGCATCGCAGGCCTGCAGCTACACCAAACCGCCGCTGTGCGATACCACCTTGATGCAGGACCTCACAATACAGCCCCTCAAAACCGCCACTGCACAATGCTGCCTTATTCCCAAACCCCCTCACCACAACTCATCGGTATTACCACTGTGCGATGCTTTTTCAAAGCAGGATCTGGCAACACTTCGTAACCAGGATTCAATGGACTTTGCTCAGCAGGCCCAACTGGATCCTTGTATCAGGTCCAGGCTCCATCGTGGTCGGCCTGAACTCGTGACTTTGTCCCAGTGCAGCACAACCAGATTACCACAGTTGGCGCTTTGTGGTATGAGGCACTAATTTTAAACATTTAGGGCCAGATGTATGACCCCAATTTGCATGCACAAATGAGTTTGCTACCCGTTTGTGCATGCAAAATGTGAAAGGGCTGTATACAATTCCTAAATAGCGGGTCACAATTTATGTGCGACTCTCTATTTAGGAATTGCGAATCGCTATTAGGAAGGGGCATTCCCTTCCTAATAGTGACCGCAACCCCATGTATGAATGTTTTGCAACCGCACTCACAAATTACCACCCTCTTCAAGAGGGTGGTAATGCAGTCGCAAATTGGAAGGGGTCCCCAGGGGATCCCTTCTACTTTGTGACTGTCTCTAATAATATTTTTTAAGGGCAGGCAGTTGTCCTAGGGACCACTACCTGCCCTTAAAAAATTAATCGCAAGCATTTTATTTTTATCTTTTAAATGCATCCCGTTTTCCATTAAGGAAAACGGGCTGTATTAAAAAAAAAAAAAAAAAAATTTGCGAAAGGCAATCCCAGACAAGGAGGTCTGCTGAGCCCAGCAGGCCGCCATCCCTGGGAGGGCCAGCCATTCCCAATGGGGTCGTAAATTGCGACAGGCTCATTAATATTCATAAGTCTCACAATTTGCGACCCCATTGGTAATCGCAAACAGTTTTAAACACACTGTTGTACTTGGCAAATAGCGCCTTGCAAATTGTGAGTCGCAAATGTGACGCCATTTGCGAGGCGCTATTTGTCAGGTCGTACATCTGGCCATTATCGTTGCATATCTCCAGTTCAACTGACTGGGTCTTTGCTATTTTGGAGTCAAAAAACTTATTACATTTTCATTTTTCTGATTTGGTGTGAGATTTTCGTTGTTGTGTATTCACTTTATCACTGTTTGGAGTGCTGCAGAAATAATTTACACATTGCCTCTAAATTAAGCCTAATTGCTTTTGTGCCAAGCTACCAGAGGGTTAGTCAAAGGATAATTTGGGGTTTGTGTTATACTCTGATGAGAATCGTGATTGCTGCTTTAGTAGCGTCTCAACCACCTCATCTTATAACCCATTTTCCTCCAGTACCGATAACTTGCCAACTTCTAAAACACAAAGGATCAACAGCAAAATAAATGTCCTGAAAATCGAGCACAAACCTACTGGTACCTCTCATGCTTCTGAACACCTGCAAGAGCCAAAAAATGACGAAATCATTTACTATTATTCTGGCATGCCCTACCACACATCCACTGCCGAGAGACATAAACTACCAAGAGCACAAAATGCCTGCAAAAGCAAAGGTAACTCAGGAGTCACACTCACTCAACCATCACACACATTGCAAGCAGCAAAATGTAAACCTAAAAATTGAGCTTCTGCGTGCACTAATAACTCTTCCACATCCCACAGATGATACAGGTAACAGCAAACAGTAAACAAGCATTGGCAAACCCAAAAGGCCATTCCTTTACAGTTAATTAACGTTGCCAATTGTTTTCCAATCAATGGACCCCACTCTCTTGTGAGCATGTGGGCATGCTAGCCATCTTGAAACCATTTTGCTAAAGTAAAAAAGAAAAATCCTCAAAAGCTGGCTGCTTGGTATGCATGTTTGTAAATGTCACAATAAGTGTACAAAACAGTGATGGATGGAATGCTTGAATTAATATCAGCCACTGGAAATCCCTTGTTATTATGCACAGCATGCCACCGCAGGTTGGACCCAACTATATGAAAATCAATCTTGACATAGCTGCTACATTTTCAGATTGCTTATGTGTGACATTTCTGGGTTTCAATCCATCTGTGATTGGCCTTCTACTGTCAAATATGTGACACTTCGAGTGACTCTTTCTAATGAGTAAATAAAAGCAATGACCAGTATCTGAGTGTCTCTGTGAGTTTTCAGTCACTATAGCCATATATCGCACAGCAATGAAAAACCACCTGCTTTTGTTAATAATTAGAATTGAACATGTTTCAATTCTAAAAGTATTAGACTGTTCTTGGCATGTTGAAGCTGTAGTGGTATTTGGAGTATCTCAGTCACTCCTATTCTGTCAGTCACACCATTTTCTTCTGCAGTTTCTCACTATTAGCCACTTACCGGTCAGCAGACTGTGGTGTACCATACTGTGCTGATTGAAAGCAGGCTGACCTGATGCCTGCCAGAGAAGAAGCCTGCTCTTGGACTGAACTTCGCGTGTGGCCACAGTGCTGTCTCACAAGGCTGCTCCACTGTAAGGCTAGCTCTGCCTGGCTGTCAGCTGGTGGTGGTGTTGTCCTGCTGGGAGGCATGCAGGCTCTGCTCTGTCTGTCTCAACCTCAGGTACATCAACAGGACAAAGGCTGGCTGGTTAGTCACTACTGCCGGTATAGGACAGCATCCCCTACACACGTGACCATGGGCCGGTGGGTAGTTGCTCACAAGCTTCATTAGTAGTCATTCATTAAAGGTGGGCGAGCCGACAAATTAACATTGTAAGCTGATCCAAGGATCAGGTGTGGCTCTAATTGACCATGCTTGAGCCGAGCCTTGAAAATATTTGGCAGGTAAATTATGTTATGTTATTTCCATTTATACTGCGCTCGGATACTGCAAGAGTGTCCCATGCCCGAACCTTGAGAGGTGGCCCACGGCCAGCTTAGTTGAAGAGGAATTTTTTCAGTTTTTTTTTAAAAGGCGGGGTCCTGAATGCTACGTGGGGCAAACAGTAGCGTGTTCCAGGCCAGATCGGCTTTCAAACTAAGGGGTCTATTCAGATGGTGGCCGGAATGCCCCCGCCGGGCTGGCGGTAGCCACCGCCGGCCCGGCGGGGGCAATCCGTACGTCATCCTTGCTGAAATGACCCTCTGCCACATTAGGATGGCTGGGGGGTCATCAGACCCCCCAGCATCACCCGCCGCAATGTTAAAAATGTGGGATGCACCCGCCACTGTGGCGGGTGCATCCTAATTCGGCGCACGGGACCTCCGCCATTATGGAGGACGGTCCCTTGCCATGACAGGATGGCAGACGGACAAAGTCCGTCCGCCATCCTAATTGACCCCTAAGTGAGCTGCCCCCCATCCTCTGTAATTAAAACGCGGACAAGAGATGGTGCTGTAGCGTAAAAGGAAAAGTGTTATTGGAGATAGATTGGACCTAAAGCGTGAAGAGTGCGGTGAGCTATTACAAGGGATTTGAATTTCACCCGCTCAGCTACAGGCAGCTAGTGCAGCACTCTCAGATGTTGTCTCATGCTGCTTCTGGCTGGAATGTCGAGAAGAAGCCTGCCTGCCATGTTCTGAACCACCTGTAACCTGTTCAACAGATAACCTGGAATGCCAACATAGAGCGCGTTGGCATAATCTATCCGAGATAGAATAAGGGTCAGGGTGACTGTTTCCTTTGCTGCCCTATGAAGAAAGATTAGAAATTTCCTGAGAGTTTTAAATAGCCCAAAGCACGTCCCGGCCATCTTCTCCTCGAACCAAATCCCCAGGTGTTTCTCTAAAGTGGGAGGGAAACTTCCCGAAGAGAAGGTTTTCGGATTTCGGATTTCTCTTCATTGCACTTAAGTTGCGTGGAGGACAACCAATGGAAGACTGAAGTCAGGCTTTTTTGGGCAGCGTCAATTGAGTCCTCATTTTTTCTCCAAGTGAACAGAAGCTGTGTGTCATCAGCTTAAGTAATGATTTTTGCACCCAGGTCCTCTGCCAATTGAACCAGGGGAGTGACATAGATATTAAAAAGGAGAGAGCTCAGGGAAGATCCATTTGGGACCTCTGTAGCCACTCTCTGGGGTGAGGTAGAGGTTGGAGGAAGCCAGACCTGCTGCATTCGGTCCTCCAGAAACAATTTCTGCCAGCCCCAAGCCATGCCAGAAATGCCTATTTCAGCGAATCGGGTCAAAAGCAATGAGTGGGGAACCGTGTTGAATATCGCTGAAAGGTCAAGCAAAGTCAAGGCTGCCCTCCCACCTGCATGCCAGTTTTTCAGCCGTTTTGCCCCCAGGGGGTGTGGGGGTGCAGAAAAACGCCTCTAGGCACCAGGGATTCATTTATGTTCAATTTCTTTAGGATGGAAGTAACCCCTTGGGCAAGGGTCACTTTGTGGTCGGGCCCCGTACATATATTTCGATTTACTGCCCCCCCAGGGGCAAATCGGCCTGTTTTTTCAGCCGTTTTGCCCCTGCGCACCAGGGATTGTTATGGGGCCAATTTAAATGTAATGGAAGCGACCCCGTGGGCAAGGGTCGCTTCCTAGAGGGGGCATTTTTGAGGAATGTTTTTTTGCACCCCCGGGGTCAAATCGGCCCGTTTTTTCAGCCATTTTGTCCCCAGAGGGGCAGAAAATCGCCACTAGGCACCATGGATTTATTTATGGTCAATTTCATTAGGATGGAAGCAACCCCTTGGGCAAGGGTCGCTTCCAGGTGGGGGCCCATATATATATAATGATTTTCTGCCCCCCCTTCCCTGGGGTAAATCGCTCCTTTTTTCAGCCGTATTGCCCCCGGGGGGGGGGAGAAAATGACGCTAGGCACCAGGGTAGGATTTAGGGGCATTATTTTTAGAATGGAAGCGACCCCTTGGGCAAGGGTCACTTCAATAGAGGGGACATTTTTTAGGAATATATTTCTGCCCCCCCGGGGACAAATCGGCCTGTTTTTTCAGCTTTTTTGCTCGCAGGGGATGGCAGAAAAACGCCACTTGGCATCAGGGACTTTTTTTGGGGCATGTAAATTTGAATGAAACTCACCCCTTAGGCAAGGGTCTCCTCCAAAGTGGAGCATTTCTTCTTGATGTTTGTGTGCTCCAGAGCTGCCCGTTTTTTTGGCCTTTCTGGCCCACTAGGCCCTAGGGATTGTGTTTTGTAGTGTGTGGAAGCGAGCTCTTGGGCAAGGTTCGCTTCCAAAAGTAGTTATATTTTTGGATGTTTTTTTCTGTCCGCCCCTTTGGTGCCATTCGGTCTTTTTTTTACCTTACTGCCCCCGGGTGGAGGGGGTACAGTAAGGACATAAAAAAGACCAACTGGTACCAAGGTGGGCGGGCAAAAAAAAACATCCAAAAATATAACCAGTGTTTTGGTGGAAAATCTCACCTAATCCCCATTGGTCTCAGCCCTATTTGAAGGCCCATTTGGCCAAATGTCCATTTGGGTAGCGTCATTGTGGCGTCGATTCCGATTCGGGATAGAAAACCGTTGTACAATTCGTATTTGTAGCCGTTTCCATACGATTCGTACAATGCCGTCCGAATTGCATAGTACGATCCGTTTACAAAGATTCCGTCCGAATGTTTACGAACCATACGAAAAACCAGCGAAGAACCGTACGATACGGACTCGGCTAGTGAACCGTACGATTTGCAAACTTGGGGAACGACCCGCCAAGTACGATCCTGATCGGAGAACGTTACCGCGATTCGTAAGTGAAAACGCCGCATATGAGCTGCGATTCGTACAGAAAACATTGCGTTTGAGCGAGCCGCACAATTAAATATAAAGATAACCCCCCATCAATGAAGTGCACGCGTACCCCGCCACTACGTTGCGTGTGAGAGAGCCACACAATAAAGTAGAATACGAACCCCCCCTCAACGAAGCGCACGCGTACCCCGTAAATACATAGCGTATGAGAGAGTAACACAATAAAGTATGAATCGAACCCCCCTCAAAGAAGCGCAAGCGTACCCCACTAATACGTCGCTTATGAGAGAGCTACACAATAAAGTACGAATCGAACCTCCCTCAACGAATTGCACGCGTACCCCGTATATTCGTCGCGTATGAGAGTCACACAATAAAGTACGAATCGAACCCTCCTCAAAGAAGCTCACGCATACCCCGTAAACACGTCGCGTATGAGAGAACTACACAATAAAGTACGAAACGAACCCCCCCTCAAAAAAAACACACACGTACCCCAAAAAAAAAGCACAAGGAGTGTTCAAAAGAGTCACACAACACCACTAAACATATCTCCTGTGTACAAAGCAATGTCCTGGCCAGATCAAAAATGGCAAACAGAGGGCCCAACTCTGACCCACCCCTTTTAACACTCCCACCCAAAAATTCAAAATAAGCCACACCCACAAATGAACCTATAAAAAGAGCCCACACCCACAAACCACCATCCTTTGCAACATACCCATTTTCTGACAGACTGACAACACACCAACAACTGCACACATCCACCTTCACACATACCCAAATACCCACAATCACATTCAGACCCACACACCCTCTTCACATTCTGACCCACACCCCCATCCACAGTCACCCCCTCTACCACATTTGCCCCACAACATGACAACACCAAAGAATACAAAGTTCACTAACCCAAAGATGGAGATCCTTGCAGATGAAGTCATCAGAGTTGAGCCACAGCTGTTTGATACATTGGTCAGACAGACCAGCATAGCGGAGAAAACACGCATGTGGGAGAGGATCGTTGATAGGGTGAATGCTGTTGCACCCATCAGGCACACCAGGAAGGATTGCCAGGCCAGGTGGTACGATCTGGGGAGGATGGTCAAGCGCAAGATGGATGAGCACTACGCCTACGCTAATCACACCGGAGGTGGTGGTCCCCGCAGACCAGTACACTTCCAGTCCTGGGAGGAGAAGGTCACGGCCCTGCTACCACCGGTGGGAGTACAGGAGTCGTGGAGCCTGGTGAGTTTACAAACAACTCATGTCACATGGGTGGACCACCAGCATTGGCCAGACACGTGAGGGGTGGCTGGATATGACTCCCAACAGTTCCCAGACATAGGAGGGGGGTGTAAATATGACTCCCAGCAGTGCCCAGGCATAGGAGGGGTGTGTGCACAGGACTCCCAGCAGTGCCCAGACATAGGAGGGGTGGCTGGATAGGACTCCCAGCAGTGCCCAGATATAGGAGGGGGTGCAGATATGACTCCCAGCAGTGCCCAGACATAGGAGGGGATATATATATGACTCCCAGCAGTGCCCTGACATAGGAGGAGTGTGTGCACAGGACTCCCAGCAGTGCCCAGACATAGGAGGGGTGTGTGCACCGGACTCCCAGCAGTGCCCAGACATAGGAGGGGGTGTGGATATTACTCCTTGCAGTGCCCAGACATAGGAGGGGTTGGCGCAGAGGACTCCCAGCAGTGCCAAGACATAGGAGGGGTGGCTGGATAGGACTCCCAGCAGTGCCCAGACATAGGAGGGTTGGCTGGAAAGGACTTCCAGCAGTACCCAGACATAGAAGGGGGTGTAGATATGACTCCCAGCAGTGCCCAGACATAGGACGGGTGGCTGGATAGGACACCCAGCAGTGCCCAGACATAGGAGGGGGTATAGATATACCTACCAGCAGTGCCCAGACATAGGAGGGGTGGCTGGATAGGACTCCCAGCAGTGCCCAGACATAGGAGTGGTGTGTGCGTAGGACCCCCAGCAGTGCCCAGACATAGGAGGGGTGGCTAGATAGGACTCCCAGCAGTGCCCAGACATAGGAGGGGATGTAGATATGACTCCCAGCAGTGCCCAGACATAGGAGGGGTGTGTGCATAGGACCCCCAGCAGTGCCCAGACATAGGAGGGGTGACTGGATAGGACTCCCAGCAGTGCCCAGACATAAGAGAGGGGTGTGGATATGACTCCTACCACTGGTCAACAGCATGGGGTGGGTGCAAGGCTCAGGGCCAGAAGGGGGATGGTGAAGAAGCTTAAACTAAGGACAACCCTATCACCACTACTGTGTACGCACAAGCCCAATTGCAAGCATCCCATATGGACCAGGGCCACACCCATGGACCATGCTCAATGTACATGGAGTGAGAAAGTACTGACAACATACCTGACACTGGGCCATGGTGTATGCAGCAAAAGGTCATCCTGTGACCAGTGCAAACAGTAACATCAGGACAACAAGGTCAGATATCTTAAACCGGAACTCACAAACATGGTCATGGCACCATGCTCCATGGGGGGGACAGCCACACCATGAGTGAGGCACAGTTCCAACGCACACTCAAACTACCAGCACAGCCTGTCACACACATCCCTTACAGAAACATAGCCAACTGGGACTGGCAATGTAGTGTTCCACTGTCACCACCCTCATGTAACACCACAAATACAGATTTGATGAAGCATGTAAGCCAAAACATTCACAGGCATGATTCACAAATCACTTGCACTTATACCACAATGTCATAGCTACATGTTACTGATGCAGCGGACGCACAAATATTACTTCAATGCTGTTGGGTATTGACAAGGTGATGCACATGGGAGATATGTCACGTTGTAAAGCCCTGCAGGAGAAGTATGTGGACCGGTCATGGTATGTTTGTGTTGTGGTGTGCATTGCCTGCCTGTCACGGTACAGCAACACCTCCCAAAAGTGGCCGACTGAAATATTAACAATTTCACTCAGCCACTTTCATGCGCGTGCTGCCTCTAAAACATGTGCATGCCTGAAGCAGACGTAAGGATTTACACAGCATTGTGGAGATAGGGCTGCACAGAGCATTGCTGGATCAGCGTTGCACCAGCGATACAACTCAAGCAATGTGCCACTTCCATGGCACAGATGCAGGAAACAACCATACTGTTATCACACAATCCACAGTGTCAAAGTGTTGCATCCATGTTGGCATAGGTGTGGTGCTCAATGACTGTCAAATCACTGCTGAAATGCCTGCCTGTGCCATTCAATGTGAATAGACCCTCACATTAAAATGTGTCATGAACACAGATCAATCTGACACCACCACTGAACAGTGTGAAAACATCTAAAGCATGTGTAACAGTGATAACGAAAATGTACAGGAAACATATTTTTTTTGCATTGAATGCCATTAACATCGTCTGTCTCTCACACATAGGGCAATGTACACAATCTACCCCCAACCAGGGGGGTAGAAGGATCACAGTTGCAGGCTCCACAGGACCCTGATCCCACCAACAGTGATGCCTCTCATCACTCCATGGATGACACAGACCAACCTGGCACCTCTGGATCCCAAACCCGTGCAGCAGCTGGATCAGGGGCATCTGCGCCAACCACCACACCCATTCCTGCCACATCCCAGCAGACAGCTCAGAGCCCTGTCCACAATCCACAACTGAGCCAGTCTGACAATTAAGTACAAGGTTCTGCGGACACCCAGGAGGAGGCAGACAACACCACCACTGTCAACCCTCAGGGGTCCCGTCAACCCGATTTGCCCACAACAGCAGGCCAGGCTCGTGTGGGCAGGGGTGGTGGGAGTGGCTCAAGGCGGAGGCGAGAACCTGACCAGCAAGCTGACGGGCCCGGTATGTCTGAACTCAGAAACATCATGCAGGGATACTGGCGGGATGCCAGGGAATTCAGCCAGGGAGTAGGGGACCTCATTGCTTTAAAAAACCAGCAGGCCGAGCAATACGCCAATACACCAAGGACAGATGGAGGCAAGACTGGATGAGCTCTTGGCGATGCAGAGGGACATCAGCCATTCCCTCCGTCGGATTGCTGACAACATGAAGCACCCTCCCTGTGTCACTAGGCAACAAACATCCAGGCAAACACTGGCAACAGGCACAGGGAGAGAGGAGGAGGTGGATACATCTGACGGAGAGTCCCATGCATCGTCAAGGCCTGAATATGAGGGTCCCACAAGGAAGGCGATTCGTCCACGGAAAAGACGTTGAGAGGCAGAGGGCAATGCACATATCCCAGGTCACCTGGTCTGGCATCTTGCCTTTCTGTGCAACCGCAACACCTTATTGACTGTCACACTCTCCCACATGGACTTGCTGGTCGCAGTGTCACCAATGATGCCATACACTGTGTTCTGGACTCTGTTGACTGAAACTGCAAGGCATCACATCTCCTTATGTGAACTTTGGATTCCACACATTTTTGCACAGCACTTAACACCTACTCACATTTCACTCACAAGATGGAGAATAAAATAAATATAACACAATAGATGTTGATGTAGAAGTATATTTTCACCCAGAGCCAACAACATACGTGTTGGGATATGTCAAAGTATGCCAGAGTGTCGAGCAAACACAAGCCATACATACACTGGGATCTGAGTCTGGTTGTGGACACACATAGGTCACAATGTATGATCAACGACATCCATTATGGTAAATACTCACACCTGATGGTTAATATCTGCTGAGGGGGGGTTGCCATACTGCTCTGACAGACAGTTACATAAGAGTCTCATGAAGGTGTACAGGTCATGGGTAATGTGTTGTTGTCCAGGGAGTGACTACCAGGTCTTTTTCTTGATGTGGGAAATCTATCAGCCTCATGTATTTGTACTGTGGAAGTGATGAATGTTGTCCAGGGCAAGGGTGGCTGGATGGACTACAGGCAACGTGGTGTGGATCGGGAGACGTCCATATTAGTCTTTTTTGGTTGTGGTTGTGTAGTGCCTACTGAGTGTGGCTGAGGAGTATGAATGTCTGCCCGTATTTGACAGTGGCACTCTCAAAAAATCAATCAAACAGGATATTTCTAAAGTGCGCTACATACCCGTGATGGTTTGAAGGTGCTGGGAGGAGGGGAGGGGGCTGCTACTGATCTAAGAGCCAGAGGTATTGAGGAGTCTTGTGGAAGGCAACAGCTCCTGGGTTTGATGTAGGTTGTTTGGGAGAGTGTACCAGGTCTTTGTGGCGAGGTGAGAGAAGGATCAGCCTCCTGCAGGGGAATTCAGGATGCGTTCAACAGTGGCGAGGGCAAGGTTAGCAGACCACAGGCTGCGGTAAGGGGTGTAGAAGCTGAGTTGGTCATTGAGTAGGGATTTCTGGGCGTGGATGTGGAGTTTGAAGATGGTCCTTTTGTTGACGGGGAGCCAATGCAAACCTCTCAGGTGGTGTGTGATGTTACTGTGTTGGGGGCGTTGAGGATCAGTTGTGCTGAGGCATTCAGGATGGGTTGCAGCTGTCTCAGGAGCTTTGTTGATGTTCCTGCATAGAGGGTGTTCCCGCAGTCCAGTCTGCTGGTGACGAGGGTCTCGGTGACGGTTTTGCTTGTGTGGGAGGGGATACTTTTGAAGATCCGGCGGAGCTATCGCAGGGTGTAGAAGCATGATGTGGAGACAGCGTTGACTTGCTTGGTCATGGAGAGGGCGGATTTGAGTATGAAGCCCAGGTTGTATGCGTGGTTGGTGGGTGCTGGGCCTGTTCCGAGTGATGTTGGCCAACATGAGTTGTCTCAGGCTGATGGGGTGTTGCTGAAGATGAGGACCTCCATCTCGTCTGAATTCTGCTCCAGCCTGCTGTCCATAATCCATTCTGCAAAGGCCTTCATTCTCCTGTGAAGGTTGACTTTAGTGGTGTGGGTGTCTCTGGTGAGTGATATGATTATTTGGGTGTTGTTGGCGTAGATGATGTTGAGGCTGTGGTGTTGACCAACGTGGGCGAGTGGTGCCATGTAGATATAGAACTGTACTGGGCTGAGGGATGATCCCTGTGGGATGCCGCAGAAGATCTTGGTGGTCTTGGAGCAGAAGTGTGTTAGGGGTACATCCTGGGTACTGCCGGAGAGGAAGGATGTGGTCCAGGCCATGGCCATCTCTTATATTCCAGCGTCATGGAGGCGTGCTGTCAGGGTGCAGTGGTAGACCGTGTTAAAGGCTGCTGATAGGTCCAGAAGGATGAGTGTGGCTGGTCCTCCTTTGTCCATCAGGATCCAGACGTCGTTGGTGGTGGTGATGAGGGCTGTCTCAGTGCTGTGGTTGCTGCAAAAGCCGGACTGGGATGGGTCCAGGATGTCGTTGTCTACTAGGTAGTGGGTCAGCTATCTGTTGACAATCTACGCTGTGACTTTGGCGGGGAAAGTGAGCAAGGAGATGGACCGGAAGTCATTTAAGTCATTTTGGTCTGCCTTGTGTTACTTCAGTAGGGTGTTGATTTCGGCGTGCTGCCAGCTCTCCATAAAGGTTGCTGTCTTGAAGGAGATGTTGATAGTTTTTGGGAAATGGTACGCAATGGCTGTGCTTGCTTTGTCTAAAACATGGTGGGTGCATTGGTCAGATGGGGATCTAGAGTGGATGGAGTTCATGGGCTTGATGGTATGTTTGTCACTGATGTTGGACCAGGCGGTCAGGCCACTGGTGGGTGGCGGGTTTGCAGGGGTGGTGGTCTTGGTGGTAGATGAGGGGGTATCGTTGTTGAAGCTGTTGTGGATATTGGTGATCTTGCAGTGAAAGAAGGTGGCCACTGATTTCCACCGGTCTTGTGATGGTGGCATGTCGTTGGTGTTGGAGCTGGGGTTGTAGAGGTCTTTCCCGATGTTCAAGAGCTCTTTGCTGTTGTGTGTGTTGTTGTGTAGGCGGTCCTTTAAGGCAGGCCTCTTGGTAGTCCTGATCAGTTGGTGTTGTTTGCGGGGGCATTCTTGTGGGCTGTGTAGCTGTCTGATGTTCAGTCGCAGAGCCAGTTCTCCTCCAGTTTCCTACAGGTGTGTTTGGAGGGCTGGAGGACTTTGGTGAACAAAGTGGCTTTCTTGTTCTTGTGATTGGTTGCGGAGGTCTTGTGTGGGGCAAGGGTGTGTGTGCGATTGTCGATCCACTGTATGATGTTGATGGTGGTAGTGTTGGGTTGGTGGGGGCGGTGGGTGATCCCAGGGCGAGGGTGGTGGTCCCTTGGTCCTTGGTGACCTTGCCCCAGCAGTGGCATGTAAACTGTTGGGTGGTGTGGTGTTTGGTGTGCTTCCTGAAGGTGAAGTGGACGCATTTTTGGTCAATCGAACAATGTTTGTTTGTGTGGTTGACAGAGACGTGGGGACTTGCGGACAACATGGGTTCCAGTGTGTGTCCAGTTGCGTGTGTGGGTGTTGTCACAAGCTGTTTCAGTCTGAGGTTGTCAAGGTTGTCGATCTGCGCAGTGCATTTGGCGATGTTGTATTTGCGTTTGAAGTTCAGGTCCCTGAGGAGGATGAAGTCCGTGGATGCGAGGGTGTGTGTGCTGATGAGGTCGGTGATGGTGTTGCTGAAGTGTGGTGGGGGTCTGGGTGGTCTGGATACGAGAGTCACTCTGAGGCTGGTTTTGGGGTCGGTGTGGATCTGGAAGTGCATATGCTTGGCGGTGCTGAGGGTGTAGTTGGTGTTGTTTGTGACTCTGAGGGAGTCCTTGTGGATGAGTGCGATCCCCCCTCCCACTGTGTTGGTGGGCTCTCTGCAGGAGATTTGGTAGCCCTCTTGGATGGCAATGGCAATGTCTTGTGCCGAGGTGATGTTCAGCCAGGTCTCTGTCTGGAGGCAACGTCAGGGGTGGTTGAGTGTCGGAGGTCCCAGAGTATAATAGCGTCCTTGCAAGCAGAGTGGGTGTTAAGGAGGATGCATTGCAGGTAGTGGGTACTCTGTTAGATGGTTTGGGGGGCCGGATGCAGTAGAAGCTGTAGTTTTAGCAGGTGAAGGTCCCTTGGGTGTTTTTTGGTGTAGCCCGGTAGCAGGAGTCATTGTGTCCGGGGTTGCGTGCGTGGAAGGTGCTGGAGTAGTAGAGCAGGCTGGTGTTGTGGTGGCCTTGGGGACCCGGGGTTCTGGAGCTGGGCGTGGTCCAGGCGCGGACGGGCACAGATAGCCATGTCTTTGGTGCACCTTTAGTGCACCAGTGGTGCACCCGCTGTGTACGTCCACTGTGTGGACGCACAGCGTCCGACATTTTAAAGCATGGAGGTAGGTGCATCTGGGAGGCTGGAGCGTGGTGGCAAGGGGACGTTGCCACAGGGGCAGCAGTGGGAAGGGGTGCGTAGAAGCAAGGGTGCGGGTGTTTATCTTAAATTGCTTGAGCATGCCTTAGCTGCTACAATGGAAACACAAGGCACAGCGTACAAGGAGGTGGAAGATAATACAAGTTACAAATCACTGTGGAAAGTGTAGTAGGCAACCGCAAGTGCACAGTGGAAGGCTGGTCACAGCAGTTGCAAAGTCACGCTACACGCAGTAGCAGGCAAGGAACAAGTGGAGCTGGTTTGTGTCAGTGGGGCGAGCTGGCTTGCAAGCAGGGTCAAGGGTCACTCCTAACTCTAGTAGGTATCTCAGGTGGACGGTTATGCAGCTGTGGCAGGGGATGTTGATGATGAGGTGTGCGCATGTGCCTGTGGTTTGCAAATGTCCTCCTGGAGTTTGGCTCTTCTTCGGGTGTAGAGGTTGTTGATGTAGTTTAGGCGGATGCTGTTTTGGACCTTAGTGGCTGTCTGTCTTGACTAGGAGTGGATTTATCTGAAGGTCGGTTCCAGCATGTGTAGGGACTTGCATCATGAGTTAGCAACGGTGTGGATTTGGTGAACTACATGCAAACATTGATGTAGCAAAGCAGGATGGCGGTGTGTCTGTTCTCCAGGCAGGAGTAGCTCTACCATGGATTTTTTTTTCATGTTTAGCTATAGACCTGCGTGCTGAAGTACTAGTAAAATGTCTGAGGATTAATCAGGAAAGTTGTGTTGCAGCCCAGTGGTTTACGATTTGAACTCAATTTATGTTGAAGCCTCTCAGCTCCATTACCATATGTTAATTCACTTCCCCTACTGACCCCTGACCACAAACCACAACAACATCCTTGCAAAGATACACTATGAACACTGAAATGTCATGGGTTACCCTTAGGTATGATTGGTCTGTAACCCAGATGTGTGGAGACGCACGTTCATCCTGCACATCTTTACTTGAGGTAACACAGATCCTGTTTAAGCTTACAATCATACACCAAGATCTATCTATCAGTCCTGGCAAAGATTTATGTAGAACTTACTTGGAAGCAACTGATGGCCTTTTTTGAAGCTCATAGCCTCCTTCATTACTCACTATACAGCCTCCATCCCACCCATACGACACAGGTGGCCTTCATACAAATGGCAAACTCTATATTCTGGGATGTAGATGGAGGTTCCAAGGCGGTGTTGGTGCTGTCCGACATGTCTACATCATTTGACACCGTACACCATCACAATCTTCAGAACCACATGAAGACCATAGGTGTGTCCTCAGTGCTGAAGTGGATATTGTCAGTACTATCTGACTGTACACATCAGGTCCGCACCTACAACATCGACTCCTTAGTCAAAACACACAAGTGGGGTATGCTGCAGGGCTCTGCTCAGAGTACGCGTACTTAGACAATATTTCCATTGGCCCGCAGGCTGAATTGACTGCCATGTCTAGAGTCTAAATGATATCATATGCAGAGGATCTTCTGATTCTAATCAACGAAAATTCAGTCAGAGCTGCACAATGTGAGCATCACCACAGTTGGTACTGTAGTATGTCACTCTGGGGGTGTACCTCACATACTTTTATCAATCATACTCCTGGAAAGTTGGTGTCGTCCTTGCGGGTGATCTACTATCCATCTGTGATGACAATGTAGAAGTAGTGTTTGGGTCTTACTTACAACCAGGTCACAGTAATGATGGTTTTGTGTTGTGCTGTTATGTGGATGAGGTAACAGAGTGCAATGTTATGCTGGTGTAAGTAGCATGTGTGCAGAACAACGCACATGACCTGCTTGTACGGACATGCACTGTTATGTGTGGCAGTGCGGGGTTGGCAGTATGTGTTGCACACATAGCCGGCGCAGCTGTAATGTTTACTCTTAGGGCTTGCCTGATACCAGGTGCATGATTCTCTTAGGGGTTGCCTGATACCAGGTGCATGATTATCTGTTGTTTCCTGTGTGGAGGGTGGCAGGAGCATGAGTCCATAGTGTAACCTGTGTCAATCAATGACCACAGGGCCTTGCACTGTGCACGTTGCATGCGCTGACAGGCCTGCCTTTGTCATGGATGTGGTGCAACTGTGGCACGGACAATCTGCTGTCTGCCCTAAGAATGGATTGATGGATGGTGGAGCATATTGGAGGCGTGTGTGTCGCAGAATCTGGCCACTGGCTTTTGCGGTGTCACTGGGGATGCAGCATCAAGAATGTCTGAACACATGATGGCTGAAGGTGTGAGACACCATGCAAAAGTGGCACACAATGTCTGGTAACGCATGGGTCACTGCTATAAAATGTGGGAACAATTACTAAATATGACGGCATCAGGACCAGGCACCAAAAGGCCAAGTGGGGCACAGGAAAACAGCGTCAGCAAGTGTTGCATGTCCGTTGTGGGTATTGAGCTCAAACAATACATACACAACCACTATGTCTGTCAATCACAATATGGACCATGACCTATTACAAACACCATGCATGTTGAACCAGTACACATAACAACATATGCACAATTATTGTAAAGTATTCCATAGATGACGCATGCAGACTGGCAAGAGATCTGCGTTTTCAGTAATGGGACACAATGTACACTTTGGAAAACATTTCATACATAAATGGTGGAAGTTTGTTGTGAAGACATGCTGCTTTAGGCAATGTACATGGCCCGTGGCATTGCTCAGAAGAAAATAACTGTCATGCAATGATGGTACCTGTAATGCTGGTGAAACAATTTCCACACGACTGCCAGGGACTGTCGGTACCTTTGATCCTCTGATTGTCCATCTCCAGATAGCCCCTTGGTCTGAGTATGAATAACAGACTCAAAAGGGAGATCAGGCGAGGGAAGGAGAGGAAGGGGACAGCAGGGAGGGAAATCTGAAACAAAGGTAAACAAGCATTACAATTCAACTGTTATTGGCACTGATTCACATTATACTAATGACGTATTCTGTAACTGTTACACGTGTGTACATTAACCACAGCCACTGTATCCAATTTGTCTGCACATGTTTAGAAATGATAGTACATAACAGTTTTCAACACGGACACATAAAAGGTTGCAGAGTTTGCCTCCAAAATGAAGGGGGTCTTACGCTCACCAGGCTGATTCAATGCAATTCGAACCAGGAGCTCACAATCTTACTCACAGTGCATGAATGTGGCTCAAAAAATACATTGAATTGAACGTGTAGCAGTGCTACTCACAAAAATCAAATTACTGTAGTCAGCCCTAGGAATCAGTGCGGCTCATGAAAGTAAGATGCACATCACATGCTAGAGCCGAACTTAGCTGATGCAACGAGGAAGGGGATTATTTAAACACAAGGAAGCCTAGAAAGAGCCAAGCATTGGCTCATCAAACTGTGCCTTACAATGACAAACATGACAAGCAGGTGTGAGCAAACTCTACAGAGAGTAATGAGGAACAAACCCAATACACCACCCATATCGTGACCAGGATATTCAGCACGGCATAAGACTTTTCTGCAATTAACATCAACCGACTGGTGTAACGGAAGTGTTTACATTACCAACACCTCTACGTTCCTACGTCATCAGTGCAACATTCCTGGAATAATGGGAATAGAAAGTTGACATAAATTTACCAAGAAGGCTTGCAAAGCAGTGATCTCCACAGGCACAGATGTTGCGACCTGACATTGACATTACATACTGGCACAGGGGGCAATGCATCCATACGAACACACTCACTGGACAATTGTCAGAACATGTGGGACCTACAGTGGTCCACACCTTGACAACATGTCAATAGGTAAACCTAACTGTACTGGCCAACAACATCAATGTGATGAGCCATACACATCCTGCTGCACACAGTGAGTTTGCAATTCCACACAGAACTTGTGGTTGTGATGTCATACACAATGTAAACCGGTCACATCCGCAATGTCTGTGGACCATGATATACACACATTGATGCATTCCCCAGAGTCATCAATCAACAACAGATGACTGAGAAGAAGGGTGAGTGTCCAGTAATGGGAGTGTTGCAACAGGCATCTTGATCCATGTTAATGACACATGTAGGTATGCTTCAACAACAAGAACAGGAACAGCTCCCACACATTCCCATAGCATACCAACCCAAAAAACAATGTTTAGATATCTTACCAAAACTGACATTTCCACAGGTCTGTGCATGGAACGGTGATTCGACACACGTTGCAATCATCATGATCAATAGCAGGAGTATCAAGACAGAGACAGACAGAGCGACCTGGGAAAGACAGGCACACAAGGGGACACATTAATAATAATTGCATACAGACATGGTCATGTGAAAATACATCACAATGCAATACATATGTACATTTCTAAGACAGTCATTGCACATATGCGTGTGTCATTACATCATCACTTGTGTGACACATCACAACAAACATCAAAGTGTTCTCACATACAGTCAGCTGGACACACAGTATGCAATACATGCCACTCCATGTCACAAGCGTGCACACAACTACCCAGTGACTCACCATCGTGCCCAAGCCCTTCATCCTCAATGGGTGGATGTTCCAGCTCATCAGGATCTAGGATGAGTGGCACCGCCTTCTCAGCTGCCATGTTGTGCAGCATGCAGCACACAATGAAGATGTTACACACCTTGACCCGGGCGTATGGGAGGGATCCGCCGGTCTTATCAAGGCACCAGAATCTGCTCTTCAGGAGTCCAAACGATCACTCAATCACACGCCTGGTTTGCCCGTGTGCATTGTTGTACCGATGGTCTGCAGCTGTCCTTGGGTTGCGGAGCGGTGTCATGAGCCACGGCATGTTGGGATGTTCGGCATCTCCTAAAAAAATACAGCGTGTTGAATTGTTGGGTAAAGCTATTTTGTCAGAGCAAATTAAAATGTTAAACACACAGGACAAACAGAGTATACCCACCAACAAGACATGCACGATGGTTGCGCAGCTGCAGCATCATCTGTGGTACCCTGCTACGCCTCATGATAAATGCATCATGGCATGATCCAGGAAAATGTGCACAAACATGGGAAATCAGCATGTTAGCAAGACACACCACAAGGGCATTTATTGAGCGGTAATGCTTCCTATTGCGGTAGGCCTGCTCCCGAGCCTGTGGTGGCGCCAAAGCCACATGTGTACCATCAATGGACCCAATGACATGTGGCATCACTCCCAGGGCATACAATTCACCCTTGACATCGCTCAACTCTTCAGTGTTTGGAAATGTGATGAATTCATCAATGTGCTCTACCATGGCAGTTAAGACATCACGTAGGACACGGCTGAACATGGTCAGGGACATACCCCCCAAATATGCAATGGTAAATTGAAAGGCACCTGTGGGACAAAAAAAATGTAGGGCTGCCATCACCTTTAGCTTTAGTGTCAGCGCAGTTGAATACCTGTGTCGCGGTTGGAGATGTAGTTCCAGCCTGTCCGTCAAGTCCTGAATCAACTCTTGAGTGAATCTTTAACGACGGATGCAATCACGTTCCCTCATGGTCTCCAAGTCGGGAAAAGGCCTTGGTAGAGGTGGTGCCATGCAGTACATATTTAGGAATTATGTAGAACAACTGTCAGCCAGAAATATTCTACATAGCACATACAACCTTGCTACTACACATCAAGGTACTATGGGGTCTGGTGTTAGCAATACATACTGGACACATGTGGCAGCTTCATGGCACTTTAAAAATTACCAAGATACATCTTTAGTAATAGTAATAAACTTTACATGCACACAAAAAAAGTGCAAGGCTGCTCTGAGTGAGCAGTACAAAAGGGGGTGGTGATGGACGGAGCATCTGAACCAATCAAACACTCACACCCAGTCAACAGATCTGGGTTTAATCCATAACCGTTCTTTAGCCCACTCTGCCACCCCAGTTCAGGCATGGCCATATGCAAATCAGTCTGACCCTGTTCCTCATGGGAACAGTCCAGCCCGAACTGCCAAGCCATGCCTTCCCTGGACCGGAAACAAGCTTCCGAGGACCGGTTTCTGGCATTTCAGCCGTCTTCAACCCGGCTTGCTTGAATCCAGTGACAAAGTGAGCAAGGGACTGACGTCTGAGCATAACCTGCCAACTTATGGTGAACAAAGCGGTACAAAAGGGGGTGGTGATGGACCGAGCATCTGAACCAATCAAACACTCACACCCAGTCAACAGATCTGAGTTTAATCCATAACCGTTCTTTAGCCCACTCTGCCACACCAGTTCAGGCATGGCCATATGCAAATCAGTCTGACCCTGTGCCTCATGGAAACAGTCAAGCCCGAACTGCCAAGCTATGCTTTACCTGGACCAGAAACAAGCTTCCGAGGACCGGTTTCTGGCATTTCAGCCGTCTTCAGCCCGGCTTGCTTGAATCCAGTGGCAAAGTGAGTAAGGGACTCACGTCTGAGCATACCCTGCCAACGTATGGTGAACAAAGCGGTACAAAAGGGGGTGGTGATGGACCGAGCATCTGAACCAATCAAACACTCACACCCAGTCAACAGATCTGAGTTTAATCCATTACCGTTATTTAGCCCACTCTGCCACCCCAGTTCAGGCATGGCCATATGCAAATCAGTCCGGCCCTGTGCCTCATGGAAACAGTCAAGCCCGAACTGCCAAGCTATGCCTTACCTGGACCAGAAACAAGCTTCCGAGGACCGGTTTCTGGCATTTCAGCCGTCTTCAGCCCGGCTTGCTTGAATCCAGGGGCAAAGTGAGCAAGGAACTCATGTCTGAGCATACCCTGCCAACTTATGGCGAACAAAGCGGTACAAAAGGGGGTGGTGATGGACAGAGCATCTGAACCAATCAAACACTCACACCCAGTCAACAGATCTGGGTTTAATCCATCACCGTTCTTTAGCCAACTCTACCACCCCAGTTCATGCATGGCCATATGCAAATAAGTCTGACCCTGTGCCTCATGGGAACAGTCCAGCCCGAACTGCCAAGCCATGCCTTCCCTGGACCGGAAACAAGCTTCCAAGGACCGGTTTCTGGCATTTCAGCTGTCTTCAGCCCAGCTTGCTTGAATCCAGTGGCGAAGTGAGCAAGGGACTCACGTCTGAGCATACCCTGCCAACTTATGGCGATCAAAGCGGTACAAAAGGGGGTGGTGATGGACGGAGCATCTGAACCAATCAAACACTCACACCAGTCAACAGATCTGGGTTACATCCATCACCGTTCTTTAGCCCACTCTGCCACCCCAGTTCAGGCATGGCCATATGAAAATAGGTCTGACCCTGTACCTCATGGGAACAGTCCAGCCCGAACTGCCAAGCCATGCCTTCCCTGGACCGGAAACAAGCTTCCGAGGACCGGTTTCTGGCATTTCAGCCGTCTTCAGCCCGGCCTGCTTGAATCCAGTGGCAAAGTGAGCATGGGACTCACATATGAGCATGCCCTGCCAACTTATGGAGAACAAAGCGGTACAAAAGGGGGTGGTGATGGTCGGAGCATCTGAACCAATCAAACACTCACACCCAGTCAACAGATCTGGGTTTAATCCATCACCGTTCTTTAGCCCACTCTGCCACCACAGTTCAGGCATGGCCATATGCAAATCAGTCTGACCCTGTGCCTCATGGGAATAGTCCAGCCCGAACTGCCAAGCCATGCCTTCCCTGGAATGGAAACAAGCTTCCGAGGACCGGTTTCTGGCATTCCAGCTGTCTTCAGCCCAGCTTGCTTGAATCCAGTGGCAAAGTGAGCAAGGGACTCACGTCTGACCATACCCTGAGTGAGCAGAGCACGATTTCACTGGAGTGACACACCTCACCAGACCTGCATTAGAAGGTTGTCATCCCATACAGACAGCTGACTGCAAGGCACTGACCCAGGTCACATGGAATATCTATTGGACATATCATACAACTTGCTAATGATGTGTGTTTGTGACAATGCAAGACCACAGCAATTGTCAAGATGCAGACACGTATGCATGAGGATCATTGATGTATGATGCCATAAGACACAAAATCCCTTAAAAAGGCACATGTGCCATGGTGTGAGTACATGCAAAACCATTTCAGTCACAACACAGACCCATTAGAGATGCGCCCGCAGCATATGCATTATACGGACCTCAAACTGAAAAATCTGCCTTAAGAATTACACACACAGTACATTGTTACATAGGGACATGATTAGAGTCAAAATGACAACTGAGAAATTGCCACGATCCCTGCCATCATGTGAAAGGTTCCGGAAGTGATGACTGTGCAATACCAGTGCTTCTGTGCGTGACAACATATGCATGATAATACACAGGGGGCAAGTGGAAAGGTGATGTGTACCACATAGTGCTCCATCACACATCACATGTGTCACCAGGTGTCACACATCAATTGTGCAATATGAAATGATATGCTGTGCTATATCAGTGCCTGCCACACCTAGGGCCTAGCTCATTTAAGTATGCAATGACAAGAACTTGATAGACATCCTTGTGTTAACCGTACTGCTACATCCCTGCCATGTGTGTGCCTCGTATCACTAGCCAAACGTTACCATGTGAAACGTACCATCCCCCTGCTTTGACTCCAGCGTGTGAAACGCACTGTGTATAACGCATTGTACCCCGAGAGTGCGTGCGTGTGTGCGGGACGTTTCACTATTGTAATGGGGCCATACGCGAGCGATCCGAGCCCCGAGAGTGCGTGCGTGTGTGCGGGACGTTTCACTATTGCAATAGGGCCATACACGAGTACACTGCGCCAATGTGTGTTTTTGTGTGCATCATTTCACTATTGAATATGTGGCATTAGCGACGAAAAACGCACCGTACACTTGCATTCACATGGGCATGTGAATCGCACTGTGTATAACACATGCGTTTGTGCGTGATGTTTCACCATTGTAATGGTGCCATACGCAAGTGAGCCATACCCCAAGAGTGCGTGCGTGTGTGTGGAACGTTTCACCATTGTAATGGTGCCTTACGCGTGCGAGCTGTACCCCGAGAGTGCGTGCCTGTGTGCGGGACGTTTCACCATTGTAATGGTGCCATACGCGAGCAAGCTGTACCCCAAGAGTGCGTGCGTGTGTGCGGGACGTTTCACCATTGTAATGGGGACATACGCAAGTGAGACGTACCCCGAGAGTGCGTGCATTTGTGCGGGACGTTTCACCATTGTAATGGTGCCATACGCGAGCAAGCCGTACTGTTGGACAGGCCACAGGAAGGGCTCGCTCCCTCCCAGCATGACAGGGCCCGAGCCCCGGCCCTCCAGGTGTTACCCACAGAAGTACCCCGCACCCCGTCTCATACGGGACTCCTGCCCCGGGACATCTCTGTATCATGGGGCCGAACCACTACCGGGCCTCGCCCGGCCCGGCCGCCATCTTGGACACTGCACCACGAGGCCGCGTGGCCTCAGATCGACCCTAACCCTGGGCCTGGCCAGGCCCCGACATCCCGGCACCACCATCCACCCAGGAGGTGAACAGACCACTTGGCAGGTCAATGGGAGACAGAAGTGTCGATGGCTCTCCCCCGCCAGGTGCCGATCGCACCCAGCTCCCCCCGGGCGCTGGCTCCACCCCCCTGCTGGGTGTCTGGACTCCCTCATACCGGACCTCCCGACCTCCAAGTGCGAGGGTCCGGACATCAAAGGGCGCCAGACCTATAACTGGGGCAGCTCCAGAGCAGGAAGGCAGTTGTATCCTGGAGTCGAGAGACACCGTGAAGAACTCATCCTTGACGGACTACTGGCGCTGCCGTAGTCCTGCCTTGCGAACTATCGTCCTGCCTGCTGGCGCTGCCGCAACCCTCTGCATCCTTCATCTTCGTCGGGACCTGCTGGCACGGCCGCAGACCGTTGTAACTACCACCTTCATCGGGACCTGCTGGTGCCGCCGCGGACCGTCGCTACCTACGATCATCCCGGGACCTACCGGCGCTGCCGCGGCCCGTCCATCTAGAACGCCGAGCTCGAGGATTGTGAGCTATTCATCATATCATCGCACCTACCAGATTGGTAATAAGACTGTCCCGCTACCCCCTTCCCATCCAAGAGACTAGAATCGAGGGGACTCCTGAGTCCAGACCTCCTTGTACCATTCTACCGTACTTAAAGATCACTTATAAAGAACGTTAAACCTTATCTCTGTGTGGTGTACGTCTGTGGGGGGGAAGTTACTTGTCTGTACGATCGCTGGAGGGGTTCTCCCTGGAGACCTCTCCCATTGTCCTCGGCCGACCCTCCCGGTCCGTCTAACATTGGTGGCCAGCGGCGCGATCCGAATCAACGCGTAATCGTACAGAGAGTAGCTCACCCCACGACGAAAAAACAATGACAACCAAAGAGAGCGGATCCACCGAGAAATTCCAGATGGAGAAATTGGAAGAATACAGCCATCGTGAATTGAAACAATTCTGCATTGAATTAGGCATTGCTACCACCGGCCTGAGTACTAAAGACGATTTCAAGCACGCCATTGAGTCATGGGCAGAAACGGGGCAGTCAGACCCCCGGACCAAAACGTTGCAGCATCAGAGAGGAACACCACGGCTCCCGAGGAGCGAAGAACGGGTCTCTCGCAGGAAGAGATCCAAGAGAGAGAAAAAAGCAGACTGCATGAGTTAGAAATGGCCCGAATCAAAATGGACAGTGAGCTCAAATTAGCCGAACAGAAACTGAACCTAGAACATTTGCGGCTTCGAGAAGAACGGGAAGAAAAACAGAGGCAGAGAGAGCTTGAAGAAAAAAAATTCGCGTACGAACACGAGCGCAATCTAGCAGAAATAAACCTACGGAAACAGAACAAAGAACTGGGAGTGCCCGAGCAACCGCGCACCCCAGGAACGACAGAAAAGAAAGTACACATCCCAAAGTATGTCGTTCGAGAATATTTCCGAGATGACGACATACAACAGTGGTTCAAGGCCTACGAGATCGCCATGACCTCCCACCGGATTGATCGAAGTGACTGGGGAGCCGGTCTATGGGGGAGGTTCGTCAATGAAGGCCGCGATGCCCTGTTACAGCTCCCAGACCATCTGATGACCTCCTATGACCACATGAAGGCGGCCCTCCTCACCCGATATGGGCTCACACCCGAAATGTACCGCCAGAGGTTCCGAGACTGCACCCGGATCCCAGGTACAACTTGGGTGGAATATGTAAACTATTTCAGCCGAGCCTTCGAGGGTTGGATCAAGGGAAGCCATGTAACAACCTACGAGCAACTTTTTAATCTCATGGTGTGGGAGCACCTCTCTAACAACTGCTTCGTCGAGCTCAGGCAGCACCTCCTCGACAGTAAATTGACTGACCCACGGCAGCTCGCCGCCGAGGCTGACCGGTGGGAGAGCACTCGAGTAGGCCGGAGTGGGCCACACGAACAGAACCGGAACAACCAACGTCAGCACCGTCCCCGAGGAGGAGGAGGAGGCCAGGGACGAGGAAGAGACACCGTCCCGGCCGCTCCCGCTGCAAGCACCCCGCCCCCGGCCAACCGGGGCAACCCCCCGGTGCGCCCGGGGTTCCGAGCCAATGTCACATGTCACCGATGCCAGCGAGTCGGCCACTACGCCAATGACCCGAACTGTCCCCAGAACCAGACTCCGAGACCCCGCCAGGTAGCTGCCGCCGCCCTGGGTGGAGAACAAATCTCCGAAGAACAGGAGGAGTGCGAACAAGAACAACAAGAGTGGGAACTGGCCGCCATGTGTCACAACGTAGCCTGGGTTGTCTGTACGACTGTAATTGGTGTGAGAATGTTGGTACACTACATTGCCCAGAATGCCTTGGGGCGGATGTCCTTTCTCACTTTTCAATTTCTGAACTAATACTCCTCCTCTAGCAGCAGTCCGGTGCTTGTCACCTGATCCTAGGAGTAAGCTGTGTTTGTTTTGCAGCTCTAGTAGCGCCTTGAGAAACGACCGAGTTTCTTCGTTTTTGATTCCTGTTGGTTCGCCATTCCTGAACTTCTGAAGTCGGTAAGCTGAAATCTTGTTTCCGCCTCGCCTAGATCGCGCACTGAACGCGCTGGGATCTGAGGCAGGCGCAGCTCTCAGCTGAACAGAAATCGGACGCTTACACCCATTCAGAAAAGGCTTCACGGTAGGCGCCTTTGTTTCCTTCAGCAGCGCGTTTACAGTCGCGCTATTCCAGAAGAAGAGCGGTTGCTCTAATGATGAAAGTATAAGAAAAAACGAACAGTTTTAAACTCAACCTTGACCTTAAGGGGAATTTATTTTTTTTGCTTTTGGAACTTGCCAAAGACTCTGGATTTTTGTTATGGTTTTTTTTATATTAACTTTTGGATGTTTACATGTTCCTAAGGAGTGAGACTGTGTAAATCCAAGAAGTGCTGGACATTGAATCCTTTTGTGAAGTAACAGAAGATTCTGCAACGTATATGAACTGTTAGTTTGCATAAGACTAAGGCATATATTGTTCAAATTGCAAAAGGATCTAATGGGACTACGCTCATAGTATATTGAGTGTCTTGCTACCTACAGAACCTTTTCTTTCTTTTCATGCTTTATATTTCTTCTTGTTTCGAATGGTTAATAGGAGATTCTTGCGGCTATCTAAACTGTAAGTTATATTCCATACACATAATATATTGATCTATTTCGATGTATGGAATGTATGAATGATACCTTGTCTCTCCCTCTGCAGGGTCTATCACCAGAGATCAGAGAATTATCCTTCGAACAGATATCCGAAGTTATCTGCTATTTTATTTTGACCAGCTGCACTTTATTGTTTCTTTTATCCCTTTTTTCCCCTTCCCTGGCGGTGTTACGCCCAGTGGTGTTGATTCATTACACCTGGGGTGTGCCATTGCAGGGGATAGGGAGACTTAGCGTCAGACATCGCTCCTGCTGCACCTTGCTACAGGTTAGTGCATCTGTATGGTTCTTGACAGAGTGACAAGCCTAAGGTTACGTGCAGCCTGAGCGATGGACACTAACACTGTTTTGACATCAGTGCTGGAAACTCTGACTGCCTTGAGAATGGAGATGGAGGTTTTTAGGGGAGAAAATTTAGAATTGCGGAATGAGTTAGGTACACTTTGTAGGGAGGTAGCTGGTATTTCTCGAGCTAGTCCGACGAGTACACGAGGTTCTCCTTACATAAAGAGTTGGACTCTTCCTCCTCCTCAAACACATGACGCTACTCAAGTACAATCAGGGGGGGCTGGGCCATCCACCATTCAAGTAATCCAACCCTTGCAGCTTCCCTTGGCTCCTCCAGAACGGTATTTTGGTGACCCGAAGAAATTTGGCACTTTCTTGGGACAATGTAAATTGCACTTCATGTGCAAACCTGCGGTCTTCCCGGATGATCAAGCCAAGACAGCATTTGTAATGTCATATCTGGGGGGCAATGCTGCTAGCTGGTCCTTTCCACTAATGGAAAGGAATGATCCAGTGCTACGTAATTTTGATAACTTTTGTGACGAAATGCATAAGCTCTTTGATAGGAAGGCACATCAACTGACATTAGATAGAGAGCTTATAACATTGAAACAGGGTGCACAGGATCTACTCACATATATCACCTCATTTAATAGGTTGGTTGTAGAAACAGAGTGGCCAGTTGAAAAAAGAACTTCACTATTCTACCAGGGCCTGAGAGGAGAACTGAAGGATGTGTTAGCACAGGTAGTGAATATGCCGTCAACTTGTGATGAGTTGATAGACTTGACAGTGCAATTAGATCATCGCCTTCAGGAGAGGAAGGGGGACAAACAGAGGTCGGATTCCAGGATGTTGTTTATGCGAACGAAACCTAGTGCTGAAGAACGTCCTCCGTCCATGGAAGCAGTGGAACCCATGCAAGTGGGCGGAATCAGAGGGCCCCTCAATTCCGAAGAGAGACAGAGACGACGGACCTTAAAGCTATGCATGTATTGTGGAAAGCCGGGTCATTTTATTAAGGAGTGTAAGTCTAGAACCAGAACCTCATACAAAGAGTTTTCCGGAGGGAAAAAGGCTTCTGCTATGGAAAATCAGTCTGAGAAGTCGGAAAACTAAGGAGCGCAAATAAGCAGGAGACCCCTTGTTTGCAGCTGGAGAATTCCGAGGTCTTCCCTACACTGGCTAATACTGTACAGACTTCTGTTGCTCATATGAATGTATGTGTAGTATTGGAGATGCAAAGTTCTGGAATCATTCAAGTCCATGCCCTTTTGGATTCCGGTGCGACTGGAAACTTTATGGATCAAAGATATGCCTATGAGATGGGTATTCAATGTATTAAAAAATTGAAGCCTGAGCCTGTGAAGGCAGTGGACGGAACTGCTTTGACCTCGGGCCCTGTATGTTACCACACTCAGAAGTTGTCTATGCAGGTTGGGTCCACACATTTTGAGACAATACAGTTTGATTTGATTGATGCCCCTCATTTTAAGCTTATTTTGGGAATGCCTTGGCTTACATTACATGATCCATTGGTGAAGTGGGCAGCTCGTACTATAGTTCTCAATTCTGCCTACTGTATGGAACATTGCACTCGAGAGTCGAGTAAAGGTTCATCGAATGTGGAAACACCTGCATCCTTATTAGCTTCTAGTTGTACCACTCCTTCCGTATGTTTTCTTGGATCCATTCCAGAAGAATATAAGAAGTATAAGGATGTGTTTGATGAACAGGAAGCCAGCAAACTACCTCCCCATAGGGAGTACGATTGTGTGATAGATCTGGAACCAGGAGCCCCTATACCCTGCAGTAGGATTTACGCTTTGACGGAGGCCGAAAATACCTACTTACAATCGTATCTTAAGAAGATGTTGGATTCTGGATTCATCCGTCCTTCTACATCCCCTGCGTCATCGCCGCTTTTCTTCATCCCTAAACGGGAAGGTGGTCTGCGCACATGCATAGACTTTAGAGCCATCAATAAGGTCACAAAAAAGAACAGGTACCCGTTACCCTTGATTCCGGTACTACTTGATCAATTGAAAGGATCTACCATCTTTACGAAACTGGATCTTAGAGGGGCCTACCATTTGGTGCGAATGCGGCGGGGGGATGAATGGAAGACAGCTTTCCGCACAAAGTACGGGTTGTACGAGTACCTGGTAATGCCTTTTGGTTTCTGCAACGCCCCCGCCGCATTCCAATACTTTATGGACGATGTGCTGAGAGGCTTATTGGATGTATGCTGCATGGTATACATTGATGACATTTTAACCTCTTCGCCGCTAATGACAAGGGTAACTCGTCATGGAGTTTCCATTGATTTCAATGGAAATTCAATAAAGAGTAAAATATTGCCTTAGCAGCCAAGTGGTTAATATACTCTGCTTCTCTGGAACAACATGTGCCTCATGTGACGGCGGTACTGGAAAGACTGAGCAGACATGCCTTGTACGCTAAGTTGGAAAAGTGTCTTTTTCACGCAGAAGAAGTAGAGTTCTTGGGGTATGTGATTGGTCCAGGAGGAATCTGCATGGACAGGAAGAAAACTGATGCCATAGTTCTTTGGAAATCCCCTACCAGCGTGAAAAGTCTCCAGAGTTTTCTTGGATTTTCTAATTTCTACCGCCGATTCATCAAGGATTTTTCAAAGATCATCCAACCCATGACTTTTCTTCTGCGAAAAGGAGTGCAATTCCATTGGACAGAGGAGGCAGAACACGCCTTTCAGACTTTGAAAAGTTGTTTCACCAGTGCACCCATACTGAGACATCCTGATCCGGCACAGCCTTTTGTTGTGGAAACGGATGCGTCCTATTATGCTATTGGTGGTATTTTATCTCAGAGACATCCAGACACGGGTCAGCTACATCCGGTCGCTTATTTTTCGAAAAAGCTGACACCATGTGAGGTGAACTATAGCATTACCGATAAGGAGTTGTTGGCAATCAAGAGGGTCTGTGAGGAATGGAGGCATCATTTGATGGGGGCTAGGCATACAGTGGAAATCTTTACAGATCATCGGAATCTGCTGTTTTTGAAGAGCGCTAGGGCATTGACGCCTAGACAACTTCGATGGTCGCTCTTTTTCGCGGATTTCGATTTTGTGATCAAGTTTAGACCTGGCCCACAAAATAGCAAAGCCGACGCCCTGTCAAGACCTTCCTCTGGTATGGAGGATACCCAAATGTCATCAGAAGAACCTCCTGTCATTCTACAGAATGCCTCTTTTGAGTCTGTGATTCCAGTGGTGGTAACAGCAGATGATTTCCTGGAAGAAGTGAAGACACACTACCAACAAATGGATGTGCAAGAATGGGTGGATGAGGCTCCTCTACATAGAACGAGGTCACAGGACTTGCTATTCCATGACAATAAACTGTACATTCCTCAGGTGTCAGTACAACAAAAGGTGTTAACATGGACTCATGATTCCCCTCTAGCTGGGCATTTGGGGTTACAAAAGACGTTTCAGGCCTTGTCTAGATACTTCTGGTGGGACACTATGCGCAGAGATACTGAGGCGTACATCAAACATTGTGCTATATGTGCTCAATCTAAGTCTAGGCATCAGCCTTCTAGTGGGTTGTTGAGGCCTATACCTGTTCCACCTGCACCTTGGCATACAGTCTCTATGGATTTTATAGTGGAGATGCCACTCAGTCGAGGTAATGATACCATTTTGGTCATAATAGATCATCTAACTAAAATGGGTCATTTTGTATCATTGCCCAAATTGCCTACATCGGGAGAATTAGCTAACACTTTCCTTCATCAAGTAGTGAGACTGCACGGAATACCTTCTGTTTTGATTACAGATAGGGGTACTCAGTTCACCTCGAGGTTCTGGAAGGCATTATGCTTAGCCATGAAGGTAGATGCTAGATTATCCACTAGTTATCACCCCCAGACAGATGGCAAAACAGAAAGGTTAAATCAAACCTTAGAGCAGTATCTCAGGTGTTTCACCTTACAGCATAATGAGGAATGGAGTATCCTTCTCTGGACAGCAGAGTTTGCTTACAATAACGCTGTCCATTCCTCATTGGGCTGTTCTCCTTTCTATTGCCTTAATGGATTTCATCCAAACATGATGCCTTTTGAGCAACCAGTTACCTCTTTGCATCCTACCATACAAGACCATCACACTCATCTTCGGGCAGTCTTGCAGGAAGCTAAACTACATCTAGAAACATCTAGAGCCAGGGATAAGAGTCAGGCTGATAAAAAGAGAACACCCGAACCATCGTATAAGGTGGGAGAGAAAGTGTGGCTTGACACTAAGCATCTGAAGTTCAAGGGTAACACTAGGCTAAAACCTAAGTTTGTGGGTCCATATCCTATTAGCCGTGTTATTAATCCTGTGGCTATGGAATTAACTCTTCCCTCTTCCTGGCACATTCATCCTGTGTTTCATGTGTCCCTTTTGAAGCCATGTCCCCTTCGCACTAGGTTACCCTTAAAGCCATCTCCGGTCCTAGTGGAGGGTGAAGAGGAGTATGTGGTACGGGCCATATTAGATTCCAAAAAAGTGAGAGGCCGAGTGATGTATCTCGTTGATTGGCAAGGGTATGGCCCTAAAGATAGGTCGTGGGAGCCCAGTGCTAATGTGCATTGTCCAGCCCTGTTGAGGCGTTTCCACGCTCGCTTCCCTTTAAAGCCTGGTGGACCGCCGAGACGTCGGTCCTAGTGAGGGGGTTCTGTCACAACGTAGCCTGGGTTGTCTGTATGACTGTAATTGGTGTGAGAATGTTTGTACACTACATTGCCCAGAATGCCTTGGGGCGGATGTCCTTTCTCACTTTTCAATTTCTGAACTAATACTCCTCCTCTAGCAGCAGTCCGGTGCTTGTCACCTGATCCTAGGAGTAAGCTGTGTTTGTTTTGCAGCTCTAGTAGCGCCTTGAGAAACGACAGAGTTTCTTCGTTTTTGATTCCTGTTGGTTCGCCATTCCTGAACTTCTGAAGTCGGTAAGCTGAAATCTTGTTTCCGCCTCGCCTAGATCGCGCACTGAACGCGCTGGGATCTGAGGCAGGCGCAGCTCTCAGCTGAACAGAAATCGGACGCTTACACCCATTCAGAAAAGGCTTCACGGTAGGCGCCTTTGTTTCCTTCAGCAGCGCGTTTACAGTCGCGCTATTCCAGAAGAAGAGCGGTTGCTCTAATGATGAAAGTATAAGAAAAAACGAACAGTTTTAAACTCAACCTTGACCTTAAGGGGAATTTATTTTTTTTGCTTTTGGAACTTGCCAAAGACTCTGGATTTTTGTTATGGTTTTTTTTATATTAACTTTTGGATGTTTACATGTTCCTAAGGAGTGAGACTGTGTAAATCCAAGAAGTGCTGGACATTGAATCCTTTTGTGAAGTAACAGAAGATTCTGCAACGCATATGAACTGTTAGTTTGCATAAGACTAAGGCATATATTGTTCAAATTGCAAAAGGATCTAATGGGACTACGCTCATAGTATATTGAGTGTCTTGCTACCTACAGAACCTTTTCTTTCTTTTCATGCTTTATATTTCTTCTTGTTTCAAATGGTTAATAGGAGATTCTTGCGGCTATCTAAACTGTAAGTTATATTCCATACACATAATATATTGATCTATTTCGATGTATGGAATGTATGAATGATACCTTGTCTCTCCCTCTGCAGGGTCTATCACCAGAGATCAGAGAATTATCCTTCGAACAGATATCCGAAGTTATCTGCTATTTTATTTTGACCAGCTGCACTTTATTGTTTCTTTTATCCCTTTTTTCCCCTTCCCTGGCGGTGTTACGCCCAGTGGTGTTGATTCATTACACCTGGGGTGTGCCATTGCAGGGGATAGGGAGACTTAGCGTCAGACATCGCTCCTGCTGTACCTTGCTGCAGGTTAGTGCATCTGTATGGTTCTTGACACCATGGTTCTAGCGTGCCTAGGGGGAAGAGACATGGTCCCGCGGGCTCCCCTACCCGCCAACACCAGAAAATATGGTCAGTGGGTGAACATTAATGGGCGCAGGGCCGAAGCCCTACGTGACACAGGGGCCAGTGTGACGGCCGTCCGCTGTCACCTGGTGACCCCAGAGCAGATCCTGCCGAACATTCTCTGCCCCGTCCGTTCAGCCGACAATTCGGAGAGTCTATGTCGGATGGCCTGCGTCCCCTTCGAATGGGGAGGAGTATCCGGCATGTTGAAGGTGACGGTCCGAGATGACGCCCCCGTGGACTGTCTCCTGGGAAATGATCTTGAGAGTTCCCCGTGGGCCGCCGTAGAAAGAAGAGAACACCTGGGGATGTTGGGCCTCCCGGACTGGGCGTGTGTAACCACCCGGTCCATGGCCGCCCGTACCATCCCCCGACCAGAAGAACCCGAATGGCCAGCACCCCCTCCCCCGATCGCTCCAGTAGAAGACACCGACCCACCAAAACAAACTCCCGAAGGGCTCGCTCAACCCCTGGACCCCCGTACAGCACAAGGACATCGGTTCATCCTGGTACTGGTGGACCACGCCACCCGCTACCCCGAGGCTGTTCCCCTGCGAACTGTAACAGCCCCGGTGGTCGGCCGGGCCTTAATGGGGTTCTTCTCCCGGGTGGGCTTTTCCCGAGAAGTCGTCAGCGACAGAGGCACAAACTTTATTTCAAAATATATGAAGTCCCTCTGGCAACAGTGCGGGGTCACCTACCGATTCACGACCCCTTATCACCCTCAAGGAAACGGACTCGTCGAGCGGTTCAACCGCACCCTCAAAGGAATGATTGGGGGGTTGGAAGAGCCCCTCCGTCGCCAGTGGGATGTGCTACTGCCGTGCCTCCTCTTCGCATATCGAGAAGTCCCCCAGAAGTCCCTCGGCTTCAGCCCGTTCGAACTCTTGTATGGACACCCGCTGCGAGGGCCCCTCAGCCTAGTCAAAGAAGGTTGGGAGATGGCCCCCCTAAAGACCCCCCCAGATGTCTTCAAGTACCTCCTGACCCTACGCAATCAAACCAGGCGATTCATAGAAATGGCGAAAGTGAACCTGGAGGCCAGTCAGGAGGACATGAAAAAATGGTACGATCAAAATGCCTCCTCCATCGAATTCGAACCTGGCCAACAAGTGTGGGTGATGTCCCCCACCGAACCCTGTGCCTTGCAGGACAAGTGGACGGGGCCCTTCAAAGTGGTCGAGTGCAAGAGCCCCGTCACCTATCTCATCGATATGGAATCTCCACGGAACCCCCTCCGGGTCCTCCACGCCAATAGACTCAAACCCCACTTTGTGCGCTCGGAGCTCAGTCTCCTGATGGCTACAGACAGCGGAGCGGAAGAAGACTCCGAGCCTCTCCCTGATCTCCTAAGGACCGGGGAAAAAGATGGTTCCGCGGACGGGGTCCGACTCTCAGATGCCCTTACCCCGGAACAGCGCCAAGGCTGCCGGGACCTCCTGCTGCAATTCGCGACCCTGCTTTCCCTCACCCCAGGGGTCACCCCCTGGTGCTTGCATGACGTGGACACTGGGGACAGTCCCCCTATCAGACATCGGGCGTACCGCGTACCAGATCGGGTACGGGCCTGCATCCAAGAGGAGGTGTCAAAGATGCTCACGATCGGGGTCATCGAGCCTTCGGACAGCCCCTGGGCCAGCCCGGTCGTGCTGGTCCCCAAAGCTGCTGCCCCCGGCACCACCCCTGAGCTCCGATTCTGCGTCGACTACCGGGGCTTGAACGCTGTCACCAGAACCGACGCTCATCCCATCCCCCGAGCAGATGAACTGATCGACCGCATGGGGGCTGCCCGCTACCTCAGCATCTTCGACCTGACGGCGGGCTACTGGCAGATCGGTCTCACACCCCGGGCTCAAGAACGATCCGCTTTTTCCACTCCCGATGGCCACTACCACTTCAAGGTCATGCCGTTCGGCATGAAGAATGCTCCAGCTACTTTTCAGCGACTGGTGAACCAGGTCTTGGCGGGGCTCGAGGAGTTCAGCGCCGCCTACCTGGACGATATCGCTGTGTACAGCCGCCACTGGTCCGACCACCTCCACCACCTCCGAGAGGTCCTGCAGGCCCTCCAACGGGCCGGCCTCACAATCAAGGCCAGCAAGTGCCAAATTGGTCAGGGGTCCATAACCTATCTCGGACACCAGGTGGGAAGCAGTCTGGTGGCCCCTCTTCAACTCAAGATCGCTGCCATCCAGTCCTGGCAGCCTCCCGTCACACAGACCGAGGTCCGAGCCTTCTTGGGGCTCACCGGCTACTACCGGCGGTTCGTGAAGGATTATGGCAGCATTGTGGGGCCCCTCACGGAACTCACATCCAAAAACCACCCGAAGGAGGTCAACTGGACCCCAGACTGTCAAGCGGCCTTCGAGAAGCTGAAGGCCGCCATGTGCACTGCCCCTGTGCTCCAGGCCCCCGACTACAGTCGGGAATTCATTGTACAAACGGATGCCTCCGACCATGGCATTGGGACGGTCCTCTCCCAGTTGAACCCCAAAGGACTTGACCAACCAGTGGCCTTCATCAGCAGACGTCTCCGGGCCCGAGAACAGCGCTGGAGCACCATCGAGAGGGAGGCCTTCACAGTGGTGTGGGCCCTCAAAAAGCTCCGGCCCTATCTCTTCGGTACCCACTTCCGGGTGCAGACAGATCATCGGCCCCTGCAGTGGCTAATGCAGATGCGGGGGGAAAACCCCAAACTATTGCGTTGGTCCATCTCCCTGCAGGGGATGGACTTCACTGTGGAACATCGACCCGGCCAAGACCACGCCAACGCAGATGGCCTGTCACGCTTTTTCCGCCTCGACGAGGAGATTCCCCAAGAGGATGGGTGACTCTCCCCGCCTTCAGCTGGGGGGGACGCATGTTGGACAGGCCACAGGAAGGGCTCACTCCCTCCCAGCATGACAGGGCCCGAGCCCCGGCCCTCCAGGTGTTACCCACAAAAGTACCCCGCACCCCGTCTCATACGGGACTCCTGCCCCCGGACATCTCTGTATCATGGGGCCGAACCACTACCGGGCCTCGCCCGGCCCGGCCGCCATCTTGGACACTGCACCATGAGGCCGCGTGGCCTCAGATCGACCCTAACCCTGGGCCTGGCCAGGCCCCGACATCCCGGCACCACCATCCACCCAGGAGGTGAACGGACCACTTGGCAGGTCAATGGGAGAAAGAAGTGTCGATGGCTCTCCCCCGCCAGGTGCCGATCGCACCCAGCTCCCCCCGGGCGCTGGCTCCACCCCCCTGCTGGGTGTCTGGACTCCCTCATCCCAGACCTCCCGACCTCCAAGTGCGAGGGTCCGGACATCAAAGGGCGCCAGACCTATAACTGGGGCAGCTCCAGAGCAGGAAGGCAGTTGTATCCTGGAGTCGAGAGACACCGTGAAGAACTCATCCTTGACGGACTACTGGCGCTGCCGTAGTCCTGCCTTGCGAACTATCGTCCTGCCTGCTGGCGCTGCCGCAACCCTCTGCATCCTTCATCTTCGTCGGGACCTGCTGGCACGGCCGCGGACCGTTGTAACTACCACCTTCATCGGGACCTGCTGGCGCCGCCGCAGACCGTCGCTACCTACGATCATCCCGGGACCTACCGGCGCTGCCGCGGCCCGTCCATCTAGAACGCCGAGCTCGAGGATTGTGAGCTATTCATCATATCATCGCACCTACCAGATTGGTAATAAGACTGTCCCGCTACCCCCTTCCCATCCAAGTGACTAGAATCGAGGGGACCCCTGAGTCCAGACCTCCTTGTACCATTCTACCGTACTTAAAGATCACTTATAAAGAACGTTAAACCTTATCTCTGTGTGGTGTACGTCTGTGGGGGGGAAGTTACTTGTCTGTACGATCGCTGGAGGGGTTCTCCCTGGAGACCTCTCCCATTGTCCTCGGCCGACCCTCCCGGTCCGTCTAACACGTACCCCGAGAGTGCGTGTGTGTGTGCGGGACATTTCACCATTGTAATGGTGCCATACGTGAGCGAGCCGTACCCCGAGAGTGCGTGCATGTGTGCTGGACAATTCACCATTACAATGGGGCCATACGCGAGCGAGCAGTACCCCGAGAGTGCGTGCGTGTGTGCAGGACGTTTCACCATTGTAATGGGGCCATATGCGAGCGAGCCGTACCCCGAGAGTGCGTGCGTGTGTGCGGGATGTTTCACCATTGTAATGGGGCCATACGCAAGCGAGCCATACCCCGAGAGTGCGTGCATGTGTGCGGGACATTTCACCATTGTAATGGTGACATACGCAAGCGAGCCGTACCCCGAGAGTGCGTGCGTGTGTGCGGGGCGTTTCACCATTGTAATGGGGCCATACGCGAGCGAACCGTACCACACCATTGCGTGTGTGCGCATCGTTTCACTATTGAATATGTGGCATCAGCGACGAAAAACGTGCCGTACTTGTGTGGGGATCCGAGAAAATACATAGGGAACACCTAGGGGACGAGTAGAATGCCCAGAATGTAGGCTAGTTGTTAAGGAAACTGAGATTTGAGTGTGTGCTACAGGTGTCCTGCAAAATTCAGTTGGGCAAAACTATACAATGTTGCAAAATTTGTTGTGGAGCTAAAGCTCAATTTTTAAATCATGGAAATGTGTGTCAGGGCCTTATGTGGAATGGGATTGGATGAAACATAGGATGCTAAGTAATCTTGCGTATCACACTTTACTCATGATACTGAAAGCACCTCAGCAGCACTGATTTAAGGCTGCATGTGTCTGGGAGAGGACACTTGCCTGCATAACATTGGAATGGACCACACTGCTGCCTGCTGTCTCTGCATTCCCTGGACTCTGATTTTGCTGACCATGGAGAGGGCACCTGCATTCAGTGAGGAGGAGATCCAGGCCCTGCTGGACGCCCTCCTACCAAACTACAGCAAGCTGTATGGGAGACCAGGGGAGCAGGTGAGTGATGACTGCACTAGCTTGGAATGTGCACCTGTTGTGTGTGTGTCACTACAGCCATTGTGTATTTGTGGAACAGGCATGCAATGTGGTTTGGCCGGGTGTGTACATTGTGTTATCTTCCATGCAGTGAATGATGTAGTTAAATAGTGTTCACTGCTTACCTGCATTGTGCTAACTGTGACATTAAATGCAATGTGAATCACACATTCTGCTGTGCCACACCTTGCATGCTTTATTGCCAGGATTTACTGAGGTGTAACAGTGTTCCCCCCAGAGTGACAGATGGATGTACTCACTGTTGTTAATCGTTTTTGGTGACCTGGGTGGCTGTTGGACAAATGCATGGTTTGAACTCATGGACATTGAAGAGTGTGAATGTTTGTTGTCACCTGGCAAAGTGTGTATGTGATGTCTTGCAACACAGCTGCATGGCGTATGCCACAGCTGTAGCCATCTGATGTGACAAGTATGCAGTGTTGTGTGCATGACTTGGACAGTTAGCATGACGCCTGTGTCACATCTTTGTCAAGTGTGATATGTGCAAAGTGAGGGTTGTATACACTGTTGACACTGACAATCAAATGGTATGAGCCAGGGTGTGTTTGTGTGGTCTGCTGAGGGTTCTTAGGTGTAGTGGGAAATGTGACAGCATGTCACGTGCTGCCCACCACCCTGCAGTTGCATGTTTTGTTCAGTGTGTGCCATGCTCATTGAGTGGTTTGCACCCCTTATGGCATCTGTTGCCTTTCAAAGGCATGTAGTGCATTCTGGTTTGCTCACAGGCCACATTCACATGGACAATGAAGCAAGTCCTGTCAGCATCCTATGCCCTGTTGTCATCATCAATGTGGTGCAAGTGTGTGTCTTTGGGACATGGAGCAGGTGTAGTGATGTTGTTTCACTTTGTGTTCCTGACAGGTAACTGCCTATGAGAAGGGGAAGATCTGGCTCGACATAGCCAAGGCTGTCAGGTCAGTGGGGGGCCCTTGCCGAAGGATGATGAAGATCAGGAAAAGGTGGCAGGACATCCGGTGCTGGACCCGGCGTATCGCCCGGGTCCCGCTGAAGCTTGAAGCTCCACGCCGGCATGGGGGCGAACGTCACCTCACCTCCCACATGATCCGGGTCCTGGAAGTGGTTTTTCCAGACCTCCACAGGCAGTTGCAGGAGGGACAGCTGCAAGGAGGGGGTAGGTACATGTCTGTTTGTTGTCGTGTGTGTCACATGCTACCTGCGGTGCTCTGAAGCCTGGTAACACAGGGGGTCTGGTCAGACAGGCAATTTATGCATTGTAGTTTCTATTCCCCATGTTCGGCTGATGCTCTTTTACATCCCTTCCCCTCCTCCACATGTGTCCCCTGCTTTGTGTATTTTCATTTTGCACATGTACTCCTAGGGTGCAAGGTATGAGTTTGCACATTGCTTAGCACATCATCATGTTGGAGGGAGGTCTGTGAGACGTGTTGATACCTTAGCTGTTCCTCGACCTGTGCACTGTGCTTGGCCTTCATGATTTTTGGCACTGATCATGAGTCTCAACATGGAGTTCAGCATGGGTCTGCTTCAGTGGCATTTGTCCTGGCATACTTTGTATTTCTCATGTGTTAGCTACATGTGCGCATTGACCATGTATACAAAATTTGGCTTGTGCATACTCACACTAGGCAGTGCCTGTGTGCCTATTCACAAGAATATAATGCTGGTTGTTTGTGACTAATATGGATGGCCAGCCACACGAGGTGACCTTGGGTTTATTTAAATTGCTGCACAGTTATTGATACCCTGATTCTGAGTTTTCACTTCTTGAGCTGTATCACTCACATTGACGGAGTGATGGGGGTGTTGTGCAGTAGAGGTGTGATTGGCCTGCCTGTTTGGCCTTGTCAGTGGTGAGCTGTGGATTTAAGTTGTGATGTAAAGTCATCACTATGCACTTACCCTGTGATGCTGGACAATGCTGTAATTGGGGGCTTTACATGCTATGTTGTTTGCTCGCAGAGATTATTGTTCCTCATAGATTTATGCAACATGTATGTATTGGTGGTGCAACTCTGTTTTGTCTTGGTGTGCACACTACTGAGTTCACATTTCCCATGTGGTTGAGGGTGTGACAACAATGCAGCAATGATTTTGATCTTCACAATTGCAGGCACATTAGCTTAGGCATTGTCTGGATTTTGGACATGTGGGCCACTTCACTTGACAGCCAATGTGTGTTATGTGCTAGCAACTGTATGATCTGGTGTTAGATGTCCCTGTGAAGAGTGTCACAAAAGGGGGTGGTGATGGAGGCAGCATCTGTACCAATCATACACTCACACACAGTCAACAGGTCAGGGTTTTATCCATCACCGTTCTGTTGCCCACTCTGCACCCCAAGTTCAAACATGGTCATGTGCAAATCAGTCTGACCATGTGTCTCATGGGAACAGTGCAGCCAGATATGCCAAGCAGTGCCTTCCCTGGACTGGAAACAAGCTTTCTGGGACCGCTTTCTGGCATTACAGCCGTCTTCAGCCATGCTTGCTTGAATCCACATCTGGGTTTCACGCAAGCCTGGCTGAAGACGGCTGTGATGCCAGTGACCAGTCCTAGAAAGCTTGTTTCCGGTCCAGGTATGGCATTGCTTGGCAGTTCGGGCAGGACTGTTCCCATGTGGCACAGGGTCAGATTGATTTGCACATGACCATGTCTGTACTGGGGTGGCAGAGTGGACAACAGGACGGTGTTGGATCAACACCTGATCTGTTGACATACAGTGGGTCATCATTGTGACTCTCATTCAAGTTGTGGCCAGGTCTGTTACTTGTATCTTTGTATCCAAGGAGTGTTGTGTCTATTACAACTGCGCAGTACTAGTCTAAAATATGTGCTGAGCTATGTGGCATGTTGCTCATGATGCATGCCATGAATTGAAATGTGCCCAAATGATTTGTGCTCATGTGTCTGATGTGTACAAGTGACTGATATATTAATTTCCTTTCTCCTTGCCAACAGCATCATCAACTGAAATGAGAGGAGACACAAGCACAGACCAGGCAGAGGGACCCAGCCGCAGTGCCACCTGCTTTGAGGAGTCAGAGGGAAGCAGTGGCACAGAGGGTGAGGGGAGTCAGCTGGCCGGACCTACTGAGAAAGACACTTCCTACATTGCGGACAGCTCGGCTTCAGACTCCTAAGAGGAGGGGGAATACGCAGCATCAGTATCTGCCACCACTATGTCTGTCCCCTCCTCCACCAGACCCATCTCCACCCTCCCATTTGCTGGGGTCCCTTTGGTCCGTGCTGCCCCCGTGTCTCCTTCGTCCCCGGCACCGCAGCTCCTGCCCCTGTCTCCCCTGCTGCCCTCAGTGCCGAGTCTATGGACCTACTCCGGCAGATTCACGTTCGTCAGACGTCAATGCTGACTGTCCTCCATGGACAAACACAAATCTTGACACAGTTGTTGTCATTCATGGAGGGCATGTCATCTAACATGTCTGATCAACGTCGGAGTTTGACGTCCATAGACTCTTCACTGATGGCAGCACTTGCCCTCCTGCAGCTTCCCCCCCACTCCTTCAGGCCCATCAACATCCCCCTCTCCCATACCTGTCCACCATACACGCAGATGCACCAGATCACACACCCCAACATAGACACCCAGCACACCCACACGGGAGTCAAAACGCAGAACTCCAGGCACCCAATCTCAAGGGGATGTAGGCACACCCACAGGGACAGGGGACAGACATCACGCATGCAGCCACACACCTATTCCGCAAGACACAGAGCCCTCTACATCCACTCCCATTTCATCCCCGGGTGCAGGTGGTAGTCTGTTGGACCTGGCAGCTGTGTGCAGCATTGTATATGTTACCACCTTTGGCGCTGCACTCCCCACTGAGGATGATTCCTCCCCCCTGCACCCACAACACCTACCCTTCCCTCTACTGTCCCTGTGGTGCCAGACCCTGTCCCTGATGATGACCCCCAAGGTCACCAACCCTTTGAATCATCCGTGTGCAGGCAAGTTTGGGGTTGTGATACTCCACTATGTCCCCAGACATGAATTATTTTGTGGACTGGCCATTGGCCTTGTTATATCCGGGACTAATTTGCATCATCTTTTTCCTTTGGAGCTGAATAAAGCATTTTATTTTTCTTTCCAAACATTTGCATTTCAGGTATTTGCTTTAGGTGCTGGGTGCCTATGGAGTTGTTGTCATGGTAACGTTTAGGAATTGTGAAAGATGTCTATTTAATGATGGTGATGAGTTGGACCATGGTATCTATGTGCCATCACAATGTTGCAGCAGTTTCTCTTTGTTTGTGTGTGTTCAGTTTGCATACAGACATAGTCCCAAAGAGTGTCCCTTCCTCAGTGACACATGAGATCTTCACTACAGACAGTTGCACAATTGTTGTGGTGACTTTTGTGTAGATTTTCTATTTATTTGTACATTCCCTTCAGCAATGGCAATGCCTGCTCACAAATGAGTTCTGATCATCGGTCTGTGCCATCCATGCTACTCACTGTGCTTGGGTAAGTAGTATGTAGTAATGCCTTCAGGGAAACCATCATACTTTTTTCACACTATGCATGAAAATGTTATCGCCTTGACCTTATGTTTCTAATTGTTTTGCTGGGAATTTGTGCACAAGACTCACATTTCGGTGCTTTGTGTCTAGGGGTTTTCAACCCTGTTCCTTCCATGAGGGAGTACATGTTTCACCACCTGGACATTCACATCATGGCCGGGATGTACATGAAACTTCATTAGTCCATTTGTACTTTATTTGTTTGGTGGGCTGTTACATGACTAGACACTATTGAGTGATGATGGAGGGGTGTATGGGTGCCTGCAACCTCCAAGGGTGGATATGCATGTGGGATCTGACAAAACACCCACATGTGGTGTGTCACACAGTGTGTGATAAGATACCATCCTCCGTGAAGTAGGGCACTGCTGTGAGTGATGTGTTGATATGCAACTAGTATGAGTATAACAGGTTAGGGATGTACACATACAGGTATGTAGTTGTTGGATGATGGTGGAAATGCACACCCCTATGACTGAGCACTGCTGGGAGTCATATCTACACCCCCTCCTATGTCTGGACACTGCTGGGAGTCCTCTGCACTCACCCCTCCTATGTCCGGGCACTGCTGGGAGTCATATCCACACCCTCCTCCTATATCTGGGCACTGCTGGGAGTCCTCGGCACCCACCCCTCCTATGTCTGGGCACTGCTGGGAGTCATATCTACACCCCCATCCTATGTCTGGGCACTGCTGGGAGTCCTCTGCACCCACCCCTCCTATGTCTGGACACTGCTGGGAGTCATATCCATACCCCCCCTATGTCTGGGCACTGCTGCGTGTCCTCTGCACCCACCCCTCCTATGTCTGGGCACTGCTGGGAGTCATATATACACCCCCTCCTATGTCTGGGCACTGCTGGGAGTCCTCTGCACTCACCCCTCCTATGTCTGGGCACGGTTGGGAGTCCTCTACACCCACCCCTCCTATGTCTGGGCACTGCTGGGAGTCATATCTACACCCCCCTCCTATGTCTGGGCACTGCTGGGAGTCCTCTGCACCCACCCCTCCTATGTCTGGGCACTGCTGGGAGTCCTCTGCACCTACCCCTCCTATGTCTTGGCACTGCTGGGATTCATATCTACACCCCCCTCCTATGTCTGGGCACTGCTGGGAGTCCTCTGCACCCACCCCTCCTATGTCTGGGTACTGCTGGGAGTCATATCTACACCCCCTCCTATGTCTAGGCACTGCTGGGAGTCCTGTGCACACCCCCCTCCTATGTCTGGGCACTGCTGGGAGTCCTCTGCACCCACCCCTCCTATGTCTGGGCACTGCTGGGAGTCATATCTACACCCCTTCCTATGTCTGGGCACTGCTGGGAGTCCTCTGCACTCACCCCTCCTATGTCTGGGCACTGCTGGGAGTCATATCCACATCCCCCTCCTATGTCTGGGCACTGATGGGAGTCCTCTGCATCCAGGCCTCATATGTCTGAGCACTGCTGGGAGTCATATCTACACCCCCCTCCTATGTCTGGGCACTGCTGGGATTCTTCTGCACTCACCCCTCCTATGCCCGGGAACTGCTGGGAGTCATATCCACCCCCCCTCCTATGTCTGGGCACTGCTGGGATATAGGCACTGCTGGGAGTCCTCTGCACCCCTCCTATGTCTGGGCACTGCTGGGAGTCCTCTGCACCCACCCCTCATATGTCTGGGCACTGCTGGGAGTCCTCTGCACCCACCCCTCCTATGTCTGGGAACTGCTGGGAGTCATATCCACACCCCGCTCCTATGTCTGGGCACTGCTGGGAGTCATATCCAGACCCCCTCCTATGTCTGGGCACTGCTGGGAGTCATATCCACATCCCCTCCTATGTCTGGGCAATGCTGGGAGTCATATCCACAACCCCCTCCTATGTCTGGGCACTGCTGGGAGTCCTCTGCACTCACCCCTCCTATGTCTGGGCACTGCTGGGAGTCATATCTACACCTCCCTCCTATGTCTAGGAACTGCTGGGAGTCATATCCACACACCCCTCCTATGTCTGGGCACTGCTGGGAGTCATATCCACACCACCCTCCTATGTCTGGGCACTGCTTGGAGTCATATCCACACCCCCCTCCTATGTCTGAGCACTGCTGGGAGTCCTGTCCAGCCACCCCTCCTATGTCTGGGCACTGCTGGGAGTCCTCTGCACCCACCTCTCCTATGTCTGGGCACTGCTCGGAGTCCTATCCAGCCACCCCTCCTATGTCTGGGCACTGCTGGGAGTCATATCCACACATCCCTCAGATGTGAGCAACGTACCCCAACATAAATGGCGTGTGTGCGGCTCATATCACTATTGCAATGGTGATATACGCGAGCGCGTGACGCACCGTCCCCCAACATTAATGGCGTGTGTGCGGCACGTATCACTATTGCAATGGTGATATTCGCGAGCGTGTGAGGCACAGTACATGTACACTTCCATTGTTGCGGTACGTTGTACTCACCGTCTGCGCCGTCGTCGGTTTCTGTGCACCAGGTCGTAGGCGTACAGAACTGGGATGACACGGTCAATGGGGTTCATGGTGTGTCTGTTGCGTACCGGGGTGCGGTTCGGACCGGACTCTGCTTTTACAGTAGTTTTCAGCTCCCGTAGAAAAAGGGTCATACGGAGTGCCGCCGAGACAAATGGTACTTGCTGGGCCGGAAACTGCTGCTTGTTTACGTACGGACGTTGCGTACTGCATGAACCGGATACAAATCGTATGTATTTTTTTGGTCGTACGCTGTTTGGTACGATTCGTACGGAGATCTGCTATGGGTTTGGATCGTACTTTATCGTACTTACCGGGACGTTGAGGCTGTAAGAATCGTTCGGGAAAAACGCTCTGTACGGTGAATCGTGGGGGAATTTAACGAATTGGAATTGGCCCATGTGTGTTATAATTTTAATTGTTGTATTGTTTGTGAAATGTAATACTCATTTTTGTATCTCTCAATTTTATTCTAGTTCAAGGCTTTTGCTGTTTGGATTGCTGTTGGTTGCGGTTTTGTTACTGCTGGTTTTTGCAGCTTGTGTAGTTGCTTGTGCTTGGTAAGTGAATGTATTTTGTACTATTTACTCTAAATTAGTTTAATTTCCCTACATGAATGGGTTTTTGTAAATGGTGTAGTAATAACAGTTTGTTTGGTATCTGTGTTTTGATTGTCAAAATCTTTTTTGCATTAGTGCTTGATGTGTTAATGTGTAATTGTTTTTTTTTCTCTCTAGTGGGATATCGTTGGTTTTTGCTGTGTCTCTGCAGAGTAGGTGCTGGTGAGTGTCGCTATCTTTGGTAAGAGTTATATTGTTTTGGAGTGTATAGATCTTTGTGTTAAAGCCTTACTTTGTTTACTACTTACTTTGCACAGTGTTGGTTGTTGTTGACTTGTTTGTGCAGTCTCCTTTCTTAGTGAGGATAATGGCTAGCCGCAAGATTACTACTCAGCAGGTCGTTGGTCGCAGGTCGTTGGAGTCTTCCTCTGACCTTGGTTCAGAGACTGACTCCGATTCCGATTCTGAGGCAGAGGTAGGAGGGGAAGATTCAGGCAGTGAGTTTTCTCTTCACATGGAATCATCGGATGATGAAGCTTCTTCTAGTGCTTATTAAGTGCCTGTGTTAGATGAGGACATTGATGTGCCGGTAGTGCGCCAAGAGGTATCTGGGCTGCAGCCTAGACCTTCAAGGTTTCCCTTTGGTGTAGGTCAGCAAGAGGCATCTGGGCTGCAGGCTGCGGTTACAAGGCTTCACTTTGCTGTGGTGCGGCAAGAGGCATCTGGTGCTGCTAGGCTTCCTGTTGGTATAGTGCGGCAAGAGGCATCTGGGGCTGCTAGGCTTCCTGTTGGTATAGTGCAGCAAGAGGCATCTGGGGCAGCTAGGCTTCCCGTTGCTGTAGTGCGGCAAGAGGCATCTACGCTGCAGGCTGGGGCCGCAGAACTTCCCGTTGATAGTGTTGGCCCTTGGGTTGCCCCTGGCATGGTGCGGCCGGCATTGCCAGACTTTACTGGTGTTCCAGGGTGTAGAGTGAATACTGAGAATTTTTTGCCGATAATTTTTTTTCAGTTGTTTATGGACGATGTGTTTTTGGCAGAGATTGTTGAGCAGACTAATTTGTATGGGGAACAGTTTTTGAGGGACAACAGTGCCAGTCTTAAGCCCCATTCTAGAGCTACCCGGTGGACTCCCACAAATCTTGAAGAGATGAAGAAATTCTTGGGACTAACTTTTTTGATGGGCTTGCTAAGGAAGCTATCAATGTCTTCATACTGGTCTACTAGTGCCTTGATGGCAACAGCTATATTTCCAGCAGTCATGAGTCGTGATAGGTATTTGCTTCTGCTTCGGATGATGCATTTTGTCAATAATGGTTTAGCGTTGCCACGAGATCACCCTGATTGTGACTGTCTTTTTAAAATTCGGCCGGTCCTTGATCACTTTGTTGATCATTTTTCTGAGATCTATGCTCCTGGAAAAGAAATAGCAGTGGATGAGTCTTTGGTGTTGTTCAAGGCCCCTTGGTTTTTAGGTAATACATTCCTAGTAAGACGGATCACTGACATAATATCGATTTCACAAATATAGAATTACCAAAATATCGAGGAAAAAATATAGAATGCAAAATTATTGAATTTGTATGTCCAAACAGGAAAGTACAAAAATATTGAATCAAAAATATAGTTGTAAAAAATATAGTCAAAATATCGATTTTTTGTAGTCTTAAAAGTAATTGAAAATTAATGAAATCATAAATATAATTTACTTAAACATACTTAAAATACTTGAATAACCTTAAAATTAATAAATAATTAATGTAAGTAAAAAATAAATAAATATACAATTTGATTTATTAATATTTATATATATATTACCTACTGGCGGTCGCCAGTAGGTAAATATAGTTAGGATTTTTTTGAATAGGGATTTCTGAAAATTCTATGTTGAATAACTTTGGCGTTGATCGACGGAATTGGCTGAAATGTTCAGGAAAATGGCACATTTTGTTTCTGAGCGTCCGCTGAGTTTGGGGGGGTTTCGTCAACCGGGGGCCAAGAAAAAAGGGGGGTCCCAAAACATGTTTTTAACATTGAGTTTTCCACAGGGCGGTTGGACTCACTTTTAGCTCGAACGGCTGAATGGATTTCTATGAAACTTGGCAAAATTGTAGAGACTGTTTGCCCGATGTGCCTTTGCTAGGTCTCAAGATATGTGCTCCAGTGGGTTTTGAGAAATTAAAGTTAAAAAAAATAGATATATCTGTGATAGCGTCCCGGTTAGCGCCCCGGTTTGCGTACCAAACGCGTAACGGAACTTCGCGAGGAGAAGCGGATTGGCTCTCCGGTGACTCTCAACATTCTAAATAGTTCGGAGCGGCCGCCATCTTGTCTCTCGGTAGGATCGAGAGACAAGAGGTGGAAATAAACGAAGGGGGAAATGAATGAAAGGGGGCAAGGTAGACCCCTCCTGACCCCCTAGGATTGATGTGGGGGCTATTAACACCTTGGCTGCTAGGCGTTTTCCCCCCCTGTGCTGGAAAATGCTTTATTACTTTATTCATGACGAGCTCAGCTCGTCATCAGCACAGCTCAACTGTGCATCATGACGAGCTGAGACATATCCTGACCCCCTAAGTTTTCTGAGGGTGGCTGAGGAGGCCCATATATGTAAAAAAAAACACCGGGTAGCGTTCCGGAAAGCGTAACAAGGGTAAAACCAAGGAAAATAGTAAAATAATATTTTCAAGTGCTTTGAGTTAGGGTAGCTCTGAATAGAGCTGTTGTGTTGTGTGGGTGATGTAAGTACGAACATGTAGGTACCAATGAAGAGTCTAAAATTCAATGTACACCGTCTCCTCTGTAGATCTTTTGTATGTTCTAATATGGGTTATTTAAATGTAAATGTGTGGAAAAGCACTTCATGCTTTAAAGCAATTGTTTTTTTGAACTGATTGTTCTTTCCTCTTAGTCCTCCTCTTTGTTTTTTTTTCCCCACACTCTTCTTCAGCATGATAGTTGATAAATTCGTTCCCTCAAAAAATGTATATACATAAAAAAATTATATTAAATACATATAAAATATATTTTTCCTTTAAAAGAAGAATACATTTTACAGCTTTTGATATTTGCTATTAAAAAATTCACTGAAAAAACCATAGGTTATAGACCATATATAGTTAGGAATTAGCATTTACAAAACCTTATTTTACTCACACAAAACCATTGAAATTCGCATATATAGTTAGTTGCACTAACTATATATCGCGCACCCGCAATCCACTGCTGATCATGTCACATATTACATCATTCATGACATGGTCAGTGGCATCACTGATGACATCACTGATGACATCTCAAATGACATCACTGATGACATCACTGATGACAACATCCAGTGACTGTATGTTTCTGTAAAGTTAAAATATTTCTTACATATTGAAGAATGAGTGGATGTATAAGTGTCTGGATGAAGGATTTAGGAGGTGCATAAACAATGTTGAGTGAGTGATTAAATGTGTCTCACTGAGTGCATGGGTTAGTGACTAAACTGTCTTAATTTGTGCATCATTATGTCTGTTGTTCTGTAAACTGCTGCATGTGTTGATCAGTAGCTATATGAGTAACTATATGGGTTATTGATTGGTTGCCCAAGTATTTGTATGGGAGACTGAGTGTGTGTGTGGGTGGCTGGGAGGTGTATGACTCTGTGCATAGATGTGTGAGCAGTTGATTCACTAGATGTATGGGTTCAAAAGTGCATGTGGAAACAGCTGTATGGGCGGTTGACTGTGTGCATGAGTGTATTGGTGAGTGAATGGATATCTCAGTGCTACATGTCAAAGTAAGTACATATGTAATACACAGTACATGTGAGAGTTGACATATATAGATAACTGTGCATAAGAGCCAGTGAATGTGTGAGTGGCTGTATGGCTGTATGGATCATTGTGAACTTGTATCAGGGATTGTATAAGAGAGTAAATATGTGTTAGTATATGTTTGAATAAGTAAGGTGTGTATAACTGTATAGTTGAGGAAATGGAGGTGTGATTGATTCTTTGCATGACTGATAAGGTGTGCGAGTAACTCCATGGATGAGTGACAGTCTGTGAGTGTCTGTTTACACTGAGTGTATCTAAGGTTATATTAGAGTCTGAAGAGGTTCATCGTATAATCACATGAATGATGTCATCAGTGATGTGATCAGTAATGTCAAATGAGATGTCATCAGTGATGTCATCAGTGATGTCATTTGAGATGTCATCAGTGATGTCATCAGTGATGTCATTTGAGATGTCATCATTGATGTCATCAGTGATGTCATTTGAGATGTCATCAGTGATGTCATCAGTGAGGTCACTGACCATGTCATGAATGATGTAATATGTGACATGATCAGCAGTGGATTGCGGGTGCGCGATATATAGTTAGTGCAACTAACTATATATGCGAATTTCAATGGTTTCGTGTGAGTAAAATAAGGTTTTGTAAAGGCTAATTCCTAACTATATATGGTCTATAACCTATGGTTTTTGCAGTGAATATATGTATATATATATACGTAATATTAATAAAAAATATACAAATATTTTTCCGGTACGATAGCGGGAGGGTAAAATTTACTATTACCACTCCAGCGAGTGCAACAGTAGGGAAAGCGTTGGATAGCGTAGGGGTAAAAATTACTATTCCCACTCCAGTGAGTGCAACAGTAGGGAAAGCGTTGGATAGCGGGAGGGTAAAAATTACTATTCCCACTCCAGAGAGTGCAACACTAGGGAAAGGGTTGGATAGCGTAAGGGTAAAAATTACTATTCCCACTCCAGTGAGTGCAACAGTAGGGAAAGCGTTGGATAACGGGAGGGTAAAAATTACTATTCCCACTCCAGTGAGTGCAACAATAGGGAAAGTGTTGGATAGCGTAGGGGTAAAAATTACTATTCCCACTCCAATGAGTGCAACAGTAGGGAAAGCGTTGGATAGCGTTGGGGTAAAAATTACTATTCCCACTCCAGTAAGTGCAACAGTAGGGAAAGCGTTTGATAGCGTAGGAGTAAAAATTACTATTCCCACTCCAGGGAGTGCAACAGTAGGGAAAGTGTTGGATAGCGTAGGAGTAAAAATTACTATTCCCACTCCAATGAGTGCAACAGTAGGGAAGCGTTGGATAGTGGGAGGGTGAAAATTACTATTCCCACTCCAGTGAGTGTAACAGTAGGGAAAGCGTTGGATAGCGTAGGGGTAAAAATTACTATTCCCACTCCAATGAGTGCAACAGTAGGGAAAGCGTTGGATAGCGTTGGGGTAAAAATTACTATTCCCACTCCAGTGAGTGCAACAGTAGGGAAAGCGTTTGATAGCGTAGGAGTAAAAATTACTATTCCCACTCCAGGGAGTGCAACAGTAGGGAAAGTGTTGGATAGCGTAGGAGTAAAAATTACTATTCCCACTCCAGTGAGTTTAACAGTAGGGAAAGTAATGATTTAATATAATTTTAACAATAAATTAAATATCAATAGCAATAAAACCTTGATTACAATTAATTACCAATTTAATATTATGTAATAATTAGTTAATTAGAAATACAAATAAATATTAGTTATTAAATATTAATTACCTATTCCTAATTAATTAACAACTAATTAATTTTCAATAACAAAAGCGAACTATTAATAAAAATTAATACCAAATAATAATTTATTAACAGTACATTAATTATCAATACACTAAAAGTATTTTTAAAATGTAATTAATTATAATTACATTACTTCCCAGCCTATTTCCCTATAAACCCACAACCTGCTATGGAAAATAAATTAATAAAATTATCATAATTATCAAATAATGAATTCATAAAAATGAATTACCAATAAATACAAATGAATTACCAATTAAAACTTTATTAACAATAAATTAAAAATCAATACCAATAAATAAATAAAAAATATTTACTTAATTACAATTAAATTACTTCCCACCCTATTCCCCTATAAGCCCACAGCCAGCTACTGGAAATAAATTAATACTATTAACATAATTATCAGATTCAGATTCAGAAATGCTTTATTCGATTTTAACTAAAATATAAAATCATAAAAGCTTCACAATATAAAAACACATTTCGTAAAATACTTAATCACCCTCCATTAAAAACAGTTTTTAAAAAGGCATTAAATCGGTACATTATCGATATTAAGCAATTCATATTTTATACATTAATTAACTCGATTAAATCATCAATCAATTAACATCATTAATTTCCGTTTCTTCAAAATACTTTTTAAGAATCCAATCATAACCATGATATATTTCTCACTCCCTAATTGCTGCAGGCTTAAATACGCTGGTCTACATTGTCGCCAATAACCCTGTCTCAAATATTGTCTAATCCATCTTCTACGTTCAATATTGTAATGTTTACAAAATAAGATCAGATGGAAAGTAGATTGTACAGACAAACTGTCACAAGTACAGGGTGCTAGATTCCGTGACCAGTCATTTCTTAATGGAAAGGTTAGCAGGCGAAAGAATAATTCAAATCTGAACCGCGTTAATATAAAACGGTCAAAGCCCACATTGCAGATAGATAAATAGGGTTGAATCAGCTGGCATGTCAAGGTCATGTGGTGTTGGATGACTGTACATTTCAAGAGTTCACCTGAACTTCTTAATATTTCAAAGTGACTCATACATAGTCTTTTCAAATCTTTCCTTGATATCCTGCTATTATTATCTGGGTTACTGTATAGCTCTGGTCTTTGCAAATCTGAGAGGGTATTCTTGACATACATTAACCACGCAATACATTTTTGCATTATCAAGGGCCATCGCTTTCGCCGTCCATACCCTATGCCAGAGTAAGATTGGTTGAAGTTTTATGAGATCGGAAATGTGTTCCAGACCTAACTTCGCATGGCAGCTAAATGTTGCCGCACCCTGCGGCAGCGCTAATAAATATCTTAAAAAACAGTTTTCGACTATTTGATTAGTCGGTGCATTCTGGATCCCCCAGATAACAGCCCCATATAGGGCGATACGCATACATTTTGCCATATAGATTTTTAGGAGGATTTCCGGTGTTCTTTTGCCCAGTTGTTTAGAAAAATTCATAAGAGCCGCTATAGAGCATTTAAAGAGCAGGGTCCTGGTCTTTATGGCTGCCCGCCACAGGCCTGAACCATCCAGCAATACCCCCACGTAAGGGAAAGTTTTTGTACATCCAATTGTGAGGCCGTCCACCTTAATTTCTTTGTGTTCGGCCCGCCCCTTGCCGTATACCATCATGAACGATTTTTTGGCATTAATTTTTAGCCCTCTTGATCCCATAAAATGATTATATTTTGCTAATGCCCTTTTGGCACCTATTTTTGTTCGGGCCATTAGCACTGCGTCGTCCGCATAGAGGAGGGAGACAGCCTGTCTCTTACCACATCTCGGGGAGTCAATGGTGCTGACCTCCAATTCCCCCTCCAATGAGTTCGTGTAGATGGAGAATAGGAATGGGGCCAGCACACAGCCCTGTCTCACCCCCTTTTCAATGCGGAAGGGCCCAGTACATTCTCCCTTAGTCCCGTATCTCACCCTTGCTGTAGCCCCAGAATACAGCTGGCGAAGGAATGATACAATGGCTGGTTCCGCTCCTATTTCTTTAAGGGTTTGCCATAACTTCACATGATCCACAGAGTCGAAAGCGGCTGTGAGATCAACGAAGATGGCATATAAGTGTTCTTTTTTCGCCCGTGTATATTTCCCTTGAATGATTACAAAATTGAGGACCTGTTCCACCGTACCCATCCCTTCTCTAAAACCATATAGAACGGGACTCAGGATGTTATTGTCGTTTGTCCATGTATGGAGTTTATTTAGGACCACCCTACCTGCTAGTTTCATAAGGGAGTCCAATAGGGAAATAGGCCTATAGTTAGATGGGCTCTCTCTGTCCCCCTTTTTTGTGTATCGGTATTATCACCGATTCAGACCAGGTTTTGATGAATCCTATTGCACAACATGACTGCAGGACACGCGTGCATATTGGGGCCCACAAATCCGGGGTCAGCTTAAAGACGTCATTTGGTATTCCGTCAGGGCCCGGAGCCTTATTTCCTTTACTACTGTTAATTGCCATCAGGACTTCATTAAGACGGATTTCTAGACCTATCGGTAGATGGTCCAAATTTGTACATCTGTTTCAATAACAGGACACAGGATTTCCCCCTCCTTTTTGTAAACATTTGAGAAGAAGTTGATCTATGCCCCTTCATCAATGGCAACCTCCATTGCTGCCATATCCTTTATGAAATATGGTGCTTTAACTGCTTGCCAAAACAGCTTAGGGTTTCTGCTTTCAGAGGCTTGGAGCAGATTTTGCCATGCTTGCTCTTTAAGTTCCCTTTTCCGATATGAACTAGCTTGATTATATGCCCTTCTACAATTCCTTATTAATTCATGATCTCTAGATGTAGCGCTAAGCGTGGCTTTTAATTTGGTATATGCCTTTGTACATTGGGTATCAAACCACCCTGCGGACGTAGCGCGCTTTTTACTAGTTTTAATGAGAGTATCTATCCTGTATTACCACAGTGATACTTCCAAAAACATCCAGTATTTCTTTATGTGAGGCCTTTTCATCTAGACAGACCTGAATGTGTGACAAAGCTTTAGTAATAATCCCCTTATTTGTTTCCAAATGATCTAACGCGCTCCATTTTAGGCTATAGCCATTTTGTTGGGCCATTGTTATATCCTGCACCCATGCCAAGGCCTCAATGGTCGTGGCTATAATAAGCATAAAGGCTGCATCCAAAAACAGAGTCAGGGTAAGGTAGTAATATCCTTGGAAGAGGATGAAACAGGAGGTGTACCAATAGAACCCCATAATGCACAAGATCTTGCATTAGGAATTACATCATACACGAAGGCTTATATCAATGCAGTTAGTGGAATCCCTAGTACCATGAGAACGGATTCAACTAATTTGAATAGAATACAAGTAATCCCCAAAGCAAGTGAGGATAAGTTCATTGGGAAACCAGCATGTGCAGTGGGGACCGCGGCAAAGGTAGCTGTGCCATTGTCAAACGGAAATGTTAACCCCCCACCAATAAAGTTAGGGGCATCACGAGATAGGGTAAGGGTTGTTTTCTGGAACATTTACGGTTTGGAGAATAAGGTTTCTAATACAGCATGGAGGGACTTTATAAATGACTTCGATATCCTTTGCATTCAGGAAACATGGCTTAAAGGGGAAAAACACCTGGATGGTTATAAGACCTTTCACGTCCCGGCGGTATACTCCGCACATGGTAGACATAAAGGGGGAATTTGCGTCTATGTTTCTAATTCAGTGAGAGTGCGGAAGATAAAAATGTTGAAGTGCTCCCCCTACTATCAAATAGTGTCCATCCATTTCACATCAGGGTTAGGCTTGCTGGTGGTGAACTTTTATAATAATACAAAAGAAATGTTTGAGGATGTATTGAATAATCTGATGGAAGACCTAAATCACATGTACCTTGCTAATAATAGAGATATAATTCTTCTGTGGGGAGGGGATTTTAACATCAGCATTTGTAATTCACATGTATGTAGATCTAGAGATGAGTGGGAAGGAAGTAATAGTGTGAACCATTTTATACTCTCAGGGAAAGGGGAAAAATTAAAGGACATTATGGCCACCCTCGACCTGGGGTTCGCAAATATGATGAGCTCTCCTTTGGTGGAATTTAGCCCGACCTTCATATCAAGGGTCTACAATCGGTCACTGATTTCATACTAGTCCCTAATAAACACCGTAACTGGAGGGAGAAGTTCGAGATCCACTCAAAAGGCCTGAGTGACCATATGCCTATTAGTCTATATCTATCCCTACCTGTCTCCAACATAGTTATCAATTATTCAATTAATAAAAATTAATTACCAATTAATACAAATTAATTATTAATTAAAAATTATTTAACAATAATTCAAAATGAAAACCAATAAATAAATACAAATATGTAAATAATTACAATTAAATTACTTTCCACCCTATTCCCCTATAAACCCACAACCCGCTACAGAACTAATAAGAACAATTAAATTAAAAAGAATTAATAATTGCAAAAAAATATTATTTAATTTAATATAATTAAATTACTTCCCACCCTATTCCCCTATAAACCCACACCCCGCTACAGAATTAAATTACGCTAAAATTAAATAACATAAAATTCATTACTTAAAAAAAATTAAACATACATTACAAAAATAATATACACTTTTCACACATACACTAACATACAATACACTTTAAAAAATTCGATAATATTAAAAATTCAATATATTTTAATGCCTATATAATATACTTAGAGATTTTGACTTCAATATTTTGACAATGGATATTCCTTACCTTCAATTCGATATTTTTAACCACTATATTGTGTCCATTCGATATTTGGTCCATTCTATATTTTTAATTCGATATTATGTCCATTCTATATTTTTACTTCAATATTATGTCTTGTTACCTAGTAAGAGGGCACGCTATGGAATAAAGCTGCATATGTTGTGTGGCAGTGGGACTGGAGATGTATCTAATTTCAGGGTGTACACCGGTATGGAGTCCGGCATTAACCCCCCCTAGTTGTCCTTCCACTTTTGGACTGACTGAGAAAATTGTGTGGGAATTAGGTAGAGGATTATTTAACAAAGGCCACCATTTATATGTAGATAAATTCTACACTGGTGTGCGGTTGTTCAAGGAATTGGCCAAAGTGGGCACTGTTGCTTGTGGCACAATGCGCTGTAACCATAAGGGTTTCCCAAAAGAACTTGTTTGCCAAAAGCTTGTGCGGGGACAGTGCAGTGCTTTGTGATGTGAGGAGCTTCGAGCTGTGAAGTTTTCAGACAGCAGAGATGTGTACATGCTGACTACCATCCAGGATGAAAGCACTGCACCTGTGCCTGTTTGGGGTCAGGCTGCTGAAGTGTGCAAACCTGTGTGCATTTTAGACTATAATAGGCACATGGGTGGTGTTGACAGAGTAGATCAGAGGTTGGAACCTTATGCTGCTCTTTGTAAGGCTTACATTTGGTATAAGAAGTTGGCTATTCATCTTTTCCACTTTGCAACCTTTAATGCTTTTGTTGTGTTCCAGAATTCTTGTCTTGAGTCAAAGATGCCTTTTGTTAAGTTTCAGGAGGCTATAATAGGCAGCCTTGTTCTAGTGGAACAGGCAAGTGTTCCTAGAGTTGGAGTGGTGGAGGATGTGGCTAGACTGAAAGATCGCAACTTTCCTGAATACATTCCTCCCACAACCTCAAAAGACTTTCCCACTATGAGATGTAGAGTCTGTTGGTGAAGAGGCATGCGGAGGGAGACTCGTATGTACTGCCCCGACTATCCTTCTAACCCTGGATTGTGTGTGTCAGCTTGTTTTAAATCGTACCACACGCATAAGAATTTTTGGGAGTATGCATGAGTGGTAAAGTGAACTGCCTGGCCTATATTGTTTATTATTTTTATCAGGAAACCTGGGGGAACGCTGGGTGGTAGGAAATGTGTGTGAGCCCAGTGATGCCACACAAAAATGTATGAAAAAACCTTTTTTTTCAGCTAAAATTCAGGTTTGCAAGGGATTCTGGGTAAGGGGACCTTGGGGGATCCACGCAAACCATACCTCCTTGGGAGCCCCCGGGTGTCTACTTCTCAGAAATGTATGGGTTTGGTAGGTTTCCCTAGATGGCCATCAAGCACAGGGCCAAAAACCCAGGTGACCCCCTTGCAAAAGCAGGTGGTTTTGAGATAGGCAATTTTGAAGTCGCCTCACTACATTTTGGGCCCTTGCCTGTTGCTGGTACTTGGGCCTCCCACACAAGAGAGGCATAATTTTTATCGGGAGACCTAGAGAAATGCGTGTGGTAGGAAATTTGTGTGAGCCCGGTGATGCCACACTTTCCCACACAAAAATGTGTGAAAAAACAGTTTTTTTCAGCTAAAATTGAGGTTTGCAAGGGATTCTGGGTAGGGGAACGTTGAGGGATCCACGCAAGCATACCTCCTTGGAAGCACCCGGGTGTATACTTTTCAGAAATGTGTGGATTTGGTAGTTTTCCCTAGATGGCCCTCGAGCATGGGGCCAGAAACCCAGGTGACCCGCTTGCAAAAGAAGATGGTTTTGAGATAGGCAATTTTTAAGTCGCCTCACTACATTTTGGGCCCTTGCCTGTTGCGGGTACTTGGGCCTCCCACACAAGAGAGGCATCATTTCTATCGGGAGACCTGGAGAAATGGGTGTTGTAGGAAATTTGTGTGAGCCCGGTGATGCCACACTTTCCCACACAAAAATGTGTGAAAAAACTGTTTTTTTCAGCTAAAATTGAGGTTTGCAAGGAATTCTGGGGGATCCATGCAAGCCTTACCTCCTTGGAAGCCGCTGGGTGTCTAATTTCCAGTAATGTGTGAGTATGGTAGGTTTCCCTAGGTGTCGGCAGAGCTACGGTTCACAAAGGGCCTTTTTTCACTGCGAAAGTGAGGTGCGACCACGTTGTGTTTTGCGCCTTTTCCTGTCGCAGGCACTAGGCCGACCCACACAAGTGAGGTACCATCTTTCTCAGAAGACTTTGGGAAACGCAGGGTGGGTGGAAATTTGTGGATACACGCAGCTTCCAGAACTTTCCACCACAGAAATGTGGAGAAAATGTGTTTTTGGACAATTTTTTAAGTTTGCAAGGGTTTCTAGGTAACAGAACATGGAGGGAGGCAGTCAAGTCACCCCATCCTAGACTCCCCTGGGTGTCTAGGTTTTAAATATGTATAGGTTTCCTAGGTTTCCCTAGGTGCCGGCAGAGCTAGGGTTAAAAAACTACAGCTAGGCACTTTGCCAAAAAAAAGGGTCTTTTTTCACTAAGAAATTGAGGTGTGACCACGTTGCGTTTTGTGCCGTTCCCTGTCGCAAGCACTAGGCCGACCCACACAAGTAGAGTACCATTTTTCTCAGAAGACTTTGGGGAACGCAGGATGGAAAGAAATTTGTGGATACACACAGATTCCACAACTTTCCACCACAGAAATGTGGGGAATAATTGATTTTTTACTTACTTGTTAGGTTTGGAAGGGATTTTGGGTAACAGAATCTGGAGGGAGGCAGTCAAGTCACTCCATCCTAGATTCCTCTGGGTGTCTAGTTTTCAAAAATGTATAGGTTTCCTAAGTTTCCCTAGGTGCCGGCAGAGTTAGGGTTAAAAAACTACAGCTAGGCAGTTTGCAAAAAAAGGGCCATTTTTCACTGCGAAATTAAGGTGCGACCACGTTGCTTTTTGCGCCATTTCCTGTCGCAGGCACTAAGCCAACCCACAGAAGTGAGGAACCATTTTTCTCAGAAGACTTTGGGGAACGTGGGGTGGGTAGAAATTTGTAGATCCACACATATTCCACAACTTTTCACCACAGAAATGTGGGGAAAATGTGATTTTTCCTTACTATTTTGGTTTGCAAGGGATTCTGGGTAACAGAACCTGGAGGGAGGCAGTCAAGTCACCCCATCCTAGACTCACCTGGGTGTCTAGGTTTTAAAAATGTATAGGTTTCCTAGGTTTCCCTAGGTGCCAGCAGAGCTAGGGTTAAAAAAATAACAGCTAGGCACTTTGACCAAAAAAGGGTCATGTTTCACTGCGAAATTGAGGTGTGACCACGTTGCGTTTTGTGCCATTCCCTGTCGCAGGTACTAGGCCGACCCACACAAGTGGAGTACCATTCTTCTCAGAAGCCTTTGGGGAACGCAGGATGGAAAGAAATTTGTGGATACACGCAAATTCCTGAACTTTCCACCACAGAAATGTGAAGAAAATTTGTTTTTTTGGACAATGTTTTAGGTTTGCAAGGGTTTCTGGGTAATAGAACCTGGTGGGAAGTAGTCAAGTCACCCCATCCTGGATTCCTCTGGGTGTTTAGTTTTAATAAATGTATAGGTTTGCTAAGTTTCCCTAGGTGCTGGCAGAGCTAGGGTTAAAGAACTACAGCTAGGCACTTTGCCAAAAAAGGGTCATTTTTCAATGCGAAATTGAGATGTGAATACATTGCGTTTTGCGCCGTTTCCTGTCACAGGCACTAGGCTGACCCACACACATGGGGTACCTTTTTTCTCGAAAGACTTTGGGGAACGCAGGATGGAAGGAAATTTGTGGATACACACAGATTCCACAACTTTCTACCACAGAAATGTGGGGAAAATGTGGTTTCTTTCTCCATTTTTTAGGTATGCAATGGATTCTGGGTAACAGAACCTTTTGGGGGGCAGTCAAGTCACCCCATCCTGGATTTCCCTGGATGTCTAGTTTTGAAAAATGTATGGGTTTGCTAGGGTTCCCTGGGTGCCGGCAGAGCTAGGGTTAAAAAACTACAGCTAGGCACTTTGCCAAAAAAGGGTCATGTTTCACTGCGAAATTGAGGTGTGACCATGTTGCGTTTTGTGCTGTTCCTGTTGCAGGCACTAGGCCGACCCACACAAGTGGAATACCATTTTTCTTGGAAGACTTTGGGGAATGCAGGGTGGAAGGAAATTTGTGGATACACGCAGATTCCAGAACGTTCCACCACAGAAATGTGGAGAAAATGTGTTTTTTTTGGACAATTTTTTAGGTTTGCAAGGGTTTCTGGGTAACAGAACCTGGTGGGATTCAGTAACGTCACCCCATCCTGGATCCTGGATTCCCCTGGGTTTTCAAAAATGTATAGTTTTGCTAGGTTTCCCTAGGTACCGGCAGAACTAAGGTTCAAAAACTACAGCTAGGCACTTTGCAAAACAAGTGTCATTTTTCACTGCGAAATTGAGGTGCAACCACGTTGCATTTTGCACTGTTTTCTGTCGCAGGCAGTAGGCCAAACCACACAAGATAGGTACTATTTTTCTAAGAAGACTATGGGGATCGCGGGGTGCATGGAAATTTGTGGATCCACGCAGATTCCAGAACTTTCCACCACAGAAATGTAGGAAAAATGTGATTTTTTTGGACAATATTTTAGGTTTGCAAGGGATTCTGGTTAACAGAACCTCGTGTGCGGCAGTCAAGTTACCCCATACTATATTTCCCATGGTGTCTACTTTTCAAAAATGTATAGGTTTGCTAGGTTTCCCTAGGTGCCGGCAGAGCTAGGGTACAAAAACTACAGCTAGGCAATCTACCAAAAAAGGGTCATTTTTCACTACGGGATTGAAGTGTGATCACATTGCGTTTTGCGCCGTTTCTTTTAGCGGGCACAAACCCGACCCACACAAGTGAGGTACCGTTTTTATCGGGAGACTTAGGGTAATTTAGATTTGTAAATAAACTGTTATTACCTATTGAGTTTTCATGCATTTCTCCCTTCCAAATGAAAGACATTGTGTAAAAAAGAAGTCATTTTGAAAAATTACCAATAATTCTCCTGCTAGTATGAGTATTCCCAATTTTGAAAATGTGCAAATATGTACTGTTTCTAAGCTCTATAATTTGTACCCATTTCAGAAATACATAGGTGTCTTTCATACCGATTTTTCCATGTATACATTTTCCCTAAATAATTGCTCTATACCCGGTACATAATAAAATACAATTGCAAGTTGCTGCTCAGTTTTTGGCTCTGGGTTAGTCGGGTTCTTGGTAAACCTACAAGTCCTATACATCCCCACAACCAGGAAGGTCCAGTAGATGTAACGATATATTGCTTTCAAAGAACGATCATAATTACAAGAAGTTACATGTGAAAACGTTGACACAAATGGCTGTTTTTTTCTACAAATTTTCAATTTTTCCAATATTTAACTGTTAGTTTCTATAAAGAAACCTTGATGGAGCTACACAAATGACCCCTTTCTGAATAACCCCTTTCTGAATTTGTCTACTTTCCAAAATGTATAGGTTTCTATGATCCATTATTTCTTTCATACTCATTTTTGCCATTCACTGGAAGGAGGTTGAAAGCACTAAAAATAGCAAAAATAGGCTATGTCCCAGAAAAATGTCAAAACTGTGTGAAAAATGTTGGTTCTCTGACAAACGACTGTCATTCCCTAAAAGCTGGGAAAATGGTGATTTCAGCCCCACAAAGCCTTTTTTGATAACTTTTGCATGGAAAAACCCAGAGGCTTTCATTTGCAGACTGTTTTTCCCATTTTTCTGAAAAAACTAAACTTTTACTGTAATTTGCTTAATTTCTGGGACCCCTCCAAGGGAATCCACAATCCCTGGGCACCTTTAAAATCCCCATAATGTTGGAAGAAAAGTACGCAAAATTGGCGTGGATACCTTACGGGGTCAAAATGTTACAGGGGCCTAAGCGCGCACTACCCCAAATAGCCAAAAAAAGGCTTAGCACAGGAGGCCAAGCAGCGAAGGGGTTAAAAACCAACAGAACACAGATTAGCAGCCTATAATATGTGCAAAGAGAAAATTGTGCGAAAAGCGAGCAGATGCGATAAACAGCCTCTCAAGGTGCCTGCGCCCACGCAACGTGCATATTTATATGCAAATAGAACGAACGACTAGAGAGTGAACTTCCCAAAATAGAGTCTTTCATAGTCGGCTAGTGGAAACCAGGAAAAATTGTGAGCCCCAATCAATCAAATTCATAGAGTCGACAAAATTCCTATAATGGCAACGTTAAAATCAATTAAAACCAGAATTGTTTTAAAAACCAACAGACCATAATACAATGCAAACACAACAAGATGATGGACAGAGTGCTGGAACTTTTCAACCACTTACGCCCAGTTACAGATCTGGGTTTTATCCATCGTTCTTTTGCTCACTATGCCACCCCAGTTTGGACCCATCCATATGCAAATTAGTCTTGACCCTGTGAAACAATCCAGCCCCAACTGCCAGGCCAGGACCTTCCTTTACAGGAAACAAGCATCCTGGGACCATTTTTGGGGAATTACCCCTTGTCAGCCAGGCCAGCTTAAGTCCAGAGCGATTCAAAAGGGGATGATGGACGGAGCGCTTGAGCAAATCAAACACTTACCCCAGTCAACTGATCTGGGTTTAATCCATCATCATTCTTTAGCTCACTCCACCACCTCAGTTCAGACATTGCCATATGCAAATCAGTCGGAACTGATTTGATTTGCTCAAACGCTCCTTCCATCATCCCCTTTGGTATTGCTTTGTTCGCCCTAAGTTGGCAGGGTATGCCCAGAGATGCGTCCCTTGCTCACTTTGCCACTGAATTCAAGATAGCCTGGCTGATGAGGGTTATGAACCTAAAACCGGTCCCAGGTGCTGGTTTCTGGTCCAGAGAAGACATGGCTTGGCAGTTCAGGCCGGACTGTTCCCATGAGGCACAGGGTCAGACTGATTTGCATAGGGCCATGTCTGAACTGGGGTGGTGGAGTGAGCTAAAGAATGATGGTGGATTAATCCCAGATCACTTGACTGGGGGTGAGTGTTTTATTTGCTCAAACTCTCCGACCATCATCCCCTTTGGTACAGATTAATCCAGAGGCACCACGAGCAAGGGACCCACTTCTGGACATAACCTTGGCCACTTATGGCGAACAAAGCAAACACAAGGATATTATATGGTATGATGCAATCTCATCACAATTAAGGGTGGGCAGAACTTGTGGAGTTTCACTGTGCGAACTTACCTAAAAACTTAGATTCAGTAGAGTTTCATGAGCAGTGGAATTTCTGTATTTTGTGCTGATTTTTAGAACTGGGAGTTTGACCTGTGCTGTAAAATCAGCACAAATGGCACAATGAGGCACACCAGAGGGTGCTGCTTCTTCCTGCCACTCGAGTAGGTTTTCTACTCGAGCAACAGCTTTTTCAACACGAGAGACAGAATTCTCAATGCAAGCAGTAGTGACCTGTTGCGACTGCCCGCGTTCAGTTTCGCTCTGGGACTCATCCTAGAACTTGATTTTCTCGCTCACCAACTTAATGTTGGTGAGCCGCGTGCAAGAAAATCTCCACCACGTAGCGCTTGACAGAGTTTTTCCCGAACTCCACGCTCCAGGCGGAGCAGGCAAAACTCTGCTATCTCCGCCTGCAGAATGGAATTCACCACCCACCCCTAATCACAACAACCAACACATGGAAGAGTTTTACCTTAGTATGTCAGATTATATCTTTCCCTTGAGAAGTATTTATTAAAAAGTAAGAGTTTTCAAACATGTACTGAGAAACATTCCTGCTCCATCCTGATAAAAATACTATTAGTGGACTAAGGATAGTCTGTTGTCACGTGTAACCTATATGAGGCTTAGACTTTTATTACAGAAGTACCATTGTAGTTTTTTACATCAAACACAAGAGCCGTCTTTATATGGGACACATCTGGGGCTCACATATTTGAAGGTGGTGTCATACATGATAATTAACAAAAAAGGAAGCTCAGTATTTGTCTAGGATCACACAATTTGGACACTGTGCAATCCAGCCACTAGATGGTGTCTCTTTCCCACATCAAAGATTATTGCTTTAGCCTTAATTAATTTAGGATAAGATAAAAGGGTGGGTGACGGGCAGATCTGCATTTTATTGTTGGAAGTTTTACATAGCACAAACTTTGCCCGATGGCATACGAGCGCTTCATAACAGACATATACTAGTTACATGTTTTTTTCTGCCCAGGGAGGTTTATTCAGCATTTACCGCACGCAGCAATAATTTCATCAGCACCTAAGTACATCTTGTCTTTTGCAATGTGGGTAGCTGGAAAAAGCAAAAGGTGGATGCTACGGGTGCACTTTCTGATGTATCAGATGTTTGGTAGAAGGCCAGCAATTGATAGAGGGGCGATGTTGTGCCCTGATCCAGGTACGCTCCTCCCAGGTTTGGTAGGTCCCCAGCTAGGGATCATTTGGGAACAGGGGCTGCTGATGAGGAGAGGGAGGGTATGGACCACCGGCCAGCAGGAAGAGCTGTCGTGTCACATAGTATCATTACACCAGACGTGGTGGACACCCACAGGCTTAACGACACCGCCCTGTGCTTTACCCTGCACAACTGATTGGTGCAATATAAATATAAATGTCCATTGGTGATACATTCGGCGATTAAAATTATTCTTGGGGCTACTGATGTGGCTGGCAGGACAGGACCAACGGGACAGCAAAGGGAAACAGCATCCTATCAGCACGGAGAAGAGGCAGATCACTCAGGGTTGCATTGGGGCAGGCAACTGCACGGAACAGACACACAGCTGTGGCCCCGGCTCTCGGCCAAATTGCTACTTGTGTGATAGTGACAGAGGGACTTTCCTGAAATGAAATAACAAAAGTCTAGGTAGGTACCCATGAGTGGCTGCACTGTCCTCCTCTGTATCTGGGAGGCTGGGGTTATTCATTATTTCAGCACTATGTGAAACCAGGGAGACTGAGGCAACCTGGGATTCATTGACAGCCCCTCCCTGCCCAGTTCACAGTGTGCCATTAAGACAACTGAGATGTTCTTGGCAGGTTGTAGCAGCACTGCCAGAAAAATAATTTAAAGTGCTCAAGCTGCTTTTGTTATGCAACCTCGTTAGTGCCTCACAGGGGGTCCAGGAGCTATATTGAGTGACTAATGCATTTTAGTGCAGTGATACAGCCACCAGCACTAGCATGCATTAGTCTGACACCTGAGGTATGGTACTTGGCAAGGCTGTCTTGCCCCTGCTTCAATAGAACAATCCAACCGGAACTACCAAGCCAGGTCCCCCCTGAATCGGAACACAAGCAACCCAGGACAGGTGTTGCCCTAGTTATGGGCTCATCAGCCAGGTACAGCTTGGCTACAGTGACACAGTGTGGAGTGTGGACTTTTCCTATTCGAGCAGGGTCAATATTGATTTGCATTCCGCTGGGTCCATCTGAGGTGGCAGGGTATGCAGAATAACGATGGATTGGGATGTGGCCCTAGTGATAATGGGTGGCTCAATCAAGCAATCAATCAACCAATCAATCAATCAATCAATCAATCAATCAATCAATCAATCAATCAGGGGATTGTAAGCGCGCTACTCACCCCTGAGGGTCTCAAGGTGCTGGGGGGTGGGGGTGGGGGTTCAGCAGAACTGCCTAACCAAAGATCCAGGTCTTGAGGGTTTTCCTGAAGGTGCTCAGTGAAGTGGCGTGTCTGATGTCTGCGGGGGGCTCGTTCCAGGTCTTGGCTGCAATGTGAGAGAAGGATCCTCCGCCTGCCCTGGCTCTGTGGATGCACGGAGTTTCAGCTAGTGCAAGTTTGGAGGATCGGAGGTTTCTCTTGAGTACGTGGAAGTTGATTCTGTCGTTGTTGTGTAGGCATTTGTAGGCGTAGGTGAGGATTTTGAAGGTGACTCTTACCTCCATGGGGTGTTCTGTATCGTCTGGAGTTTGAAGAGTAGGGATTTGTTCATGCCAGTGTAGAGTGCATTTCCATAGTCCAGGCTGCTGGTGTTGAGTTAGTGGGTGACCGTCTTTCATGACTCGGGGGGATCCATTTGAAGGCCTTGCAGAGGATGTGGAGGGTGTTGAAGCAGCTGGAGATGAAGGCGTTGACCGGTCGGTTTATGATGAGGGCTGAGTCAAGTACAATGCTGAGATGTCTGGCGTGGTCCGAGGGGGTTGGTGGGCTTCCGAGGGCGGTCAGCCACCAGCCGTTGTCCCATGCTGAGGGGTTGGTTCCGAGGACAAGGATTTTGTCTTCTCTGCGTTGATCTTTAGGCAGCTGTTGGTCATTCAGATGGCAACGTCCTGCATTCTTTTCTGGAATTTGAGTTTATCAGTGGTGAGATCTTTGGTGAGGGAGAGTATGAGCTGGGAGTTGTTGGCATAGGATACGATGTTGAGGCCGTGTTGTCAGACGATGTCGGCAAGGGGGGTCATGCAGATGTTGAAGAGGGTGGGGCTCAGTAATGCCCCCTGTGGGACTCCGCAGGTGATTTCCGTGGGATCGGAGAGGAAGGGTGGCAGTCTAATTCTTTGGCTTCTTCGGTGAGGAACGATTGGATCCTGTCTAGGGCTGTTCCTTGTATGTAGGCGTTGTGTAGTCTGGCAACGAGTGTGCGGTGGGAGGCGGTGTCGATGGCTGCTGATAGGTCAATTAGGATAAGGGCTGCAGATTGGCCTTGGTCCAGGAGGGTGCGGATGTTGTCTGTAGCAGCGAGTAGGGCGGTCTTGGTGCTGTGGTTGCTTCGGAATCCGGATTGGGATGGGTCGAGGACGGTGTTGTCTTCGATGAAACGTGTCAGTTCCCTGTTGACTGTTTTCTCTGGCACTTTGGCCGCAAATGGAAGGAGCGAGATGTGCTGGTAGTTCTTGAGGTCGGTGGGGTCAGCTGTGGGCTTCTTGAGCAGGGGCCTGACTTCCGCGCATTTCCAGTTGTCTGGGAAGGGGCCTGTTTCGAAAGTGGCGTTGATGGTGAGTTGTAGTTCGGGTGCGATGGTGGTGACGGCTCTGTGGTAGATGTGTGGAAGGCAGGTGTCGGTGGGTGCCCCTGAGTGGATGCCTTTCATGGTCAAAGTGGTGTCTTCGGTCGTGATCGGTGTCCAGGAGGAGATGGTGGGCTGGCTGGTGTGTCTGGGAGGGCGTGCGGGCATCCGGTGGATGGTCAACAAAGTTGTTGGAGAGGTTTTTGATCTTGAGGTGGAAGTAGGTTCTGAGCTTGACACAGAGGTCTTGGGATGGGGTGATGTCCGTGGCTTAGCAGCGGTGTTGGTGAAGTCCTGAATGACAATCAAGAGTTCCTTGGACTTGGCGGAATTGGCAAGGATTTATTGTGGATGAAGGTCCCATTGGTGGTTCTGATTTGGTTTTAGTTGTCCGTCATGGCACTCTTGTAAGTGGCGTGGTTTTCAGGTGTCTTGGTGTTTCTCCAGTTCTTCTCCAAGCATTTGCAGGTGTGTCTGGCTTCTTGGAGATCGGTGGTGAACCAGGTGTCTTTCCTGGGGCGCTGTTTGTCAGTGGTGTGTAGCGGGGTGAGACCATCTGTGAAGTTGGAGATCCAGGTATGGAATTTCCTGGCTGCGATGTTGGTGTTGGATGCCAAGGTCTGGTTATCTCGGGTGAGGGAGGAGTTCAGTTGCTTGTCTGTGACCTTGCTCCAGTTCCTTTGTGGTGGGCTTGGGGGTGGTTTTGGTGTCTTTGGTTTGTCGACAGTGAAGTGTACGCAGTAGTGGTCGGTGCATGGGGGTTACATTGGCTGTCTGAAGTGAACACTGCTGCCTGCTGTGAATATGGGGTCGAGGTTGTGTCCTGCTGTGTGGGTCGGAGTGGTGACGAGTTGTTTAAATCCGAAGTTGGCGAGGTTGTCACCAAGAGTGGTGGAGTTGGGGTCACTGTGGTTGTTGAGTTGGAAGTTGAGGTCTCCGATGAGTATGTAGTTTGTTGAGGCAATGGCGTGGGGTGCGATGAGGTCGGTGATGGTGGCGGCGAAGGGGGCCCAGGGCAGGGGCCCTGTAGGCGAGGGTTCCATGGAGTATGGAGTTGGGGGTGGTCTGGATCTGGAAGTGCAGGGGAAGGTTTCGCTGGAGGTGGTGAGGCAGAGGGTGTGGGCAATGGCGAGGCTTCCTCCGGGGTGGTTGTGTCGGTCCTTACTCTGGATCTTGTATCCGTCCGGGATGGCGGTGTTGATGTTGGGATGCAGAGGAGGCGTTGGTCCAGGTCTCCATGAAGAAGGCAATGTCAGGCGAGAGGAAGTCGAGTAAGTTCCATATCTCTACGGCGTGTGTGTGCACGGAGCACACGTTGAGGAGGATGCATTTTAGGGTGCTGTCGGTGTTAGTGTAGGTGGTGCGGAGGCCTCAGTGGTGGTGAAGGTCTGGCAGCAGTGGAGGCAGGAGAACTGGCTGTTAGTTGTGTTCGGCATGGCCTGCTGGCAGTCGCTGGCTCTTTCATGGTTGAGTGCGTCAAGAGCGGCTGTGTTGTAGCGATGGGTGAGACGATTTGCAGGCACTGGTCGTGGTCGGGTCACGGATGGGTGCAAACGGGCTTGCCTTTGGCGTGCCTTTAGTGCCCCAGCGGCGTTCTCGCTGCTTGACCGCACAGCGGCGGTCATTAAGTAGGGAAGGGGGAGGAACAAGAGGCTTGGAAGCTTGGAGCAGGGGCTATTCGGGGGAGGGGCTGCAGGGCCAAATAGAGGTGGGAATTAGGTAAACAAGATTACCTATACAATAACCAAGCACAAAACGAAGCAGTGGTGGGGATAAAAAACTAAATATACACAGTAAACAGTATTGGCACAGCACTTACAAGTGAAGCGGAAGGGACAGACAGCAGGCATGGGCAGCAGCCTCGAACCTCCGAGGAGGAGGTTGGGGTCTGAGAGCAGGAAATGGCACAGGGAGCTGTTGGGAGAGAGTGGACCTAGACCGGTGTCAGAGGTGTTACTCTCGTTCCCCGCAGCAGCTGCCATTAAGAAGGGGGAGGAACGAGAGGCTGGGAGGCAGGAGTGGGGGCTGTCTGAGAGGGGAGGGGCCAAAGTGGCAGCAGCGGCGGAGTGGAGGCACAGAATCAAACAGAGATGGGAATCTAGTAAACAAGATTACCTACACAATAACCAGGCACAAAACAAAACAGTGGTGAGGATAAAAACAAAATATACACAGTAACCAGTGGTGGCACAGCACTTACAGGTGAAGCGAGAGGGGCAGGCAGCAGGGGCGGGCAGCACCCTTGAACCTCACAGGAGGAGGTCGGGGACTGAGAGCAGGAGCAGGAGATGGCACAGCAGAGCTGCGGGAAAGAGTGGACCTAGACCAGGGTCAGAGGTCTTACGCCTGGCTGAAAATAATTCAAGCATTCCATCCATCACTGTTTTCTATACGTACTGTTTGCAAATGTCAGCCATCTTTAATTTTCTTTTTCTTTAAGTAAATTAATCACAAGATGGCTGCCGTATAACTGCATGTAAATGTGCCACCCATATTTGAATGAGATTTCAATAACCATTTACGCATACATGTTGGTAATGTACAATTCCAGGTTGGTGGATGGCCATCTCGCAACACTATGGGGTCAATTCCGATTTGGAAAAAAACGCTCCGAATAGCCGTTCGGTGCGTTTTTCCAGTACGAATCGTACCCTGCTACGTCCCCCGTACGTACGACGAAGTACTATTCGTACCAGGAGCTGGACTCCGTACGAATTGTACAGAGACCGTACAAATCAAATCCCTGTATGAATCTCCCTCGGAACCCGCTGTACGTGACATCTGTACGGTTCACGCTGGTTTTTCTGACCCAGCAAGTACGATTCATGTCGGGTACGCACCGTACAACCCTTTTTCTACGGGAGCTGAAAACAGCCGTAAAAGCAGAGTTCGCCCCAAAACAGGTACGGAACAGCCCCCCCGGGTACGGTGTGTACACCCCATGATCGTAGGAGTACGGTGCGTACCCCTGCGATCATGGGGTGTACGGTGCATACCCCTGCGATCATGGGGTGTACGGACCGTACCCCATGTTCGCTGGGTGTACGGTGCGTACACCCTGCAATAGCAGCGGTATGGTGCGTACACCCCATGATCGCAGGGGGTTGTACGGACCGTACGGTGGGTACGTGATTGTGTGCTTTTCCGTACGAATCACCCTTACCTGATGTGGACCGTACTAATCGCGTCCTCATACCCCGGTCCGGATCGTACTCGTCAGGTCGCACGGCATGTTTACGATTCGTCTGGAGAGGGCTTTGGATACGAATCGTACGGACGGTTTTTCTCCCGAATCGGAATCGACCCCTAAATGGGGAAAACATTTAGTGGCCCGGTATCAGTGTGCAGCTGCTGAGTCCTTGGAAAAAAATGAGAAGAGAAAAACCAATAAAAAAAGAAGTGAGGCAGGAAGCGGTGGAGGAAAATGATGCAGTGCCCAAACATAAATAGGCCTACACCCGTGTACCGCGTTGGACTCTTGTAGAAATAAAAGAAAGAATAAAACCAGATAGAGGGCAGTGGGATGCAAACTACACAGAAGCTTGCACCCCAGCAACCATCTGCAGCTGCCAGCCCCTTGGCCAAGCAAATAAAAAAAATTTGAAAGTAATGCTCTATTCGTTATCCATGGTGTGCTTACTTACTGTCAGCCTCCTATGTAATGTAAGACCTTTCTGTTTTTCATAGTGTGTATGTGAAGCGCCCTGATGCCTACGGGTCTAGCTAGCACTATATAAAACTTTTCAAATAGAAAGTGGTGGTGGGCGAGGGAGCAATGACTGAGCAATGTGAGATTGTGAGCAGAGGAGAGAGATGAAAATGATTCGCCACCATAGAGTGCTATAACAATAGTCCCCTCACATCAGCAGTAAAAGAATACAAATCTTCAAAACAAAATTGATGTAAAACAGCTATACTCCAGAGGTGCAACAAGCCTCATTTAGAAATGAGCAGGCCTTATGTATTCCATCGACGGAGCTTCTGTTGGTTCCATTGAAGTAATACTTCCTCTGATGACTCAACAGCCTTGGGGCAGTTTGAGAACGGGCATTTTACCGCCTGCTCTACATATTGTCTTGACACATTTTGGTTTAGTGCTCTCTATAAGTACAAACCTATCCTATCCTATCCTATTCTATACTATCCTTCTCTTTTCCTGTCCACCACAGCCAGGAAAAACCTGGCAGTGAGTGAGAGGAAAAAAACTATAATGCTCCCCTCATCCTGGGAGAAAACTTCCAAGGTGTGTGGGTCATTAGTATTTTTGTGTTTCAAAAACAAACTCCCACTTTAGGTGTTTAAAAAAAGTTAAAAGTTTGGTGGAGGCCATCAAAACCGACAACTGACGTTCACGTACTTTTAGCACATAGAAAGGAACCCCCGTGATGGCAGTTCCCTTCAATGTACAGAGAGAACCATTAGGCTGACAGTCATCTATCTCTACATCTGGCGGGGTGTAGTTCATCAGCTGTAAGGGAAGGTCCTCTGCTTCCCCGATGGACTGTACTCTGTCTGCCAAACTCTAAATCAGCCCTAAGTCTATGAGCACAACTCACCCTTCGACTGACCCAAGACACATACCACCACTATAAACACCCTAAATGGTTATATATAAACTCAGTAGAAAATGCACCCCAAAATATTGTAGAAAAACGTGAGGACACACCCACTTTTCCACTCTCTCCTCCTCAAAAATATAACTCCAACAATAACAAATGCTTATTAATTTGAAATAAATAATTTGGATGTTGCCATCTAAGCATTCCTACCAGTTGTACTAAAAACGTAATAATGTAGCACTGTGACACCACTACATAAGTACACATACAGTAAAACAGCAACTTCCTTCTCCATTCCACTATCAGCAGGCCCTGGTGTCGGCCAGAAAACTTCTTCGCAGTCAAAGATGAAACAATAAAAAACAAACATGAAAAAGAGTAAATTGGTGCCTGTCTCTGCTTTTGCATCCTCTTTCATTAGTAATCTTTCATAATTTTCCAAAAAGAGGGCGGGGAGAACAGAGGATTCTGTGAATATGCAATACTTCGATTACTGCAACCATAGGGTACACAAGAAAAAGAAGGGTAAAAGTGGTTTAAACAGTTTCTGTATGACCTGCAATAACTATAGTTTGCAAATAGGGGTTTTAGAGTAAATATCCGCCAGGTTTTGAATTGCTGAAATTCTGGGTCTGTTTTAGAAAAGGGAGTTAACATATGATTCTACAACAACAAAGTTAACAGAATGTCTTAAAACTGCGACACTGCTGATGCTTGTTGATAAGTACATGCTAAGGTCGAACGTTTTTCTCAGGAGTCCTCCGCAGGTTTTTCTGAATTGTGTGGTTGCTAAGTATCAAGGCTGCCTATTCATGATTCCACCTCCTACCTCTTTCTTCCGCTACCCTTGAACTTCCTGTTAACTTATCTCATTATCGCACATTCTTTTTCGTCACGGCTTTCACTGTTTTCCTACCTTAAAATGTTTCCATCTTTCTCGCTTTTCTGGCTTTCTCACTTTTCCTCTGAGTCATTGTATGATGAGGAAAAATAAGTCCCGGTCCTCATAATGAGCACTGGTGACCACCACCCTTAACTGGTGGCACGAATGAAACACTGGCTACCACACTCCTCTATGTCAGGCCCTATCTGTGGTGCATGTATGCATGTGGTATTTGTGTAGCAGAAACCTAGCCAAAAAGGGACTGCTCTACAGGGGCAGAGCCAAGCTCTGCATGCATTGAAGAAAAGGTGCTTTCATAAGACATACGTTTTTGGAATGTATTGGCATTTGGTCAGCCTGAGGATGAATATTCATGCTTTTTTTTTATTTTGCTATAAATATGGTGCAGTCTTACTGTGATGTATCGGGTTACTGCATACACTTAACAACATATGCCTTCACTTTTCATTATGTATCACATCAGTGGTAGCAATGTGTTGGGTAAAAGATTAAAACAATATTAACATATACCGAACCCGGGGGGAGGAGCTATGCAGCAACCAAGATGGCTGCATAGGCTTCCGGCTCCGCCGACCTCCGTCTGCAGCTTGATGATCCTGCCAGATATCCTGATTTTACGCCCGACCCCCGTGTCGATGAACTGTTGCTGAATCTGACGGTGCGGTCCCGAGAATTTTATCGCCCAGATTGACGGAGTTGTGTCGTGTTTAAGATCTTGGCCTAACCCAGCTTCTGAGCCGGGGCCTCGAGTACTTGCCCAGCCGGGTTGTAGTTGAAAAACATCGGCCGTGGGACTCAGACAGGGTCCGGTCTCTTGCAGTGGAGGTTATCCTGGCCTGTTTTTGGTGGTGAGCGTCTGGTCTGTTTTACACTGAAGGAGTGGTGATAGGCTTCGTCTGTGGCTGTGGGGGGGAGTCCCTGTGTCCGGCGACCCGGTCGCCACCTCCCGGGTCTGCTGGGCCGGGGCCTCGCTCGCGGTGGCACACTGCTGACCGACAATGCACCCTCCGTTGCCGTCCGCTCCGCTCTTGCCTCTTCTCCCGGAGAGACCCGGCTCTCTGAGGAACCCACTAAGGATGGGAGAATTTTGCGAATCTCGCGTTCGCAAATTTAGCGGATTTGCGAACTCGCAATCCGCAAAATCCGCAAATTCTCGCGAATTTGCGGATTTTTTTTTTTTTGTGTTCGCGCGGGTTTCTGCCAGTTCGCGAGGGTTTTGTACAATTTAGCAAACGCGAACTTACCTGTCGGGTCGCAAGTTTTGCGAACTTGTTGTTTCTACGTGTCTTCATCACTGCCACCCTCTGTCACCACTGCCACTCTCTGACTACTCATGCCACCCTCTGGCCCACCCATGCCACCCTCTGTTTCATCACAGCACCCTCTGGTTGTCCAGTGTACATTATTGTGGCAAAGCAAAGCACACCTTCCCTGCCTCAAGTGACCTGAATTAATTTGGGGCTGATTAATGTGTCACAGAATATTTTTTTAGCTGGCACCTGCTTCCTTAGTGCTTCCTGATTAGTGATCTTTTGCACTTGCTAAGTGCTTTCATTGTTGCAAAATTAGTTACAACACCTGCCCTGCCCCAACTGACAATAATGAATTAGGGGCTGATTAATGTGTCACTGGATTTGAACTTCCAGCCTGGCTCCTGCTTGTCTCCCTTAGCTGTAATTCAGGGCCTTTGTGGCATATGTGTAACTATTCTGAGGGTCAGAGCAGGGTCACATAATAGTTGCAAGTAGGCAACTGAACTCTGGGGGGGCCCCTCAGGAAGCACTACAGGAAATGGCTACTAATGATGAGCTTGAAGCCATAAAATCCGCAGCTCGCGGATTTGCGGATTTTGCGGGAAATTAGCAAATCTCGCGGATTGCGAATTTACCGAAAATCCGCAAAATCCGCGAGCGGAACGGATTTTCCGCCCATACTTAGAACCCACCCATGCTTGGAACCGAGCGAGTGGAGGCAGATTGGGCGAATTGTGAGCCGTCCTTGAAGACCGTAATGGCCGCCATCGGGGCACTTCAATTGCATCTGGAGACCATTGTCCATAAAATGAGCATTGGTGATATCGAGACTGGGCGACCGAGTCTGGGCTTTGTTCTACTGCATGACTTTCAACAAACTGATTCTCCCACGATGCCCGTAGTAAAAGGGGATGGAGACCCCGTGCGTGATAAAGTTTTGATGCCATTGACCTGTTTGCAGAATACTTGCGGAATTGTTTCTCTGGTTGTATCGCTGCATTCACCATCGCAGCTGATTATTGTGGAGCTACCTGGTGTTTCACTTACTTGAGACTACAACTAGTAAAAAACCGAAAGTCGCTACCGTCCCTTCCCGCCCTTGTGGTTCTTTTACATCTACGGAGGAAAGGATATCTAGACTGCATGTCGGTGAGAGAGATCTTACCGGTGGCGGATGCTTGCATAGACTCAATGTGTTCGACTGGTCTCATATTAATCTTAATTGAACTTCCTACGAACTTTGACTCTCCTGGGGCGGCGGAGGTGTTACCGGATAGAATCCGCATGAAAGATCGGAGGGGTCAAGGATGAGACTGTTGGTCTGGGTCTGATTTCGGGGCTTTAGAGGACAAGGGATTCGCTAACGTAATGCTTGCGGGAGGTTGGGCGGTGTTCAACGTCTCCCCTGTCTGGCTCTGTCTATAATATTTTTGAGTACTCAGTGGTCTTAGGACAGGGGTTGTTCGTTTCAGGCGGGGAGAAAGGTGACCGGGAGTTTGTTTGAGATTCTCCTCCTCCATTCTTCTTTTACGTTTCGTAGTTTAGTCGGGGCGAAAGCCACATGCAGGGGTGCAGGGTGGGGGGATGGGTCTATAGTTTTGTTAGTTAGTTTAGTTTTTATGGTTTCTTTATCTCACGCTTTCCTTTCGGAATTGTTTCTCTGGTTGTATCGCTGCATTCACCATCGCAGCTGATTATTGTGGAGCTACCTGGTGTTTCACTTACTTGAGACTACAACTAGTAAAAAACCGAAAGTCGCTACCGTCCCTTCCCGCCCTTGTGGTTCTTTTACATCTACGGAGGAAAGGATATCTAGACTGCATGTCGGTGAGAGAGATCTTACCGGTGGCGGATGCTTGCATAGACTCAATGTGTTCGACTGGTCTCATATTAATCTTAATTGAACTTCCTACGAACTTTGACTCTCCTGGGGCGGCGGAGTTGTTACCGGATAGAATCCGCATGAAAGATCGGAGGGGTCAAGGATGAGACTGTTGGTCTGGGTCTGATTTCGGGGCTTTAGAGGACAAGGGATTCGCTAACGTAATGCTTGCGGGAGGTTGGGCGGTGTTCAACGTCTCCCCTGTCTGGCTCTGTCTATATTATTTTTGAGTACTCAGTGGTCTTAGGACAGGGGTTGTTCGTTTCAGGCGGGGGGAAAGGTGACCGGGAGTTTGTTTGAGATTCTCCTCCTCCATTCTTCTTTTACTTTTCGTAGTTTAGTCGGGGCGAAAGCCACATGCAGGGGTGCAGGGTGGGGGGATGGGTCTATAGTTTGTTAGTTAGTTTAGTTTTTATGGTTTCTTTATCTCACGCTTTCCTTTCGCTCTCCTTTCATAACGTTGGGGTATTATCCTGATTTCGTATGTATTCCAGTATCTGGTACCCGTACTTCATTTTCTATCCTGGTATCAATGGGTGGGCGGGGTCTGTGTGCCGGCGACTGCGTTGGGTTATAGATTGCTTTGTCGTACATCCTGTTTTGTGCTTGCTAGCGCAGGCGTCTCGGTCGTTCCCTTTAAATTGATCTGTGATTATTCTATTTTTGTACCTGCTCACTTTATCATAGTGTTTAAATGTATGGCACCAGATATGTCTGTTTCTTTTTCCTTGCTCTTTAGGTTGGGGGGGGTTAAACATAAAATTAAACCTTTGTCTTATCCTGTAACGTGTTGTGAGTTCAATACCATGTTTATCCTGATTCGCTGCCGGGTCTCAGGGTTGTCGGCTGAAGAGCTGTGTCATTTGATAATATGTGAGTCTTACTCTTATGTCGCGGCCGGCCCCTGCGGTTGTTGGCCCGTGTTTGTAATTTTATTGAACTTACAATAAAGGTTTTAAAATAAAATAAAATGAAAAAAACATATACCGAACCCAATAATGTTGAAGACAACCAAATGGTTCGGGGGATTGGAATGGGTGGACTATGAAAAAGAAACAAATTAAAACAAACAGTTCTTGCTCGATAAAAGATTGGGGGCACAATATGGGGGTCTATCTTAAAAACCACAGACAGCTGGAGAAAACAAAGCAGTCTGTGAGAGGTCCTCAATGAATCAAACCTGCCACGAGCACCATGGTGAACATAATATATATAAAATTGGATGGCTGGGTGATAGTTGCGCTGGGCTATGGTGATAGAGTGTCTATGTAAATAGTAAGGCAAGCTCAAAGGATATGGCGTAGGCCATCCACCAACAGCCAAATAGGTAGAGAAAAATCGATACCATGTAAATTGTAAACAAAAGGTATATCCTGAGCTAAGAGAACAGTGTAAGATATATACAACCCAAAAAACAAGTTGTGTATTCTTTGTTTCTTCTTCTTTTTCTTTTATTCAACAAATGATCTTCCCAACAGGGTCTAGCCGCCGACCCTGTTGGGAAGATCATCTTTTGTTTACCATGGTGAACATAGACCAGAGAAAAAGAGGGTGGATTAAAGGAACAGAACCTTCTCAAGGCAGCCACCTACTAACTAGAAAATAAACAGAAAACGGGTTCCTGCTTTTATACGAAGAATCATCTCAAACTGTTGAAGATTTATTGCATAACTGCAGGAAATGGGCTTATAGGTTGAGGGCAAATGACTTACTGTTAGGCAACAATCACAATCCTTGTCAGGATGAACCACAAAAGTCACAACATTAACCTGTGATTCACCCTTTGGTAGCTTGGCACAAAGCTGTCAGGTTTAACTTAGAAGCACTGTGTAAAGCATGTATGCAGCACACAAACAGTAATAAAGTAAAAAATTGACTAGAGTTAGGAATATGTAAATGTTTGTGTGAAATCTAGTGCCTAAAAGATCAAAGCAACTACAGCGGAAATCTGGTCGCAGGAGACCAGGGCAAAGTCAAAAGTTAAGACCAATTGCAATGGGGTGTGGGTCAAATACAAGAGGTAGATTAAGCCCGGTTTCAGCTTACCTTCTGACTTAGAAGAAATGTCAAGAAAACATTTTGTGGAAGGTAGAGTCTCAGTTGGACAAGATGAGATGAGAGGGAGCCTCTGGACGAAGTCTTGGTGAAGCAGTCAACAATAGGGAGCAAAGCTCCAAGTGGGAAAAGCTGGATTGTCGATGGGGGTGCTTGTCATCGTCGAGCCCAGTGAAGATTTCTACCTTCAGACTTAAAAGATTTTCTAGAGTTTGGATTCACCCAGTGGAATCAGGGTGCAGGCTGTAGTAAAAGAGGGCTCTGTGAGTTTGAATACAGTTCTCTGCAGGTCCTGTGAAGAGGATTTGCTCCTGTGGAGCAGAATGTAGTGGAAGCTGTGGCAAAGTCAACCCCACCACTGTTGCACCTTCGGTGGATCGGCTTGCAGGTAGTTCCTGGTCTCCTGTTGGTTCTCAGAACAGTTTTTTGTGAAAAATGTTCTAAGTCCCAGATTTTGGCAGTACGAGGCCACTCCAGCACGACATTAAGGGTCTACAGCCTGGGGGGGCACCACTAGGTGTGCTAGGAATCACTTCAGCAGAGACCGGCAGAAGGGTTCAATGCCACAGAAGCGTGTTATGTTACTGTAGCTTACACAGGAGTCACTCTGGTGGTGCTGAGTTCATGGAGCAGATTTATTTCTCCTTTTTCAGACAGTAGGGCAGCAAGGCAGTCCATTTAGCAGCAGAGCAGTACTTCCTCTGGATCTTCCACATATCCAGGAGTGTACTGAGAAGTGGTGCTGGAGGTTCAATACTTATACCTAGTACCAGCATTTGTGTGTAGGGGACACATTGCCTTCCCACTCTTCTGGCTCTGGGAAGTGCTTCCCTTTCCATTTCAAGGCTTCAAACTGTCTGGGCTGACAAAGGCTGGTGCCAGGTTCCTTGGTGGGTGGGTGCTGGAGGCACAGCCCTTTGAAGTGTAAGTGGGGCAGGATACAGCCCCACCCCAGCCATCCTGGCAGGATGGCCATCCTGCCCTCAACTTGTCCCCTTTATGGCACTGTCTGGGAAGAGTACACAAACCCCAACAGCAGAGCCCTTCATAGTCATGTGACCCAGGATACTGTCAGAAGGCACAAATTGTTAGAGAAAATGGCAACTTTCTTAGTGTGGCATTTTCAGAATTGTGACTTTAAATCGTACTTTACTATTAAATAGGATTTTAAATTACAAGTCATGTGAGTCTAAACAGCATATCTTTTTACGTTCCAAATCCAAAGTTAGCACTTATTCAGTGTAATAAGGCTAGCCAATGAGAGAGATAGACATTACAACAGTTTTTCAATGCTAGGACATGTAAAACCTAAACCCACATATCCTACACTTTACATACCATGTACTTTGCGCTATGGCCCTTTGGGGCCTAACTTAGAGGTGACTTAATAGTATTATAAAGGCCAATATAGGTATGGTAAAAGGTTCATTTTGCCAAATCGAAATGACAGTTTAATAGTGCATTACAGGCTTCAATGGTGGGCCAGGAGAATGTTTTAAAGTGCTCCTTTAGGGTGCGACATGAGCGCTAAAGGCCCACTAGTAGCATTTAATTTACAGGCCTTGGGTACATGTAGTACCATAAGCTAGGGACCTCTAAGTAAAGTGAATGTGCCAATCATGTGTAGACCATTTTCCCATGTTTTGAAGAAAGAGCACTAGCACTTTAGCACTGGTTAATAGAGACCTTAAGCTAACAAAAACTGATTCAGCACAGCAGGAGGTGTGAAGGTAAAACAATTGAGGGAATACCATGCCAAGGTTGTGAGGTCTAACAATAACCTAGTTGAAACTGCAATGCCAATAGACCTAATTAAAGTAAACACTTTTGGCTAATAATTGCTATTATGACAAAAATTTACACAAAGATTGTGCAATTGACTAGTGTTACAAAGTAATGGTGCTACTAAATGGACTAGATCATAGCTAGATACCCTCTTAATTCACATAATGACACACAGTTGTGAATATTTCATATGTTGACCAAAATCTAGAAAGCTGCAGTAGGCCCTTTCTGCAAGCAGAAACATTATAGAATATCAATGAGTCACTCCAGGGGCATAACGTAGGCCCCTGCGGCCCCTGTGGCTGCAATCTATACAATCTATTCTCAACTACGTAAATATGCTTCTCCAAATGTCTTAAAAAAAAAGCTGAAAAGAAGAGACACTTCCTGTGTGGGACGCGAGGTCAGCGTTCCACACTCTGCTGCTACGGTCCCGCCCACTCCCTTCTCAAAAGCGAGTGTGCGGAGCGGACACGTGCAGCACATCGACACCAGCCCAGTAAGAATCCTCAGTCTCCAGGCACAAACTATGTCAGATTTTTAACCAGCAGCGACCACGTGTATTTTAATCAGTCTTCCAGGCACTGACTCTGTCAGATTTTAACCAGCAGCGACTGCATGTAACCTAACTTAAAAAAATTATTTTGCACAGTACAACGTTTCGAAATACCAGCACTTTCACCCTCATAACTGCCCTTACCATCAGTGTATTGGTGTCCCCCTGGTCCGTCGTGGCTTGTGCCGATTGAACGGAGGGGCTAAAACACCATTTTGGACACCGAGAAATCACTCACTTCCTGTATGGAACGCAAGGTCAGCATTTCACACACTGCTGCTATGGTCCTGCCCACTCCCTTCTCAAAAGCGAGTGCGCCAAGCGGACGCGCGCAGCACAGCAACACCAGCCCAGTAAGAATCCTCAGTCTTCAGGGATAGTCTATGTCAGATTTTTAACCAGCAGCGACCGTGTGTATTTTAATCAGTCTTCCAGGCACTGACTCTGTCAGATTTTAACCAGCAGCGACTGCATGTAGCCTAACTTTAAAAATTGTATTTTGCACATTGCACCTTTTCAAAATACCAGCACTTTCACCCTCATAACTGCCCTTACCTTCAGTGTCCTGGTGTCCCCCTTGTCCGTCGCGGCTTGTGCCGATTGAACGGAGGGGCTAAAACACCATTTTGGATGCCGAGAAATCACTCACTTCCTGTGTGGAACGCAAGGTCAGAGTTCCACACACTGCTGCTACGGTCCCGCCCACTCCCTTCTCAAAAGCGAGTGCGCCGAGCGGACACGCGCAGCACATCGACACCAGCCCAGTAAGAATCCTCAGTCTCCAGGCACAGACTATGTCAGATTTTTAACCAGCAGCGACCGCGTGTATTTTAATCAGTCTTCCAGGCACTGACTCTGTCAGATTTTAACCAGCAGCGACTGCATGTAACCTAACTTGAAAAATTGTATCTTGCACATTGCACCTTTTCAAAATACCAGCACTTTCACCCTCATAACAGCCCTTACCTTCAGTATCCTTTTGTCCCCCTGGTCCGTCGCGGCTTGTGCCGATTGAACGGAGGAGCCAAAACACCATTTTGGATGCCGAGAAATCACTCACTTCCTGTGTGGAACGCAAGGTCAGCGTTCCACACACTGCTGCTACGGTCCCGCCCACTCCCTTCTCAAAAGCGAGTGCGCCATGCAGACGTGCACAGTGGCGTGCCAAAGGCGGGCCAAAGGCATGCCCGTCAGCGCCCGTCCGCGCCCAACAGTCGCCAGTCGCCAGGTACCCTGCCCGTTTCTTTTTTTTTAGCTGTTCTCCCCTGATAGCAGATGACTATTCTACAATATACGAGTCAGAAGCTCCACTCAAACACCGCACCCAGTCCTCTGCAAAGAAACCCCCCTTCCTTACAGACCAACGACTCCACAGAGCAGGAACACTCACAACTTAGTCGGCAACATATAACGGCACCCAGCAACCCTAATCACAGCTAAAGCAAGGCCTCACCGCATAAACCTAAACACCTGACTTGTCTACACTGCAATGCTCACTCCCTTGCTAAGCACGCACTAGAAATATGGTCACTGTTAGACACTGAAAAACCAGACCTATTTTTTGTGACAGAAACTTGTCTCTAAGACTCATCCTCACCTGACATCTTAATAGCCCTGCCTCCTGATTACAAGATGTTCAGACTGGACCGAACATGGAAAAGAGGAGGGGACGCTACAATTGTCTACAGGACAAATATCAAACTACATGTCATCGGCACCTTCCTAGCTAATTGGGGCGAAATATGCATGGTCACCATAATGACTGAAAATAAGGAGTCATGGAAAGTCGCCCTCCTTTACAGGCCAACCGGTATCAAAACCAATTTTGTCAACAAGCTCATGGAGATATTAGCCCCACATGTCCTGGTTTCCGGTAATTTTCTCTTATTAGGGGATTTTAATTATCACGCAGAACTAACCTTAGATCCGCATACTAGCGATCTTATCACCAGCCTCAACTCTTTAGGGCCTAATGTGCTAGCCACTGGCCCCACACACATGGCAGGCCATACATTAGATCTCCTGTTTACTAATTCACCGAAAGTCGAGATCGACCAAATACTCCCCGTCTTATGGTCAGACCATTATGTCATCAGGTTTAACATTGCTATTAACTCAACACAACATCAGGCCAGAAAACATGTGAAAATGAGCAGGCCATGGAACAAGATTAACCCGGACTCTTTCTCTACTCATTTCTCTCCTCCCCCCATCACTGAGCTCACCAACCCCAACAAGGCAGCCATCGATCTAGAGTGCGCTATTTTCTCCACTCTAGACATAATTGCCCCCCAAAAGTTATCCAGATGCCCTAACAAACCTTCCACCTGGTTCACCGCAAACTTGGAAAAAACAAAACTCTCGACCAGGGCAGCCGAGCACAAATGGCGCCAAACAAAGAACTTAACAGACAGACAACAATATAAAGCAGTACATAGACTTTATATGAACAAGATAGCCATATGGAAAAAAGCCTATCTAGGCAATAGGATAAATCAGGCACTTAACTCACACAGAGAGTTAGACAAAATTGTCAAAGAATTCATGAATCCCCCTGCCTGCCAACCCCCACTCATCGAGTCCCAGGATAGCGTCAACTCCATCTCAACCTATTTCCATGATAAAATCAATGATATCCATAAACTCTTCCCCCAGGCAACCGAATCAATCTTAACCAACTTGCCACCAAACAGACTACCACGGAACTCTCTCCCTCTCACATCACAGTGCTTAAAGAATTCCAACCTTTCTCAGAAACAGAAGTAGCCCACACATTGAACAAAATAAAACTCGGTTACCCAGTCGACCGAGCCTCTACTCAAACTCTAGCGAAAATTGCACCCATTCTGATCCCCGACCTCACGAAAACTCTTCATCTTTCACTGTCCCATTCCTCTGTTCCCTCCCACTGGAAGGAGGCCATTATTAGACCAATCCAAAAAAAAACTCTGCCGATCCCAAACAACTTTCCAACTACTGCCCAATCTCCCTTCTCCCAATGTTCGGTAAGATCATGGAATCATTAATAAATAGGCAATTATGCAAACATCTAGAGGCAAACCAGCTGCTTGATCCATCTCAATCGGGATTCAGAGCGTTTCACAGTACAGAAATGGCCCTACTCGAGAACGTTAACAACATCAGGATGACCCTCGATGCAAGACAATCTGCCATACTGATCTTGCTCGACCTGCCGGCTGCCTTTGACACCATCTCACACTGTATCTCTTAGAACGCCTGGAAGATATTGGTGTCGAAGGTCCAGCCTTACTCTGGATCAAAAGCTACCTGACTAATCGGCGCTCAAAGGTCTAAATCGGTCCTTTTACCACAAATACCCAGGAAAACGATAAGGGTGTATCCCAGGGATCAATATTGAGCCCCACGCTCTTTAACTTATACGTATCCCCTCTGGCACGGGTAATCAGGGCACACGATTTTGAAACTGTGTCCTATGCAGATGACACACAGCTAATGATTACCGTAGGCCCAGACCCCAGTGATGCAAAACTGAGATTCCGAAAAGTGCATGATCTCAATTAAGGACTGGATGACCAATAACTTTTTGATGCTTAATGCTGGTAAAACAGAGATCATGCTTTTTGGAAACGCCCACAAACACTGGACAGACGGATGGTGGCTAACAACATTGGGACCATGTCCCTCTCTCAAGACCTCAGTCCGGAACCTGGGGGTGACAATTGACAACAAACTGTCCATGGCTGACCATGTCAACAAGATAGTGCACACCAGCTTTGGACTGATGCTCATTTCTAAAATTATTTTCATATGGATCCCCCTTCCGTCCCTCATTACCTTAGTCCAAGACCTAATCATAAGCTGTATGGATTATGGCAAAGCAATACTTGCGTCCATCAACTACAGTCTCCTGGCAAAACTCCAGGTTCTGCAAAACACCGCAGCCAGAATGGTACTTGATCTCCCCCCAAACCCGCACCCCCTTTGTGCTCAGCCTCAGGGCATTGCACTAGCTCCCTGTAAAGAAACACATTAGCTTCAAACTATGCTGCCTAATCCGTAAAACCATCAATGGACTAGGACCAAAATATCTAGAAAAAACTCACAAACTACTGTCTGATCAGAACCCTCCGGTCCACTAAGAAGTTTCCTCTAACTGTTCCCAAAGTCCGTACAGTTAGAAACGTTGACAGGTCTTTCTCTAAAATAGCCCCAGATACTCGAAACGTCTTGCCCCCACACATCAGGACTGAACCCAACAACCAGAGGTTCCGAAGAAACCTAAAAACCTGGCTTTTCTAGTTGTCTGGCTACCTGTTCCTTCTTCTGTGCATCTGCAAGCGCTCTGAGACCTACGGGTGACTTATGCGCTACATAAATACAAATACAAATACAAAGAGATTGATAGCATTAGGAAAGTTATAGTAGCCCAGTCCCACCAGTTCTTCATCGATTAAATGAATCATCTTCACAAGCCTGTGCACCTTGACAATATAGGGCCAATGTTGTTTGAAACACCTTTCAAACATAAAACGGCAAACTGGAATCAAAATAAACAAGAGTAATAGATGAATACACAGTATTAACCACTCCATAGAAAAAATGTAAACCAAGGACCAGCCCTAGCACATAAATCCTCAGGAGACCTATCACAAAGAGGACTAACCAGAAAGCCCAATACATGCAAGAAGAGCAAATCTATCACACCTTTAACAGAGAAACAACCGACAAAATCCACAAGTAAGAGGCAGATCAGAAATTAATCCAAACCGACCATACCAACCTGGGATGTATGTCGTTACAACGCATACTTTTACAACGCTTACCTTTACAACACATTTTTTACACCGCAACATCCATTACAACGCATTCCAATACAACGCATGCCATTACAACGAAATCTTTGAAACTACCTTTACAACGCATTCCACTACAACGCATACTACATTTACAACGCATACCATTACAACGCATACCATTACATTGCATGTATGGTAAGTATTGGATAGTGTAGGGGTAAAAATTACTATTCTAACTCCAGGGGGTGCAACAGTAGGGTAAGTGTTGGATAGTGTAGGGGTTAAAATTACTATTCTAACTCCAGGGGGTGCAACAATAGGGTAAGTATTGGATAGTGTAGGGGTACAAATTACTATTCTAACTCCAGGGTGTGCAACAGTAGGGTAAGTGTTGGATAGTGTAGGTATGCGTTGTAATGGTATGCGTTGTAATGACTGCGTTGTAAAGGTATGCGTTGTAGTGGTATGCGTTGTAGTGACATGCGTTGTAATGGTTGCGTTGTAATGGCATGCGTTGTAATGGATGTTGCGGTGTAAAAGTTTTGTTGTAAAGGTAGTGCGTTGTAAAAGTTGCGTTGTAAGTGTTGTTTCCCACCAACCTGAGACTGAGGAAACTGAAATGTTAGAACTTTCAGTGCAACAGCAAGACCTGATACATCTGTAGCATCATTAAGAGGGTGCATGGTCTGTAGATGTCCTGGCTCCCTTTGCGCCTCACCACTTCACCAGCAAAATAAGACACAGACCTCTCAGCCGAGAAAGAGCAATATTGTTCCTGTGTACATTTAACGTTTTGCATTCCCTAAGATTATTTGCAGTGCTTAATTTGTAAAAAACACGTAGTGCAAGGGCTCTCGACAGGAGGACACTAGAGCTTGCACCATCCGTTGCCCAAGCAGCACTCCAATGACAGCACCAACAAACAACTAATCATCACACTCTTAAACGTGTGACCATTCATACTATTACCGGCCACTCAAACTATACGAAAGGCTTTGTAGGCACATACATATAATTGGAAATTGAAATGCAAATAATAAACAGAAGTTGTTGTGCTCGTACCTAAATTGGCAGACGCCACTCATGTGGCAGACAGTCATAAGCCTCATAAGCCCCGGTGCTGGCAATTAAGCACTGTATTTGCTTTTTCCGGGATTGCAAGTTTCTCTAGTTTTTCATGCATAATATTAGTCAAGTATAGTGTGTATTGTGAAAAGAGTTCTTTCTATGTAGCTGTGTGAGTTGAGGTTATGGTTGCACCACAATTGAGAGCAGAGCAGTTCAGGTCCAAAGCAGTGCTATTTTCTCACAGTGCTTGTCAGCCAGTCATAAAAGAGGTCACACATACGTATCCAATCCTTGGCCTCTCTGTAGAGCGCACAAAGCAATGGTCAGGTGTGCCAATTGTAATTGTGCTTTAATGTGAGTGTGTGTGATGGAGGTGCGCAGTTGTCAAAATATTGACATGGCAAAAGGTAAACAAAATACAGTGGGTATAGGTGATTGGGTGCAATGTGTGAGGGGGGATTGTTAAAGTGGCAGAGATGCAACGAAGTAAATGCAGGAGACAGTTAAAAGAGGATGCTGAGGAGGAAAGAGATGAGGTGTGAGATATGCAGATTGAGTGTTTCAGAAAGATATGAGGAGAAAAAAACACAAATGTCCAGGAAAGAGACTGCAGTACAGAGTGGTGTGAAGAGGAGCACGGGAGTGGTTGAGACACAGTCTGAAGAACTCTCCCCTGCCCCAGACCTTAGTGATTCGCAGTCTCCTTAATAAGTTCAATCTTCATGATCACTCACGTAGGTGTTCCCAACGTAGCACCTTGCGTGCACCCCCTAAAACCTCACCTAGAGACGCCACTGCTGATCCATAGAAAGGGATAAAAACTGCTGTAAAGACAACTTCAAAATAATACCACTACATATCAATGAAGAAACCAAACGCAGAGGCATCGAGATAAAGCCTGGGTACACCCAGATAACCAGATGTAAAGAGAGCAATGGAAGCCGACAAGAAGAAACAAAAGGGGACTTCAGACTCACAATCAGCACCATCAACTGACCCGATGCAGAAAAGCCCCCCACCCAACATGACAACAGGCAGGAATTTTAGGATAGAACCCATACACAAAAGACAACAAACAGACGTAAACCGAGCAACTAATGCAAGCCACGGCAGCTGACAGTACATGTGTGTTCTAACTGAAGGAAAACACTTCACTAACCTACAAATCAATGTTATTTAGCAGTTGTATAATTGAAGAAGTATATGAAAATGCAGCCATTTATCATTAGTAAGCGGAACAAGGGCTAAAATGATCCTTCTTTGAAGAAAGCAAAATGAGGAAAGACGTTACTCAAGTGACTGACACGTCTGATATGATTACTGTCCATCCGATACATTGTTATATTGCAACATCTATATGATGCCAGATCAGATACCAGGAAAGACAAATTTCTGTCCTGAAAAATCATAACTAAATCAAGTCAAGGCAATGAGGGGGCATTGGGGTCATTAGATCTGTTACCAAAGGAAACATACCAAAAACATGATGATAAATTGAGGATTGATATGCATATGAATAAAATATTGAAAGTATTATTCCATCTAAGGGAAAACATTTACCTTTGTACACTGTACATTTAACTGCTAAACTTCACTATAGAAGACCTCCTACTCTACACAGCCAGAGTCTCCCCTCTCCCAGTCTTAGTATCTGCCTGCTGTCCATCCTCAGAGCAGAAAAGCACTCACCCCTCTATACTAACCCGCGCCAGGCATTAGTAACTCACCCTCACCTCGTCTTTCTGTGGCTTCTGGTACTTATAGTCTTGCAAAAAAAAGAAACTACAAGCACATGAATGAATAAAGCACACACGTCTATCAGGGTATGAAGTGTGAACTGAGAAAGTCTTAGAGGGTCTCTCATTTCATTGTGTTGCCCCCACCCCAGCTCTAGAACAGGAGCTCTTCTGACAGTCAGCATCAGTAATTCATCCTGATCCCGTTTAATTTTACATTATGGTTCCTAGAATGTTAGATTAATTATAAATAAAACAGAAGAACTAGTATCATAAATCTCAGAGCAATATAGGTCTACGAGCTTCACTTGCAAAAATGTTTTGCAGTCGCAAATTTGCAAAAATGCAGTGTTTGCGAGGGAAAAAAAACTTTTTTAAAATGTATTAATGTATTTGAGCACTTTTACAAGTCAGAAAATTATTTCTCACTCATAAAATGGCTTTTGTGATTCATCATGACTCGGAAATAGGAAGGGGCGAAAGAGGTACCCCCTCATATATGCGATTCGTAGAATATTTCAATGTCTTTTTGTTCTGGTACTTGATTTCCAAGCGGAAAGCGGTCCTCGTCGTGGGCTGTGCACACATGCAACTGAGAGTTATGTAGCCAAAACGTTAAAGGTCACTTCCCTGAAGGGAAAGCTTAGGGGGTTGAGCCTCAGCTGCGGACACTTGCAGGTCACAGGTTAAAATTAAAATGCTTGGTAGGTTTATGCACATACTGCGGAGATGTGCAACCTAAAGGCTACAGGCTGCACTCCCAGTGTGATAGCATGCGAGGCCAATGCACCTGCTGCAGAGTTCAGTGCATAAGATTGTGTTTGCATAATATGTTAGAGAGATATGTACTTGGGGTTAAGCTTCGACGCGGAGGATCTGGGCGTCACCTGCCAGTGGACACTTCCAAAATCAGTAAAAGTGTTTAGGGGGTTAATCTGCCTGCTGCAAAAGGGTGTGTGAGTGTCTGTGTATCTGTGGGCACATGCCTTATCACAACGTTTATTTTCACACTATAGATGTCACGGTCATTTCATATATGTTCTCCCCTAGTTCGTCTCATGTACGCAAGCGCAAGAAGGCAATAATGATGAAGAGGTTGGGGAAGGGTGATGATGGCACCATGTATTATAAGGAATAACAAGTCACCGACCCTACATAATGAGGATAAAGAAACCCCCACAGAGTTCTCCCAGGCTCATTCTTCTGTGTGGTCGTGGAACGCTTCAGTGCCATGCATTATCATGTGTTACTTTATGCCACACATTTTAGTATTCATGGTTGCAGTTTTATAGCAGTGTGAACCAAACCCTGGTTCTGTACTGGGTGATGCAGTACAGGATCCTGAGCACTTGAAGAGCAGAGGGTTCTCAAACTGAGTTTAAGGTGTATCATAGGGGAGCTGCTCTGGTGGATGGGTTCTGCGGGCCAGATAACTCGAGTGGCATCTGTGAATGCTGCTGGTAATAGTTAGTCGTCCTTGCGTATTCCAGCTGCATTACTGGGATTGCAGAGTTTAGGTTCATAAATTACAGCTCACCCTATTAATTTCAGTAGAAGTGTGATCTTTGTTTTTTGCCCCCCAGTACATTGTCTGTACAGGAAACGTTTCTGATATTTCTGTTTGAGAGCTACATTATTCAGGCAGTTGGGTCCCCAGCGCTAAGAGGATGACTAGACAATTAATTGTATGACTACAGTGCCGGGGTGCAATTACCCCGGGAGATAGACATCAGACCGCGTTGCTTCATTTATGCTCACAGTTGAGAATATCTCATAGCCGCTCTCTCAAGTGTGATTTTTATTAGGGTCTGACTCACTACATACATTTGAAACTGAAAGAAGACAGAGGGGCTTCTACTTTGAAGTTTGTAAAGTGTATATAGTGATTGAAGTGAGCTGGCTTTAACTTTCCACCTCTCTAGAAAGGCTGGTTGCACTGCCAAAGAACACTAGCCGCCAGTGTGCGAACATCACCGTCTTTCACCAGCACCATTGCCAAAGCGGCAAGAAAAAGTTCAGCTCACATTATGCAAAAAAAAAGTGACATTTCAGATCCCTTATTGTTATAGCTGTCATGTTGCATAGTATAACCAGCATTTCGTGACACTCTTCTTCACTATGGCTGAATTTAAGTGAGGCGCACCTCTGTTTTCTGATTGGCACTAAACAAAGATAAGCGCTAAATTAGTAAATATGCCTGAACTCCGAAACCTTTAGCACCCAGCGTCCAACTCTCAATGTTCTTTTTGCCAAGGCTGTTTTTCATGATAAGGCCCCTGGTTCACACAGCTTTTTCATGACTAAGGTTCTCTTACCCCTCATAATTTAGGAGTAGTTCATGATTAGTTCATGAAATATCTTCAAAACAATTTTGCAGATGACCGTTAGCAGGCATTTTGTTTGATCAGAAAAGTAAGTGAAAACTTTCAGAAGGTTTTTCCTTCATGCTTTAACACAAATAACAAGCAAATGGCCACTCAATCTCATAACATTGCAGTTTCATAAAATTTGAACTTTGCAGACCCCATCTTTATCCACCATTCAACTCAACTCTATTGGCATTGCCAATTCCTACAGCAACCTGAATATGCCAAGGGCTTTTTATTGTTAACTGGAAGATTCAACATGACAAACGAAAACATTTCCTGGCCTACGTTAGGTGCAAGTGGAGAGCAGGGATTGCAAACTAAAAGGCAGAGCATTGTCTACTGTGAAGTTAATCAAAGGGGAAGATTTGATAAGACACCTGCAATGACAGGCTTAAAAAAAACACTGCAGTTGGGAAAGGTCAATTTGAAAGCACATCTTTACAATGCATTTGTTCTTCCATTAATAATGTGGAACATATACATACACCTGCACTGTCATCTGTCTTCAGGGAGGCCATTAAACTAAAGAATGAGAATTCTCAAGTTTGAGCTGAGATCTATAGCAATATTAGGTTTATGGTGGAGGGCAATTTCAAAAGAATCCAGAAGCCATTTAACTGATGAGCCACTGACGCGGCATCTTATTCACCTAATACAGAGTTGTCTTAAGACCTGGCAATCAATAGTCAACTAAGATCATCGTAAAATTAACCTGGTGCTATTGACATTTCAAGAGTGACATTAACATGCAGCTATTTCCGATCTGACATGAGTTGACACCTATCAGGGAGGCACCAACCTACCTGATGTCCTGGTGCAGTGGACAGAACAATGGGCAGATGCTTTGTTGAATGCCTGCCACACTCGTGCTCGGAAGTACCGCAAAGGGTTTTAGAACCTACTCGCTGTGAATCTGGCTTATGCAGTGTAAAGAGCGGGCGCCCCAGCCAAGCTGAGTGGGCTTCTATGTATGTGAAATCCAGAATTTATACCTGCTGCAGCTGCTTACATAATGTTCGTATTGTGTCTTAGGGAATTTGTCACTGAAGTTCAAATCTGTAGAGAGTGTCTGGACTATGATCTCCCAAAGGCAGAAGAGTGATCTAACTGTGTCTCCCGCCTCCAGCACATCAGAGCCACAAGTTCCCAAGGGGAGAGGTAATTCAGTTCATGCTGTGATTTTGAATCTGGCTACCTTTTGAAGTTTTGTAACGTTTTAGTCATGGAATAAACTGTCTGAGTTACCTTTTCTTGCCAAAATCACCACATGTCATATCAATATCTTGGCAAATTATTTTGAAAGTCAAACCATATTTTTGATTCTTCTCAGAATGGCTTCAGACCTCAATATAGCACTGACTCCGCACTGCTGGCGGTTACTGAGCCCCTATGCGACTCGCTAGATGAGGTCAGACCTTCTGCTTTGATTTTGCTTGATTTAAGTGCCTCGTTTGATACTGTAGCTCATGAGATCCTGCTGCGTCGTCTACAGGAGATTGCCATTGGCAGTGTGGCACTAAATTGGCTCACCTCCTTTCTAACCGATAGATCCTTCCAGGTCATCTCCTCTCCCTTCAAGTCCCATATTCAAACGCTACATTATGGGGTCCCCCAGGGCTCCGCACTGCGCTCAACCCTGTTTAATATTTACAAGGTCCCATTAGCTCAGGTGGAGAAATCACATGACATCACACTGGTATCCTATGCTGATATTACGCAGCTTGTGATCTCCTGCTACGTAATTCCACACAGATTCCTGCCAATGCAGAGTAGATGGTGGCCAAGTGCCTTCAGCTAAATTCTAGCGAATCTGAAATTCTTCTCTTAGGGAGAGATATCCATGAATGGGGCGATCACTGGTGGCCCTCCTTGTTAGGACCACCTCAACAGCCCAAAACGGCAGTAAAGAACCTGGGTGTCTGGGTCGACAATGCGTTGATCTTTGAAGCCCAGGCAAAATTGGGTGGTAGGTGTCTGCTTCGGACTCCTACAAGGTCTAAAACCCATTTTGGGATTCTTCGACTCCCACACTCGTCGGATGTTTAACCAGTCCACTATGCTTGCTAGGCTGGATTACTGAAATGTGCTGTTTTTGGGCTCCAATAAGACCGTGATCAAAAGACTTCAGATATCCCAAAGTGCTGCGGCACAGCTTCTATTCGCCCTCCCGTTTTGTCCAGACTCTGGCTTCATCCAGAGGCTGCACTGGCTCTCAGTGGATAAGAGAATCCTCTTAAAGGCCCTATGAATTACTCATAATCATAAATCGTAATCATACGTTCTTATATAGCGCCTTTCACCATAAGGTCTCAAGGCGCTTGCTTTGGGAACCCGTCCTGGCTTTTCCCTGCGAGATAACCCCTACTGGGCATCCCCAAGGTGAAAGCCAGACATCCCATAGCGGTGGGGCCGTAGTGGAGATTAAGCAAGCTATTACCCAGAGTTGCAGAGTGTGAACCCATGATTCGAGTAGGCACCAAGGCGAGAATTATCGAGTCCGTGGACATTTTTGAGCTCAAGACCCTGCCGCGTCGGGGATTGAACCCTGGTCCCGGGTCTGACCTCTGCATCAGGGTCTGCCTCCTCTAACCCGTGAGCCACACTTCTGCACATAAAATTCTCATCTATCAGGGTCCTCGCAACCTATCCAATTTGCTCCGTCCTCATGTTACCTCTTGAGCCTTGCACTCTGCTAAGCTTCATTTAGACTGTGTTCCTCAAGTTAGAAGAGTGAGAGCAGGAAGGCGCTCCTTCTCCGCCAAAGCTCCCACTCTCTGGAATGCTCTTACTCTGTCCATTAAGAGCATCCAGAAGTGCCGTGAAGACAGGGCTATTCTCTGTCTAATCTTCAGTTCCTCTGCCTTTCTCCTCTCTGAAACTAGCGCTGGGCGCTTTCCAAACACTTTAACATAATGTTAGAAATGGGGGTCTCTAGTTAGCAGAGGTAGCTACCTTTGTCCAAATAGGGACCCTTGCTTCTAGTCAGGGTAAGGGGGATACCAGCCTGTGCATGTATCAGCGGTGGGGCCGGGTGGGGGGATTCCAACGGATGATGACAATGGGAAATTAATTATTTATTGCATTTTTCCTCAGCATCGTCTCTTGGAATCCCCCCATCTGCCCCTCCACCCCACCGCTGTTACCTGCATGGGCCACGGCTGGGGGATACACACTTTAGATAACCCCTGCTCACCCCCTGCGTAGCTTGGCATGAGCAGACAGGCCTATCCCAAAGGCAATGTGTTAAGTATTTGTACTCAAAACACCCAGTAATACAGTGATAACACCACAAATGGACACCACACCAGTTTAGAAAAATGTTGTATCTATATCTAAACTCAGAAGAACAAAATGAAAAAATCCAACATACAAGTATTAGGATTAGGATTTTCAAAAGGTTTCAAACAACTGGGTCCATAGAAAACTATGGATGAGCGATTTCTCTCAAAGTATCTGTATTTGCGACAAAATTCACAAGGCCAAACAGCAGAAGAGATGGGAAGTATCAAAAACACAAAGAGATGTGTCAGTTACTGAAACCATGGAGATTCGATGCAACAATTCTGCTGCATGCAAGAGAAGTGATGTGTCATGTTTAGTCTGTAGGGGAAAGTGATGCGTCGACTCCAAGATGATTCTGGTTTGTGGAAGATGCGTTGGGAAAACTTACAGAACAGGTAGGTTGTGTGGAAATCTCGGATGCATCGGAGTGAAGCATGCTGCCTCGGTTACTTTAGCAGTAATCAATTGATGTGTCGATTCTTGCATCTGTGACAGGTGCTGCGTTGGTTTCGGCAGCAGTGCCGCGATGCGTGGAGATTCTTCTCGCACAGCCCCACTGCATCAGAAAAACAGCCGCAAGAAGAGCGATGTATCAATTTTCTTGTAGTTGGGTTCATTTATTTCAGCTTCGAACAGCAAGAACAACGTCCAGAGGCCCAACACAGTCACAGGCACCTCTTGGCAGGTCAGAACTCCCAGCATGGAAATTCAGGGGAGGGGTGGTTGAAGTCCTTGTGTCCCTGATACTTCAGAACAGGAGGCCAGCTCACATTCAAGCCCTTGGAGATCTTACTCAAGCAGAGGGACACAGCAGACAGCAAAGTCCTTCTCCTTTGCATTCACAGAAACAACTACTGCAGGCCAACCCCAGACAGCACACAGCAAAGGGGCAGCACTCCTCCTTCAGTTTATCCAGCTCTTCTCCTTGGCAAAAGTTCCTCTTGAATTCCAGAAATAATCTAAAGTTCAGGGTTCTGGGTCCCAATTTTGATAGCACAAATCTTTTTGTTCTTTGGTGTCAGAGTAGCTCTTTGCCCAGCCAAAACTAGTTCTGTCCTCTCTGGTGCAGCTGCCCAGCAGGAGGTGGGGACAGCATTGTCCAAGGCAGATTCAGGTGTGAAAAAATATCTCCTCCCCCTACTCTAAATGCAGGCCAAGTCTATTCAGCCCAGCCCTGGCTTATCCAGGAAAAGCAGAACACACATCAACCCCCAAGGCCATCTGAGCGAATGCACATCCCCTGCCCTTGTCATTTAAAAGCCAGACAGTCAATCCACAAACCAGCAGAGGCACACAGGATGGCTAAGCAAGGAAATGCCCGCTTTAAAAGTGGTATTTTCAAACACACAATATAAAAAGCATCTTTACTAAAAGATGCATCTTTATATTCTGAGTGCAGGCATACTAAACTTTATCTTCCGATCTTTTCCCAATGGGAAGTTTTATTTATAAGATATTACAAATTAACTCCAATTTTATCCTATGGGGCAAGATAACCTTTCAAAGGTGAAAAACTAAATTGGCAGTATTTCCATATCCGGACATGTCACAGACACAGTACATGACCTACCTTTCACATATACGGCACCCTGCCCCGGGAGGTACCTTGGGCCTATCTTCGTGGTGCCTTACATGTAAGAAAATGGAAGATTAGGGCCTGGCAAGTGGGTGCACTTGCCAGGTCGACATGACAGGTAACAAACTACGCACAGACACTGCAGTGGAAGGTCTGAGATACCTCTTCAGGGCTACTCATGTGGGTGACACAATCAGTGCTGCAGGCCCACTAGTAGCATTTGATTTACGGGCCCTGGTCCACTCAGGTTACTAGGGGCTTTTCCAGTAAATCAAATATGTCAATCATGGATAACCAATCATGTTCACAGTTTACGCAGAGAGCATATGCACTTTAGCACTGATTAGCAGTGGTAAAGTGCCCAGAGTCCTAAAGCCAACAACAACAGGTCAGGAAAAAATAGGAGGAAGAAGCAAAAGGTTTGGGGATAACCCTGCAGAAAATGCCATGTCCAACACATTCCATAACATATGTAACAAATGTGATTTGTATCCTCTCTTTAAAGCTATTTTACCCTAATTAATGGGTCCATCCATTTAAACCTGACATGGTGAGAGAAATGACAACCTGCGACTGAGCATATATGATTATTGAGGCATAGGAGAAACAATACATCATGTCTCCCAGCCACCAGATAAGCACCCAACCGGAGGAACCTTAAAAGATTCTATTGTGGGGTATTTCATCTTGGAACACAACCTACTTATCACACATCTCCATTTCAAAAGAAAAGTATTAATATACAAATAAGAGAAAAATGCAAACATATAACCTGAAAGAAACACAAAACCATTGCAACTGGAGCACGCCATGTATAGCATCACTCTAACAGCTTTTGGGCAGCCATCACTCACGACTTCTGCAACAGAAGTCGTGCACTATTGCATGATCTTGTAGGACAAGATCATGCAATAGTGCATGATCTTGTCCTACACAAATAGTAGAATCCATAACATCTTCATGAACATCTTGCTGGCTCTAGTGCGATCACAGAATCATGATGATCGGAGGTAACAGTAGCCTTCTATTGAACTTCTTGTGAGTGAGAATCTGTGATTTTTTGCTAGTCTTCCCTTGTGCCACTAGTGTCCATTGCCCAACTTGACTAGATTTCATTTAACCTTCTACACATATGGAGGCTCCCAGACCAAAGAGAACCATTTCTTTAATTAGCAGGGTTTCTTTATCCTTGCCCAAACCTGATCTTCTATGCAGATCTGCCACATGTACTACATGCCTTCTACTAATCCAGTTAGATTTATAATCTGCACTTATCCCTTCAGTTCTAGAAACAATCACAACAGGTTCAATTCAGATGATGCCTTTGTCTTCCTTAATAATTAAAATGGCAGCTTTACAATTTCTTCGTGTGAGGTCATGCAGTATGCCCATAGTTATTTCTTTCATGCTTCACCAAATTTGCCACCACCAGTATTCATACCCTGAGCACAGTCTTCCAGAAATCTATTACATGTTTTCACCATTTAATTGCTTTTCAGTCTACATAATGGTGTCCTCAGATGTAACAACACATCTTATCAAAATGTCTGTCATCGCATCTGAAGTTAATTTCAAACCATTCTCTTTAAGAATAGTTCTGGACACCCTTTCTTTTCTCAAATTGAATACAATAATTGAATAACCTTTTCACATAGTAAATCCCATGAGGCAGCACATGAAATGACCTTAGAAACCTAACCATACCTTTTGCCAAGCCCTGCTAGGACCACAATAGGTACTTCCTGAGGAGGTTTCACAACAATATGTTTGTCACTAGAAGTGTGCTGACTGAAGTCTCCAGTCTTCCTGTCAACATTACTGTACATCAAGGGCCACCTCTACTCTTCACGCAGATATCTATTAGTGAAAGTCGCACCCATGTGCCCCTGATTTGCAACTTCTACAATCTTCCTACCCAGACCTATGTGGAAAACAACTTTTATCGCCTTAATAAATTCTATCCCCCTTGGACAAGTCACTGAAAAAAATCACACTCTCTCTCTCCTGGCCACCATTCCACAATAAATCCAAGAACTTCCCACATGGTTTTGGCCTTTTCCACTTCCAGTTTCACTTCAGCATGTTCTTACATACAATTGCATCCATATAGATGTATACACTAATGCATGCATCCACATGTTTTAACTTTTTTACTTCATTTTAGACTACTGGTAATCTGGATTAACAATTACATGTGACATTGTGTTGCCCTGGAATGTGTTCCACTTTGGAATTCTGTTCCAGCGGTTCAATTGACTGTCTAGTTAAATTGGTCTTTGTTTTTTTAATTTATTTTGTAGCCATAGAAAATATCCACTAGTAGATAATTGTCCTGTCTCAACATTAAAGGCCACCTCGAGAGACAAGCTTTGAATCCGTTGACACATCATACTCAGGCCAACATTTCTCTCTCAACCAGTGGGTACCTAAGTTCCACGCCCATCAAAGTTCTGATGCCAACCTCTTCGTCAACTCTTTCTTATTTTCCAATTAGCCCAACAGTGCTCCCGGACCATATAAACTTATGTCTGCTATGACTGAACATGGGGCAACCCTCGACAAACGATAGTTACACCAGTGCTCCTTAATTATTCGTGTGATTTTAAGAAAAGCATTTTGACATTCACTATCCCAGAGATATTTAGCATTATTCTTTAGAAGAGGAGGTACTGGCAAAACCCTTCGTAACATTGCAAAATAATTACATAAACAAGAAAATGAGGGTAAATAATTTAAACCTGATCTGAGACAATGTGCTATTTGTGTTTCACTGGTGGGCATTTTTAAATACTATGATGGGATATGTATAATCTGTGATTCCACCCAATCTGTCTTCCAGCACATTTTATATTTCAAGTGCCTGCATACCCTCTAGGGTGTTTAGTGTGCTCCACAAATCAATATAACATAACATAACAAGCCCATTCACCCATTACATGCTATCTAACTTAGGAAATCGCTTAACATCAGCCTGTACTACCACCCTAGCATGCTGATAGTATTTTTTGCAAAATACAGCTTTCCATTGAGGAGTCCTTCTTTGATAGCGATGTGAGTCAAACAGTAACTTAGGGGCCAGATGTATGACCCTTCCATTTTGCGAGTCCCAAATTACATCATTTTGCGACTCGCAATATGGAATGTACAACAGTGTCTCAGACACTGTTTGCGATTTCCAATGAGGTTGAAATTGACCTGCCTCATTTATATTCATGAGGCAGGTCCCAATTTGTGACTCCATTGGAAATGGCCAGCACTCACAGGGATGGTAGTCTGTTGCGGTTAGCCGATCACTTTGACGGTGACTGAATTTTTAATAAAGCAGTTTTTAATAAAATGCAGCCCGTTTACCTTAAAGGAAAGCGGGATGCATTTAAAAAAGAAAAATGAAATATTTCTGTTTCATTTTTTTAAAGTAGGCAGTGGTCTGTGGTACAACTGCCTGCTCTTAAAAAATATTTTCACTGCCAGTCACAACGGTGGTGAACTGAGAGTGTCTTGCGACCGCAATGTTTGGTCGCAAAACAATCGTACAAAGAAGTACGCCCTCGGCACGACCCTTCCTAATAGTGAGTTGCAAACTCTATAGGTTACCAAATTGCAAAATAGGGTTTGTACATTGTACAGACCTATTTTGTAGTCGCAAATTGACCGAATTCCTGTTTGCTACTGCAAACAACTGTTTGGCCCTTAGTAAATTAATTTTGCTTCCTTCAAAAGCCACAGTAGAAGGATCTGATGGAAGAAAAGTTTTATGTTGCTAGTTGTTTACATAGTTTTCACACGAAGTTATGGCAATTATCACCTCTGAGCCTACATGAAGATCAATGCTCCTCTCATCACTAGTGATGTTAATTTTGGGATCCTTGCACAACTGCCTCCTAATAAAGACAACCATTTCAACAGTTAATACTAAATTGTCCATGCTGCAACACACGTCCTCATTTTCCCTACCATCTCTGGTATTCTCATTCACTACAGTTTCAACTTATATATAGTTCTTCTCCCTCTGTACATCTTACTTTAATGACCTACCGTTCATGCTTGCTTCAGATCTGATCTATGGCTTGAAAATACTTAGGGCCCGATTTAAAGTCTGGGGGTCAGGGTACTTCATCACAACAGTGAGAGATTACACTGCCTGCCAAATTCTCAGACCACCCATCCAATTTTGAGTCAGACGGGCCTTCAGTTTATTCTGACAGAGTAAAACTTACTTTGTTAGTGTAAACCTTCCTCCGAAAGTCCGAGGGAGTATGGCTTATGTAGGTAAGCCACCCAACTGTCCGCCCTATTTAGTGATAACAGTCGGATTGCTTTTTTTAACTGTCCATCACTGCCAGGAATATCCTGGGGGTGAGGGACAGTACAAATAAAAGGATAAAACCCCCATGGTGCTAGGGCCATTAGTTTGTACTTTTTCAAAAACAAACTCATGCTTTGGTAGTTTATTTTTAGAAAAGGAAAAACTTTCAAAAGTTTTGTGTGTCTGCCACCAATTAGGAGCATACATAACATTTTTAAATGGCTTTGTATGAACTGCCATGACAACGGTTCATATAAAAGTATAGAGTTTACAGGTCCTCCTCGACCTTTTCTTCGCATTCAACACAGGTAATCATGACAACCTCCTTGCCATTTGGAAAAATAGGATGGGCTTTCTGGTCAGGTGCTGCAATGGTTCTCGTCCTTCCTTCACCACAGATCTCACAGAGTCAAAGGCAATTCACTCTCTCTCCCAGCCCTCTCCAGTTCTCATGGGGGTTCCTCAAGGGTCCTCCCTATCTCCTATCCTCTTCAACCTGTTCTTGGAACCTTTAGCTAACTCATTAAACTCCACTAACATTCTCTTCCATATGTATGCGGATGATACGCAACTCTATTTGAAAATCTCTTCCCTGGAAAACATAATCTCACTCAACACTACCCTAACATCTACCCAAAACTGGTTAACTGAGAACCATCTCCTGCTCAACACCTCCAAAACGACATTCCTGCTCACCTCCCCTCCCAACCACATCCCCAAGCTTGGCATGTGACACCTCACTGCCTTCAACTGCACTTGTCTCATCATAGACTCAGCCAAATCGCTCTGAGTCACCATGGACAAGCACCTAAATATGAAAAATCTTAGCAGTAATGTGTGTAAGGGAGAAAACCACTTGATGAGGACACTCAGAAATATCAAACCTTTCCTTCCACAAAATGATTTCAAGGAGGTGGTCCAAGCGCTTGTCTTGCCAAGGCTGAACTATGGCAGCACTACCAACTGTGGCCTGCCCAAATACACCCTGGCTCCACTAATGGCATCACTGAACACAGCGGCTAGACTGGTTACAGGGACCATCCGAAATGAGCACACATCCCCAGTCCTGAAATCTCTTAAATGGTTGCCCTACAAAGCACAAATTCAGTTAAAGATTGCTGTTCTGGCGCACAAAGCTCTTCACTTCAATACTCCCAGGAACCTTGTACAAAAACTTCAGCTATCTTGTGGTGCAAGAACCTCAAGAAGTGCCAATACTTTCCTCTTCAAACCACTCATCCTTAGCAAAAAGAGAACTTCTCAAAGAGCCTTCTCTGGTTCTGCCTCAAAGATATGGAACTCTCTTCCACCGGAAGTACACAGATTCTCCTCAACAACGGCGTTCAAATTAGAAGTGATGGAGCGAGGGTGAAAACAAAAAAATGTTGTATACCCCTCATGAAGTCATCCTCCCATAACCGTAATATGTACTAATTGTGTGGTTTTGAAATTAACCGACATAATAATAGAAAGCACATACACAAATACACGCAGGATACTAATTTGCTTGTGTTGCAAACCGTAATACGTTAATTGGGTGAAACTGTATTACTAATATAGTACCCAAATGCTATAATCTAATGAAAAGCTAAGCATGTATGCTTTTTAAAGGTATAATTGTGGCAGAAATTACAGAGAATGGTAAGAAAACAACGCATATATGTGACTTATATGCTACCAGGGTGAGCTTAGATTTGGGAGAGGTAAACAGAAGGGCTTTTCTTCGAAATCTAAGGTTTAATTGTGTTTGTTTCTATGATAGTTCCCGTTATGGCCCATGCCGCCTAGTTAAACATGGAGGGTTTGCGAGACTCCAAGAAAGTGTCTTTTTACGCATGCTTGACTGTGCTCGAAAGATGTGCAAGCAGTCTGTGCCTGTGCGGCTGGTGTCATTGTCGGCGTGGCCTGAAGAGCAGAATGGTGCCAAGTTAAGATGTCCGTGTTGTGAGCCTGGAAAAGTACTGTAAAGTGACAAGTTGAAGGGTGAAAGAATGCAATAGGAACAATCTGAACTTTATTATGCTTAGAACTATGACTAGGCGGAAATATGGACAATGAGGAGATGAGGTTATCCTCATCCACCCCTTGAATGGACCAATAAGAATTGAATGTGGACCCTAAAAGTTTCACATTTAGTTAGATAGTTAGGGAAAAAGGGTATAAAAGAGGTCGTTTGGATGAGAGAAAAAAGCTTGCTTTTGAATTACTTTTCCCACCACGACATGCTGTCGGACTGATCGATTTTTCCTTGGTGCAAAGACTTTGACATTTTTCTTGACTTAACTTTTGACGGGGTCGAAGTCCTGATGGCTGGTGAACATCGAGAAAGAGTAGAGATGCTGTTTTTGGAAAACTCTGCTGTTCTAATCCTGATTTCTATAGCCGAGAAAATTGGTAATATGTCTTTGACTTATTTTCATGAACTATTCTGCTAATAAATGTAAACTGTTTGAATTAGTTATCTCTTTCTTTAGGTGAATTAATAAAAATGTTTAATTGAATTCAAACTAAAGGTTTAATAAAGTAAGGTCATGCTAGGAGATTTAAAATTTAAAAAATAAAAATGAAATAGATGGAGAATTATGCTGGTCTCGTTGTCCATTAGTTAACTTTTACTAGCTGATCCATTGACCAAACAGTGGTTGGTGTCTTAAATGTTTTCTTGAGAATCAAAACCATGGTAAGATCTAATAAAATGCATATGTATATAATAGAATTTAGACTAACTAGATGAAGTAGGACACTCCGCTATTCCAGCAGCTCATACTCTGGTTTTCACTGATCTTGGGAGCAGGGTGATTAGTGTGAATGAGTGACTTGCGGTGTTAAGGGCTCCACCGACGAGTAAAGTAAGATAGCTCCTAGGATATATACTGATGGTTTAGAGGTTTATTTTAGAGTAGCGCTGGATCAGAAGCCAAAAGATTCTTTATGAATAAAATGCTTACCCTAATTGGGCTAGGCTCATGTGCTCGAAGATACTGTTTTCCTACGTCGATTGTACCATCTTTTGTTATTGCTCGTCGTTAAAGCTTACTTACTGTGACCCCCTTCATTGCCCGTTCCTACCGGTTTTATTGTATTACCCTCCATGGTGCAATTGTCCTGGAATCTGTGATAAATCCTGTTTTTTTTATTTTTTACCCTTACTTGATGACATTTGAGTATTTATGTCCTTCCTTCCATTCTTTTGTGAAGCGCTCTGATATCCCTCGGGATCTTGTTTGCGCTATATAAAACTCTATAAATAAAATAAAATAAATAAATAGATAAATACAGAAGGGCTGGTAGTGAACTCTAAATTTGGGCAGAGTAAAGGCAGGGTGATGGGTGTAGTCTTTTGCCACCCGGACAGCATTTACTAAGTGCATTATTGAATCACACTTCAAACCCATTTATTTTTCTCCTGGCATGTTGAATGTTGTGGCCTGAAACTGTAGTTCTGTTGATATTTGCAAACTGAAGACTGCATCTTAATTCAATTTCCTTGTACTATCACATTCACATTTGGAGGTTTGCAAGTGGGGAAACCTGTGTTTCATTATTTGGCAGCCTTTTGTGAAGTTTCGGTACTTCTGGCTAAATCAAGTGCTTGGTCTAAAGTGGAATTTTAAAAAGACAATAGCCTGTCTTGCACCCTTTTGGAATGGCACCTTTAAATAACTGGTCCTAATCAGCTGCGAAGTGAGGCCTTCAAATTCACAACTTGTGACTAACATTTTCATTGCTGTCGCTAAATCTTGATAGATTCATTTATCTGTTAGTACATTAGTGAAGAATTCTTGGAAATTCTGTTCATCGAAATACTTCTCAAACTGCTTTTTTGTCATTTGAAATTCATCCAAATCTTTATCACCATCTACTACAATGGGTGGTAAACAATCAGGCACCTTTACCCCTTTATTGGCTAAAAAAGAGAAAGCAAGTTCTTTTTACTCTCTTGCCTGAATAATAAACAATCAATTGCACCTAAGCGTTGAATGATGTTATGTAATCAGTCTCCATATTTATTTAGGAGCATTCTTGTACCTTGCAGAAAGGGAAGCCGAGGTGTTAATTTAGCATGGTGAACAAGATCAACAGAACCTTGTACAAACAATAGTGGTTAAACTAAAGTGAAGGGATGTTCAGTGGAAACACCTCTCAGGTACTGTGTGAATTCCTCACTAGCAAGTACAATGACCCTAAGTGGACAGAGTGAAAAATCAATTATTGATCTTCTTGAATTAAAATCCACTTGGATCCACAGATAAGCCTGGATGTATTGTAATTAGCTGATTTCCTGAAGTGAACTAAACAATACATGAATGTCACTCTCAAGGCACGTGATGTCATATGTCACAGCGGCTAGCAATGGTTTACCTTGTCCTTTGGGCAGAACACCATTTTCAAAATATTTACAACAAAATGTCGGATTTTGCCAAAATAGGCAACACCACGCTCCAACATTTTTAAAACGCAGGGATGTGGTGTATTCATATCTACACCCCTGTGTTTCCCCTAGCCCTGGTGATAATAAAGCTGCCTTGTGCCAGCGCAGACACCCTTGCACCATAAATGGCTCCTTGTGGTGGTGTAGATATACAACTCATGTTTGAAGACTGAACCAATTAAAGACAGGTGACAGTGGTATGTCCAACCACAGTCAAGAAACTATGAGGCATATTTACTAGAAACGGACGCATCGCAGTGTTATGCCAAAATTAGTAACCCTGTGCTCCGTCAGTTTCAAAGCACAGGGATGCGCCATATTTACAAGAATATGGTGCACCCCTGTGTTTCCCCTAGCACTGGCGCTAATGTAACTGCCTAGCGCCAGCCAGGGACCCTTTCACCATGTTTTGAGGGTGTCTTCGCTGCAGGGGCGATTGTTTATGTGCAGGAAGGGACACCTTTCTGCACATAAACAATCTTGAAAGACGATTTGCTCTTTCTATGTGCGCTGCAGAATGCAGGACACATGGAAACTGCAAAAAACAAAGACAAATTAATAATGTCTCCTCGTAACACCAGTCTAAGCCCAGGTATTCCCTGGTCTTAGTTTTTGACACTGCTCCACCCTTGTAAAAATGGGGCTGCGCCAAAAAGCAATGGGTGTAATGACAAAACGCCCACTGTAACACCCATTGCCTGCCCCTTTCACGCTAAGTGAAGTGTGAAAAGGGGCCTTATTTGCTAAGCGGCGTTAAGCCACATTAAGTGGCTTAATGCCGCTTTATAAATAATGTGAAGTGATATCGCCACCAGAATGTTCCTAACAGTGACGTTGTGGGGGTGATATTCTTGTAAATATGCCCCAATGTTGTAGAAATGTGATCAAGTGGATGCGGCAAACCACAAGAATGCCAAACTATTTCTAATTCTACCAGATATTCCATGGTAGTGTTTCCAAACAGTAATGTTGCAATAGCAGTTGACTTCTAGCATAGGTTAAAGAGTGTTGTATGTTCAGTTAGTTATAAATAGGACAGTTTTAGTACAATGAGCCCGCAGTAGTCTTTTCTTGTCAATCATATTGTAAAAGGGCAGAAGTTGGTTACCGACGGATTTCAGATTAGAAAGGAACACAATGACACATATTTTGTTTCACTTGAATCTTTTCGAGGCTACAGTGAATAAAATATACAGCAAAGGCTATACTACTTTTTAGGTTTTGCCTGGCGAAAGCTGCGCTCTGCGCAGATTTTTCGCGCAGGCGAAAACCTAATGAGTATTCTAGTGTACTTTGTTAGGTTTTGCCTGGCGAAAGCTGCGCTCTGCGCAGCTTTTTCGCGCAGGCGAAAACCAAATGAGTATTGTAGTGTACTTTGGAACGGCCCCCGTCATTTATTGGCTAGCTCCATAAATGGAGCCTAGCCATTGGACGATGGGCCTGTCCGTCAATGCCGGACCAGATTCGGGGGCGTTCCCGAGATTTTTTGGCTTTTGGCGACGTCACGCGACGTCAGCCAAAAGCCGGGAACGCCCCCGAATCTGGTCCGGCATTGCCGGCACCTGCCTTCCTGCTCCTGATTGGTGAAGCTGCGTGGACGTCACTGCTGGTCCGCGAGGGAGCCCACTCCTCGGGAAACTTCGCCGCCCGCCTGCCTGAGCTAGAGATGGGCCGCCGCGCTGCCCGCGGTGACCCGGAAGTGACTAGCCGGCCGGCCAATCCTAGAGCGGCCGGCCGGAAGTGCCCGCCCGCCGCAGCCCGGGGGAAGAAGGAAGACGGCAAGAAGTATGGCGGCCCACGCGGGGCTCCCGTGGCCTGGAGGGAGCCCCGGGAGATGCGGAGGACGTTGCCGGTCTCCCATGCCGAAGAGGGAGACCGGAGAAGTGCCCAAGAGATTGCCGCCGTCGACGTTGCCAGTCTCCCATGCTGAAGAGGGAGACCGGAGAAGTGCCGCCGTCGCAAGGTGCAGGTGAGTCGATTTGTTTTTTTATTTGGGGCTAGGGGAGGCTCCCTCCCGCTACCCGTGGCAGCAGTGGGTGTGGGGGGCACGCAGGAGTGTTGAGGTACGCCCCAGTGGGTGTGGTGAGGCAAGGAGGAGAGTTGAGGTACGCCCCTGTAGCAGTGGGCGGGCCCAGCACTGTCACCCAGGCTCGGCCCCCTTGCTCTGTATTGCTCACAGTCACACACCCCCTGCAGTGGAGCCGGGACTCGGACGGAGGCAGCACCGAGGCCATGGCGGAAAGGTCAATGTTTATCGTATTTTTTACCTCTATCACTTGGCGGATTTTTAAAACTGTCCACGTCTTACAAAACATAAAGAGGGACTTCATTTTAAAACCTACTATTTTCTGGAGAGCTGTAGCAAAAGACAAAATACATTCTACCACGTGCTACTTGTACGGGTTAACTGCTTCATGCCACTCTGAACATGGAGTTTTCGAAACCTGCAGTGTGTGCATTATTTTAAGAACTGCGGGTGTAATTCAAATGAACCATCGGACACTTTTGGGCAGATTGGGGCGGGAAACGTTGAGGTGTGCAGGGTCCGGTTACTGTATGTGCGATCTGTGTGAACGGGACTCCCGGTATAGTCATCAGCAAAGAAAGCGCTTCTACACAAAATAAATCCCCCTTCGTTGACGAAAACAGAGCAAAGGACAGACAAGAAATCAACGCTCACGTCTGCCTCCCTTTTAAACACTTGCCCCCTCCCCTAATCACCCGAAAATATTTAAGCTTCCGCGATGAAATAGCTGGGAGCACCGACACATTATTGATGCAAAAAGTGAAGACAGACTTTCAGTTGAAAGAAAAAAACAAGGACCCCGAACAACCCAAGGCCCGCAGGGCGAACGAAGGCGTGGGCCACTTTGAGGGTAAGAGGGAGATCGGAGAGCTGGAGAGGGGGCCTGGCTGGGGAGGTGTGTGACGGGGGGAGAGGGCAGGTGAAGGGGTGTGTTGTGGAGACGCGCAGTTGGGGTGGTGTGTGGAGCAGGGTTCAGAGGAGGAAAGAGGGTCTGAAGTGGGGAAGATGTTCTGTGGGATCCCCACGGGAGATCAAGACTGGGAAAGGGGCGGGTGATATTTGCACCAGGGCCCAGGGGGCGAAAACGATCAGTAGTTGGTAGGGTTTGCAGGGGGAATGTATGTGTATAATATGTTGATGATGATTGATGACGTGGCGCCGCCGGCAGCGCCGCGGCCCTTACTTTAGTGTTCCTGGCCTGGTGGGTGGGGAGGGAGGGAGTGAGTGACGCATTATTTGGGCTGGTTTTGGTCCTGCAGGGGATTGGGCTGTGCGCACGTAGTAGGCAGCGTGCACAGTTTCTTTTCTTCAGATTGCGCCCATTTGCCACGCTCACCCCCAGTGACTGCCCAGTGCCCACCCCAGCATACCCTCACTGGCCGGCCGCACCTCAGCACACCGAGTCATGCGAGCCACTGATCTTACTGGCTCCATGATTCAACAACAACTTCAGCACCAGACAACCAGCGCAAGTGCGAGACCCAATGTTGGTGCAGTTGAGGACTCACTCAGGACAGGCAGCAACTAGTACTGTGTGTTGTGTACAAATAGCCTGCCAGCTAGAGCCAGTAACAACAACAACACCAGGTGATGAGACAGGCTGGGCTGGCAGTAGCAGGCCTAATGCTGCCATTAGCAGCAACCTAATGCAGTTCACTCACTGTCTATGAATGCGTGCAACCAGTGCTTAATTTGTACCTGTAGTTTCCGGTGCTCCGTACCAACGGTCAAATATCAACATCAGGACTTATGTCAGTCTGCCACATGTTGGCATTGTTTATCTGATTTAGAAAAGAGAACAACAGTTGTTTGTTAATTCAAAATACATTAGAAATAACTAATACCTGCAACCCAAGCCATTCTTTCAGCTTTTGGGTCCTGGAATAGTCTGAAGTGTCACACTTGCAGGAGTGGGATGGTTAGTAGTTGTGTAGGTACTGCTTGGCCCAGTCTTGGAATCTGGCTGTGGATGCATACACAGTAGAAGTCCCTCTCCAGCAGCCTGTTTTTAGGTCTGGCCTTTGTTTTGTTAGACTATTGCTTGCCTCAAAATCTTACATAATATGTATAGATAGAAGGGCTTTTGGTTGTTTGGCATCATAGGTTGGGCCGTTAAATTGCCCCTCACAATTTGCTTCCGCCCCCACAGCATGAGGCATTGGGTCATCGTACTTAACTTATTGACTCCCTTCCGTTTGACTGACCGCACAATGAAGTGTGCTTTATTCTGTATGTTTTTATATTAACTTTAAATACTAGCTATTTTAGTTTGCCTGGACTCTTTTTTTTAATTTAAAGTTTATCTTCTAAAGTGTTGAAGTGGCATTGTAACATTGTAGCTGCCTGCAATTTGAGTTCTTGGATAGATGGTGATTTGTTTGGCTCGTTAACAGCAAATAATACAGAAATGCGCAGCATAACTGAAAGGCTTGTTGTTTGAAGGACATCACTAATTACATCACTACTTAAATGTAAGATGTTTTTTTTTGCAAGCGTAAGGTGACCACATTCAGATGGCACCATATTTTTCTATTTTCCTTTTTTAAAATGTTTGTAGTATGTTTGTAATAAAAACCTAATCGTCACAGAAGCTTTCGAAGGCCAGATATTTTGCTTTGTTACTGCTTGTTAGTAGGAAGAATTGAGGGTGCTCCGAGCCACTCATTAAAGTCCATTCTCCTTCTCACTATTGAAGTGAATTTATGGACTGATCATATTTACGATAAACATGACTTTTTTTTACTTCCCACCGACATAGGTTTGGCTTAAGATGTCCAGTTGACATGTATTCGCCATTCATTAAAGCAAGTTGAAAGCCTTGCCTGCTGAAATTTGTGATACTGTGAGTAGTTAACTAAGAGAGATAACAAGTATTATAAGGTGAATGTACCAATATGCACTTTAACATGCTAATTTGCACATGTGCTGTAGAATGACTATTTATAGGGCGGGGCACTTTTCAAATAAAGCCCATTGTAAAAAAGTTAACTTCTGTTTTGTGTAAAGCTGATACAGGCTGGTAATGTCTAGCTCTTGGTATCAATTCTAATCCTAGCTTTGATGTCACGAAAGCCCTTTAAGCCAACACACCCGTTCCCTTCAATAAAAGAAAATACTTTCAATTTTTTGGGAAAATTGTAAATTCACCGATTGAAGAGACCGATAGGTGTATGGACCCAATGACCCCACGGCATCAATGTGTGGCACTTTTTTATAAGCAATACAACATCGCCACTTTAATAGATATGCCAGGAAGCATAAATAGTAGTGATTCCCCAAAATTACCCTAAAGGGAGGTATTAAAGTGCTGGGCCTAAATGGGGTCCCTATTGACTTATTCAAAGACAATAGATTGGTGAGCCCCACTATTATTCAACGTATTGAGGAGTGCAGAATACACTGACCCCCCCCGGCTTCTTGGTATAACTCAGTCATTGCCCTATTTTCATGTTGATCCCCAGTGTGTGTGGGGGGTCTCGCAGTGTGTGGGGGGGTCTCGCAGTGTGTGGGGGGGTCTCGCAGTGTGTGGGGCTCGCAGTGTGTGGGGGGGCTCGCAGTGTGTGGGGGGCTCGCAGTGTGTGTGGGGGGCTCTGTGTGGGTGTGTGTGGGGGGGGCTCTGTGAGGGGGGCTCTGTGTGGCTGTGTGTGTGTGGGGCTCTTTGTGTGTGTGGGGGGCTCTGTGTGGGTGTATGCCAGGAAGCATAAATAGTAGTGATTCCCCAAAATTACCCTGAAGGGAGGTATCAAAGTGCTGGGCCTAAATGGGGTCCCTATTGACTTATTCAAAGACAATAGATTGGTGAGCCCCACTATTATTCAACGTATTGAGGAGTGCAGAATACACTGACCCCCTGCTTCTTGGTCTAACTCAGTCATTGCCCTATTTTCATGTTGATTCCCAGTGTGTGTGGGGGGTCTTGCAGTGTGTGGGGGGGGGGGGCTCACAGTGTGTGGGGCTCGCAGTGTGTGGGGAGGGCTTGCAGTGTGTGGGGGAGGCGCTGTGTGGGTGTGTGGGGGGGCTCTGTGTGAGGGGGGCTCTGTGTGGCTGTGTGTGTGTGAGGCTCTGTGTGTGTGTGGGGGGCTCTGTGTGGGTGTGTGTGTGGGGGGGCTCTGCGTGTGTGTGGGGGGGGCTCTCTGTGGGTGTTTGTGTGTGGCATTTGCGAGAGATTAAGCTATTGGCATTGTAAATGACAATGCCATTTATTTATGTTAGAAAAAAACATAAATAAAAATAATGTCAAGAGCAATGCCAATAGCTCTAACTTTAACAAAGGCAAAACCATTGCATTGTAAATGCTTGTTAAACTTTGCAGCAAACCGGTCATTAGAAAAGGGGGCCAGAACTCATACAGTCCTCTCTTAAGATAGTGCATGCGAAAAAAGATTAAGTAAAACTGATGCTGACTCAATATCCAGAGATAAAAGACCCTAGAAAGTGTGTCAAGATAAAAAAAAGGGTTATATTGGTTTAGGATTGGTGGGAATAAAGTAGAAACTAGGGTCAAGAAAATGTAGAAAAGGGGGCATATTTAAAAGGCGTTAACGCCACCAGAATGTCACTTTTATCCCATGTTCTAATGGCATTAACTCCTTCACCATATTTACAAGGTGGTGTTAAGCCACTTAACATGCCTTAGCACCGTCTTCTAAGTAATGCCCATATTCATGCATCAATTAGCATGAAAGGGTTGTGCAATGGTTGTTGTAGTGGGCGTTCCACCACAATAACCATTGCTTTTTGACGCTGCCCCATATTTAAAAGGTATGGAGCAGTGCCAAACATATCACCAGGGAATACCTTGTCTTTAGCAGGCAATACGAGGGGAAATGTTTCATTTCTCCTCATATTTAGCTCTTTCCATGTGTGCTGCTTCCTGCAGCACGTATAGAAACAGAAAATTGCCTGCAAAGATTGTTTATGTGCAGGAAGGTGCAACTTTCTTTACACAAGCAATCACCCCTGCAGCGCAGGCATCCTTGCAACATGGAAAAAAGGGTGCCTGGTTGATGCTAGGCAGCTTCTTTAGTGTCAGCGCTAGGGGGAAGGCGTGGGTGTGCCACATTCTGGTAAATACAGTACATACCTGCGCTTTTAAACTGATAGAGCGTGGGGTCACTAACTTTGGTGTCACACTATGCTTCACCAGTTTCTAGTAAATATGCCTCATAGTTTTTTGAGTGTGGTTGGGCATACCACTGTCAAATGTCTTCAATTGGTTTCAGTCTTCAAAAATGAGTTGTGTATCTCTACCACCACAATGAGCCATTCAGTGACATTCTGGCTGTAGGGTGGGAGCGCAGTGCAGGGTGAGAGTGGATATGAGAGGCAAAGAAATGAATGATAAAGGTGTGATACAGGCAGTGCTTATGATGAGAGTTTCTTTGCCAAGACAGGGCAATAGGGGTTTCTTTACAAGTTCCCCAAAATTACAAACACAAAAGTCACTGCAGTGAGACCTCCTGGCAGTGTCATTTTTTAACTATGTAGTGTCAACTGCTTAGAACCAACAGCACCATCTGTTCATTGATGTAGATTCGTGGAGAAGTGTGGCTGAATGGTTAGAGCGGCAGATCCTAAAGCAGAGATCTGGCCCGGGACCAGGGTTCAATTCCCACCTCGGCGGCTCTTGGGCTCAATTTCCCCGGACCTGATAATTCTCGCCTCAGTGCCTATTCTAATCATGGGTCCCACTCTGCAACTCTGGGCAATAGCTTGCTTAATCTCAACAGGATGCCTGGCTTCACCTTGGGGGTTCCCAGGAGTGGGCACTTCACAGGGAAAGGCAGGAAGGGTTCATCAGCGGTATTTGTACAAGCGCCGAGATGTCTCATGGTGATTCGTGCGCTATACAAGTACCATTACATTACATTTAACTGAGGTAGTTCAAGGACTCTAGAGCTCTTTGGCAAACTTAAAATGACGAGAACTGGGAACTGTAGCTGGACAGGTGTGATTTATTGGACCACAGAGGAAACCATACAGCATGCTTCCCCACAACCAGATTGTAACTGTCCAGTAAGAGCATTACAAGATTATATTTTGTGAAGTTTCATGACAGCACAACATGAGTCACCAGTCATCACAAACCCTACTGAACTAAGCCATTCAAGCTGCCATTGGGATGAGAACTCTCTCCTTTTGGAAAACCTTGTAGTAGCAGACTTTTGATTTACTGTTCTCATAAATTGTATTTTGTATTCCAAATGAAGGAGCACTTAAAGGGCAACACCATAAAGTTCTTAGAAGTAGGGACAGATGGGCCTCCTGGTTCTCATTGGTTAAATCTTGGTCTCTGATAAGTGTTTCATATGTTCTGGCTTTGTTAGCTGCTGTTTGGGAAATGTAAACATCCTTCTCCACATACAGCATCTCCAGAAGTTGTCTTTCGATTGGGAAGTGAGAATTCCTTGCACATATGGGCTCCAATTCCCAAAGAATTTGCTGTGACGTTCTCTTGCAGTACTATGGGCGCGATTCACAGAACTAACCTAAGACAAAATCCTAAACGTACTACCATGTTGCTATTCACAGAAGGCACTTACTCATTTTGGTATTCACAGAAGGCACTTACTCATTAATGAGTAAGTGCCTTCTGCAAATTATAAAAATGAGTAAGTGCCTTCTGTGAATACAAAAATGAGTAAATGGTAGTAAGTTTAGGATTTTGTCTTAAGTTAGTTCAATGAATCGGGCCCTATGTGTTTTTCCTACATTCTAGGGGTACACCAGGAATAAGTCAGCAATACTCCTGGAGTAATAGCTGCCGAATTCCAGGATAAGCAGAGTTCTATATGAGTAAGTCAGACCTCCTCATAGAGAGGTCTTCGTCAATTAAATGTGCTATATGACGAAGCTTGGAATTGTGGACCCTTAAGCATATGTAGGGACAGCAGAGCAGTTAGCAAGAGCAAGTAGTTTTGCTAGATCTCTGAGAATAGGTCAACAGAAAAGGCACATAAAACTTAATGGGGGTGGGGAACAGGCATTTCCAAGGCTTTCCTTGTTGCACACCCCTCCAGCCACTAGGGGTTAGTAGGCCATGCTGACACGTTCAAGTCTCATTAGGTTGATCCTTATTGATCCCTATAAAGATTCAAGAGACTAGAGAAGAGGGTTTGTCAATAACGGTTGTCACAACAGTCTCTCAATTTTATAACAGGTCTCACCCGACCTTATTCCCTCACCTTTATTGTTTTTCCCCTCCTCTGTACCCCTTGGTCTCTCTTATTTGACTCCCTTATTGACTTTGAGGGTTCTTTCCTCAAGTCCTGTTGTGTTTGGTGCCTTGCTGGGAATCCTCTCCTGCAGTTCTTTCTGCATCTCAGCACCACTTAGGTATTCCCTGAAGTGGTGGGGTAAGATAATTTTTGGTTCTCAGGAGAGTTTCCATGTTTGTCTGGGGGTTCATTACAGGGAGAATTGTCTGTTAACCCCTTCCATGCTGATGACGAACCCCAGCCGTCATGCACTACGGTGCTCGTGTGCTGATGACGGCTGGGGTTCCTCACGGCCCGCCCCTGTTCGTGCTGTTTAGAGCACACCAGGGGAATCGCGGCCGCATGGAAGGGGTTAATGGGATAGGCATTTAAGTCCTGGATTGCTGGCATTTATGTACATTGATTTTACATATACTACTATACTTACCCTTTTCGTGTCTATCTCTCTGCCCTTACAGTCATTGTGGTACAAATGTATGATATCTCTCCCTTTCTTTCTCATCATAAGGGGATTGGCTTTATTCGTGGGGCATAGCTTCAGGGGGGTGTTTGGAGTGTTGGACCCCATAATAAATTTATTTCTTTGTAAATATTTGGGTAAAGGTGCTTTCAATCGGGCATAGTGATGTGTGCTGGCAGGAGGTTTTACACACACAGACAAAAACACACTCGCCCTTTCTCTGTTTTGAAAGTCTTCAAAAATGTTGGTAAGTTTCCAAAATACTATTTTCCCCTCACTTAGTATCCCTACACATCTGCATTTCTCTCCCCTTCCTCTTCCCCTTGAGCCACTCTCATGTACCCTGCCCTTGTATAATCTATTTTCACCTTATATGTGTATGTGATTGTCAGAAAATCTGAAGCTCACTCCCCCTTTGCCTCCCAAATCTTAGTGACCCAGCTCCGCCCCTGGCCTCACTATTCAGGTCATGAAAAATTGGTTCAGCAACTCCAGCAGCATTGTGGAGTCGGAACTGCAGGTCAGTCAAGATGGTGGATCTTACTCGCAATTCACCCATGTGACTACGTACGGCACTCCTGGCTTCCAGCAAATAGCAGGGGGATGCCATTAGTCGCTCCAAGGGCATGAGCCAAGTGGGAGTCCCTCATTGGTGGTGCCATGAAGGAGGGTACCCTGTGACATCATCTGGGGGCGCTGCTCGGAGCGCATCATATAAGGAATCACAGGGTTAAGGATTGACCAATTTTCCCTCCACTATGCACCAGTACCCATCCTACCCACTCGCACACCCACCCCATTCCTGGATGAAGGCATAATTGAACAAATTCTTTGTAGCAGGAAAGGGGGCAACCCCAAATGCGGACTGATTTACTAAATTTTTCTCATGGAGGGGTGTTGATTTGTGTGGGCACTGGGCAGGCAGGAAGGGGGACTGACCTGCTGGGGCTCCTGGACCTTACTGCCATACCCCAGGATGACTGAAGTTGAACATTTTAGGGGAACTGACTGGTGACAGGTATGGTGGTAGGCAAAAATAAAACGCTGATTGACCACAATGAAAGCATGATTTCAATCATAACACCGGACCGCAATACGTAATGGGAAAGGACAGATTACCACTCCTACCCCAGCTACCGAACCAAAACGCCCCGCGGAAGCCGCAGGCCAGATGGCTGATATAAAGGGGCGAAACACGTGTTGGCTATAAAATGTTCTCACTTTGCTACGAAACACAACAAAATAAATTGGAATTGATTCCAGGGAAAATTTGATTACTTTTACTCGTTGGGACATATCCACAAGTACTTTAACAGTAATGGGGAAGGGGTTGCCCTTTGTCATGAACGAGTAAACCTCACCAGATCAGCTCTATTACCATTGGTTCGCTGAGGCCTCGGACCATTTACCCCCCACCGTTTGATCACTGTTCAGATGTTGGCTGAAGACAGGAAGGGAGCGTTGTTGGAAGTGCTGAAAATCTGTTTTGTATATAGTGGGAAGGGAGCTTGCGTTGTGCTTTGTTTTATCATATGCGCTCTGGCGACAAGAGGTTTTGCCACACAGATGAAGCTGTCTGTTGCCAGACCAAAAAACCAAAATGGCACATTTAATTTCAAAAAATGTGTATGGTGTCAGTTCCTGTGATGTTCGCAGGGGATCCAGAGCTTTTTGATATCAATTACGCTACAGTTACGATCTAGCTTAAATTATATAAATGTGTTGTGCATGTATTTTGCAGCCAGAGTCCTCGGCTAGCTCAGTTTTTTTCCATTATGCCTTACAACCCCTATTTATGTATTTTTTCAAATTAACAAAAATGTGATATGGATACAAATATTACCAATCTCCCCACAATACATGTCAATTAATGTTATTGTGATAAACTATAGTGCGAAGTTGATAGCTGCACTCCATCTACGATGCCCAACAAATATTCAGTAATTTGTGTTTTCTTTGCCATTACCTAATTAAAGAAAACCTTTAAATTGCCACTGTTCATGTTGTAACTTGTTAAACTATGCTTTGTCACTTGTTTACAGACACCAGTGAACCTCCAAGGTGTTGCAATTTGTTAAGACAATTTATGCTGCACTCCCTGTTGACACCCCAAGTTGTCCTTTCTTATTCTCCATAGTCTGCTTTGCAATTATTGCATTTGGAACCTTCTAATGACTCTTTCAAAAACATTTTCATAATGACTTTTATGTCATTTCTCCCTAAATGATCCTATGCAGAGGGACCAATTTACCATCTGGAAAATTGTAATGTAGAGTGCAGTCCACAGAGGATATAAGACATATTTCACAGAACAAATAGATGTTTTAGAAAGGGACACATGGGCACAGCATTTCTTACAGACTTTTGACACTGCTCATCCCAATTGGTTACTGGTGAAGGACACTGATGAGTGGTACTAGCGTGGCCAGTGCAGTTGAGATACTTTGACTAATCAAAGCACCGTACACTAGATGTATTTAAATTAAATAGTTCTTGGTGGATTTTGTCTCTCAAAGTAACGAAACACAAAATAGGACACCTCGTTGCCATTATTTCAATAAAGTATATTTTTTTAATTTGTTTTACAAATTCATGAATAAAATACTTCTGAGGTCTGTTGAAACGAAATCCATCTGGCTCTGTTTTCAGATGTTTCTTGTATTTCTTGTAATTGCTTTCAAATCTCAAGTTAGAGTTAAGGGCTTTCCAAAGTCTTGGCTATTGTATAGTCTTCTGGCTCTATGCTTAATCCTCTTGAAAGATTGTTTGTGAATCTATTGGGCTGATTATGCCTGAATATTTCTTATGAGGATGTAATGCTGTGTCAGTTTCTGCAGTTTCTGTAGGTGTTCTCGAACTTTACTCGAATATGCTTTATCAATAGCGCACAAACTATAACTCTCATATCTACAGGAATATAATGGAGTGCTGTAAGTCTTGATATGCCTCCACTGTTGGAGCCTTTGACAAGTTAAAGCTGTCTGAATCTGCCTAATTTGTGGTATTCTGGCAACAATTTTTGGTAAGTCCAAAGATAAGGACATAATTATATGCAGAGGGCCCTTCTCAGTTCAACTTTAGGGTCTGTTTGGAGAAGTGGTAGTATTTTGTACAGAAGAAAGATCTAAAAATTAATGCTTTTTCCTAGCTTTTGCTGCAAGTTACCATTCTCGTATGTCATCTTTGCTATTGGTAGAGCTTTCAGCGCAATGGTCCAGAAATTGAGAACTGCTTTTGCAGAGCATTCTTCTAAGGGGAGTTTTCATTTACTCCAAACTGATAGATAACTAAATACTATGGGCCACATGTATCAACCTATTTTGCATTCGCAAACAGTGCGAATATCTTATTTCGGCCATTTGCAAATGCAAAATTGCGTTACCGATTTTATCACATGCATTCTCTGGCCACTTTTAGGTAACGGGAAAATTGAGATTTCTAAAAATTGCGACACCACATAGCGAATCGCAAAATGCGATTCACAATTAGGTCATTGCAAATGACACGTAGAAACCATTCACAATTTTTGAATGGCTGACAAAATGCAATTTTGCAAGTGTTAAATACGACCAACTCAAATCAGGTGGTAACCAGGTGCAAGCTATTTAAATAGGCCCAGAGTGCCGCAGCATGTTCCAGAAGGGTTGCACTCTACATCATTGTGAGGAGGATGAGGATCCAGGCTGGTGAGCAGAGGACTAGCAAAGAGCGCATTTTCAGAACATGCATTACTTTGTTTGACCAGACTGAGGAAGAAATCTAGACAAGTATAGGTTAAATTCTACCGTTATATTAGACCGAACAGAGAACTCTGCCTCAGAAATGCAACTTGACACTCGCAGGACCAATGCAATTCCCAAACATGTGCGGGTCCTATGTTCCCTGCACCTCCTAGCCTCAGGGAACTACCAGTAGGGAATAGCAGCAGCAGGCGGGGTCTCCCAAAATACGCTGTTGTGCTTTCCTAGATGGAATGTTCAGAAAATCCATCAATACATCACATTCCCCAAATTACCACAGGACTTGCACCTAACTAAATTGCAATCCTACCAGATAATGCAATTTCTGCACATCATTGGCTGCATTGATGGGACACATGTAACAATAAGCCCCCCTCTGTCAATGAATACATCTTCAGGAATAGGAAATACTACCATTCACTAAATATACAAGTGATATGCAATGCAGCACATATCATCACAGATATAGTGGCCGGATTTCCAGTGGTACACATGTTTCAATCATTTTACGCCATAGTGGAATCTACACATATCTCCTTGGTGGTATATTTGGAGTAGGATAGATGCTAGGTAAATCCATTTAACCTATTTTAGCACTCAGTATGGATGCATTGACACATGACAGTGATTAACCTCTTGACTTTCCCCTGTAGGTGACAGTGCATATACTGCGTACTCATTCATCTTCATCCCATATCTCAATCCATAAACTCCAAGAGGGCATTGTTACAAAGCTGCACACAAAATCCCACGCAAAGTAATTGAGAGGACCTTTGGATTCCTTAAGTGTTGCTTCCATAGTCTCCATAAAAGTGGTGGGGTACTACAGCACAGTCCTGAAACTAGCTTCAAAATTGTGGCTACATGTGCCATGTTGCACAACATAGCTCTGATAAGAGGCATAACCTTGGACCTGTCTGATTCAGAATCAGATGAAAACGATGAGCCATATCAACCCCTCCAACCTGCAGAATGTTAAAAAAAAGCAGAAGACAATGACGTGCAGAAATAATTCATAATTATTTTTGGCATAAGTAATGAACTACAAGAATTTGCTGATAGTGTAAACTTTATTGCCTTGACTTGAGGTAAAAATATGCACTCAGGCCCCCGAAAAAATATTTTGTGTGACAAAAAGCACAACTTGCATGAAAATAGATTTCTCAGCAATGACAACACAAACATGTTCATGCTCTCTGTCCTTTCTCCACTCATGCGCACTTAAGTGCCCACCACTCCTTCCATTGCTGGCTGTGACAACAGCCAAGCCCCACCCTGCCACGCAAACCTGCCCAAAAATGGAAAAATAAAATAATATTATTATCAGTTTGTTCTTCCTATTTCTACTGCACAAAATGCAGTGGGCCAGCACTCCTCTGCCTTTGCATAGGAGCCGTTGCTGCAACTGTGAATGCAATAATTGTATATGTTTGCAGGCGCTGCACCTTGACCATAACCATCTCCAGGCCACTGAAGACAGAGGATCCCTCGCCCTCCTCTGATGGACGTTGTGCTCTTGTGCCACACCTACTGATGGGAATGTTGTGGTGCCTTGAGTGGGACAGAGTTCTGTGACTGAGTATCTCGTCAGCTTGTGTGTTGGGCAAGTCTTGTTGACTCACATCTGTATCTGACTCAAAAACTGGTAGTGGTACCACTGTAGTGGTACCACTGTAGGCCAGCGTCTTGTTGGTGAATGTGTTGTGGGTGGTGGGCTACTATGTTTTCTTCCCCTGAATGTTCCTGACTCTCCTCGGGCTCAATGGGTTGTGTGTCATAGCCTGTGGTGCAGGTGTATCTGTCATACCATGGCTCAAGCCCATATATTTTTTGTGGCCACACACTCCACTGGACCGTTCAGTGGGCTCTGTACTCTCCCTGGTGAGGACACTGATGCTACATGGTGGAGAAGTGTGGCTCACCGGTTAGAGGAGGCAAACCCAGAAGCAGAGGTCGGCCCGGGAACAGGGTTCAATTCCCGGCGCGGCAGGGTTTGGAGCCCAAATGTCCACGGACCTGATAATTCTCGCTTCGGTGCCTACTTGAATCAGGGGTTCACGCTCTGCAACTCTGGGCAATAGCTTGCTCAATCTCCACTACGGCCCCCGCGGCGGGATGCCTGGCTTTCACTTTGGGGGTGCCCAGCTGGGCTATCCCACAGGGAAAAACCAGGACGGGTTCCCAAAGCAAGCGCCGAGATACCCTTTGTGGTGATACGTGCGCTATATAAGAAATTACATTAACTACATTATTACATTATGCCTTGAACTGCACCGTCTGCATTCCATCAATTGTAGCAGTCTGCAGCTGCCCCACAGAGTTGGTGGAAATTAGAAATTGGGTTACTGGCTCACTGGAGTGTGAGCCCAGTCAAGCAGCCACCACAATCCCAGTCAGGGTAAGGCATAAGCAAACCCCAGATTAACCTGTGCTCAACTCACTGGTAGCTTGGCACAGTGAAGTCAGCCAACTTAGAGGAAATGTGTAAAGTATTTGTGTAACGCATGAAACAGTAAAACAGTGTAAACACCACACAAAAAGATCCCACACCAGCTCATGAAAATAGAGCTTAATTCAATTAATACAACAAGACCAAAACGACAATTTCCAATCAGTAGAAAAGGAGTTGGCAAGTTTTTTAAGAAAAAACTGTAAAATAGTGTCTAAAAGCATAAAGCACCAACGGTAGCTATCTGCTCATGCTGTGCCGGGTCAAAGTCCAAAGTTCAGGCCGAATGCAATGGAGAGCAGGTCGGATACAGTTCCAGATTAGCTCAGCTGAAGTTTTACATTCTCAAGTTTTGTAACAAGAGTCCCGCTCGAATTGGAGAGGATTGCAGGGACTAAGGAAAGTGTTCCTGGTGGTGGGTGGCATGGTGTGAACAGCAGGCGGAGCATCTCGGACGGGTAGGCTGGAGCTTTGTGTAGTCATTCCTCCACTGGGGATCGATGCTTGCTGTGCATAGAGACAGGGTAGCGGTGGCTTGCACAGATTTTTTGTGAGAGTGGAGCAGTTCTGGTGTGAAAGGGCCTTTTGTGGTAATGAAGAGCCCAAAAGCTTGATTTAAAGAGCCTGTGACCCACATCAGGGTACCAGAACCTGAGAGGCACCTCTTGGGGGCGAAAAACTCACTGAAGGCTGGTCGTAAGCTGTTGGGGAGCCTTTTGTGTCCCTGAGGATCAGAGCAAGAGGCCAGCACACTAACTCTTCGATTCAAGCTGGGGTCCTGGGTTCAAGATGGAGTTGCAGGTCTACTTCTTCTTCCCAGGAAAAAGAGCAGCAGGCAGCAGGTTAGCAGGACTAGGGTTCAAACAAGAACTATTTTGTAATAGCGTCCTCTGGGAAATCTCTAATCAATAGCTTCTGTTTCTTATCACTCTCCTACTCTCAATCCTCTACATGCATACTCATTCATACCAATCTCCTTTAAGTCTTAAAGTCCATCAAATATTGGCACAAAATACCTGTAATATGTATATAATGATGATTGAAATTTATTAACAATATATTTTTAAAAACACATTACATAGAAGAAATTCACTAAATCAAAGAAACCACAATGAAACAATTGCAATACATTCAATATCTCAGAAAAATGGTCTAGGGGGAAAGCAAAAGGTTTAGTGAACTTTAGCCAAAGAGGCCAAGTCCAACACAACCCAAAATCCAGGGGTGACCAATCATTACCTTGATGGACTTCCCGGCTTTGGGTGATAGAGCCAGGACGCAGGCCCTCTACCACAGGGACATCCTCCTGTTCCACTCCTTCCTGACTCCAGCTGGACTTCTTAATCACTACTCCCTGAGCCAACAATGCAGTTCCATGGATACCCCCCTGCCAGCGGGACCCCTCCAGGGGTGCTGGACCTATGCCAACACCCCCTGAAATGATACCCTAGGGAGACCTATCTATCAGGATACTACCTCCAGTTATCCTGCCCTTCAGTTTAGGAGTGGGTCTACCTTGGTCACTCCTAGGGGACCCAGCCGTACTAGCAGGACACTGTCCCATTGGTGTCCCCACTGGTGAACACAACCCTCTTTTAATCTCCCATTTAGTTTTCTGGGCCTGCCACTTAGGAATGGCCCCCACAAACTTCAGGAGGGAAGGAGCTCTGGCTACAGACTCCCCACGCCCTCCTGACACTAGGTGTCCTTCCTCACACCTCTGGCAAGTAGGCACTAGTCCTCCACCTGGGGTACTCCTACAGCCCCCCTGTTTCCTGGGTGGTGCTGCTGATCCCTGGGGGTGCTGTTCACTCTGCCTCCCCCTCTCTTGTGACAAGGGGCTAGCCCGCAACTCCTCCTCACTACTCTAGGATCTCCTTGTGCCACATGGCCCTTCTTCCCTCTCTGGGGCCTTTTCAGGTACCTGGACCCAGGACCAGGGGTCCGGTTCTCATGCAGGCTGCAGGGAACAAAAACCCCTCACCTTAACCCATGGTGGCGCAATCCTGGAAAATAATTTCTGAGCCTAGGCTCCCCTGGGGCCAGATTGAATAACCCCTCCATACATTCACCATGCTAACCACTACCCACTTTTCTAGTGCACACTTGTATTCATCTACACTTGGCACTGGCTGTGCGCTGCCACCAATCACACTGGACTCTGTAGGCCTACCCTTAATGTCCAGTTCCCTTATGCTTAACTCATGAGCAAAGAGAATCCATTTCTCTTCCAACGTGAGAGCGTTCCTGCTCTCCACTACTTGAGTTTTTAGTTTTAACGCCTCTAACTCATGCAGTCTGACCCTTTGGTTTCCCTCCAACTCCTCTGGTGAAAAACTCCTCCCTGAATGGCTACTACCAGCCCCAGCGGCTGGTCCCTAGACTGGCAAATCCTGTGGACCAAACCCTTTCCCTGGGTCATCCTCATCCACCTCAACATCACCCGTCTCTTGAGCCTCTTTGGCATCCCACCAGGCCCTCAAGGCCACTTGCAGCTCCTCCTTCTTGGCGCTACATGGGACATCCCAAAGCTGTGCAGAAGTTCCTCAGCTGATCAACCTTGTAGGACAACAATGACTCAATGCCAAACTCTAATTCTGCAGCCTCAGCCTCACTGGCTATCTGGCTCATTTGAGATCTTGTGAACCCTCCGGGGTACCTCATAGGCAGAAAACCATGTGTCAATGTCATCTCCAACCACATCAGTGGACACTAAAACCTAAGGATGCTGCACTTTCTGTCTTCTTCGGGCACTGTATGTATGCTGTCACCATCACTGCTGAGAATATAATCAGTGAAGTCACTGACCATGACATAAGTGATGTAATATGTAAGTTTATAAGCAGTGCATTGCGGGGGCATAAGTTATAGTTAGCTTTGGTAACTATAGCTGCTGAATTTCACAGTTTTTTAGGACTGAAATCTGAGCCTAAATTTAATGTCCCTGTATCCTTTGCTTTTTTCACTGAATTTCTTAGGATTTTTTAATTCTATTTCCCAACTATAATGTCCCTCTGACCTCTGTTTTTTTGTAATGATTTTTGATATTATTTCCTAACTTTAATGTCTTTGTAACCTCTGTTTTGTAAGTGAATTTCTTATTTCCGAACTGTAACCTGTGACATTTCATAGTGAGTGCATCAGTGTGTGTTTGAGTGAGTGTCTCAATTGGTGTGTGAGTGGATGTGGGAGTATTTAAGTGGGTTTGGGAGTTTCTGCATACATGTCTTACTGGGTGTGTCAGTGGGTGTCTGAGTGAGTATGTGATTGGGTGTGATAGGGTCTGAGTGGGTTTGCGGGGTTTCTCCATCAGTGTGTGGGTCAGTCTGTGAGTGAGTGCATGATTGTCTCAGTGGATCTGTGAGTGGGTGTGTGAGTCTCTGAGTTGGTCGGTGAGAGGGTGTAAGAGAGTATGAGGAGTTCTGTAAGTGGGTGCATGAGTGTCTTAGTGGGTCTGTGAGTGGCTGTGAGAGTGTCTGGGCGGTTCTGTGAGTGGGTGCATGACTCCCTGAGTAGGTTTGTGAGGGGGTGTGAGAGTGTCTGAGCACATCTGTTAATGGGTGCGTGAGTGTCTGAGTACGTCTGGCTATAAGTGGATCTGCAAGTAGGTGTGCGAATGCCTGAATGGGTCTTGGAGTGGGCATATTAGTATCTTAGTGGGTATGTCAGCAGGTGTGTGAGTGCCTGAATGTGTGGGTGTGTCAGTAGCTGTGTCATTGACGGGCCACAACAGAACTGCACCTTCCCCTTTATTCAAAAACAGTCCACAGTTTTGCACAAAATATCTCTGCAAGTAGAGTACGTTCTACTGTTTAATTACTAAGTGTTATCTCTTTGGGTAAATGTCCAGTATGTATTCTACACTACAGTTGTGAGATATCACCAGTGCCTTTGTGTACATTTTAGCAATGTGATTGTTCCTCGTACGTCATTATCCAGAAATTTTTGATAACATAAATCTTTCTATAGAGAAGAGTACAAAGAGGTAAATCTCCACCAAACAAGGGTCCTTCCTCTTAACTTTATAAAGTCAGTGCTTCTTTGTTTGGTGGAGATTTCTCAGCATCAAAAAAAATCACTGGGGGGGCTTTTAGTAAGCTTCCGATCATACTGGCAAAAGGCTGGAAGAATCTACTAAGGTGGACGGGAAGGAGCCAAACGGTGGTGTTGCACATTTATAAACTCATAGTCAAGTAAAGGGAGAACCATGGTCTTTGCTATCAGCAGGTAAAGACATGAAAGAACCCACTTGTCACAGTCATCACACATTGCGCTCCAACAGATCAACAATGCATTCTCCTCCACAGAGCATTTCAGATTGTCTCTTAATGTTGAATCACCAAGAAAACACACTTGCTTAGACTTTGTCAAGCCCAGGAGGTTAAGATAATTGTCCTTTACAGAAATTTAGCCTTTGATTGGGGCACCTGCTTCGTTTATATATGTAAGTGTTTCCAGTTGTGGTTTAAAAATTAAGCAAGTCTTCGTGCCAGCTCTACCTGTGACAGTTCTTCTGCCCAGCTTGCCCACAGTCTGCTACCCTCTGCTGTCTGTCTATCTGCTGCCCTCTGTTTGTGGCACCTCTGCTAATTTCTTGCTCTATTCACTATAGATGTCTGCCACCTTGTTTTAGAAATAATCTTCTAAATTATTGCAGAAACTTTTTGTGGGGCGTAAGACATTTTACAATGATCAAATAGGAGCATTGGCTGGCTTGCCCAATTGATTTTCATAAAAGGCAGCTTTAACTCTTTTTATCTCTTGGTGATAGTGCGGGGGGCTGTCCAATAGGCAGATTTTGTATTCTGATCGTATTTGCTTCCCCACTATTTTGCTAATTTTTTGCACCCCTATTTCGGGGAGATAAAATATTTATTGAACCAAGGAGATGATTTTCCTTTGCATCCCATTTTTAGATTTTCAGATCATCCAGGGAGTTATTCATCTACCCATTCATCGTGGCATTACCTGCCCGGGGTTCATTTCCTAACGTTGGTCTGGTATTGGCAAGTGTGGATAGCCAGGTGTCTTTCCTAAGTTTAGACCATCTTCGGCCTTGGCTCTTAGGAAGTTGAGCACCTAGGGGAGGATCCTCAAGAGTAATTGAGATGAGGGCGTGGTCAGTTAAGGCCACTGGGTGAGGGCTTTTAGTTTTAATGCTGGGCTCATTACTAGAAACTGGATCTAAAAATTGGCCTTTCATTTGAGTGGGCCCTTCTACTTTTTGTATAAGAAGCATACAACCCATACACTGAGGAACAGATTATTGATTTATTGCAGGTGCAGGTTGAAGTCTCCCAGCAAGGGTAATTAGCTTTTTCTGTAGTGTGGCCGGCTACTAACTCTGGTAGGGCTTCCAGAAACCCTGTACATGAACCAGGTGGTCTATAGATTAAAGTTCCTGAAAAGAAAAAGGTAAGGGAGAGGTTGATGGTAAAGTCCACATTTTCATACTCTGGTATTTTTTTTGTGAAACATTTTTATTGCCATTTTGCGTATTATCAAAAAACATTTTACATTTATCGTATCAGCTGTTCAATACATCTTCTCTAGGCTCCTAGAGGTCCTTATTTTCATATCACATCGTTATTTACTTTTGAGCTGAGCTCCCCTTATGAAGCTTATAAATCACAGGCTCTTCATGGTATCTTAACCATCAGAAAACATTCCCCCCCACCCTCCCCCTTGTCGCGCCATTTCACAGGACATAAAGGAACATCTATTATTTTCCATAGTTACATGAATATACATCTTACATTTTCTATTTACAGATCATCTGGCCGTGCCCTCCGTGTCTATCTCCTCCGATCCTTTCCCCATCAGTTCCTCATCTGGGGTAGTAATTTTTTTACATCTGCCATTATGAGGGTCCAAGCCCTCACATCCTCTTTTACCTTATCATCTCTTCTGGCCTTTTTCATTCTAACTAGTTCTGCAGTTGCCCATTTGTTCAGGTCTTTGAAGCATCCCGTGATTTTAGGGGATCCGGACTAAACCCTATTATCGCTATTCTTCTCTTTGCCAACAGTAGCCCTAGTTGGACAAACTGCCTACTGAGCTTTTTACCTTTAGGTGTGGGGAGCAGTCCCAGTATTCAACTTTTATAATGGTTGGTATTTTCTAGCCTGTGGCGGTTTGTAGACAATCTATTACCTTTCCCAAGTATTGTGTCACTGTTGGGCAGTCCTATAGAATATGAATAAAGTGCGCATCTGGTTGTCTATTGATTTATAAAGCGCACGTATACCCAGAGGTGTCTTGGCGCTGTGGACAGCAGGGGTCTGCACTTACATCTAGTTCTGAAACAGCCAGGTTTTCAGGCTTTTCCTGAAGGAGGTGAGGGTAGGGGTGTTCCTAAGCTCAAACAGGAGAGAATTCCATAGCTTGGTGGTATAGAAGTGGAAACTGCGGCCGCCCCATTGTAAGGTGAGGATTTTTGGCACCCGCAGAAGTTTAGTACCGGAGGAGCGAAGATGTCTGGTAGGCTCGTACTAGGTGAACAGATTCTGCAGAAAGATCGGGCCTTTATGGTTCAGGGCTTTATAGGCTAAAGAGAGAGCCTTGAATTTAATCCGTTGCTCCACCGGAAGCCAGTGCAATTTACGAATTTCAGCAGTGATCGAGTTGTACCTAGGGATGTTAGATAGTAGCTGTGCCGCTGAATTTTGTACACTTTGCAATTTTTAGGGCATTGGTTTGTGTGGTCTGGATATATTTTATGGAGTATTCGGGGTGAGCTATGACTGGTATATAACGTTATATTGTATAAGCTTAAACCTCGCATTTGAGCTTACCTGTTTAACTTCATTGTGTATTTTCTCCCATTCTTTATCTGATAGAGGTTCATCTATTATTCTGTCCCATCTTGCCAGGACTCGAAGGAGTTTTTGGGGGATATGATTAAGCCAGGGCGGAGATTGCAGAGGTAATAAGAAACTCTGCAGCGCTAAGCAGAGCTCCGCAAGTGGCAGAGTGCGTTAGATAAATGCAGTTTGCAGTGATTTTCAGTGCTTGTCCACAAGTGGTCGCTGCTTCCTTTTGGCTGCTCGAGTAGATTTTTACTCTAGCATCAGCTTTCTCAACGTGAACGGATTGTTTCTCAATGCGAGCGGTCGTGAGCATACGCAACCAGTCGCAATGAGAAATCTGACCGCCCATGTTGAGCTATCTCGCCGGGAGGTTGATTTTCCACACTCTCACTCGCCAACTTGATGTTAATGAACGGGTGAGAGAAAAAAACTCTGCTCTGCTTTTCCCAAACTCCGCGGGCTTCACATAACGTGGAGTGAGGAAAACACTGCAAACTCAGCTAGTGGAGCAGAGTTCACCACCCAGGCTTCGATATCATCTCTGAGTGCTTTGTATATATGTGAGATCAATCCACAGCCTCCAGCTAGACTTATTATTGCTTGCAGAACTAAAGTGGTGGGAGGTTCCTGCGGGATGTCGCCCATATTAGCCAGTGGTACAAAAGGGGGTGGTGATGGATGGAGCATCTGAATCAATCAAACACTCACACCCAGTCAAAAGATCTGGGTTTAATCCATCACCGTTCTTTAGCCCACTCTGCCACCCCAGTTCAGACATGGCTATATGCAAATCAGTCTGACCCTGTGCCTCATGGGAACAGTCCAGCCCGAACTGCCAAGCCATGTCTTCCCTGGACCGGAAACAAGCTTCCGAGGACCAGTTTCTGGCATTCCAGCCCATATTACCCAGGCCACAGCCTAGATTTTTCGCACTTTGCAGATAGTGTCCTTTTCCTAATTTAAATATGTTCTTGGCTTCCTCTCTGTTAGAACTGGGGGTCTCTAGTTGACAGAGGTAAGTACCACTGTCCAAATAGGGACCTTTGCTTTTAGGCAGGGTAAGGAGAAAACTAGAGGTGGGCGGCCAGCTACGCTCCGTGCACGGAGTGTGCGTAGTGCCGCCTACTCCGCATTTTGCGGAGCGGGTGTAGCCAGGCGGCACTACGCACGCTCCGCAGACGGAGCGTAGCTGGCCGCCACCCACCTCCCTCCCGCCCTCACTAAATACTTTAAATGAAAAGTTTAAATTAATTAAAAGGCACTTACCTTGCCCGCCGCTGCCCGCCGCGTCCCCGGGGCTTGCTATCTTCATTGTTCCGTCTTGTTTACTAATGCGCATGCGCAGACGGCCGCGCATGCGCATTTCTCACGAGAAAATGCGCATGCGCGGCCGCCCGCGCATGCGCATTAGTAAACAAGACGGAACAATGAAGATAGCGAGCCCTGGGGACGCGGCGGGCAGCGGCGGGCAAGGTAAGTGCGTTTTAATTATTTTACACTTCATTTAAAGTATTTAGGGAGGGCGGGAGGGAGGCGGGTGGCGGCCAGTGGTGCGTGCGTAGTGGGGCTACGCGGAGTGCGGAGGTGGGCGTAGTTTCTCGCCCACTTCGCGTAGCTCCGCGAAGCCCCACTACGCCCACTACGCCCAGGGCTAGAGAAAACCCTCTGAGATAACCCCTGCTCACCCCCTTGGTAGCTTGGCATAAACAGTCAAGGCTTATCAAAGGCAATGTGTAAAGAATTTGTACCAACACTCACAGTAACACAGTGAAAACACCACACACTGACTCCACAGCAGTTTAGAAAAATAAAGGTGTTTAATCTAAACTACACAAGACCAAAACAACAAAAATCCAACATAAACAGTTCAAGATTATGGTTGCAAAAGAGTTCTTAAGGTTGCGACAAAATAATCCACAGTTACGTGAAAAGTTCACAGTTGCGTAAACATTTAGCCAACAGTACATTTAAATGCGACAAAGATCCAAAACAGAAGCTAGTGCAGCGGAAAACAAGCAATGCATCACTCCAGAGACCTTGGGGAGGCGATGCGACAACCCCGCTGAATGTAGCGGGCGTGATGCGGTGACTCCGGTCTGTATGGGGAGGGATGCGATACCTTGTTTGGATTCCAGTGTGGCATTCCGTAGTGAAAACGTTTGCAAATGCATGATGCGATGATCTTTGAGGTTGCGATGATCTCCATGACGACGATGCGCGGACCAGCGGTGATCTTCCTCTCGCAGCTCCTCGATGCGATGGCTCTGCGACGGCACTCACAGTGACGTGATGCGGTCCGCAAGCAAGCGGTGCAACGATCTCACCCAGCGACGACAGGCTCTGCGACGACACTCGCAGCGATGGTAATCTTCTCGCTCCAGTCTGGTGCATCCCGCAAATGAAGGATGTGATGACTCTGGCAGCGGCAACAGGCGCTGCGAAAATCTCGGCCTTCGTAGCGGCGGGAATGTCCTCGCGCTGTCAGGGATGCGCTCCGCAAGCGAGCAATGCATCAAAACTTGCAGAAAGTCTTACAAAGCTTGGCTTCCAGCTTTCCAACACAGGTACAACTTCCAGAGGCACCACAACTGGTCCAAGCACTCCAGGAAGGACAGAACTCTCGAAGCAGAGTTCAGGGAAGCTGGGAGTGAAGTCATTTTGTTCCTGGGACTTAACAGGGAGCCAGCTTTTCTCAGGCCCTTGGAGATTCCTTCAAGCAAGGGGACACTGCACAAAGCAAAGTCCTTACCCTCTCCTTGGCAGCAAAACAACAGCAGGTCAATCCAGCAGAGCAACAGCAGGACAGTCTTCCTTCTTCAGTTTCAGCTTTCTCCTTGGCAGAGGTTCCTTCTTGATTCTAGGATGATCTAATTTTCTGTAGTCAGGGGTCCTGTACTTATACCCCTAAAAGTCTTTGATCCCTTTGTCCAGGAGGGCTCTGAGCCCGGTCTGAACCAGTTCTGGGTGTTCCTTGAGCACTTTGTTTTCCTGGCCTCTTCTTTCCTTTCAGAGAGAGGGGCAGGGTCGTCAGCCACCCAACAGGAGGTGGAGCCAGCATTGTGGAAGGTAGGCACAGCCCTATTCAGGCCCAGGTGCTACCCCCTCCCACCACTCTAGATGCAGATGGAGCTATTCGGCCCAGGGATGGCCCACTCAGACTCCGGGAGCTACCCAGCCCCTGTCACTCACAAACCAGACAGTCAATTTACAAACAAGCCAAGGCACGTAGAAAGGTCAGACAGGAGAACAGCCACTTTCTAAAAGTGCTGTTCTCAAACACAGGATTTAAAAACAACCTTTCCTAAAAGATGTGGGATACCACACTTTTATGTCCCATCTTGCTCCTATGGGAAGATATGCTGGTATATTGTAAACAAATAGGGAGAGTAAAGGGATTTTATCCACCTCGGTGGACGGAAGAGTACTCCTGATCTCCTGGGATAGGTAAATATATTCATTACACAAGAAATACCTAGGGGTCAGTGGAACACTATAGCTCAACTGCGAATGTAGATCCGACACCACGCGGGTAACAGAGTGGAAAGACAGACCATGCAACCAAATGTGATATACAAGTGAAAATACAACAGTATGGGCGAAAAAATTCCCATCAGAGGCCACACTGTACCGCCTTTGTTACATCATTTGGGTAATCCTTGCCCAGGAGATAGATCAGAACAGTCCCTCAGGTGTTATAGTGGCTGTTCTGAGATGTAAAATGAAAATGTGTCAATAAAGGGTGGTTTGAAAGATTTGAAGTTAAGTGTGGCTACTGAAAAAGCAGTGTAAAGAAAGTGAAGTGATAGGGGTAAAATTGGATAAAGCTAGGTAGATATGAAGTTTTATTGTGCTCCCCTAGTTGTCCAAGATTAAAAACAAAGTGAAAACACAGATTTAAAATAATATCTGTGACTTGGTAGCGGTCAACATGTTTCAGCAAAAATGGAATACTTCCAATGCCTTCGTCAGGACCAGATGTATGTTCAACTACTGCTTTGTAAGATGTGAAGTAAAGTAAAATCAGGATATCACCTGTAATTCCAGGTCATACGTTCAACCACATACTGTTACCGCAGTGTGAGCCCAGCAATGGCAGGAGCATAAAAACAGAGAAAAAACAAACACATGGTAAATGACACACTATGTCATATACAGCAGGGAATGTCATTATACATAAATCACATTCTATTATGGGCAATATACATTTTGCACTCATTTGCACCACTCACCCATTTGTTGTGGTAGTTGTGCCTCACCCCACCTGGCAGCAGCTCAGGTTTAAGGAGCACTGCTCTAAACCAAAAATTAAAAACAAAATTGACAGTCCTAATATTCTATTCATTGTAGTAGGCGACACAATCTCTACTTGACAGTTTGTAAATGTAATCCATCATTTATCGTGAATAGTGTTAGTACATTTTCAAATACACCAAAGTATTATCTTTAAAGCATAGCACATTATTTGATGCATCTCTTTATGTAGGTATGTGCTTCTCTGTGTTTAAAGTCGATAACGACTCACGAGGATGTAGTCACCTCACAATTGTTTCAATAAGAACAACCAGCATAGTATTCTTTCACTCAAGATTAGCAGGCACTTTATGTGTTCCCATATTAAATGTAAAACGTTATTCTTCAGGCACAAAAACGCCACAAAAGCAAGCCATTTATATACCAATGTGCAGCACTTGGGCTAAAAGGCAGAAACAGCAATGCCTGTTCAGTGACGGAAACAACTCTGCAGTTGTACACATAAAGGACCGGTGTAGTCGGACTTTACAAATAAGCCGGCGTACCGCGCTGAGTCTAAGTCCCAAGCTCAACAGTGCTTGATGATGGCGTGGCATGCAATGTTAAACGCAGGAGCGCAGCAATTTGTAAACATTAAGGACATAATTATCCGGACTCTACAGGCACGCCGGCATGCAGCGCTAAGTCTGAATCACAAGCACAATAGTGCTTGATGATGGCGGTGCACCGTCAGGATGTTCAACGCCGGAGCCCGGCAGGGTCGGACTTCGCATACGAAACAGTGAATGGTCTGGCTGACTCACCTCTCCGTCGGTGTCTCCCGGCAGTCTTCTGAACTGTCTGGGGGGGCACCGAACGAGCTGTATCCACCATTTTTCAACAAACCCCAGTCTATTACGTCACGTGACCCGCAGGACACTTTTCGATCACATGACTAGCGCTGACTCTGGGTATTGTAGTTTTACAGCCAAAAAAGGTCCATTATAGTCGTTTTGCGTGTTTTAACTTGGGAGTGAGATCGTTATCAAAACTCTTTTGATTGGGCTCACATTCTATCTCAGGCATTTTTTGCAATTATTACTTGGAAGGGCAAAACAGTGATTTACAATCTATTCTGTATGCATATAAATTAGATGTTTCTTATTATGAAAAAAAGCACCTCAGTATTCAGTGAACATGATGGGTACATCCATTATGGCATATAAATGCAATCCGAAAGGTTGGAACACCCTACATGAGTATATGCGCGTAATGTACAAAGGTTCATTCTAATTCATTAATACTGGGATTGCCATGTCTCAGAGGGACATCCATGGGATTGGCTCATTCAACCCATCCTTACCGCTATTGATCTTATAGACCCACTTCTGTTCTAATCTGAACAAGAAACTCCCTACGTCTGTGCACGATTCGGGAATCAGAGGTTGTTCCAAAACCGTCCACTGGAAATCGTTGGGGCCATGTCCCACTTCTAGGAAATGTGCAGTAAGACGAGTCGATTGCTTGCGACAACGTATTGTGCTTTGATGTTCTTGAATTCTTGTTTTAATCCTTCTTGTCGTCATACCTACATACTGTTTTTTGCAGGGGCAGGTGATAAGGTAGATTAGATTTTCGCTGTTACAGTTGGTGAAACGACGTTGCACCCAGGGCCAATTTGTTCCAATGTCAACTGTGGATGACTTGTTCGTTAGGGGGCAGACTGAACAAATCCCACAGGGATGGTGTCCCTGCACTGGTGGTAAATCCCAGAGGGTCCCCAATTGTCTGGGTCCTTTGGTCTTGGGACGTGTATGTACTAATTGGTCTTTAAGACTCTGTCCCCTTTTGAATGCAAACAAGGGGGAAGAATGTTGTCAACTCCTGTATTTAGTATGGACCAGTGCTTGCGAATAATCTTCTGGACTTGATTTGATCTCGTATTGAAAGTATTTACAAAAGTAATACGATCAGTCTTCTCCTTGGGTGGATGTTGCTCAAGGAGGGACTCCCTGTTGTTGTTTGATGCCCTCTTCTTGGATTGACGGATTATCTTCTTTGGGTATTTTTTCTCAAGCAGTTGTTCCTCCAAGTTGTTTGAGTGGCCAATGAATGTTTCTTTCTTAGAACAGTTTCTCTGCACCCTAAGAAATTGGCCAAATGGTAGATTGTTTCTAAGGGCCCGAGGGTGGCAACTCTCGTAGTTCAACAGTGCGTTTTTGGCCCTCGGCTTACGATATAGCTCTGACTCTAGGCCATTAGTAGTGGCCAAGATTTTCAAATCTAGGAAAGCCAATTCTGTTTTGTCGTATTCAATAGTGAATTTCAGAAATGGGTTCCTTGTGTTTAGCCAACGATGGAAGGACAATAGGTCTACTTCAGAACCACGCCAGATGACCAATATATCATCTATATATCGCTTCCAGACATGAAGCGACGATAGATGTGGGTTGGTAGATGTTAGTACCTCCTGTTGCTCAAAATTGTGGACGTATAGATTGGCCAGGCTCGGAGCGAAAACACTGCCCATACTGGTCCCCGATATTTGAAGGTAGGTAGTGTCTTCGAACTGGAAAAAGTTTTCTTTCATTGCTATATCAGCCAAGGTCATAATAAATGACACTGGTGTAATAGATTGATGATCACTCTGTTCTAAAAGATGAGCCACAACCTCAAGTGTCTCTGCTTGTGGAATCGAGGTGTATAGTGACTCTACATCAAACAACACCAAAATGTCGGTGTTGTAATCGTATTGTATTTCTGGAAGGAGTCTCAAAACGTCCTTGGTGTCCTGAAGGAACGTTGGCATATCCTTCACCATTGGATTGAGAAAATGATCCACAAAAGTCGATAGGGGTTCCAAAATGGAACCAATCCCAGAAATTATGGGCCGCCCTGGCGGCGGTCTTTGAGATTTGTGGACCTTAGGAAGGCAATAAAAATATGGCATCTTCGGGTGGACAGTTAGAAGGTATTGTCCCTCTTGTGGTGTAATCCACCCTTCAGAGGTTGCTTCCTCTACCAAATGTCCAATGTGCGTCTTTAGGCGTTCAGTGGGGTCCTCTGTCAGTCCGCGATAGGACTTCTGATCGCTCAATTGCCTCAGGCATTCACTCCTGTAGGTTTCAGTATCAAGGATAACAATTGCCCCACCCTTGTCGGCTGGTGTAATTACTATATTCTCATTTGTTGCCAGTGAGCGTAAAGACAATTGTTCGTTCTTCGTCAAATTCACAAATGGTTTGGCCTCTGTGCGGTACAGTTGTTGAATGTCATTTTCCCAGCTTCCTCAAATGTTAGTACCTTTGCGGGTAAGCCAGCGGCTGGTGGATTAAAAGTAGAGGGTTTTCTTAGGCCAGTGTTGTTAACCTCAGTTGGTAATTCAATGTTCTGTTCAGGTGCAAAGAAATAGTGTAATCTGATCTTTCTAAAGAACTTAGCTAGTTTAATTTGTGCTACAAAAGGATCCCTTTTTGTGGTGGTTACAAAGCCTAGGCCTTTGTTCAAGAGTATTTCTTCATCATCTGACAGCACATACGAGCTCAGGTTCATCATGATGCTGTCGTGTTGCTGGTGCCCGCTGTCTCTTGGGGGATTCTCTTCCCATTGCGAAGGTCCATTGTCGGCTGCGGTGTGTTGTCCCAGTGGACCTGCTGAGTTGTTCCCTGTCTCCTCCTCCCTCTGCCCCGTCTCTGGCCATACTCTAAAAAAGGAGGAATCATTTGTGGTCCATGTGGCATCGGTAGTCCATATGGACCCATTGGTGGAGGATATGCCGGGCCAAACGCCCAGGGATTGGGTTGCCACCAGGGTTGATAATGGTTCTGGTTTTGAGCATTAAACCCCCTTCGCCAATTCCTTTGGTTTCCACGTCCCCTTTGCACATTGCTTTTCATGGAACCATTCTGAGACGTATCAGAGTCACTAGACACTCCCTCAGAGCTGGACGTTGCATATGTTGAACCACCTTTGCGACCCCCACGGTTGAAGGACGGTGCGACATAAGTCTCGCGTGTGTATGGATATACTTTTTCTGTGGAGAATCTTGCCAAGTTTTTCTTAAACTTCTCTAGTTTAGCAAATAAGATCGTTTCTTTATATTCATTGTTATTTTTCTCACTATCTTCATGGCTTTTTTTGAACAACGAGTTTTTTAATGTAGCCTTAATTTGGCCCTCCAATACCGTTATCTCCACTAGTATTTTATCTGCCACTCTCTTTGCAGTCTTAATGATGAGAACAAGCCAATCCCTTGTACACCTCCAGGCAATCATCTACCAATCTTTGACAAAGGCTTTGTCAACAAGGAACAATCTGGGTGCATTGGTTACAATGAGGCCTGAGGGTGCACAATTGCCACAGAGGTATTCCGCCATAGCTATCCCATGGACCACTGTCCTAGAGTGTGATTTTTTTAGGACTAGAATCTTTGCCCATCCTTCATCATTAGTGCTAACTTGTACTGGAATGTGTTCCAACACACTCAGATTTTCTTCTAGAATACTCTGAATCTCTGCCTCTTCAAATGCTAAGTCCCAATTGGAGGCCATTCTAAGTACAATTATGTAAACAAGCTACAACAAAATAATCAGACTGTCAATTTCGAAATACAAAAGTGGATAGAGCAGAAGGATTAATAAAAGTGATTATCCCAAATCTTATAAAAGACCCGCGGCCTTAGCCGCACTATAAACATAAACCAAACCGATTAATCAAAGGGTCCAAGGGCAAGTTTTACGACCCAAGCTAGGTACATTCCCTAATAATCATACTCATTACACAAGAAATACCTAGGGGTCAGTGGAACACTATAGCTCAACTGCGAATGTAGATCCCGACACCACGCGGGTAACAGAGTGGAAAGACAGACCATGCAACCAAATGTGATATACAAATAAAAAATACAACAGTATGGGCGAAAAAATTCCCATCAGAGGCCACACTGTACCGCCCTTTGTTACATCATTTGGGTACTCCTTGCCCAGGAGATAGATCAGAACAGTCTTCAGGTGTTATAGTGGCTGTTCTGAGATGTAAAATGAAAATGTGTCAATAAAGGGTGGTTTGAAAGATTTGAAGTTAAGTGTGGCTACTGAAAAAGCAGTGTAAAGAAAGTGAAGTGATAGGGGTAAAATTGGATAAAGCTAGGTGGATATGAAGTTTTATTGTGCTCCCCTAGTTGTCCAAGATTAAAAACAAAGTGAAAACACAGATTTGAAATAATATCTGTCACTTGGTAGCGGTCAACATGTTTCAGCAAAAATGGAATACTTCCAATGCCTTCGTCAGGACCAGATGTATGTTCAACTACTGCTTTATAAGATGTGAAGTAAAGTAAAATCAGGATATCACCTGTAATTCCAGGTCATACGTTCAACCACATACTGTTACCGCAGTGTGAGCCCAGCAATGGCAGGAGCATAAAAACAGAGAAAAAACAAACGCATGGTAAATGACACACTATGTCATATACAGCAGGGAATGTCATTATACATAAATCACATTCTATTATGGGCAATATAAACTTTGCACTCATTTGCACCACTCACCCATTTGTTGTGGTAGTTGTGCCTCACCCCACCTGGCAGCAGCTCAGGTTTAAGGAGCACTGCTCTAAACCAAAAATTAAAAACAAAATTGACAGTCCTAATATTCTATTCATTGTAGGCGACACAATCTCTACTTGACAGTTTGTAAATGTAATCCATCATTTATCGTGAATAGTGTTAGTACATTTTCAAATACACCAAAGTATTATCTTTAAAGCATAGCACATTATTTGATGCATCTCTTTATGTAGGTATGTGCTTCTCTGTGTTTAAAGTCGATAACGACTCACGAGGATGTAGTCACCTCACAATTGTTTCAATAAGAACAACCAAGCATAGTATTCTTTCACTCAAGATTAGCAGGCACTTTATGTGTTCCCATATTAAATGTAAAACGTTATTCTTCAGGCACAAAAACGCCACAAAAGCAGCCATTTATATACCAATGTGCAGCACTTGGGCTAAAAGGCAGAAACAGCAACGCCTGTTCAGTGACGGAAACAACTCTGCAGTTGTACACATAAAGGACCGGTGTAGTCGGACTTTACAAATAAGCCGGCGTACCGCACTGAGTCTAAGTCCCAAGCACAACAGTGCTTGATGATGGCGTGGCATGCAATGTTAAACGCAGGAGCGCGGCAATTTGTAAACATTAAGGACATAATTATCCGGACTCTACAGGCACGCCGGCATGCAGCGCTAAGTCTGAATCACAAGCACAATAGTGCTTGATGATGGCGGTGCACCGTCAGGATGTTCAACGCCGGAGCCCGGCAGGGTCGGACTTCGCATACGAAACAGTGCGTGGTCTGGCTGACTCACCTCTCCGTCGGTGTCTCCCGGCAGTCTTCTGAACTGTCTGGGGGGGCACCGAACGAGCTGTATCCACCATTTTTCAACAAACCCCAGTCTATTACGTCACGTGACCCGCAGGAGACTTTTCGATCACATGACTAGCGCTGACTCTGGGTATTGTAGTTTTACAGCCAAAAAAGGGCCATTATAGTCGTTTTGCGTATTTTAACTTGGGAGTGAGATCGTTATCAAAACTCTTTTGATTGGGCTCGCATTCTATCTCAGGCATTTTTTGCAATTATTACTTGGAAGTGCAAAACAGTGATTTACAATCTATTTTGTATGCATATAAATTAGATGTTTCTTATTATGAAAAAAGCACCTCAGTATTCAGTGAACATGATGGGTACATCCATTATGGCATATAAATGCAATCCGAAAGGTTGGAACACCCTACATGAGTATATGCGCGTAATGTACAAAGGTTCATTCTAATTCATTAATACTGGGATTGCCATGTCTCAGAGGGACATCCATGGGATTGGCTCATTCAACGCATCCTTATCGCTATTGATCTTATAGACCCACTTCTGTTCTAATCTGAACAAGAAACTCCCTATGTCTGTGCACGATTCGGGAATCAGAGGTTGTTCCAAAACCGTCCACTGGAAATCGTTGGGGCCATGTCCTACTTCTAGGAAATGTGCAGTAAGACGAGTCGATTGCTTGCGACAATATATTGTGCTTTGATGTTCTTGAATTCTTGTTTTAATCCTTCTTGTCGTCATACCTACATACTGTTTTTGCAGGGGCAGGTGATAAGGTAGATTAGATTTTCGCTGTTACAGTTGGTGAAACTACGTTGCACCCAGGGCCTATTTGTTCCAATGTCAACTGTGGATGACTTGCTCGTTAGGGGGCAGACTGAACAAATCCCACAGGGATGGTGTCCCTGCACTGGTGGTAAATCCCAGAGGGTCCCCAGTTGTCTGGGTCCTTTGGTCTTGGGACGTGTATGTACTAATTGGTCTTTAAGACTCTGTCCCCTTTTGAATGCAAACAAGGGGGGGAAGAATGTTGTCACCTCCTGTATTTAGTATGGACCAGTGCTTGCGAATAATCTTCTGGACTTGATTTGATCTCGTATTGAAAGTATTTACAAAAGTAATACGATCAGTCTTCTCCTTGGGTGGATGTTGCTCAAGGAGGGACTCCCTGTTGTTGTTTGATGCCCTCTTCTTGGATTGACGGATTATCTTCTTTGGGTATTTTTTCTCAAGCAGTTGTTCCTCCAAGTTTTTTGAGTGGGCAATGAATGTTTCTTTCTTAGAACAGTTTCGCTGCACCCTAAGAAATTGGCCAAATGGTAGATTGTTTCTAAGGGCCCGAGGGTGGCAACTCTCGTAGTTCAACAGTGCGTTTTTGGCCATCGGCTTACGATATAGCTCTGACTCTAGGCCATTAGTAGTGGCCAAGATTTTCAAATCTAGGAAAGCCAATTCTGTTTTGTCGTATTCAATAGTGAATTTCAGAAATGGGTTCCTTGTGTTTAGCCAACGATGGAAGGACAATAGGTCTACTTCAGAACCACGCCAGATGACCAATATATCATCTATATATCGCTTCCAGACATGAAGCGACGATAGATGTGGGTTGGTAGATGTTAGTACCTCCTGTTGCTCAAAATTGTGGACGTATAGATTGGCCAGGCTCGGAGCGAAAACACTGCCCATACTGGTCCCTGATATTTGAAGGTAGGTAGTGTCTTCGAACTGGAAAAAGTTTTCTTTCATTGCTATATCAGCCAAGGTCATAATAAATGACACTGGTGTAATAGATTGATGATCACTCTGTTCTAAAAGATGAGCCACAACCTCAAGTGTCTCTGCTTGTGGAATCGAGGTGTATAGTGACTCTACATCAAACAACACCAAAATGTCGGTGTTGTGATCGTATTGTATTTCTGGAAGGAGTCTCAAAACGTCCTTGGTGTCCTGAAGGAACGTTGGCATAGCCTTCACCATTGGATTGAGAAAATGATCCACAAAAGTTGATAGGGGTTCCAAAATGGAACCAATCCCAGAAATTATGGGCCGCCCTGGCGGCGGTCTTTGAGATTTGTGGACCTTAGGAAGGCAATAAAAATATGGCATCTTCGGGTGGACAGTTAGAAGGTATTGTCCCTCTTGTGGTGTAATCCACCCTTCAGAGGTTGCTTCCTCTACCAAATGTCCAATGTGCGTCTTTAGGCGTTCAGTGGGGTCCTCTGTCAGTCCGCGATAGGACTTCTGATCGCTCAATTGCCTCAGGCATTCACTCCTGTAGGTTTCAGTATCAAGGATAACAATTGCCCCACCCTTGTCGGCTGGTGTAATTATTATATTCTCATTTGTTGCCAGTGAGCGTAAAGACAATTGTTCTTTCTTCGTCAAATTCACAAATAGTTTGGCCTCTGTGCGGTACAGTTGTTGAATGTCATTTTCCCAGCTTCCTCAAATGTTAGTACCTTTGCGGGTAAGCCAGCGGCTGGTGGATTAAAAGTAGAGGGTTTTCTTAGGCCAGTGTTGTTAACCTCAGTTGGTAATTCAATGTTCTGTTTAGGTGCAAAGAAATAGTGTAATCTGATCTTTCTAAAGAACTTAGCTAGTTTAATTTGTGCTACAAAAGGATCCCTTTTTGTGGTGGTTACAAAGCCTAGGCCTTTGTTCAAGAGTATTTCTTCATCATCTGACAGCACATACGAGCTCAGGTTCATCACGATGCTGTCGTGTTGCTGGTGCCCGCTGTCTCTTGGGGGATTCTCTTCCCATTGCGAAGGTCCATTGTCGGCTGCGGTGTGTTGTCCCAGTGGACCTGCTGAGTTGTTCCCTGTCTCCTCCTCCCTCTGCCCCGTCTCTGGCCATACTCTAAAAAAGGAGGAAGCATTTGTGGTCCATGTGGCATCGGTAGTCCATATGGACCCATTGGTGGAGGATATGCCGGGCCAAACGCCCAGGGATTGGGTTGCCACCAGGGTTGATAATGGTTCTGGTTTTGAGCATTAAACCCCCTTCGCCAATTCCTTTGGTTTCCACGTCCCCTTTGCACATTGTTTTTCATGGAACCATTCTGAGACGTATCAGAGTCACTAGACGCTCCCTCAGAGCTGGACGTTGCATATGTTGAACCACCTTTGCGACCCCCACGGTTGAAGGACGGTGCGACATAAGTCTCGCGTGTGTATGGATATACTTTTTCTGTGGAGAATCTTGCCAAGTCTTTCTTAAACTTCTCTAGTTTAGCAAATAAGATCGTTTCTTTATATTCATTGTTATTTTTCTCACTATCTTCATGGCTTTTTTTGAACAACGAGTTTTTTAATGTAGCCTTAATTTGGCCCTCCAATACCGTTATCTCCACTAGTATTTTATCTGCCACTCTCTTTGCAGTCTTAATGATGAGAACAAGCCAATCCCTTGTACACCTCCAGGCAATCATCTACCAATCTTTGACAAAGGCTTTGTCAACAAGGAACAATCTGGGTGCATTGGTTACAATGAGGCCTGAGGGTGCACAATTGCCACAGAGGTATTCCGCCATAGCTATCCCATGGACCACTGTCCTAGAGTGTGATTTTTTTAGGACTAGAATCTTTGCCCATCCTTCATCATTAGTGCTAACTTGTACTGGAATGTGTTCCAACACACTCGGATTTTCTTCTAGAATACTCTGAATCTCTGCCTCTTCAAATACTAAGTCCCAATTGGAGGCCATTCTAAGTACAATTATGTAAACAAGCTACAACAAAATAATCAGACTGTCAATTTCGAAATACAAAAGTGGATAGAGCAGAAGGATTAATAAAAGTGATTATCCCAAATCTTATAAAAGACCCGCGGCCTTAGCCGCACTATAAACATAAACCAAACCGATTAATCAAAGGGTCCAAGGGCAAGTTTTACGACCCAATCTAGGTACATTCCCTAATAATCATACTCATTACACAAGAAATACCTAGGGGTCAGTGGAACACTATAGCTCAACTGCGAATGTAGATCCCGACACCACGCGGGTAACAGAGTGGAAAGACAGACCATGCAACCAAATGTGATATACAAGTAAAAATACAACAGTATGGGCGAAGAAATTCCCATCAGAGGCCACACTGTACCGCCCTTTGTTACATCATTTGGGTACTCCTTGCCCAGGAGATAGATCAGAACAGTCCCTCAGGTGTTATAGTGGCTGTTCTGAGATGTAAAATGAAAATGTGTCAATAAAGGGTGGTTTGAAAGATTTGAAGTTAAGTGTGGCTACTGAAAAAGCAGTGTAAAGAAAGTGAAGTGATAGGGGTAAAATTGGATAAAGCTAGGTGGATATGAAGTTTTATTGTGCTCCCCTAGTTGTCCAAGATTAAAAACAAAGTGAAAACACAGATTTGAAATAATATCTGTCACTTGGTAGCGGTCAACATGTTTCAGCAAAAATGGAATACTTCCAATGCCTTCGTCAGGACCAGATGTATGTTCAACTACTGCTTTATAAGATGTGAAGTAAAGTAAAATCAGGATATCACCTGTAATTCCAGGTCATACGTTCAACCACATACTGTTACCGCAGTGTGAGCCCAGCAATGGCAGGAGCATAAAAACAGAGAAAAAACAAACACATGGTAAATGACACACTATGTCATATACAGCAGGGAATGTCATTATACATAAATCACATTCTATTATGGGCAATATAAATTTTGCACTCATTTGCACCACTCACCCATTTGTTGTGGTAGTTGTGCCTCACCCCACCTGGCAGCAGCTCAGGTTTAAGGAGCACTGCTCTAAACCAAAAATTAAAAACAAAATTGACAGTCCTAATATTCTATTCATTGTAGGCGACACAATCTCTACTTGACAGTTTGTAAATGTAATCCATCATTTATCGTGAATAGTGTTAGTACATTTTCAAATACACCAAAGTATTATCTTTAAAGCATAGCACATTATTTGATGCATCTCTTTATGTAGGTATGTGCTTCTCTGTGTTTAAAGTCGATAACGACTCACGAGGATGTAGTCACCTCACAATTGTTTCAATAAGAACAACCAAGCATAGTATTCTTTCACTCAAGATTAGCAGGCACTTTATGTGTTCCCATATTAAATGTAAAACGTTATTCTTCAGGCACAAAAACGCCACAAAAGCAAGCCATTTATATACCAATGTGCAGCACTTGGGCTAAAAGGCAGAAACAGCAATGCCTGTTCAGTGACGGAAACAACTCTGCAGTTGTACACATAAAGGACCGGTGTAGTCGGACTTTACAAATAAGCCGGCGTACCGCACTGAGTCTAAGTCCCAAGCACAACAGTGCTTGATGATGGCGTGGCATGCAATGTTAAACGCAGGAGCGCGGCAATTTGTAAACATTAAGGACATAATTATCCGGACTCTACAGGCACGCCGGCATGCAGCGCTAAGTCTGAATCACAATTCAGAAAAGGGGGTGGTGATGAACAGAGTGTCTGAATTAAGCAGACCACTCTTACCCAGTCCAAAGATCAGGGCTTGATCCATCACTTTTATTTAGCTCACTGCACCATCCCAGCTCAGAACCCGGCTATATGCAAATTAGTCTGTCCCTGGCCCAGTGCATCATGGGAACAGGGCAGACCAAACTACCAAGCCAATTCTTCAGCAGAAAGGAGACCAGCTTCCGGGGACCGGTTTCTGGCATTTCAGCCGTCGTCGGCCCAGCTTGCTTGAATCCTGATGGTGCAGTGAGCAAGGGACTCATGTCTGAGTATACCCTGCCACACCTATAGTGGCCAAAAACGATTCAGAAAAGGGGGTGGTGATGAACAGAGTGTCTGAATTAAGCAGACCACTCTTACCCAGTCCAAAGATCAGGGCTTGATCCATTACCGTTATTTAGTTCACTGCACCATCCCAGCTCAGAACCCGGCTATATGCAAATTAGTCTGTCCCTGGCCCAGTACATCATGGGAACAGGGCAGACTAAACTACCAAGCCAATTCTTCACCAGAAAGGAGACAAGCTACCGGGGACCGGTTTCTGGCATTTCAGCCGTCGTCGGCCCGGCTTGCTTGAATCTTGATGGCGCAGTGAGCAAGGGACTCATGTCTGAGTATACCCTGCCACACCTATAGTGGCCAAAAACGATTCAGAAAAGGGGGTGGTGATGAACAGAGTGTCTGAATTAAGCAGATCAATAGCGATAAGGATGGGTTGAATGAGCCAATCCCATGGATGTCCCTCTGAGACATGGCAATCCCAGTATTAATGAATTAGAATGAACCTTTGTACATTACGCGCATATACTCATGTAGGGTGTACCCATCATGTTCACTGAATACTGAGGTGCTTTTTTTCATAATAAGAAACATCTAATTTATATGCATACAGAATAGATTGTAAATCACTGTTTTGCACTTCCAAGTAATAATTGCAAAAAATGCCTGAGATAGAATGCGAGCCCAATCAAAAGAGTTTTGATAACGATCTCACTCCCAAGTTAAAACACGAAAAACGACTATAATGGCCCTTTTTTGGCTGTAAAACTACAATACCCAGAGTCAGCGCTAGTCATGTGATCAAAATGTGTCCTGCGGGTCACGTGACGTAATAGACAGGCGTTTGTTCAAAAATTGTGGATACAGCTCGTTCGGTGCCCCCCCAGACAGTTCAGAAGACTGCCGGGAGACACCGACGGAGAGGTGAGTCAGCCAGACCACGCACTGCTTCGCATGCGAAGTCCGACCCTGCCGGGCTCGGGCGTTGAATATCGTGACGGTGCACCGCCATCATCAAGCACTGTTGTGCTTGTGATTCAGACTTAGCGCTGCATGCCGGCATGCCTGTAGAGTCCGGAAAATGTTGTCCTTAATGTTTACAAATTGCCGCGCTCCTGCGTTTAACATTGCATGCCACGGCATCATCAAACACTGTTTTGCTTGGGACTTAGACTCAGCGCGGTACGCCGGCTTATTTGTAAAGTCCGACTATACCGGTCCTTTATGTGTACAACTGCGGAGTTGTTTCCGTCACTGAACAGGCATTGCTGTTTCTGCCTTTTAGCCCAAGTGCTGCACATTGGTATATAAATGGCTTGCCTGTGTGGCATTTTTCTGCCTGAAGAATAACGTTTTACATTTAATATGGGAACACATGAAGTGCCTGCTAATCTTGAGTGAAAGAGTACTATGCTTGGTTGTTCTTATTGAAACAATTGTGAGGTGACTACATCCTCGTGAGTCGTTATCGACTTTAAACACAGAGAAGCACATAACCACATAAAGAGATGCATCAAATAATGTGCTATGCTTTAAAGATAATACTTTGGTGTATTTGAAAATGTACTAACACTATTCACGATAAATGATGGATTACATTTACAAACTGTCAAGTAGAGATTGTGTCGCCTACAATGAATAGAATATTAGGACTATCAATTTTGTTTTTAATTTTTGGTTTAGAGCGGTGCTCCTTAAACCTGAGCTGCTGCCAGGTGGTTTGAGGCACAACTACCACAACAAATGGGTGAGTGGTGCAAATGAGTGCAAAATGTATATTGCCCATAATAGAATGTGATTTATGTATAATGACATTCCCTGCTGTATATGACATAGTGTGTCATTTACCATGTGTTTGTTTTTTCTCTGTTTTTATGCTCCTGCCATTGCTAGGCTCACACTACGGTAACAGTATGTGGTTGAACGTATGACCTGGAATTACAGGTGATATCCTGATTTTACTTTACTTCACATCTTACAAAGCAGTAGTTGAACATACATCTGGTCCTGACGAAGGCATTGGAAGTATTCCATTTTTGCTGAAACATGTTGACCGCTACCAAGTGACAGATATTATTTCAAATCTGTGTTTTCACTTTGTTTTTAATCTTGGACAACTAGGGGAGCACAATAAAACTTCATATCCACCTAGCTTTATCCAATTTTACCCCTATCACTTCACTTTCTTTACACTGCTTTTTCAGTAGCCACACTTAACTTCAAATCTTTCAAACCACCCTTTATTGACACATTTTCATTTTACATCTCAGAACAGCCACTATAACACCTGAGGGACTGTTCTGATCTATCTCCTGGGCAAGGAGTACCCAAATGATGTAACAAAGGGCGGTACAGTGTGGCCTCTGATGGGAATTTTTTCGCCCATACTGTTGTATTTTTACTTGTATATCACATTTGGTTGCATGGTTTGTCTTTCCACTCTGTTACCCGCGTGGTGTCGGGATCTACATTCGCAGTTGAGCTATAGTGTTCCTCTGACCCCTAGGTATTTCTTGTGTAATGAGTATGATTATTGGGGTATGTACCTAGCTTGGGTCGTAAAACTTGCCCTTGGACCCTTTGATTAATCGGTTTGGTTTATATATATAGGTAAATATATAACAAAAAAGGAGGAGTACCACCATACACAAAGCTCAAAAGAGCGATTATTTGTGGGATTGGAGTTTCTAATGAGAAAAAAGAAGAAGTCCTTCTTTGTTTTTAATAAACCCCTCACTCACCGACCTGGTCGGTGACATGCTTCATCATCGGGGCCACCTTGACAGCCGAGTGCCATCAAGGTGTGCTGCAACACCTGGAATACAGTGGAGCGGGTATGTGAGTGATGAATGCAAAAAAAGAAGTAGGTGAGTTAAAAATTGTCCTGGTATGGCTTACACGTGAGAACTTTATTCTTAAGACTACTGGACAATAATAAAAACAGTGTATGTGTAGATACAGTAAAGGTTTAATTATGACCAAATGTATCTATAATATGTGTGCAAGGTCTACATGTTTCAAACCGAGTGGAAATTACCGGTTTTTCTTCAGGACCAAAAAAGGAAAAGGGGTGGTTGTTATATATTTGTTATATAAGATATGCTGGTAGCCACTGTAGCCAGCATTCCCCAAGATAGCCTATGGGGCCAGATAGCCATACAATAGTGAAAAACGAAAATGGCTGTAATTCACTACCAGAGCATGTTACCTGCACAGGTACATGCTCTACCTTTCACATACACTGCCCCCTGACCAAGGGGGTACCTTGGGCCTTCCATAGGGGTGACCAATATGTACAGAAAGGGAAGGGTTAGGCTTGGCCAGTGGGGACAGTGACCAGGAGGACCTGGCAGTTAACAGACTGCACACAGGCACTGCGGTGACAGGCCTGAGACACATTTTAGGGCTACTCATGTGAGTGGCACAATCAGTGCTACAGGCCCATTAGTAGCATTTGTTTTCACCAGCCTTGGCACACTCAGTGCACTTTACTAGGGACTTCTTGGTGACACAAATATGCCAATCATGGATAACCAATCATAATAACAATTCACACAGGGAGCACTTGCACTTTGACACTGAACAGCAGTGGCAAAGTGCCCAAAGAATCTAAACCAGCAAAAACGGAATCCAGCACAGCATCAAAAATACAGGAGGCAAAAAGATAGGGGAAAACCATTCCAAAGATGCCAGGTCCAACACTCTCTCATTAGGAATTGTTCATTACTGTATAAATCTCCCATTATTTGATAACCTCTTCCACCCATTTTCTAATAGACATTGTTTCCGCTATCTTTTTAAAGTGTCTCACAACCCATAATGGTGCATCAACAGCATAGGGTGCGTGTCAAACTATTTTCTGTACTGCTGTTTCCCAGATCATCCCTACATGCCATATGATATATGAGTAGGAGTCGGGAACGCCAGCCCCCATAATGAGGAGCTTCAAAAGAGTAGCCCTTCCATATGTACCTGCCAACAGTTGTTTTTCCCAATTATTGAGTTTCTCCAATCAATGAACTGCGTGTTGCAGCTGTGTGGCCATGTAATATAAATCCAGGGTTGGAACTTCCATCCCTCCTGCCTCCCATTTTCGTTGAAGAGTATCAAGTTCTACTAGTTTCCTTTTGCCCCCCAACTGCAGATCCACCAAGAGGCCTTCTAATTGTGCAAAGTATTTGTGTGGTATTCTGTATTATTATTATTATTATTATTATTAAACATTTATCGAACTTATGGCTACCATTGGGCATCCCAGCGCTAAACAACTGAGTAGAGAGACCGATACATTTAAGAAGCTGTTTGTTGAAATAGCCATGTTTTTAGAAGCAGGGGCGGCTGGTGACATTTGAAAGTGGTGAGGCGTAAATTAATTTGCATATTGGACCGCAGCGAGCGAGCCCAAACCACCTTGCATCCATCCATACATCATTCATGACCTGGCTGTTCGAGCAGTAGCGGCCCCCTTCCCCAAGCGCCTTGAGACCCTTCCGGGTGAGTAGCGCGCTATACAAGTGTCTTGATTGATTGATTGATTGATTGATTGATTGATTGATACCTCATTCATGCATCCACCCATCCATCCACCCACCCACCCATCCTGCATCCATACATCATTCATTCATGCATCCACCCATCATGCATCCACCCATCATCCATGCATCCATCCATACATCATTCATGCATCCACCCATCCATCCACCCACCCATCCTGCATCCATACATCATTCAATCATGCATCCATCCATCCGTCCATCATGCATCCACCCGTCATCCATGCATCCATCCATACATCATTCATGCATCCACCCATCCATTCACCCACCCACCCATCCTGCATCCATACATCATTCATTCATGCATCCACCCATCCATCCATCATGCATCCACCCATCATCCATGCATCCATCCATACATCGTTCATGCATCCACCCATCCATCCACCCACCCACCCACCCACCCACCCATCCTGCATCCATACATCATTCATTCATGCATCCACCCATCCATCCATCATGCATCCACCCATCATGCATGCATCCATCCATACATCATTCATGCATCCACCCATCCATCCACCCACCCGTCCATCCTGCATCCATACATCATTCATTCATGCCTCCACCCATCATGCATGCATCCATGCTTCCATCCACACATCATTCATGCATCCATCCATCCATCCACCCATCCATCCTGCATCCATACATCATTCATTCAGGCATCCACCCATCCATCCACCCACCCATCTAACCTGCATCCATCATTCATGCATCCATCCATGCACCCATCCACCCACCCATCTAAAGTTCAATCACACTCAGCTGGTATATTATTTTCTCTGGCAGGTTTCCCTTAGACACAGATAAAGCACAAGAGTTGCTACACAAAACAGACACACATAGCTTTACATGTGCACACAGTACACACATAACACACAGCACAGGCAGCAGCAATGCACAAACTAGAATATGTATAGTATAGGCAACTGCACAACAAGCTTTCCTCATACAGACACAATAATGTCAAACCCCTGGTTAGTCTTAAACTAACAGCTAACCTGGTTTTGCAAGGAGGACCCCCCGACCTGCATTTTAGTAGAGAAAATAGAAAAAAGTTGAGGAATATCAACTGTTTAGGGAAAAATCACCAATTTCTCTACTAAAGAGACATCTGACATGTATAACTAAAAGTGAAGAAATGGGCGGAAGGCACAAAGTGAAAGTAAGTAGGCATGTCGTGAGAGAAGTGATGTATGCAGACAGTGACAGCATGGTGTTGTCAGTGAGACGTGCATCTCGTGAGGAGAAGGCACAAAGTGAGGAGGGAAAGATTTGGAGGTAGTCCCTGAGCAGTGCTTGTAGTAAGTGACTCAAATGTGCTGACAGACTGTTGTTACCGTGAGAAGGGGGGCTTGGGGGAGGGCAGCCGACCCCCGGGAGGTCTCCTCCCCCGGGCGGTTTGGGAGATCTGGGTGGGGGTATTTCTTCTAGCAGGTTCTTTTTGGGCTTTTTTGGGCTGGTTTTAGTTGTATTGTGCGCTCCCCTATAAATGGGCGGGGCTGCTCGCTCCGGGCACCATTTTAGGCTTGGTGACCTGGTGGCCGGTTGAGCTTAGAATTTTTTGTCTTGTTTCCTTGAGCTTTCTGATTCGTGGTCATGTCTGGTGAAGATTACCGAGTGTTGGAGGCTATTCGCCTACTTAGCGAGGCGGGGCGTTTGGACCTGGTCATTGGCGACCGGGGTCAGACTGAGACCCCGCGCCCCCAGCGGGAGGCCTCTGCGAGGGTGTCGGCTGTGGTGGCAGCATGTTACTCTCCGAAACGTCGGAGGCAGGATGGGGTAAGTGAGCGGGGTCGTTCCAGGACTCGGCGGGCGGGTTCCAGGGCCCGGCGGGGGAGTGATGTTCGTTCCTCTGATCCGGCTGTTTCTTTGGATTCCTCGGTGTTGGAGGTGGCTGGGGAAGGGGGTTTTCCTCATGGGGAGGGGGAGGTTTCCGAGGTGGGTTTGCGGGAAAGAGCAGCCTCTGCTCCCATTTTGCGGGGCCGTCGTGCTTCCAGGCAACGTGGTTGCACGCGGCGTTCGGCTTCTGCCTCCGCGGGGGTGAGGTCTGACGTCACACGGGCGGAGGCCATTTTGGATGAGGTTTCTGTGGTGCGGCAACCGTTACGGGGTGTTTCGGGTCAGGACGTGCAGGAGGTGGTCGCTCCTTTGAGCGTTATACGCCGCCATGTGGTTCAAGGCCCTTTAACGGTTGACGGTGGTGCTTTAGGTGTGCCCGTGGAGCGTCCCTTGTTTTCGGAGGCTGGTGTTGGGGGGCCTGAGGGCCGTGGCGTGCTTGTTCGTTCTGTGGGGAGGGATATGCAGAGTCCGTTATTGTTTTCTCCCTCGGGCTCTGTTGGGGGGGAAGCTGGGTCCGGGGGTTGCAGTTCCTTGGGGGAGGGGGAATGGGCCCAGATGGGTTTGGGAGAGGGTGTTGGGCGGTCTGACTTGCTGATATCGGGTGGGGATTTGGGTGCTGTGGTCGGGTCAGTGGGGGGTTACCACCGGTTGGAGGTGGTGGAAGGCCTTCCTATCGGGGGGTGGCGAGCGGAGAGGAGGTTGTTCAGCAACGTGAGGAGGGAGAGGGGTCTTTTTATAGGCTGGCGGGGGACTTTCAGTGTCCTGGTAGGACGGTGGTTTCGGGGCCTGCATCTCTGGGTGCTGTTGCTGTTGGGGGGGTTCAGGATTGGGATCCTCAGGGGACGGCTTCGCGGATTATTCAGGCTGTGTTGGATGGTAGTTCGGATGAGGAGGTTTGTCCGCCGTCTCCTCGGCTTTGTGATGCTTTGAAAAGGAAAAGTGCTGTTAGTTCTGGAAGTTTTATGGTGGCTGGCAGGGGTGGCGGTTTTACTGTTGGCGGTCTGTCTTCTGCACATAGAGTTGGTTTTTGTGAGGGACCCGGCACACCAGTCCGGCCTTTTTCTTTACAGGAAGAAGCTCGACCTACGGCAGCAGACTTGGCAGGGCGGCAGGCAGCCCGGGTACGCCGAGGAGAAGTGCGGGTGGAGCCTAGCGCGGCACGTCCCATACCTTCGAGGGATCCCGCCATGGCCATCACACGCAGGTTTACTACGACCTCGATGGGCCCAACGAGGGATTTCGTCATGGGCGGTACATCCGGGTCCGGCACGACCTTCCCGGCCTCAGCGGTGGATTCCAGCGTTGTACATGGGAGCGGGTTACGTGCGACCTCTCTCGTGCCACGTGGTGGTTCTACTACTGGTTTATCTTTTTCTGGAAGTCAACAGGTTGTCAGTAGTTCTGGTGGGGGGATGTATAGACGAGTTCGGTCGTCCTCCCCACCTAGGTCCAGAGTGAGGGCTGGTAAGGCCCATGGTCGTTCGATAACAGTGGAATCAAGGCAGACTTCAGTGGTTGTCCCCCCCCCTCAGTTGGAGGAATCACTCATTTTAGATTATGATGAGGATAGCCCTGAAGAGGGCGAAGTTCGTGAGTTGGTGTCTGGGGGGGGGGCATGTTAATGTTTCTCGTGACATGTTACAGGACCAAGTGGTTCGGAGTCGTGTGGAATCGTCAAGGCCACGAGTGCTCGGCCCCGCGGTGAGGGCTCCTCGGAGGGCGGACGACGGTGCACAGACGGCGTGGAGGACGGAAACCAGTCAACCGCCTCTTTTACGTCCAGGTGAGAATGTGGTTCAGGCCGTGCGGCCCAATATGGTGTCTATTGGTGTTGGTGTTGATTTGATATCCACTGAAAAGGATGGCAAATTACATAAAGGACGTGTTGTACGAGATCAAGGTGTAGGTACCAATGGGGATGATCTCAATACGAGTGAGAAAGTGGATAGTGGCACGTCCACGGTTGGTTTGGGTTCTACGAAAAATGTACTTCACAGTAAAGAACTTAAAATCAAAAAGTTGCCGTACATGGGGGTTACGAAGCCTTTGGGGGCTCATTTGATGCTCAGTACGAAGGAGAAGATATGGAACGGTGAGTATGTGGAACTGTTGAAGTTACTCCACAGGGAGGTCCGGGCTAAGGAGGGTTCCAAGGAGGAAGAGTTTGAGTTGGCTAAACGCCCTAAAGTGCCTCTGACTATAGAAAATTGGACGGCGGCCTTTTTAATTTTTGCCAGCGTCTATTGTGAAAAATTCCCTGAGCGCTGCGTGTCCTTATTTAAGTACATGGATGTTATACGTAAAGCTCAGCTGACTAGGAATGATTATGCTTGGGCTCAATATGATGAGGAGTTTAGGGCACGTATGGCTTGGGATCCTGAGGCGAAATGGGGGGAGTTGGACTCTGACCTGTGGCAGCAGACGATGGGGTCGTCTGCCTCGGGTAAAACCATTTTTACAGCCAGCGGTCTTCCTATATTATATCGTCCCTTTCAGTCCCGTCCCACCCGGGGAGGGGTGGGGGCTATCTCTGCTACCCAGTCGCCTACCGGCACGTGTTGGGATTTTAACACCGGGACCTGTACTAGACAGTTCTGTAAATTCCGGCACGAATGTTCACAATGTGGGAGGAAGAGTCATCCGTTATCCCGTTGCTGGGGTCCTAGGACCCCAGGGCCCCAGGGTTCTCAACAGAGTTCAGGAACTTTCGTGCCACCACAGCAGCCCTCAGCTCCCAGGGGAGGGAAGTCTTCATCCGGCGCTGGGCCCAAAGGCTCGTACGCCGGTTAATGTTACTCGACTGGCCGCTGCTTTACGGGACTACGAGCCTGCCGAGCTGCGGTCGGTCTTGTTGCTGGGTTTTCAGATGGGGTTTCGTTTGGGGTATGAAGGACCGCGTTTACGACGCTGGTCCAAGAATTTGAAGTCAGCGACTGAACACCCTGATATTGTACAGTCGAAATTGGACAAGGAAGTGAGTGAGGGTCGAATGGCGGGCCCGTTTGAGGATTGGCCTCTGGTGAACCTAATTGTATCCCCTATTGGTGTAGTCCCCAAGAAGGAGCCTGGTCAGTTCCGGCTCATTCAACACCTATCGTGGCCTGAAGGTGGGTCGGTGAATGATTTCATTGACACTGAAGCTGCATCGGTATCCTATTCATCGGTGGATGTAGCCATGCAGCTGGTTGTCTCTGCGGGCCCTGATGCTCTGATGGCAAAATGCGACATCAAATCCGCATTTCGGCTCCTTCCAGTCCATCCTGAAGACTGGTGTCTTCTGGGCATCCATTTCCTTGGAAAATGGTACGTGGACAAGGCGTTGCCAATGGGTTGTTCCATGTCTTGTGCGTTGTTCGAAACTTTCAGCACATTTCTTCAATGGTGGTTTACTACACAGAGTGGCCATGTCCTCGTCACTCATTATTTGGATGACTTCTTTTTTGTAGGGGCTGCAAATTCGCTTGTTTGCCAAGCGGCTCTCACATCGTTTCAATCATTGATGAGTTACTTGGGTGTGCCATTGGCTCCGGAGAAGACCATGGGTCCTTGCGCGACCATGTCTTTTTTGGGGATGGAGCTTGACTCTCATTTGATGCAGGCTCGTCTTCCATTGGACAAGAAACAGAAAATGCTTGAGCTGGTTGGAACTATGTTGGGGAAAGAGAAGGTGTTTGTGAGAGAGATACAGGTTTTGCTGGGACACCTGAATTTTGCCTGCAGAGTGGTTCGGGCGGGTAGGACTTTCTGTAGATGGTTAGGCAGAGCTTTGTCTGGTCCTTCCCTTCCACATCATAGGGTGAGACTGTCTGCGGGTGTGAAAGAGGACTTACGAATGTGGGTTTTCTTCTTACATTCCTTCAATGGTGTGCCTTTGTGTTGGGAGGTGGATTGGTGTTGGGGGGTACAGATCTTCTCTGATGCCGCTGGTAGTGAGGGTTTTGGCCTCTACTGGCAAGGACGGTGGTGTGCTCAACAGTGGCCCATGCAATGGAAGAATGGTGGTAGGAGTATTGCCTTTCTGGAACTCTTTCCTGTGGTTGTTGCGGTCACACTGTGGGGGGCGGAGTTGGCACACAAAAAGGTCCTCTTTCGGATCGATAATATGGCTGTGGTTCAGGTGGTTAACAAACAGTCGGCCAGAGACCCCCAGATTTTGAAACTTCTGAGAGTGTTTGTGTTGGGTTGTCTGAAACATGATATTGGTTTTCGGGCCCTGCACGTTCCTGGAGTGGACAATGACATTGCGGATGCTTTGTCTCGTTCACAGTGGGAGAGATTCCGTGGGCTTGCTTTGGAGGCAGACGAGGAGCCGACTCCCATGCCGGAACACCTGTGGACGGTAGGCAACACCGGGTCCTTCACCTGGTTTTAGGTTCCCTGGCCCCTTCCACGAGGACGGCGTATGAGTTAGCCTGGAAGGAATTTTTGGAGTCAGGTGCTTGTTGGAGGGAACTGGATTGGCAACGGTCGGAGGATGTGGTACAGTTCATTTTGGTTTTGATGGATAGAAGGTTGTCTAGGATTACTATTTCCGGTAAACTGGCGGGAGTTTCTTTCATGGGTAAGCTTTTGTGGGGTTACTCTCCGTCGGCGGGGGAGTTGGGTAGGAGAATGTTGGAGGGGTGGTCTAGAGAGAGTGGTGCTATTCGCACGTTGAGATCCCCTTTGTCTTGGCAAAGGCTGTTTCAGGTTATTTCTGTTCTCCCGGTTGTGTGCACTGATCGAGTGGAAGCGTGTTTGTTTGCCACGTTGATGGTGTGGATGTTTTTTGGAGCTTTTCGTGTGTCTGAATTGCTTGGCAACAGGTCCTCTTCTGGCCTTCTGTGGGGGGATGTTCAAATAACGGAGCGGGGGGTCCACATCTGGCTCTCACACTCCAAAACGGATCAGAGGAGTTTGGGCAAGGGTGTCTGGTTGGAGTCGGTTTCGCCTCCGGAAACGTGCCCTTTGAAATGGGCTGTTTGTTGGAGGAAACTGTCGGGTGGGCCTTTGGATCTTCAAGTTTTTCGCCACGCTAATGGTTCGAGTGTGACGAATTATCAACTGCGCATGGTGCTGCGTAAAGCGCTGCGACATATTGGTTTGGATGGGTCTTCATACGGTACTCACTCTTTTCGAATTGGGGCGGCCACGGAAGCCTTCAACAGGGGCTGGTCAAGGGAGGACATCATGGGTCTGGGGCGCTGGACTTCGAATTGTTTTCGGCGCTATGTTCGTAATGAGGCTGCTGGAGCGCTGGCGTCTTCTTCTGTTTTGCCTGTCTGATTCTGTTTTCTTTTACAGGTTCTGTGGCTGGTCCTCGGGCTGCTTACGTTACAGTTTGGATCGTGGGCCATTCCTTCATTAAGAGAGCTCAAGTTCAAGCTCGTCAGAGTTATTTTGGTTCATCATTGGGTTTCAATGATCGTTTGTTTAATGTGGTTTGGAAGGGTAAGGGGGGTATGTTATGGAAAGAACTTATCCCTGCCTTGAATTCTTGGTTAGTAGGGGGAGTTTGCCCGGATGTTCTTGTGCTTCATTTGGGTGAGAATGACATGGGTTCTGTTAAAGGGGTTGTCCTGCTCCGGGCAATCAAGAAGGATTTGGCCTTATTACACAGCCAGTGGTCGGGTTGTCATGTCATTTGGACGGAAATGGTGCCGCGGAGGGTTTGGAGGTATGCGGTGAAACCGAAGGCGGTGGACAAGTCCCGGAGGAAGGTGAATCTGGAGGTTTCTCGTTTTTGTAGGGACCTGGGTTTCGGTCGCAGCGTCCATAGTGACATTAAATATGATGCGGTGGAATTTTTTCGGGGGGACGGGGTACATTTGTCCCGTATGGGTATGGACCTATATCTTTTGGAGTTGCGGGAGGTGCTATCTCGCTGTTTGACGGTGCAACAGTCGGTTGGTGAATAAGTGGTGGTCGGTGTTGTAGTTGGTTTCCCCCTCCTTTTTTCTATTTTGGTCTCCCTCGTGCCCCCCCACCCCCCCCCCCTGTTTTAGGTCGGTGGGGGGCAGAAAGGTGGGGCTCTCTCGTATCAGTCTTTCACCCCACATTTCTGGGTGGCGGTTTTGCTATGTGATCGTCAGTTTTGGGCCAAGTTGGACCCGTTAGTGTATCGGTTCTTGTTTGGGGATTGTTCAGACTGATTGAGGTGGGGTTCGGAGAATATGGCTCGGGGGATATGTTCAGTTGATTTATAGTCAGAGATGTAAGAATTTATATTCATTAGGTGATGTTATAATGTTATAATGTTATTGGGATTTGTATGGTTTTGTGTTGGGTATGTACGGGTGGGGGTGGGTGTGATGGAGGGTGTGGGGTGGGGGCGGGGTTTGGGGTTTGAAATAAAACGAACAAAAACTTGGGTTGTTGGTTTAGATTGTGAGGCGGTTGCCGAGTTTGTGTATTTTGTAAATGTGCACCTGTTCCAATAAAGCGGCCTTTTTCACACTTGAAGGGTTTTTGAGTCTGCTCACTCTCCCCCCACCCCTCTCTCCCAAGGGGGGCTTGGGGGAGGGCAGCCGACCCCCGGGAGGTCTCCTCCCCCGGGCGGTTTGGGAGATCTGGGTGGGGGTATTTCTTCTAGCAGGTTCTTTTTGGGCTTTTTTGGGCTGGTTTTAGTTGTATTGTGCGCTCCCCTATAAATGGGCGGGGCTCCTCGCTCCGGGCACCATTTTAGGCTTGGTGACCTGGTGGCCGGTTGAGCTTAGAATTTTTTGTCCCTCCCTCCCTCCCTCTTTTTAGGGGATTTGCTCTATTATTTATTTATTTCCTTTAGGCTGCGGTTTGAAACATGTGTTCATGGGGGTTTAACGTTGTTCTTTTGTCGCTTTGGGACAGGTGCGTGGCGGTTTTGCTATGTGATCGTCAGTTTTGGGCCAAGTTGACCCGTTAGTGTATCGGTTCTTGTTTGGGGATTGTTCAGACTGATTGAGGTGGGGTTCGGAGAATATGGCTCGGGGGATATGTTCAGTTGATTTATAGTCAGAGATGTAAGAATTTATATTCATTAGGTGATGTTATAATGTTATAATGTTATTGGGATTTGTATGGTTTTGTGTTGGGTATGTACGGGTGGGGGTGGGTGTGATGGAGGGTGTGGGGTGGGGGCGGGGTTTGGGGTTTGAAATAAAACGAACAAAAACTTGGGTTGTTGGTTTGGATTGTGAGACGGTTGCCGAGTTTGTGTATTTTGTAAATGTGCACCTGTTCCAATAAAGCGGCCTTTTTCACACTTGAAGGGTTTTTGAGTCTGCTCACTCTCCCCCCACCCCTCTCTCCCAAATGGCAGGCTGCAGGCAGACAGTTCCCTCCGGAGAGACGGTGCTCGGGTGCTCACATTAGATACAGACTGCCGTCGGTGACTCTGGCTACCTAAGGGGGTACGGGGTGAGTAGGGTAGGGTTGCGCTGAGGCTGGGGGGAGTCGGGTGGGGGCCGACAGGAGTTTAAAAATAAATAAAAAACTCACCGGTTCCGCGCTGCCTCTGACTGCTCCGGGGTCCGGACTCCTGTTGGCGCCTACAGGAACAGCCGTGTCTCCGTCACTACTACTGGCAACACCTCAGACCAATCCGATTGATTTAGGACAGTGTTACGCTCTGCCCATTAGCAGGGGCGTAACACAGGCCCACGAAGCCCACGCATTGCGGGGGGGGCCCCTGCGCTCCAGGGGGCCCCCGGGCCGGCCCCTTCACTTTACACATCAATTATGATTTTAATGGTTGGTGGCGTGATGAACGGCACGCCGCACGCCCGGCCTCTGAAATTAACTGAATGGTGATGCACAAGCAAGGCATGCATGCCTGGGCCCCTTAGCTAAGCACTGATCCTCTTAATAAATTGTTGCACGGGCCCCGGCCGGGGCCCCTGAGGCTCTTATAAATGGTGTGCGGGCCCCGGCCGGGGCCCCTGAGGCACTCTTTATATTAAATGGCGGGACAGGACAGGGTGGGTAAGGGCAGGGGTGGCACTGCGCGTACTTGTTTACTTGCCGGAGTTGCCGCCTTGAAGGATGCATATGCAGGGGATGGAGCCAGGGCATTCAGTGCCCCTGGCATCCTCGGTCTCAAAGCTCTAGCCTTCAGATGCATCAAACAGACCGGACCCCCACCCAGGGTGAGGTGTTCACCAGGCCTCAAGAAGCTCACACGCTCAGGAGTGATGCTGGTGCGCCCTCGGGCACATCTGAGCCCCGGGGCGGGCACAGCTCCTAGAAGTCCCGGGACAGAGTGAGGTGGGGAGAGCTGCCACCAGCAGACGCCGCGAGGGAAGGGACATCCGTTTACTCCACAGCTTCCATGTTCAGATTCGGGGTATTTATTATAACACTCTGTTCTATATGGTATTTTGCACCCCACATCTGCAGATTCTGAGGGCTGGTATCATTATACGTCACTATCACCCAGTTTACAGCCCACACTGCACCCGTAACGCAGACAGACAGACTTCCACCTGCAGATGGGTCCCATCTGCAGGTGGAAGTCTGTCTGTCTGTCTGTCTGTCTGCGTTACGGGATTCCAAGCATGACCTCACACCCCCAGTTCCAGCTGCAAGCTTCAACTCACTGAACCATCCTCCCGGCATGCTGTAGTTCACCCAGTTCACTGTGTATTTTCTCTGTGCATTCTGGGAGCTATAGTCCTGTTTAGGACATTGTGAAATCAGCAATGCAAGCTACAGAATGAAGTTCACGCATGGAGGAGTACAAATTACCAACAGGCCACCCCCTCAATGAACGCCACAGGCCAGACTTTGAGATTATAGAATTTATCATCCGAAATCAGGAAAGACACAGGAGTCTGAGTGACAACCCTGGTTTACTGACCATTTTTTGTTTTAGGTGAATATATATCGCTGAAATTGTGCTTGGAAATGCATGCTCTGCATACTGTGGGCAACTGTTTCTAATGCACTCTAGCCTTTGTAGCGGGTTGATGTAGGTGTAAAATTCCGAGGCGCTAAGAACCAACGACTCCAAATGTATGAAAATATTACCTTTCTAATACAAGCAGTTGCGCCATTTTGGTCAAACTTAAATTACCGAGGGTGGCGGCCCTGCGGATAAAGTGTTGCCAACTGCGATTATGAGCCATGTTAGGGTGCCTGGACCACCCACAGGAAAGTGCCAAGGCTACATGTGACGTCAATGATGACGTGGTGTATGACCCTAAAGAAGGACTCTGGAGGTCATCACTTACGTCTAGGGCGGTGCGAGCGGTGCCACCACACCGGGCACTGACTTTGGGTGGGGGCGCCGTGCTTGCAAGTATATTATGGTTTTAAAACCACCTGCTGTGCTCTTTGCCTCCAGCAATTTTTAGGCAACAATAAAAATGTCAAGATACCTCGATTAATGTTCTTCCTTGAGAGACATCGGAGAAAGATAGCGCAGGGGGTTAATAGCCCTGGTGCAAAGAACAGCAGAGGATTAATGTGCCTGCTGCAAAGAACGTGCACAATGCAGATCACAAAGTGCACGTAATTAAATAGGTCAGTGGGTTACTGCTTTTGAAAGAGATAAATTTGGCAATTGCAGTTTAGAAGTTAAAATCCTGATATAGAACTGTGAGCTATTTGAACTATTAACTGTGAAAGACCTGCATGCAAATTGCAAAGTATACATTAGAAGGCTATGATTTTCTTTCTGGTCTTTCATTATCTAATGTTGCAAAAAGAATCCATTTGGGTAGAAATCAATCCTCATTATTAAAGAGAACCCTGAATCATGGTATTACGTTTTAAATTCAGAGTTTCTGCTTCTCCAGACCCAGCACTCAAACTATTCTGCCTACCAGTATGGATGACATGTGACTCCTACACCCTGTAGTCCTCTGTCTTACGTAACATTTCCTATACACTAATTTACACACCTATGATTGTCTTTGTACAATGTGCGGATGTAAAGTGCTCTGACTGTCTACACTGGTATGAATGGCGCTATAAGAATAATTAAATGCATCTGAGACTGAGACAGAGTGGTTATGGAGACTTAAGGGGCACTTTTAAATGGTGGTAGTGAAGGAATCCGTGGGGGGTGGGGTGGCGCCAACATTGTCGCACCAGTGCTAAAGCCGGCCCTGTACGTAGAGGGCGTCACCAACTCCCACTCCATTTAGACCCTTTAAATCAGGGGTCTCCAAACCAGTAACTGAAATAAGAGGCCTTTCTGGCATCTTCACAGCGGCGTAAGATAAGCCCCCGCAGACCCTTCCTTGTAGGGTGGGCCCTCAAGCTCCAGGGGGCCTCCTCTGCAAAAGTGGTAGGTGGTGGCCCGGGGAGGGGGCCCCCTCCATGTACTTTGCAGGGGGGCCCCCTCAACTTTCTTTACGCCACTGCCCATTAGGAGACCGAGGTGCTCAACCCTCGCTCTCCTAATGGGCATGCGCCAGCAGAACAGACACTAGTGCTCATGCGTGGGCACGGAGGAAAATTCGACCTCCGTCCCCACTCATGCGCACTTGTGCTCAGTGACTTTGTGCTCCTTCCTGCTGCCCCTGGTGACAATCATGTCATTCAACATGACGTCGGACCGCCCACCCCTTCAGACTCTGAAGGGGTGGGCAGTCCGACGTCATGTTGACTGACATGATTGTCAGTTCAACCTCGGTGTCTTTGAACTTGAGTAACCTGAGAGTTACTTAAGTTCAAAGACGCCGAGGGAGCTGCGTGTGCAGGCGGCTTGTGGGGCAACGCCCCAGCGCCCTTAATGGACGCACCGCCACTGTTTAGAAGCTTCTGGAATGGTAAGATGTTCATTTCAGTGTGGAGGTGTAATAGTAGTATGTTCCACAGTTTCGCCATATTGAAGGTAAAAAATCTTCCTCCGCTTCTTATCTGCCTGACTTTGTAAACAACTGCGAGGTTAAGGATAAGCGATCTCAGGTTTCTCTTGGGGTGATACAGAGAGATAAAAGGTTTATTGATTGCTGGGCCAGTTCCCCACATATTCTTGTGGGCGATGCACAAGGCCTTAAGTTTTATTCTCTCGGTGATCGGCAGCCAATGATGGGTTTTTAAGGCTGGTTTGGCTGACTGGGTTTTTGTGATTCCAAGTAGCATCCTTGCTGCGCAATTTTGAGTGACTTAAAGCTTTCTTAGTGTTTCCATGGGTGCACCCAGATGGAGGGAGTTACCATAGTCCAGACGTGACAAAACCAATGCCTGGATAAGAATTCTCTTTGCATCCATTGGGATGGGAGGAGCAATGGGAGGATTTTCCGGAGAGATCTCAGAAATACCAAAAAAAGGCCCGGTTACCGTCATTGCTTAATGGTCAACCTTGAGCGAGTTGTCTAACCAGACACCCAGACTCTTTATATTGGTTTTGGGAGTTGGGGCTTACCTAAGCACTTGGGCCAGGTTTGAATGGCGCCTACACTGGGGTAGTTACCTCGAAACATTAACTCAGCTTTTCCTCCATTGAGTCTGAGGCAAGAATGCTCAATCCACGAGGCGACTTTCTCTACACAAAGTTCAAAGTCCGACGGGAGGTTGCAGGCCCCAGCTGAGTGTCATCAGAATAGGTCACAATCTTAATTCTGTGGGGCAGAATGATATCGGCCAATGGCCACTTATGTACATTAAAGAGAGTGGGGCTCAACGAGGATCCCTGTGGGACTCAGCAGTTGAGCTTGAGTTTCTAAGATGCAACATCGCCTGCAAAGACTTGAAAGGTTCTTTTATCTAGGTAAGATTGTATCCAGGCGATAGCGCTATCTTGTATCCCCAGTCTCCTAATTCTATCTACTTGAATTGAGAGGTTGACTGTATCAAAGGCAGAGCTTAGATCAAGGAGGATGATGGCAACTGCTCCTCCCTGATCCAGGATTTGCTTGGCATCCTCTACAACCATTAGAAGGGCAGTCTCAGTACCATGGTTAGAACGAAACCCCGTCTGGGTGGCATGTAGAAGATCATGGGTCTCTAGGAAATTCGAGAGCAGAGTGTTCACATATTTCTCCAAAATGTTTATAGTTACCGGTAGCAGTTATATTGGGTGGAAGTTTCCTAGGACGCTTGGGTCTAGGCTACGTTTTTTCAATAAAGCCTTGACCACCGCTTGTTTCCAGGGGCCTGGAACAAATCCTGTGTACAAGGAAAGATTTATCATTTCCAGTCAGGCTTGGTAGAATCACCTTCCCTGCTTTATGTATAATATGTGGGGGAGTGAGTTCTAAAGGGAAGCCTGATTTAATTTGTGGAATGATTTCTGTCAGCTTGTCCAGATTCAGTGCTGAAAATTCTTTAAGTACATGCTCTACATTTTGTACGGGCATCTCCTTATCTGCCAGATCGATATTTCAAGGAGTCTTAGGGAATGTGTTATAAAGTTTATTAACTTTCCCTTGAAGAACTCTGCAAGTGCATTACACCGTTCTGGGGTGGCCTCAACGGATATGTCAATTGTAGGGAGCTCTAGAAGATCCTTTGCGATCCGGAAGATTTCCCTGGGAGTATTATTAGTTGATGTAATGATCTCTCTGTAGTAGGTTGCTTGCACTGCTTTTATTTCTTTTTGATACAGTTTTACAGCTTCTTTATATTTCCGTTTACTCATATCCTGGAAATCCTTCCTCCATTCCCTCTCGAGTCCTTTACATGTCTAATTTAGTACTCTCAGTTCGGGAGAATACCACAGAGTTTTTTTTGCTCCAGCTTTGTGGATGTGTTTAATTAGGATGACTGTGTCTAATGAGGACACAATCCAGCATGTAAAGTTTTCTGAGGCTTCGGTTAGGTTAGAGTTGGAATCGGGTTTAAGAGTATTAAGTGCTGATATCTAGGTATCTATCGGCCCAGGGCCGTACTTTCCTTTTTCTTATTTTAATACTGGGAGTTTGCGATCCTGACGTTAGGGATCAGAAAGTGGTCCAGAATAGGTCTAGTCTTGCTGACCAGTTTTCCAGGGTGATTACTAAAAATCGGGTCTAAAGTGTGGCCCTTTATATGTGTTGGGTGTAGCACTTTTTGCAACAGTTGTATTGCCGAAAGATCATGATTGAGCTCCAGTGCGTCCATATTACTAGGCTCATCAAAATGGAGAATGAAGTCCCCCATAGGAGTGGTGTTGGGAGAAGTGGCAGCTAAAGTTGCGGTGACTTCAAGGAGTAATTTGATAAATTGCCCACATCCCCCTGGGTTGCAGTAAATAAGGATTCCATCAAAGGAGTGAGTTGGGAAAAGTTCCATGTTGAATGAAAGGCTTTCACAATCCAAAATGATATTGGGTTCAACCTTGCATTTAATAAAATGTTTATGAATTATAGCAATACCCCCTCCTTTCTTTATATCATGGTCATTCCACTTAATGGTAAAGCCACTGGGCAGAGTTTGTACCAGATCGGGTCCTGACGCACCATGTAGTCAAGTTTCTGTCAGGAAAAGTGCATCTCAATCCTCGTCTTTGAGGAGCATATTGATTTCCAGCGAGTGTTTGGGCAGGGATCTACAATTGAGGAGGAACATTTTCAATGTCTAGGACTGCAGTACCTTAGCGCATAGATCCAATTGCGGACAGAAAGCAAATGAGCACTGGGGGCATCGCTGCTCTCTACTAGCTGAAGGCAGTAGGTGTGGCAGTGCTTGTTTATGGGTGTTTTTAGTCCTAAAGTAAACGATTCTTCCTAGTGCTGGTGGGGCAAAGGTTCTGGCCTCTGGTCCCGGACGGGCATTGACGGGCGCAGACGGGCTTGCCTTAGGCACGCCTTTGGCATGCGAGCGGCTTGCCTGCAGTTCGCGGCTGCTGTGTGGCCGCTCAGGCATCCGGTCTAAGTAGCAGAAGACCTGGAAGCTTGTTGTGGTTCTGCCTCCGACCCACCTCCGCTGCCTCCAATCAATCGGAATAACCGCGGTGGATCGGGGAGCGAGAGGGTACGGCGTAACGGACTAATGCCGTCCAGTAGCAGCGGTGATTTTAGCAGAAGGTGAGCTTTAGGAGCAGCGAATTGTCGATTTTAAAAACAGATTAAATTGTCCACTACGTATTCAAACTGTAGCTGATTATTTTTAAAAACACAATACACATCAGAATATATTTTAAAAATGAGGCTCTAGCAAATATCGATACGTGCATTCTACTCAACCTGTATTGGGAGTTCTGAAGGGTATATTAGCAACTTGGTAATAGGAACATTTTTATTAGCGCAATTGAACCCATCAGGGAAAGCAGTAGCCCCATCCAAAATGTAACAGAGTTGCCTATACCTTCTCCTGATCTCCCTATATTATTGTCTAAATAGGCAGCATGTGTATCCGGTAATCTGATCCCCAGATATCTAACTCCTTCCGACACCCACTTCATCCCTACCTTGTACAGAGCACTGTATGGCTTCCCGGCCAAGCTTCCCATGAGGAACAGTTTGTATTTTCCTGGGTTAAGACGAAGGTCCGACAACGCTCCAAATTTCTCAAGTTCCTACTAACTGGATTCCCGGCACTAAATGTATGCTTGACATTGAAGCCTTGATTTTCCTCCTTGCACTTTAACTTTTCTGATTTAGAGCGGTGCTCCTTTACCTGAGCTGCAGCCAGATGGGGTGAAGCGCAACAACCACAACTAATAGGTGAGTGGTTTGGATTAAATTTGATCCCCTGCATATGCGATTGAGACGCATTTGAATGAAAGGTTGAACTATACCAAATTGACACGCCTTATGAATATGACGAGATATTGTCTTTCTGTTTTATATTTTATTTTTTATGTCGTTCCTGTGGATAATAATTCACTTTCACTTATTTTACACTGCTTTTTCATTTGCCACACCAATACTGGTAAGTCTACCTCCCTCCACTAACAGGTTTTTTTCTTACGCATAAACGGTCACGGTAACAACTGACCGGCCGTTTTGTTTTGTCTCCTGGGTAAGGAGAAAACCAAATGATGATAAAGAGGGTGGTATAGTGTGGCTTCTGATGGGAATTTTTCCCTATGCTCTTGAGTCTTAACTCAGCTATTAATACACTGAATTTGCACTGTTTGTTCCCACTTTTGTTATCTGTATGGTGTCGGTGCTGGTGCCCACAGTGAATGACTTAATATTTTGACCTCTAGGTACCCTTTGTTGTTGAGATATAACATTTTTATTCATTGTGTATATACCAGTCCCAGCCCCAATTTTTCGAGGATCGCCCATACATAATCCAATTCATCTGAATTGAATGCCTGTTCGATGTCTAATAATGCCAATGCACAGCATTCTTCCTTTATACTTGGAGCACCCCACACGTGTGCTAGTCTGCGCAGGTTATTCCGCTTAGGAATAAAACCAGGTTGGTCAGGGTGGATAAGTTGAGGCATATAGGGCAATAATCGGGCCGCCAGAATTCCACTTACTATCTTGCATCTAGGTTTAACAGGGATATCGGGCTGTAGGAGTTCGGGAATAGTTTTTTAAAATCTGGTTTAAGGATCATAGTTACCGCTGCCTCCTGCATAGTTGTTGGTAAAACTCTCTTTGTTAGGGCCTCATTAAATACTTCCAGTACGCGGTTGGCTATCAGCAGGGCAAACCGTTGGTAGAACTCTGCAGGTAGCCCATAACTTCCAGGGCACTCCTCTGTTTTCAGTTTTTTAATGGCTGCTAGTATTTCTTCCTTTGATATCAGCACACGAGGGCCTTAGTTTCCGTCCTCGCTAGTGTGGGCAATTCTAAATTATTTAGGAGTCCTGCAGGACCTACTGGGGTATATGGGGATTATTTGTGCATGTCGACTCTAATTGTAGTGTTAGTTCCTACAGGATTGCCCTCTGTGTGCAAATGGTGTCCCATTTTTCTTTTGAAGTTGCAGTACAGGCATGGTCTCTTTGTCTGTTCTGATTAATCTTGCTAGCAGAGCCCCGGTTCTATCACACTCCCTGTGTAGTTGTTGAATGTATGCTGTGTATGTACATTTTTCTAATCTAGACCATGATTCAAGTAATTCCCCTTGAACCTGGATCCATTCGGTCATGTCTAGTAGTGATGTGTGTATGGTGTTCTCTAGCCTCTTGAGGTGTTGTTCTTGTGTTTTTATATCTTATTCTAGTTGTTGTCTAACCTTACATGTGGTTCTTATATACACCCCCTTATGACCACCTACATGACTTCCCACTCCATTGATCAATTGGCTGTCGATCCCAAATTTTGTTCAAAGTAGTGAGTGAAGGCCTCTGACATCGCTGAAGCTTTTGGTGGGTCTGTGAGCGCTTCGGTCCTGAGCCGTCAGAGCTGGATGGCCGGTCGTCCCTCTCGACTCTTCAATGTAAGTGACAGTGGGGCGTGATCAGATAGGTATCTGGGTGGATAAGACACTCCCTCCGTCTCTGCTGACAGCCAGGGTGTGATACAACAGTGATCTATGCGGCTAAATGTATTAGCTGCTGGGGTATAACATGAGAACGTTCTTTTAAGCAACTTTCTGCCTTTCCATTTGTCTCTTAATTGTAGACCTTGCATTATTGTTGTCAGTGATGAAAATATTGCGGGTTTTTTATTACTCCTAGGAGGCTCTCTATCTAGTACTGCATCCAAGACACACTTGAAGTCCCTCGTGAGGATGATCTCCGCACCTACATATGGTGGTGCTGCTTTTATAATCGGGACAATCTGAGTCTGGGGCATAAACATTTTTAATACATAAGGGCATATTATCAAGGGGGTTTATCTCCGCTTTTTTGGCTTTAAAAGCCAAGAAAGCGGAGATAAAATTATCTCCCTATTACCTAGCTGTCGCTAACACCAGTTAGCAACAGCTTGTAGGAGATAGCGACCATCTTGGGCCCTGCATGTCAGTGATATTTATCACTAATGACATGCAAAGTGGGCGTGCCAAGATGTTAGTGACTGAAAACAGTCGGTAACATCGCTATCTCCTATTACCAACTTTTGGAGATATTTGCGCTAAGCGCGAATATCTCCAAAAGCTAACACCTGCCCCTGAGCAGTTCTTAGCCATGTTATTCAATGGTAGGTGGATAACATGGCTAAGAGCATTAGCTCGGTAATGCATGAATATCGCTGACTTTTCAGCGATATTCATGCATTTTGGCCGATTTTTATAGCTTAAGCGATATACCTTGATAATAGCAAGGTTCCTAAGCGATAAAAATCGCCGCAGCTCGGCGATAAAAATATCGCCGCTAAACCAACATAGTGATATTTATCGCTACTTGTTGGTAATATGCCCTTCAGTTCTCTTCCGTCTCATTTTCCATGTGAGAAAAGGTATCTCCCCTCTGGGTCCAGGACATGGTATAAATATTGGAAGGGGAGCAGGAGGTAGCATAAAGTTGTCCTCTCCACCTCCTGCGCAGACTAGATTGTATACAGGCTATTGTTGCTTTATATCATTTCAGAAATTCGTCTGTTTGGTGTTTTTTTCAAAGTCCGCAATACCCCGGACATTCCAGGTAATTACTTTCAGGACTTGTGCCGCCATTTCCGTCTTTCATCCATCTCCCCCCATCTTTGCTTCGCTCTAGGGCGCATATTTCCTTCGACCATATTTTCCAATCGAAATATCGAATTTTGGCCATGACAATGTCAACTTCCTTGGACCTATAACAACTTGAACAACTGAACTTTCCCTTGCCCCCCTCCTCCCCTCGGGCAGTCGCGTGACTTTCGCTTCCAGTGTAATAACTCAAAACAAAACTCAGCAAATACTGCTCTATTGCCCCCTCTGACCATTACTCACTGTTAGGAGTCCATAACATTGATTATCGTGATCAGGCCACTTTGCAATAATCTAACGTTAGGTCCTTGTCTGAATGTTCGTATTTGGTTGCTGTGCTAGTGAACTTGTTTCCGCCGAAGTGCGAGGTTGCTCTCAAGCTCCCAAGGTGAAGTCCAGTCTCTGTTAGGGTGGTGCTTCCGAGCTCCGTTGTGGTATTGTTCTGACATGTAATTCCCACTTAAATCTTCCTTCTGGCATATTTAATCCCCCTCTCCAGTATATGCATGTTTATTAGTCACTTATCTGTGCTTGACTCTGTTTGCTCTCCTGCTGCTATTCATCTTGTCTGCTCTCCGGGCCTCCAAGATCGGTCTCTATGTCTTGAGACACCACCGCTGACTCAGGTACAGTGTCCGTGTCTGAAGCTCGCAATGTTCTGTCGAGGAGAACTTTAATCCGCCTCGGACCACCACTGCTTTTCAACTATTGTTGCCTTTTGGATTTCCTGCATTCTGGTGTCCATTCACCAGTCACTGGAATTCTGCTGGATCCTGTGGATGGGGCAAGACACCTCCCTTCAGCTCCTTTGATGTCTAACCAGTCACTCGCCTAGCCGGCAGAGTAGAAGAACAGAGTGAGTCCCTCGTTTTCCACTCTTAGCTTTGCAGGAAACATGAGGCTGTATTTTAGATTGAAGTCTCGGAGTCTCCGTTTAACCATAATGAAGGTTCTCCTCTACTCCTCCACTCTTTGTGTGTAGTCCAGATATACGGAGATGGGATGGCCTTCAAGAAGCATCTGACCTTAGTTTCGGGTAACTTGCAAAATGGCGTCACGGTCCTTGAATTAAAGAACCTGGCGATGATGGCGCAGGAGTGGGCTGGGCGCTCCCAGTCCGGGGGGTACTAGCACCCTGTGTGCTTTTTCAACAATAAAGAAATGTGAGAGTCTACCAGGAGCTATTTCCTTGGTGATCCAGTCTTCTAAGAATAATTCGGTTGTGGGGCCTTCTGCCTTTTCTGGAAAATCATTAAACCTTAGGTTATTCTTCCTATGTTGGCCTTCGGAATCCTCCATCCTCTCATCCAGCTGTATTACTTTCTTTTTGAGTTCCACCACAATGGCACTAAGAGTGTGCATTTCTTTGTGTAACGTATCCATGTTGCTTTCTGTGGTGGTTACCCTATCCAACACTTTCCCTAGGTCACATTGCAGAAGATTCACATCAATGGCTACTGCGTACATTCTGTGGACCATATTGTCTCTTGTTGACTGGATTGCTTGAATTACATCTGCTAGTGTGGAGAACCTCATTGCTCTGATAGTGAGGGCCCTCCACTCCATTGGCGTCTTCTTCTCTGGTTTCTGGGCCTTGCTATATCGGCTGGGCATAGTTTGATATTTTATTAGTTTGCGCTTTGGGCGCTTTCTCTTTTACCATGGTTACTGTGTGTTTCTTATTCCTATTCCTGCACCCTTTCTATGAACCCCCTGTTTTGCAGTGCCTTGTTTTTTGTGCTTCTCTGTAGTTTGGGCCTTTTTCACAGTGATCAGTCCCCTCTAATGCTTCAGGTTTCTTTTTCAGCCCCCCGGCCGCGACCTATTTGCAATTCTTATTAAGTATGGTTTTCAGGTTAGGAGTGTAGCTCTCCTGGTCCGGTCCACTCCGGTCTTTGTATTAATACTGTGCCAGACTGGTGCTCCACTAAGCATTGTGGGAGGGTCTCTACTATCCTCAGTATGTTTTATATTTGTTTTTCCCATCCCCGTTTGCTCCTGGCCTCCACTGTGCGCTTGTTGGCCACCTCCTGCTGCGGGCCTCACCCTCGATGTGCGTGTTTGGGTCCCGTTCTGCTACCTGGGAATCAAGCCCTATTCATCAATTATGCTGCGATCTGGCTTGGCCCATCGTGGCTGCGCAGCTGTTTAACGCAGGCGATAAACCAAAGGGCTGGTTGGTCTCTATAATTGCAGGTAGGTGCATATTTGCTTCCCCCCACCGTCAGGTCGATCATCAGGTCCTCTACAGTGCTCCTGGTACCCTCAGGTCTGCTGACCTCAGCTCCATCACCTGAGGCACTGGCGCGGGCCTGAATGTCCTATGCTCCTCACCAGTGCAGCGGGGGAAGGCCCAAAGGCCAGCCAGTCATCGCTATTGCAGGCAGGGACAGGCTTGCGATCTCCTGCCTAGGTATGCATCCAGGGCCTCTAATATTGGCAGCAGAGGCGGGGTTGCTTCCCCGAATCCCAGGGCGGTCGGGAGGGCTTCTCCTCAGATCCTGGTGCTACCAGGTTCCCCGACTTCGCCTCCCGGGGAGCCGGAGGTGCGCTGTCTGTCACTGGTGTGGTGGGGGAAGGCCCAGGGGCCGGCCAGGCTCAGCTATTGCAGGCAGCGGCGAGCCTACTATCTCCTACCTTCGGAGAGTGTTCAGGGCTACTCACCAGCACCTGATGTCCTCCTGGTCCGTGGCCCAGTCTTTGCTGACCGGGGCAAGGGGGAGCTTTGAACATTTGCTGGTCGTTGTGTGCAGGGTGTCTCACTTTCGCTTTAGTTCGCCTCCAAGATGGCGCTGCCTTCACTTTCTGGCTCTCTGTTGTCGTCGCGCCGGTCCTGGGATGGATATCAATTGGGTACTTCGTTTTTCCACTGAGGGGGTCTTGCCGCTATTCCTTAGCCTATTTTTGGCTTATTCTGGAGAAGGATATTGTAGGATGTTTGCGATAATGTGTACTGCCGAAGGTAGCTCTGAGAAACGCATCCATGTGGCCATTTTGGTAGGCCACGCCCCCATTCTCTGGTACGTTAAGTGGTCTATATATACATTTGTGGGCCTCTTTAAAAATGATGGCAATACCTCCACCCTTTTATTTAGATGATCTTGTCTACAGATGTAGTATCCAGGTGGGAGGGACTGATTAATATCAGGTGTGGAGCATTCTTGGAGCCAGGTGTCACTAACAAACAATGCATCAAACTGTTCTTCCTCAATTAGGGTGATTAGTTCATATTTATGGAAGGGAAGAGACCTACAGTTTAAAATGCCATTTTGTAACTCTTAAATTAGTGGTTTTGACCTCCTTTATGCTTGTTTGGGTAAAGTTACACTTGGAGCATTGCTGTTCCCCATTTACAAGGCATAGCGCAGGGCAATTTGAGGCCAAAGGATAAGGCCTAAGGGAAAGTAAAAAATTGGCAGAATAACTCACCTTTTTTGTGATGGTTAGGCCAGGGGTTCCGGCCCCTGGTCCAGTTTGGGTGGGGACGGGAGCAGATGGGTGTGCCTTTGATGCACCTTCGGTGTGCCCACTGAACGCTTGCTTTGCAGCTGCCATTTATAGGCTCCATCAACCACTAGAGCGCTACTCTACTTAACATCTCTATGGTCATTGTGCCTGTGGACCCTCAATGGTTGTTTCCTTCACACTATATCTCAACACAGAACACAATAACAAAATGCCTTATCTAAGAGGTAAAAAATATCTCTTACAATTTTATTTACTAAGGACAGGAGGTCAGAATCCTGTCTTGGCAGAAGCAAATGGAGGAAGAACAGGCTTGCCAGTCAGAGAACAGAGAAGCTGAGGCAAGCAAGTGGGTAACCTCTAAGGAAGCAACCTGGGTGCCTGCCACAGTACCCAAAACATGAGATTCTTGTCAGGGGTGAGAAGGAACATAGTTTGAAAACTATGATATATTTCAGTGGTATCATAATGGAGCTACCAGTCTTGAGGATGCTTCAGTGGCAGCCCATGTTATCCTATGGACCGCTAACACTTATAGTAGTTTCCAATAGGAAATGCCAATACAGGGACATATAGGCTTCCACATATATGTCCTCTCCTTTAATATAATGCACCTTGCCTCCTTGGGCTAGGAGGCCTTCTTCTGAGGTGCCTAGAATATATATTAAAAATAGTGTATTGACTGTGCCACACATGGTGAGGGCATAGTCGAGTTTGAGAAGTTTGCACTGCTCCTGCAGTCTGCAATGGCAGGTCTGCTGGTAATAGTTTACTTGTGTCACTCAGGGTGGCACAACACTGTGCTGCAGCCTGGGGGACCCCTTTGCCATCCATGCCCTGGGTACCCCTGGTACCATATACTAGGGACTTGTAAGGGGTAAACGCTTCGTCAATTTAAAATTACCAAGTTGAACATAACAGTTTTAGTAGAGAGCAAGGCACTAGGGTCTGGGCAGCAGTCTCCAGTGTAATATCAGAGACATAACCACCAGCATTTGGAGCTAAAGGTGGGGGGTAAAAACCATACAAAAAGGGCGCTTTCCTACAATGGGTGCATGGAGTAGGGTGTGGGGGGGAACTGCCTTCTCCTTTAATAATAATATTTGGATTTATATAGCATGGCTAATCAGCCGTGAGGGTCTCTAGGCGCTGCCACCAGACACGGGGAGATTAAGTGATTTGCCCAAAATTACAGGTTGTTGAGCTGACATCAAGACTAGAACCTGGATCCCTAATTCCAAAGTCAGCAGCTCTGGTTTGGTACACACATCTGCTATACACACCCCTCTCTTAGATGACGGGTGTGTATAGCAGGGTGTCCACAGGGACTGGCTTCTCTGCTGAGAACTCTATGTAGTGATAGGTGTGTATAGAAGGGTATGAGGAGAAACTGGACTCTCATTTTTGACCTCTCTCTCAGATGACTGGTGTGGGTAGTAGGTTTTCTGGAGGGACTGGCTTCTTTGCTGAGACCTCGCACTGTAATGAAAGTTGTGTGCACTATGGTGCGGGGAGAGCCTGTCCTCTCCTTTCAGACCTCTCTTTCAGATTAGTAGGATGTGTGAGGGGACTGGCCTCTGCTAAGATGTCTGGCTGTAAGGATAGGTGTGCATAATAGGGTATTGGGAGTGATTGGGCTCTCCTTTTAGACGTCTTTTCCAGATGACATATGTGCATAGTATGATGTGTGGAGGGTCTGGTCTCTTTGCTGAGACCTCTTTCTGTAATAATGGATATGCATAGTAGAGTGTGGTAGGGAGTGGCCTCTCTGGTGAGACCTCTCTCCTTAATGATAAATTTGCGTAGTAGGTTGTAGAGAGGGACTGGCTCCTCCTATCTGAAAGAAACACATTAGTTATTGAATCCTTACGTTAGGATTACCTCCAGGCGTCAGACTGAATCTGGAAAGTCGGAAGGTGGCGTCGGTCGGCTCCACGTCCGTCGTCGGTGTCGTGGTTGCCCGGGTGACGTCTCAGCAGCTACTGAGACACCGCCCTCGCGAGCTGACATAATTTCTTTCTTTTTCCGTGCCAACCAGCGTAGATCCGGGAAGAGCGTTACCTCAGTCATTTTTTTACTACATTATTCTTGACTTTTGACGACTTCTTGTTTTGAGTCTTCGACTCTGAGCAGGTGCATGACGGATGCCCAGGTTTAAGGCCTGCAGTTCCTCTAATCGGCTGATGTCGGTTACGGATCCTAACCTCGTGGGCCTCTTTGCCTGGAGCGCGACCACAACCCGAAGTCGTGCTCCGACTGTTAGTTGTTGATGCGAAGGCTGTGCGGGGAGTGGTCTCAAAAGCTGCTTGAAGGCCGACAGTCGGCTCCGCGCCATATGAGGTCCTGGTTGGGAGGGTGGTCGAGGGACTGGTCTGGGAGCCATTGCCATTTGATAATTCATCAAAGACTTCGCACTCGGGTCGGGTAAGTCGAAGCATAAGAAGAAGCCGAAGAAGCATCGTCCCTCTTCAACTTCTCCTTGTCAGGCGGCCGATCCGACGAGGCCCGCAGGTGGTGCCCCTCCCGCACCTCTGCGTGCAGAGTGCGACGGGTCGACCCCGAGCTTCCCTCCACTTCCGGGACACGGAGCAACCCCTGCCCAGCTTCATACGTTCTACAAGGCGGCGCATGCCATCTTTGGGCGGACCGACCCTGCCGGCGCACCTTCGGGCCCCGTGGACTCTGTTGGGGGGGGCCTAGGACTTTGCCACCGGCGGCTCTGACCCCGGCGCCACAGGCCCCCCTCGGATCCAGGCCTGGATCCAGATCGGCGCTAGTTGACCTCATTACACTTCAACAGGCGCTACCTTCTCCGGCACCACTATTGCGTTCCCGCGCCAGTCAGCTCCCCAGCCGGTGTCGACCCTAGCCTCCATCTCGACGTGGACACGGAGCCGGACCGGCGTCGGCTGACGCTGTATCCGGTGCCGATGGGTACATTTGCCTCTGTGTTATGCCCTGGCCATTGTCAGCCTGATTGGCAGCTAGAGGAGGGTGAGGAGTACTTGGAGAGGTCAGGTGACCCTATAACTGACCAGCTAGATACTGAGCAGGACTGGAGAGAGGACCTAGGGGATGCAAGTGGTCTTGACACTTCACCCGACCATGCCATGTTGTCTCCTCCTACCATGGATACGGAGGAGGAGGCATCTTACGCTGTGGTGTTGCATAGAGCGGCCGAGGCTCTCAACCTTGAGCATCCTATGGTGGCCGTCAGGACTAACCTCCTGACTGAGGTGCCTTTTAATGAGGCCCTCACAGACGTCCTTTTGGGCATGTGGTCGAGGACCAACACGGGGGCTCCCATGGACATGACGATCCGGGCGACCCCACTTTCCTCTCCCACACCCCACCCCAGAGAGATTGGTGGTCCAAGCATCGACCTCCAAAAACGCCTTCCCTACCACTCCACCAGGAAGGTAATCCAAGAAGCTGGACCATCTTGGTAAGAAAATGTTCTCATCCACCAGCTTAGGAATGTGGTCCGTAAACACTGCATGTCTCTTCGGATGTTATTCGCACTCTGTGTGGGATATGGTGGCGCTAGTGCTGCCTCAGTTGCCGGGAGAGTTGCAGCAAAGTTTACTATATGTTGTGGGCTGAACGCCGCCAACTCTCTGGGCAGGATCATTTCACTGTTGGTAGCGCTTTGCCGCTTCGCCTGGATGAGGTCCACTGGCTTTTCGGGGGATGTCCAGAACACCTTGATGGACACGCCCTTTGATGGCTGTCGCCTTCTTGGTGACAAAGCAGACAACGCCCTAGAGTGCTTCAAGGACTCACAGGATACGACCAAGTCCAGGGCCTCTCCGCCGGTCCGGCACAGTCTGCATTTCGCCACTTTCGTGGCTACGGAAGGGGTGCCCCGCCACGTCCCGCCCATGGTCACAGGCCGCAGCAAGTCATCCAGCCAAACCCTCCTTGTCTGACCTTTCAGGCCCATCAAATGCCAGTGGGCGGCAGGATTCACCATCACCTCCCCACTGGCTCATCATCACTTCGAGCAGTTGGGTTTTCCAAATAGTCCGAAGGGGCTGCTCCCTCCCCTTCGAGACTACCCCTCCAGCCATGCCACCATGATACCACCACATGTCGGAGGATCATCTGGCCCTTCTCCAGCAGGAAGTTACAGCTCTCTTGGCCAAGGGAGCCATCAAGCGCGTTCCTGTCGCAGAAGTAGGTTATGGTTGTTATTCCCACTACTTTCTGGTTCCCAAGAAGGGCAAGGCCCTGCGTCCTATCTTGGATCTCAGGGACGTCAATCGCTTCCTCAGGAAGAAGGAGTTCAAAATGTTGACGCTTGGTCAGGTCTTGTCTGCCCTCGACCAGCAAGACTGGATGGTAGTGTTGGACTTGCAGGATGCTTATTTTCACATTCCCGTCCTGCCAGCCCACTGGCGTTACCTGCAGTTCACGGTAGACCACAAGCATTTTCAGTTTACCATGCTCCCCTTTGACCTTACCAGCGCCCCTCAGGTGTTCACAAAAGTGATGGCCGTGGTCGCAGCTCATCTGCGCAGATCTTCCCCTATCTGGACGACTGGCTGTCGAAGGCGGGCTCGCCCAAGGCAGTCGTCTTCCACCTCCGGACTACGGCTGACCTCCTGCATATGCTGGGGTTCTCCATCAATGTGCCAAAGTCATACCTGATTCCCTCTCAAAAGCTCCTCTTCATTGGAGCAGTTCTGGACACAAAGCGATTTTGGGTCTATCCTCTCAAACAGCGAGTCCGGGACTTCAAGTTATGATTCCGATCTTTCAGTCCTTGTCCCGAGTTTTGGTCAGAATTAACCCTGAGGGCTGCTGGGCCTGTATCCTGCATCCTGTTGATCGATCATGCCAGATGGCATATGAAGGCTCTGCAGTGGACCTTAAGTTCCAGTGGGCACAGCATCAGGAGAATCTGTCTGACTGCGTCCAGATCTCAGAGGGCACTGCTCGACAACTGCTGTGGTGGCTTACGAACCAGGATTGGGTCAAGGGCAGATCCCTCTCCCTTTCCCAACCAGACCACACTGTGGTGACGGATACCTCCCTTCTGGGATGGAGCAGCCAAATGGGAGAGGCGGAGATCAGAAGCCTCTGGTCTGCAGCATGCCTTCCCTCTGTCCGGAGAAGAGTAGTGCAGGTGTTCACGGACAACACCACTGCCACGTGGTATTGCAACAAACAGGGCGGGGTGGGGTCGTGGACCCTATGTCAGGAGGGCCCCCGTGCTGGATATGGCTGTAACATCAATGAATTTTCTTGGTGCTTCAACACCTGGCAGGTTCTCTCAACGCTAGGGAAGACGAACTCAGGAGCTGGTGCATGATGGATCACAAATGGCGTCTTCACTCAGAAGTGGTGCAAGGTCTCTTTCGACAGTGGGGGCCTTGGTTAGATCTATTAGCCTCCGAAGAGAATGTGCAGTGTCAGCAATTCTGCGCATTGGAATTTCCAAGGTGGCACTCGCTCGGCGATGCTTTTCGTCGTGAGTAGAGTAGCAGTCTGTTGAATGCCTTTCCGCTTATACCACTTCTGCCCAGAGGGCTGAAGAAGATCAGGCGCGACCGGGCTCAAATGATTCTTGTGGTCCCGGATTGGGCACGAAGAGTCTGGTATCCCGAGCTGCTCAACATGGCCATCAATCCTCCAATCAGACTGCCTCTTCAGGAGGATCTTCTGTTCCAGCAGCAGGGGATGGTCTTCACCTGAACCTGTCCAGTCTACACCTCCTTGCGTGGAGATTGAGCAGCAGCAGTTGACGTCTTTCGACCTGCCTCCCGAAGTCAGTGACGTAACCTTGGCAGCCAGGCGTCCCTCCACAAAGACGGTATATGTCTGCAGGTGGAATACATTTGTGGCATGGTGCACAGCAAAGGCAGTGGATACCCTTGTTGCCCCTCTACTTTTGATCCTTCTCTCTTTAGCCCAGCAGGGTTCTGCTCTGGGCACTATCAAAGGCTACCTTTTGGCCATATTTGCCTTCCTTCGGATGCCAGATCAGCCTACTCTTTTCAAGTCCCCGGTGGTTAACCGTTTTTTGAAAGGTTTAACACATCTTTTTGATCCAATCCCTTTCATTATGCCTCAGTGGGATTTGAATCTTGTGCTCACTTATTTGATGTGTGCTCCCTTTGAGCCATTTCACAACTGTCCTTTACGTCTCTTAACTCTTAGGACTGATTTTCTGGTAGCCATCACTTCTGCTAGAAGCATGAGTGAGCTCCAGGCCCTTTCATTGAAACCTCCTTTCTTGACGGTTCATCTGGACAAGGTGGTTCTCAGGACCCGTCCAGCCTGTCTTCCTAAGGTGGTCACTGCCTTTCACATTGGGCAGACCCTTACTTTGCCCACCTTCTTTTCGCCTCCGCATCTTTCAAAGGAAGAAGAGAGGCACCACCGTCTGGCCCCAAAACGTGCGCTCTGCTTCTATCTTGACCACACAAAGCAGCTCCGGGCGGATGATCAACTTTTTCTTTGTTTGATGAACTACTAGCGGCAGACAGGGGATGCAGGATAAAGTGGTTGGCAGATTTGAAGCCCCTTATGGGTCTCATTGGTCTAAGTGAGGCATGGGAAACCCAGACTCCCCCTTCCAAGCCCGATTTAAAGCGGGCATATTGGGACTGGGTGTCAAAACGTGAGTTATCGTGCCAGCAGGCAGGGAAACTCACGGAGAGATTCTTCTAATTCAAAAGCATATGTAGTTTAGAGCCCTATCTTGACTTTATTCAGGTCCCTAGGGATAGGACCTTGTACATGAAGCTGAGATTTGGCACCCTGCAGGTCAATTCAGTGACATCCTCCTGGAAGGGGTTGAATCCGGTTGCTGCACCTTGTCCTAGCTGTGGCCATCCCGATGAGTCCATCGCCCACTTTTTCCTGGCATGTCCTGTCTACATAAAGGCCAGAGAAAAGTGGCTTAAGCCAGTTTGTAGAGTGCTAGGCTTCATGAGCCATGCGGCTGCCCTACGCATTATGAAAACAGACACCTCTTCTCTAATACTGATTTGCGGAGTAGCCAAATACCTGGGGTGTGCTTGGCTATTAAGACTAAAAGCAATAGGCAAAATTTGGCAGGTTCCAACTTGAAGGATCTGGGATGAATGACTGACCTGATCAAACAGTGAAGTTAGTGGGCACCAATTGGTTGTTGTCTCCTGTATATATGAATTGGTGATGAAGTCTCATGAATGCAATCATTTTAAATTGTATATTTTATGCTGATTTTATTGGATCTAATGGATTAATCCTTTTTATCTGTATTGTGCTCTTTTTAATTCTGGTTACATTTTTGTATTTTTGCAATGCTTTTATGATAAATCTTTTATCAAATAAAGCTTATAAACAACTTTTTCTTTGTTACGTGGGTGCAAAGAAGGGTTGGGCCGTACACACACACACCATTTCTAGGTGGGTCATCTTGGGGATTAAGGTTTGTTACTCTCTAGCTAAAAATGAGCCACCAGTCGAGCTACGCGCTCATTCCACCAAGGCGAAAGCAGCCACTACTGCCTTGGGAAGGGTGTGATCTTGGTTCACAGATCCACCACTGGGTTTGGTATTACTGGGGTATCTATTCTAAGGTAAGGAATCCATAACTAACGGGTTTCTTTCAGATGCACAAGTTACTTACCTTCGGTAACGATATATCTGTAAGGAACATTAGTTAGTTATAGATTCTTTACGCCCCACCCATCCTCCCCATTCTTTGAACTGTTTTCTAGGGTTTGGGACATCCTTTCAGGGCCCTAGTTTTGTGCGCCAATGATCAGTGTCTTGCATTGATCTGTGTTTCTGGAGCGGGATTACAGATATATTGTTACCGAAGGTAAGTAACTTGTGCTTCAGACCTATCTCTCAGATGACAGGTGGGCATAGTAGGGTGTGGGGAAGGACTGCCTTTTCCTTTGAGTTCTCTCTCTCAAATGATGGGTGTGTGTAGTAGGGAGTTTGGAGGGACTGGCCTCTCTGCAGAGACCTCTCTCTGTAATGATGGGTATGCTTAGTAGGGTGTGTGGAGGGACTGGCCTCTTCTTTCAGACTTCTACATGGGGTAGGGGTATGAGGGCTCCAAGAAGCCACCTGCCTGCTGATGGGGCTCTAGATGAGGGCGTTACTGTGCAAACCAGGATACAGAGACATCCCTTCTCTTGAGACAGCAGCATTGCAATGGGCAGGAGGCTTCCATTTTGTGAGGATGTGAAGAATCCATTACAGCCAGTTCCTGCCTGCCATATGTGGCTTCAGCTGTGGCTCCTCCTGCATGTAATCCCAGCTGCTGATGAGAGCTACAACAGTGAACTCCACCAGGAAAGCAAAACTAGACACAATAGAGAGCACATCCCTCCACCCAATTCAAGTTCAGAACCTATGGTTCCAGTGCTTGGGGGTGAGCAGCGTATGCCGCACAGGTGTCACAAGGGGATGGCACTACATTGTCTGGGGAAGTGGCATACCTATATGTGTAGTAGAGGAAGCAACTTCTTCATTGAAAACTCAAAGAGATGCAAATGGGATTTAGTCAGATGCTTTCCCTGTCAATATTGTCAATATTGCGATCTGACCCATCACAGCTGCTCGTCCACTATTTGCGTTTCCTGCCAGTGGAATTGTCTTACAGTTATCTACAGATGTTTTAGCTGGAAGTCAACCTCTCCAGAAAAAAGATACTTAAGGCTATTACATGAGGTACTGCCCCAAAACCATTAGTAGCACTAGAAGTGATAGCCCGGGTCTGTTAGGAAAATTCCCATCAGCCCACTCACTTTGCCCACATATAGTTATTATTTCAAACTATCTTGGCAATATTTTAATCTTGACCCAGGTGCCTTACTGATTAAAATTAATTTTGGCCCTTGGAGTTAATTTTATCTTCACGTTCTTCACTTTTGTTTTTTTGCACTGCACCCCATTAGCATCACCAGTGAAGCCCAGTGGTTTGTATTTACACCATGGTAATCCATCTCGGCACCATGACTAGGTGCACTGCTTGAGATTTGGATTGGTGACATCTCCCACATGACGACACTCCACCATATGGGTGGGCTGATGGGAATTTTCCTAACAGACCCGGGCTATCACTTCTAGTGCTACTAATGGTTTTGGGGCACTAGCTCAGTTGCGGCACACTTACAGGTTTCTGACCAGGCCACTCTTTGTGTGTTGACGGTTTCTCTTAGGGCATGAGTGGTTCTTGGTCATTAAATATAGCCCTACGTTGACCCTCCTTACATTTATTCTCTGTATTACATGAGGTAGCCTAATTTTAAAGCCTTAGCCGTGCCTGGGCAAAAGTATTTGAACTGTATCATAAGAACAAGCAAAATTGCCATATGAGGGAAACTGCATTAAAATGGTAGAATGGCTCAATAGTTCATTAGCAGCTTTTGTTGACTTTTCACAGACGATAATGGCCCAATAAATCTCAAGTTGACTTAAAGAAAACCTTAACATCCTATAGAGCTAAGCTACTTTAATGTAAGACACTCAATCTGCATCAAAATCATATAACTTGCCTGGGCACACTACAAGGCAAGCCCTAAAGCTCTTAAATTGTACCTTAATTTATCACTAGTAATGCACGCTTTGGAAGGGATACCTTGTACTCTGCCAGATTTACCAAAGTTATCAGAGTTGTTTTGTTGTCTTTAAAAACACTTATTTCACTTTGAAAATCTTTATTGTATATCTTGAAACAATATTGCAATATGAAATTAATTAAGAATGGTACAACTGGGCATGATTACAGAACGTAAACAATAATGGTTAATCATATCTGAACTTGTTAATTATATAAAGTCTTTTTTTTAGCTTAACTGTATGTAGTCAAATACTATTTACTAAATTCAATTTAATACAATCAAAAATACTAAAACACATAATTTTAATAATTACAAATAGTTTAAAAACATTGATAATTGCACATAGTTTAAAACCAATTGACTGCGAACTATAAGTCTCTAGTAATATTCCTATCTTATAGGGCAATATTTATCTTATTTCTTAGAAAATGGTTTTAAAAAGTTCAATCATAAATCTTTTTTATATTTGGAATGATAAAAAAAAGAGAGGCTTATTTTTCATTGTTCTATATGGTTAATAATAAACTTTACATTTATTACCAGGCAAAATCTAGGTAAAAAAAAAATGAAATTGGAAAATGTTGTTGACTTTATTAGTTGGCTGACTGAAATTTCAACTGCACTCCTACCTCAGAGACCCATTATTTGACATAATTAGCTGCCTCATGATCTATTCTCAACATTTGACAACCAAAGAACTTCATAAGTACTCTATGAAAATGCCATGAAAACTTGAACTAAACACTTGTGTCCCTCATGAAACTTAGTACCGGTTGACGCTCTTCCTTAACTAAAAAGAAAAGAAGATGGCTCAGAAAATGAAGCAATTGCTGCTGATGTGTGTGTGTGTGAGACTGACTGGAAATGAGTTATATGTCTTCTACTTTTCTAGGTTCACGAATTTAGAACTACTGACTTTGGAAAAAAACAAGACCACCTTTTAAATAGGGGTCACATTTTCCCCCATTGTTTTCCTGTCCAAAGAAATAAAACCTTTAATGTATGACAATCTTACAGAAGGCCAGGTGCTAACATTCCTATTCCTTCTTGCCAGTAAAGGTTAGTTGGCACCTTCAGGGCCTTAAGATCAGCCTTCAGGTATATCCAGTGGTGTTTTACTGACAAGAACTAAACCAGAGTTGTAAAATCCAGCAGCAGACTGTTCTCTATGGACACAACTAAGGTCTATTGTTATGTTCTGGCTACTGTTTGACATAGCACCATAAACCTCTGACTTAAGAGAGTTCCAATGACAAATAATAACATACCTATCTGTCAGATACTAAAGAATCGAGGTAATAAGCACTATGTGGAAACAATTTGTATTATACAAGTCAAAATGCACTCAGTTTTGACTGTAGAGCCCTACTCAATGTGTCAAAACAAAGCTGTCTTACAAAAAAAAACATTTATTTTCATTATGTTACATGCATCCCTTATAGCTAAATGCCTCTTCATCTTTAGGTTAACATTTACGTATCCATTCTTCACTTAAAAAACAAAAACAAGAATAGATTGTAGGCATGGTGGCTTCAAGAACTGGATAATAGCTTTTCCTAAGTTGTGACAATTTATACTGTTGCATGTAATAAATACTAATGAAACAGTCAGTCAAATATGAAGCCCACACTGCTGCAACAAGCTTTACACACCATAGATTCGTTACAGTTGTTCACTTTCATAGTGCTCATAGTAAAGAGTGACCCTTAAACAGTCATGACAAGAAAGAAAAAAATAATTTGGAAAACATTATCCTGCAATTTCACTGTGAATCCTCCTACGTCTTTAAAGAAAAAAAAAATCAAAGTTATTGTAAAACAAGAGAAGAAAGATCATTCCAGTTTGGAAAAGACCAATGGCTCTATCCAACTTTTTACGTTAGCCTTCTCTCCATGCTGACAGGTCCAATTGGCTTATTCTGTCGCATCTTATGAAGTCTTTGGGGAACTCGTTGGCCCTGAAAACATCCTTTGGCACTTGCTTGATCCCGGTGTTAGCACAGATAATTTGAGAAAGAGAGGCCTGCCCCAAAGCAGTGCGTTGCCTGTGGTTGAATACACCAGGTTTCTGCCACCAAAATCTGGAGGACATAAACAAAAAATGCAAGCATTAATCCTCTTTTCAAAAAGTAAATAATTCATCTCAATGACTGTCAAATGACCTTCAGAATACATTCCAGAATTCTAGTTAAATGATGTTTCCATTTTTTGTCCAGTTTAAAAATAAAAGAAAATTCTTATTTCAACATTCTGATTTTCCTATTTGTCTATTGGAAGATTAAACCCACGAAAAAACCCACGGCCACCGTTTTTGATTACATCCAGATTGTAAGAAATCCCAGATGCCCATCTCATGTTTTTGTTACATGAATCCCTGGTCTATGACCTCTGAGTGACCACAAGGGCTGCACAGCTAGGCTCCCCTGACCAATCACAACGCTGCAATGCAGTGTTGTGATTGGTCTGAGCATTGTGGTTCGATGATAAGCCAGGGAATTGGGCCTGGGCATGTTTTCCATGCAGGCTGTAATGCAGCCTGCGTGGAGAACTGGCAAAATGCCCTTGACTGTTTGGCCAGCCCGAGAGAACCGGGCAACCAGTCATGCGCACTTAAGAGTGGGCAAGCCACTCCTCCCCTGCCCTGTTCCGAGAGAAGAGCAGCCGCCGCCTGCCTACAAAGCAAAGAAATATAATATCCCCAACGGTATACACCTGTTACAACGCATTTGTTACAACGCACTACCATTACAACGCGACTTTTACAACGCATACCATTACAACGCATTGCGCTGGGGGGCGCTCTAAGATAGGGAATAAGTTTAATTTACTATCCAACACCTTCCCTAGTGTCCACGGGGACTGGAGTTAGAATAGTAAATTATACTTACCACTATCCAGCACCTCAAAGCGCTATGCGCTGTAATGGTATGCGTTGTAATGGTCGCGTTGTAATGGTAGGTAGTTGTAATGGTATGCGTTGTAACATGGTACATCCATCCCAACTGGTATTATTTAAAGGCAGTTAGCAAGGATATGCTGACAACATTATCCAAAAGGAGGCAAGGAGACTCTGTATGATTATGGCATGTGCTCAAGGCATCATTTACACAAATGTTCAAGGGAAAACGTAAAATAAAAGGAATAATTTGCAGTTATTGCAGCACTGCAGTATACAATTGACAGAAATGAAGAACAACCCAAATTGTACGTGGTGCTCTAGGTGTATCAGTGAAAACCAAGGTAGCGACGCATGTGACAATGTGAAACAGCGTGGGTGGCGCAAGGTGACTGGTGCATATGTATACAGTGAAACATTTGGTACACGGCGGTTCCAAGTGGCTTTAAAAGTGCATATTTAGTATGTTCAATATCCTGAGCCGCTTCGTGTGTTGCGCCTATATTTGCGCTGGATGGTCGACGGCGTTTCAATCGAATTAAATCAGGATCTTCATCAGGACTAGGTCGAGGGCAGTGCTGAGAGCGGGGCTGTAAGGACGATTCAAAGGTCGATGGGCATCTAGCATAAGACAGGCCATGCTCTCGATCGGTAATTTGAGCTTAGGGACCCACTGATGAGGCGGGGCGGGATCTGGAGTAGTTTCTTCGTCAGGACATGCAGGGGTTGGTGCTGTCGCGAGGGGTCCGGGAGGGTTAAGAATTCCTTTGATCCGATCCTCTTAGTGATCGGTTTGATGAGAATAAATCTCGGCGAGAGACAGCCTAATTGTGTGTCCGTTGGGTTCCGAGTAACAAAGGAGACACAGAAAGCAGCGCAGAAACAACAAGCATTGGAAATGCAATAGGTCTCGCAGTAGGAAAGTTTGAGCTATAGGTGTTAATTATTTTTTTGTTTTTTATTTATGTGTTGTTTTTTCTAAATAGCTAAATTAATAGCTTTCTTCTTTACAAAGCCAATAGTTATAATTTTTCTAAATGTGACACCTCTAGCATTGTAAAGCAACATGTTTTGTATTAACGGGACTTATATGTGACTTATATGTATTGATATAAAAAAAATCAATGGCTTTAAAAAACAATAATTAATACGTAAATAAAATGGATTTTATTTTATATTGCTTAAAGTGTATTAAATATATTTAGTGAAGATGCTGTGGTTGTGCTGAGTGAGGGTGAGGGGTTGAGGGTGAGGGTGGGTGAGGGTGAGTGAGGGGTTGAGGGTGAGTGAGGGTGAGTGAGGGTGAGTGAGGGTGAGGGGTTGAGGGTGAGGGGGTGAGGGTGAGGGGGTGAGGGGTTGAGGGTGAGTGAGGGTGAGGGTGAGGGGTTGAGGGTGAGTGAGGGTGAGGGTGAGGGTGAGTGAGGGTGAGGGGTTGAGGGTGAGTGAGGGTGAGGGTGAGGGTGAGTGAGGGTGAGTGAGGGTGAGGGTGAGTGAGGGGTTGAGGGTGAGGGGTTGAGGGTGAGTGAGGGTGAGGGTGAGGGGTTGAGGGTGAGTGAGGGTGAGGGGTTGAGGGTGAGGGTGGGTGAGGGTGAGTGAGGGTGAGGGGTTGAGGGTGAGTGAGGGTGAGGGGTTGAGGGTGAGTGAGGGTGAGGGTGAGTGAGGGTGAGGGTGAGTGAGGGTGAGGGTGAGTGAGGGTGAGGGGTTGAGGGCGAGTGAGGGTGAGGGTGAGGGGTTGAGGGTGAGGGGTTGAGGGTGAGTGAGGGTGAGGGGTTGAGGGTGAGTGAGGGTGAGTGGTTGAGGGTGAGTGAGGGTGAGGGGTTGAGGGTGAGTGAGGGTGAGGGTGAGTGAGGGTGAGGGGTTGAGGGTGAGTGAGGGTGAGTGAGGGTGAGTGAGGGTGAGGGGTTGAGGGTGAGTGAGAGTGAGGGTGAGTGAGGGGTTGAGGGTGAGGGGTTGAGGGTGAGTGAGGGTGAGGGGTTGAGGGTGAGTGAGGGTGAGGGTGAGGATGAGTGAGGGTGAGGGGTTGAGGGTGAGTGAGGGTGAGGGTGAGTGAGGGTGAGTGAGGGGTTGAGGGTGAGGGGTTGAGGGTGAGTGAGGGTGAGGGTGAGGGGTTGAGGGTGAGTGAGGGTGAGGGGTTGAGGGTGAGTGAGGGTGAGGGTGAGGGGTTGAGGGTGAGTGAGGGTGAGTGAGGGTGAGGGGTTGAGGGTGAGTGAGGGTGAGTGAGGGTGAGGGGTTGAGGGTGAGTGAGGGTGAGGGGTTGAGGGTGGGTGAGGGGTTGAGGGTGAGTGAGGGTGAGGGGTTGAGGGTGAGTGAGGATGAGTGAGAGTGAGGGTGAGTGAGGGGTTGAGGGTGAGGGGTTGAGGGTGAGTGAGGGTGAGGGGTTGAGGGTGAGTGAGGGTGAGGGTGAGTGAGGGTGAGGGTGAGTGAGTGTGAGTGAGGGTGAGGGGTTGAGGGTGAGTGAGGGTGAGGGTGAGTGAGGGTGAGGGGTTGAGGGTGAGTGAGGGTGAGTGAGGGTGAGTGAGGGTGAGGGGTTGAGGGTGAGTGAGAGTGAGGGTGAGTGAGGGGTTGAGGGTGAGGGGTTGAGGGTGAGTGAGGGTGAGTGAGGTGAGGGGGGGGTTGAGGGTGAGTGAGGGTGAGGGTGGAGGGTGGGTGAGGGTGGGTGGTTTGAGGGTGAGTGAGGGTGAGGGGTTGAGGGTGTTGAGGGTGAGTGAGGGTGAGGGTGAGTGAGGGTGAGGGGTTGAGGGTGAGGGGTTGAGGGTGAGTGAGGGTGAGGTGAGTGAGGGTGAGGGTGAGGGGTTGAGGGTGAGTGAGGGTGAGGGGTTGAGGGTGAGTGAGGGTGAGGGTGAGGGTGAGTGAGGGTGAGGGGTTGAGGGTGAGTGAGGGTGAGGGTGAGTGAGGGTGAGTGAGGGTGAGGGTGAGTGAGGGTGAGGGTGAGTGAGAGTGAGGGTGAGTGAGGGGTTGAGGGTTAGGGGTTGAGGGTGAGTGAGGGTGAGGGTGAGGGGTTGAGGGTGAGTGAGGGTGAGGGGTTGAGGGTGAGGGTGGGTGAGGGTGAGTGAGGGTGAGGGGTTGAGGGTGAGTGAGGGTGAGGGGTTGAGGGTGAGTGAGGGTGAGGGTGAGTGAGGGTGAGTGAGGGTGAGGGGTTGAGGGTGAGTGAGGGTGAGTGAGGGTGAGGGGTTGAGGGTGAGGGGTTGAGGGTGAGTGAGGGTGAGGGGTTGAGGGTGAGTGAGGGTGAGGGGTTGAGGGTGAGTGAGGGTGAGGGTGAGTGAGGGTGAGGGGTTGAGGGTGAGTGAGGGTGAGTGAGGGTGAGTGAGGGTGAGGGTGAGGGGTTGAGGGTGAGTGAGAGTGAGGGCGAGTGAGGGGTTGAGGGTGAGGGGTTGAGGGTGAGTGAGGGTGAGGGGTTGAGGGTGAGTGAGGGTGAGGGGTTGAGGGTGAGTGAGGGTGAGGGTGAGGGTGGGTGAGGGTGAGTGAGGGTGAGGGGTTGAGGGTGAGTGAGGGTGAGGGGTTGAGGGTGAGTGAGGGTGAGGGTGAGTGAGGGTGAGGGTGAGTGAGGGTGAGGGGTTGAGGGTGAGGGGTTGAGGGTGAGTGAGGGTGAGGGTGAGTGAGGGTGAGGGGTTGAGGGTGAGTATTTATCTAAGGCTGTGTGGGGCACTCTAGTGTTGTAGCGAATCAGAGCGTAGTTAGGTAACGCTGTACTTTTTGGTGATTTGTTAAGCGATACACTGCGATTACTGCTCCGTTTCTATGCAGTTTGGATATGGGGAGACGGAAAGGCCGTGATAGTTAACCTACTTGGTACACATATAATGCGCGTTCTTAAAACGGAAAACACATGAAATACATCAAAACACTGGCAGGGAAATGCACTTCAGGGCACAGTTCTTTAAAGCGCCAAGAACAGGTTTGAGGAATGCAATATTTGATGAGTGTGTACACAGTGGCGCTAATGTAATGCCTTAAACAATATAAAAGAGGGACGTTGATTGATGGGATAAAGTCAAATAAAAGCAGTAAAAGGGGGAGAAGGTGCCCGCAGGTCTCAAACTCTACAGAACCGGCGGGGGCGCGGCAGGGGTTAAACATTTCGGTTTCATTAAGATGCTTGATGATCAATGGATCGGCCCCTCAGGGAAAGCCACTTGGGTGCGGGACTCGCATAACATTTATTCCTTAATAAAATATTCATTAGACAGGGCTTGAAATAAACAGTGCGCGCTGCCTGTTCGCGCACTGCATGTCCACGCGCAGCGCGACCCGCCGCGGCAATGCGCTCTGTAGCCACGAGCCAGTTCCGAGGGAGCGCAGCACTGCGGATGCAGGAACTGCACGGAATTACAGGACAGGGAGGGGCTAACGGGGAGACGGTGTGTGACAGATGGAGAAGGGAGGGCATAAGTGTGCGGTGCAGGCAATGCTGAGCGCGCATCCTGCCACCAGAGGCCTGGGCTAGGATTGGAAACCACTGCACGAAGCATAAGACGACGAGATACTCGCTTACAAGTTGTAACAGAAAACTAAACAAGCGAAAGGATCGGAGACACGGCGACACGGCGGGTAAAATAAACAAAAAAGAAGCCGGAGGGAAGAGAGGGGAGGGGGGAGGAGAAATGCGACACGGCGGGAAGGGGAGGGGGCGGAGCGGGTCAAATAAAGAAACAAGCCGGAGGGAAGAGAGGGGAGGTGGGAGGAGAAATGCGACACGGCGGGAAGGGGAGGGGGCGGAGCGGGTAAACAAAGACGGACGTGCACGCGCTTTTAAGCTCAATGCGCATGCGCATTGAGCTTAAAAGTCACGGGCACTGCAAGGAATCGCCACGATTCCTTGCAGTGTGGATAAAGAGCGGATAAGTCCCAATACTCTCGCCTTGCTCGATGCGCATGCGCATCGACAGGCGAGACCTAAAAAAATGATAATAACTTAAAGTTATTAGCATTTTATGTTTCCTTTATTTGCACTGCTTAAAAGCAGTGGGGTAACGCTCCTCTGCCATAGCGAAGGAGCCACTACTGGCAGGAGTTAGGCCTATCAAAGTGCACCTGGAACCGCTTCTTCTGCCCAGAGCCGTGGCCATGGTGGAGGCTTTTCCACATTCAGTGTCCAGCTAAAAAGAACCTAGGAAGGGGTGTAGGGATATTTGTGGTGTTCTTTCTGGCCACAGCTACAGACAGACAAAACGATTCTATTTCTAAACCGTGTTTGTACTGTTTTCCATTCATGACCATAATTAGCCCGGCTCTCTGTGTGCAGTCCAAGAAACATAAAATATTGCAGAGAAAACGATACACACTTTTCCACAGAATGTTCATGTGCATGTGTTTTTCCAATTTCCAAATAAAATACCAAAAAGATAGATTTTCTGACTCTAGTCGTATTATGTGTGAACATTTGCACCTGGAGTGTTGGCTGCGTGTGTCTGTAGGATGTATGTGTCTGAAGTGTGCATGTTTCTTGTGTGTCTCGGATTTCTGCATGGATGTATCCCTCCTATATGTTTGCGACCTCTCTGCTCATGAATATTGATATGTGTTAACTAAGTGTGCAACGTTGCCTGCACATTTGCATTTAGTACATGAGACTAAGACCTATTGGCTTTTTCAGTTATTGTTTCTTTCGGTTTGTAACTCCAACAATAAACCCCCGGTGCTATGAATTGTGAGGCCTGGAATAGGCATTATAATGCAGAGTCTATCTTACCAGTGACTTTTACTTATGCGGATCGTCAATAGCCTAATAGTGGGTTCTTTTCTACTATGATTTATCACTTACAATGAGTAGGTGTTAAATGAGAAGTATAGGCTCCGGAGGCAGGGGCGGCTCTAGGCTCATGGCGGCCCTGGGCAGGTAGAGTAGGTAGGGGGCCCCCGGAGGAATGCAGGCGCAGAGGCCAGTGAAGAGGGCGGAGTCAGGGTTTTTGGAAGTGGAACAGAGTCGGAGGCCGCAAAATCCCTGCCAGGGACCGCCACGTAAATATGTATCCATCCTCAGAGGATTATTATATTGAGGATATATATTGGCGTGGCGGCCCCTGGGGTTTGACGGCCCTGTGCAGGTGCACAGCTTGCACATGCCTAAGGCCGCCCCTGCCGGAGGGTGAGAAAATGCCTGCAGATGGCGTCAGTGGACCAGACAGGCTTTCGAAATACTAGCTGCAGTCAGTGGTGTAAAGAAACTTGAGGGGCCGTCCCTGCAAAGTACATGGTGAGGGCCTCCCACACTACAGACCCAGGCAGGAGCTCTCAGGCCAGTGGCTGCTGCCCATGCACAGTGCTGGAGGGATCCCACTGGAGTTTAGTCCCCGTCCCCCTTCCCTAGGGGCTGCAGGGGTTAATGTTTCACCAGTGGCTGTGGCGCTGAATGCACACCCACTGTTGTTGCATGTGGTCGGGTGGGGGCTGGGCTGTTTATTAAACTTCAATCTGTGCAGGCTTTGGCTTTATAAGGTAGATATCCACACCTGATACAGCCAGCCTGGTGTTCTCGCACCCTGGAATTGTGGATGCCAGAACAATGTAGGAATACTACTCTGCAGCCTCGTAATGAAGGATTATACTCTAGACCAGTAGTCTAAGCAGCTTATTACGATTCTGGAGGTCCACAGACCGCCAGACTCGCAGAGACGGCGGTCTTGCGACTGCGCTATTATGCCCATGGCAGTCGGGCCACCCTGGGACAATAGCTAGTGCTGGCAGGGTTGTTGCGGTCCCAGCAGTTATATTACTAGCTGCCTCACTGCCACACTTTTCATGGTGGTGCGACCCCCTGGTGCCTCTGCGCCATGGGTGTATGCACCCCCATGTCTGCATGCCCCCTCATGTTCCTGCACGGAAGGAAATGCACAGCATTGTGCATTTTGGTCCGTACAGGAACATGCTTTGACATTCCTATTGGGGTGCCTGTATGAAAGGCACTGCTGTGGGAATGCAATAGAACTGCCTGCCAGTGACTTAATCAGATGTAATCTGACAGGCGGTCTATTTTGGCTTTGGCGGTGTGGGAGCAGGGCGGCAGCGTGGCGGCCCTGCCCCGCACTGCCAAAGTCCTAATAAGGCTGTTAGTGATGTAATGATAACTATTGCTAACAAATACTTGAGGCAGAAATATTTACACAATGTGTGCCCTCTCTTCAAAGTTAACGTTAAAAAGTTAACTTTACGGTAGCCTTTTGGCAGAGGTGTACTACTGAGGGGGGAGAAGAGGCAGCTTCAGGAATTGCATGGAAGCGGTACATTTGGCTAATATTAATGATACACCATACATGTATATTCAGGAGCAGAGCAAGGAAGTGCAGCACTCGAAGCAGAATGGAATTTTGCCAGGTGAAGTGCTCCTAGAACATTGAATAAAGGACATATTTAAGCCTATTTCCAGTGATTGACCTCACATTTATATCTAGTAAACAATGGCAATTGTATAATAATTAAAAACCTAATGGGTTTGAGATAAAGTCTGGGATACCTTAGGGTTTCATATTTATCATTACCTGTCCCCATTGCGGATTTTCTTAAACTGTCTTCCCAAAATGCAGGCTAAGAGGGGTCCAACTCTTCCATTCTTGACAAAGGGCTCTGCCACTCCTCCAAGCCAAATATCAATATTTTCAGGTGTCTTGTACACTTCAAGAAGTTTTCTGGCAAGAATTGAGTTTTTTAGGACATCGGTCAGCTCCCCCAGGTTTCTAGGTGCTGGGAGATTGCAGAACCTTCTCCAAGAGTTATATCCTGAAACAAAGAAGGAGAAGTCATGGATATCAAGACAGAAGCACAAGGATCTTAACCAGTTAAAGAATTTGGACATGCGCATCCTCCTTCGAAACAAGATAATTCCTTAACAGGAAGGTTATGTCATTGGTTCAGTACCGCCACATGTTCTCTATATGCTCTCCCATCTGAGGAAATATTTTTCAAAAGATTATCTTATGTTTTGTAAAGCGATGCAGAGCGTGCCTCAATGCTAGTATCTAAGGAGCTAATTTTTTTTGTTCTTTTTGATTGTAGACCTAGATCTCGACTGTGGGCTTGCAAGTAAATTCTGTCCTTTGAACCAAGAGGAATTTGCACAGGGATTGAGCATGAAATAATTACAAATGTATGGATGTGATAATTCCAGTGCCTGTTCATTTTTCCCCTGAAAAATGTTGACAGGTCAAACTTGACACAATGTATTGTGGAAACTATCCAGAGAATAGGCCACACGGCTAGAATTTGGTGCATTAAATACCACATCTGCATTTTATGCCTAATTCCCAGGGTTAAAACTGGGAATGCGGTCATTTACCAGACTCAGTATATATGTCAACGTGGAACTGAGGAATTTACCGGGGCAGTCTGTTCAACTCAAATATTAATCACGGTGTTAGAAATAATAATAATATTATTATTATTCTTTTCGGTTCAATTCTGGATTGTCTTACTTTTGAACTTGGACTCAGATAGAACATTTTGTTTCTCACTTGGCTGGCTTATTGGCGGGCTCTTCATTGGTGCTTTGTGGCTTAGCACAAGATCCTAAAAAGTGAAAACATTGAGGCCCAGATTTACTAAGCATTTGCACTGGTGTAAAGTAAGCATGGTACTTACTGCCCAGTTTAAACAGTGTTTTGTGCTGTAAAGATGCCCTTTTATTACCACAAAATCCGCTTTGCTCTGCTTTGTGCTTTGTGTCAAGTGGGTGTTAACGGATCGGGTGAGTGGAAGCACCTGCAATTTTTAAAGCAAAGCCTGGACGACTAAATTACACAGAGTTGAAGCGGGGGAAAGTAGAACAAATGCGTTTGTTTTTCAAAAAGCAATGCATTATAACAACGCACTGCATGTGTGCTACAGTGCAGAACACACATCCAATGCAAGAGTTCCTTCTGGGGATGTACCTTGTAGATCTGTCAGACGTCACTTGTCAGTTTATAAGCGGAAATGAAAGCCTGATGTGGATTCTCCAAGCAATCATGTTTTAGGTCAAAGCCTACCATACAACGCAGCAGTATGGTTTGCTAACAACTTATTATGGGCATTCTGAAAGCTTCCCTGGGAATGCATTCTGCCCCTTGCTGACCATTGGCTTTTTTGGGTTGTAACTCATATTTGCTTGTATTTTATTTGCTGACTTATTTGGATTTAGTCTGTCCAGCTTGAATTCGCCTCCCCTCCCCTCGTGATGCAAACCCTGTTTACTGTATTCTTTCATGAACTTGCTTTCTGTAAACATGCCTATAAATCTATTTCTTATAGTGTCACATTTGCTGTGCACTCCAAGACCTAGGTCAAATGTAAAGCTCTGTCTATAGAGAGAGCTTGGTGTTTGCTTTTCTTTCTCTGACTTCAAAGTGAAAGAATGTGACAATCTTGTTCTGAAAGAAAAGGCTTTTTTCTAGCCCACAACACATTTAAATGCCTGTAAATGAAACGTGCTGATTATTTAGGATATATTAGAATTTACAAGGTACAAATGAAGCACATTTTTTGGTAATTCCGAAGTGATCTACCCCACTCCACTCAATCTACCCCATTCCACTCCACCCCCAATGTACCCCACTCCACTGCAATCTTTCCCACTCCACTCCAATCTACTCCACTCCATTCCACCACTCGAACCCAACACTCCATTCCACTCCAATCTATCCCACACCAACCTACCAAAATGTATCCCACTCCAATCTACCCCGATCTACCACACTCTGCTCCAATCTTTCCAACCCCACTCCAATCTACCCCACTTCACTCTACTACAATCTACCCCACTCTACTCCAATCTATCCCAATCTACCCCACTCCATTTCTCCTCAGGCTACCCTTCTCCACTCCAACCTACCCCAATCTACCCACACTCCACTCCTATCTAATCCACTCCACTCCAATCTACCCCACTCCACTCCAATCTACCCCACTCTGCCTGACTCCACTTCAGTCTACCCCAATCCACCCCACTCAACCCCACTACGAAGAAGTTTCTTCTTTTCCCGCATGCTTGAAAATTAATGACAAAAACACGTTCGAAAGTGACATTCATGTTTTCTAAATCCTTACACAGCTCCACTAAAAATAGCTTTAAAGAAAACTGTGACGTAGAGAAACAATATTTTTTAATTAGACCATTGATCCTTTTGATTGGCACGGTATGTTAATGACTGTTTGTGTGTGACGTTTCTATACACAACAATTGGGTTTGTAGTTTAATACTTTTTTTGTATTGTTTTCTTATTGGAAAACTGAATATTTTATTACCACTAAGCCCGTGATCTCTCCCCCGTTGCATGTTGAAAGAAGCCAAGTCAAGTCCTGGCTTTGGGGGTCTTTCAAACAGCCTCTCCCGCAACTCGTTACTGACAATCTTGTCCTGCATATTCAGCTTTGCCTCGTTTGCCAACAGGCCACGGAGCAGAGGGTCAACACCGCCTGCAAAGACAATAGACAATGAGCAGAGGGTTAATACCTCTTGCAAAGACAACAGACAATGAGCAGAAGGTCAATACCTCTTGCAAAGACAACAGACAATGAGCAGAGGGTTAATACTTCCTGCAAAGACAACAGACAATGAGCAGAGGGTCAGCACTTCCTGCAAAGACAAAGTATTATTGAACTTCAAAACACAGCTAAGGAACTAGGCCATTGCTTTCACTTTGCAGGATTGAATTTCTATAATAAAATAAAAATTCTGTATTTCTTAATGAGTATTTTGGGACGTGGACAGTGGTTGATTGATACTCTCTGTACTGTGAGCAACGAAGATTTACTCAAGCTCTTTTGGTGGGGCCAATGTGTGCATTCATTTACTTTTTAGAATTTTGTGATCATAGCTTGTGAACACAATGCCCGCTTCTGTATTTTTCTAACTATAAGTGTTTGGTTCGCCTGGCCGTGCATTTCACCCACTATTTTATACAGAGAAAATAATTATTGCGATTCAAACGAGCAAAACTACAACAGAAGTAATACAAATGTAAATTTACATAAATTGAATTTTACTTACTATTAACAATTGAATACCATGTCAAAAAAGAAGCAACTAAAAATGGCAACATGGCAAATACTGTATCCCTGAATTAGACTGCATTTTTTCTCCCATTTAAGTCCTACTATTAAATATGTCTAAGATAAGAGTGTTAAACATAAGCATAGCAGGGCAGGTCCATGAGAGATATTCAGACTGAACACTAATTATGCAAATGAGTTCTACTTGTAGTCATTGAATACCATTTTATCTGAGGTGGATATCTTAAAATATGAATCATATCTGTCCTGTTTGGACCCACGTGGGATAATCTTGATCTGGGATAATCATGGCAACCAAACTGATTCAATAACATCAATACAACATCTACTTTATTGTCATTTCAAGTCAGACAAGTGTTACCAAAGTAATTGCATAAAATACATTATATATTATAGTCCATTTAGTACTGATCATTCCAGTTCCCAGGCTGTTTGAAAGTCATGTTTTATGTGATGTGCCCTTTTTGATCCAGCCCATATATCTTATTTGTCCTAAAATGGTATCACACAAATACAAGAATGAACAAGTGACATTTATGTGCCATGTACAGTGCAGAGACAAAACAGCTACTGCCTCTGAAGCCTCTGCTACAACCATAGCACCCTCTGCAAAGCTTTGATCTGGAAAATCTATGGGCTACTATAGTGGAGATGTGGGGTGCACATTTTGTGTCTGTAATATGATTAGGGGAATCTCAGGGAGTTTTATCAGGGAGTTTTCAGGGCACTACTCTTTTACTTAACTGAGAAGTCTCATTGATAAGGACCTGACTGGTTAGTGCTTTCTAAAATAATTCAGGTGAGGGAGCATTTGGTGTGTCAAAGTTATCTTATTATAACACAAAATAACCTTGGGGCTAAGTACATATGATAGCAAGCTAAGAGATGTCATGTATATGTCTCATCAGATCTCCTCAGGGGAGAGATCCCTTTCAGGACGAAAACCCTCACCCACTTATGGTGGCATGCTTCATCATATGGTTTCTCCCCCCAGTGGGAAGACCTAGTTCCACTGAGGGCTACAACTTCCCCACTGTGAGGCAGGAGCTCAGAGATGTTTTTTTGGAATAGCACAACGTTACTATGGATGCTAAAATCCCATATGGAAAGTTTCTGGTAGGGTGAGGACGCAGCGCAAAAGAACAATGTGAAAGTGAGTGCAATTTAAAACTACCTAGTGTTAGCAAAACAAAAAGCTTTATTCACTTGCTCTCATTGGTAGGACTAAAAAAGCAGTGCAATAAGCAGTATGAACTATAAACTGCTCAATTTAAAAAAACGGTCGACATGTTTCAGCCAATGTGATCTACAAAAGTATCTTGGCTTTCATCAGGACCAGGAGGAAATAGAAGCTGCCGCTAATACAAAGTGTTGGAAAAATGAAGTGAAGTATACGGAACCAGTAATCCCATGTTTTTGTTTGTTTGAGTGTTACTGGAACTATCTGTATTCGTGAGACAGAAGAAAATGGGGAAACAAATACGACAAGTCAGATGCATATCAATGCTACTAGTCCTTACGAAATTGCAAGGATTAAATCGATATCCTAGCAAATATCCATATTGATATGTATACATGAGTAAACTGTGACATTCTTAGTTTTTACAAATAACTAACCCACGGTTATTTTGTATTGTAATTGTATTGAAAAAGGGGATATTTTTCCTTGCAGGTCTCTAAACTCCATCCCTTTGACCCTCTCCTCCTGTTTTTGTGTTACTATCAAAGTTATCTTAGTCAATTGTTAATGAGAGAGATCTATTTATATGCAGCGTGCTTTGGTATTCCTCTGTTGTTTTTGGGCCTAGTCCCTTGTTAACCTAGCAGCCCACTCCACCCTCTTCCCACATGATGCGTGCAGTTAATCGTGGAAAGTATGATAAAGAAAATGATGCACGTGCCCAAGAACACGAGTGAACACATACAATCCTTGTCAGATTCTAGGCACAATGGCCTGCTTCCCCTGACACTGTGATTGGTGCTGCCTCACCTCCTGAGTGACCGCCTGAGAACCTCAATGGACCAGCAGTGGCAGCGTTGCCGACTGTCACACATTGTGAGTTAGATTAACGCATTTTGGGCTTTCCTTACATTACTGCCAGGTCCTAGAAGGCTCGTGCTTTTTTGACCTGAGAACGTGCATTTGTATTTCGCTGTCGCTTCTGCAGCCTAGTTGTTGAGCAACGCAGCAACCCAGACCAATGGCTCCTGCCACACGATGCGAACAACCAATGGCAGGGAGTATGAAAATGAGCGTGAGATCCTCACTGGATTCCAGTCACCTTTGCCATCTTACCCGATACTGTGATTGGTGCCGCCTTGCCCCTCTGTGAGCACCTGAGATCCTCATCGGACCAGAAGGCATCTATTCTTCCTCCATGGGGTTGTGATTGGTGAATACTCTGATCTAAGGCTGAGAGCCTTATCCCTGGTGCTGTGCTATGCACTTGGAGGATCCTGTGATTGGCCCTTGATAGTGAGAGACCCAGACTTGCCTTGAGTACTGAAGGGTATTTTGATTTATGCTTCATCGGCATGTCAGTCAAAGAGGAGCGTGGAGTTTCGCGACTTGAAGCCAGTCAGGGGACCTGTGGCTTGCTGTGCACCCCAGATTGCTGTTACAGGGTATTTAATCGCCACTTCCAAAGCCAGAACTGCAGAACTGCGTTGATTCTTCAAACGGAATGAATCCAGTTTTGGGGCCAACTTCCAACAACACAGAGTTGAGACAGTCTCCTGGGAGGTCTGATATTTACATTCTGTATCATGAAGGTGGCTCTGTTCGTTAGTAGAATATATTGGAGCACTTGCTCTTCTCTGTGTCTTCCTGTGGTTTTGGAGCAGGCAGAGAAGACACAGAAGCTCCTAATTTTGAAGCTTGCCAGCGCTGAGCTGAACCACTCATTGTCTGGATTCCAGGGCATGGAAAAAGGAATAATTGTGTCAAGTGAAGCACAAAGTAGGAAGTGAGAATGCCAAGAAAAGAACGGGGGTTCAGTGATAGGACAGGAATGATCTGAAAGGCCTGGTGAACTCAAGGTGTTCATGCTAACCCATATAGGAGGCATTCAAGGAAGACGGAGAGGAGAGGACTATAACTCGAAAGGGAAGGAAACTTTGAGAGACCAGGAAGAGTGCCAGAGGAGCAGGTGAACCTATAGAAGAAATGAAAATAGATTTCATTAGGCACTCGATTGCCCATGGGCATGTTGGCGCTGGTCCAGCAACAGATGAATGAAAGAAAAGAAGATGGCAGCCTAGATAAGGATTTACAAATTAAACAGCCAGGTTTAGAGGTTTTTTCTGTAGGAGAGACATATTTTCAAATCGAGTGGCAATGCATTCCAACATTTGGTCGTGCCATAAATAAAGCTTCTACCGTCCCAACAGGCTCCTTTGACTTTGGGGACCATCAGATTGAAAGCTGTTGAGGAATACAATGGTCTAGGAGGAACACACCAAATGAATTTCTTTTTAAACTAGTCCAGTCCCACATCATGCAAAGCCTTGAAAGTAATACACAAAGCCTCGAAGTCGATATGCTTGTGTACTAGCCTCCAGTGACGATGGACAAATGCCGTAGAGGCAGACTGGTGCTGAGGTATTCCAAGCAGTATTCCAAGCAGCAGCGGGGCAGCAGCATTCTACAGGATCTGCAGCTTATTAATATACATATACATATATTAATATAATATATATATATATATATCTATATCTATATATATATATATATATATATATATATATATATATATATATATATATATATATTTCCAACACACAGTTTCCATCTGTGAACTGCTCCGCAAATAAGGACACTCCAGCCCAGTTTCTCGGTCTCCGCTTTTTAGTTTATTTCCTGCGCGCACACACACAGTCAACAAGCAAACGCGTTTCGGCGTTGCCGCCTTCGTCAGTGCACTGACTGTGTGTTGGAAATATATTACGCGCCCCACCGCGCGTTAAGGAGGCACCCGGTGTAAAGCGGAGCGGCAGGAGGTGGATTGGAGTTACGGATATATATATATATATATATATATATATATATATACAAGGCACTGCCATATTCAATTTAAGAGTGGATGAGAGCTGTTACAACTGATTTCTTCTGGTCTATTGAAATAAAATATAAGATCTTTCTCAAAACGTTTAAAGTAAGAAAAACAGCGGAGGTAACTGCATTCAACTGCTTGTCAATGACGGGTGGTCGTCTAAGACAACCCCCAAATTGTTCACGTTTGCTGTTGGTAAAGCAACATCTCCTATCTCAGACAGCCACCAATTTGGAGACCAAAAGAAAACCTTATTGCCTGACAGCAAAACCTCTGTTATGTCGGAATTTAGTTTTAAGTAATTATTTGAAAATTAGCAGCTGATATCTGCTGATTTCCAGAAATGGAAACAAAAACCTGGTTATCATCCTCATAGCTGACAACCCAACTATTCTTTAAATGAAGATAGCTAAAGGAGTAACATATAAGTGAAAAAAGGGTAGGGCTCAAAGGGTTCCATGTTTAAATATGGATGTAAAAAATATAGTTTACAAAACTATCGATGTAAAAATATTGAATACAAAAATATCGACTCCCTATACTTAAACAGGTAAGTACAATAATATTGAATCAAAAATATCGAAGTAAAAAATATCGACTTAAAATGATATATGACTTAAACAAAACTTTTTACATTATATACAAATAAAATATATGCATATATCAATAATCTAAAATAAAATAAAACATCCTATACTTATTTAACACATTAAACGATTAATTTCATAACACAATAATTACAATAGTAGGGAAAATATTGGATAGCAGAGGGGTAAAAATTACTATTCCCACTCCAGTGAGTACAACAGTAGGGAAAGTGTTGGATAGGGGAGGGGTAAAAATAACTATTTCAACTCAAGTGAGTGCAACAGTAGGGAAAGTGTTCGATAGCGGAGTGGTAAAAATTACTATTCCCACGCCAGTGAGTGCAAAACAGGGAAAGTGTTGGATAGCGGAGGGATAAAAAGTACTATTCCCACTCCAGTGAATGCAACAGTAGGGAAAGTGTTGGATAGCGGAGGGGTAAAAATTACTATTCCGACTCCAGTGAGTGCAACAGTAGGGAAAGTGCTCGATACCACACAAATAACAAAACAAAATCAACATTTTTAATAAATCTAATTTCCATTATTAACATAAATAATATTGAAAGGTAAATATATTATTATTAAAAAAGGTAACACACATTCATTAATTACACATTGTTTAATAATATAACATCCACAACACACACCTACAATTAATTACACAGTTACAATAATAAATACTAATTAATTAATACAAATTAATTAACAAATAATTAATAATGCATCATTAAAAAATAAATTACTATCCACCCTTCTCACCATGTACACCTATAAACACCACAACGAACACCTAAAATCAATTACACAATTACCATAAAATAATGAATAATTAATTAATTTAGAATATTTCATAACAAATTAGCATACAATTATTCATTAATTAATGTCCACATTTAACTCAATAACACCACAATTATACAATTATGATTAAATGTATATAATTCAATAAATTTCATATAATTAAATAATTCCCACCCTATTCCCCTATAAACCCACAACCCGCTACATAACTAAAAACTCAAAATTGTATTTATAAAAAATATATATTAACTACTAAAATGTTAACACATATAATAAAAATGCAAATAATTCTCATACAAAATCCTAAAATACATAACGCTTATCTCCTGAGGCGGAAGCCGGGAGCTTGACCCCTTAACTTTTTAAAAATTTGAGTGTCACGATTTTGTGTTTTTAACTCACCTGACATCCTCTCCTGGCATAATTTCAGGGCTTTAGCACGCTCCTGACCAGCCCGCGCAGCGGATCTTAGCGCTGCCGCAGGAGCATACCAAACAATCACCTTGCCGCCATTACCGGCGAAACATCAGGCCATGCTTCTTTCCTGAGGCCACGCCCCCCACCGAGACTACATAAAGGACGCTGATTGCGAGCGCCCTTCAGAAACACTTATCTCCTGAGGTGGAAGCCGGGAGCTCGACCCCTTAACTTTTAAAAAATTGAGTGTCACGATTTTGTGTTTTTAACTCACCTGACATCCTCTCCTGGCATAATTTCAGGGCTTTAGCACGCTCCTGACCAGCCCGCGCAGCGGATCTTAGCACTGCCGCGGAAGCATACCAAACAATCACCTTGCCGCCATTATCGGTGAAACATCAGGCCACGCCTCTTTCCTGAGGCCACGCCCTCGCCGAGACTACATAAAGGACGCTGATTGCGAGCACCCTTCAGAAATGCTCATCTCCTGAGGCGGAAGGCGGGAGCTCGACCCCTTAACTTTTAAAAATTTGAGTGTCACTATTTTGTGTTTTTAACTCACCTGACATCCTCTCCTGGCATAATTTCAGGGCTTTAGCACGCTCCTGACCAGCCCGCGCAGCGGATATTAGTGCTGCCGCGGGAGCATACCAAACAATCACCTTGCCGCCATTACCAGCGAAACATCAGGCCACGCCCCTTTCCTGAGGCCACGCCCCACGCGGAGACTACATAGAGGACGCTGATTGCGAGCGCCCTTCAGAAACGCTTATCTCCTGAGGCGGAAGCCGGGAGCTCAACCCCTTAACTTTTTAAAAATTGAGTGTCACGATTTTGTGTTTTTAACTCACCTGACATCCTCTCCTGGCATAATTTCAGGGCTTTAGCACGCTCCTGACCAACCTTCGCAGCGGATCTTAGCGCTGCCGCGGGAGCATACCAAACAATCACCTTGCCGCCATTACCGGTGAAACATCAGGCCCGCCCCTTTCCTGAGGCCACGCCCCCGCCAAGACTACATAAAGGACGCTGATTGCGAGCGCCCTTCAGAAATGCTTATCTCCTGAGGCGGAAGCCGGAAGCTCGACTCCTTAACTTTTAAAAATTTGAGTGTCACGATTTTGTGTTTTTAACTCACCTGGCATCCTCTCCTGGCATAATTTCAGGGCTTTAGCACGCTCCTGACCAGCCCGCGCAGCGGTTCTTAGCGCTGCCGCAGGAGCATACCAAACAATCACCTTGCCGCAATTACCGGCGAAACATCAGGCCACGCCCCTTCCCTGAGGCCACGCCCCCCTACAGCCGTCTTCTATCCCTATAAATCATGTGCATTTTCCGGACGCACAGCGGACGAGCGCAGCGGGCGCGCCGTTTCAGTGCCGAAGGCGCGCCTAAGGCACGCCCGTCTGCGCCCGTCCGTGACCGAACGGGGCTCGGGGATGGACCCCCTCGCTCATCTGTACCCTTGGACATGACGGGAACGGAAACTCACAGGCATAGGACACATTATACTAGACAAAAACTTCTATCTCTATGCCCGAAATTTAAAAATAGCTGCTACCACACCTTGCAGGCTGACTCTTTAACTTTCTTCTGTGAGACCTGTAAGTACACTCCTCAATTTTTGAAGAAGGGAAAAATGGAGACACCTAAATTAAAAATGTTGCTACTAAATTGCAGATCCATGAAGAAGCATAAAACAGAGATTTATGTTCTACTAACGGAAAGAATTCCTGATGTACTTTTTTTAACCGAGACGTGGCTAGAGAATGCTTCGTCGCCTGAAGCTCTCGAAGCCACTCCTCAAGGATATTGCCTACTCAGATTAGATAGACAGAAACAGAGAGGTGGGGGGTTAGCTCTTATCTATGAAACTGAGTTAGAGTGCACCTTACTGAAGGCTACGCTACCTAATAGCGAGAGCGGCTTTTTCACAATAAAAGCAGGATCCAAAAGCATCATAAACGGACTACTTATATACCGCCTGCCTGGAGGGGCTGCACAGTTCGGTGAACAACTCACAGAACTGATAACCCAGACAGCACGGCGGTGCAAAAAATTTCTCATCCTAGGTGACCTCAACCTTCACTTTAATAATACGGATTGTGGGGAGGCTCAGGCTGTGGCAGAAGCACTGAAATCTCTAGAGCTTAACCTTCAATCCAGATCCCCCTCGCACCAATTAGGGCATCTTTTGTACCCCATATTTGCTAACTGGGAGGGTTTCAACGTCTCCTCCCCGATCAGAACAATTTGGTCCGATCACTTCATCATTCCATTTGAAATAGAAGGTATTCCTTCTGATATCAGAACTAACAATCCCTTACCCCAGAAACGTAGAGACTGGAAAAAGTTCAAGCAGGAGACATTCAAGCTTGCCCTACTTGAGACATCCCCGCCCCCTAGCAACACCTTGTAGGAGGCGTGGGACAATTATGAAAGTTGGGTGCCCAATGCATTAGATACAGTAGCACCCTGGACACTCAAACCTCCAGCAAGATTGACCAAAACTGCCCCCTGGTTCTCTCAAGAACTCAAAGGAGCTAAAGCAAAATGCAAAAATTTGGAAAGACAATGGAGGAAAAGCTACAATTTAGAAAGTAAGTCACACTATAGAACAGAACTAAAAAAATATCACAAACTTGTAAGAGCAGCGAAAGGTGACTACTTTAAGGGCAGAATAGAATCTGCCGATAACCCCACCAGAGAACTCTTTGCCATTTATAAAGAGTTAACGGTCCCGACCAGACTCGAAGCGCAAGACACCTATTCCAGCGAGCTATGCGACTCCATAGCCGATCATTTTGTTGGCAAGGTCGACAAAATATATGCCACTTTCACAGATGGAGCTGATTCCTCTAGCAAACATATGGTAGTCAAAGATAACTCCACTGTTAAACCCCGTCTGACATTTTAAAGTACCTGAGAGACAGGAACTGCTGAACATTGCTAAAAGCATACAGTCTGGGTCCCCTTGTAACGTGTGCCCCCCCAATCGCTGTAAGGGAGTCTTGGAGAGTATGATCGATCAGATCACTCATATCGTTGCTCTCTCTTTCCAAGAATGCAATGTGCTTGATGCATGGAAAATAGCCCAGGTTATCCCTTTGAAAAAAAAACCTAACGTCCACATCTCCCAACTTCAAAATCTTTGTCCCATCTCCCTTCTTCCCTTCTGTGCAAAAATAGTGGAAAAAGTGGTCAACGGGCAACTCATGAAATACCTGGAAAAGGAATCCCTCCTCCACCCTACTCAATCGGGGTTTAGAGCCGGCTACTCGACAGAGTCAGCCGTCCTCTATTCCACTGAGTGCCTCAGACAGATGGCGGACGAAGGACAGACAGCCGCGTTGGTTTTATTAGACCTCAGTGCAGCATTTGACACCGTGCTGCACACAACGCTGCTGTCTCGCCTCTCTGACATGGGAGTGGAGGGACCTGCCCATGCCTGGTTAAAATCTTTCCTGGTTAACAGAAGTTTTCCAGATGCACTGTCCCCCTTTCAAATCCTCCCCCCGGAAGCTGAGCCATGGGGTTCCACAGGGCTCCAGCTTATGCCCTACCCTGTTCAACCTTTATATGGAACCCCTGGCTCATATAGCTGAAGCTTTCGGGGTGGATATTGTCACTTATGCTGACGACACCCAACTGATGATCAAGCTGTTGCTCGACCATACGGAAGATGGCATTAACTTTTCCAAATGCTTGTCATCAGTGGCATTCTGGATGAATAACAACTGTCTACGCCTGAACGGCGAAAAAACTGAACTTTTAGTTGTTGGTAAATCCCCCTCTGCCTGGTCGCACATGTGGTGGCCGGCGGAACTGGGCAATTTTCCTTCTCCCGCGGACTCTGTCAGAAATCTTGGAGTAATGCTCGACTCGGATCTCTCTTTCAGGTCTCAGGTCAATAAAGTCATGGGCAGGTGCTTCAGCACACTAAAAACCCTCCGTAAAGTCCTTGACCTTCTCCCCATCAACGCCAGAAAGACACTTGTCTATGCCCTAGTCACACCCCATCTTGACTACGGCAATGTCCTACTCCTAGGTCTAAGTAAAAAAGGCCTACACCAACTGCAGTGCGTGCAAAACGCTCCTGCCCGCCTGGCACTCAAACTGCCTCGTAGAGCATCTGGGAAGAATGCTCTAGCGAAGCTTCACTGGCTTCCGGTCAAGAAACGCATTAAATTTAAAGCCTTATGCCTTACGCATCGCATCACCCAGGGCAAAGGCCCAGGATATTTGCAAAAACTCCTCACAATTCACTGCCCCACCAGAAACCTGAGGTCGGCCGGAGCTATGTTGTTTAAAATCCCCCGTACCCGCAGAGCCAAGATGGGTGGCCGTTCTTTCAGATACCTGGCCCCTAAACACTGGAATGAACTACCACTCGATCTTCGAATGGAACCTTCAGAAACTAGATTTCGGGCCAAACTTAAAACTCATCTGTTTCCAGTCATCTAATTCTCTCTCCTCCCTCTGACCCTTGTTTCGTCTCCCCTACTTCTGTCTCTTGAGATATAGCAGTATTCTAGCGCGGGGACACACTATTTTTAGTGCAGCCAGGCGCTTTAGAAATGGCCTTATTATTATTATAATAATACATCAATATTTTTAGCAACTATATTTTGGTAAACAATATTTACTACTTCGCTATTTTTGTAATCAATATTACTTACCTGACAATCGAAATTATAGTCCACGATATTTTTTCCATTGATATTTATGACCCACAATATTTTTACCTCGATATTCTAGCTCTGTACCGCTCAAAGATAAGCCTTGTGGTACCCCGTAGTGAAGAGAGAAGGAGCTAGAAAGAAAGCCGTCAATTGGTACAAATTGTTCTTTCTCTGAAAGAAAAGATGTCAGCAATGTCAAGGCAAGGCCACTTATGCCCAAGGACTTGACATAGACAATAAAAAACATGTGATTGACCATGTCAAAAGCGGCTGAAAGATCCAGTAAAATCAGCGCTGCAGGGTTTCCATTGTCCGGAATTGCTCTCAATTCCTCCGAAGAGGTAATCACAGCAGACTCAGGGCCAGATGTAGGTAGGCAAATACCGGTCGGTAACGGCCGAAATTCGGTAATTTCGGCCGTTACCGACCGGTATTTGGAAAATGAGATGTAGGGCCACCTAAAATACAGATTCGGTAATTTTACCGAATCGGTAATCAGTAAAATTACCGAATCTGTCTTATGCGATGTAGGTAGCACTGTAATCAGTGCTACAGGGCTTTCAGAATTCGTTATTTACCACCAACTAGAAGTTGGTGGTAAATAATGAAAAGCCTTGCAAAAGCATTTTTTTTGCTTTTCAAACGCTGCCATGTTGCAGACAGACATACATGCCCTTAGGGCATGTATGTCTGGAACATGTGCACCCATACACGATTGAGGGGTGCAACAGGGTGTCAAAGTGACACCCTGCCACCCTTCAATGTTTCCCCCAATTACCGAATCGGTATTTACCGATTCGGTAATTGATATTCATTCCTATGGGCCTACAGGCCCATAGGAATGAATGGCAATTACCGCATCGCTAAATACCAATTCGGTAATTACCGAATCTTACCGATTCGGTAATTAAATCGGTAAAAGTACCTACATCCCGATTGCCAGTTCTTAAATACCGAATCGGTATGATTCGGTATTTAAGAATCGGTAATCTGGGATTACCTACATCGGGCCCTCAGTGCTTTGCTAGCCACAAAAATCAAATTGAGAATGGTCTAACAAATTAAAGTCAATTCCTTGTTAATAGCTTTCCACAATCTTCAACAGGAAAGGAAACGTGAGATGGGACGATAATTAATCACAACCAAAGTATTAAGATACAATTTTTTTTAACACAGGTAATATTGAAGCCACCTTCCATTTTATTTGAAAGTATCCTTTGAAAGTATTTGAAACATTTGATTAAATATCAGATAAGGAAAGCCAGCTATGGTGGTGGAGACCAACCGGAACATCGCAGGTGGACAAAGAATCCAATGGAGAGCAAGAACGGGTGGTGAACATTATATCCTGAACTTGGCCCACTGTCAAAGGAGAAAAGAAAGAGAGGGATGGTGAGCTAGAAGCGGATGGTAACGTTGTGGGAATCTGAGAAGAGACATTACTTGAAGCTGGAACATCTGCCATCAGCGATGATGCTTGGGCCGGGCCCATGGAACTAGAGAATGTGTTGAATATATCCAACACCTTCTCCTGAAAGGAGGATGCAATATTATCACAAAGGGTCTGACGGCTCTCTGATTGCTAAAATTGGAAAGTTTTTTAATCTTGGCAAAATGTTCTTTATCAGAGTCCTTAGCTGAGATTATTTTTGGTGAAAATTACACCGATTACTCCACAATAATCTTGGATTTATATTCTGATGTTTTTTGTTGATAAAGAGTTTTTTTCTGTGAGATTGTAGTTGAGTCCCTCTTGGCATCTGCGGAGCTGCTTTAAGTCTCTAAGATTCTGTGAAAACCAAGGTTGAGAGGAGTTTAGACTCTTTGTAAGGGATGATCTACAGGGGACCAATTGATCTATGCCTAAGGTAAGCCATAAATTGTATTCTGAGATATCCTGGTCAAGTATTCTAGAGACCTTAGGAAAAGAGGATAACAGTTTGCGATCAAACTATTCTGCCTCTATTGTGTGCCAAGGTCGACAAGTTTTAACAGCGCTGGGAATAGATTTTTCCTAGACAGCTTGGCTATGGTATTAAGATTGAACAATAGGCATGATCAGACCAGGCAAGCGGCAATGTCTCAGAAAAGACAAGTGCAATATTGAAAGAAAAGAGGCCATCAAGCCTGTGACCAGCAGAGTGGGAAAGAGTAGTAACCAACTGATTTCATCCATAGCTATTCATAATGGTCAATCAAGATAGCCGAGTTTCTATCTTCCAGATTTTCCAAATGGAAAATAAAATCCCCAGAACAAGGAAATCTGCTGAATTTACCTGAGTCTCAAGAGGATGACCAATACAATCTATAATGACAGAACTTGGGCCTGGTGGTCGATTAATTAACAGCCCAATGAAGGTAACATGGTCCTTAAAAGTAAATGAAAATGTAGAGCCTCAAGCTCTTTAGAGCAGAAAACACCAAAGAAAGTGCTAGAGAGCTTTTTTTATACACTAGAGCTGGACCACCTCCTCTTTTCCCTTCCCTATCCAACCTAAACATAGGATAGTCAGTCAGGGTAGCTAAAACTAAGGGGCGCATTAAGATGGTGAGCGGTTTATTCCTGCCGGCCTGGCGGTAGCCACCGCCGCCCAGGCGGATGCGAACCGCCTGCCATCCACACCAGGTCCGCAGTGGACGTAAAGACCGTCCGCCGCTTTTCAGCTGGTCGACTCGCCGACCGGGCGAAAAACATGTTTAATATGGTGATAAGTCTATAAGACACAGCCATCCATGTTAGGATGTTGGCGGAGATAAGCAATTCCATGGCGGCCGAAAGGCATGCGGTCTTTGCTTTTGGGGGCCTGTTGCGGGCCCCTTGGGTGTTGGGGGGTGGGGTGTGCACATTGGGGGTACCTATGGTACCCTCCCTGCATTTTCAAGCACAAGGTGGCAGGCACCGCACGGTGCCTGTCTGGTTGTGCATGCAAATGCATGACATGCATTTCTGACATTGCAGAGGGTGCTGCTGACAACACCGCCCGCCACATCGTTAGGAATGCAGGATGCGCCCACCAGTGTGGCAGGGGCATCCTAATGCATACAGCGGGACCGCCGCACCTATGGCGGGAGGTCCCTTTAGCTGTTGCACCGCCCGCCTTCGTAATAGTGCCCTAAGTCTGGGCCCGAGCTGTCAGCAGCCAATGTCTCATTGATAAATGCTAGCTCAATATTATGCATTTTCAAAAAATCAAGTTGGTTTTTGATAAGTGATCTTGCATTAATGAAAGTACAACACAACAAATGATGAGGAACTGTTGCATCAATTAGAGATGTCTCAATATTCCGAACTAGCCTATTTTAATGGTTATAAAACCCAAGTAAACAGTTGGGGCAATTAAATAAAGACGTTGGAAGGACTGAACCTTCTGTCATAGCCTGCCGGACGCGCTATTCTGTAGTTCAAGTATCCCAACATCCGGGAAAAGGGGGTGGGAAAGGGGCATGTCGAGGCACTCACTTTGCACGAATGTGAAGGGAAAACTTAAGAACAAACCTCAGTCCAGCCACTCCGTATGCAGAAAGGCAAGCTCCCTTGTCTGGCTCCAAGTACTGGAAACACAATACAAATTAACTAAAAGGTGGGAAGGAGCTCTAAACTCATAAAAACAATATAAAAAGTGTATAGCTGCCAAGGTTTCAGATTGCCATGTGTGGCATTTCCATAATTTCAGTGTAATTATTAGGGACATTTCAATAACTATGAGTGACATTTTCTCGAGAACAAAAATATCAAGCAATAAAGAAGAGAGGAACATTTAAATATCAGAAATCACATGCATTTGAGGAACGAGAAACTCTAAGATCTTGAAACTGCTGTAGAGCAATAGAAATTGAAGGGCACTAACCTAGTAAAAAGTACTTACTCACATCTAATCCTCGTGAAATAAATACAGTTTTGCCAACATCCGTGGTTCATGTCTGTTGAGAGCTACTGTAAAAGGCTGTAGTTTTAGGTTCCTCTTGGTCAAAGTAAAGTGTCCAGGCCGTTTTGCTCACAATGCAATGCGGGCTGACCGAATTGTCCTCGCAGGGGACCCTCATAAGAGGGAGGCCCCCCTTAGTGCCACAAGATGGCATGCGAGACAGCCCAGGGTCTAGGGCGTCCCTTCCATGAAGGCGCGTCACTTCCGGCCGGGTGGGGAGTGGGGCGGTAGTATTTAAGGCTCCCCCCCCCCCTTACTGGCGGCCTCTTTGGCCTCTTCACCCTCTTCGATGTTTCCCTCCCTACCGCTTACCCGGCATCTCAGGGTGGCGGGGAGGAGGTTGTGTGTTAACAGCTATTATTTGTGTTGCAGGCAGAGTTACAGGATGATCCAGAGGCGGAAAGGTACCCAGGAGTACCCTATTCAGGAGCACAAAGCTGAGGCCTAATATCCCCGGGATTGTGCGGTGGACCCTGGGGTGCGACGGCGCCCGGTTATCCTACGGGCGGTTGGAAACCTGTACAACCGGGGGTCGCTTGAACACTCCGCCCCTCGTAGGGGAGGGTGTGAGCAATAGGGTGGACCAATGGTTCACCGGATATGGGAGAGGCTATCCTCCCACCACAACCGCTAAGCACCGTCTGGCCAGGGCCGCGATGCTACTTGGCCCATCAGGTGGTAAGATGCGAGGGGCGGATTGCCTTTGGATCATCTGTAAGATAACCGACCATGTTGGCATTGTTTATGCTAATAAACCTGCAGCAACGTTTTCCCAACAACAAATTATCTGGTCTGAATATTTATGGGAAATGCATATTGCTGGGAGGCTGGTGTGCGGGCCGATATGGGCACTATGCGTTTCTAGCTGAGAGCACTTGGATAAGGCCTATAGACCCAGACTCCTCTCAGGCGGGGTGAGGAGAGAGTGGCCTATTAGGTGGAAGCTGGTACCCCGGCAGGAAGGTGGGTGAGTGATGGCTTTGTTTGTTTGAAGTCCAGACTGCCCCAAAGTTGCCCTGAGAGGTCAACAGCTAGCTCTCTGTAAACTGGGCAATGCAGACGGATGCGCCCCTTACTTTTTGGAACCAGGCTGCAGAGGCGGAGTTCCCGGAGTTTCCGCTTTTGGTCTTTCCGCCCGCTGCCTCTTCCCTCTGCTTGCTCCAAATTGTCAAGTTTTAAAAAAAGCACGTAACAAAACCCAGCAGTTCAACATGGCCACAAGAAACGGAAATCTGCTCCTATAATTAATTGAATTCTCTGCAAACAAGCAGGCGCGCGATGTGTGCCTATATAGTGATCAGCTGTGAAACAAGCCCATAATTAAAGAGGTATGTATTGCACCACACAGGCTGTGCGTGCTAGCAGGGCCAATTTTAGCGCTGGCGGCATCCGGTGCAACAATCACTTTTGGCGCCCACCCACAACCCATGACCGCATCATCGGACTCTCTCACTACCACAGGGTAAAAGTGTCCCTCATCTATCCAATCATAAGATATTCCTAAACACAGCACCCCCCTGAGGTCAGCACCCCCTTCACAGGTCAGCGCCCAGTGCGGCCGCACCAGTCGTACTGCCCTAAAGCCAGCCCTGTGTGCTAGCACATTAGAACGTAAACCTTTAAAATCATGATACCTTTGGGGCTACTCTGGGCACTTCCTACATTGAGGGCCGGTGAGAGGCATTGCTGGCGGGCCTACGTCAACCCAACTCGGACCCCCGACCCGCGGCAACGCCGGCCGCCGGGCATGATTGAGGGTCGCGGCTCAGCTACATAGCTGTCAGCTGCACAGTCAGGAAAGTTTTCTGGGCAGCTACAAATCACTCCGACCACCAGTTTGTGGTTCATTAAGTGCCAGTAAAATGCTAGCAACATGGCGCCGGGGACCCAGGCACCTTCCAGAAAGACGCCCACTAGCTCGATTACAGGTAGCAGATCAGAGACATACAGGGACCAGCTGAAGAGGGTGAAAGCCAAAGCAGAGACCTAATGTGGTTTATGGAAGCCTATTGGGAGTTGGAAGGGACAATGACAAGTCATTTAGTGACAGGAAAGGACCGATGAGAGGCCTTCTGTGTGCAAGAGTGGGTGGTGTGAGGTCGACTACGGATGTGGAGAAGTTGAAACTATAGATTAATATGAGGTGAGGCCTACGCAGAGACAGAGGGGACAGGTGAGTGACTGTCTTGGCCACAGAAGCTGCAAACATTAATTTGAATACATTTGTGAACACTTTTAACTTCCCATATATCTAATTTCTTACTGCAGCAGACGTTGCTGCAGTCCTCCCTCCCAATTCAGCTTAGTCTTAATGTTCGTTAAATATGTAGCTTTTAACTAATTCGGTCTTGTTTTTTAACTACCGGCCTAGTATTAAAGGGTGAAACTAGAATACCAAAATGTAACACGTTGTTGGTTAAAAAAAAACAGTCCTGTCTGCAGGTGATGTCGGATGGTCTAATTAGATGAGGGAGGGAGTGCACATGGTTGCCTATGTTCCCAATTACGTTGAAATACCAATTATTGTTTAGCCTTGTAATGGCTTTATTTGAGCTTTCTTCCACTTAAACTCCCACTGTTTTAATGTTAATGGGAAAACTAAATTCGCCCCTATTGTTCCCAACTCGCCCTCCTATACATCTTTTATTATTGGTATATGGGAGGTTAAACACACTTCAGGAGTGTCGCGGATCTGTTAGACTGCTGTATTGCAGAAATGAGGGAATTTGTAAAGTATATTTCGCTACAGAAAAATAAAAAAATTATTCTACATGCAATAAAGTGTTTCTCAATGTGTCACACAAGACTCTGAAATATAACGCATAAACCCTCAACATAAAATCAATCTGACAACTCGCAAGCTATGCATGCATGCTGCTGGTCCTTAACGGTGTGGCAGAAATTCCGATGCCTTGTTCTTGAGCTCTGAAGAGCAAATGACCTGGCTCATTCACTGTTAGTGATGGTAACTAATCAGTTGGGACGAGCACTGGATGGTAACCACAGAGAGTGTTTCATGTAAGCAGGCTAAAGCCATACCACCAGTGGGTGGAGATGGCTGCTATGCCACGTTTGGAGGTGCAGAATATAAACACCAGCAAACCTAACAGGTCTCGCTTATAACATTAGTCTCCTTTGCTATTGCTTATTGTTTTCTTTAGGTGAACGCCGTACTTGTGCAAGCAGGCAGGGTCCGCCATCTTTGAATGGATTTTCTTTTGTCTGAGAAAACTATTCATAATGGTTGCCTCACATTATCACACAAGTGTGCTCGCCATCTTTGAAGGGTTAATTCATTCAAAAATGATCTCCGGGCACATAGGCACATTTGCACGCACTGGCGGCCATCTTAAATAGTGGTGGGAGGAACTCGGGGGCAGATTTACAAACCCCTAGCGCCACTTTTGCGTCACTTTGCCTATGTTAAAAGTGACGCAAAAGTGGCGCAAGGGGCTTGTAAATCTGCCCCTCAGTGAGCAAGGAGCTTGGGGAGGCATGTGTGCGTTAAAAGAATAGTTTTTAAGCTTAAAGAGAGCTGGATGGAAAGGTGCGAGAAGGAGCAGAAGGGCCAGGGAGAATGAAAGAAAATAGATCCCTATATTGACTGCAATGCAAGGTCTGATGTAAGCTGTGGGAGGAATCATGCCATGCAACCAAAACATAGTGAGATCAAAATGATATTTGGGTGTGACTAACAGAAGTATAATGAGGAGGAAAACAATTGAATCAGAAACAGAGCGGTGACATGGAAAAGAAAGCAATCCATTCATGAGAAAAGGGCTGGGCCAAAGCCATCTCTAAGTATTGGCCTGTTCACGATAGGTCTTTGACAACGCAATCCCTTTATCTGCTAGATGAGAAACATGGCAACTAACTCAATCTGACCGGTAAATAGCAGGAAATGTACAGGCAGTGCTGAGGCAATTTCCAGGGTTGGTCTTTCTGATCCTAGAATGGACAAAGGTGCATACACACAATATTCATATAGACATTTCCTGAGAAGAACAGAATTTGCATGCTGTGGTATAAAATGGACACGATGCAGAAATCAACTCAAAGGAGAAGCACAAGATGCCAGAAAAGACCACAAATAAGTACTCCCAAAATCCAGCTGTGTTTGTGTCTAAACTATGGCCAACAGATCAGAAACTGCAGGGATCACTATAGTCTTGATGACTTCCCGAAGATCAACGCCTACCTTATCCACAGGGCAGACACATTAGTGAACTAGTTAGTAGCCATACAGTTCCTCAGCACATTTGGTTTAACCCGAGGATACTAGCAGATTGCTATTAGCCTTTATTCCAGGACCCCCGTTATTGCTGAGTAATGTAATAGCACAATACTATCTTCTAGACTGAATACAGTTAGTTTTGTTTACTACCTGCTGACATGCCAGAGAAAAGAACTGTAAATCTACTTCCACATTGATTCTGATCAAAGGACACCTCTGAACTTTCATATTTTCTGTAGATAGAGCACACTATTTAATTCGACCTCACTTGTGATTGAGAGACTTCAAAAGGTACGTTATCTGCTACAGCAGGCCCTTATTATAAACGAGTGCCTATTAACTACACCAATGTTTCTAAGATAAATATACATTATAATTGTCCATTTCCCCCAGGTCCCTCCTGACCTCGTCCCATTCCTTAAAATATGGAGATAACTATCTCCACGACAGAAAAAAAGAAAAGGAGCATGCTGGGATACCCTACCCACTCCCTCCCACTGGGAGTACATAAGCGGTACCAACCCAGCATGCAGCCTGTTCTTTATTTCTGTCTTTCGACAGAAAGGTTGTGGAGTTTGCTGTTCCTTACCTGCTGTGGACTTCCAGGGACGTCTCGTCGGGCTGCTGGGCTGTCCTCTCCGTCCCTGTTGTCCTCCTTCTTGACACGTCGTGCTGCTGGGCTTCTCGACGTTCTGCTGCCGCGGTCTCCTGGCCTGCCGGGCTTGCCGGGTGCCGCGTTGTGGGCGGCCGGTCCTTGGTGGCTGGGGCGCTGCTCCTCCGGGCTTGTTCCGGGTTGTTGGCTGCGTCTTTCTGTAGCTTGGCTGGTCGGGGAGACGTGCTGCTGCTGCTGCTTGGAGCACCACGGGCCGGTCTTGGGGAGGCTCCTGGTGTTCCTGGATGCCGGTTGGTGCTGTTCAGGGGCGCCTGGACTTTCTTTGGCTTTCCTCCCTGATTTCGGCTTCAGTGCTTGGGAGTGACTGTTGCTCCCGGTTTCCTGCTGACTCAGCGCTTGTTCCTGATGGTGCCTGAGCTGGTGTTTGGGGGTCAGTCTCTGGATCTTGATGTTTGAATGCCCCTGTGGTGAGTACCGTGTAGCGGTTTCTTTTTCCCTTGTTTGGTGCTCGCTTCGGCGGCTCCTGTTCTTCCATGGGTGCAGTCATGGGGAGCTTGGCTTGTCAGTATGTGGCCCCTGCGCATTGATTTTCCTGCACATTTGTGTTTCTTTCCTTTTTCAATTTTGCTTTTGTGCGGGGTGCCTGGTCTTTGCTTTTTCCCTCAGGTGCCGAGTCTTGTGGGTTGGTTTCCTGCACCTTCCTTTGGCTCCTCCCGGCGCTGGTTTCCTGTTATGCGCCAGGGCTGGATTCATGGGGGTATTGGGCTGGTGGTGCGCCCTTCTTGCCCCCTGGGTGAGTACCACGTATCGGCCCCCTTTTCTGCTTGCTCGTGGGCCTGTGTTTGCCTGTGGGTTGTTCACTTGGTTTTCCTTGTGTTGGGTGCGGGCCATGGGGTTGGGTGGTCATGGCCGCGCTTTCTGTTGCCTGCTTTGTGTTTGGCTGGGGCTGTGTTCATGTACTGTTGATGCGGTTCTGTGCTCTGGCCGTGGTGTCGGGCTTGCTTGCTCCTTAGCCTCCTTTGGGGGTTCGCCTTCTGGCATTGTTGTTTGGGAGTTGCCCTTGCTCTTTGCTGCTCCATTTGTTGGGTGCACGTGGGTCTCTGTGTGTGCCTTTCTCCGGTTGGGTTTGGTCTCTTGGCCTGTTCTTGCCTGGTGTTTTTCCAGGGTGGCTTTCTTCTTGCCTTGCTGGGTCCCTGTGGCCTGGTGTTTGTGGTCATATACTCTTTTTTAGCGTTCTCTGTATTTCGCTCTATGGTGTTTCGCTCCCTGTGATGGCTGTCTGCGGAGGGTGCTTTCGCGTTTCCCCTCTTGCCGCCTGCTGTGGGTTCATCTGTGCTGCTTGTGGTCTGCTGTTGCACTTTGGATGGGCTTGGTGCTGGGGGGGAGGGCTGCGGCGTTGTTCCCGCCTCCTTTTGGTGGGTGGTCGCTTGTTCCCTGGCTGCTCTCCTCCTTTTCGCTGGTTTGCTTCCTCCCTGTGCGCCTCGCTCCTGTGGATGTTTGGGGTTTTGTCCCGGGGCCTCCTCCTTGCGCTGCTGGCGCTCTGCTCTGGCGCTGGGTTCGGCTGGTCTTGTCCGTTGCTGTTCCCTGTGTGCGTGGCTGGTTGCTTTTGGTCCGTTTGCTGCCTCGGTCCGGGGTCTTTGGTGTCTCCTGCCTGTTGCTCTGCCTCCGCTGCCCCCTGCTCTGGCGGCGTCGTTGGCTCCCATGTGTGGCTGCTCGCTTGCTCGGCGCTTCTTGCTGGTTTGCGTCTGGGCTGGGGTCCTGTGGGTCTGCTGTGTCCTGTACCCATGGTGCTCTCCGCCTGGCGGTTTCTGCCTGTGTTGCTGGCCCGTGGCTTTGTCGCCTGCTGCCCGCCTTGTGGTTTGGCTGTGCTGGCTTTCTTCCTCCCTAGGGTGGTGTCTGCCTCCTGGGCCTTAGTTCGCTTTGGGCGGTCTCTCCTGGAGTTTTTGTTGGTTTCCTCTGGGACCTCTTTGCTCTGTCCTCGGGTTGTTTGGCCGTCCTGTCCTTCGGGCTTCTGTTGTCCATGGTCGTCCCTGGGGGTTGACTGGGTTGCTGTGCGCCTGGGTTTTCCCGGTGCGGTTGCCTGTTTCTGGTCTCCTCTGGCTGCTTGTCGCTGGTGCTGTGGGCTTCTTGGTCTTCCTTTGGTTGCCTGAGACCTTCCGCCCCTTGGTTCCTGCCCTTTTGTGGGTTCGGGCCGGGTGTGTGCTTCTCTGGGTCCCGGTCTGTCTGCTGCCTGCGGTTTTCTGTTGAGTGCTTCCTGCTCCCTTTTGGGTGCTTTTTGCTTTCCCCGTGCTCGGGTGTATGACTTCTGGTGTGGTCTCCCCCTTCTTTTCTGGGTGGGGGCGGGGGGGTTGTTGTGCCCCTCCTCTGTCCTGGTGGGCCTTGGCCTTGTTGGGGTGTTGGCTCTGTTGTCTGTTTCCCTCTGGTGGTGGCTGGGATTCGTTGGTCTTCCTTGGTTTCGGCCTTGGGTGGCCTCTTGTTCTTCCGGGGCTCGGCTCTTGTGCCCTGTACGGTTGGCTGTGCCTTTCCCTGCTTCTGGGGTTGAGTGTCTGCTTCCTCTGGTGGGTGGCACGTTTTTCCCTTCTCGCCCCTCTCCTTCGGCTTTTGGTTGGGGTTGGCCTTGTTTCGGGTCGCGGGCTTTGGGGACCTGTTGTTGGCCCTGTGCTCATGTGATGGCTCTGTTCGGCCTGGGCCCTTTGCTCTGTTTTTCATGCTGTTGGTTCCTTCCCGCTCCCTTGTTCTGTGTTGGGGCGCCTTTGGCTTCTTCGGGCTCCTTTCCTTTGCTTTCGGTGCCTGGGTAGTTCCGTTGTGCTCTGGGTCCTGGGCTCTGCCTCTGTTGGTTTTTCCTTTGGGTTTCCTGTTTTTGGCCTTCCGTTCGCTTGTGCGTTTGGGTCGCTGGTGCGCCTCTCGGCTTGGTTGTGTGGGGCTTTGTGCTGTGGGGCCCTTCTTTGCTTGCGGTCCTCTTTTTACCCTTGCTGCGGTCCTTCCCTGGCCGCTTGTTCTCTTGGGCTTTGTCTTGGTCCTGGGCTTGTCTTCTGTCCTTTCCTGTGCCTGCTCCTTTCGGTTGGCTGTGGCGCTGGGTCCTTTGTGTGGGCTCTGGGCTTCCTTCCTCTGCTTCTCCTTTTCGGCGGGTCTGGCTGTGGTTGGCTGCTGTGCCCTTCCCTGTGCCCCTTCCTGGTTGGGTGTTGTTTTGCCTCTCCTTCCGGGTCCTGGTGGTGCGGTCTTGTGTGCCTCCTGGCTAGCTGGCCTGCCTGTTCGGCGGCTGGCTTCCTGGGGTTGGGCGGTGGTCCTCCTTGTTTGTCTTTCCTGTTTTGCTCTTCTGCCTCTGGGGGTTCGCCTTTGGTGGTTCCGTGGTGTCCTCCTTTCTCCTCCTGGCGGTCAGTCTGGTTTTTTTGGTTGCTGGGCTTTCCTCCTTCCGGTGCTGGGGTTTTTATTCCCTGGCTCCATGTGGGGCTTTTTTGGTCTTCTTTGACTGTGGCCTGGTTTTACCAGGTCTGTCTTGGGTTGGGCTTTTTGCTCTCCCTCGCCTCTGTTTGGTGTGTTGCTGGTTTTTTTTGTCCCGGTGTCTCCTGCTTTCGGGGTGTGCCTCGCTCCTGGCCGGTTCTTGTGCTTCCGGGTTCTTCTCCCGCTGGGTTGGCCTTTGTGGGGTACTGCCGCTCTTCAGTGTTTCCGCTGGAGTTGGCCTTTTGGTCGGTCCTGCCTTGCGGCATGGTGGTTTCGTGGGGTTCTGTCTTCCGGGTCCCCTGTTGCTCCCTTGCGTCCGCCCCGCTCTGCTCCCCTACGGCGAGGCCTCCCGCCCGGGCGGGCGAGTTTCTTCCCCTGACAGGCTCCCGTGTGACGGTGGGGCTCGCGCGGGTGTCCGGTCGGGGTGGTGGGCGCGCGGCTCCCGCACCCGGTGTCGGGTGCGGCGACGCTGTTGTCGGCCTGGGGTGTAGGGGAGCCTTGTGTGGTGCCCTGGCTCTCCTCTTCCTGGCGGTTCCTCTGGGGTTCTGCTTGTTTGCCTCTGCTGGTCGGCCCTCTTTGCGGCTCTGCTGGTGGCCTTCCCTGGTGTGTTGGGGGTGGTCCTGTGGTTGGACTTGTCTCTTTGTTCCTTCCTGGCCCTTTGGCTCTGCTGCCCTGTGCGGGCTGTTCTCCTCTGCTTTTGCCCGTTGGGCGGGGTTGGCCTGTTTGGTTCCTGGTTGGGTGCCTGCCTGGTGGTGCCTGGGTTCAGGTGCTTCGCCTTTGGGTGTTTCCCCCCTGGTTGGTTGCCTTTCTGGCTCCTTTTTCTGGTGGTGGGGGTCTTGGTTTTGGCCCCTCTGGTTGCTCTTGGGTGCTTGCCTCTGCCCGTGTGGCCCCTTTCTGGCTTGCCGGTGTGGGGTGGCGGTTCTTGTTTTTGCAGGCCGTCCCCTTCTGGCTTTTAGGGTCTCGTTTCTGCCTGCTGGTTTGGGGGTCTAGTTGGTTTTCACCCCTTCCTGCTTTTTCTTTTTCTTCCTTCTTGGGTGTTTTTTTTTGCTCCTGTGGGGTGCTGTTTTCGGTCTGGTGCCCTTTTGTGTTGGTGGGGTTCCGGAAGGCCGGCTTCTCTGCTTTGGTATTCTCCATATTTTAAGGAATGGGACGAGGTCAGGAGGGACCTGGGGGTAATGCCTTATTACTTACCGGTAATCTTCATTACTCCTGGTCCCGTTGACCTCGTCCCATTCCTTACTTCCCTCCCTCCCTCCCTTGCGGCCGGCCTTCCTGTTGTTGGCTTGGTGTTTCAGGCTGCAGGCTGGGTTGGTACCGCTTAGGAACTCCCAGTGGGAGGGAGTGGGTAGGGTATCCCAGCATGCTCCTTTTCTTTTTTTCTGTCGTGGAGATGGTTATCTCCATATTTTAAGGAATGGGACGAGGTCAACGGGACCAGGAGTAATGAAGATTACCGGTAAGTAATAAGGCATTGGTCAACACCAAAGTAAACAAGAACAGTGCTATTTGAGTGATAAAAATAGATTAAACAACACGGTTTCAGAGCTGCACTTTGTGTTTTACCTTCCTTTATGACTCTCCAGGTAGCAAAGAACATTTCATGAAGAGGAACCTTAGAATTTTCTCCGAGAGGCTTATAATTATTGTCCAAGCGGTAGACGAATGGTGGAATTAAAGTATGACCAAAACGAAAGGCAATAGAGAAAATGTTTGCAACTCGCGGGTCTTCATCTTCATCATATCCAGAATACTCAGGAATTTCTCTCTGATACCTGTCGCCAAGAACATGGGGAAGGTAGTCTCGGAATGTGATTATCTGGAATAAACAAGCAGAATTGTTAACATGCAGTTTTACCTCATCTTCAGATATATTTCCTACCTGCACCCCACCCACACTCTTCTACTGACCAGCGGGCGCAGGGAAATTCCAGCTTGTCTTCAGCACATTCGAAAAAAACTGATGTGTCAATGGCATTTTGTGGCCCGTCCTGTCGCAGGTACTAGTCCCACGCACACAAGTGAGGTACCATTTTTATTCAGAGACTTGGAGGGATGATAGGTGGTAGGAAATGTATTGCTCCCTGCAGATTCCAGAACTTTCCATCACAGAAATGTGAGGAAAATGTCTTTTATAGTCAAATGTTAAGGTTTGCAAGGGCTTCTGGGTAGGAAAACCTGTTGGAAGCATTGCAAGTTACTTGGTGGAATTATGTGCTCCTGCAGATTCGAGAGTGTCGCACCACAGAAATGTGAGAAATTTTGTTTTTATAATCAAAGTTTAAAGTTTGCAAGGTTTCCTAGATAGGAAAACTCGGTGGTAGTGACACAAGTCACTCCACCGTGGATCTCTCTGGGTGTCTAGTTTTAGACATTGTGCAGGTTTGCTAGGTTTCTCTAGGTGCTGGCTGCGCTAGGGCCCAAAAACCACAGCTGGGCACATTGGTGTTGTTTTATAATATAAGCCCCCCCACGGTTTTGTTCAGGAGCACAATATCTTAAAGTGCACTTGCTTGGTGCTTGGACAAAATATCAAGGAAAAAATATCAATTGGACAAAATATTGTGTCAAGAATATCGAGGACAAAATATTGTGAAGGTAAGTTTTCATGGGAAAGTAAAGTTTTACTATACTTAACTCCACATCTACGTACCCTGATGATATACATATCAAGTTACATAGAGAAGGAGTTAAGAATAGTATGCCTATACTTACCTAGTTTCACTTACCTTCGCAATATTTTGGCCATTGTTTTTTTTTGACACAATACTCTCGCCACACAATTTTTTTGCAATGATAATATATCATACATTCCACTTCCACTAAAAAAAGCTGTACGCCAGTGACAGAACTAAAGTCTCATCTACTGCTCTAAGAAGGTGTGTCTGAGCCGCAGTGTCCATAGCTGCTGCAGCCCTTAATAGGGTTGTGCAGTCTCTGACCCCTGTAATCCTACCACCTCTGTAGGTTGGAGCAAGGACCCTCTTCATACGTTTTTACCTACACTGAGGGTTATGTGTCAGGGAAAGTCCGGCCAGGCTCTAGGAGGGTACCAATGCCACTATCAGGGGAAGCATACAGGTCAATGACATTATTGGTTGTTGCTTGCAATAAATTTGACAAGTGTATGATAATACTGTAAGATTGGAAACGTTACTGTTTTGTACCATTTATTATGTGCATGTCATGCATGATTTATAAATGTGCCACTACTTTTGTCTAACAAATATATTGAAAATTAAATGTGGAGACAGTCTTGGTATTTTGGCTGACTCATAAAGAGTTATTTTATGTAGTGATCACAAGCTTCATACATATGGAAATAGTGATTAATATGGGAGGGAAAGACCATAGAGGGGCTGACCACTGGTGCACTTTGAGCTCTTTGTTGCATTCAGCAGGTGAGGAAAGACTAAAAACTAGGATTAGGACAGTGGAGCCATGGGCGTCCGCAGAAATTTTTCCAGGGGGGGGCAAATGTTAAGGTCATCAACATCCTTCGACACGATGTGTGCCAGGTGGGGCACAAGAAACACGGGGGCGCCGGAGGAGCCATGGTGGGCAGGAAGCAGGCCACATATCTCTTACACCATAGGGTTGTTGTGCCACAGCCATCTTTCTTTTGTGGCTCCCCAAAATCCATACCTTCACTGGTCCCTAAAATGACCCACTAGCAGCCCAAAACCCATATCCGCCCTGAACCCTAAAATTACCCCACCCCCCTAAAAACTCCTATCCTCCCTGAACCCTAAAATTATGCCCCTGGCACCCCAAAACCCATACCCACCCTGAACCCTAAAATTACCCCCTAGCCCCCGAAACCCATACCCGTCCTGAACCCTAAAACTACCCCCTTGGCACCCATAACCCATACCCACCCTGATCCATTAATTGTCCCCCTGGCACTCCAAAACCCATTCCCATCCTGAACCCTAAAATGAACCCCCTGGCACCCTATAACCCATACCCGCCCTGACCCCATAAATTGTCCCCCTGGCACCCCAAAACCTATACCCACCCTGAACCCTAAAATGTCCCCCCTTGCACACCAAAACCCATACCCGCCCTGAACCCTAAAATTACCCCCCTGGCACCTTAAAACCCACACCCACCCTGAACCCTAAAGTTGCCCCCCGGCACCCCAAAAGCTGAACACTACATTCTGATTGGGTATTGCGCCGTCTCCCTGCTCAGGGAGGATCTGCTGGTCCGGATCGGCAAGCCCTGGTCCGGTTCTGCTCGCCCTTCTCTGGAGCTGTTCTGCCTGCCCTGTCCCTCTTCCGGACCCACCGAGCCTGCCTCCGTGCACACTGCCTGGACCTGCTCTGTCTGGCCTGGTTCTTTCTCCTTTGGACCCGCTGTCTTCACTGGTGGAGTTAAGACACAGGTCTCACTTCTCTGAAGCTGCTCTCCCTCACCCAGACCCCCCACTCCCTCTCTACTAGCTCTCTCATCTTCCTTCCTCCCTACTTCTCGGACTCTCTTTCCCCACTGCTGCTCTCTCTCTTTCGCTCGCCCCTCTTTGTTCACTCTCACCCCCCACCGTATCCGTCTCCCGACTCCAAGTCTTCCTCTGTCCCCCCTCTCTCTTCCTCCTCCTCATGTCGGCGATAGGGAGCACGGGGCCCTCTCCGAAAATGCGGGCTGGAGGTGACGTTAAGTGTGAAAGCACCAAGGTGTGAACCGGGAGAAGAGGCGGGGGAGGGGTGGGCGGCAGGTTGAGATTGTCAAAGGGGGCACTGGCTCTCAGAGAGGTGAGTAGGGGCGGGGAGCAGCCTGAGGACAAAAACAACACCAGAGCAAGAGGCAGACGCTCTGCGGGGAGCCTGGTGTGCACTAAAGAAACGTACACTTCTTAGCACTACAAAGCAGCCAAAGGGCGCCTTTCACTAGAGCCAAGAACCTGACCCATTGCGAACAAACAGCAGCCGCCGGAGAAACCAGCGGTGTCATGAAAACAACAAAGGACAGAGTGACAGACGACTGCCGCCGAAACCTGGAAGTGCAACTTACACCTTTAACAAAAGGCAATTCCTGATGCAAGCAACACACACCAGTACACTATAAATATATAAATCTCCCATCAATGCACACCTGAGAGTGAATAAAATGATAAGCAGCAAATTAGGGCAGTGACTGACAGACACTATGCTGGTCCTCTCGTACTGTGTCCTATTGATACTTACTATGTCACCAGTCACTCCAGCGCAGAAGAATTCCTTATTGATTGTTACCCTGACTGCCCCATGTACCTCACTGTCTTGTGTAGACTAATATGTTTTGTCCGACAAAATGAAACATATTTTTAAAAAAACTGTGTTTTACGTTATGCAGCTATTGTCTTAGTAAGTTTCTCCCAGAGAAATAGGGTGGTTTCCTTCCACAAGGATGATATGGGCTGTGTGCACCCACATCCTCTATCTGCAAAGCTAGCCCCTCCTCGACCTGACAACCACCAGCGCTCCAGGATGCAACAGCTTTTTACATGTTGTGATCAGCTGGTTCCTCAGTCTCCAGCTACACTGGGAAATGTTTTTTGTGCGTGACACTGACCCTGGCTGGAACATCTGATTCGTTCCCTCACAGACCTGAGGTACTTGAAGCACCTGCTGCGCTTCTAGGTTAACTTAATGTTGGATTCGAAAAGCAGAAGGCAGCAGAGGGGCCAGTGGAAGCAAGGAAGCCCCTGAGGAGCGCATATTTCCCAACCAGGGCATTTCAAGTAGTGAAGGAACAGGCTGAATATTAAGCGCTACAAATCGACTAGCTTGACAGAGGCTTTAAACAGGGATAAAGGCACAACATTTCCTATTCTCAGGGCCCCAACGCAGTTTTAATAAGTAGTCCATTGTGCTGCTAGTTACTTCGGGTACTGGACCAGTACCTGTGCTATCCTGGGAATCTTCCTGTCCTGAGGTTTAGGGTGTTAGTTACAACCTGTGGTGCCCCCTGCCTAGAAGGTCTATGTATGCGAAGGATCTTGGAATAGGAGTCCTCAATTATGCAAATCTCACAACCACTAAATTTAGACCCTACATTCTTCTAAGCACCTACTGGCTATTTAGTTGGCTGCCTGCGTCAAATGTATACAAAAATAAAAACATGTGTTGTGACCATTTACAACGCTTTACTGTGATTAAGAACAACTGTGAACAGATGGACAGAAAAAGAGATTCAGCCCAAAGTTGAAAAAGGATGGAAGGATGGCCTTTATTGTCGCGTTACAAAGTACCTAATTATGGATTCTTGACCATTTGTACTGGATTTTTGGTAATTAGGGATGGGGATGATACATGAAAATGAAACGGATGTTTCTACAACCATTTTTACTCTATACCTCACAAATGACATTTACCCCTTGTACTGGTGTTACTTAACTTGGTTACCTTGCAGTCTTGAAGCTCGTATGCCAATTCTTAAATTAGGTCCGAGTGGAAGTTCGAACTGCTTGGTCATCGCTGCCCCACTAACCCCTTGTTTCTGAAGTCACCAGATAGTAACTTAGTGCATGTGAGGAATGCAGACATCTTTTTGGCAGGATGCTACGGAAATATCTTCCCCAGTCTACGCAGGAGCAACTGCTACGCTGAGTTTGTGTTGTTTTCATTCTAATTTCTGTGTCATTGCATGACTCCCCTAGTTTTACTGTTTTCTCTCTCTGGCCGTCTCATTTTGACGACAGCGCTGGCACAGACTCTAGTGCACAGGTTGGGAGACCCTTCAGTGTGTATGAGGAACTGCCCTAGTTTTGGTGCCTGCCAGTGGTGAGAGGCAGCTGCGAAAAGTGGCTCTGCCGTCGGCAGCCGGGTGCTTTCCTCACTTTGTCTGTCTATGGTCCTCACAGAGGTCTAAACTCCCTGAGGCCATTTTCATCACACAAGCGCAGCCACAGGATCTTAGTCTAGAGCACATGGGTAAGACAGGCCCAGCCTTACTCCACTAATCACACTCTACGCTGTGAGTAGAATATGAGGCACTCAGCAGGGATTTGCCCACATGCATCAACAATGCCATTTGTGATTCCTTATTAGCGAAAAATAAGAAATCGCTAATAAGGAATCGCAAATGGCTATGCATGAAAAAATTGCTAAATAAATTGCGATTTCTTAAAATTCCTTCATTGCGACTCGCAAATTGCGAATCGCAATTAAGGAATCACTCCCCATTCATTCCTATGGGCCTAGAGGCCCAGAGGAATGAATGGGAAGACATTCTCAATTTGAGATTCTCAATTAGAGAATTGCAAATTGAGAATGCAATTTCAAGGGTGCAGGAGACCCTGCTACACCCCTGAAATTGATCCATGCACATATGTTGCGCACACACATGCCCTGCATGTGTGTGCTTAACATGAAACTTTGAAAAATGCACTAATGTCCATTTTTCAAAGTTTTCGCAAATTACCATGAAGTTCAACTTCATGGTAATTTGCTCCCCCAAATTCCGAATTAGCTATTTTTAAAACTTTCATGCATTGCATTTAAGGAATTGCAAATTGCGATTCCGTAAATGCAATTGCAATTTAAGAAATCGCAAAAAATAGCGATTTCTTAAATTATACGTTGATGCATCCCAAAAAGTGATTTTGGAATCGCAAACGGCCGATTTTTGCGATTCACACCTTTTGCGATCCCAAAATCACTTGATTCATGTGCCCCTGAAAGTGTAGGAGTCACATGTCATCCATAGTGGTAGGCAGTATAGTTTAGGAGTGCTTGGTGTGGAGAAGCACAAACTCAGAGTCGAAAAAGAAACAGCATAGTTGGGAGTTTTCTTTAATAATAAGAATCCATTTCTACCCAAATTAACCCTTGTTGCAACATTAATCTATGTTCTATACTTAGCAGAGTGTATGCACTTCTATGATGAAAGTTAATACCTCACTATTCTATGTTAGGGGCCTCATTTATGAAGGCCTTGCGCCACTGGTACACTTTTCTCCATTTTAAAAGTGACGCACCGGCGGCGCAAGACCTTCATAAATAAGGCCCTAGGATTTTAGGTTATAAATTGCAAGTAACAAAAGGATGGCTCTTTTAAAAGCAGTAACCTGCTGATCTATTTACATTAAATGCACTTTGTAATCTACTTGGTACACGTTCTTTCCAGTAGGCATATTAACCCTCTGTACTACCTTCATATAATTCAAAAACCTCAGCTACACAAAACTCTGATCTCTGGCCAGGAAGAACATTAATCACAGGAGTTATCTTACATGTTTGTGAGGCCCCGTAATTGCAGGAGGAAAGGAACGCGCAGCAGCAGGTGCTTTTAAAACCATAATTCAGTTGTAAACACGGCGCCCCCAAAAAGGCAGCACCCGGTGTGATGGCACCGGTCAGAGCAGGCCCTGGCAGGGGGGCAAGGAGGAGAGCTCCAGGGGGGGGGCAAGCGCCCCTCCTTGCCCCCCCCTGCGGACTCCCATGAGTGGAGCTACAATTCATGTTTATATTTAGGGTTGGAATGCAAATGAAATTGTTAAGTGGTTTATCTATTTCTGAGTTTTATGCGGCATGAACATACCCACAAGTAGAGTGCTTTACAAAGTAAACACAACAATAATAGCATGAGGTACATAGAGAGTTATATATCTATAAAAATGCAATTGAAGTACAGTGGGATATGGAACAAAAGAAAAGCCACCGCCGGCCTGGAGGATGCGGATTATCCGCTGCAGACTGGAAAAAGACCCCCGCCAGATTAGGATTGAGAGAGCGCAATTTGAATAAAACGTATATCCTAGCCATATTCAGAAGCATATAGCATAAACGTAGGAATGAAATGTATATCGTAACGTAAAGTTGACGCCTATAGCATAAAGTTAACAGATGTGACAACGTAATATAGGAAATGTAAATGTATTTACTCTTGAACATGCATTAGATTTAGAAGGCCGTATACATAATGGGCTAATGTAGAAATGTGTAGAAATGCTTACGAAACGTAGAACGTGCAAAGTAGAATTCATGTACGTGTGTAACTTTCAATGGAGAAACGGCGAGAAATATAACGTGGAGAAATGTGCAGAGAGCATATATACGTGACGATGTAACGAACGAGAATACAACTTTGTATTCTATGTGAAATGTATTCAAGTATGATCAAGACTTTGCTAAAATGCGATTATATATAAATGTGTGTTAAAGGTTATACTGTATAGAAGAAGTTTGTAGGAATGTTAGAAGAGTTTAGGTCATTTGTGATCACACCCTGACTGACCAAGGGTTCGCAGGAGCGTAGTCCGATGTGTGTAATTTAGTGGGCTCACAGGAGTCATGAATAGCCTGATGTGAACGTGAGAGCCAAGGAGTCTAGCTCTCGTTAGATTTAAGGTGACAATGCCGGACGGAGTTTATTGCCTAAACGTGAGAGGAGACGCTTGGAATTTGAGTCTTGTTTTGAAATGACCATTCACAGGACCTAGAAAGGTTACATACATAATCGTAAAGTTTAAAGTTCTGTTGAGGTTATAGACTTTTGATCTGAAAGTGTCAAATGAAGTCACCAACAAGAAGACGAAGATGGTGTCTAAAGAAGAAGGGTCAACTTAACGGACGACGCAAAGAGACGAAGCCATGGAAAGAGCCAGAAAATGACATCATCGGGGAAAGTCCGTGGTGGGCGTCAAAGGGGCGTTCCACCCATACTGTGATTGTGTATTTTAGGGACAGCACCCCGGGGATAAGATAGCGAAGAGCGATTAGCGAAGCGAAGGCAAAGGCGATCAGACCAGAGAGAAGGGCAATAGAGCAGATGACTTGAGCAGATGCGCTGAGAGAGATCAGAGAGCAAGAGAGCAGTAGGCCGAGGACCCTTAGAGAGCGGATGGGTAGGCAGAGAGGGTACTGCTTCTTAAACTTAAGTTACCTTTAGAGGCTAAGAGAGTTTGAACTTCTTTGGGAGTCAAACTGCTGACACCTTTTTAGGAAAGGAACTTGCGAAGTAGGGATGTCACTTAGTATAGAGTAGGGACAGATTTAACTTGATTATTTTTTCTCTTTCTGTAGATGACGCAGAAGAACCACTTCATATCGATTCTTTTTAATTTGCTGATTCTTGAACTGACTTTAATTGTATTCGTTTGTAGACTGAGGTTCTTTAGGGAATACATGTTCCTTCTGGTTCCTGTATATTTGATGAATTTGATCCTGAGAGGATTGTATTTGCAACTTTTCTTAATTTTATATTAAACCTTTTAAACTTTATCAGTTGTAAGTGGTTCTTCAGAGTGGCGTCAGTTTATGGGGTTTATCTAACCTATGCGGGGTTTGTCTTTTACTCAATGACAGATAAAAATCGATCCAAAATTGTCGAATGAGATAAGTTATCAAATTGATCATAAAAGATATTAAAATCTCACTCCCCGCAGTTGGTAGCAGAGAAAGATGGTTATCTTCTTGAGGAAGACAACCTAGGTCAGGGTTAGTTTACCCCAAGGTCCCTAGTCATCGACGACCAGAAGAAGAATCCCTGCCGAAGACGGTGCTGACGGTGCGTCGAGAGAAAAGCAGCAGAGTCGGTCGAGAGTGAGTATAAGGGTCATGCGTTGTAAGATTGCGGTGTTTTATGTTGTTCCTGTGTTGTAATGTCAAGCGGAGTTGAATGCCTGTAGAGTGATTGAGGGAAGGTTGTGAGCGCGCGCAACCGGATGAAATCTTAAGATCCAGAGAAGGACTTAAGTGGTTCGGGTGTATCGAACACCCAGAGTAATTTGTCTACCATTGAAAGGGAGTCATGAGGTACCATTGATCGCCCGACAGACCGATGATAGGGGGAGCGTAAGAGTGAGTGTATGAGTAACGGACGCTGGTCGTACGTTTACTGTGTGTAAGTAACCTATCAGTTAAGGTGAGCGTCTGACCGTCAGAGGAAAGACGTTTCGCCAGTTGAGGTAGCAATTACAGTTAGACTGTGGCCGTACAGTCAGAGAAAAGTGATCGCTTGGACGGAAGTAGTCATTTTTCGGTGTATGAATGAAACGCATGCAAGACCACGAGACGAGTTGAGAAAGGAGGGGAACTGCTGCAGAGGGGACGAGTGACGTCAGCGTAGAGCCGCGCTGAGATTGGTCGGTTGGTGTAGAACCGCACTGGGATAGGCTGATTAGCGAGAGTCGCACAGGGATTGGTGGTTGTCATCGGGACATAAACAAGGAAGAGAATTAATAAGAGAAAATCGTAGATTATTAAAAATGAAGTGTTTTAAGGGTTTAAGAACAATTTTTAGGAGGAATAGAAGAAATTTATATGCCGGAGAAGAAGCTCCACCAGAAGGCACACCAGCTTATCATATGGCAGTAAATGTAGGCTAACACTCGATACTATGGATCTCCGAGTGGAATAGGCTAACTGAAGGGGATAAGGAACTGACGTTTCCGAGATTCGGAACGTTTAAGCTAGACGTGTTGAACCAACTGAAAGCGGTAATGCTTGCAACAAGACCTCTACCGAGGCCAACACAGTTCGAAGCCCTTAGTGCATGGTTTAGAGCAGCACACGAAAAGAGCGTAAAGAGGCGCCAAGAAAGAGTGAGACGATCAGTAAAGGCAGTACAGGATGCCAAATGGGATGAGGAAGCTAAGAAGTGGAGAGTGCAAAAGATAGAAGCGGACAAACTGTTCACAATGATAGAAGCCACGGGAGAAAAGAAACCTCTAGAGGAAGATGAGGAAAGCGAGACGGAGGAGGATCTGATAGAGAGGCTATTAACAGATAGACCACCTCCGTACAACAGCGAAACCGCAAGTCCCATACTAAAGCAAGGGGACGGAGCTAGGTGGGGGGAATATAAATCGATCCCAGTAACGGAGTGGGACTCCAACAAGAGTGAGGAAAGACCCCAATCTAGTTCCGAACAGAGAGTAGTGGGAAGATTCGTGGTCCAGAAGGTGCCAGAGACGCAATGTGCAAGGTCGTACCAAATGCCAGACGCTTTACAGGTACCCGTTACCATAGGCCCTATTGTGTCAATCTACAACCCAGAAGGGGCCCAGCAGGAGGAACAGGCACGATGGGACAGGGAAAGGGCAGAGATGGAGAATAGGAACGCCATGATAAATCCTCAGAGGCAGATACTAGCACCGATGAGTCGGAGTACCCCATTAGATTCCGCAACGGGTCCCAGGATAGAACAGGGAGGTCAAAGAGGGCCAATGGATTTAAGGGGACCTAAACCGAAATCCTATAAGGAATTAAGGGAATACCTGAAAGAATGGGATACTGCCGAAGAGACTCGGAATAAAAGTTTAGAAACAGGAGCAGAGTGGAGAGACCAGGATAATCGGATTCTCTCTCATTGTGGAGCTGGCGAAAGCAGCCCGGAGTGGGAGAGAGGGAGTCAAGAAAGCAGAGGAGACACTTGCCCTACTATTAGCGGCAATAGGCAAATGTGCGACGACAGGAGTGCAGGGTGTGGCGAAGTGCCTCGCGTCACCTTTAGTGAGGGAGAACGAAGGACGCAGGAGTACCGAAATACTTTCAGGTGCACTCACCATACCCCAGATGAGAATGTGCGACATTGGAATCACGGAAACATGGAGAGTCGCGAAGGGTCTCGCCATGCATCCGGTGATCATGGGCGAAGTCATGAGAATATAGGGAGTCGCGAAACGTCTCGCCATACTTCCGGTGATCAAGAACGAGATCACGGGAACATGGAAGACCGGCGAGGACCTTTCATTTTGTTGAGCGACACCAGACAGCAAGCGAGTTACAGTGGTTTAGAACAGAACGGTGGATCCTATCTCGTATCTGGAGAAACCGAGCCGAAAAGACGGAATGTAGGGATGGGGGATGGAGCATTGTTCCACCACACCCCACGGGAAGATGGAAAGGCTTGGGATCTAGAGAGGTGGGAACAAAGAGATGGAAGAAAAACTCCTCATAACTCACCTGTGTTTAGGCGTAGGGCGCATAGTGGAGGTGAGAGGGGTGTAAGAGAACAGCCTAGGACTGACGTACTGAGAGCTGAAATAAAAGCAAGACGGATTGACGTAATGAGTTTAAAATCAGACTTAGATGAAATAATTGACGGCACAGTGGCAATCGAGAGGTTAGAGCTGTACGCACCAGATGAGATACTGTTTTTATCTAAAGATGTTACTCGAAAAGCGAGAGCAGCTCATGAGAAGTTATCTGAGTTGGCAGAAAGGTATATGATAGACATATCACGAACTAAAGCTTTACAGCCGAACCATAGGCTGAATTGCACGGATCAAGATCTAGATGAGCGTAGAACGATTGGGCTAAGAGTACACATAAGGGAATTAGTAATGTGTATTAGGATATGGAGAGATCTGGATAGATGGGAGGAAAGATGGTCCAAGAAGGGATCAGTCAGAAGAAGTGCACTAGTGAAGTCCCAGGATACAGACCTAATGCGAATGGAAGCTTTCCCTTTGCGAGAAATCGCGAACGGAAACTACGTTCACGTACCCTGGAGTAGGGGGGATTTAGCGGCATTCACTAATTCCTTCCCAAAGCTTAGAGAAAATCCTGTAGAGTGGTACAAGCAGGTAGAGAGATTCGTGAAGATCTCTAAGGTACTGTGGATCGATTTGAACACATTGTTCGATATCGTAGTACCCGGAGATTTGTGGACGGCATGCAAACTTAGTATTGAATGGCCTACTTGTGAGCCTCCGAGAGATACCCGGACGAATGGTCCATCAGTTAGAGTCATGGAAAAATACGAGAGAGTAATAACATGGCTAAAAGAGAAAGTGCCGGTCCAAGACATAGACTGGGTTAAGCTAGATCGAACGACTCAGGAGCCTAAAGAGACAGTTCACGAGTTCTATGAGAGGTTACTGAAAGCATTCAAGCAGTACAGTGGATTAGATGTAATGGATCCTAAAGACATAGGACAGTTTGTGTCAAAGTTTGTTCTCGGATTGAGACCAGACATAAGCCTAATGATTCAACAGCATTTGATCTGTTGGCAGAACAAACCTTTAGATGAAATTCTGAGGTATGCAAGGTACTGTAGCGATGAGATAGATTCTAAGGCAAAGAAACTTAAGGAAAAGCTAATGCTGGTACAAATGCAAGCAGCTGGAAAGGGTGGACAGCGGCAACAGGGAACAGGAACGCAAGCAAAGAAGCAGAATAATCAGAGCAGAGATGAGGAAGAAAGACGGAGACCGAGAATGGATATTGCGACACTGAAAACGACAACAAGATGCCATCAGTGTAACGAGGTGGGACACTGGCGACGCGAGTGTCCTTACAATGTTGAGACAGGGGAATTAGAACAAGAGGAGGAAGAGATACAGAACAACGTGGTTAAGGGAGCAACAGTCCCGAAGGGAAAGTTTATCAAAGGGGGGACTCAGACTCCTCGAGCCCCGTTTCCTCAACCACCTCGCGTTACAAATGGAGGGAAAACCTATAGACAAATGCCATTGTTCGTAGGAGGAGAAGAATGCTACTACGTTGATCCTCTTACAGGGCAACGAGTGAATAGGGAGGAAGACTGTACTCTAGGAGCAGCCCTGGAAGTAGATCAGAGAGGACCATACGTAGAGGCTGAAGTGGCTGGATGTCCTACAACCTTTTTGGTGGATACGGGGCCACTCGATCCACGTTGAGATCAGCGGTAATCCCAGGTCTGCCAATATCGGGAGAAATGATTCAGGTGGTAGGAGTCGCAAACAAGAGGATGACGAATCCTCTGACCGAACCAGTGTCAGTAAAGATAGGGAATTACAGTGACGAACATCAGTTCGTGATCTGTGATTCTAGTCCTGTGTGTTTGCTAGGAAGAGATCTGTTGTGTAAACTGAACTGCACAATACATTGCACACCTGAAGGAGTAGAAGTGCAGACTAACGATGAGGATGCTGATTTTAAAGTTGTAAACTCGCAGGAGTGCGTGGAACTATACCCTACCTTAACAGTGGAGGAGCTTCCACAGGATTTGAGGGAGAAAGTGTCAGCTGAGGTGTGGGATTTTACTGGAGAGGAAATAGGACTGATCAAAGGGGTAGAACCTGTAAAGATCTTGGTAAGACCCAATGCCGAATATCCAAGAACACCACAATACAAGTTGACACCGGAGACGATTACAGGAATAAAGCCTGTGATCGAATCCATGATTAAACAGGGAATACTGAAGGAGATCGTGGGTAGTCCATGTAACTCCCCGATTATGGGTTTGCAGAAGCCTAGTGGAAAATACAGAATAGTGCAGGACCTTCGAAAGATTAATAATATTGTTGTCTCATGTTGTCCAGTGGTACCGAATCCCTCAGTGATATTATTTCAGATACCGTTCCAAGCTGAATGGTTTACCGTGATAGATTTGTGCCAGGCTTTCTTTTCGATTCCGTTAGATGAAGAGAGTCAGTATCTTTTCGCTTTTAAGCTGGAAGATCGCGTTTTAACATGGTGTCGTATCCCTCAGGGGTATACAGAAAGCCCATCGATTTTTAACCAGCTATTAAAAAGAAATCTTGAAAGTCTAGTACTGCCCAAGAATTCGGTTCTGGTCCAGTACATAGACGACCTCCTAGTTGCGTCAGAAACTGAGGAAGCTTGCAGAGTAGACACCATAACCTTGTTAAATCACTTGGCCGAGAACAGGCACAAGGTGTCTCCAAGTAAATTGCAATATTGTAAGACTGAAGTGCAATACTTGGGCCATAGGATTGAAAAGGGAAAGCGGAAGGTGTCTCCAGACAGAATAGAGGCGATTATGAAGATGAACGCGCCTACAACACAAAGAGAAGTCAGGATGTTTCTAGGCATGGTCGGTTATTGTCGACAGTGGATAGCCAACTTTTCACTGAAGGCAAAACCGTTATTACAACTGACGCACAAAGGAGTGAGTGATCCGGTACCATGGGACAAAGATTGTTTGATGGCGTTTTTGCAGCTGAGGGAGGACTTATGTCGCGCCCCGGCTTTGGGAATGCCTGATTACACAAAACCATTTTTGCTTTACTGCTGCGAAAGAGAGGGATGCGCTTTAGCAGTTTTGGCCCAGATACATGGAGATGCGCGCAGGCCAGTGGCGTATTTTTCGGCTACATTAGATCCAGTAGCCGCAGCGTTGCCCGGATGTCTCAAATCCGTAGCTGCAACGGGTGTCAGCATTGAACGTTCTGAAAGCGTGGTAATGGGACATCAGTTAGTGGTGTACGTGCCGCATTCCGTGGAATTGTTAATGACCAGGACGAAGACTCAGCATCTGACGAATAGCAGGCTCACACGCTACGAGCAAGTCATACTGGCTGCCGAGAATGTGACCCTAAAAAGATGCTCCGTCTTGAATCCTGCAACCTTGATGCCACTTCCAAATGAGGTGGATGATGAAATTTGTACAGATCATGACTGCCTTGATGTGACTGAACTATGCACCAAACCGAGACCCGATATCGTAGATGAGCCATTGACTGACCCCGATGAAATTTTCTTTGTCGATGGTTCATGCGTAAGAGACGATATCGGTCAGCTGAGAGCAGCTTATGCAGTTTGCACGATTACCAGAGTTATAGAAGCCGCTTGCCTGGAAGGAGTACACTCCGCTCAGGTAGCTGAAATTGTTGCTTTGACGCGTGCTTGTTTAGCAGGCGCCAAACTTCGAGTCACCATATACACCGATAGCCAGTATGGTTTCGGGGTAGTTCATGATTACGGGCAGTTATGGTCTCAAAGAGGTTACATGACCTCCTCGGGTTCTCCCATTAGGAATGGAGAATTCGTGAGACTCTTGTTAGAGGCATTGCAAGGCCCGACAGCTATTGCAGTAGTTAAATGTGCTGCGCATACAAAAAATGTAGACTTTGTGTCACAAGGCAACCGCTATGCGGATGAAGTAGCGCGTTACTGCGCAGAACAGGGATATTCTCACACCGATGTAAAAGTGGGGGGAATCCAAGAAAGAACGGAATTGACAATGTTGTTAGATACTGTAGATACGTGGGATGAGCTAAGGAGTGTTCAGGAAAATGCACCAGATGATGAGAAAAAGAGTTGGGAAACAGCTGGTTGTACTAGAAGTGAGATGAACTTTTGGATCTCTACAGATGGGAGAGCAGTTTTACCAAATGAACTTGTTAGTCCAATGGCAAGGAAATTGCATGGATCAGCACACATAGGTAGAGATGCTATGGTGAGAGTATTCAGACAAACATGGTTCAATCCAAAGTTCAGGGTAGCGGCAGAAGCAGTGTGTCAGCGATGTGCGATCTGTCAGCAACTAAACGTGGGAAAGAGAACACCAGTTACATTGAGTCACATTGGGAGGTCTGGGGGGCCTTTCAATAGAATGCAGCTTGATTTTATAGAAATGAGTGAACAAAGAAGGGGGTTCCCCATGGGTAGCTTAAGGATATGGCAGGAAGTAGGGGGGAAAAAACCATGGAAAAGAAAAGGAAAGTACCCTGCCTCAGGATATGAAGGCCCTAGTTAGAGGGTCCAGAAGATATACATAAAGGGGTGAATAACCTAGGGGTTGACACTAAACATCACAATCATATGGTCAAATCAGATAGACTAAACAGTTTATATTGAAAAATATATATTTTTTTATTTTTTGTTTTCTGATCACACAGATATAAACAGTTTCTTCTTAGATTGTGGAGATATATTTTTTAAAAAAAAAAAATTTCAATAGTACATATATATCATAAATAAGACAAACATATATATCAAAACAAACACAGATGGGAGATTTGTCCTACCCAGTAAAGGCCTTTACTGGGTAGGACAAATCTCCCATCTGTGTTTGTTTTGATATATATGTTTGTCTTATTTATGATATATATGTACTATTGAAAAAAATTTTTAAAAAAAAATATATCTCCACAATCTAAGAAGAAACTGTTTATATCTGTGTGATCAGAAAACAAAAAATAAAAAAATATATATTTTTCAATATAAACTGTTTAGTCTATCTGATTTGACCATATGATTGTGATGTTTAGTGTCAACCCCTAGGTTATTCACCCCTTTATGTATATCTTCTGGACCCTCTAACTAGGGCCTTCATATCCTGAGGCAGGGTACTTTCCTTTTCTTTTCCATGATTTTATAGAAATGCCTAAATGCAACAGACTCAGATACGTTTTGGTGATTGTCTGCATATTTTCTAGATGGGTTGAAGCTTACCCTACACGTAGGTGCGATACACTTACAGTAGCGAAATTGTTACTTAGAGAGTTAATACCGAGGTTTGGGGTGCCATCCTCTTTGGAATCGGACAGAGGAACTCATTTTAACAGCGAAATAGTGAAGATGCTATGTTCAGCATTGGGTATCGATCAGAAACTACATTGCAGCTATCGACCAGAAGCTTCAGGGATTGTAGAGCAAATCAACAGTACAATCAAGTCCAGACTTGCCAAAGTTTGTTCATCAACATCCCTGTGTTGGCCAGACGCACTTCCAGTGGTTCTTATGAGCATACGTAGCACACCCGATAGAAAAACAGGTCTCTCTCCACATGAAGTGCTAATGGGGAGAGCTATGAGATTGCCATCGGTTCCGACTGCAGCGCTAGTGAACATCACAGACGATTTGATCTTGGACTACTGCAAGGGACTATCTGATGCCATTAATTCTATGTCCCTCCAGGTCCAGGCTGCAGAGGTTCCATCAGCACAAGATTTGTGCCATGACCTGAGTCCGGGGGACTGGGTTTTGGTGAAAAAACACGTCAGGAAGAACTGCTTAGACGTGCGCTGGAGAGGACCGTTTCAAGTCATACTTGTGAAGAACACTGCGGTAAAGTGTGGAGGCCTGCCAAACTGGATACATGCCTCACACACCCGAAGAGTGCCAACACCTCTAGAAGAAACAGCACCTCTCTCGGATGAGAATCCGGCGGAAAGCGGAGAAGCCACAGAGGGGGAAAGCCAAGCTGTGGAGGTGATCGAAGAGGCTCAGACTGTGACGGAACAGGTCGACGAAGGTCAGGACACTAGTGGGAACGAAGTCGCCTCAGGAGAAGAAAGTAACTGGGAGACCGAATCAGATACTGAACAAGCTGAAAGTGACCAAGAGACGAGTCCACGAACAAGGAGCAGGAGGACAAGGAGTGACGAAGCCAGTTGGCCGGAGAGAAGGAGAAGGCCAAGCTTAAAGGCACAACAAGAACGAACTCTTGTCCCGATCACTGAAGAATCGGATCAGGAAGAGGAAACGACAGACTCAGGAACTGAGAGTCCAAGAAGATCGAGAAGGGTACGTGTGCCCTGCAGAAGGTACGCCACCCCGGAGTGGACTTATCTAGCAGATGTCTTGGGGACAGAAATCTGGGAGAGTGAAGAACGTGAAAGTAATCGATCTCGATCCATTTGTGGCAGTGGAGATATGGATGTTGACTCCTGGACTCGAGACTGAGGGGTTACTGACTTTCACACTTCTCATACCCCCATACTTGAGTCGGATCAAAGATTTAGTGCTAAACTGATTACAATTTCCAACATTTGGTCATCAAATTCCAGAGGAAGAAGAAAAAGTCATTCGTTTTGAATTATTGGAACTTGTTGCGAGAGCTGCAGGTACGAGAATAATTGTTGATGCATAAAGACTATTGTATATAAGCTATAAAGAAGAAGATAACCTAGCGCAGAGTGGAAAGAAGAATAAAATTAGGGATTACACTTAGCGGACGGAGAAGGGTTAGGGTTGTCTATTGCTAAAAAGAAAAAGACATTGGTTGCGAAAAAGAGACTTTTTGTTGATGAAAGAGCACTTTAAAGACTGAGAAAACGAATAAAGCAAACAAAGACTGAAAGGGAAAAACTTTTTGCAAAAGGACGAGCTTCGCTGTTTTGATAACATGGAGAACGGCAACCCAAACAGAAAAGCCAGATGCATAGTAGGTACACTTATAGCAGTAGTAATTTTTCTCATAATTACAGTAGTGACAATATCATACGTAATAGGACATGAAGGTGATAAAGAAATAGCAGATGTTAAGCCTGTAACGACTTTGAAACCTGCTCTTGTGGGGAAGAAGGAGGAGAGCAATGTTATACGTGAAAAAGCGTTACTGGCAGATGAGGCTCGTAGATTACACGTAGACGAGTCACAGGGAAACTTTAGGTCAAACGCATATGCTAAACTGTTGTACGAATATATCGATGCCATGGAGGCCAAAGATTGCTACGTTTGTATGCAATTGCCGGCTTCTGTAGACGAGGGCATTAGATATCATCATCTCCCACTGACTTATGGGATAACATGTAGTTTACTGCTTAGTATATTTTATGGTAGAGAAGGATTTGAGTACTACTTTTCAAATTATGATTCGGTACTGCCTGAAGTTCCGAATTATAAACAAATGAATAAGTGGGACTATTATAAAAAGGAGGATAGACTAGCCAAATTCTTTCTTCCTTGGGATACACTAGATACTTCATATGCACGCAGAAATAATTTAACTTGCAAAGTGTCAGAGGTCGAGAAAAAGTTCATAGGACAAGTAGATGACCGATACAGAAGGCAGAAGATTCTAAAAATGTCAGGACAATGGAAAACAGATTGGACCGAAGAAGAGAAGGCACATAAAAGGAAAGGTAGCAATGGTCCAATAGCATTGGATAGAACGCAGAAGGGAAAGTTATGTTTAGCTCGAAGAAAGACATATTATGAGAGTGTATTTGTAGGTGAAGTAAATTGCGAACATGCTTTTAAGTTAGAGTATTACACGAAAGATTTCATGAAAGGGATGCAAGCTATTCCGAATGTGTATTTTGTATGTGGAAGAAATGCCTATGTAAAACTGCCTGACAATTGGTATGGTTCGTGTTACTTGGCAATTGTCTTCCCCAAAATATATCATGCAAAGGATTTAGCGATCATAGAAGGAAAGGCTTCGACGAGAGCGAAAAGGGAAGTAGGAGATGCAGAGGTAGTAGGAGACGTATTTGGAGCGATGTTTCCTTTGTTAGGTTTAATCCTTACAGTTGTAGATAGATTGTCTGCAAGTACTGCAAGGTCATTAATGCTAGTAGAAGGCGAGATGCAATCAATTAGAGCAATGGTTCTTCAGAACAGACTTGCTCTAGATGTTCTATTAGCAAAAGAAGGCGGAGTTTGCAAGGCTTTGAAGGTTCAGGAATGTTGTACTTATATTCCTGATAATTCAAAACCACTTGAGAAGGTCATAAGCAACATTACACAGATTCATCAAGAAATCAAAGATTTGTCAAAAATAAATGTTTGGGAAAAAGTAGGACATGGAGTAGGAAAGGTTGGGAGTTGGTTTGCCAACCTTGGTAAAAGCATGGTATGGTATATACTAAAACCTGTAATAATAGTATTAATTTGTATAATCACATTATTAGGATTAGTAAAACTATATAAATGGTATAGGACGAACCGGTTACAAAGGTCTATGAGAGAACAAGAAAGGAGATTAGCTGCTTTACAAGATCAACAGTATAAAAGTTTGAGAGCACTCGAAACGATAAAAAGAGGGAATGTTGTAACTAGTTCTGTGTAAAAGTGCTATTCAAATTGCATTTAGTGATGACTCCTAAAAGTCATCAAAGGGGGGAACTGAGAGAGCGCAATTTGAATAAAACGTATATCCTAGCCATATTCAGAAGCATATAGCATAAACGTAGGAATGAAATGTATATCGTAACGTAAAGTTGACGCCTATAGCATAAAGTTAACAGATGTGACAACGTAATATAGGAAATGTAAATGTATTTACTCTTGAACATGCATTAGATTTAGAAGGCCGTATACATAATGGGCTAATGTAGAAATGTGTAGAAATGCTTACGAAACGTAGAACGTGCAAAGTAGAATTCATGTACGTGTGTAACTTTCAATGGAGAAACGGCGAGAAATATAACGTGGAGAAATGTGCAGAGAGCATATATACGTGACGATGTAACGAACGAGAATACAACTTTGTATTCTATGTGAAATGTATTCAAGTATAATCAAGACTTTGCTAAAATGCGATTATATATAAATGTGTGTTAAAGGTTATACTGTATAGAAGAAGTTTGTAGGAATGTTAGAAGAGTTTAGGTCATTTGTGATCATAACCTGACTGACCAAGGGTTCGCAGGAGCGTAGTCCGATGTGTGTAATTTAGTGGGCTCACAGGAGTCATGAATAGCCTGATGTGAACGTGAGAGCCAAGGAGTCTAGCTCTCGTTAGATTTAAGGTGACAATGCCGGACGGAGTTTATTGCCTAAACGTGAGAGGAGACGCTTGGAATTTGAGTCTTGTTTTGAAATGACCATTCACAGGACCTAGAAAGGTTACATACATAATCGTAAAGTTTAAAGTTCTGTTGAGGTTATAGACTTTTGATCTGAAAGTGTCAAATGAAGTCACCAACAAGAAGACGAAGATGGCGTCTAAAGAAGAAGGGTCAACTTAACGGACGACGCAAAGAGACGAAGCCATGGAAAGAGCCAGAAAATGACATCATCGGGGAAAGTCCGTGGTGGGCGTCAAAGGGGCGTTCCACCCATACTGTGATTGTGTATTTTAGGGACAGCACCCCGGGGATAAGATAGCGAAGAGCGATTAGCGAAGCGAAGGCGAAGCGAAGGCGAAGGCGATCAGACCAGAGAGAAGGGCAATAGAGCAGATGACTTGAGCAGATGCGCTGAGAGAGATCAGAGAGCAAGAGAGCAGTAGGCCGAGGACCCTTAGAGAGCGGATGGGTAGGCAGAGAGGGTACTGCTTCTTAAACTTAAGTTACCTTTAGAGGCTAAGAGAGTTTGAACTTCTTTGGGAGTCAAACTGCTGACACCTTTTTAGGAAAGGAACTTGCGAAGTAGGGATGTCACTTAGTATAGAGTAGGGACAGATTTAACTTGATTATTTTTTCTCTTTCTGTAGATGACGCAGAAGAACCACTTCATATCGATTCTTTTTAATTTGCTGATTCTTGAACTGACTTTAATTGTATTCGTTTGTAGACTGAGGTTCTTTAGGGAATACATGTTCCTTCTGGTTCCTGTATATTTGATGAATTTGATCCTGAGAGGATTGTATTTGCAACTTTTCTTAATTTTATATTAAACCTTTTAAACTTTATCAGTTGTAAGTGGTTCTTCAGAGTGGCGTCAGTTTATGGGGTTTATCTAACCTATGCGGGGTTTGTCTTTTACTCAATGACAGATAAAAATCGATCCAAAATTGTCGAATGAGATAAGTTATCAAATTGATCATAAAAGATATTAAAATCTCATTCCCCGCAGATGGCTGGGGGATCTATTTTCCGTCCACCGCTTTTCCGCCGCGGTCGCCTTCCGACAGCGGCGGAAAAGCTCTAACATGGCTGGCGGTGTCTATCAGACATCGCCAGCCATATTAGGATAGCGGAGGTCCTATGCCTTTCCACGGCGGCATTTCCGGGTGGATAGGCATACAGTGTTGTCTTCGGGGGCCCGTTGCGGGCCCCCAGGGGTGAAGGGGGTTTGGGGGTGCACATGGGGGATACCTATGGTACCCCCTGCCTTTGCGTGGATGAAGCGGCAGGTGCCACGCGGTGCCTGCAGCTTCGTGCATTCAAAGGTAAACATGCATTTTTTTAACATTGCGGCGTGTGCTGCTTCAAGCAGCACCCGCCCCAATGTTAAAAATACAGGATGTGACAGCCAGGTTGGCGGTCACATCCTAATTAGCACGGAGGGACCGCCGCTGCCCCTGCGGACGGTCCCTCCTCCTCTGGGGTCCGTCCGCCATCCTAATAGGCCCACAAGTTAGAATACCCGCCCACTAATCTCTTTAGTTCCCATGAACTCCTTGATCACCAGCAGTAATTCTTAGTTCACTATGTTAAGGCAACTTGACATTGCACCAATGTCCATCCTGCTTTAATGTCAGGAAGTAGAAGGGAAACACTGAGATGTTGCTTAACTACGCTTTCTTTTCTGTCCTGTGTTGCTCTGTCGCAAGTGACCCGGACACGAATGCGATATCATAGCTGACCTCATGAATGCTGTTTTTCTCAAATAATCCCAAAAGAAAAAAATAGTAGGAGAGAAGAGAGAAGGAAATGAGAAATAAACGAAAACAAGAAAAAGAAGGAAATACAACCGGAAAGACTGAAGGAAATCAATAAATACAAAACTGTATCTATCATTCACCGACTGGAGGATGGAAATATTACTAAGATATAAGGGCCTGCAAAAGCACACATCAAGGCCCATTCACACCCCTCCACCCCCCGGTGATTAGCACCTGAATCATGCAGTGCGTTGATAGCCTGCTCTAGGCCCCTCCCACACTTGCCTGGGAAACCAGCCATTTCTGAAGCGCACATGCTCTGCAGATCATGTTGTAGACAGCCTCGTGTGCACTCAGACCTTTCCAAGCTCTTCCCATGAATGATGTTGGGCCATGGAGGTTTACTCTCACCCCACGCTGTGCCAAGTGAGAGAGCGCAATTTGAATGCAGAGTATATCGTAACCATATTTAGACGTATATGTTATAAACGTAGGAATGAAACGTATATCGTAATGTAAAGTTGACAATTATAACATAAAAGCCAACGAATATGATAACATGCTATAGGAAATGTAAATGTATTCACATGTTAAAATGCATTAGATTTAGAAGGCCTGTATACATGATGGGTATATGTAGAAATGTAGAAATGCTTATGAAATGTAGAACGTACACAGTAGAATTCGCGTATATGTGTAGCTCTAAATAGGAGAAGCGGCGAGAAATGTAATGTGGAAAAGCATAAACGTATATGATAATGTAACCAAGGAGAATGCATAGGTTATATTCTATACAGTCGTATTCTATATATATATGTCTGATGTAGAATGTATTTAAGTATAACTAGGGCGCTTGTTAAAAGTACGAATATATAAATGTAGGCCAAAGGTTATACTGTATAGAGAGTTTCTGTAGGAATGCTAGAAGAAGTTTAGGTCATTTGTGTTTGTAACCTGACTGACCAAGAGTTCGAAGGAGCATAGTCACAAGAATGTAATTTAGAGGGTTTGTAAAAGTCGTAAATAGTTTGATGTGGACGTGAGAGCCGAGAAGTCTAGCACTTGTTAGATTTAAGGTGACAATGCCGGACAGAACATGTTGCTCGAACGTGAGGAGAGGCATATGTTGAAGTGGACTATGTTTTGACAAGACCATTCACATGATCTAGAAGGTCAAGAAGTGTACAGATAAGTTAAGGCCTTGTCCAAGTTTCTATGACACTTGAGCCGAAAGAGTCAATAAATGTCGACGATGAGATGATGAAGATGACATCGAAAGGAGAAGGGTCAACTTAACGAACGACGCAAGGAATGGACCAATGGAAGAAGCAGGAAGTTGACATCATCGGGGGAAGTCCGTGGTGGGCGTCAAGGGGCGTTCCAACCACACTGTGATTGTGTATTTTAGGGACAGCACCCCGGGGAGGAGAGGGCAATCAGAGTAATCAGGGAAGAGCAATTGGCAATTGGGAGATTAGGAATAGCGAGACGAATTGCTCAGAACAAGGGCGAAGGGTAGATGCCTTGAGCAGATGCGCTAAGACATCAGAGAGCAAGGGAGCAGTAGGCCGAGGACCCTTAGAGAGCGGATGGGTAGGCAGATAGGGTACTGCTTCTGAAACTTAAGATTTCCTTTAGAGGCTAAAGAGAGTTTGAACTTCTTTGGAAGTCAAACTGCTGACACCTTTTTAGGGAAGAGGCTGGCGAAGTAGGGTTGACACTTAGTATAGAGTAGGGACAGATTAACTTGATGATTGTTTTATCTTACTGCAGATGACGCAGAAGGAACCACTTCACACAGAAGCTTAAGAGGCGGATATTGAAGCTGATTTTGTATTTTGTATACCTTGAGATTTTATCCTGAGTGGATTGTATCGTATTCAAATTAATCTTTATATAAACTCCTAAAACTTTATCAGTTGTAAGTGGTTCTTCTGAGTGGCGTCAGTTAATGGAGGTTGTCTAACCAAGGCGGGGGTGGTCCTTTCCTCAATGACAGATATAAGCGGTCCAAAAACAGACGAATGGGATTCTTTATTAAATTTATCATACTCATAAATTGATATCAAAATCTCGTTCCCCGCAGTTGGTAGCAGAGTATGATGGTTATCTTCTTGAGGAAGACGACCTAGGCCAGGTTAGTTTACCCCAAGGTCCCTAGTCATCGTCGACCAGAAGAAGAATCGCAGCCGAAGACGGTGCTGATGGTGCGTCGAGAGAAAAGCAGCAGAGTCGGTCGAGAGTGAGTATAAGGGTCATGCGTTGTAAGATTGCGGTGTTTTATGTTGTTCCTGTGTTGTAATGTCAAGCGGAGTTGAATGCCTGTAGTATGATTGAGGGAAAGTTGTGAGCGCGCGCAACCGGATGAAATCTTATGTCCAGAGGACTTAAGTGGTTCGGGTGTATCGAACACCCAGAGTAATTTGTCTACCGTTGAAAGGGGGTCATGAGGTACCATTGATTTCCCGACAGACCGATGATAGGGGGAGCGTATGTGTGAGTAAATGAGTAACGGACGCTGGTCGTACGTTTACTGTGCGTAAGTAACCTATCAGTTGAGGCAAGTGTCCGACCGTAAGAGGAAAGACGCTGTGCCAGTTGAGGTAGCAATTACAGTTAGACTGTGGCCGTACAGTCAGAGAAAAGTGATCGCTTGGACGGAAGTAGTCATTTTTCAATGTATGAATGAAAACGCATGTGAAATCGTGAAACGAGTTGAGAGACGAGGGAAGCTGCTGAAGGGACAAGAGACGTCAGCGTAAAGCGACGCTGAGATTGGTCGGTTGGCATAGAACTGTGCTGGGATAGGCGGATTAGCGAGAGTCGTACAGGGATTGGTGGTTGTTATCAAGACACAAAGAACTGAGAAATATTGTAAGTTATCAAAATGAAGTGTTTTAAGGGTTTAGGAAAAATCTTTAAAAAGAAAAGGAGAAATTTACATGCCGGAGAAGAAGCTCCACCAGAAGGCACACCAGCATATCATATGGCAGTCAATGTAGGCTTACACTCGATATTATGGATTTCCGAGTGGCACAGGCTAACTGAAGGGCAAAAAGAACTGGCGTTTCCAAGATTTGGAACGTTTAAATTAGAAGTGTTGAATCAACTGAAGGCGACGATGCTTTCAATGAGACCTCTACCGAGGCCAACACAATTCGAAGCTCTTGGTGTGTGGTTTAGAACAGCACACGAAAGGGGCGTAAAGAGGCGCCAAGAAAGAGTGAGAAGATCGGTAAAGGCGATGCAGGAAGCTAAATGGGACGATGAAGCTAAGAAATGGAGGGTGCAGAAGATAGAAGCAGATAAACTGTACCCGATGTTGGAAGTTACGGGAGAAAAGAAACCTCTAGAACAGGAAGATGAGGAAAGCGAGTCGGAGGAGGAACTGCTAGAGAGGCTACTGACAGACAGACCACCTCCATACAGTGGGGAACTTGCGAGTCCCATATTGCCGCAGACAGACGGAACTAGGTGGGGGGAATATAAGTCGATCCCAGTAACAGAGTGGGACGCTACCAAGGCTGAGGAGATACCCCAAATTAGTTCAGAACAGAGAGTAGTGGGAAGATTTGTGGTCCAGAAGGCTCCAGAGACGCAATGCGCTAGGTCGTACCAAATGCCGGACGCTTTACAGGTCCCGGTCACCATAGGCCCTATTGTGTCAATCTACAACCCGGAAGGGGTCCAGCAGGATGAACAGGCACGATGGGACACTGAAGGAGCAGAGAATAGGAATGCCACAATGAATACCCACAGGCAAATACGAGCACCAATAAGTCGGAGTACCCCATTAGATCCTGCAACAGGTCCCAGAGTAGAACAGGGAGGTCAAAGAGGGTCAATGGATTTGAGGGGTCCTAAACCGAAAACCCATAAGGAATTAAGGGAATACCTGAGAGAATGGGACGCGGCCGAAGAGGCTCGGAATAAAAGTTTAGAAACGGGATCCGAGTGGAGAGAGCAGGATAACAGGATTCTCTCTCATTGTGGAGCTGGCGAAAGCAGCCCCGAGTGGGAGGGAGGGAGCCAAGAGAGCAGAAGGGATACTTATCCTGCTGATAACAGCAATAGGCTAATGTGCGAAGACAGAAGTGCAGGGTGTGGCGAAGTGCCTCGCGTCACCTTCAGTGAAGGGGAACGGAGGACACAGGAGTACCGGAATACCTTTAGGTGTACACACCATGTCCCAGGTGAGAATGCGAGACATTGGGATCACGGAAATGTGGAGAGTCGCGAAACGTCTCGACATACATCCGGAGATAGTGGTCGGAGTCATGAAAATATAGGGAGTCGCGAAACGTCTCGCCATCCATCTGGTGATCACGAAAGAGATCGCGGGAGCATGGGGAGCCATGAAGGTCCTTATCGTCTGTTAAGTGATACCAGACAGCAAGCGAGTTACAGTGGTTTAGAGCAGAACGGTGAATCCTATCTCATAGCTGGAGAAACCGAGCCTAGAAGACGGAATGTAGGGTTGGAGGATAGAGCATTATTCCACCATACCCCACGTGAAGACGGAAAGGCTTGGGATCTCGAGGGGTGGGAACGAAGAGAAGGAAGCAGAGCTCCTCATAACTCACCTGTGCTTAGGCGTAGGGCGCATAGTGGAGGTGAGAGAGATATGAGAGAAGAACACAGAACTGAGATGCTGAAAGCGGAAATAAAAGCAAAACGACTTGACGTAATGAGTTTGAAGGCAGATCTGGATGAATTGATTGACGGTACAGTGTCATTAGAGAGATTAGCCTCGTATACACCAGATGAGATACTGTTCCTATCGAAAGATATTACTCGAAGAGCGAGGTCAGTTCACGAGAACTTATCTAATTTGGCAAACAGGTACATGGTAGACCTGTCACGAACTAAGGCTTTACAGAGTAACCATAGACTAACTTGCACGGACCAGGATTTGGATGACCGTAGAACGATCGCGCTGAAGGTACACATAAGGGAACTGATCATAAGTATCAGAATATGGAGAGATCTGGATAGATGGGAGGAAAGATGGTCCAAGAAGGGCTCCGTTAGACGGAGTGTGCTTGAGAAGTCCCAGGACGCAGACTTGATGAGAATGGAAGCCTTCCCGTTGCGAGAAATCGCGAATGGAAGCTACGTTCATGTGCCCTGGAGTAGGGGGGATTTGGCGGCGTTTACCAATTCCTTCCCAAAGCTTAGGGATAACCCTGTTGAGTGGTACAAGCAGGTAGAAAGATTCGTGAAGATCTCGAAGGTACTGTGGATCGATTTGAACACATTGTTCGATATCGTAGTACCCGGAGACTTGTGGACGGCATGCAAGCTTAGTGTTGACTGGCCCACTAGTGAGCCATCAAGAAACGCTAGGACGAATGGTCCGTCTGATAGAGTCATGGAAAAATACGAGAGAGTAATAACATGGCTAAAAGAGAAAGTGCCGGTGCAAGACATAGACTGGGTAAAGATAGATCGAACTACTCAGGAGCCGAAAGAGACAGTTCATGAGTTTTATGAGCGATTGCTGAAAGCATTCAAGCAGTACAGCGGGTTAGATGTGATGGATCCAAAGGACATTGGACAGTTTGTTTCAAAGTTTGTCCTCGGATTGAGACCAGAAATATGCCTAATGATCCAGCAGCATCTGATCTGTTGGCAAAACAAACCTTTAGACGAGATTTTGAGATACGCAAGGTATTGTAGTGACGAGATAGACTCTAAGGCAAAGAAGCTTAAAGAAAAGTTAATGCTAGTGCAAATGCAAGCTGCTGGGAAGGATAAACAGCGGCAGCAGGGAACGGGAACGCTGGCAAAGAAACGGAATAATCAGAGCAGAGATGAGGAAGAAAGACCAAGACCGAGAATGGATATCGCGACACTGAAAAAGACGACGAGATGCCATCAGTGTAATGAAGTAGGACACTGGCGACGCGAGTGTCCTTACAATGTTGAGTCAGGGGAATTAGAACAGGAGGAGGAGGAGGTTCAGCACAACGTGGTTAAGGGAGCCACAGTCCCGAAGGGCAAGTTTGTCAAAGGGGGGACTCAGACTCCTCGAGCCCCGTTTCCTCAACCACCTCGCATCTCAAACGGAGGGAAAACCTACAGACAGATGCCATTGTTTGTAGGAGGAGAGGAATGCTACTACGTTGATCCTCTTACAGGGCAGCGGGCGAGTAGGGAAGAAGACTGTACTCTAGGAGCCGCCTTGGAAGTAGACCAGAGAGGACCATACGTAGAGGCGGAAATAGCGGGATGTCCTACAACCTTTTTGGTGGATACAGGGGCCACTCGATCCACGTTAAGATCTGCGGTAGTCCCGGGTCTGCCAATATCGGGAGAAACGGTACAGGTGGTAGGAGTCGCGAACAAAAGGATGACAAATCCCTTGACCGAACCAGTGTCAGTAAGGATAGGGAACTACAGTGATGAACATCAGTTCGTGATCTGTGATTCTAGTCCTGTGTGCTTACTAGGGAGAGATTTGCTGTGCAAACTAAATTGCACGATACACTGCACACCAGAAGGAGTAGAAGTGCAGACCAATGATGAGGATGCTGATTTTAAAGTCATGAAGTCGCAGGAATGCGTGGAATTATATCCTACCTTAACAGTGGAGGAGCTTCCACAGGACTTGAGGGAGAAAGTGTCAGCTGAGGTGTGGGATTTTACTGGGGAAGAAATAGGATTGATCAAAGGAGTAGACCCGGTAAAAATCTTGGTAAGACCCCATGCTGAGTATCCAAGAACACCACAGTATAAGCTAACGCCAGAGACGATTGCAGGGATTAAGCCTGTGATCGAATCCATGATTAAGCAGGGAATACTGAAGGAGATCGTGGGTAGTCCATGTAACTCCCCGATCATGGGTTTGCAGAAACCTAGTGGTAAATACAGAATAGTGCAGGATCTTCGAAAGATTAATAACATTGTTGTCTCATGTTGTCCAGTGGTACCGAATCCATCAGTGATATTGTTTCAGATACCGTTCCAAGCTGAATGGTTTACAGTGATAGATTTGTGCCAGGCTTTCTTTTCGATACCGTTAGATGAAGAGAGCCAGTATCTTTTCGCTTTCAAGCTGGAAGATCGCGTCTTAACATGGTGTCGTATCCCTCAGGGGTATACAGAAAGCCCGTCGATCTTTAACCAGTTATTAAAACGAAATCTTGAGAGTCTAGTACTGCCCAAGAATTCAGTTCTGGTCCAGTACATAGACGACCTCCTGGTTGCGTCAGAAACTGAGGAAGCTTGCAGAGAAGACACCATCACCTTGTTAAATCACTTGGCCGAGAACGGACACAAGGTGTCTCCAAGTAAATTGCAATATTGTAAGACTGAGGTGCAATACTTGGGCCATAGGATTGAAAAGGGAAAGCGGAAGGTGTCTCCAGACAGAATAGAGGCGATTATGAAAATGAACGCGCCTACAACACAAAGAGAAGTCAGGATGTTTCTAGGCATGGTCGGTTATTGTCGACAGTGGATAGCAAACTTTTCACTGAAGGCCAAACCGTTATTGCAACTGACGCACAAGGGAGTAAGTGATCCGGTACCATGGGACAAAGATTGTTTGATGGCGTTTTTGCAGCTGAGGGAGGACTTATGTCGTGCCCCGGCTTTAGGAATGCCAGATTACACCAAACCATTTTTGCTTTACTGCTGCGAGAGAGAGGGATGCGCTTTAGCGGTATTAGCACAGGTCCATGGAGATGCGCGCAGGCCAGTGGCGTATTTCTCGGCTACATTAGATCCAGTAGCCGCAGCGTTGCCCGGATGTCTCAAATCCGTAGCTGCAACGGGTGTCAGCATTGAACGATCTGAGAGCGTAGTCATGGGTCATCAGTTGGAGGTGTATGTACCACATTCTGTAGAACTGTTGATGACCAGGACTAAGACTCAGCATCTGACGAATAGCAGGCTCACACGCTACGAGCAGGTCATACTGGCTGCCGAGAATGTGACCCTAAAGAGATGCTCTGTCTTGAATCCTGCAACTTTGATGCCACTTCCGAACGAAGTGGACGATGAAAATTGTACAGAACATGACTGCCTCGATGTGACTGAACTATGTACCAAACCGAGACCTGATATCGTAGATGAGCCATTGACAGACCCAGACGAAATTTTCTTCGTTGATGGTTCATGCGTAAGAAACGATGTCGGTCAGCTGAGAGCAGCTTATGCAGTATGCACGATTACCAGAGTTATAGAAGCCGCTTGCCTGGAAGGAGTCCACTCCGCACAGGTAGCTGAAATTGTGGCTTTGACTCGTGCTTGCTTAGCAGGCGACAGACTTCGAGTCACTATATACACTGATAGCCAGTATGGTTTCGGCGTAGTTCATGATTACGGGCAGTTGTGGTCTCAAAGAGGTTATATGACCTCCTCGGGTTCTCCGATTAGGAATGGAGAATTCGTGAAACTTCTGTTAGAGGCTTTACAAAAACCTATGGCCATAGCTGTGGTCAAATGTGTAGCTCACACCAAAAATGTTGATTTTGTATCGCTAGGAAATAGGTACGCAGACGAAGTAGCGCGTTATTGCGCAGAGCAGGGATATTCTCACACTGACGTGAAAGTGGGGGGAATCCAGGAAAGAACTGAACTGACTATGTTATTGGATACTGTAGATACATGGGATGAGTTGAGAGCAGTACAGGAAAATGCACCAGATGAGGAGAAAAAGAGCTGGGAAACAGCAGGTTGTGGGAAGAGTGAGATGAACTTTTGGGTGTCTGCCGACGGAAGGGCGGTATTACCAAATGAACTCATTAGTCCAATGGCAAGGAAATTGCATGGATCAGCACACATAGGAAGAGATGCTATGGTGAGAGTATTCAGACAGACATGGTTCAATCCTAAGTTTAGAATAGCGGCAGAAGCAGTGTGTCAGCGATGTACGATCTGTCAGCAACTAAATGTGGGTAAGAGAACACCAGTTACCTTGAGTCATATAGGAAGGTCTGGGGGGCCTTTCAATAGGATGCAGATTGACTTCATAGAAATGCCTCCATGCAACAGACTCAGATACGTGTTAGTGATTGTTTGCATATTTTCTAGATGGGTTGAGGCTTACCCTACACGTAGATGCGATACACTTACAGTAGCAAAATTGTTACTTAGAGAGTTGATACCGAGATTTGGGGTGCCATCCTCTTTGGAATCAGACAGAGGAACTCATTTCAATAGCGAAGTGGTGAAGATGCTGTGTTCAGCTCTAAATATCGATCAGAAGTTACACTGCAGCTATCGACCAGAAGCTTCAGGGATCGTAGAGCAAATTAACAGTACTATCAAGTCCAGACTGGCTAAAGTTTGTTCATCGACATCCCTGAATTGGCCAGACGCACTTCCAGTAGTTCTTATGAGTATACGTAGCACACCTGATAGAAGAACAGGCCTCTCTCCACATGAGGTGCTAATGGGGAGAGCTATGAGATTGCCTTCGGTTCCGACTGCAGCGCTAGTGAACATCACAGACGATTTGATCTTGGACTACTGCAAGGGACTATCTGATGCCGTTAATTCTGTGTCCCTCCAGGTCCAGGCTGCAGAGGTTCCGTCAGTACAAGACTTGTGCCATGACCTGAGTCCAGGAGACTGGGTCCTGGTGAAGAAGCATGTCAGGAAGAACTGCTTAGACGTGCGTTGGCGAGGACCGTTTCAAGTCATACTTGTAACGAATACCGCAGTGAAGTGTGGAGGTCTGCCAAACTGGATACATGCCTCACACACCAGAAGAGTGACAACACCTCCAGAAGACACAGCTCCTCTCTCGGATGAGAATCCGGCGGGAAGCGGAGAAACCATAGAGGGGAAAAGCCAAGCTGTGGAGGTGAGCGAAGAAGCTGAAACTGTGTTGGAACAGGTCGACGAAGGTCAAGACACTAGCGAGACCGAAGTCGTCTCAGGAGAAGACAGTAACTGGGAAACTGAATCGGAAACTGAGCAAACTGAGAGTGACCAAGAGACGGGTCCAAGGACAAGGAGCAGAAAGATGGGAAGCGACAAAGCCGTTTGGCCGGAGGGAAGGAAAAGGCCAAATTCGGAAGGAAAGAACGAAAGAACTCTTGCTCCTGTCGCTGAAGAGTCGGATCAGGAGGAAGAAACGACAGATTCAGGAACTGAGAGTCCACGAAGATCAAGAAGGGTACGTGTGCCCTGCAGAAGGTACGCCACCCCAGAGTGGACTTATCTAGCAGATGTATTGGGGACAGAAATCTGGGAGAGTGAAGAGCGTGAAAGTAATCGATCTCGATCCATTTGTGGCAGTGGAGATATGGATGTTGGCACCTGGACTCGAGACTGAGGGGTTACTGACTTTCACACTTCCCATACCCCCACGTTTGAGTAAAATTCAAGATCTAGTGCTAAAAAGATTACAATTTCCAACAGCTGGTCAACAAATGACAGAAGAAGAAGAAAAAGTTATTCGTTTTGAACTATTAATAATTGTTGTGAAGGCTGCAGGTCCGAGAATAATTGTTGATGCATAAAAGACTTTTGTACTTATGTTATAAAGAAGAAGATAACCTAGCACCGAGCGGAAAGAAGAATAAAATTAGGGATTACATTTAGAGGACGGAGAAGGGCTAGGGTTGTCTGCTGCTAAGAGGAAAAAAAGACATTGTGGTGAAAAAGATACCTGTTAATAAAAAGCACTTTAAAGACTGTGAAAGCAAACAAGCAACCGAAGACTGAAAAGAGAAATTTTCGCTAGAGAACGAGGTACGCTGTTTTGATAACATGGAGAACGGCAACCCAAACAGAAAAGCTAGATGTATAGTAGGTACACTTATAGCAATAGTGATATTTCTCATAATTACAGTAGTTACAATATCGTACATAATAGGACATGAAAACGATAAAGAAATAGCAACTGTAAAATTTGTAACGACTTTGAAACCTGCTCTTGTGGGAAAGAAGGAGGAGAGCACTGTTATACGTGAAAAGGCGTTACTTGCAGATGAAGCTCGTAGATTACACATAGATGAATCACAGGGAAATTTTAGGTCAAATGCATATGCCAAATTATTGTACGAATATATCGATGCCATGGAGGCCAAAGATTGCTACGTTTGTATGCAATTGCCGGCTTCTGTAGACGAAGGCATTAGGTATCACCATCTCCCATTGACTTATGGGATAACATGTAGTTTACTGCTTAGTATATTTTATGGTAGAGAAGGATTTGAGTACTACTTTTCAAATTATGATTCGGTACTGCCTGAAGTTCCGAATTATAAACAAATGAATAAGTGGGACTACTACAAAAAGGAAGATAGATTAGCTAAATTCTTTCTTCCTTGGGACACATTAGATACATCATATGCACGTAGAAATAATCTGACTTGCAAAGTATCAGAGGTAGAGAAGAGGTTCATAGCACAAGTAGATGATCGATGCAGACGGCAGAAGATTCTAAAAATGTCAGGACAATGGAAAATAGACTGGACCGAAGAAGAGAAGGCACATAAAAAGAAAGGTAGCAATGGTCCAATAGCATTGGATAGAACGCAGAAAGGAAAATTATGTTTAACTCGAAGCAAAACGTATTACGAGAGTGAATTTGTAGGTGAAGTTAGTTGCGAGCACTCTTTTAAACTAGAGTATTACACGAAAGATTTTATGAAGGGAATGCAAGCTATTCCGAATGTATATTTTGTATGTGGGAGAAATGCCTATGTAAAACTACCTGACAATTGGTATGGTTCGTGTTACTTGGCAATTGTCTTCCCCAAAATATATCATGCAAAGGATTTAGCGATCATAGAAGGAAAGGCTTCGAGGAGAACGAAAAGGGAAGTAGGAGATGCAGAAGTAGTAGGAGATGTATTTGGAGCGATGTTTCCATTGTTAGGGTTGATTCTTAACGATGTTAAGATTAGAAGGTTAGCGACAGTCGTGGATAGGTTGTCTGCTAGTACTGCAAGATCATTAATGTTAGTAGAAGGTGAGATGCAGTCGATTAGAGCAATGGTTTTACAGAACAGACTTGCTTTAGATGTGATATTAGCAAAGGAAGGCGGAGTTTGTAAAGCTTTGAAAGTTCAGGAATGTTGTACTTATATTCCTGATAATTCAAAACCACTTGGGAAAGTCATACAAAACATTACACAGATCCATCAAGAAATTGAAGATTTATCAAAAGTAAATGTTTGGGAAAAAGTAGGAAATGGAGTGGGAAAGGTTGGAAGTTGGTTTGCTAATATAGGCAAAAGTATAGTTTGGTATATTTTAAAGCCTGTATTAATAGTATTAATTTGTATAATTACATTATTAGGATTAGTAAAACTGTATAAGTGGTATAGGTCGAACCAGTTACAAAGATCGATGAGAGACCAGGAGAGGAGACTAGCGGTCCTACAAGATCAGCAGTATAAAAGTCTGAGAACACTTGAGTCGATAAAAAGAGGAACTGATGTAACGAGTTCAGTATAAATGATGTATTCAAATTGCTTTTAGTGATGACTCCTAAAAGTCATCAAAGGGGGGAACTGAGAGAGCGCAATTTGAATGCAGAGTATATCGTAACCATATTTAGACGTATATGTTATAAACGTAGGAATGAAACGTATATCGTAATGTAAAGTTGACAATTATAACATAAAAGCCAACGAATATGATAACATGCTATAGGAAATGTAAATGTATTCACATGTTAAAATGCATTAGATTTAGAAGGCCTGTATACATGATGGGTATATGTAGAAATGTAGAAATGCTTATGAAATGTAGAACGTACACAGTAGAATTCGCGTATATGTGTAGCTCTAAATAGGAGAAGCGGCGAGAAATGTAATGTGGAAAAGCATAAACGTATATGATAATGTAACCAAGGAGAATGCATAGGTTATATTCTATACAGTCGTATTCTATATATATATGTCTGATGTAGAATGTATTTAAGTATAACTAGGGCGCTTGTTAAAAGTACGAATATATAAATGTAGGCCAAAGGTTATACTGTATAGAGAGTTTCTGTAGGAATGCTAGAAGAAGTTTAGGTCATTTGTGTTTGTAACCTGACTGACCAAGAGTTCGAAGGAGCATAGTCACAAGAATGTAATTTAGAGGGTTTGTAAAAGTCGTAAATAGTTTGATGTGGACGTGAGAGCCGAGAAGTCTAGCACTTGTTAGATTTAAGGTGACAATGCCGGACAGAACATGTTGCTCGAACGTGAGGAGAGGCATATGTTGAAGTGGACTATGTTTTGACAAGACCATTCACATGATCTAGAAGGTCAAGAAGTGTACAGATAAGTTAAGGCCTTGTCCAAGTTTCTATGACACTTGAGCCGAAAGAGTCAATAAATGTCGACGATGAGATGATGAAGATGACATCGAAAGGAGAAGGGTCAACTTAACGAACGACGCAAGGAATGGACCAATGGAAGAAGCAGGAAGTTGACATCATCAGGGGAAGTCCGTGGTGGGCGTCAAGGGGCGTTCCAACCACACTGTGATTGTGTATTTTAGGGACAGCACCCCGGGGAGGAGAGGGCAATCAGAGTAATCAGGGAAGAGCAATTGGCAATTGGGAGATTAGGAATAGCGAGACGAATTGCTCAGAACAAGGGCGAAGGGTAGATGCCTTGAGCAGATGCGCTAAGACATCAGAGAGCAAGGGAGCAGTAGGCCGAGGACCCTTAGAGAGCGGATGGGTAGGCAGATAGGGTACTGCTTCTGAAACTTAAGATTTCCTTTAGAGGCTAAAGAGAGTTTGAACTTCTTTGGAAGTCAAACTGCTGACACCTTTTTAGGGAAGAGGCTGGCGAAGTAGGGTTGACACTTAGTATAGAGTAGGGACAGATTAACTTGATGATTGTTTTATCTTACTGCAGATGACGCAGAAGGAACCACTTCACACAGAAGCTTAAGAGGCGGATATTGAAGCTGATTTTGTATTTTGTATACCTTGAGATTTTATCCTGAGTGGATTGTATCGTATTCAAATTAATCTTTATATAAACTCCTAAAACTTTATCAGTTGTAAGTGGTTCTTCTGAGTGGCGTCAGTTAATGGAGGTTGTCTAACCAAGGCGGGGGTGGTCCTTTCCTCAATGACAGATATAAGCGGTCCAAAAACAGACGAATGGGATTCTTTATTAAATTTATCATACTCATAAATTGATATCAAAATCTCGTTCCCCGCACAAGTTAGGTAAAAGGTGGGGTGCAGTCATACACAGTGCAAACTAAATGATTTACAAGCTGCCTTGGAAACCAAGGGTTCATGCTTAACCCCTTCGCTGTGGCTGTAATTACGCCGCAGTGCAGGGATTTAATTAGTGGGCATACCCCTTGCGTGCTCAGGACAGCCCCAGGCCATCCTACGTCATGTTGGGCGTGTGCTCAGAACGGCCGGGGGCCGGCCGAACTCCCCCCACTAATTAATTCTTCCTCACAGGTGGGGAATTAGCTCCGCGCTCGGGAATCGGCGGTGATCGGACGGCCCCCGGCCACCCTGAGCACACAAGGGGTTAAAGCCCCCAGGCTACCTGCGATCAGTGAGGCTTCTGTGCGTCCTCAGTACATTCCAAGGATTTTAAAGTGCTCATTAGCTGTGGAGTCCGCATGTGTCAGTCTGCGGTGGTGTGTAAATATTGCCTGAGCTAATGACTTACAGCAGTAATTGGGAAAACAGCAACAAGCAAGAGGCGGGTGCAATCCTAACAGTAAAATTGTATCCGGGCTATGACAGAGGATCATGGTTCGGGCATTTGCTTTCAGGTTTTAAATAACAGAAACTGTCTGAAAACACAGTGCTGTCACCAACACCAGCTTAATGTATTAGCCGTGATCCTTAGCCAAACGCTAGTTGCTGCATAAAGGCGTGACGCCATTGTTTCAAAAGTCGTATGCAGAAAACAAGAATTGATCAATGCAGGCAAATATGCTGCTACCAATAGAACTAAAGGAAAAGAAACTGGCCCGCACAGGAATCAATGAAAAGCCAGGAAAGAAAGGGGGTGGGATGCCAATCCCCTTAAAAAAATACAAGCAAATATCCTATTAGTAAAAGCCCAACTGATGGTAAAGATTGAAAAGTGCAAAAAGACTTATAAAAATAATACAAGCAATGGAGTGGGAGCCACTGTGGGGAAGGAAGCAGTAAAAAAGGCAGCAGTAACACAACCGTGGTATTAAAAGGAGGTGGGAAGAAGAATGCTATCTTTCAATGTAGCGATACCAAAGGGGTTGATGGCAGTTCGGGCTGGACTGTTGCCGTGTGGCACACGGTCAGACTGATTTGCATATGGCCATGTCTGAAATGGGGTGGCGGAGTGAGCTAAAGAATGATGATGGAATAAACACAGATCAGTTGACTGGGGGTGAGTGCTTGCAATGTTCAACACTCCGTCCATCATCCCTTTTGGCTTTGCTTTGTTTGCCCTAAGTTTGCAGGGTATGCCCAGACATTCGTCCCTTGCTCGCTTTTCCACTGGATTCAAGCAAGCCTGGCTGATGATGGCTGATTAGCCAGAAACCGGTCCCAGGATTCTTGTTTCCGGTCCAGGGAAGACATGGCTTGGCAGTCCGGGCTGGACTGTTCCCACGAGGCACAGGGTCAGACTGATTTGCATATGGCCATGTCTGAACTGGATTGGAGGAGTGGCCTAAAGAATGATGATGGATTAAACACAGAGCAGTTTACTGGGGGTGAGTGCTTGCAATGTTCAACACTCCGCCCATCATCCCCTTTGGTTTTGCTTTGTTTGCCCTAAGTTGGCAGGGTATGCCCAGATGTGGGTCCCTTGCTCACTTGGCCACCAAGCCTGGCTGATGATGGCTGATTATCGAGTCCCAGGATGCTTGTTTCCGGTTCAGGGAAGACATGGCTTGGCAGTTTGGTCTGTACTGTTCCCATGAGGCACAGGGTCAGACTGATTTGCATATGGCCATGTCTGAACTGGGGTGGCGGAGTAGGCTAAAAAATGATGATGGATTAAACCCAGATCAGTTGACTGGGGGTGAGTGCTTGCAATATTCAACACTCCGTCCTTCATCCCCTTTGGTTTTGCATCTTTCAATGTAAGCAGTTGGGGCACTGAAGCTTAACACAGACAAACAGTAACAGAGCAGGAAACCAAGAAAAAAAATGATCCCACAGAGAACAAATAAAGAACCATAGAGGAATGAGACAGTACTAAACCCCTGCTCTTTACTCACAAACGTTCCTCCCTTTCTTACTCCTAATTTCAATTATTTGTCCCACTATTTCATCCTCAACCTCTCCATCCCCATTCTCTCTGTTCTTTTTCCAACTCTCTCCTTCCCATAGTGTTCCTGTCTTCCTCCCCTCTCATATCTCCCTGTCTCTCTTAGTGGCCCACTTTCCCTAACCACTCCTCATTCATCCCTCCCTCTTCTACCTGCTCTAGCCCTCTTTTTTATTACCACATCCTTCATCCCTCCCTTTGTTCATTTTTATTACTCTGCACTTTCCTAGCTCTCTTGCATCCCTTGGTTCATCCTTGTTCTATCACTCATGTTGTAGCAACTAGTTTCTACTCTGTGAAAGACTCATGCATCTTATAGTTATGTTATCTGTTTTCTTATTCTTCTTCTCAACTGTTTAATCCATAAAAGCAAGGCTTCATTGGTATTTATATGTTAAGAGCTTTCATACCTCATGGTGTTCCGCGCTATATAAAACTGTTATATAAATAATTCATGATCAAAATTGTCATTTAAATAACTATTCACATAAGTCCTTTTGAAGCTTAAAAAAAAGTACAGTAATGCGCATTAGAAGAAATGATTGCAATGCTACCAATTCTGTTCTGAATGTAGTTGCACTCTAAATAGAAGGAAAGCCCACACACAAATGTCCAGACAATGTACCTGTATCAAGAGATCTCAGGTGAGCAGTGAGAAATGAATCAGTAGCTGGATAGAAATATATAAATGGAAAAGTAGTTCTACAGTCATAACCTTAAGGAGCATTTGTGGATTCTATTTCTCACCCAAGTTCGGAAAACAATTTTTGATATAAGGTCTTAAAATTGCACTAGTGAAATGAAATGAAAGTGAGATTTTTAGAGCACACTAATACCCAGTGGTGCCTAGACGCTGGGATACGAAGAAGATAACCGACTGAACTGAGGCAAGTTGCAAGAGAGAATGTAATGAATAAAAAGTCATGTTTTAAGAGCTTTCCTGAAGGCTGGCAGATCTGTTTTCTTTTTCAGTTCAGTGGGGAGGGAGTTCCAGAGTCATGATCCACTGCCCACAAAACTCCTTCCAACCCATTGAGACTTTTTACATTTAGGGACAACTAGGTTATGGACCACAGCAGAGCGGAGTGATCTTGATGGGATAGACCAGTGAAAAATTTGCCTGAAATAAGCGGGCCACTACCGTGAAGCGCCCTGAAGGCCGAACAGAGGGCCTGAAAATAAATGCTCTTCTTGACAGGAAGCCATTGGAGGAGGATGAGGACAAAGGAAATAGATTCACTTTTGGGAATGCCCAGAAGCAGTCGAGCAGTCACATTCTGTACGGTCTGAATCTTGTCAAGGTATTTTGTCCGGATCTTGACAAATAGGGCATTGCAATAATTGATTCTTTAAAGAAGGAGGGATGATATCACAGTTTTCTGTAAGTTCATTGGGATAAAGGAAAACATTTTTCTGAGAAGTTTTATTGTAAAGAAGGAGGCTGAGGTGATGGAATTTATATGGCCCTCAAACAATAGTTTATTCTCGCAAACTAACCCTAGGCTGCTGACCTTTGTTATTGGGATAGGGAGTGTGCAGAGTTCCAGAGGTCACCACATAGGGGACTAAATGGAGGTATTCCTTCCAAAAAGCGAAACCTCCATTTTACCAGATTTAAGCTTCAAACAATTGTGCGACATCTATTTTCCAACCTAGAGCATGCAATTGTGGAAATGTGTGGTGATGTCTGCAGGGTCACTGGCCACTGATTTAGCTAATATTGGTGTAGGATACTGCTGAGAACCCGAAAGACCTTATAATTTGGCCAGCGGGTGACATAAATATTATTAAGGGTAGGGCTTAAAGGAGAGCACTGGGTACCCCTGAAGGTAAGGTGAAAGAGGATGAGTTGAAAACTTCAAGAGCGACAAATTGTTTTTGGCCAATGAGAAAAGATTTAAGAAGGGTAAGTGCCAGACCCTTGATGCCAATAGAGAGAAGACGGCCAAGGAAATATATTATCATTGATGGTGCCAAATGCCCCTGAGAGGTCTAAAAGGATCAGTACAGCAATACATTCTGTGTAAATGGTCTGACTAATTTGCTCTGATGCTGTAATTAGAGCAAGCTCCTTGATATGATGGCTTCTAAAGCCAATCTGGGAAGTGTTAAGGTGACCCTGTTTCTCAATGAAGGATGTCAGTTGAGAGTTAATAGCTTTCTCAATGATTTTTGCAGAGAATGGGAGGCGTAAAATAGGGCAGTAATCATTGGGATTTGAGGCATCCAGATTTGGCTTCTTGAGGAGAGGAAGGATAGATGCAAGCTTCCACTTCATTAAGAAGTATCCCGTGCTGAACACCTGATTGAAAATATTTGTGAGATGAACAAAAATGATCTCGAGAACAAGATGTTTAATTTTATGGGGGCAGGGATCCAGAGGGGAGCCCAATTTAATTTGGGTGAGTAGGGTCATGACTTATACTGGAAAAAGTAAGGAGACGGTGGACAGAGTGTTATGGTCCTCTCCTGAAGCGGGCTGAAGGCCAATTGTATTATCTATTGGATCAGCAATAGGTCCTGATACTGAAAGAGGTGTGGAGCAGGGGCGGCCTTAGGCATGTGCAAGCTGTGCATCTGCACAGGGCCGCCAAACCCCAGGGGCCGCCACGCCAATATATATCCTTAATATAATAATTCTCTGAGGATGGATATATATTGCGTGGCGCCCCTGGCAGGGATTTGGCGGCCTCCAGCTCTGTTCCACTCCCAAACACCCTGACCCCCCCCTTCACTGGCCTCCGCGCCTGCGTTCCTCTGGGGGCCCCCACCTACGCTCCCTGCCCAGGGCCGCCGTGAGCCTAGAGCCGCCCCTGTGTGGAGTCCTGGGTCGACTGGGGAACATCCATGGTAAAAAGCCTGGGTGGGACTTTGATTTATTGAAAAAAGCATGAAGACTACATTCACCTTGTCTTGAAAGAAATAGGCTAATAAGTAACCCTGGGTGGCTTGGTGTCTTTACGCATATTTCCACAGAGTTTGAAACATCTCAGTGGTAATATGCTACGCTACGCTCCCTTCCCCCTCCCAAATAAAAAAAGAAGGCACTTACCTGTGTGTCTGTTGCCTCCCCTGACTGGCAGCTCTTCGTCCTACACCTCGCGTCCTTCTTTAATGAAAAAACTCCTATGGTGTACGTCTTGCGCGTGCGCATGCGCAAGATGTACAACATAGTGCTTTTTTTTGTATTGCAGAAGTACGTGAGGAGAAGGAAGGAGAGCGGCCAGACAGGAGAGGCGGAAGACACGGAGGAAGGTGCCCTCTTGTTTCATTTTTAAAGAATTTGGGAGAGGGGAGGGAGCAGCTAACTCCGCTCTTCCACAGAGGTGGAATTTTGCCTAACTCCGCATTCGAACGGAGCGCGGAGTAGGCAAATTTTCGCAAACTCCGCTGGCAGAGCGGAGTTAGCCACCCAGGGTTACTAATAAGTTGCAGAAAGCTGGACTAATGGTTTTCTGGGGTCTTGGTTCATTTTTATAACAGTAGCAAAGAGTTTTTTTAAGGAGTTTTTTGACGATTCTATCTTGTGGGTGGATAGCTAGTTTTCTCCTTGAAGATCACATCTTTGTAGGTTGCTAAAGAGCGCTTGTATGTCTCTTTTTCCATTGGGCCATAGTTGAGTCTCCATTTTCTTTCAAGCGGCAGGCCTGTTTCTGGAGTCTCAGACTTTCCATGAACCAGGGTTCAGACGGTGAGGTCTTGGACTTTTGTGGTGCTTAAATGGTGTTAGATGATTAAGAGCAGAGTTAATCCATTGATGGTAGGAACTGGCTGCCAAGTCAAGGTCGTTAGAGGTTGCCAGCGGAGTCAGGGCTAAGGTGTTTTTTAATGAAACAGTGTTAATGGTATGGCAGAGACAAGAGAGCTTTAAAGACAATGGCCGCACAGTGGCAGGAATGTCTGAGATAAGTTTAAGGCTAAACATGACCGCCAAACCGTCTTGCCTGACCAGATGGAGGGATGAAAGATTTTGGAGATGGGGGTTGTTGGAAAATATTCGAGCAAGTGACCTCCCGAGTGCATGGGTCCCTTTGATCTATTGATCTAGGCCCATGCTTTTCGTCACATCCATAAAATATGTTTTTTTGATAAATTCTGTAAATGAAGATTGAAGTCACCCCGTATGGTAAAGTCAAGGAAGTCAACTTTAGTGTCCAGAAGGTGGGCTAGGGCTTGAGGGGACGGTATATAAGTAAACCATGAAAAGAGAAGCGCTTGGTAAGCTTGATTTGGAACAATAGCGATTTGAACTCCCTGGAACCATATTGTCTGAAAAATTTGGGTTTGAAGAGTCCAGCAGGAGAGCATTATTCGTGTTTGGAAATCTCTAAAGTACAATCAAGTACAACTTAAGTGTTGTTCATTGTTACCTGTATTGGGTTGATGTGTTAAGCACAGTAATGCCAAAGCGATAATACAGCCCGCATAGCCTCTCCTCTTCCTTCCCTTCCCTTCTTCTTTCTTTCTGTTTCTTTTTCCTTTTCTTGCCTGTCCCCTTTTCTCCTTTAGCGATCAATTTGGTCAGGCTCATGTTATCCATAAAAGCGCATCACCCTCACTTTTGACTACATATGTAAAACTTGCCCTGGATACCTTATGCTTACCCTGCTTCAAGCTTTCTGTATACCTTGTGAAAACCAATAAAGTATTTTGAAATAAAAAAAATAAAATATCTAAAACTACTTTGATATTTGGGCTATCCATTTACAAATGTATTGCCTGCTATTGGGTATCATGTCCTTTCATTTGCACATCAATTTCATATATCGATCAAGAACTAAACAAACACGGACATCATAGATTTGGAAATTCTAACTAATGGATTTAATTAATTCATTATTTTATTTTAAGTACCCCTCTACAGTGAAATGTAACATCTGACAACATGCAACAGTGTAATACAAACAAATAAAGAAGGATACATGGACCAAATGTTGCTTTGGTCGGTGGAAATGTTGTGTTAACACTTTTTATGCAAAACAAAATGACAGAGGAAAACTGCACTGCACATGGGCTTCTATTGGAATTCTCCAGGGCATATTATCAAGCCCATTATCGCTGCTTTAGCTGAGGTTTTCTGCCGCTAAACCGGCGATAATTGTAACGCCATTCCTGATAATATGCCCCTCTATTTCTTTACTGCCTATGACCTCTGGTTTTGGGCCTCTTCTGTGAATGGAACTTCGTAAAGCAGTCTCACTAACCTAAATGCTCAAGGAATATGGTTCTGAGCTGTTAGCCCATGTGCAATACTTTTGAAGAAGGTCATCGTGGGTAGGGGACTTTGCACACAGTACAGAGTATATGGCCTTGTGGCCACTTAAAAAAAACATAAGTTGCAGCTGAGCTTCATATGCACCTGCAGTGCTAAAATGTGCATATTTCTTTGGGTAGGTATTCAATTAGAGAGGGGTTCAGCAACATATCACAAGTTCTTTGTTGCCCACCTAGGAGCAACAGTGATCCCCCAGAACTCCCCATTGTGCAGGGAGAATTTAAAACCCATGATATTCCAGAGGAAGGCAGCATGGTCAAAAGATGGAGGGTACCTATTTTAGACAAATCTAGTAGGTTTAGAGGGGGGGTGGGTAATATTTGCAATGGTCTAGGGAGCATGACCTGTGGTGGGATCATAAGCTGTAGTAAAAGGAAAATGCTAACATTAGTAGGTTTGTGATTTTAATTATTTACAACCAATGGGCTCAGTCTGTATTTAAGACAGTAGCTGCCCATTTTGACCTTTGGTTTGGGTATGTCATTTGTTACCTATTTTTGTTGCTAGGTCCCTTAAACGGGTAGTGCAATTGGTATTTTCACCTGCCATCTTGCATATATTTGTAATTTTGAGTAAGGTAATTTATCATGCTTGCATTGAGGTAATTTTTGCATTCAAGAATTCTGAGCTTCTAGCCCACATCACATTCCTGAAATAGGGACATTCTACATCCTTTCACTTTTAGCACTCTCACCGTTCACTTTCTGACAATCCTACCTGAAGTGATCATGAAAAACATGGAAATACTATCTGAATGCTGCTAAACTAAGCAAGCTTGGCAGCTCACCTGAGTACTGGTCACCTTAGAATCCACTATTTATCCAGCAGTATGTTGCAGCAGAACGGGAGATTGATTTACTGAAACACCATTTGTGGTCTTAGGACACTGAAACCTTTATCAAGATAAGCATTAGAGAGGCTTTAATATCTGTTTCAATTTAAGATATAACCAGGACTCACTGTGTGACGGCACTGTAAGATGGAAGAGGTGTGGGGCCGCGGCCAGGGCGACTGACTACGGCATCTGGGGATCACGGTTCGATCCCCAATGCCGGCGGCAGATTAGCCCAGCACCATGTGACTCTGGACAATAGCTTGCTTAATCTTCCCGACAGCGCCTAGAGACCCTTACGGGTGATAGTTTGCGCTTTACAAATGTGGATTATTATTATTATTAAGGTAACCAGCATCAAAACATCAGGTCCTGGCCTTTACTCTCTCCCTAATGCAGCTCCTACTCTCTCTACTTCTAACACCCAGCTGCCAACCTTAGTACCAGCTACAAAATTACAGTAATGGTGTCAAATCTTCAAGTCTTCAGCTGTGCCTGGCACTGGGACATTCTGCACAACAGTAGACACACCTTTTTCCTACAGGGGTCATACACAGTGAAAAACACTTTGGTACACAAGAAAAGCAGTTGCTGTGAATTCTGTTTAGACTATTTAACACTGAGTCAATAAATGGAGTATCAACATTATTCCTGCTGAATCAGTCACTCCTATGCAACAACTTAAATTATCATCTCCCATAGAGCTCTAAGGTGAAGATAATCCGCAGTCTAACTTAGATTATAGTGACAACTATGGTTAACAACTGCTATCCCTATGTTGCTGATCATATTCAGCAACTGGATACACTCACGGGTGACAAGCAGCGCTCTACAAATCCACCGAACATTACATTACAATACATAGTTATGTGAAGGGACTTGCAACCTATTTGATTTGCCCAATCTGTTTAAAATAAGCATTGTTTTACCTTTTGTGCCTGGCTGCTGCTAGAAAGCTATAACTTTTAACATGTTGCAATAAGAAACTGGAAATATGATTTCTTTAAAAACCAAGGGCCTCATTTACAAGAAATAGGCATAGGACAGCACTGCAAGTCTTCTTGCTGCGCTGCACTACGCCAATTTGAAAGGTCAGAAATGCACCATATTTACAAGATGGATCACTGACAAAATATAGAATACAAAAATATAGAATACTAAAAATATCGAAGCAAAAATATAGAAAGCAAAAATATCGAAGTCCTATCTACAAACAGGTAGGTACAAAAATATTGAATCAAAAATATCGGAAAAAAATATATAGTTAGTCAAAATATCGATTTTTTTAAAATGTCTTAAAAGTATTTTCAAATTAATGAAATAACTATAATTAACTAAAACATACTTAAAAATACTTAAATAACTTTAAAAGTATTACATAATTAATTTAAGTTAAAAAAATAAACATACAATTTAAGTTTTTTAACACATATATATATTAACATAATATTAATTAATAATATACAATATTTTTACTGTAGGATAGCGGGAGGATAAAATTTACTATTACCACTCCAGCAACTGCAACAGTAGGGTAAACGTTGGATAGCGTAGGGCAGTGGTTCCCAAACTGTGCGCTGCGGCGCCCTGGTGCGCCGTTATCAGTAGCCAGGGGCGCCGCTCCTTTGGGAATAAATCTGTCATGTCAGCCCTTTTGCAGGGGCGCAGTCTTCTCCTTCCTTTTCTGAGAGGATTAAAAGGACAAAAGAGGAGGCTGAGGTGTGGGCCACATGCAAGAGAAAGATGTTTTGTTTCTGCTGCATGAAGAGAATTCATCTGCCCTAGTAACTGTAGTGCAACCTCCTGGCCTTAGCACAGAGGACAGGCTCTTTGGTCTCCACCTTTCTCTTTTTTTTCTCTCCCCTTATCTTTTCCTTCTCGCTTCACTTCCCCCTCCCACTATTTTTCTCCCCTTGCTGTCTTTTACTCTCGCCCCTTCACTCACTTTATCTCTTTTGTTTCTCTTTCTCTAGCTCAGTTCTCTCTTTCTCTCTCTATACACTTTTCTTTGCCCTCCTGCTTCTCTACCCCTGTCTTTCTTCTCCTTTTATAGCGCCCGATGGTCTTTTCCCCATGGTGCCTACTGCTAACTATAATTAGTTTTTACTGCAGTTAAATGATTCACAGAAATTCATTTTTTTTAAATGAACCAATAGAATCCTGCAGATTACTAATAGCTGTACGCCAAAGCTGATACAACTATATTGTTCAGGTAAAAACAGGAATTTTCATTATAATCGAACTGCCCAGCACACGAAGCCAGCCTGAGAGTTTCTATGTTCGGTATTTGCATTTTGATTATCACATTTAAGAGAGGGAGGCTGACACTTTGTATAGAGCTGTTGCATGTAACCATGCAACAACTCCAAGCCCCTCATGTAATATGGAACCTTTAGTCAATCTTAGCATTTTAGCCATCATAACTTTTAATTTTGGAACTCATTGGTTTGTTTACTCTTATATTTATGTACATCTATCACTGAATTAAAGTTTAGCTGCTGAACATAGCGTACCTTCTTATTTTTTTAAATGATTTTTCTCGATTATGACGCCAGACATATTTTCTACAACTTGCCAGAAAATCAGTATCATACATATCATGACAGACCCAATCATCCTGTATACATAGGTTATATACATCTACAGCTGCACATACTGCCCCTCCCTCCTTCCAGGGTACATGTGAACCTCATACCGCTCTTTACTCGGTGTGTCGGATCCCAAAGGTGTTCCCCGCCCAGATGAAGCCTCTTCCGTCTTTTATCTCACATAAAAATTACTATTCCCACTCCAGAGGGTGCAAGAGTAGGGAAAGCGTTGGATAGCGTAGGGGTAAAAATTACTATTCCCACTCCAGAGAGTGCAACATTAGGGAAAGCACTGGATAGCGTAGGGGTACAAATTACTATTTCCACTCCAGAGAGTGCAACAGTAGGGAACGCGTTGGATAGCGTAGGGGTACAAATTACTATTCCCATTCCAGAGAGTGCAACAGTAGGGAAAGCGTTGGATAGCATAGGGGTAAACATTACTATTACCATTCCAGTGAGTGCAGCAGTGGGGAAAGTAAAGACTTCACATAATAATACAAATAAATTAAATATTAATACTAATAAAAAATGTATTAAAAGTAATTACCTATTTAATATAATCTAATAATTAATCAATTAAAAATAAAAATTAATTATTAAAATTCATTACCTATTAATACAAATTAATTACCAATTAAAAATTAATTAATTAGCAATACAAAATTAATTAACAATTAATTCAAAATAAATACGAATAAATAAATTAAAATATATTAAATTAATTACAATTAAATTGCTTCCCACCCTATTCCCCTATAAACACACAAGCCGCAACGGGAACTAAATGTAAATGTACAAATGTATAAAATTAAAATAATTATCAATTAATCAATTAATAAAAATTAATTACCAATTAAATTTAATTAATTACCAATTAAACATTATTTAACAATTAATTCAAGATAAATACAATATATACATTTGAATATGTAATTAATTATAATTAAATTACTTCCCACCCTATTCCACTATAAACCCACAACGCAAAAATTAAATAACATAAAATTCATTACTTAAAATATATTATAAAATAAATATACACTTTTCACACATATACTAACACACAAAACACTTTAAAAAATTCGATATTACAAAAACATATTTAATACCTATATTATATACTTTGATATTTTGACTTTCTATATTAATGAAAATCGATATTAAATTACTTACCTTAAATTCGATATTTTTGTTGACTATATTCTGTCCATTCAATATTTTGTCCATTTTATATTTTCACTTCGATATTAGTGGTATTCTATATTTTTGATGCAATATTTTGTCTGTATACTTTACAAGATACAGTGCATCCTTTCCTTTCAGCCAGCGCACAATTTGCAGCCAAGCATCAATGCAGGCACCCTTGCACGATGGTGCAAGGGTGTCTGCGTTGTTGGCATAATTGTTTTTGTGCCGAAGAGGATATTTTCCTGCATAAAAAACAACTAATGGAGGCTTTTTCCTCTCACTATGGGGCCTATTAGGATGACGGGCGGACCTTGTCCGCCCGTCATCCTAGCGGAGATTGGGACCGCCCGCCAGAAGGGCGGGGGTCCCGCGGGGGGTAATAGGATGTGCCCGCCACAGTGGTGGGCACATCCTGCATTTTTAGCATTGTGGCGGGTGGTGCTCTCAGCACCGCCCGCCACAATGCTAAAAATGCATTTCAGCAGTTGCATTAACAAAGCGGCAGGCACTGCGCGGTGCCTGCCGCTTTGTTTATGCAAATGAAGGGGGGTACCACAGGTACCCTCAGTGTGCAACCCCCAACCCCTCCATCACTCTGGGGGCCGCGCAGGGGGCCCCCAGAGTGAAGACCGCATGCCTTTCCGTGGTGGCATTGCCGCCACAGAAAGGCATCCACAATTACCTATCCTAATATGGCTGGCGGTGTCTGATAGACACCGCCACCATATTATTCCTTTTCCGCCCCGGCCGCAAGGCGACCGGGGCGGAAAAGCGGCGGATGGTCTTTCAATCTGCCGAGGTCCCCCCCGCCATACTAATATGGCGGGGGGGAAAGTAGTGTGGATGTCGGGGGGATTGCCCCAGCCAGGTTGGCGCTAGTTACCGCCAGCCTGGCGGGGGCAATCCGCCCGACATCTTAATGGGCCCCTATGTGTGCTTCAAAATGCAGCCCATATAGAAAGAGGAAAAACGATGAGAAAGAAAGTTATTTCTCCTTGTTACGCCTCCCCTGGGGAGGTGCACAATTTTGACACAGTCTCAGGTTTATAGATCCTTATAAAACTGGGTGTTACATGGGAAAACCCTTCGCAAAGCTCATGGAATGTCTCCTCGACATAGAATAAGGCAAGGCAGGACCTTGCACTGCCTTACTCCATATCTTTGAGGCCATGCAAAGCCAAGCAGAGAGGCTTTGCGTCGCCTCGTAGTTATGATTAAGAGGCCTGCACCACCAGAGCTTCATTAAAAGTCACACTTCGGCAGCGCAAACCTTTTGTACATAAGGCCTTAAATGCACAGTGGCACATCAGTGAGGTCAAAGTTTGGATGTGAAGTTATTTCCGGTGTCACTATGTATTCAATGAATGCACACCACCCCATGTCTTTATGTCTCAGATGCCATATTATGAAGACCGGCTATTTGAAAAGTGCAATTTTTTAGTATGTATAAATGCACTATGATAGCCACGTAGCACGTAACACATACCTGAATCATGGCTCCCACTATCTTCCTAGTCTCCTGATACATTTTTTCCCCATCCCAGGTTGGATTTAATGTCTTCAGTATTCCAGCTAGTCGATTGTGTTCTCGCAGAAATAACGTATGAATAGATGAAAGACCCATATGTTCGCTGGCTCGCCTGTCACCTTGGGAGATATAGATAACTTTTGAGTTTCATATATAAATATTATGTGCATATCAATTATTCACATTTAAGTAGTCATTATTTAAACATAAATGCTGCAAAAAGGAAATACCCATGATATGTTGAGAAATACTGTGGTGGAAATGAGGATAGATATGAGGCATTAGAGAACAATATTCTTCTTTTGCGTAATCATGAACCTCAGTTTCCAGCAGATATGGTGGTCGAGGTTAGAGGAAAAACACTGAAATGTGAAAAGGTAACTTTCAATTGCATTTCCCCAATAGAGGAGTCCTATCTTACATCTATGTTGAGTGGTCCCAGTGCAGGGGAGTCAGAATGGAGATGGTCTATTGGCACAGAAAAATGGAAGGGTCACCGGAAGGCAACTTGTGGGCAGAGAGGGGCCTTTTCTTTGAGACGTTGATTTGTGTCTGTGTCAGAAGTTGATAATCTACATTGGGTAGTGAATGTTTCAGTGTTCACCACAATTCACATGAATGACAGAGATGTCTTTTCACATTCCCTTTTCCTATGGTCCTGTTTAAGCTCAGGGGCATGAGATTCTCTGGCTACAGTTCCTACATAAACTCTATAACGTTTAACAAATGGGAAGGGGAGTTGGCTTAACGGCTAGGGCGATCGACCTTGAATCTGGGGATCTGGGTTCAAGTCTCAGCAATGATGCTGAACATCCTGTGATTCTGGGCAAATCACTTAATTTCACTGTGCCTAACAAAAATTAATGTGTCCTCTTGTAATGCAACTGGTGCCATGTAAAGTGCTCTGATATCCGATTTGGGTCAAGTTTGCGCTATATAAAACTCTGTAAAAAAAAAAAAGAGTTACCCCAAGGACTTAAATGAGGGCCAACTCTTTAGGCATTGTAGTGAAGACACGATTCTGCTTGCACACATCGCTATGTTGGCATAAGTGAATTAGATGTTTAAACGACATTTTGCTGCTTCGCCGCTTTTGCACACAACACCACATTCCTCTGTTCTTGTAAGTCAAACTGGTTGCTTTTCTTCACATGAGAATGGTCTGTTTTCACAACTTTATACTTGCACTGTGACCTCAGTCTGTACAGAGTGTTCAAGGTCAAATAAGAATGTATGCTGTTGATTCAGGTTGATTGGCCCACGCTCTAGACATAACACGCATACAGCTGCAAATAACTGAAACTCGTGTGCCTTTAATATTGCATTGCAATATGGATGCCTGCTAGGTGACAGAGTGATTTATAAATGAGATGAATAAATAAATAAATAAACAAATAAATTCCATGCATGACAGGGGCACTTGAAGAAAATCTTTCCATCTACAGAGAGCTGTGCTGATCCTGGGATGTGATTTACTTCATCTGATCTTGGAGGTATGGGGTTCCCCGTTTTAACCTAGAGATCTTCTAATATTAGAAAAGCTAGCTCCCAGCAAGGGGAGAGTGGTACACAAGGCGCTATAGACCTGGTTCAACTATCATTATAATATAATTTCTCCCTTTGTATTTTATGGGATTGTAACAATGCTGATTGTTTTATTTTTATTCATTTGTTTGCTAATTATGGCGAAAATACTGCATCTTAGCGCACGTAGTTAAAATAAGCATTTTAAACTATACCATGTCTCTGATTACTCACGTTAAGGACTTGTATGAGAATAAAAATGAAAGAGTGTCCTTGATTCCCACTATTCCTGAGAGTTCACTAAGTTGCTTGTTCTGGGTTGTCTAATCAATGGTAGCTTTGCTGTAGCACGGAGAACGAATGAGACACTGATGCTAGTCGGATTGGGGTTCTGGGTACTGAGGTGGGTTTTTGGTACACCACAATACACCGAGGTCCTGGTTTCCTGTGCATAGTTCTGTGCGTGAGCAGAATCCCTGCAACAGCATCAGCTGGAAATCAAAGATTTTTATTGTACTCAAAACATCCTGGAATCTTACTGAGACAGAAAGCCGAGAGGGGTTGTGTGATCAGCTCTCTGCTTCGCTGGCCTTTCTGTTTCTACAGTTGCTTTCTGCCCCCTAGTGAGGAAAATGTTTATATAGAGGACAACCAAGGTCATGTGTCAAAGGGCTGAAGGTAGCTCTCAGCCTTCTTGGGCTACGCTTCAATGGAGCGAGGGGAGGGATCAACAACACTGTGCTTCAGTCTCAGATATTAGCATGAGCATCAAGTACTGAGATATAACCTTGATGGCTCAGATGCCGAAGATTACAGTACGGAAAAATGATAGTCAAAAAACAATAAAAAGTACGACAGTTGCAATACCAAGTACACAACAAATTATAACAGAATGATTTCTCGGGAATGGACATATTTGAATGCTAGAGTAAAAAGTGCCTGCAAGGCACCGCCACCATATCATGGGCCTTTTCAGTGGAAAAGCGGCAGGCGGTCTTTCAGTCCGCCGTGATAATGTGGCGGGGTAAAAGGCCGTCCAAGGGGATGTTTTGGCGGGCGGATCGCAACCGCCAGTTGGGCGGTAGCGATCCGCCAGCCATCCTAATGGACCCCTTCGTATTTGTTTCATATAAGTACACTTTTTAGAAGTCTATAGTTCATTGGGGATTGGCTTACCACAATATTTTCTTAGAAGACTTAAGAGTTATTCGATAAACATACAACAATGCTGTAAAATTACAAAATACAATTTAGGAAACAAGAGTATTAATTCAAAAAGCAAGTAATTTTCAGGGGAATAATTTTTTAATGGCTGACGCCTCTAAGCTTCAGCCGTTACAAGTTATGATGATAAATTAAAAAAAGAAATGTATCATTTTCTCTTTAAATTTCGTGAAGTTTTTTACTGCCTGATATACCTGATTGGTTTATCTCACCTGCAGACACCCAAAGAAGTTCAAGGCATATTTACAACGAAGTGTCGGAGCCTCCTTGGCTTAACGTCAAGCTCCTCCACTTCAGAAATGCAGGGTTGCAACATTTTACAACAATATGGTGCAGCCCTGCATTTCCCCCTGCGCTGGCGCTAAGTTTAGCACCCTAGCTCCAATGCAGGCATTCTTGCCCCGAGTGCAAGAATGTCTGCATTGAGGGGAAGATTGTTTATGTGCAGGAAGGTCTGCAGCGTGGGACCCATGGTTAGAGAGGCACGAGGCGAGATTTATCGAGCCCGCTGACATTGGTTCCGTACCCTGCCGCGTCGGGAATTGAACCCTGGTCCCGGGCCGACCTCTGCTTCTGGGTCTGCCGCCTCTAACCGGTGAGCCACACTTTCTCCACATATAAACAATCAATGGCGTTTTGCTGCTTCTATGTGTGCTGCACAACACATCACATTTAGAAACAGAGGAGAAAAATGTATTTCTCCTCGTTTCGACTGTTTAAGACCATGTTTTCCCTGGTCTTAATTGTGGTGCTGTCTCCTATTTATGCCACCAACGCCAACACCCATTGCTCTCCCCTTTCACGCTAAGAAAAACATGAGAGGTGTGCCTTATTTACAAGGCAGCGTTAAGCCACGGTAAAGGGCTTAACGATGCCTCGTAAATAAGGGTTAGCCCCTATCGCCATCACCAGGTCCCTAAAAGTGGCGACAGGGGCTTGTAAATATACCCCTTTGTCTATTCTCTCCTCTTAACAAGCTTTGTTTGCAGCGGATTAATATACAATCCCAGTGTATCAGATCATAGGAAACAGGCAGGGATTTCCCTATGATTCTGTGTAGCCAGCCCCTTCCTCTATGACTGACAGCTAAGCTGACTAAAGATTTGAGCATTCTGTGAAAAAACAAGCCTGTTTTAGTCCAGAATTTAAAACATTTCCATAATCTAGCCCCAAATTAACAATTAATCGAATCAAGATCGCCTATGTCCAGAAATAATACATTTGATTATTTTCTTGAGGGGTGGCGGATTGCAAATGTTGTTTACAGCTGCTTACTCTACCCAAGCGTGCGTGGAGATGTTTTCATTGAAAATGTTAGGCGGAATAAACTGGCCAAATGTACTGAAGAATGGATGTCAATTTTTGGAATCTAACTTTAGTTAAAATAGAATGTTTTCCATGTTGCTCCTATCAGTTGGGGGGTAGTTATTTTCCCTAAACAATTCACATTATTCAGAATGGTAAGAAGTGGCTGGGATTGTGATATGTTTCCATTTTTTTTTTTTTAGCAAGATGAACTTTTAAATGATGTTCAGAAATCGGCATATGTTGATAAGTAAATGCTGAAGAAGTAGCGAGAATGGAGCCCTTTTAGGAATCCCAGCAGTGACCAAACAGTGTGGGGGCCTACATGCTGCTAGTTGATGACCCCCCCACACACACCTTTAAGAAAAGAGATGTGGCAATGAATGGAAAAGTTTTACCACAATGATGACAATCTTTAAAATTAAGGAGCAGCAACCTAATTTTGCAATTGTTATGTTATGTTTTGTTATGTTATGGTATCTTATGTTATATGAAAGGTGAATGTTAGCACCATCTGAAAACTTCCCAAATCCCTACCTGCCTCGATGCTGTGGAGCGACTTTTCCTTTATACAAGTACCCTCGGACCCATGACCAACCCAAATCCGGCTTTCGGATATTGCCATATCCACCGTCCCCTGATTCAATTTCCACCGCTCCAAGAACGCCCTCGTTAATTGAACAATTATCCTGAAGCGCTACTCCTGCCCTTGATTTACAAGACGAGCAACAACTAAATTGGTTGCCTGCCCCTCACCCTGTCCTGATGAAGACCCCACAGCAAGGGCACCACTAATCCCTGCAACAAATTGAGGGTCGAAACACCGACACGTTGTTCCTTGTTCATCAGCTTCACGCCAATATTCCAACATTAATGTATTTTGTGAAGTATGATACACATTTAGTGATGAATTGAACCTATGGTCTCTTGTTTTATATATTGAAATTGACATACAAATGCATCTCTGATACTTGGTTGATTTTACTGTCACGATTCCCTTTACCACACTATCCTCACCTTTTCACTTCCCCCTCTTCCCACTGGGGCACTGTACAACCGATTGAAATTTGTACTACCTGATACTAGATTTGCTAAACATATCCACATTGTGAATAAAAACAATGCGGATCCATTCATTGTATTTGCAAATTCTTTTGTACATTTTGTGGTTATTGCTAATTCACACTGGGACCCCTCCTTCTCAGTACAAGGACTACAGGTACCAGCGTGCAACGTGGCTGGAAGCCGCCGCCATCACGAGAAACACGCTAGGAGGCACTTTAAAAACTGACTCATCCCCGGTGGAGAGGGGGCTCTGTTGGCACCGGATCACTGAAATAATATCGAGAGACAGACTATCGACCATCAAGAATATCGTTGACAAAATATCGACTGACAAAATATCGAGTTTCTATCTACAAACAGGTAAGTAAAAAAATTTCAAGTTAAAAATATCGTTTACAAAAATATAGTTTTAAAAAATATCGACTTTACTAAAAACAATGTTAGATTAAATTAATATTAAAAATTAATTACTAAAATATACTTAACAATACTTAAATTAACTTATAATAATTAAATAATTAATGAAAGTAAAAAAAAATGTTATTCATATTTCTTAAAATATAAATATATAGTAACAATATATAATTAAATAATAGCCAATATTATTAACGTACAATAACAAAGTGTAATAATTACAATTCCCACTCCAAAGAGTGCAAACATAGGGTAAGCGTTGGATAGCGTAAGGGTAAAAATTACTATTCACACTCCAAAGAATGCAACAGTAGGGAAAGCGTTGGATAGCGTAAGGGTAAAAATTACTATTCCCACTCCAAAGAGTGCAACAGTAGAGAAAGCATTGCATAGCGTAGGGGTAAAAAGTACTATTTTCACTCCAGTGGGTGCAACAGTAGGGAAAGCGTTGGATAGCGTTGGGGTTAAAATTACTATTCCCACTCCAGTGGGTGCAACAGTAGGGATAGCGTTGGATAGCGTAGGGGTTAAAATTACTATTCCCACTCCAGTGGGTGCAACAGTAGGGAAAGTGTTGGATAGCGTAGGGGTTAAAATTACTATTCCCACTCCAGTGGGTGCAACAGTAGGGAACGCGTTGGATAGCGTAGGGGTAAAAATTGCTATTCCCACTCCAAAGAGTGCAACAGTAGGGAAAACGTTGGATAGCGTAGGGGTTAAATTTACTATTCCCACTCCAGTGGGTGCAACAGTAGGGAAAGCGTTGGATAGCGTAGGGGTTAAAATTACTATTCCCACTCCAGTGGGTGCAACAGTAGGGAAAGTGTTGTATAGCGTAGGGGTTAAAATTCCTAATCCCACTCCAGTGGGTGCAACAGTAGGGAAAGCGTTGGATAGCATAGGGGTAAAAATTACTATTCCCACTCCAAAGAGTGCAACAGTAGGGAAAGCGTTGGATAGCGTAGGGGATAAAATTACTAATCCCACTCCAGTGGGTGCAACAGTAGGGAAAGCGTTGGATAGCGTAGGGGTTAAAATTACTATTCCCACTCCAGTTGGTGCAACAGTAGGGAAAGCGTTGGATAGCGTAGGGGTTAAAATTACTATTCCCACTCCAGTGGGTGCAACAGTAGGGAAAGTGTTGGATAGCGTAGGTGTTAAAATTACTATTCCCACTCCAGTGGGTGCAACAGTAGGGAAAGTGTTGGATAGCGTGGGGGTTAAAATTACTATTCCCACTCCAAAGAGTGCAACAGTAGGGAAAGCGTTGGATAGCGTAGGGGTAAAAAGTACTATTCCCACTCCAGTGGATGCAACAGTAGGAAAAGCGTTGGATAGCGTAGGGGTTAAAATTACTATTCCCACTCCAGAGAATACAACATTAGGGAAAGTAAATCTTTCATATGTTATTCAAAAATCTAAAAATGAATATCTATTATTAATTAATTAAAAATAAATAATATAATAATTAATATTTTAAAATTACTAATTACTAATAATTATTTCAATTAATCACCTATTAATACAAATTAATTAAACATTAACAATTAATTATTTAATAATTAAAAATTATTTTACAATTATTTCCAAATAAATAAATTTCAATTCATTTTATTATTTACTTAATTATTAATAAATTACTTCCCACCCTATTCCTCTATAAACCCGCAACCCGTCACAGAAATTAAATTAGTAAAATTTACATAATTACCAATTAATCAATTAATAAAAATTAATTAACAATTATAATTAAATTAATTAACAAATATAAATTAATTAACAATTAATTACTAATTACTATCAATGAATACATTTACATATTTAATTAATTATAATTAAATTACTTCCCACCCTATTCCCCTACAATCCCACAACCCGCTACAGAATTAAATTAGTAAAATTTATATAATTACCAATTAATCAATTAATAATAATTATTTTCCAATTACAATTAAATTAATTAACATATATAAATGAATTAACAATTAATTACAAATTACTATCAATAAATACATTTACATATTTAATTAATTATAATTAAATTACTTCCCAACCTATTACCCTATAAACCCACAACCCGCTGCAGAATTAAATTACGCAATAATTATAAAAACAAAATTCATTACATAAAATTATTTATAACGTAAATACTCACTTTTCACACATATTATAACATAAAAATACACTATAAAAAATTATATATTATTAAAAAATCGATATTTTTAACTATCTATCTTATATACTTCGATATTTTAACTATCTATATTTTTAACAGTCGATATTACTTCACTTACCTTAAAAACAATATTTTTGTTATCTATATTTTGTCCTGTCAATATTTTGTCCAGTCTATATTTAAAGCTCGATATTATGTCCAATCGATATTTTGGACTCGATATTATGTCTGTGCACCGTTAGCACCATCTGCAAACTTCGCAAATCCCTTCCTGCCTGCGGGGGTCTTCTTTGCCCGAAGCTCGTGCTTTTTCCTTGTTCTGGGGCACGCTGTCCTGGGTCGCTGTTCCCTGCTCTCCTCCCACCGCCGCAACCAAGCACCATCTCTCTTCGGCCGCTGTGTGGGGGAGGACTCGGGCAGTAAGGACTACAGGTACCAGCCTGCAACGCGGCCGGAAGCCACCGCCACCACGAGAAACGCGCCAGGAGGCGCTTTAAAAACGGACTCATCCCCGGTGGAGAGGGGGCTCTGTTAGCACCATCTGCAAACTTCCCAAATCCCTACCTGCCTGCGGGGGTCTTCTTTGCCCGAAGCTCGTGCTTTTTCTTTGTTCTGGGGCACGCTGTCCTGGGTCGCTGTTCCCTTCTCTCCTCCCGCCGCCGCAACCAAGCACCATCTCTCTGAAGCGGCTGTGTGGGGGAGGACTCGGGCAGCAAGGACTACAGGTACCAGCCTGCAGCGTTGACGGAAGCCGCTGCTACCACGAGAAACGTGCCAGGAGGCGCTTTAAAAACTGACTCATCCCCCGCGTCGCGGGACGTGCGCCGGCGGCGCCGGGCTAAGCCCGGGCAAAGGGTGGGCCGATCTTTGGCCGTCTGGGGACGGAGGAGGACGGGACGGGCCAATCCTCTAACATCCATTCAATTGACATTGGCTCTCGAACATTGAATGCCATATAAGGTATTGGGGACAGGGGGCCCCTTTTCACACTTCGGATTCCTTGTATGTTTTTGATTCCTACCCCTTTGGGTACATCGAGGCTAAGTAAATTCTACTATTGTCATATGGATACTTCGTTACATATATTGCGTTAAGTTAGCATGAGTGTATTACATGTTTAAACAGCCATTTTTCCTTTGGCTTCAGTTTTGCACACGACACCTACTTGTTGTTGTCGCTTTCAACCTAGAAGCGGTGATATGATTTATTTGAGAATAATATGTTATTACTATGCTATCAGCTTTTCCTGGTACACTTGGTACAACTGTCTGCACACTGAGAGCTGCACACTCTAGGAATAACCTAACACAAGGTTGCTGGGAGGCCTGATCCTCGCACCACATTAGACATAACACAAATAATGTTGATGCCAACATTTTGGGCTCTACGCGGGTTTAAGATAGAGTTACAGGGAATGAACGTAGACACTTGGTGCTGCGCATGAAGAGAGCTGGTAGCTGTTGATGTGATCTACTCCTACTGACATTTAGAGGTATGGGTCCGCCCTGCTAAAGCCCGAATGAGACCTTCTTACATATAAAATAATATGCTAAATAGGGTGCGCGAAATATAGGTGATATAGATTTCTATAGATTTTGCATTGTAACATGCTATCACCTTTTGCTTACTATGGATTAGTGACCATGCTGCTAACTCTGATTTTTATAATCTGCATTTTGGTATTATACAAGATACTGCGTTTGAGAACCTTGCATTGAATAATAAATATTTCAAACTTGCACGTGTGTTCTTTGACTCTCAGTTTTGGTTTGAAATGATTATATAACGAAAGAGTGTTCATGTGTTCCACGATTCCTGAGGTATTCTAAAGATCATGTTCTGGTTTGTCTAAGACATGGATCATTCCATAATGATCCATGAGACACTGTAGCTAGCTAGGTAAGGGGATTTCTGACACTGAGATGAGTTTTGGATCATCCTAACTCACTGAGGTTCTAGATCTCTATGCACAGTTCTGTGGGAGAACGGAAACCCTGCTACATGGCGCCCGTACGTTGTTGGCCTTATATCATGACACTCGAGTAGTATATCATTCAAACCTTGACACCTTCATTCCCGTTTCCGGTAAACGATGGTGTCGGAAAAACCTACCTATTTTTTAAATAGGTCTTTTCAAGCTTGAATTCTTCTAAAAACGGTTTCTTTGAATTACTACCCAGTTGTGCTACAAAGTGTTCTTTGTCTTTTTTCTCTTCCTGTGCTACCATGGCCGTGGACATACCGCAGCATAGCCGCATCGCGGTTCGCGACCACTTGCGGGCATATAATGTCCCTGTGGAAGGGTTGGCTGTGGTTCTAGTGGTGAGTGCGGAACATGCGTACCCGTACGAATTGTTTTATTCCTGGGTGACATTTCCGGAAGTGGACGCTAATTCGGGTGTCTTCCATTCATACACTGCCTCGGCTGTTCCGGCGGCTTATGCTCCGTACAGGGCACTGGAAGTACCTATCGATGCTTGGCAGCACGGAGTTTTGTTTGGTGGCGCCCTACCCCATTCTTTAACGGCTCCGAGGTTAGGTCCTTTGTCCATTCCGGGCACAAATTGGCCCGCTTTGGGTGGATTTACTCCTCACCCTAATCGCGCTACTTGTAATGTGGCTGACCTGCGGCGTCTTCATGAAGTCGCGGTTGGAGTGATTAGGGCGCTTGTTCATTACATTGGTCGTAATGTTCATGGCACAGCCCCCGCAGGTGCGCAGCTTCGAGCGGAACAGGCTGGTTTGAAAATCAGTCCTGTCATGGTGAATTCCGTTATGGGCAAGAAGCCCCAGGATAAGGATGATTTTCCTTACTGGCTTGCCGAGAAATTCGACCAGCTGGAGGCTGTGTTTCCTAATACGACTCCGGGTGAAAAAAACCGGATTCTTACGCTCAGTTTGCCGAAAGATTTAGCCCCTGAACTTGCTGACTGTGAAACATGGGGTAAGACTTTTGCAGCGGTTTACTCGAGGTGCTATGGCACCCCGTCTGTGTCAAACCTTTCTGCGGTCCTTAAACGTGTTCAGGATGATCACGGACCAGAGTCGGCGGTTGAATTAGGTATGCGCCTGAGTGGCTCGTTTGAGACTGTTTGCGGTCTTATCCTTGCAAATGTCAAGGGGGATGCAGTGAACTTTCAGGTGGCCAATGCTCTGGCGTTAATTCCCGATGCCGATAAACCCCGTCAGTTAGCAAGGATTATTGTGGCGGCTTATAAAATGGTTGGCCGCACTTCTAAGGGTGTAAAGGCTTTTTCTGAAAAGGAGAAGAAACAGCCCCAGGGACAGTCTTCGGAATCGGGCGGACAACCCAAGTCCAAAAAACAAAATTGGCCAAAAAAGCAGAATCAGGGTAAGCAACAACAACAGCAGACACAGGTTTCTAGTCCGGCGCCTTCACAACCTGCGCAGTCAGATCGAGTTTATGATTTGCGCGATCGCGCGACGATTAAATCGCCTGAAAGATTTCAGGCTTCTGACCAACGCTCTCCTCGTTCCTTTCAGGACTCATCGGCTCCGTCAACCGGTGGTGGAGGGGGCGGCAGGGGCCGGGGTGGCCAGCAAGGACGTGGTCAGCCCCGCACGCGCAGTGAAGGGGATCAGCGGGACGACTCTACGCCCAAGAGACCGCAGTTTGCCAAGAAGAAGGTCGCAGCCTTAACGGTGCATCGATATGCCCCAGATAGTGAGAACGCGGCTTCGGAATCTGACGTGGGCTCTGACCTTGCTGTACAGCGCGGCGGAGATTACCATAGTGAGAGAGGCCCGCCGTCCACTGTTGAAGGTGACAGCGACTGACACTTATGTTGTGATTGAAACGGCTGATACACATGTTGCTCCCCCTGAACGACTTTTTGAAATTGTCCTGTTAATTGAAGGTGACATGCAGCAAACTGTAAGAGGGGTATTTTGGGAAAATCTTTCGTCTACGTATGACATTTTGCTTTCGGAGGCTGACTGGCCCCCACCTTTTGTTCTCGCAACTCCGCGAGGGGAGGAGGTGATCCTCCCCAGTTTCGCGCACACTGTATCGAGAGTGGAAGCGCTGCATTTTGCAGAAGAGTGGGCTCTGGCGCTTGCGCCGGCTGTGTACCGAAATCAGTGTGGCTGGGATAAATTGTCCCCTAGCCATGAGATTCCTTTACGGTCACAGCCGCAGCCACAACCTCAGTATCCCATACGGCGTGAAGCTAAAGCTTCTGTCGCGGCTATCCTTGAACAATTGGAATATCAAGGTGTAATTGAAACGTGTGTGTCACCAATGAATAATCCCCTTTTTACTGTGAACAAGCCGGACGGCTCATATCGTCTGGTTTTGGATTACCGGCATTTGAACTCGCATTGCCGTAACTGTGCAGTACAGAATACTCACGGCTCTGCCCTAGTGAATAGTCTTGAGCGTAAACGGTTCAAAACCACGCTTGACATTTCCAATGGTTTTTATGCACACATATTAGATGGTCTAAGTACCCAATGGACCAGTTTTACGTGCGGCGGCGTACAAAAAAAGTTTAAACGACTCCCAATGGGCTATAAGAATAGTCCTGGAGTGTTTTCCGCCCGCATAGTCTCTCTTTTGGAGAGCTTCGATCCAGTTGCTTGTTCTTATGTGGATGACATTTATCTCACAGACGACGAACTTTGGGAGCATCTGTGTCGAGTAAACAGCATAATTTGTAACTTTGCAGACATGGGTTACAAGTTTAACTTTGCAAAATCACACATTGCGGAGTACACAGTGTTGTTTCTGGGTTATGAACTTAACCACGAAGGCAAGGGGTTGGCTCCTCACTTCCTGGAGAGTTGCGCTCTCCGACAACGCTGAAAAAGTTACAGTCTTTGCTGGGTTTTTTAAATTTCGGGAGGACATACATTCCGGAATATGCCCAGCGTATCAAGCCTTTGTATGCCTTGATACAACCATCTTTTTCCAAATCATGCTGGCTGCCTGAGCATTCAGCCATTCTGCAGTCTTTGCAGGCTGATTTGCTCGCTTCTGACTACTTACAGACTCGTGATAACCAGACCAACCTTGTGATAAGAATTATCCCTGGGACGGTGGGTTTCACGTACCTGACTTTTAATGAAGGGGATACTGTACCTATTGCTTACAAGTCACATTTATACACTTCGGCTGAACTGCGTTTTTCCACTGTGGAGAAAGTTTTAACGGCAGTACAGATGGCAATTCTTAAGGAACGTGCCCTGTCACAGGGAAAACGCATGTTGGTGGTTACCCCGTGTCCTGCCTTGGAGGCGGTCACGAAAGCCAGTGTACCGAATTCTAAAGCTTTGCACCCTCGGTGGATTCAGTGGGCTACTTCCTTGACGTCCCAGGATGTCACGTTTATTTTTGACGCCGCTTTACGGTCGCAGGAGTATTTACAGTATGAATTTGTTCATCCTGCTCCTTTAGCGATGCGGCCGTTGGAGGATTTCCATTGTATCATTTACACTGATGGTTCGGCGCAGGTTGCGCATGGCTCTAAACATGCCTACGTTTCCGCTTGCGCCATTGTAGTCGGTGCCATGGTGAACGATGAGTTCAAGTCCAGTGTCGTGCACACGCAAACACTAGGGGACTGCACCGCACAATTAGCAGAGCTTCGTGCTCTTATGCTCGCATTGGAGTACGCTGATCCTTGTGTGACGACTTTAATCGTAAGTGATTCTTATTACTGTGTCCAGTCTTACAATGAGAACTTATTCTTTTGGATTCAGAATGATTTTCGTGATTCCAAAGGTAGCACAATAAAACATAAAATGATCTGGGTCCGAGTGGCGGAACTTAAAGAAAAGCTGCCGCTCGTGTTTGTGATTCATACTCTCGGCCATCAGCGCGTGGGGGTCCACGCTGTTGGTAATTCGCTTGCTGATGAGGCAGCGAAGTCTGCGGTATCAAAATACTTAGTTGCAGCAGTCACGAGGTCCAAAAGCAAAATAGATGATGACATCTTGGCGGCTGTTGCTGCCACGGAGAAGGGAGGTAAATATCCTGCGGGGTTCCCTTCAAAGTACACATACCACTTAAGTCCCGATAAGGTTCCTTATGTGAAAATTCCTGAAGTTGGTGAACGTCTAATTCCCAACTCGGATCGCAGAGCTTCTCTGATTACAGCGGCTCATGAAGCTGTGGCGTCTGCGCATGCGGGCGTCTCAGCCACTGTAACTCAGCTACAACAAAGGTTCTGGTGGCGGGGACTGTACAAACAGACGCGCGATTATGTCCTTATGTGTGACATTTGTCAGCAGATTAAGCCTTCTACTGCTGCGCGTCCGCCTCAGACACAGTTGTACATCTCTAATAAACCAATTGGTTGCGTTTATTTGGATCACTGCGGTCCTTTTTCCTCTATACTGCGTATAAATACATATTAGTAGCAGTTGACTCATGCACACGCTTTGTGTGGGTATGGCCGCATCGAAGCGCTGATTCGCGGACTGTCATTAAGGATTTGCGTGTCTTTGTGGGAATCTTTGCCTGTGGTACTTTCCATTCGGACCAGGGTCCGGCTTTCGCCTCTAAGGCGTATAAGGATGCTATGGTTTCGTTGGGAGTCCAAGTCAAGTTTTCAAGTCCCTACAGGCCTGAGGGCAATAGTGTAGTAGAACGAATGAACCGCGACTTAAAGCAATCTTTGACAGCCCGAGTTATAGGCACTGGTAGAAACTGGCTGACCCACCTCTATGGCGTGCAGCGTGCGCTTAATAATCTCCCTAGAAGGTCTCTGGGTGGGCGGACCCCATACGAAATGCTCTTTGGTATCAAGATGTACGTCCCTGACCTCGATGGTGCAGACTGCCAGGCATTGCAATGTTTTACAGGATCTACAAAAGACCAGAGACAGTCTTGCTAAGGAACACTTGCCCTCCACGTCGGATGATGCGTTGCAGATCCCGGTAGTTGGCTGGCTACCCCAAGTTGGAGAACTGGTTCGAGAGAAGATCGATAACAAGAAAGAATTTGGTCCCTCATATCGAGCACCGGTTCGAGTTCTTGGAGTGAAGGGCACAAGAACAGTCATTTTACCACCACTTCCAGGTCGTAAAGAAAACAGATTTATTTCTATTGACAATGTCAAGACACACAGGGTGGCCGATTCTTCATAGCATGACACCGACTGTATCCTGTCCTTCCATGGTGAGGCACTCTGTGCTGGCTATTACATCTGGTGCAGATCAGGAGGTGTCCCTCGAGATGCCTGCTATATCCGGACCTTTATTAAATACTATTCCTGTTACTAACATTGATGAGCTGACCTATGCAGATCCTGCTGATTTATCTATGTCCGATTTACAAGCTCGTTTGGCTAACCAGTCCAGATTCTCTTTTGACTCTGATTCGGAACTTTCAAAGAAACCATCGACTATTGCAAAATATGCCACGTTGTTTAAAAAACATTTTCTAATTCCACCTTGGACATACGTTTGGCTGATACTATTTTCATTTTATCTTTTCATGTCAATTGGTTTTGTGTTTTATTTTTTCCGCCTGATCGATGGCCATTATGTGAAAGAAAGAACAGGAATTCGGTACATTAATGGAACATTGGCCCCTCTTTCCTCCTCACATTCAGCACACAGACTCAAAAGAGACTTAAATACAGTAGAGATTACTGCTTGGCCTGTCCTTGATGGGATTGTGTGGGATGCGGTTAGGTTTCAGATACATGGCCCCACAGAAGTTGTTAATGTTCCTAATGTGCTTAGAGTAAACATGGGAGATGTGATTAAGCAAAATATTTGTTCTGATGATTGGGATCTTCAGGCCGTAGAAGCATTGTTCTCTGATTTGAAATATTATGCGGCCTTTGATGCTGAGGATTTGTACTTAGATTCTGTCAATTATGGTGATTTGTTTTGTTATCAACATTATGGAAATCATTTCTTACACAAAACAAGTTCCAGGAGGGTTCCTGTGAACTACACACAGTGGGAACATTGTCCTGCTCCTTTGCAGGGGAGCTCAAGTACATTTCTGGGAAAATACTCTTATTTTACAGATTTTAGTCAATCAAATCCTGAGTCGTTTTATTTTAAACTGAAACAGAAATTCATGTCCAAAGTTAGACTTACCGATACAAAATTGCTGTATTCGAAGTCCTTTCTAGACAGGTTAGCTATAGATGGCTATGAGTTATGGAAGGAGGCTATTGACCTTAAATCGGTTTGGGGTACCAAAGATTGGCAGGTACAAGGCACTGAGGCTTTGCATCGTGCATGTCTCATCCCGAATCACATGTTGTTTTTAAATTCTACTATTTCCCAAACAACATGCTTTGGATTGGCTACATCTAAAAAATTAAATACACCTACTATCCCTGATTTGGAAGAATATTCAGGTTGGAGTAATTTCACTACATTGTTCATCAGTGGGATACAAGCACTTTTGCACAATTCCTCCTTTAATATTTCCAGTTTTGATCCGGAGGGGTGGCTTTTGTGGCAAAGAAGCTCTGATTCTTGCCAACGTCGTTTTTTGGGTTTGTCTGAAGGTTTTACACACATCAGGCCAGATCCCAGGTTTGAAACAGATCACACTGTTACTACTTATTCAGTAGGCAAATTGTGTCAGAACTGGTTACAACATTCCACTTTGGCTGCAGTTAAACTGCATCTGTCCCAGTTGAATGAGAATATAGAGCTAAATGATTTTATAAGAGGCCCGGCTGGGGGTAGATCTAAACGCTGGCTTTATGCTGTGTACAATGAAATTTGGAAATTTTCACAGATTGAGGCAGCTAAACGCCTGAGAGCTATTGATCAAGCAAATTTGGAAAAAGTGCTTGCAGTGGTCGATAACAGTATTAACATGCTTTCTTCCAGGATTTACACGTTGGATAATATTGTTTCTTCTGTTGTTGATATTGTACATGATGAAGTGTCCACGTTATACCCTGGTCAAAATCAGTCACGTTCTGTAATGCAGTTTGCATGGACCCTACAGACACTTAAGGCTGGTCGAGTTCCCTGGGACTCATTGAACGTTTCGTCCCTTTTCGCCCCTTTTAATCTGACTGAAAAGCAACGCATGCTTTCAATGCGTGATGCGTCATTTTCTATGTTACATATTGAAAAGCTAGAATCCTTACCTTTCTCTGTTGCTGAAACCACTACTGCCACGTGGCTTATTCATGGATTGATTACATTACCATTTCCCTTATACAAATTTACTAATTGTATGCGGTATGTTGCTATAGGACGATATGAACCACTAGGCAATGCATTCCTCCATGAGGCATGGTCATTACCATACACATACAGATGTCTGAAGGATGGAAAAGAGGTGAATCTTAATGGTGAGGACTGCACACAGTCACCTGACCATTCATTAATATGCAGACACATTCAGTTACACGGTTCTTGTAATCAGGACCGGCCAAATTTAGCATGTGTTTTAAAAGGCACGCCAGTTCCAGCAATAGTTCCCACATTTACATTGTTGACTAATGGTAGTTATTTGCTTTTAATCAACGAAGTATGTTGTGGGTTATTAATTGGTGTGGCTTATGTGGTAACTGTATCAGAGCGTGTGGTGTGTTGCAAGAATGTTCTATACCCACCCACGCATGGGTCTTCAGATGTCTCCATCTGGCCACGGATTCCAACCTTGGAAGCGAAGTTCAATGGTTTAAGCAGAATAAGGGCCCTTTTGTCTCAAAAACAAGTGACCCTGAGTTCGGCCCGGGAAAATTATGTCCTTCACATAGCTAACACACGCACAGAGGTGCAGGCACTTTTAAATACTGACTTGCCGTTTCATTTCTGTGAGCTGGTGCACCAGATCTTTAATGCATCTTCCACGTCTGGACTCGCACATTTTTTTAAATTGGTTAGCAGTGGCCTCGTGACTACATTTGAAAAAGTTTTTGGTATCATTCCCACGTTTTTCCATTCTATTTTTTTGAGTTTGTTTGGTGGACTACCTGTTTTACTGGCTGTGGCTGCGGGCATTTTGTTGTTGTTTTTCTTCATAAAACATGGATGCCCATCCTGCGCAAGAAGCCGTTCAACGCCTCCTGACACTGTGCCGTAATCGGATGCTCAATTACTATGGAACATTGCCGCTTGCAGCATTAAGCACGGCTTATAGATTGTCATTTTGGTTCACCGACTTCACGTGTGTCCAACCTGTGTTTCACTGCCTGAGCTGCGAGTTCGATTGGGCCATTGATTTGTGTCTATGCTTGAGGACTGCTCCTGACGTCGATTTTGATCAGCTAATGCGTCCCGTAGTGGCTCACGAGCTGATTTGTTCTGGCGAAAGAGTTATGGCCTTGGCAGCAATAAATGGAGTACTGGGCCAATGGGAGATCTCTGCAGCGGCGCATGCCTTTCTGACACACAGCGATCTGGTGAACCCACCGAGTTGTCCTCTGACGTTACAGGAGGATCCGATGCTGGAGGAGCACGTATGTTCTTTCCCATTGCTGAATTGGATTGCTGAACTATTTTCGGATGATGGCAGTGATTTCATACTGGAGGCTGTTGCAACTTTCTTTGCATATACTGTCCAATCGTGAGATGCCTGGGAGAAGTGCTTTGTTATGAAATATGACTTTCCCCTTGCTAAATTGGAGGGATGGACTGCGTTCAGATGATGGGGATTTCAATCATATGATGTCGCTGAGAATAACGTCAATGTGGCACATGACTTTGGATATCGGATAAGTGCCTTGTTTTTTTCTCTTACAGACATTTGAATTAATGCGACCTGGTCCTACATTTCATATTTTTGAGACCTGGCGGATAACTTTTGGTTCGAAAGTTTTGTTTTTATTTTTAGATTTGAGGCCACTGTAGGCATTCATACATATTCATTCATACATATTTTTTTAGCTTATTTTAGCTCAAGATTATTGAACTTTGCTTTCATTTTATGTATCTGATTTAGTATTGCCTTTTCCCTTATGTTTGACGGTGCTCGGATCAATGGGGGGGTTTCATATGGATACTTCGTTACATATATTGCGTTAAGTTAGCATGAGTGTATTACATGTTTAAACAGCCATTTTTCCTTCGGCTTCAGATTTGCACACGACACCTACTTGTTGTTGTCGCTTTCAACCTAGAAGCGGTGATGTGATTTATTTGAGAATAATATGTTATTACTATGCTATCAGCTTTGCCTGGTACACTTGGTACAACTGTCTGCACACTGAGAGCTGCACACTCTAGGAATAACCTAACACAAGGTTGCTGGGAGGCCTGATCCTCGCACCACATTAGACATAACACAAATAATGTTGATGCCAACATTTTGGGCTCTACGCGGGTTTAAGATAGAGTTACAGGGAATGAACGTAGACACTTGGTGCTGCGCATGAAGAGAGCTGGTACCTGTTGATGTGATCTACTCCTACTGACATTTAGAGGTATGGGTCCGCCCTGCTAAAGCCCGAATGAGACCTTCTTAGATATAAAATAATATGCTAAATAGGGTGCGCGAAATATAGGTGATATAGATTTCTATAGATTTTGCATTGTAACATGCTATCACCTTTTGCTTACTATGGATTAGTGACCATGCTGCTAACTCTGATTTTTATAATCTGCATTTTGGTATTATACAAGATACTGCGTTTGAGAACCTTGCATTGAATAATAAATATTTCAAACTTGCACGTGTGTTCTTTGACTCTCAGTTTTGGTTTGAAATGATTATATAACGAAAGAGTGTTCATGTGTTCCACGATTCCTGAGGTATTCTAAAGATCATGTTCTGGTTTGTCTAAGACATGGATCATTCCATAATGATCCATGAGACACTGTAGCTAGCTAGGTAAGGGGATTTCTGACACTGAGATGAGTTTTGTATCATCCTAACTCACTGAGGTTCTAGATCTCTATGCACAGTTCTGTGGGAGAACGGAAACCCTGCTACACTATAATGCCTTAAAAGAAGAACAAAAAGCAACCCTGTGTGTCTCGCCCGATGACAAGGCACCAGACGGCTATAGCACAACCCCTCCCTAGCTTAACAGCCGTCGATAAGATGCTTCAAAAAACTATCGGGGTTGTTGCTTCAGCAATAGAGAACACAGAGAGGCAGTTGTCAATCACTCCAGTCATTCCCCTGCAGCAACAGACAGGGGACTTTTCCATAGTTACTGTCAACCCCCCTGACTCTAGCTTCTTTCTGACATCATCTTTTGCGGAGTTACCATGTACCCAGATGGCCACTAATGATGATTCTAGCTCAGTAGATCCCACAAGCCCTGCGCAAAATATGATGGGAAAAAAACAGAACCCATGTTCCAGAAGGAAAAGAATCAAATACCCCAAAAAATCAGTTAGAAAGAGTATAAGACCGCTTGATGCGGCACCGGTTCTAACCAGCTCCCTGCCCTCTCCCGTAGGAACTCCTCTTTGGGTTACACACTTATTACTCGACTTCCAGGCACACATTTAACAGATCATTGGCACTCACATCAGACCAATTGCATCTAAGTTGGACAGATTAGTTTCCACACTAAATAACATTGGACTAGGGAAGGCTAGACCTGCGCTTGCACCTGGAAAAAGTGATAATAGAGCGGGCCCTAATGACTCTGAGAGTGCACCCTGTCCTGAAACCGTACAGCAAGCCAATGGGGCTGCTGGAAACCCTGCGTCAGACAAGCTCCTGATAATGAAAATGTATTAGTGCAGACCAGGGATAGGCAAGTTAGTAACAATAGCCCCACTGAAATCCTACACCCAGCAGTGGTCTAAGCATAGGCATGGCTGCACCCCTACACACTGGTGGGATAAAATCTGATGGTAGGAATAGCGCAGTGATTGGGGAGGGCGTTGGGGGGACAAGTGTTCTGAATCGACAGCGTCCTGTCAGTAAAAAAAGTTTGAGCAGTGACCAACCGAAGAAGCTACCTTCTATTGATTTGCCCCCAGAATCTCTGCCATATGTAGTGGTTCTTGCTGGTGTCCCTCCTTTAGCACAGGGAAAAACTGAGAGTCAAAGCGATCTTAAGAATAAATGCATTCAATGGCTCAACTCCCACAGGCCCTCCCCTCCTAACGCCTCAGGCGAAATTATGTTTGTTAGAAGAGTGGACTGGATTTGTTCTTGCCCTAAAAGCTTGGCGGTTGATTGTGTGGTCATTAATTTCAGGCAACCCCGTGCGGTAAAGCACATCTGTAATGGGTTGCCCATTTGGTCAAACACCCAAATTTTCCCCTTAGACCTATCATACTTTTACCCTATAACCCAAAATAGAACTGGTCAGAGTGGAAGACTCCAGCACTGTAGGCTTATAAAAACAAATTGGAGACTCCATCTTGGGAAGGGTTTTACCCGCACACTCCCCTATTCTCGTTATTTCCCCAAAGAAACCGGTTTAGCCCATTGAAAATGGTGGACTGATGCCCTGTGGTGCAGAGTTCTCCGCTAGAACAGGGTAGCAATACGGGTAGGACCACAAATATAACTGAGGGTAATGTTCATATAACTGCCACTGTAAATGTAAAAGTAGGACAGCAATTGATAGCAATAGATGGGCACATATCTGGGGACACTATCCAAACCAGAGAAATATTAAGTGATGAGATAGGGGAAAGGGCGCACGAGACTAGAAATCTAAATTCTAGTTCCGGGCTTATTGGCCCTTTGGAAGATGCACCACCCAAGCCAGGGGAATTTGATGCGCAAATAAAGATCTTGTCCTGGAATGTGGCGGGACTAAAAAACAAACTGCCCATTTCGGAATGGGGTGCCTTTATGGCATCACAAGATATTTTTATGATGCAGGAAACCTGGGCACTAGAAGAGAGTACAATGCCGGGCTTTGCTACCTTTGATATCTTGGCAACAACGGGGGGGTAGAGGAAGGCCATCGGGTGGACTGTCAATCTGGGTGGGTACACATCTCGGCATTCGGGCTGTGCAAATCCCAACCAACTCGCCCGACGTCCAGTGCATATTACTTTCCGTGCAAAATAGGCCACAGGTAGCTATAATAAATGTATACACAAGACCAGTTAAGTGGGGACTCGAGCCCGAGGCAATTGACGCACTAAAAAATTTCAGCGGGTCGATTCCTCCACCGTTTTAGTTCTGGGTGGAGACTTCAACTGCCAGTTTGAGCCCCTTGTGAGCCCAGAACTGGGTGAACAGGATGAAGTAGATCAGCTTTGGTACATCCCCGATCCACAGATCTCCCAGGTCAAGGCATGGACCCCACTTGTCTTGCAAATACAATCGCTCACGTTAATGACATCCCTGAGAGCATGTAATGGGAGGGTGGAGCCTGATAGACCTGAGACAGTTACGTTCAATAGACCAGATCAAACCTCGATCATTGACTATATATTGATTGAAGCTAGGTATTGAGATAGGTTGCTTGAATTTAGGGTCCATACAAGGCATGATAGTGATCACAATGCTCTTGTCCTATTACTTAAGCCTGGGAGTTTCGGGTTGACAAACCCACCGCCCGCTCAAACAGGTATTCCCCAACCCCTAATAATAGCTAATAATAGACGAAGGGTAAAATGGCCATACTTTCAGGACTCTCCAACAAAACTCGCTGAAATATATAGGATTGCTACTCCATTAATTTCTGATATGGGGGGACCTGGTGCCAGGGGAAGGGCTCCCGACATCCATAAGCAGCTGGCTGCCAAGTTAGGGGATGTTTTTTGTCCTGCGGGAAGGGCAAATCTCCCAAGGATTAAGGTACATCTGTGGTATAATGCCTCCTGTCGAAAGGCAAAAAAAGACATGTTGTTCACAATAAAAACTAAGGACACAGGAGTTATTAGGGACACACGCTCACTCTACAAAAAGGCAATCGATGAGGGTAGGAAGGAATGGGATTTGATGATGTGGGAAGAGCTTGGAACCGCATTAAAGTTTAGGGATCCCAAATCATTTTGGTCTATTGTTGCTACAGGCCTGGATGGGCTTACCCCTGCGCCCGCCCCGAATATCTGCGATGTGGTAAATGCACTTTGGTGCACTCTATGGTGCTACTGAGACCGACACTATAATCTGTGAAACCGTTGAAGCCCTGCAAGACCGAGGAGACTCAGGGGATGCAGATTACGAACATGGGGAATTAGTGTCCACCCTAGGCCCCCATCACAAGTATCGACTGGTGGGGACCTTGGGTGACACTTCACGGTGTGATCAACTGGTAGCGGGGAGTGAGTCCCATCTCCCTCGGTGCTAAATTATCATGCTGAGGGAGGTTGAGGTAGCAATAGGAAAACTACTTCCCAATAAGGCCCCCGGTCGGGATAAACTACCTGGTGATTTGTTTCGTACCCAGCCCAAAATTTGGGCACCCTATTTGGTTGTCTTATTTAATGAGATTTTGTTCCGAGCAGAATTGCCAGCAACTTGGTTGGGAACCGAGATCGTACCTATTTTTAAAAAAGGTTGCCTGCTCACCCCATCAAACTACAGACCAATTAGTCTTATAGATACATCACAAAAACTAATGGGGAGGATCATTCTTGATAGGATCCTTGGGTGGATAGAAGAAAACGCAATACTGACCACATTTCAGGCCGGCTTTAGGGCTGGCACCTCCACCTTAGACCGAATATTTCACTTGCAGGTCCTATACTGGAAAACAGCAAGTGTGGAGGGTGAAAGCCTCTACCTTGTTTTTGTGGACCTGCGGGCCGTATTTGATTTGGTCCCTCGGGAGAAGCTGTGGAAGATGCTGTCAGATTTGGGTCTCCCGCCCTACCTATTGGCTATACTATCCAGACTCCACACAGACAACTATGCACAGGTTAGGTGTAGGAGGCATGGTGACCTTACGGAATGCTTTCCTGTCCAGAAAGGAGTGCGCCAAGGGTGCGTCCTGGCCCCTACACTATTCAGTCTCTATATCAATGGTCTTGTAGACCATTTGAATGGTTTGGTGGACTACGATGCCCCAAAACTGGTGACTTGGAGAGTGCCCACTCTGATGTTTGCAGACAACACCCTGTTGCTGTCGAAAACATCATTGGGCATTCAAAGAACTCTCAATGGATTTGCAGCATTCTGTGCTTTGCTGGGATTGGAAATAAACTTGGAAAAAAACAAGTTCATGATTTTCAACCCCCCGAAGCAGACACACCCAAACCCGGTTTTAAATGGCACCCCCCTAGAGAGGGTCAAGACCTTTGTATATTTGGGTATTACCCTGACAGAGAGCTTTGATTGGAAAACCCAAACCGCCAAGTCGGCGCTCAAACTATCCCAGGTAGCGGGGGCATTAGCAAAGTTCTCAAGGAGTCAGCCTTCAAACCGGCATCTCCGGCCTTGGAAATATACTGTCTTCAAGCTAGAACGGCGGCAATATATGGTGCCGAAATTTGGGGGCACAGACAGATATCTAACCTCAGAAGGGTGGAACAAAGCTTTATGAGGAACCTAGTCGGACTGCCACCAAGCCCACCACTGATTCCTCTTAGACTAGACCTTGGGTTGGAGCCAATGGAGGAGATCACAATTGCAAGACCTATTATATATTGGAAGAGGCTGTGGTCAGTCCCAGAACTGGCCCCTTATAGAGTTGAGTTCTCTGAGGTTTGGACCTCCCTCAAAAGCAAAAACATCCAATGGCCGCAATTCTGGGAAACACCTGAGACGCACTGTCCTGGGAAATCGAAAAAGGAACTGCAAACTCAGATCCGAAGGCAGAACTTTTTTGCATTACAGAGGTCTGCAACCATGGGTAGGCTGTCGGCAGAGTTCCTCCTAGTAAAAGTGGAATCTAAATTTGAGGAATTCATGGATGTAATACAACCTCCGCTTGCAAAAAAGCTGTATCTACAGTTAAGGCATGGCACCCTACCAATTAGGTCGCTTACATGTTAATGGTCAAAGTCAAATAAAGAAGCTTGTGCGGCATGTGACTATAAAAGTGAAAACGTAGCTCATGTAATGTTTTTTTGTCCTGCATATTCAGCAATTAGGAACTGTTGGTTGATCCCGATTTGCAGGAATCTCAAGCTTCGTTTTTTTACTCAGGCTTGTCGGCTTTTGACATATGATACCCATCCCCCCATTGTGTTTGCTGTATCTCGATATTTATTTAGCATGTGGCGCAGAAGACAAAGCTTTATAACCCATTTGTAAAACGTATGATATTTTATACTGCTGTTTCTTCATAACTTACTAGTTTAATTCTCTTTTTAAAACAACAATTTGTTTAATATTTATTGTCTTAATATTATGTGCTTGTATGTATTTTATCTGCACTTTTATGGTCTCTGACCGAAATAAAGTTATCAAAGCAGAAAGGTGAATTGGCATAGTGCACGACTCACCTGGGAGGGTATCTTGGCACCGAAGAAGAAGTTGTATGCTCTCCAACGAAGCCTTGGAGTAAGTCTAGCCCCACAAATTGCCATTCTCAGGAGCAGGTAGAAAATAATTGATGCAGAGACTTACAATACAAACCCACAGAAAATACTTATATTATTCTGACTTTTAAAGTAAATATATTGATGCTCTTGTAATTCACTGGCTGAATCTTTACGAGGAGGTTTTTCTGAATTGCCTGCTGCCAGAGGATACCGAAACAACTCGCCGGACCCGCTTCGCGGGTCCCGCATCGTGGGCTAAGGACTCTACAACCAACTGTCACTAAGGGGTAAGGCGAGGGCACAACAGGGCTGCGAGCGTTGCGACCACAGGGACTCAGTTTCCCAGGAGCCCCTGTGTGAACCACCACCACCACCTGGTCCGCTCTCCCTGTCTACCTGACCCGCCCCGACCACTCCCTCCGCCTCTCCTCCCATATAGCGTGCAGGACTTACCGCTGCACGGGAGCGCGCGGGAGCGTCCCGGGAGAAGCCCGGGACAAGGGCGGGACCGTCTGTGGCCGTCAGGGGCTGAAGGAGGCTGGGCTGGGCCTGGTCCCTAACATTTATAACTTGTTTATTTCTGCTAAAGGTTTGTTGTTTTCTGGGGTACTTCAAGTATCAAGGATGCCTACAGACATGCCTAGTTCCTTACCCTCTAGTGTTGGGGTTTCCATCCTTGGTCCCCTTGATAAATACTTTGCAAGGGCAAATAAAGAAATCGACAAAGAACTCCTGCTAGCGGAGAAACGTGCAGAGCGTTGTCGCTCTATAGAATTACTAAAAAAGAAACCACTGACTACCCCCCAAAATGTAACTATCACCCAAGAACTGGGCAGTACTGGTAGGTTGGAAGTAGTTGCTGAATTATTCAGCACTGACCCTATACCTAGTATCTTTCAAGATCATAGTCCAACCCCTGTTCACTCTGATAACATTAGCAATGGCAATATAATTAGCCCTCCTATTGTTTCTAACAGTCTCATTGATCTAAACTCTTCAGCTCCCCCGATTCTTGTCACACAACTTCATTCAACCTTTTCTAATCATTCAATCGACATTGTCAAATCTTCTGAGACTATTTCATCACATACCGCTAGCAAGACCAAAATTAATCCTAAGAATCCGCGGAGGGTACCTCACTCTCCGCCAAGGAAAAAAAGGAGAAAAGGCGGGGTAAAAAGAAAAGGGGAACATTTTTTGAGTACTACTCCTCCTTTAGTAGGCCCAAAAACTAAACCAGCTGGCCCACTAGTGAGTGATGTTTTACCAGGTACTCAACTATTACCACCCCTCCCTGGAGAATTATTAACTATGTCCAACAAAGAGCCAATAGAATTATTTGAACAGCTTCTAAAATCTTATATGCTCCCACTTATGGACAGAGTTAGAATTTTGGGGGAAAAAATGGATTGCCTTTTGGCAGCTGCTCACTTGAGCACAACTCCCGACCTTGTGAAACCCAAGGACCAGCCCCGATCAAAATTCCAGTTAAGTTCAAATACATCGAACCTAAGTAGATCACACAAAACAAATGGAAACTTAACATCTAATAATAAAAGTGCTCCCCCAATTTCTACTAAGCCGACGGCTGTACATAAGCCAGCCAAAGAGAAGAAAATGTTGGTCCCGAATAAACCGCCCCTTCCAACGATTAAGCCTACTATGTTCCCGGGGGTAGCTAAAACCCAAAGAGCCACCTTAAATCGTAGGACTACAGTGGACTTACCTCCAGAGTCAGCTAACTTTGTGATCCTTTTAACAGGTGTCCCCCCTATTCATAATGGAAATTTCGAACACAATGACAATCTGAAAAAGAAAGTTATTTTTTGGTTGAGAACCAACAGACCCCTTGCCGCCCATTTAAACGGAGATATAATCTCTGTAAGAAGATGTAACTGGGTGGGCCCCCGACCGAAAGATATTGAAAGAGACGTTGTGATCGTTAACTTTAAGGATCACAGAGTCGTTACACACATAAGCGACTGGTATCCAGGAAAAAAGGAGGGTGGAGTCTCAACTCGAAACCTGAGCTATTTTTATCCAGAGGCCCTGCTTAGACCCCCTACTTATTCCAGAACTGATAGAAATTCTAAAGCTCAGAATTTAGCTCATTGTACACCAATTTTTCCTCGCCCCGTTAATAATTTAAACATTCCTTTCCCCCTCCCTTTACGTCAATATCCCCCCAGATGCTTCCCCCTATCAAACAAATATACTAATCACACTAACTACAACGAGTACTGGAATATTCCGCTGTATAATCTTTATGAACCCATTTCGGGGTTGGATTTAAATGAATGACTTGACCTGCCACCCATTGATTTAGAGCTCATCCAAGATTGTACGGGTATTCTTGCTACCCCAGATTCAGTACCCTTTTTTGCTGAAGTACAGAATGCAATGTCTTTTAATATAGGGTATGAGAAGCTCAATCTTATTGGAGGGGATTGGGGCGAGAGTTTGGTAGTAGATGAGGTCGAGGCCAGGATGTGCTGGCATCAGAGGATGGAAATAAGGAGCCTAGCACATATAGAGGGACTCAAGATAGAATCCAGGAACCTGAGATGGTTGTTCGCGGAGCGGATGAAAATGATAAAATCTGTTTCCAACTCAGGAGGGATGATGTACCTTTACAGGTTATTCAAAGTCCAAGGGGGAAACCCTTTATCATCTAGCATGAATATTTCCGCAACCACCCATCTTCATTGAGACTTATTTCGTGGAACATAGCTGGCCTGCGAAGTAGGCTTCAAATTGAGGAGTGGGTGGAGCTGGTGAATAATCAGGACATTTTGATTTTCCAAGAGACCTGGGCAATTGATCCTATTTTCCTACCTGGGTTTCTAAATTTTTATAAACCAGCTTGTAGGACTGGAGTGGGTAGACCCTCAGGTTAAGACAGTCATTGGTCTATCACACCACAGAGATGTCCAATACTAATCTTGATATTCTTGTGCTTAAGCTCTCAAATCCAGGTTCCCAGACGATAGTTATTATAAACGACTATGCTAGGGGTATCCCAGGCGGACGCAGCCCAATTGGTATATTCAATGATCTGGAGCTAATACTTAATCAAATCGAAAGGGAATCCTTTGTTATTTTGGCAGGCGATTTTAACTGCACCCTAGAATTATCTCCTATCAAGAAAAGGACAGAAGCAGCCCTCCATTGGGTGGGATTCTGCCTTGAATGGGGATTGAGAGCCGTGAATGGGCGAACCCCGTCAGACAAACAAGGGAAGCACACTTTTGATAACGGTCATAGGACGAGTAGGATCAACTACTTTCTTATCAAGGCGGAATACTGGTCCTCTCTGGTCGATATGATGGTGGAGGATCGCCCAGAGAGTGACCATAACCCCCTAGTACTCAGGTTAGCTCTAAACAGCAATTACCGCTTGGGAGCCCCCCACAATGGTGCTACAGCAGATGTGTTCCTGGAGAATGACAGCAGAAGGGTACAGTGGAGTAGAGTAGCTGAGGAACCCACAACTTTAAGTTTAATTTCACGGAAAGTCGTGGAGGTTTTGACCGCCATGGAGACAACGACTGATTCAGTTGATATTTGCGGGCTACACGATAACCTTTTCCTTTTTTTGAAATCGCTTTTTACAAAAACAAATAACAAATCTGGGAAAAAAACACGAACATTGGGTGGGGGAAAGTGGTATAACCAATCTTGTCGCAAAAAGCCCATATTGACTTACTTGCAGCACTTAAATCGTGTGAAAGTGCCGGCATACGAAAGTTCAGGCAGTAATACAAAAGGTGCCAGAAAGAGGCCAAGTCGGCTTGGGACGACAAACACTGGCAGGATCTCTATGAGGCGAGTTTATCCTCTAATCAATCGATGTTCTGGCATGTTCTTAAGTGGGGGAATTCTCGTGAATCACAACTTCCCTCCAACTATGTAGCTGAAGATGGATGGGTTGCACATTTCGGGGCTCAATTTAGCAATTCTGGCCCTCTAGTAGTCCCTGTTGCAAGCATACGGGAGGCCCCCCTAAGAACCCTGAGTCATGATCCCCTTTTTGATCGTCTAGATGTGGAGTTGGTTTTAAACCAGACTAAAGGTGGGAAAGCTCCCGGCATAGATTGCATTCCCTCAGATCTCTTTAAATCAGATCAGGCAGCCTGGGTCCCTTACATATTGAAGATAGCTAATGCTGTGGCAGATGGTGCCCCGATACCAGACTCTTGGCAGGGGGCGGAAATCATTCCAATTTTTAAAAAGGGGGATCGCTCCCTGCCCACTAATTACCGTCCAATTAGTCTCATAGACGCCATCCAAAAAATCATCTCTCGGATGGTGCTATTTAGGATCACAGCATGGATGGACGAAAAGTCTATTCTATCACCACTGCAGGCCGGCTTTAGGCCTTGTGTAAGCACAATAGATCAGATCTTAAGATTCTTATTAATCTATTGGAAGGTGGTGGTCTTAAGTGAAGGTGTGATTTATGCAGCTTTTGTGGACCTTAAGTCGGCCTTCGACTTGGTACCAAGAACCAAATTGTGGAAGGCTCTGTCACAAATGGGTCTGCCAATGGACCTGTTGGATTTAATTATAAGACTCCACGAGAAGAATTATGCATAGGTTCGTTGGGGCATGCAGGGCCAAGTCACCAAAAAGTTCCCAGTGACTCGAGGTGTCCGCCAAGGATGTGTCCTTGCCCCCACCCTCTTTCTCCTTTTTATTAATAGAGTTGTTGATTATTTTTCGGACACTCCCACAGACGCTCCTAGCTTAGGTGGTATGAAGGTTCCGCTTCTAATTTTTGCGGACGATACGCTTTTACTTTCAAAAACCCACAAGGGGCTACAATTGGCACTTAGCAAATTTGTAGAATTTTGTGATGCCAACGACTTACAGGTTAATACAAGCAAAACCAAGTTTATGGTTTTTACCAAAAATAGACCAAGATTGGGACAAGTTAATCTTAATGGTGTAAATTTGGAACAGGTATATGAGATGACTTACCTGGGGGTGGTTCTGGATCATAGATTAAGATGGTCTGCTCAGTTGGACGCATTGTCATTAAAATATTCACAGTTGATTGGGACACTGGTTAAGGAGCAGAGATCCTCTCTAACTAAGAGAGTGAGCCCAGCACTCAAAATATACAATACTAAGATTAGATCGGCAATTGTTTATGGAGCGGACCTATGGGGTTACGCTAACTTGTCCCAACTTGAGAAAATACAAAATAAATGTTTACCAAACTTGGTGGGTCTCCCTCAATCGACCCCCATGCTTCCTTTAATGTTGGACCTGGGTTGTTATCCAATAGAGGAACTAGCTAAACTGAGAATTATCCTATTATGGAGGAAAATATGGGTAACTCCTGAATTGGCCTCCTTTGCTGTGGGTATAGAAGACCTCAGACGAATAGTGGGTAGTGGTAATCTCCCCTGGTTTAAAGCGGTCAAATCCACCCTGTCAGATATGGGCCTTATTCAGCTATGGTCCGACCCAAGGACCAGCGAGTTCCCCGGAAAAAAGGATCTCAAAGACCAGTTTTGGGCCGCATATAGAAATAGACTGATAATGGAACATAGCTCATTAACCCTCTCTGGTAGATTTTTGAGCCATAAAGTGGATACAAGTTTGGAGAACTACTGGGATGCCATAGCAAAGAGTATTGATAGAAAATTCTTCCATCAATTTAGAGCAGGAACGTTACCCTTGAGGTCGTTTACACACAAATGGAGGGGGGTGTAGGGGATTCATGCCCATGGTTTCAAGACCAGAAGGAAACTTTGGGTCATTTCTTTTTTTTATGCCCTGCATATGTTGCCCCACGGAAAAAATGGCTAAAACCGATTTGTCAGAAGTTCAAGACGAGAGGGGCAGACGAGGCCCTAAGGTTGTTAGGGATGGTAACATCTCTCCCAGTGGCCATATCAGTAGCCAAATTTCTAGGCTGGTCTTGGCTAATTAGAGTTAAATATATGCACAGCATTAGCTAGTCTGGATGTCTTTTATGGTTAATTTTACCGAAATAAAGACTTATGAAACTGATACAATTTGTTTTATGTTACAACGTTACATTACATTTACAATTACATTTTGTATAACTTCATAAATAATAAGTAACTACTTTTAAAAAAAATGTATTAAACATTTTAAAATGTTTTAAATGTATTTAAATATAACTGTTACTCAAAATGACTAAATATTACTTACATACTTAAATGCTAGTGACTGAAGTTTTTTAATGTTAATAAATTACTATATTTGAATTATTTAATCATTTAAGAAACATTTAATTTGATGAGTTATTGTGCTGTAATTTATTTTTTATTAAAGCTTATTATTATTATCTATTCTTTACCATAGGGAGATTTCGATATCTTAGATGTTTCCACCCCCTTGTTTCAGGAAGTTGAGAGAGGCTCTGCTATATTTTGGTGTAAATGTACACTTTTGTTTGTCCTTTGTTATATCCAAGTGTAGATTTACACTTGAGTAACTAATACATATGTAAATTTGCCTTTGTGAATAGGGGCCAAGGTATTTAGATCCCACATTACAACTTGTTAGAACTGGGGGGGTCTCTAGTTGGTAGAGCTAGGTACATTTGACCAAATAGTCACCCTTACTTCTAAGTCAGGGATAGGGGATTATACTACTGGATAACTCCTGCTCACCCCCTTGGTAGCTTGGCACAAGCAGACAGGCTTATCTCAGAGGCAGTGTGTTAAGCATTTGTAAACATATACAGTAATACAGTGAAAAGACTACAGATGGACACCACACAGGTTTTATAAAAATAAGTATTCTTTATATAGACATATCACAAGACCATAAACAACAAAAATCCACAATACTGTAATCAATATTAATTCTTCAAAAAGGTAGAAATAGTAAAAAAATAGGCTATTCACTTAAAAATAGTCTTTAGCAACCGATAACCCCAACTGGAGTATCACGACATCAAGGTCAAAGAAATCCCAAAGTATGGCGCCGACCGCGAGATGCGCGGCGTCGGGCCCAGACTCAAACCAGACCTACAGAGAACAGTGATTTGGAAAAGCAAAAACAAAAACAGCTCACAGCGTCAGAGAGATGCGGCATCGTTGGTGCTGTGTGGCATCAGCAGGCTGGATGGTTGGGTATGAAAATACCCACTTTCTAAAAGTTTATTTTCAAACACAGAATACTAAAACCAACTTTACAAAAAGATGTAGGGGCAGATTTAAAATTCCCATGCGCCGCCGGTGCATCACGTTGCGTGACGCACCGGTGGCACAGGCTGCTAAGGGATATTTACAAGCACAGGTGAAGTCACCCTGCGTGACTTAACCAGTGCTTGTTTTTATCATCCCTGTTCACGCAACACTTTGCGTGTTAGGAGAGGGACATGGGTGTTGCTGTGGGTGTTCCCACGCACCACCGATGTCCACTGAGGCATTTCCACGTTTACGAGAAATCGTAAACCTGGAAATGCGTCAATTTGCTGCGTCACCATAGGGGTGGAGTAGCCAAGCGATTTTGTTTTCCTCTTTCAATGCGTGCTGCATTTTACAGCACGCATTGAAAGAGGAAATGCCTTCAGTGATTCCTTTGTGCAGGAAGGGGCCCCTTCCTTCACAAAAGCAATCTACCCATGGCGGAGGCATCCTTGCACCATGGTGCAAGGATGCCTGCCCGGCGCATGTTTCTGCGCCAATGCAGGGAAGAGCACAGGAATGCAACATATCATTGTAGATATGTCGCATTCCTGTGCTCTGAAAGTGCTGCAGCGTGGCAGAGCCAAAGGGCTTGTGGTGCCATGCTGCGGCCCCCTAGTTTATCATCCTGAGTTCAGGCATACTAAATCCGAATTTCTACAGTGTTCCGTGGGTCAGTTAGGATTATAAGATGTTATAATCAAACTGCCTATTCTGGCCTATGGGGACAAGTAGCCTTGCAATAGTGAAAAACAATGGCTGTAATTCACTATTAGGACATGCCACACACACCAGGGCATTCCCAACCTTGTAATTACAATGCACCCTGCCCTTGGGCCTACCTTAGGATATGAAGAAAAGGGAAGGTTTAGGGACTGGCATGTGGGTGCACTTGCCAAGTCGAGATGGCAGTACTAGAATGCACACAGGCTCTACAATGGCAGGCCTGAGACACACTTTACAGGCTGCTTCTGTGGGTGGGACAGCCAGTGCTGCAAGCTCACCAGCAATATCTGATTTACAGGCCCTTGGCACACATGGTGCACTATACTAAGGTCTGATAAGTAAATCAAATAAGCCAATCATGGAGTCACTAATCAACACATCAATTTCTAATAGAGAGCATATGCACTTTAGCACTGATCAGCAGTGGTAAATAGCCTACAGTCACAAAACAGCCAACAACAGGTCAGAAAAAATACAGGACGAAGGAAAAAAGTTCAGGGAGGACCCTGCAAAAATGGCCAAGTCCAACACAATTCATTGAGTATGAGACGCATATAATGATACATGAGAATTATATAATGTAAAACTGTGTGTTAAAAACCTAAAGACCACAAAGGAAACTATAAAAGCATATATGACTTGAAACATAAGCCGTACATATATTGCTATTTGTTAGGTGAGAGTTGCTCAGTGCATAATTTTGAGAGAAGTGTGTTAAGCATAGAATGAATTTGTTTTAAAAATGGTATTTGGTTATGTTCTATTTTATTCACTGTTTTGTGTTTGATTATTGCAATGGTTTTAATAAACCCTTAGTCAAAATATTTTAGATGCTTTTAAAAGTGATTATAAAGTTTCGGCTGTTTGTCAGATTTTGTCATGTTATTTTGACATGGATCCTTTTTAGGTAGAGCCTCGACAGCGCTTGTGCTGGCTGTAAGACCATTTGTATCCTCTTCTATGGGCTCTGGGACATCCACTGATTGCCATTGGGGTTTTCTTGTGCCAATCCGAAATGCTTGCTTTCTATTGGTCCATTGCTCGCAATTGTCCCTCCTTTGGGTGTTTGTTTCAGCTGAGGCAATGTAACAAACATCGATGTTGTAAATATCGAAGTAAAAATATAGAATACAAGAATTTCGATTCCCTGTCTTTAAACAGGTAAGTACAAGAATATTGAATACAAAATATCGAAGAAAAAATATTGATGTACAGAATATCGACTTAAAAATATATTGACCATTAAATAAATATATTAAATATGATCACAATAAATGAAATGTAATATACATTTTAATTAAATATAACAAATAAACGTAATAACTAAAATATAAACGCACACATAAAAATGTATACATATACATACATTTACTTAAATATAATGTATTTACTATTATCTTTAGTTAATTTTTTGACTTTGATATATATAAAAATTAAATATATACATATACAATAATTTAAAATTAAGAAACAACACCACCGAAACTAGGAAAACGGTCACCCACGCCCTGGTCACGAGCCGACTGGACTACGGAAACACCCTCTACGCCGGTACTACCGCTAAACTCCAGAAAAAACTCCAACGAATTCAAAACACCTCAGCCAGGCTCATATTAGACATCCCACGTAAAGAACATATCTCTGGTCACCTGAAAAATCTCCACTGGCTTCCCGTCAATAAGAGGATCACCTTCCGGCTCCTAACCCACGCACACAAAGCACTCTACGAAATCGGACCAGAATGCCTCAACACACGACTGTCCTTCTACTCCCCCTCCCGCCAGCTACGATCATCCAACCAAGCCCTTGCCACTGTACCTCGCATCAACAAAACCACCATGGGAGGTAGATCCTTCTCCTACCTGGCAGCTAAAACCTGGAACTCCCTTCCCACTCACCTTCGCCTTACCCAGAATCACCTAGCATTCAGAAAGCAACTTAAAACTTGGATATTTGACAAGTAATTCCCCTCCCCTCCTCAAGCGCCTTGAGACCCTCTGGGTATGTAGAGCGCTATATAAATTCTCTGACTTGACTTCACTTGACTACAATGAATTCAAACATTTAACTGAAAAAAAAATGAAAAACATACATTTTGCAACACAATAAATACATAAGTAGGGAAAGTGCAGGATAACAGAGCGTTAAACATTACTTTTCCCACTCCAGTGAGTGCAACAGTAGGGAAAGTGCAGGACAGCGGATGAGCAAAAATGACTATTCCCACTCCAGTGAGTACAACAGTAGGAAATGAGCTGGATAGCGGATGAATATTAATTACTATTCCCACTCCAGTGAGTGCAACAGAAAGGAAAGTGCAGGATACCGGAGGGCTAAAAATTAGGATTCCCACTCCAGTGAGTGCAACAGTAGGGAAACTGCTGGATAGCAAAGGTGTAAAAATGACTATTCCCACTCCAGTGAGTGCAACAGTGGAGAAAGAGCTTGATGGCATGGGGTTAAAAATTACTATTCCCACTCCAGTGAGTGCAAAAGTAGCGAAAGTGCTGGATAGCAAAGGGGTAAACAATACTATTCCCACTCCAGTGAGTGATTATGTAGAGAAAATGCTGGATAGCTGAGGTGTAAAAATTACTATTCCAACTCCAGTGAGTGCAACAGTAGGGAAAGAGCTGGATGGCGGATAAGTAAAAATTACTATTCTCACTCTAGTGAGTGCAATAGTAGGGAAAGTGCTGGATGGCGGAGGAGCAAAAATTACTATTCCAACTCCAGTGAGTGCAACAGTAGGGAAAGTGCTGGATGGTGGAGGGGTAAAAATTACTATTCCCACTCCAGTTAGTGCAAAAGTAGGGAAAGTACTGGATAGCGGACGGGTAAAAAATACTATTCCCACTGCGGTGAGTGCAACAGTAGGGAAAGTGCTGGATAGCGGATGGGTGAAAATGACTATTCCCACTCGCGTGAGTGCAACAGTAGGGAAAGTGCAGGATGGCGAAGCGGTAAAAATTACTATTCCCACTTCAGTTAACGCAACAGTAGGGAAAGTGCAGGATAGCGGAGGGGTAAAAATTACTATTCCCCCTCCAGTGAGTGCAACAGTAGAGAAAGTGCTGGATAGCGGAGGGGTAAAAATTACTATTCCCACTTCAGTTAACGCAACAGTAGGGAAAGTGCAGGATAGCGGAGGGGTAAAAATTACTATTCCCCCTCCAGTGAGTGCAACAGTAGAGAAAGTGCTGGATAGCGGAGGGGTAAAAATTACTATTCCCACTTCAGTTAACGCAACAGTAGGGAAAGTGCTGGATAGCGGAGGGGTACAAATTACTATTCCCACTGCAGTGAGTGCAACAGTAGGGAAAGTGCTGGATAGCAGAGGAATACAAATTACTATTACCACTCCCAGTGAGTGCAACAGTAGGGAAAGTGCTGGATAGCAGAGGGGTAAAAAATACAATTACCACTCCAGTGAGTGCAACAGTAATGAAAGTGTTGGATAGCGGAGCACCAAAAATTAACAATAACATTTAAATATTTAAAAAAATATAAACAATATAGAAAACAAATAAACAATATTGTAAAAATAGCAGATATTATAAACATTAACATTAGATATATTAATTACATATATCAAAAAGAGGGAACTATTATCTAAAATAAATACATTTAGACACAATTTTTATTTAAAATAAGCAAATATTAACCAACATGTTTTTATAAAATTAAAACATATTTATTTAATTTCCTATCCCACAACACCACACCTATAAAAAAAAGTCAACATTTTCAAGTCAAGTCTAAGAATGCTTTTTACGAACGTTTTTGTCACAAAAGCGTAACATTTTCATTAATTTATTTCCATAATTAACATAATTATTATTAATTTCACAATTTAAAATTAATACAAAAAATTAATTAACATTGATTTTAAATGCATTCTTTAACACTGTAATATTCACAACACACACCTAAAATGAAATAAATACACAAATAGCATAATTAATTACTAATTAATTATTTTTAATGAATAAACTAATATTTATTAATACATTACTTCCCAACCTTCCCACCATTTTTGCCTATAAACACAATACATCTAGAAATTTTACATAATTAATTACCAATTAATTAATAAAAATTGATTAACAACTAATTATTAAATCATCAATTAAAAGCTAAATTACTTCCCACCTTACCCACCATTTTCACCTATAAACAGCACAAGACACACATAAAAATAATTACACAATTAACATAATTAATTGCCACTTACTAATTAAAATGATTTAACAACTAATTAATAAATCATCAATTAAAAACTAAATTACTTCCCACCATTGCCACCTATAAACAGCACAACAGACACATAAAACTAATTACACAATTAACATAATGAATTGCCAAATAATAATTAAAATTAATTAACAACTAATTCATACATAATCAATACAAAATGAATTTACACATTTAACACTATAACATCTCAATTCCACAATTATTATATAAATGAAAATGATTCTATACATTTTATATCATTAAATTACTTCCTACTCTATTCCCCTATAAACCCACAACCCGCTACATTACTAAAAACACAAAATTCAAATAAAAAAAAGAATAACTATTCAAAACATTTAATAAATGTTATATAATGAAATTACTTCCCACCCTATTCCCCTATAAGCCCACAACCTACTACGGAACAAAAAACGCAAAATTCAAATTTAATAACTACTAAAATTTTTACACATATAATAAAAATACAAACAAATCTTCTACAAAAAATGCATGCATCACACACATATAAAATATATACTATCATACATAACATTAATACAAAATCGAAATTTTTAACATCTATATTTTGCAAACGATTTCAAACACTTCGATTTTTTTTACATAGATATTACTTACCCAAAGTCGATATTCAGCGCCATGATATTTTTGCAACGATATTTAGGTAAGTCGATATCTAGTCTCTGCACCCAGGTGGGTCACAGCGTGGGCTGTTTCCCTTTGTGATGCGCAGCGTGAAAATTACTTACAGCTGTGGTCGGTATGAGGAAAGAAAGAGTTATGAACAGAGAGGGGGCAGAAATCTGGAGTCGCTTTCAATTATTTCAGATCTTGGCAGCGCTGTTTGTGATAATCGGAGAGGCAGTTTTTGGCACAGCTGTCCCCACTGGTTCAAACCTTTGCGGGCTGTCTTTAATCGTTTCAGTTTGAATGGAGGATGAAACCTTGACCTTATCATCTAGACAGTGGCACCGTTTCTTCCTATTTCAATTAGCAGAGGAAACAGTGGGCACCGAGCAGGGCACACGAGGCACTGCTGCTCTGAATATGTTCCCCAAAGGAGGTGAATAAATTAAACCAATTTTTAGGCATATTTTTGTTCCTCACAAAATGAGCATATTCATATTGATTACTATTGAGGATACTTGAATTACGTAAGAAAGGGACTGAGTAGTTGAAGAATTTTTAAATATGATTTTTTAGGGAGGATATGTGTTATTGACACTCGCACATTGCCATTCATCATTTGGTTTCATACGTTGTTTCTTCTCACACAGTGGGTGTTTCTATCTCCACTCTGAATGGAAATTCTTCGGCAAGGCAGGGTTGCGTGGCACATAATATTTTCATATTATAGAGCCAAATGATTACTGTGTGCCATGGGATAGGCACTGCACAAAAACAGAGGGGGATATTCTCAAGAACGTGCAAAAATCATCGCCAAAATCGGTTAACACGTTTCACATTGCTCTCTATCGTGGAAAAATAACTCGGTGTAACTGCCTATTCACAACACGGCAGTAACATGCAATAGTCTCCCAATAACGCATCAAATGTCCGTGATAAAGTCACCGGGGCAGCGATAAAAATTAAACCCCAACTTGAAAAAAGTTGCGATAGGCCCAACCACGATAAAAAAATCTGCAATAAGCTGCATCAATCCTGCAATTTACAAATGTCAGGTGGGAAAAATCACTATAAAAGTAGAAAAGAAAATACAAACAAAAGCAAAACAACTGCAAAGCACAATGGAGGTAAGCAGAGCAAGTAAAGAGGCAACCAGAACCCCACAAGCCCCCCGGAGGCCCAGGCCGGGACCTCGGGTCAGGGAAGGACCTGGACGAGAAGAAGAGGAAGACGCTGTTAAGTCATCAGGAAAACAGGATCCGGATAACGGAGGCAATAATAGAACACCCTCTAATACTGTATGTCACCTTAACTGTGTCATTGGCAACAAAAAATGGAATATGGCAGTCCTTCGTGAAAAAGGTGAATGCACTCGTGGTGCTGAAGAGGACAATGGAAGAGGTCAATAGGCGCTGGAATGATGTGAAGCGCAAAACCAAACAGAAACTTGGCAATAACCAGAAGGTAGCAATGCAGACTAGAGGTGGGAGTCCAGCGCCACAGGAGGAGCTGAATGAGATGGAGAAAATGGTGCCCACAGTCATCAGTGTGGAGACGGTGGCAGGAGTTGGGGGACCAGACACTGCTCAACATGACCTGACACAACAGCAACAGGGTGAGTAATGAACAGGGACTAGGGGAACAGGGGGAGATGGGCACAATGGCACACATGCACAATTAAGTATAGCACAGTGCAAACCCATAATGACACTGGACCATGTCTCTGATCACCTTGGCACACTGCAGCAGACCTAGATCAGCAAGTAGACCACTGTCGACTATGTGCCCAGAGGGGGCCTTTCCCACACACCACCAATCTCACAACCAACCCATGCACGTGTTAAACCCAGCAAAGCGGCGTGTCTGTCAGCAACACTGACAATGCAAGTGACACTGCATGACGAATAGCATTGCTGCAGTCAATATAACATGAAATGTGCACGCCATGACACTGAGGTGGCTGAGTGTGGACCACACCCATAAAGGAGCAGGCCACACTCTGACACATCCACGTGCACAAACAACCCCTGACGTCAACAACACATCTGTGGATAAACCATGCCCCAGATTCCCAACTCCCACCAAGCATCCAATGTACCCAAGTCTGCAGATGGCTGAATAGGTGCAGGTGGGGTTTGACCGCATGGCAGCCAAACTAGATGCCATATGTGGCTGTCTAAGTCCTGTCAGGGGCCACTGACAGTCCTTAACGGACACCCACAGGCTGCTCCATGCTCTCCAATGATCCATGGCTGAAATCCCTGGAGTCCTGACTCTGAGACAAGGACAACTGTCTAGTTAGAGTGGCTCCAGCGATGTCACCCAGGAGTTGGGACACATGCAGAGGATCATGGAGAACATGGAGTGGATGCAGGCGGAAAGAGCGACTGCCATGGCTGCACCCCAGTAAGAGGTAGCTGCATTCCTCAATGCCCTGCATACCCACATAATGGCATTGCTACAACAAGGCCTGGCGCGGATGAATGCTGCTGCTACCACTCCATCCACATATCCACTCGCTGAAGTGTCAGTGCCAGACAGTGCGGCAGACATTCCACCTCTGGCCCCTGAGGTGTCACTGCCACACAGTGCTGGAGACAGGATACCACCACCCACATATAAAGCACATGAAACAGCAGAGGGTGAAGATGTGGATGAATCTGCGGTATTGGTAAGAAGAAAGCTGCAGAATTCATCACCCTCCACTGTCCTCTGACACTCTCTGCAACACTCACTTTGGACCTCGACATGAACCGCAATATTCTGTTTGGTTATGAATGACACAGCAATCAAACTGCAGACTGAACTCTTCCTCTTCCGATAAACTTGTCATTCCCTAAGAGTCACAGGGTGCAATACTACTGATTGCGGTCCGGGTGGCGCCAACACTACAAAAGAGAAAGACGTATTAGTTACTTCCTTGTCCAGCCCAGGGCAGAACCACGCCCAGTGCCCTGTGGTCATTGTTCACACCCTTACGCTGGACTGGCACACGCAAGTTCAGCCCACTCCGCTTATGCTTACAGGGGGGGGGACAACTCTACATGCCCCAGTTCTTTCCTGTAGTGATCTGCTGATCACAGGTCTAGATGTCAGCATTCCACAGCCACTCCCTCACTGGTCGTTTACACCCACACCACACCCATCCAGCACTCGCATCACGGAACATGTGACCCTGCCAATAAAAAGGGCTGGGCGCACGTGCTCGATGCCATTTCCACTCTCTATCTGGGTGTATCCGTGTGGTTATTATGTATGTATGCATGAGGGGCTAGGGCCCTACAACATCACATTCCCCACTGCCAGAGGTGACAAGATGGCGTATACACCACGAGACTCAATCATAAAGGTTCCATGGCTTGCGTTGCACACACTTGGTGGCACTGGATACACTGCGGCTGGCACGGGCCTACCTTCACGGGATGTTGACTTTCGGTGCGCTGAGGTAGGGGCACCTTAAGTGCCAAGCGGGTGTGCAGCCTGCGATGATGCCCCATCCTGGCGGTCCAGACTAGTAAGGTTTTGTGTGAAGCCCCGCTGGTGGCAGCAGAGAGGGCCCTGGGGAATTGTGAGTGGTTCTATGATGTCCCACAATAGTTTGTCTTACAATGCATGGAAATAGCATTGACACATTTTTTTTTGCATACAAGGACCAACTGCATCTACAGGTCACGGTATATCGATGGGGGCAACTATGGCCCCCAGTTTGACCTGTATTTAAATGGGACAATTTGAAGCCAACTGCATGCATCACTCCTTGAATCTCTTCCAGACCAACATTGGTCTCTGGAAGAGATTCATAGATGACATCCTGTGTATCTGGACTGGTGAGGAAGAAGATCTCAAAACCTTCCTCAACTGGATCAACAACTTGGATCCTTGTTTGAAATTTACATGGTCCTTTACTAAGAACACAGTTGTTTTCCTTGATCTAGACATCCATGCACAAAATCACAGATTGGTGACTAATGTACACCAGAAGCCCACTGACATGAACTCTCTCCTGCACTACAGATCATACCACCCCGTGCACTAAGTGACAACTTGCCGGTTGGACAGTTTCTGCAATATCGCAGAAACTGTTCCAATGTCAATAAGTTCGCTGAACAATCTGAGGGACTAGCCAGCAAATTAGAACAGAGGGCGTATCCCCCCAAAGCTATCCGACAGGCCAGGAAGAGGGCATTGAATACCCACAGGGCTGCCCTGTTGGAGAGGAACAAACATGAAAAAAATGAGTGCATACCTGTGATCACCACTTTTGATCCTCTGTCCACCAAAATTCGGGGAATAATTAGAAAACATTGGCACATACTCAACACAGCCAATATGAGAATGCGACCGCCCAGATTTGCATTCAAGCGGTCTTTCAATCTACGGGATAAACTGGTCTACACTCGCCCCATAGTTAACATAAGGGAAACAGGGATACCGCCCAGACATTTTCCCTGTGGGGGTTGTTCGGTGTGTGATTTGACAGCACCTGCGACCGATGTACCACTGGCTAATGTGAAGATCTGGCATCTCAACAAATTTAGCAATTGTAACACTGATAATGTCATCTACAGGCTTACCTGTCCTTGTGGTCTCCAATATATCGGTTTGACCACACGCAAGGTCAAAGTGAGAATACAGGAGCATATCAGCACACTTAAAGCTAGCAAACTGACAACCAAGTTGGTTCAACATTTCAAGGAGCAGAAACACCCCCACAAAAATCTGAAATGGGTTGTACTAGAAAAAGTGGTGGGAGACAGACATAACATGGAACTAAGACTGGCTACAAAGGAGGAGCGATGGATATACCAAGAAGGAGTAGATCGTTGGGGATTGTGTGGAATAAGGTTGGCACATAAAGGAAGATGCATATAGGCCACCTATGCACCCCACACCAACATCTGAGCTATGTACACTTTAATAGTTAATAATAGATACATACTAGTGCTTACCTGTAAGACACTCTGCGGTTCATTTTCAGAATAAGTAAGAGATCACACACTACACAGTACATCAAAATCTTTCAAGGGGTAGAAGTAGTAATCTTTTATCCTGGGGTAACTGCTCTGTACTATTTAAAATGTTGGGATGTCACAGCTTCCAGCATGCCTGACAATAGAGATGATAGAAACTCTTTCTCAAGAAACTTGTTAAGCATCATTGCCTGAATAAGTTTTAATATATAGAAACTTATAATTATGCCAGCATTACTCAGCCTCTCTCGTGTCACTGATGGTAGGCGATGTCCGTACCCGCCAGCACTAATGGTTATTAGTTGTAAAAAACTACGGTGCATTTTAATGTGTGTATCAGCCAGAATCACAAGAGAGTCTAATTTGAACGTCTTTGGAGTGTCAGTAAAAAATAAAAAATAAAAAATGAGCCATTGAGGATTATAGGATTATTATATTAATCCCCCGCGAGTGTCTCCAACGGTGTATTATTATTTGTTTATGACCACTTCCAGACACTGGATACACATAAGGAGAGTAGAAATCCCGCATTGTGCAGGGGGTGTTAATATGGTGCCTGCTGTAGGCCCTACTCTCAGAGCCACTATGAGGCTGTGAACAAGCGGGGAAGTCCCGCAAGAGTTGGCAATCAGAAGCCAGACGAGCCTCTATAAAAGGAGGTGATTCACCGGGTAATCTGAGGAGGATGTTGACGAGACACGCACTCATACCACCGGTAAGGAGTAGAGGGGGAAGTGCCGCCAGTCGGTGCACGCGTGCCATGCAATTGGGGGCTTTAGCATACCACTATCCTTCCGCTGCCTTATATACACGAGAGCGTGTAGGGAAGGGTATTTTCTTCCTTCGTGGAGCGGCGAGGTATTAAACAGAACCGAGCCTCACTTAGATATACAGTTTTATTGATAACGCATAGCAGCCGAGACCTGTGGTGTAAGCCACGCTGTTACTAATGCAATACATAGTACCATTATAAGACATTGCCTCTGTAAAATATGCACATTAAAACTATTGAGTCATATGTAGCAGTATGAAAGTGCATACAATTAACAGGCAAAAGCTGAAAAGGAAGGCACAATAGATCACAGGTTCAAGTTGTGCACATTTTCATTGACAGGCTGACAATAAGCAGCACGGAGATAGCGACCATATGAGTGACAACGAAGGGGGGCACCGGTATGCCATTGTCGGGTATCCTAACGGTAAACCATTGTTATGTTATAAGTGTTTTGTATCGCGCACAATTACTCAAGAGTATCCTGGCGCGCGAAGTTACCAAATCCTGGCAAGACACAAGGAGTTTAAGCGGGAAAGTTAAAGAAGAAGGTTTTGAGTTGTTTTTGGAATAACCTAAAATCGTGACTGTTATGTGAATGCAGGGGAAAGAAATTCCATGCTTTTGCAGTTTTCACAGAAAGGGACTGACCACCAAGCCGCATTCTTCGAAATCTAGGAGTCACCATCCGGCATTGTGAGGCTGAGCGCAGCGCCATGCTTGGAGTGTAGAATGCAAAATGCTTCGTCAGGTACAGTGGACCCAGGCCTTGCAGGGCTCTGTGGGCCAGAGTAAGAGCTTTGAATTGCACTCTATATGTCACAGGGAGCCAGTGCAGATCGCGAAGGTGCTGTCTTACGCTTGACCTTCTGGAAATGTTAAACAGAAGTCTGGCTGCAGCATTCTGTATGGTCTGCAGTTTTTTTACCAGATAGCCCGGGATGCTAAGGTATAGAGCGTTAGCGTAGTCAATGCGGTAGAGGATAAGCGCTCGGGCGACTATCTCCTTAGCAGGGCTGGGGAGCACAGGAAAGAATCGTCTTAGAGCCAAAACACACTCCAGTGAGTTTCTTAATTTGTGTTGAAAAGCAAAGGTCTTCTCTAAACCATATCCCCAAGTTCTTAACTGGGGTACCCGCAGAGTTTGGTTGGGGAAAGTCAGGAGGCCACAAAGATTTTCTAAATGCAGGGAGGAACTGTCCATACAAGAGGACCTCCAACTTATCCTCATTGCACTTCAGTTGGGCGCGTGCAAGCCATTTAAACACCGACGAAAGACAACTCTGGGCCCCTTCGGTCTACAAATCAGAGTCTTTCCAGGTGAAAAGCAGCTGAGTGCCATCAGCGTAGGTGGGAAACAACCTTTACAACGCAACTTTTACAACGCACTACCATTACAACAAAACTTTTACAACGCAACATCCATTACAATGCATACCATTACAACGTAACCATTACAACGCATGACACTACAACGCATACCACTATAACGCATGTCATTACAACGCAGTCATGACAACGCATACCATTACAACACATACCATTACAAAGCATAGTACCCTGACACTATCCAACATTTACCTTACTGTTGCACCCCCTGGAGTTAGAATAGTATTTTTTACCCCTACACTATCCAACACTTACCCTACTGTTGCACCCCCTGGAGTTAGAATAGTAGTTTTTATCCCTACACTTTCCAACACTTACCCTACTGTTGCACCCCCCAGGAGTTAGAATAGTAATTTTTACCCCTACACTATCCAATACTTACCATACATGCAATGTAATGGTATGCGTTGTAATGGTATGCGTTGTAAAGGTAGTATGTGTTGTAATGGAATACGTTGTAAAGGTAGTTTTAAAAGATTTGTTGTAATGGCATGCGTTGTAATGGATTGCGTTGTAATGGATGTTGAGTTGTAAAAAATGCGTTGTAATGGTGTGCGTTGTAAAAGTATGCGTTGTGATGTCCTACAACTGCGTAGGCTATTATCTTTGCTCCTAGCGCCTCCGCCAGATAGATCAAGGGAGTCAGATAAATATTAAAGAGCAGAGGGTTTAGAATGGAGCCCTGGGCACTCCCGTAGCTACTTTCCTGGCAGCCGATGAAAAGGGTGGCATCCAGACCAACTGAGAGCGTTCTTCCAGAAAAGATTTCAGCCAGTCCCAAGCTGGGCCGACAATGCCAATGTCAGAGAGCCGTGTGAGGAGTAGTTGGTGGGTCACCGTACCGAAGGCGGCAGAGAGATCGAGAAGCACCAAGGCTGCTCTGCCACCTGCGTCCAGACATTCCCTAATCGCCTCAGCCATTTCCACCAGACCCGTCTCTGTGCTATATGATGCCCGGAAGCCAGAATGCGCCGGCTGTAAAACACCGGATGCTTCCACATATGCCTCGAGCTGACAAAAGACCACTTTTTCGCAGACCTTGGACAAAGCCGGTAGGAGAGAAATAGGGCGATAGCTAGTGGATTTGAGCAGATCCAAGGAGGACTTTTTTAAAAGTGGCAAGAGATTGGCCTGTTTCCAAGTCAGAGGAACAGTGGCAGTCTGTAAGGAAAGATTAATAATAGAGGTAACCTCAGGACAGACCACCTCGGCCACTGCTGCCAAAACTCTGGCTGGGCAGGGATCAGTTGGGGAACCCGATTTAAGAGAACCAAGAATGGCCAATATATCTAATTCAGCTATAGGCATAAACTTCTTTTGTCAATAAAAAAGGAAGACAAATCCTCAAACCATTGAGATGACGTTGGAAGGGGTAGTTGTTCGGCGCAAGGAGTAAAAAAGTTTCTAACAATGGAGAAGATCTCCTTACTGTTGTTGTTGGCCTTGGCGATCCGCTCTGCGTAGAAGATACTCTTTGCCTCCTTAATGGATGCGTAGTAATTGCTCTGGGCTTCACAAATTTGACCAGGGGGCAGTATTCGCGACGCCATCCGAGTTCAAGTTTTTTGCAACCCAATTTACGGACCCTAAGAGAGTCCGAGTACCAAGGTTTAGATGGGGATTGTCTCGTACGTTTGTTTAATCGAAATTTGGAGGCAACATCAGTCTCCTGGCTAATCCAGGAGGTGAAGCTCTCAACCGCTCCTCCAAGACCCGAGACTGCCGGCGGGCGAGAAAGTAGGAGGGCCTAAGAAAAGGCTGGGATATCAATCTTCCGAGTTGGCTTACTTTGGCCCGTACCTGATGGATCCATAAAATTCCCTATAGACCAGAAGAACCGGATCAGATAATGATCGGACCAGGTGACCTCGAGGGGCTCACTGGCAGAGAGGGCAAAGTTGGAGCATACTAAATCCAACATATGACCACCCTTGTGGGAAGGAGACTTGATCCACTGGGTCAGCTGTGCCAGATCAAGCAAATCCATACGTTCTCCTGATTCAGGTGCCTCCGGGCAGTCTAGATGAATATTAAAGTCACCCATGAGGAGGAAACATGTAGAGCGAAGGGCACAGGAAACAATAACATCGTCCAAGGATTTCAGGAAGGGTCCAGAGGGACCAGGTGGGCGGTAAACTAGAATGCCGCCCAGTATGTAATGGGGGGACATAGCAATAGAAAAGTCCAGGCCCTCCCCATCCACTAGCCCCATGGAAGGCTCACTCGAGAAAGCCCATATGTCCCTGAACACCACCGCAATCCCACCACCACTGGGGCACAGTGATCGTTCATCCAGGTTTCCATTATTAAAAGAATATCTAAGTTGCCATTCGAAAGGAGCTTGTGGATGTCTGGGGCATGTTTCACCATAGAGCGAGAGTTAATAAGTGCAGCTCTTATCCTGTTGTCCCTCACCACACAGCGAGCAGAGGCTATCGGTTTAATATGAGAGCAGAATTGGCAAGTGGGACAAGTCCTATAACGACTAAGGGGGACAGCCCACTGACCCCCCCTTACACTTGTTGTTATCGAGCACTAGGACTTCCCTACGATTGTAGGACCTCCAGCCAGCCTGGGGCTCCCAGGAATGACGGGTGCCGAGACAGGCGCTAGGCGCTCCCGGGACGCGGAGGGGCGCAGACGTACTTTCCTTTGGCGGCCTTCGGCGTGCCAGCCGCGCGCCCGCTGCGCGCGTCCGCTGCACGCTCGCTCCAATCTCATCATTTATCCAATGAGGGAACCAACTGGGAGTCAGGTGAGAGAGCAGCGAAAGCCTGGACTGCTCATCTTGACTCAGCCAAGATGGTGGGTCTGCACCACGGAGCTAGGATCGACCTCCGGGAACCACTGCAAGCCACAGGTGAGAGCAATCAAAAATGGGTCACAATCGCGCTGGGTGCCTCTTGTATTCCTACACACCCTCTTAGCTTTGTTGCCGCTTTTGCTCGCGTTGAACTCCGTTGCGCGCCGCTCGTTCGACTTGGGGGTCGGGAGCACCGGACTTAGGTGTGTTGCCTCCTCGCCATCCAAGACCGAGCCACAACTCCCAAAGCAGTAACACCCTAAAAGACCTATGCATCAAACACCACCTAGCAGACCCATGGAGGCTACAACACCCAACAGCGCGAGAGTACACATTCTACTCGAACCGCACAATTCCTACAGCAGGATTGATTATATACTGATGTCCAATAACCACACACATCTAATTGACAGCACGGAGATAGCCCCAATAACAATCTCCGACCACACGCACATATCCCTCGATCTAAATGGCAAACATAATGACAACCCGACGAGGAGATGGAGACTGAATGACGACATCCTGCAGAACAAAGAGAATGTTAAAGAAATAGAGAGGGCACTTAAAGACTACCTCGAACATAATGACAACGGCGAGGTAGGGAAAGGCACCATCTGGGACGCACTCAAACCAACACTAAGAGGCAAACTGATAAACATCAAATCAAGAATGAACAGAAGCAGGAACAAGAAAATTTCAGAGATAGAAGATGAAATAGCAGCACTGGAAAGAGGCCACTGCGCAAACCTAGCGGACAAGAACACTCTGACCAAGCTCACAAAATAAAATACGAACTGAACTGAACAAAAATGGGTCACAATCATTTATTAAAAACACTTTACAGATCAGGGCTAAATCCAAGAAGTAAAATTTAAAAAGTAATAAGTGCCAGCGAGGTTAGGGGTTTAATGAGAGCAGAACTAAAATTCAAAAGTCTGTCAAAAACGCTATACTATCTCTCGGCTCACGCCTCAGGAGATGTAACTACACATGTTCAGGACTACACCAGTGTAGGGGGACCAATGACCATGCAGTGGTCATTTTTTAAGGTTGTGCTCATTATATGTTGTCTGTGTCTATTGATTCTGTTCTGCAGGTTACATACAAATGAAGAACGAGCAGTGTGATGAATATTTGACCCTCGTCCTGACGAAATTGCAAAAATCCATAGGCATTGAAACATGTTGACCTCTAAGGAGTTAGAAGACAACACAGTGTCTTTTTAACTCGTTGGCTGCGGCAGTTACGGCCCCGCACACTCATTAATTCTGCCGCGCAGGCGTGGAATTGCTGCAGCTTGGGCGGGGCAGCCGCGCCATGACAGAACCACTCCGTCATTAGCACAGCATGCCCGTGGTTCATGACGGAGTGGTTCCGTCACAAGCACGGAACGGATCAGGTGAGCAGCACCATGGCAGGAATAAAGAGGTATAGCTAGTTGTGATGTAGCTCTGTTTTGATTATAAATGAGGCACACCTCATTTTGGGGTCAGTACACAGTTGTATTAGAGACATACTTTTCTTCAGCACCAGTTATTTTGGCAGCGGTGCACACATTTTTCTTCTTTCACCACCACTGCATTTTTTTTTCTTGTTATTTTTCTGATGTGGAAGTGCTGATGATGAGAACCAGAGTCCCCAGGTGTGAACCTACCAGCAGACCTCCATGGTTTTGCTTCCGTGAGGCACTCCACGTCTTTTCCCCACATTTTTTCACATTTGGTCATACTTGTGGTGATTTCCTTCTGCTTGCGTATTTATTCATTACACCACATAACAGGATGTATGTCAAGGGAACAGAACATTTTTTTTAACTGAACAGGGATTCAAGTAAAGGGACAAGTAAATAGATTAATTGCCCTAGTAGCACGCTTAAGAGAAGGTCCCCCAATAGATACTGTAATCCACACAGAACTGTTCTAAAATAGTGTTGGGTCACTCAGTTGTGTTGAAGGATTTGTGTGAGCCTGTGGACCGCAGTGTAGACCTGAGCCAGCAGGCAGCGCGGGCCTACCGCCATGTGGCCTTGCCTCACGGTTCACAGAGTTGGTGGCACCTAAAGAGCTGAGCGGGTGTGCAGCTTGCAATGATGCCGTGTGCACTGATATGATCTCTGCCATTGCCAAATTCAGACCCAGAATCAAGTGTGTGACATGGTGGCCTGCAGTACGGGGCTGCATGATGTGGAGTCTGTCAAGGTCACGGGCCCCGGGCTTGGAACTTGTACCGGCACGTGGTGGGCCCTCTTGGAGACATGCTGTGGCGGAAGGTGAGCAGTGAGGCCTGGGTGTGCAGGGGCGGGCAATCACCGCTGGGCGGCGGGAGGGACTGGGGTGCAGCAGCCTGTGTGTGCAGGGTCGGGCAAGTGATGATGGCGTGTGCATTTGTATGAACTCTGCTATTCATGAATCTTGACTCTGTTTCAACTAAGGTGACTGGGTGGACAGCAGTGTATACAGCACGTGGTTGGAGACACACCGGTGGCAGCAAGTGAGCAGTGAGGCCTGGGTCCACAGTGTCAGCACTCTCTCTCCCTCTCCCTCTCTTCCTTTCACTGTCTCTCTCTTGCTCTCTTTCTCTCTCCCTCTCTCCCTCTCTTCCTTTCTCTCTCTCCCTTTCACTCTCTCTCCCCCTCTCTCTCTGTCTGTTGATATGCACATGACACACCTTCTTATCTTGAATTTTGTCCTGCAGACTGTGACTTACCCGCCATGACAAATAGTTGTTTTGAGTTTAATTTGAATAAAATGATTTGTTTGGAAATTCAAAGATGACTAAATGATTCTCCTTTTTCTGACCACACATGAATGTTAATTGTTGTACTTGTGGCTGGTCATTGAGAATGTTGCGAAGTGGTGTTTTCATGGCTTTTTGCACGGGAACGCCTACTCTGCATCACATTAGTATTAGTTGCCGGGGTCATCTGTGGCAATGTTTTTTTAGGCTGCTATCACTGGAAAACTGGTGATATCGGCTGTTAGCACCAGTTTGTGAATACAGAGATATATTTATTGCTATTTTGGCTGAGATAAAGTGCCGCTAAGTTGGCGATAAGTCCTTGAGACTATGCCCCATAGATGTTTGTCATAAAAAGTTTGCGCCTTTAGTCTCTGTGTTACAGACCCTGTTACTGGTTTCACCATGGCATGCCTCTGGGTCAAAAAGTAGCAGGGAGTATTGTTAAAGGATGGCTTTTGTCTTAAAAATGGAAGCAGCAGGCAGAGTGTGCTTTACATACATCCAGGTCCCACGCTCTGCACAGCAATACATGTAGCATTCCTGGTGTCAGTATAAGGGTAGTTAGAATTACAGTGTGCAGAATGCCTTTGTTTTGGATTCTCAAGAAGATTTTTTCAAAAAACCATTTATTATTTTGAAATGTGTCATCTTTCGGAAAACCTGAAGCCCTTATCAGTATCTAGATATTTCTCCACCACATATTGTTTGCGAGCGTGAGTATAGGTGATTATAGCATCTTGTTGCCACAACGAAGCAGTGCAGCATTGTCTCAGAATGGAGTGTCCAAAGGAATACACAAGCTCCAATATGTCCTAATGGATATTTCAGAGGTGACCCACAGAGCAGCAGTCAGCCCAATTACGTCAATCATTTTCGATTGACCTTCTGCAGCGCTGACACACTTGCTTCTTTAATTGGGTGGTTTATAAAGCGCCTTGTGCCATTGCATAGCCACTTTAGAGCACTGAAAAATAAATCCCAGAACACAACATGGTGGAGTCAAGCCTAATGAGAGTTTGAGTTTCCATAGTAGGCCTGCATGCAAATAAATGAGTAGGCAAATCCAAGTGTTTATTTTTACTAATATTGGTGAGGGCGCTTGCGTTGTACATTACAATGCTTGGGTGCTCTCCTGGGCCTTTTTAGTTATTATTACTATTCATTTTAATTTAGTAGTGTTAGTCCCCCATCTTATCCTGCTTTTCTGTGCATCCCAGTATCTTCTCTGTAAAGCTTCAAAGCGCTAACTGCTTAGAAGCAGCTGCACATTATAAAGGTCTATAGAGCATCTGAATGCAGGATTTCTTAAGTCAATTGAAAGTCTGTTCTAGTAACATTACTTGAACGACATTAATTGACTCTATATCATAAAGGTTTGAAGTAGTGCAAAAAACATAGCTTATGCTTCACAGTTTACATAAATGAGGGACTGGAAAAAACAATATTTGGAGTTGAACTGTATAATTGACCAGAATGATGATAATTTATACCTGCTATTTAGCTCCATTTTAGATATGAAAGGGTGTGTCTTTTAGTCCTGTTTCGTTCTGCACAAGACAATGCAGTATCGAGGAAACAACAATGACAGTATTTTGTGTATTTCCCAAAAATAGCATACATTTGTGTACTTTATGCAATCCACGCCTCTTTGGTCAAAACAAAGGGTTTGTACTTGTGTGTAAAATGTAACACGCTGAAATTGTCCTATGTATCTGCGTGTGCATAAGAAGCAGAGCAAGCATACCTTTCACCACCTTTCAAAGGTGAAAGATTTGAGGCAAAATCAGTTGCTTACATTTCTGATTAGATAGTCGCCAACATTTCTTTGGCCCTATCTGCTAAAAGTAAAAGATATTACAAAATATATTGAATATGTATTTGTACAAACTCAATGATTACATAGTGCGGCACCAACTGCAGGCGCGAGGCCTGCTGTATCCACTTCTATGGGCTTTGGACACACCCTCGCTGCCCATTGGTTAAAATGTGTGTCCTTCTGAAATGCTTTCTTCTGCATGGTTTTTTGTGTGTAAATGTCCCACCTTCTCTTGTATTACTCCTCCCCTGGAGTACTGGCCTACACAGTATCCATTCCATTATGGCTTTATACTTTATGTTTGCGTAGCCTTTGCAGCTTGTATGTTGACTTTGTAAACACGGCGGCCGCCTGCCTTTCTTTTCTATTTATTCATTTTGTAACATTTGTGGCACACCGTACATGTTTAAAGCTAAAGCGTGACCTGAACTGAGGTTTTGTAACGTCCAGCCTAGCTGTACAATAGAACGCAATTGGGACTGACCATGTTGTAACATTATCATATCCTGTTCTATTATATCAATAGCAGATGATACAATGCTGTCCAGTGAATAGATTCTGGAGGACAGAGTCGTTAACCCATTGTCCACTACAGAAAGTGTTTTCTCCAAATTAATACGATCAATTTCTCGTATTTTTTCTGCAGTTTCGATTTGATTTTAATTTAAAAGCTTCATTTTAGCTGCGTATATACCGGCGTATATGAAATGTTTTTGATGCTGTTTGCGAGGTCCCAGTATGAAATCTCGCAAGTCAGCACCGTCTTTAACCCCTTCGCTGCTCATGACGAGCTCAGCTCGTCATGAGGCACAGTGGAGCTGTGCTTATGACGAGCTGAGCTCGTCATGACCAATGGGGTTCGACGAGGCTCAGCACAGGAGGGGAAAACCATTAGCAGCCAAGGTGTTAAGTAAAGTTAAGTGTTGCTTAATTTCGGGAAGTGTGGATCTCTGTAGCCAGTCGAGGCATAGTTTTCCTACATTGTATGTTGTAACTATCCCTGGATGTTGTCTCTGGGAATATCTTGGGTCTTGCCTGTACTGTTTGAACCGCTGTATTTTGTTCAGTAATCTATCATTACAGTTATTAGTGTCTGTGGGCCAGATCAACCATTTTTTCCAATCAGGAAGTGTTCTGTTTTGTTTTAAAATATAGGCCACGTCTAACCCCTCATCTGTAGTGGTGTTTCTATCAGGCATTGGCTTTGGTATAGACTGGTTGTTTAAACCTTTTTCTTGGCTAAAGCAAGACAGGAGGTTTGCTGAATTGTGTCATTCAGGAACATTATTTGCTCTGGGATCATGCAGGCTCTGAACAATGCTTCTAAACCTTGTACCTGCCATTCTTTTGTAATCAGGTGGTTTTTGTCTCAATGTTGTTTTTCCAAAATTCAAAACCAAATGTAGACATTTTTTCATAAAATTTCTCAGAATAAATCAGTTTAGTATTTATCAACATGTTTTTCACTCCTGTCTTATTTAACATTTTGAAATAGAATGTTTCAGGATCAGTGACATTAAACCCCGAGAAGTATGGGAATTTCTCATAACATGTTTTTGAGCTGCCTTTTGGCAAAGTCACTTAAAGAAATCTTAAATTGGTGTGGATGTTTCAAGAGCTCAACCGGGCCATCCATTTCATAGTCAGTTTTGTCCCATGCTATACCACCAGGTATAGGGATTGCTGTGATGTTCACTGATGACAGTTCTCTTTTTTCGATGTGTGATGATCTATGTGGTTTCAGGACCAAGTTGATGTTCTGACTTGCTGTGTCCAATGTACTATATTTTCCATCAATAAATCTACCCAAACTTAAAACCAAGATGAGCCATAGAAGGAGGAAAAGTACGCCTAACACAATCCATAATTTAATCGATTGTGAAGTTAGATATGCTTCTCTGAGTTGATGAAAGAGTTCTGTGATTTTTTTCTTTGAATGTTTTTGTTGCTGGCTTGTCTCCATGTTCACTTGGATCATCGGAAAAGTCATCAAAGTTGATAAAGTAGCCAGATGCAGTTCTGTCAATTGGTGGAATTGCTTCTGGATTTCCATTGATCTTTGCATTTTCTTTTGTTACATTTATATAGTCCAAGGCTACATCGTTGTAGACTAGTGTTTCTTGATGAATTATTGCAATTTGGGTTTCAAGAGGCACAGGTTCCATGGCTTTGTTGCATAGTCCTTTTTTAATTACTGCAGGTTTGTCAAATGTGAGTAGTCTCTCAGTTTGAGCCTCTTGGATTGTAGCAAGATTTGGTCTTCTGCTATTTCTTGGGAGTCCACTGGGCCTACTACTTATTATTGGCCACATGGTTGTGGTTTCACCAGGTCGATTGATACAACTCGGTCTTCCTTTTTTCCAGCAAGGGGCGGTAGTACAACTGATCCTGTTCCGCTGACAGCTACTTCTTTTCTGTAAGAAGGCCCAAATTCCTTCTTCACCGCGATCTTTCCTCTGACCAGATCCCCAATCTTTGGAATCCAGACAGGTCTTGCTGGGACAGGTGGTTTTTCTTCAGTGGTAGTTGGCTTTAGCTTTTCGTTACTCACACTTTTTCGTGTTTCATTTAAGTCCTGTAAAACAGCCAAACGATCTTTGATTTTAAAGGCTTTTTGTTGCACCACTGAAGTCTGACAATCCAAGTCCTGAATGATCATTCTAGTACCAAATAAAAGTTTGTATGGACTGATACCTCCTAGAGGATTTCTTGGCATATTATTAAGACTACGTTGGACACTTATTAGATGTTTGACCCACCCGTCATCTGAACCTAATACCCTCGATGTTATAGATTGCTTTATGTCCCGTTTTTTTCTCTCCACTACCGCATTTCCCTCAGAATGAAATGGACTAGAATGCCGCAATGCAATGCCCATGCTGGCCATGGCCTCCTTGTAAGCCCGAGAGCTAAACGCAGGACCCTGGTCAGAATGTAGCATGCCAATTGCGTATGTGTCGAAAAAGACTCGCCAATCTTTTATAACAGTTCTGGCGTCAGCCGAGCGCTGGGAGTCTCATCTAAATGAATCTTGTCTTAATATTTATGGAACCGCATTTTTCCGTCTGGATGTTTGCGCATAGATAGCCTGATGCTGTCTAATAGTGGTGTCTGGGCTGGTGTCTGGTCCGGTTCACAACTGCGATCTCTGTTGCAGTCCTGACAATTCATTGCAAATGTATAATTTTCTACACTCATCCCCAGCCACCAGTAGTGTGACTGTAATTCTATTAGAGATTTCAGGATCTCTTGGTGCCTCAGACCCAATCCCATGTGTGCTTCCTGTATCAAGAAGACTCTCCGGTTCGTGTTTGGAATTACTCTATTCCCCACTCCGCGGATTTGAGCAAACGGAACGGAGTTCGCATCAATTATGTATGTATTGCCGAGTGGATAGTTTAGAGGTAACACCGCATAATTGCCTTCCATTGAGGCTTTTACTGCAAGCAGCGTTTCGCCATCTATTTCTTTTTTTGTACGCTTTTTTGTAGCTACGGAACCCGAGTGATCACCTGGAACTGTGGCTCTGTCAGCCAATGAATTCCCTGCAACGTGAACGCCATCACGTTGAATACTCTGCCTATGTATCACGTGAGTCTTTCGTAGTTCCTTCTGCAAAAGAACTACTTGTTCCCATAGTTTTTTATGCTTTATTGTGGCACCTGTCTCATCTTTGTAACCGTTTTTTATCCAGGTCTGCATGGAATTATTGTAAGATCGCACACAGTATTGCGAATCGCACACTATTAGTGTCGGGAAGTCCCGATCAGCATTTTCAAGCGCCATCTTTAGAGATCGTATTTCAGCTCACTGAGCTGTACAGTTTCTGAGAGATTCAGTTTTAGTGACCATCGGTCTGAATTTACCTAAGCGCCAGCGACCTTTAACAATCTTACACGCAGCATTGCAAATCTGTTTTTCCACAACGTAGTGTTGTGCAAATCTGTCCGTGTAGATTACACAGGTGTACTGTTCGAGAGGCAGAATTTCGTTCGGCAGAGGCCATTCATTTTCGTATTCCAGATATTCTAGTTTTTTTCATTTTCGGGTCGAATGCGTGTGTCACGTCTTCTGTAGCAAGCAAATTTTCACATTGTATCCATTTTGGATCTAGAGCTTAGCATTAGGATTACCTGGTATTGTTACCGCCTCAAGGGCTGATACTGCTGTTAAAACTGATATCCTTTTTCCTTGGGCTAGGGCTCTTTCTTTTGCTACAGCAGTTTGAACCGCAGTTAGAATTTTTTCAGTTGAACTGAATTTCATTTCAGCTTGTGTGTACAAATGTGATTTGTAAGCTATTGGTACCGTTCCTCCCTCATTAGAGGTCAGGTATGTGAATCCTCATCTTCCTGGGATCACTCGGATTACAAGGTTGCATTTGTTTGCGCGTGTTTGCAGTTTTGTTTTAGTTAACATGTCTGTCTGTAATGATCTTTAAATTTCTGTTTGTTTTTAAGTCCAATTAATTGGTTTAAAATCAGGTTTTATTAGTTCGTAGAGAGGTTTAACCCTCTCTGCATAATTTAGAATGTATGTTCTTCCGAAATTCAGGAAACCCAGTATTGATTGTAAGTTCTTCAGCGTTTTTGGAGCTTGGAGTACTGCACACTTCTCTAAGAAGTTGTCTGCTAGGCTTTTGCCTTCACTTGATAATTCATATCCTAAAAATAGGACAGTTAGATGGGCAATTCGTGATTTTTTAAAGTTACATTTATACCCTTCAGATTCGAACCCAAGTATTATGGTGTTCACTCTTTTCAAGTGAGTCTCCAAGTCATCGTCTGTAAGATAGATGTCATCGACATAGGATAATGCCTCATCATCATACATTTGTAGTTACTCTGTTACCCTGGCTGAAAATAATCCTGGGCTGTTCTTGAATCTCTGTGGGAGACGACAAAATTGTTTTTGGGTCCCCATGCTGGAGAAAGCGGTCAATTATCTGCTTTCAGGTGCTATGTTTTGACAGAAGAAACCATTTGAAATATCTAATGTCGTTTTATATTTTTGTGAACAATATTATTCATTAGTGATGCACTATGTGAGTTTTGTACTGCAAAAGTTTTAGAGCAGGAGTTTAGATGTCTGTAGTCCAAAACTAGACGATATGAATCGTCTGGATTGGAGACAGGAAACAAAGGATTGTTAATTTGTGAGGTGCATGTTTCAATTACCCCTTGATATTCAAGTTGATCTAAAATTTCTTTTACTTGTTTTTTATCTTCTTGCTTAACAGGGTACTGCCTCTGTGCAGTAGGTTGATTTTTTAACTGGATTTTATGGTGAGGAGAATCCTCATCCCATTCTACATGATTTTTATATAATGCAGGGGCTTGGGCCACTGCCCATTTTCTAGCAAATATGTATTTTTTTTATGAATTGGAAGGTGATTTGAGAAGGCAGGCATAATGATTTCTTCGCCATGTGGGCACTCCCTGACAAACTCTGGTGGCCAGTCTTTCTCTGCTAGAAGGATATGATAGCCTTTAGATAGATTCTCCCAAAAGAGACCTTTTATTTTCCTAGTTTTATCTCCGTCTATACGTAATGTTATTTCATATAGTTTATGGGGCACGCTCACTCGGGTGTCTGCAGTTTCCACTTGAATGTATTCATTCGTGTCCACTGTCTCCAGAAGATTCATCAGGATCTTGCGAGCTATGCTCACTTCTGCTGCGCTGTCTAGCATTGTCTGGGCCCACTCTCCGTTTTTCAGTTATGTCCTCAGGATTCTCGGCATGTTTTATTTTAATACTGGCTACCTTCTTTCTGGGAAATTGTAATTTTTTACTTTGATGAGCAGGTTCCTTATCTTTGGACTTGACGTGCTCTTCTTTAAGTTCTGACCGTCCTCTTCTTTCCGATTTCTTTGATGAAGTCGAAAAGATCGAGAGGGACATGTATCAATATCTTGATATCTGTCAGGTTTTCTCAAATTGTCCCTATTTCTAAGGTTGTATCTTTTTTCAGAGGGCTCCATTTGGGGAGACTTGCCCCCCCTTCTGGAGATCTATTTCTTCATTGGGGAGACCTTCCTCTGGACTGAAATTGTTTTTCTCTGGGAGTGGTTTGTTTATAACCCTCCCACTTCTTCTTTTGAGAATTGAGATTATTTTTAATAAAAGTTTTTTCAGGATTTTCAATTAGTTGGGGTTTTACTGGTTTACCACTCTACCTAATTCTTCATATGATTTTTCAATTATTTTAGCAAGCTCAAAAGGTTGGTCTGTTATATCTGTCTCTTTCAATTTTTGGCGGATCGCCACACATGCTGTTTCTCCTTTTATGTTGGCTACTAATATAGCCAAGACCTGCTTAAAGTCTTTCAGTAATTTCATACCCAGAGTTAAAGCAGGTTCTGGAACGTATTTATTTTGAATCTGTCTTAGTACATTTGGTATAACCGCCACAGAGGGAACACCATGTGTTTTTGTGTAGATAGAGGCAAAGACTGTGCCCCAAGTGTCACAGTCCTCCACATGTGGTGTGATCCCCATTGGGAGACAGATAGTCGGAATTCTGTGTTTTTCGAGAAGGGTAGTATCAGGAAATACTGCCTCTATCTGAGTGATTTTTTGAGCTAACCAGTGTAATCTTGTTTGTGTTACCCTGTTGAGGGGTGTTTTGTGGAATTTTAATAGCAGGTTGGACTGCTAAAGTCCGCATGACATATTGGACCAATTGTCAATGAATTTTAATTAGTTGTTTTAGCTGAACTAAAAGTTCTCCATCTGACATTGCTTCAATGTCCGGATGTGGTGTGTTGCTGGCTAGAACCGCCCATGTGGCTCCTGGTCTACCTAGTGGACCGAGCCTGGTAATGTGATTTTGATGTTTTAGGGTGCCATTAAATAAGTTATGTTAGTGGAATTTCAACTTCCTCGTAAGGAGAGTATTCCGCTTGAGATCCCGCTATTTTGTAGTAGTGGAACTCATGTGTTACAGCGTGTGCTCCTGGAAAATTTATACAGGAATAGAATCCCTCTGTCTGCCGATATTCATGTGCCTCTACCACAACTATGACAGTACCACCTCTTGATGTTACTCCATTTTCTATAAGTTTTATAGTTATGGTTTTTCTTATATTGACCGGGATGATTATTGCATCATGGTCGTCTTCATTAAACCCTGTAAGGTCTGCATCCGGTTGATTCGCATTTACTGCGGCTTCACCGGTTTCGTTGTTGTCTCCATGATTTGACATTGTTTAATGAAAGTTTCTTGCAGAGCAAGTTTTTGAGGAAACAAAGATTAGGTGCACAATATTTTGGAACACTGTATCCTTCAACGTTGACTAAACCAAAAACTAATACATAGGATTCTCATCCTACCACATTCTGGCGGATATTAACCTTTCACCCACTCCAGACGTCTATTGGAGTTTTTAGGGGAACAAGGGGTCTGTGTTAAAAAGCTTGACTCTAGTATCTTGCGTTACATTATCGCCTTAGCAAACATTGGGCGCCATGTAGTGTAGTTCCTATTTTCCCAATAGGCTATGTGCATTGTAATAACATAAACAATAGTTTAGACGTAGGACTGAGGTCGACTAGGTCTCTATTGAATATGTGAGACTTAATTTAGGTTTGCCAGCTAGCTCAGAGGTCACTAGAAACTTTCTCGAATGAACAGGGAGGAGTGAACTTCCCTGATTAGACAAGAAGGGATTCAGCTTCTGACAACCACATAAACATGACAACTTTGCTCCCCCAGAATAAGGAATATATTTCCAGAGTCGTGTGAAACCAATAGATAGCTATTTCACTCAGTCAATCGTGCATACTTAGTTTCACTAGAATGCAGAGAAAAAGAGAGACGGGCGTTTTCAATAAAAGGTGTTATTTTATTGAGCAGTCTTCTTTCTCATGCAAGAGAAATTAATTGCCACAATTGTAATAATTGTTATAAAGTAAAGTGCGTACAGTAAAAGGAGTATTATGAAATAATACTGTAAAAGCATTGATATGGTTTCTGAGCCATATGATACTTAAAAGGTATAAAATATATACAGTTACATACAGTTACATACAATGATAAAAGTTTGACTAAACATACTCAACTGATGCTTCTAAATACGCCTACCCCAGTGTACCTAACCTAAGCCTAGTACGTGGGAAGGAGTAAAGGAGTTTTTAAGTTAAGTTAGTTTTGCCAAGAATCTGACTCAAGAATTCTCTAAGGATCTAATCAGCTCCATACCTTGATTTTAGAATGAAGGAGGTCTTGTATCTCGCTCTCAGGACTCGATCTCCCAGTAACCCGCAAGGGTGACTGGAAACACTGGAGCTGGATTTACTCGGCAGGAGAAAAAGACAGCGTCTTTCTCAGTGCGTCAAATGGGAGGGACGGCGTCTTTCTCTGCTCCAAACCACCGTGTGTTGCTTAAGGCAAACGCTGGTATATTTATACCTGGAAGGTGTCGTGTTTGACGTAAGACAGGAGTTCTAGGACAAATCAAAACAAAAGCATGGGGAATTCCCAGGTTGCTGGAGGTTTGGTTTGTTGAAAGAACTTGTTGTACTTTCTAGGAGTCTAAGGAAGTAGCCTTGCTGTATTTGCTTTGCATTGGCTATTACTAAATATGGATATGATTCTTATGCCTTTATAAGGGTATGATTTGTTATAACCACACAAGGGCATAAATCAGGAATATTTAATTAGGGTCCTAGATACGATCACAACATGAGAAAAAGAGAGAGAGAGAGACACACACACATATATGCACGAACACACACACACATGTACCCGCACATCAAACACACACACACAAACTTTTGACCTGGTTTTGCAAGGAGTTGCCCCCGGGTGAATAGTTTTCAGAAAAGTCTGGATTTGATAGGTTTCCCTAGATGTCTGCCAAGCGAAGGGCCAAAAACCCAGGTGCCCTCCTTGCAAAACCAGGTAATTTAGTGATTGGTAAATTTGATGTCTTCACAATACGTTTTTAGGCCCTTCCCTGCCACGGGTACTTGGCCCACCCACTCAGGTGAGGTACCATTTTTATCGGGAGACCTGGGAAAACGCTGGGAGGTGGCAAATTCGTTTCAACACAATGATCCCACAACTTTCCCATGCAGAAATGTGAGAGAAATGTGATTATTTCAGGTACACTTGAGATCTGCAGGGGATTCTGGGTAGGAAAACATTGGGGATCTATGCAAGCCGCACATCCCTGATCTCCCCTGGGTGTCTAGTTTTCAGAAATGTATAGACTTGGTAGGTTTTCCTAGTTGGCCGCTGAGGCCTGGGCCAAAAACCCAGGTGCCTCCCCTGCAAATCCAGGTCGCTTTGTGATTGGTAATTTTGATTTGTTACAGCACAGTGATCCCACAACTTTCCCGCACCGAAACATGAGAAACATTGAAATATTTCAGCAAAATTTGAGGTTTGCAGGGGATTCTGGGAAGGAAAATATTGGGGGATCCATGCAAGCCATACCTCCCTTGACTCAGCCAGGTGTCTAGTTTTCAGAAATGTCTGGGTTTGGTAAAGTTTCATTAGATGCCCGCTGGGCCCGGGGCCAAAAACCCAGGTGCCCCCTTGCAAAACCAAGTTATTTTGTGATAGGTAATTTATTTATTTATTTTTCATTTTTTTATTAGGAGATATGACATGAATCACTATATACACAAACAATACAACTCATATGCTGAGAGTCCCCTCATGCCATAGATCTCATTTTTGGTTTATATCCCCCCGTCCACTCCCCACCCCACACGGCTCGTCCCAGGGGGGAGAAGAGATACAGCAAAAAATGTTTTTAATTAACCAATCATTTCATAAAGAGGAAACAGGGATGCACGGATATACAGCCTATTTACAAATATATACATAAGTGGTGAGAGCTTTCCCCAAACGGGCTCAGGGAAAGGAGAGAAAGAACAAAATTATCTCTGTTCTAACCATTTGGTTAGAGGTTCCCATATACGCTCCCCATCCCTCCGAGCCCTTACTCCTCTTCTTTTAAATACAGAGATTTCCCATTTATAAGTACTAAGAAATTTACTCAACCAAATATGTACAGTCAGGGGGCTGGGTCAGGCCTGACAGTAGCTAAACATAACCTCAAAACAGTCATTGCAATAAATATCAACTTGCCTTCAGCTTCAGACATATTTTGATCAGTGATCCCAAACATGATAACCTGGGGTGTCAGTACAACAGGAAAACAAAGCATTTGTCCCAGACGCTGTTCTAATTTTTGCAATAAATGAACCAGAAATGGGCAGGACGCAAACATATGGAAACTGTCCGCCACCAGTTCCCCACACCGTGGACAGTGTATCCCAGCCACCCCACCCCATTTATGTATTCGAGAAGGTGTTACATACAGGTTAAACCAGGCTTTAAAACATTGCACCTGTAAATTGGCAGATGCCTTGACGAGCTTGTACCCCAGCATCCCAACAAATAAAGTGTTTACTCAGGTCATCAGGTTTCTGAACATTCAGAATTTTATAGATCGAGAAGATGAATGTTTGCCCCCCTTTTATAGCTTCAATTACCGGATTAGGAGCCCAACTTGTTCTTTTACTAAAAAAATCCCTAATCTGTAGAAACTTAAAAAATTGTCTGTTACCTAATCCATATTTTTGTTCTGTAGCTTCAAAGCTCATTAATCCTGAGGTAGACATTATATCCCCAATCCTCCTAACCCCATGGGAGGACCAGTCTTTAAAATAAGCATCCCGAAAAATGTCTGGAAATAACCCATTATTTGCAAATGGAGAATATATATGCAGTCTGCCTATATCAAGCATTTTCCGGACCGATGTCCACACTTTGTAAGCACCCGCTAGAACCTTAAACCTGACCCGCTTAAAATACGCAAAATCTATTTGCCTAAACAAGAGTCCTTTTGCTGTAGGACCTAAAATTAGATGATAGATCGAAATATCAGAGCAATCTGAGGACTCCACATCTAATAAATCAGAAATGTGTCTGAGTGTTGTAGACCAGTAATAGACCTGGAAATTTGGTACCGCCCAACCCCCCCTATCTCTAGGGAGAATCATGAACTTAAGAGCCCTTCTTGGTCGCTTGCCAGCCCATAGAAACCATGTTATCCGGTCCAGTTTTTTAAACCAACAGTCAATCAACAAGGGAATGGCTCTTAGACAATACAAAATCCTAGGTAAAAAAAGAATTTTTATTACATTACATCTGCCCATTAAAGTCAGATGTAGGTTATTGATATGACGTGCCTCAACTTCCAATTTTCGAATTAAAGGACCCAAGTTCAGCTCTATTATCTCGCCAGGTTTAGAACCAATCTCTATCCCCAGATATTTAGATTTACTTACTATATGCGGATCTGTCCAGTTAATTTTATCATTGCAAATGATTTGTGTCTTAGCTTCATTTAAATGATAGCCAGATATTGCCCCAGATTGTAAAGTTATAGTTTGGATTCCTTGAAAAGCTAACCGAGGGGAGTCTGTTAATATGGCGAGATCGTCAGCATAACCAAGGATTTTGGTATCCTCCCCTTTAGCCTGTACTGGACGAATGGAGGCTTCATTTGAGATTTTCCTGATTAAGGGGCCAATATAAACCGCGAACAGTAGGGGGAGCAAGGGCACCCCTGCCTAGTTCCTCTACCTATATTGATTGCCGCCGACTGAATCCCCATTATTGAAACCTGGACAGTAGGTTGAACATACATGCTCTTAATAGCACCGATAAACGTCTCTCCTACACCATAATGCTGTAATGCGGCCCATAAAAATGGCCAGGAGACCCTATCGAAAGCTTTCTCTGCATCCAGCAGAATTAAAGCCATAGGGTCTCCTGTAACCTTGGTGTAGTCGAAGAGTGCAATAGTACGGCGGATATGTTCAATCGTTTCTCGGCCTGGCACAAAACCGTGTTGTTGAGGGGAGTCAAATTTTTTAATAATACTTGCAAGCCGGTTAGCACAAATTTTGGAAAAAAATTTGATGTCGCTGTTTATTAATGTGATAGGTCGATAAGAACCAGTATCAGAGGGTATCTTCCCTTTTTTCTAAAAAGTCATTATCCTTGCCTTCTGCCAAGATTCCGGGGGTTTTCCCTCCTTTAACACCTGTAAGAATACCTCTAGCATTAAAGAAACAAGTTGTACCCTAAATTTCCTATAAAATTCTCTGGGTAGAAAGTCTGGTCCAATTGCCTTGGAACTCAGGATGGAATCTATAGCCGACCCCAGTTTTTCTACTTTTATTTCGGCATCCAACATTGCCACTTCACCAGGTGTTAAAGCCCCCACCTCTATTTCATTAGGATGACTTTGAATTTCTGTCTGAAGCTCCCTGTTATCCCTAATCTCATCATATAATTTCTTATAACATTTCTTAAAAGTTACTGCTATGGCACTTTATCCGATACTGATCCAAAATCTCTTTGATCCGTGATGCAGCTTCTTTCTCTTTAGTTCTGACCGCTAACAGTTGTCCCGCTCTCTCATTATTTTCATATACCTTCGACCGACAAGCCACAAATTTAGCTGCAGCTTTCGTCTAAGAGATTTTTGTTATTGCTGCTTTAGTAATGATAATTTGTATTTGTGCTATATCCCCGTTCCCACCATCCTATAATATCTTGGCTAGGGTTGTCTCCGCCCTTTCAAGCGCCCCATAAAGCTCCTGCAACTTTAGTTTCTCCCTTCTCTGACTCTACCATCCATAATGTGTAGTCTCCCCCTTTATTCCCGCCTTCAGTGTATGCCAAACGTTTTGTTTATTGGTGCTCCCTATATTCTCAGTTATGAACCTCGTAATCCAAATGGCCATACAGTCTCTATACCTGCTATCCCGTAGCAAACCTCTATTAAAAGTCCAGGTGTCTGGTTTCTTTACCCTGTGGTGAATTTTAACCTCAAGTACTAGCGGATTATGATCCGACATCACTCTCGGATATCTAATTACATTGGCTCCTTGTGTCAAACTTGAAGAAATAAAAAAATAATCTAATCGGGAATGGATTTTATGAGGTGCTGAAAAGAAAGTAAAGCCGGGATCATTTCTTCTAAAATGAGCCCAGGTATCAATCAAACCATGCAACTCTAGCATTTGCATTAAAGACCTATACACTTTAGGTTTCCGGCCACAATATTCCTTATCTGAACAGCTAAGAGGCTCACATCTTATATTAATGTTAAAATCCCCACATATTATAAGCAGGGCAGGCCAACCTACTAGCTCTAAACTGAGCCAACTATATAGTTCAGGATCGTCTAATACTGGGCCATATACTGAGCACAGTATGAAATGTCTATTCTGAATATTGCCCTGAATTATGACCCACCGACCAAATGGATCCGCCAAAGAGCGGGATACATTTATCAATCCCCGACCGGCCAGTATTGCCACCCGTTTAGTTTTGGCTTTCAGTCTGGTCCATACCACCAGTTGGAATCCCTCAAACTCTAAAAGTTTATGACGAGTACCTTCAATATGTGTCTCTTGAAGACAAATGATATCTGGCCTCAGGTAGCGAATATCTTCTCTAAACTGATGCCATTTGCAAGGATCGTTAAGCCCACAGATATTTATTGAGGCTATCCTTATATTAGCCATCCCAAATTGACAATCTTGCCACCATTACCACTGACATCAACAAAACAAAAACATTTAACTAAAGCAATCCTCTTCCCTGCATCCAAGCTCTTGTTACCCTCCCTCCCCTTCCCTGAAACAAACCGCCCACCCCCTCCCCCAACAACCAAGCAAAAAAGGTCTGCAGACCCTTGCGATGCCTCCCGCGTTCCATGGTGCCACATGGTCACCCCCTGGTCTTCCAAAACCAACAACAATCAGAACGAGAGAATAAAGAGAGAAGGAGACATCCCCTCATTTTAAAACCATAAAGAAAAATATTCTGAAAAGAGAGCCCAACAAACCCTTCTCTACAGACCTATGTATAACCCACAACCCCGCCACATCATTAATCAGCTTTCTGACCCTAAACATAACCACAGAAAAAATCAACATGTAATGAATAGAGCAGGGTAAGGATTTCTGCCTGGCGGGATTCATCAAGTGGACCTCACAGACCTTTTTTTGAAATGGGGAGATCAGTTGCCGCAGCCGCCATCTCCTCTCTACGGTTGTGTGGCAAAAATCAGGCCGCACAAAAAAAGTCAAGCCCTCGGCAGTCCTTCTGGCATCTGGTCTTGCTTTTTCAAAAATAGCTTGTCTTAACAAAAAATTACCAAAAAAAATCACAATAGCCCTAGGTTTTGCTTCCCCCCCTCCATGTCTTTTAAGCATCAATGGGAAACGGTGAACTCTTTGAATCTCTGTATCCCATGACCAATGAGCCAGTTCCGGAAATGCTGCTTTAAACAATTTCAGGACAAAACCTCTAATGTCGTCCCCTTCAGCCTTTTCTTCAATCCTTAAAAGGCGAAAATTGTTCCTCCGGAGCCTATTCTCGGAGTCCTCAAGTTTTCACAAAATATTTGTATACCTTTCATCATTAGTTGCAGTTTTAGTTTCAACGGTTTCTAGACCTGCTTCAAGATCCACTATTGGCTCGTCCAGAGCAGCTGTCCTGGTAATGACTTCTGCACATGCTTTAGTATTTTTACGAATAGCCCCCTATATTTTTTCGTTGCTCACTGCGCTCTTTTGTGCTCTTGTTGAGCCTCACTCTGTATTGACTTGAGCATCACATAGATCAGGGTGTTTGAGGGGGGTGTATTCAGCTCTGTACCTGCCGACATTGCTCCCGGTTCCAACCCGTGAGGTCCATTTATAGTTGGAAAACCTGTTGTGACTCCCGAGTTATCCCACTGTAAATTATTACTGGCTTCGGAGCAGACACTCTCCCGACGTGCTACACCAGTCTGTAAAGGCCTTTTGGGTTTTTTATGCCGGGGTACCCCCTTTAAGGTATCTGCTGTGTTAGGGGGACTATCCTCACTGGAAGTGCCTTCTACGTGCTCAGAGTCTGTGGTGTTGTCAGCATCTGAAAACAGAGAACCTCTCCTAGAACATTATCAGTCTATAGGTGATACATCCATCACTTTATAAATAACATCATAGTCCCACACAAGCATGTTTCTTTAGAAAAACATATGAGCTGAATCCCCTATAGAACCCTCTAATTTGATCGGTAACTACTTTAAATACGGGATAAGGAGAATGTTTGAAACTTGCGCGTTAACGTTTGTGTATATGACTGCTGGGACCTACGCAATGTGCCCATACGAGAATTGTTCCTATTATGTTTGAGGGCGGCAGGGAAGCCTAGGGACCACTATCCTCATTGACGAAGGGGAGGGCTGAGACTTGTAGTCGATGTCTGTAGGTGGTTGATAAGCACTATGACTGCTGGGATTCGTAGTTTCAACAAATATTTGTAATAAATATTTGTAATACTTAAGCAAAATTTCGCAATATTGTAAGGTGGTGTTGATTATATTATACTCATCACCGCCAAGCCCTGAGTACAAAACCAGATATTTAGCCTGTCACTGTGGTTTTTCCTGTATTAGGTTCATTACTTCTGAACCTACACATGACTATGGGAGAAGGAATGGATATAACTTCCTCCACCGGGATACTTAAGATCGGAGCGTGACGCGCCACAGGGGAAAGAAAGAAAAAAAGAAGAAGAAAAATAAGGGGAATTGACACAACTACATTGAGAGGTATGCATGGAATGTTGGTACTAGGTGTATGAACCGCTGTCAATACAATATAAGGGAGATGGTAATAACTTTCGGTCTATCCACATAGGTTCCACTGTGGTCCACGAATAACGTAAGTAGAAAACAAGTATTTATAGATAGCTGTACCCACTCGACAGGATAAGTAGGTTAGCATAACAAATAGGAGTTGGGTGTCTCAAAATGTGAATGCCAAATTTAATATTGAATTGTGGTTCCTTTGAAAACCGGGTAAAACCGGTGGGAAGACGATGACCCGTTATTTGTACATAAAAATGTATTGAAAGTGTATTATGAAATGTTCTATCTCTCAACTAATAAAGGGGTTGGGGAGGCGACATGCAGCTGAAGCACTCCCTTATTCCCAGAAATGTAAACAATAAAGCCGGGGGGTCTCCACAAAAAATTAGGTAAATCCACCGTACCACTTCTAGCACACATAAACGAATTGTAACCTCCAACCCATGTTTCGGTTGGGGTGGCAGTGTATAATAGAACCATCTCTCTCTCTTAGGAACCCAAGGAGGTAAGGAACTTGCTCCACGCCTCTCGAGGACTTGAGTTCAGCTACTGGTTTAAGCACTCAGTAAGCATAACAATGTACAACCCTTCTCCTATAAAGGGCGAAACAGATTCAGGATTAAAATAACTAACTTTGTTAGGTCGGTTTTTAAAGTCTACATATGAGTGGGAATCTGTTACTCTCTGGTGCGGGCAACTTGTCCATCCTGTTGCTCTTCCGTACGTATCTCTTTTTTCCCCCACCACCCTTTTCTCTTCTCTTCCTTCCTCTACTTTCTATTAGTGTTGTTCGATCGGTTTCAAACTATCCTACTATATGGATAAATTTGGATGTACTGGAAATCTAATTTTAATGGATACTGTATGGGCAGCATTGTAACATAATTAGATGACTAAATGAACCAAGGTTTATTGTTTTAACACAAAATGCTAGCTCACATGAATGCAAACCTACTTCAGGATATGATTTATTTGAAGAACTGTTATGCAGATTACCTTTGAAAAGGCTGTTTGGCTATCCCCCTCTTTTTAATATGGTTATGTGATGTACTGTTTCTATCATGACTCTATGACTGTGTTTTGTGAGCTATTGGGGTCAGTTTGTCTACCGTTTTTAGTCATGTGTTGCCCCCTGTCTTTGTCCCCTGTCTTCTGACCTCACATGACTGAAACGGTATGACAACACATTCTGTTCATTATTCAAAAACAGGGAGAAAATAACTGTTTATGAAGTTGAGTAAAGAATCCAGGATGACAAAATCTTAGATCATAACCCCAGGTTACAATGTATGGCTCTCTGGATCTGTTTTTTAATCGAAATGATTCATAACAATGAAATGTGCACGGAGGTTGTAGTTGTTTTGTTTTGTATCAATCAAGGTATTATCCTGTGTAAAGCGTTTGTCCTATTATAATGTGTTTTTAAAGAAAAAGGATGACTATGTCTGTGTGTTAACAATGACTAGGAACCTGACCTAGGTATGAATTGTAAATTCATGATGGTTTTTTCTATTTATTTCGATTTCAGCCCTGAAGAAACTCCTTGGTAGGGAGTGAAACGCGTTGGCTGATTTTCTTGCAATTTGTACTATGAATGCTTTTATAAAGAATGAACAATACTAAATAAAGAAACTTTTCATATACTCAAAATCAACAGCTTTTCTTGGACTTCTTTCCTGTGCACCCCCATGCAAGCTTAACAAAATTGACCCAAGGGAGACTGAGATCTCCAGGTCAGAAGTTGGGTGACCTTTGACCTATGCCTAACTGACGACAAAGCACGTGGAGCTCTGATGCCGGTTGCTAATGTGCCCCCGGGGAGTGTCCGGTCCTGGGGGCTACCCCCTGTTAGAAACGGGATCTCTGGCTGGCCAAGGCTTGCGCCAACGTCAGTCAGAGACCACCACTTCCACGTCAGGGCAAGGGAGTCACACACCAAGATAACCCCAGCTCACCCTCTAGGTAACGTGGCGTGAGCAGCAAGGCTAAACTTGGAGGCTATGTAGGATAAGTGTTTGCACGCGCACCCAGCAACAACACCCAAGGCCCACCACAAAGGAAACTCCACACAAGGTTATATAAAAATAGCCTTTGTATTATATCAAAAACACATTAGATAAAACACACATATTGTTACACTGTGCCAACAGGCACGGGCAGAATTTACAGGGGGGATATTTACAAGACAGGGCCACCTGGACCACTGTCAGGAATCATCACTTTTTAGGAATAGTAATTGGCACATAGGATACTTTTAGAACCAAATAGAACATGTAGCACAAATTAGCACACAACCAGTAATGACTGGTAAAGCATAAGTACCTCCTACGCAACCCTAACCACCTTAGGAAAATATTGCGCAGGGAACCAAGACCTCATTAGCAACACCTGTACTAGGAGAAAAACAACCACCTAAGAATCACCAACATTTAGGGGTATAAGCATAGGAACATTATACATGATGCATTAACATTCAGCGGTGTAGGGAAAGAAAACACATGATGTATCAAAACACATTCAGAGGTGCATACCAAGAAATAAGCATGAGCGTGAAATCCGTTACGCTCGCGGATTTTGCGGATTTCCCGCAAAATCCGCAAAAAAAAAATCTGCGAACGTAACGGGTTCAAAAGTTGAACCCACACTCATTTAACTATTTTACAATGGCGCCAGCAAGCTGCCAGCGCCGTTGTAAAATAGTTACAAAGTTAGCTTGCACAGGAACCACTAGATAAAACGAAGCAGGTGCTTCCTGTGCAAGCTAAATTTGTAACTATTTTACAACGGCGCTGGCAGCTTGCTGGCGCCATTGTAAAATAGTTACAGGGCAGCACAGCCTTACAGGTCACTCAAGGGACCCCTGCACCCTTCAGGGCGATTGCATAGTAACACACACATGGTCGCTCGAACTAGTTAATGCTCAAATTCAGTGACTCATTCATTAGCCCAAAAACAATCATGTGCCTCTCCCCAAATGTACCGTGGAAAATCAGCTTTGATGCTGGATAGAGGCCTTTGCATCCTTGACTTTCATGAGCGCAATACCCGTGCTGTTCCTGTGACCAGGAGCTTCTTTTTCTTCATCTGCTGAACCGATCTTTCTCTGACCTTTTATACATACAAGAGGCATGTGAACTCGCATGGAAGCACCCCCCCCCCAACCACAAAATCCGCAAATCATGGTCGCTCGAACTAGTTAATGCTCAAATTCAGTGACTCATTCATTAGCCCAAAAACAATCATGAGCGTCTTCGAGGCTGGACAGGTGTGCCTCTTCCCAAATCTACCGTGGAAAATCAGCTGTGATGCTGGGTAGAGGCCTTTGCATCCTTGACTTTCATGAGCGCAATCCCCGTGCTGTTCCTGTGACCAGGAGCTTCTTTCTCTTCGTGTTCGCACGGGTTGCTGCAAGTTCGCACGCGTTTTGTACAATTTCGCAATTTGCGAAATTGTACAAAACCCTCGCGAACTTGCAGAAACCCGTGCAAACATAAAAAATAAATAAATCCGCAAATTCGCGAGAATTCGCGGATTTTGCGGATTGTGAGTTCGCAAATCCGCAAAATCCGCGAACGCGAGATCTGCAAAATTCACCCATGCTTACCAAGAAAACACATGATGCAGAACCTACATTCAGCGGTGTATGCACGAAAAAACACATGATGCTTCAGAACACATTCAGAGGTGCAAGCACAAGCAATTGCGCAAAACTCACATGAGCCACAACCCGTGGCAGTCCCTAGGCCCTCTGGCCTTGTTGGGGCTTGGACGCCCTGTGTCCCAGTGTCAGGCCTAAATGGAGCAGTTTCCCACAAAGTGCTGGGCAACTGGGGCAATTGATGAGGGTCAACGCTGGAGCCTCGCAGGCTCTGACCAAATAAACTGTCCCCCAAAGAGCCTCGCTGGGCTCTTCCCACGCAATGCTCCTGAGCCTCTCTGGGGCTCTACAACCACAATGGGGCCCTGAAGCCTCTCTGGGCTCTGTGAATATGAAATGCCCCTTGAGCCTCTCTGGCTCGTCAAACAAGAAATGCGCCTGTCGTTGGAGCCACGCTGGCTCAAAACACGCTATGCCCCGAGCCTCTTTGCGGCTCTAAACAAATGTGGCACCTTCTTGAGCCTCGCAGGCTTGTAAGTACAACTACCCCCGAGAGCCTTCTCAGGCTCTACACACCGTTGGAGCGGCCCGCTGCCATGGATTCTGTGCCTCCAGCCCTCCCGCACTCATGGAGCTCCCCCAGCCCTTCACACTCACCGGGCTGCTCTGGGGACTCCGCTGCTCTTCCTTGAGTGTGGTGGGGGCTGGCCTCGATCGCGCTGGTGCCGCGGGCGGGGCTCCTCTCCTCCCGGGCTCTCCTTCCCAGGCTGACGGTCACACGCAGGAGCACGGGGTCGGCTCCCGCTGCTTCCTGCTTCCTTGGCCTGGCGCCGTCCCGCTGCAATCCGCCTGACTTCCTCTGGGGCCGCCAATGGCAGCGCGGCCCTGGGGGTCAGTCGCACTAGGCAGCGGCCCGGCAACGGTTTTCAAGACTCCTGGGCTGCGGCGGTGATCACGGGGTAATGCCGGGTGGGCACCGGCTCGTAAATCACAAAAATACCACGGGGCAATGCCGGGTAGGCACCGGCCTTTCAATTAAGACAATAAAGCGAGGTGGGCACTCGCTATGCGCCGCGAATCGGCAGATCAGGCGGCCACACGCCGGTTGGGCACCGGCTGAAGACAACAGCGCTTCCACGCGCAGATGGACAGAATAAGGCGCTCTTAAGCGCTAGGGGCCAAGCAAAGCGCTCCCAGGCGCTAGGTGAGAAAGTAAGCACTTTCAGGTGCTTGGCAAAATCCAGCAAAGTCCTTGGTAGGCAGGGGGCAAGGCTGGGCCAGGGGCCAGCTCACTGGCCCTCCAGGCAGGGAGGCACTCCAAGTGGCGGTTCCTCCTGGCCCCAGCAGCAGCAACAGCCCCCTCAGGATCCTGGCAGAGAACAGTTTCAGTGGGGACACAGCCCCATTTTTATACACTGAAATCCTTTGTCTGTAGGTGCAGGGTGGGGGAGAAACCAGTTGCAGCTGGTTCTTGAGTACTCTGATGGCCCAACCACCCATTTCATTCACTGGGGAGGCTAGGGTCGTTAGACACACCACAGGGGGGCGGAGTGTAATAGCGGGCTTCGCTCGCGTTGAATCTCACGCGGGTTTAGCTCGTGGGGTTTGGCTCGTGAGTTCGACTCGCGTCCATATCACGAGCCAAAACCCGAGGCTAACATTGTTTTCTTTTAAAAGTCGAACTCACGAGCCAAACCCTTATAAATACTCATTTTAAAAAATGACATCTTGTTATTACTAAGGTGCTAAGGTTATTGTGGTTTTAGATTTATAAACCCACTCATATTTCTGCATTAATATTTAACATGGCTAATAATCAGTGGCATCAGATCACTCAACCTCCACCTTTCTTGAGCAAACCAGGCACTCCGGACATAATTTGGTCTGAGTGGTTTGGGTTGTTCGAGAATCATTTAATTGCTATTGATGCCAGTGAGTATTCTGATAAAAGAAAGTTCGCTATTCTTTTCGGTTGTTTAGGACAAGCTGGTCAACGAATCTTTAAGAGTATTGTTCCCATAGCACCACCTATTTCACTAGATGAAAGTGGAGACAACCTTTGGAACGTTTACATTGAAGCCATTGCAAGATTAAAAAAACAATTTTGTGATGAACCTAACATTATGTTAGAAAGGCACAATTTCTACGCCAGGAAACAAAATGAGGACGAGAAGGTGGAAGAGTACATCGCTGCACTCAGAGTTTTAGCAATCACTTGCAATTTCGAACCTTCTCCTGATAAATTTATAAGAGACCAGTTCGTATTTAATTGCGCATCAAGGAAGATTAAACAGAGAATTCTGGGGTGCAAGAACCCATCTTTAAGTGAAGTCATAGACCTTGCTCTTAGCATTGAACGTTCTACATTAACCAGCAAAGTTGTTATGGATCAACCTAAACAGGGTGTTAATGCTATAGACTGCTACGACTCTGATGAAGGAGAAACTCTCTGTGCCATTACTAATAAAGGCAAAGTTCAACCAAATAAATTTAACCAAAGAAAGAAAACCTACTTTTGTTATAGGTGCGGTTCAAAGGATCACATTGGGAACGCCCCAAATTGTCCTGCTCTCAAGAAGCGATGTTCCATTTGTAAAAAAATTGGACATTTTCAGGGGGTTTGCAGATTTGCAAAGAAACCTCCGAATGTTAATATGGTAGACTTTGACGCATGTACTGAATCCTTTAAGAACATTATTGTAACTCTTGATGCTAATGGTGACATTGATTCTATTAAGGGTCCATTATGTGCAGCTATTATTGACAACGTACACCTTCAAGTCATGGCAGATTCAGGCTCCCCATACACTATCCTTAGAGACTCAACCTTTTACGAAAAATGGGACAAAAGAGTCGAACTGATTGAATCTGATGTTAATCCTCTAGCATTTGGGGAGAAGAATATTAACATGCTGGGATATTTTGTAGGATTAGTCCAATGCTTGGGGAGGGAGACTGTCACTAAAATCTATGTAGCAGAAAAAGGCAAAGACATCGTGGGCTGGAAAGACTTAGCCTTGATGGGTCTTTATTTAGTCCCAGGTGATGAGAACCCCATTAAGGTTGGGAAGTTACCTACCTTTAAAACTGATTTAGCTATTGCTGTAATTGATGATCATAACGCAAAGGTTCAAGAAATTTTGGCAGAATTTAAACCTGTATTCATGGAAACAGTAGGTAGTGTCAAAGGATTTGAGCATAAGATTAGACTGATACCCGGTGCACAACCAGTTAGTCATAAAGTTAGAGCTGTCCCACTGAGTGTCAGATCTGAATTAAAAATGATGTTGGATGATTTGTGTAAACAAGGTATCATTTCCCCCATCAATTCTTCACAATGGGTCGCACCAATTGTAGTCGCACGCAAAAAGACTGGGGAAATTAGATTATGTGCGGACTTACGCTCATTAAATAAGAACATTATTGTTGACTGTCACCCGCTACCGAGAATCCACGAGCTTCTGGCTAACATAGGCGACGCTAAATGGTTTTCTTTGATCGATCTGAGGTCAGCGTACCATCAGGTGTCTTTAGCGAAGGAATCCCAAGAACTTACCTCTTTTATTACTCCTTTTGGAGCTTTTAAATTCCTTCGCCTCCCTTTTGGGTTAGCGTCTGCTGGAAGCGTTTTCCAGAAGCTGATGGATGTGATGTTTCAAGGCATAGCGGGTGTGCAGGCATACCTTGATGACATCCTGATTTTTGCCAAATCACTAAATGAACACGACGTTATTCTTAGAAATGTGCTTTCAATTTTAATGTCTAGGAATATGACTGTTCGTGCAGACAAATGCAAGTTTGCAGTTAACAAAATTGATTATCTAGGGCATACAGTATCGGACCAAGGTATCACTCCCAAGTTTTCAGTCATTAGAGCCATTGAAGACGCAAAACCTCCTCCTGATAAGGATGCCTTACGGTCCTTCCTAGGACTTGCAGAATATTATGCAAGGTTTGTCCAGTCGTATTCTCAAATAGTGGAATAGTGGAACCTTTACGAAAACTTTTGAGGAAAGGGTCTAGTTTTGTTTGGACGCAAGAGTTAGACAAGGTTTTTTGTGAGATCAAGAAGATGATTGTTTCTGCTAAAGCCATACACGCCTTCAGAGAAGATGCCACCTCAGTTATCACTGTAGATGCGAGTATGTCTGGTCTAGGGGCAGTTCTTACACAAAAGGTGAATGGTCAGGAACAAACTGTAGCATTTGTTTTCGGGCTGATTGCCTATCTAGAATGGCTATGGAGAAGGACAATGAGGAGGATTTTCTGGTAGAGGACGTAGAATGTGTTACCTTGGTGGATGCAGTGGACGTGGTTAGTGATGTGATTTCTGAGGGCGATTGGAAGGATGCCACTGCTTCAGACAATGTGTTGTTAAAAGTGATAGAATTTACCACACGGTGTTGGCCTGAACCAAGAAGTCTGAATGGCGATCTACGTAGTTTTGCCCAAATTTCTGAGGAATTGTCTGTTGAGAACGGCATTGTACGAAGAGGTGAGAAATTTGTTCCCCCCTTTAAACTGAGGGAGTCTATTATTAATAAGGCACATCAAGGGCATCTGGGGACAACTAAAACCTCTATGCGCATTAAGCAGCGCTATTGGTGGCCCTCAATTGATGCCCAAGTTAAAAATTTGATTGATTTGTGCCCGGAGTGTTTATTATCCGATAAACATTGGCGCACACTGAAAGTTCCCCTACATCCCACGGATTTTCCCAGCTCTCCCTGGGAGAAAGTTGGGGTAGACTTTTCGGGGCCATATTCCATTCTCCAACAAGAAAATAAGTACATTATTCTTTTGGTGGACTATTTTTCAAAGTGGATGTACTTCGATTTTGTTAAGACTCCCGATTCAGATTCCACAATTACCTTTCTCAAAAGGGTGTTTGACCTAGAGGGATCTCCCAAGTTTATCGTCTCAGATAACGGAACTCATTTTGTTTCGGATAAAATGTCCAAGTTTTTGAAACAATTGGACATCAAACAACTCAAAGTCTCTCTTTATTCCCCAGCTTCGAATGGTCTTGTCGAGAGGGGGAATAAGGTGGTTAAAGAAGGTGTTCAGACGGCGATTTCTTGTGGTTACAATGTGGTTGAATTTGTAAAGCAAAAAGTGTGGCACTACAATACCTCCCCTCACTGCGTAACTGGGGTCTCCCCGTTTTCCTTGCTGAGAGGTAGAGAGAATCGCTCTGTCCTATTTCCTTCATGGTTACACCAGGGATCTGCTGATAAAATTATCGATTTGGATTCTGTTAAGAAATCTGTTCTAGAAAAACAGAACCAAATGAAGTTACACTTTGATGGTACCTCAGATGGTAAATTGGTGGATCTGCAGGTTGGTGACTGGGTTTTAATCAAGAGTCCAGGTAGAGTAGTGAAAGGACGCTCAAAATTTTTTGCACCCATTCAGGTAGTTAGAGTAAGTAAGGGAGCAGCCTTTCTGGGTAAAAAGGGTTGGTGGAACAAACGCCAACTTGTGAGAGTCTCTGATCACCAAGCACAGATTATCAAAGGAAGGAAGCATAATGGGAACTCCAGTAACTTGGATTGGAGTTTTTGGATGGATACTCCTTCTGTTCCCAGTGACCCTATCCATTCCTTTTCACAAGCTCCCCAGTCTTCGGTACAACTATCAGGGGAGGCCTCTGTGGATCCTCCAAACGTTGTCGTTGACCAGGATGTTCCCTCCCACACAAAAGTTTCTTCTTTTGGCAGGCGCATCAGGGCTCCTGAGAGATATAACGAGTTCATTAAATTTTAGGCTATTGTGTTATTTCTGGTTTGACCCATTTCTATTCGACAATGTGTTTTTTTTCCCATTTTTTTTTGACTGTTGTAAGGGGGAAGGTGGTGTAATAGCGGGCTTCGCTCGCGTTGAATCTCACGCGGGTTTAGCTCGTGGGGTTTGGCTCGTGAGTTCGACTCGCGTCCATATCACGAGCCAAAACCCGAGGCTAACATTGTTTTCTTTTAAAAGTTGCATTCACGAGCCACGGCCCGTGCCTACTGTATTAACATGTTGTGTTTTAAATACTCTCCTCGCGCACGGTCGGCTGTGTCTCCCTGTTCGCCATTGTAACCACCGGCTGAACGGAGACCAGACGTCCTTGACAGGTGGAGTCAACTAATTATGGAATAAACTTTACTTACCGGATTCCGCTGCTTCTTCCTCTCATTTATAACACGGAGCCAGCATTGTGTGGGAAAAACCCAGCCCATCCAGGACACAGGTACACTCCTCCCACACATCACTCATGCTAATCTCCCACTCACCACCGGGCAGACCCATCCAGACTTCCTGGAGCCTGGCATGCCAGCCAGTTCCAGCCAATCACGCTCCAGCACCCTCACTGCACACATATCTCAATGTCCAGAAGTAGCACTTCCCTTCTAGACACATACATGCCGCATACACCATCTCGCAGCATTCACTCTCACAAGTTTACACATACTAAATTCGAGCCTGCACTCCCCACGCATCAGGAACTACCAGGGACACACACATTCCACATGCTTTCCTATGGGAGGGCAGGCCAGCCATACTACATGCACGCACTTTACTCTGGGACCCAGGGAAAAAAAGTGTGCCAAGCCAGAAATCATGAACGCCAGGTCGCCATCAAAAGCAAAAAGTTCAGGGGTGAACCAGCACCCCTGAGCAAGAGAAAGTCAGGAAGCGCTGTTGAGTTCCCCATAAAGCAGCCCAGGTGCCCAGGACCCCATCCCCGGGTCCCAGCATCGAAGCAAAGCTAGGGAACACCAACAAGCTTCTTACAAAGTTGGTGGGCACCCAGGACTCCATCCCTGGACCCTGGCGAAGAGGCCGTAGTCAGAGAACACCGTCGTGCCCCAGTGAAGTTGGTGGGGCCAGCACCCCATCCCTGTGCCCTGGGGACGAGGCGGATGTTGGGAAGCACGTCATGTTCCACATGAAGTTGTCAGAGCCCAGGTCCCATCCACAAGCCCGGCAAAGTGGAAGGGGGAGCGTGGCATGGCCGTTGGCCGTCTGCACTACACTCGTCTGCCCACAGGAGCGTACAGACCAGAACAGAAGGACTGTCTTCTGCGGAAGCTTGCAAGGGGGCTGGCTGGGGGGGCCAACAAGAGCAGCCAGGGGTGTACTCCCCAAGCTGCTCTTCCACGTTCTAAGTGCAAGTGGAGTGCCCGGGTGGGACTGGGTATCCTGGGAGAACAAGTGGTGGTGCGAGACCGTGCACCAGCCACGGCCGGCAGTGGGAGTATCAGCCAGTCGGTGATGTGGGGAGGGGATGGGACAGGGTGGGGAGTAATAATGTATGGATTACGGACTTTAACAGGTAAGTAAACATATAAATAAATAAAACGAATTTCGTTGCCCTCACTGCATCACATTTGGTGATGCAGTGCATTAGCCAAGATCATCTTTCCCTATTGCCATGACACAGTGCACATATTATATTTTGAACATTTCTGCATAAAAATCAAAACCACATCATTATTAAATGCACTGTGTCAATAATGAAATTTTTGCAGTTGCAACAATGTGCAGAATGTTTCACCAGATGTTCAAGCCTCATGGTTAGATATCTGAAAACAGTCCACTGGCAATACAAGATACATAAAATAGTAGACATGTGAGATAGTGAGCAAACCTTTTGGCATCATATATAAGGGAGAACTGCATACTGCTTGCAATAAAATGTGTTATCATACACAGGATTTGTACTTCTTTGTAGTACGAAATTAATAAAAAGAAATGTGGACAGTGTTGTTTATTGGGTAAAAAAGGCTATGGTTTGAAAATAAGAAGCACTTAGACGCTTGTTAATAATTGTCAGTACAGCATTTACTTAATTGTGCTTTCTGTGGCTTGGAGCAATAACATTTAACCAGAACTAAAACAAATGGTGAATGTAAATTGAACGTGCTGCAGTTGGCTGCCTGTGGTGTGTACTGCAAATAATTTAAAATTGAGTAGGCAGCATTTTAGGGAAGGTATTTTTCCCTTTAGAAGGTGTGTTCGTCGCCTATATTTTTCCTGCAGAACGCGAGGTTTTGGCAGGCGTTCCTTGTAATTGTTACCTGTGGCCAGGGCCGGACTGGGAACCAGAACCGGCCCTGGCAAAGTGCTCGGCCGGCCCCCCTCCGGGAGGAGAGGGGAGGGGGAAGAGGTGCGACCGCGCTCTGTGACAGGGCAGGTTTTCGGCCGTTTTTGTCACAGGGCCGTTTTGCAGCATAACGGCCCTGTAACAAAAACGGCCCCAGGGGCCCAAAACCGGCCCCCAACCATGCGGCCCACCTGGGGATTGCCCGGTGCCCTCAACGGCCAGTCCGGGCCTGCCTGTGGCTGGGATGCTTAATTGTAGTTTGCTTATTTCCTACGTGCAGTCGGCTGGTTAAAGAAAATATTTATTATACTGGAAATCATCTTTCTGTTTAATCGAAGCCACCGGCATATTTGTAGGACAACATTTATAGAATGGTGAGGAGGCAAACAAACTGATGAACTCAGTTTCAACGCTGCCTGGCCCCGGTTCTACTTCTGCGCTGCGCAATGGAGAAGACCGTGAGGAGATGATTGCCAGCACCCCACTACCCCCAATCTGCCCCCGGGTCTGACTGATTCACTTTCAAAGCCGTAAACCGTTTGATATTTGGGCGGTGCAGATTGGGGCAGTGGGGTGCTGGCAATCATCTCCTCACCGCCGCAGACATGTTAAGGCAAAGGGGCAGTGGAGACACCAGCAATATTGGCAGGGAGGGAGGGAAAGATGGAAGGGATGAAGGTGGGAGGAAGGGATAAGTAAAGAAGGAGGGAGAGAGAAAGTGTGGAAAGACTTCTAGAAGGAAAAGATAAATGAAGCATGCGAGTGAAGGGTAAGGGGTTGTCCGTAGGGATGACAGGAGTAGCGGATGGGGGAGAAGAAAGGAAAAATAGGCGCAGAGAGAGAAGAGCTAGAAAACTGCTTAGGACAGACGGAAGGAAGGGAGTTTGCAAGGGAGTGAAGACTGACACAAGTGAAGGAAACCAGTGAGAAAGGAAGGGAAAAACGACGGAGGAGAAGAAAAAGGGAAAGATGGAGGTAGGAGAATGAATGATTGAGGAAGGAGAAGCGAGAAGCCACAGTGTGTCTCGGCTAGAAAAACCCGCAAGGCTTATATCGGAGGTACAAATCTTGGCAAAGCCAATTCAGTCAATATGTAATGGAAAATGTGCTGTAAAATGTACCATTTTGGTCTGTCTTTTTCCAAAAATGTTCCTAGTAGTGGTTGGGCTTGCCAGATGGGGGCTGGTCTGGCAAAACTTGTCAGGCCTGCTTTCAGTTCCCAGTCCGGCCCTGGATGGTCTGAATCAAAAAGAGTGGCATTAAGTGAGACTAAGTGAGAATAAGTGAGACTAAGTGAACCAGTGAGACTAAGATTGAGTAAGTCAGAGTAAATAAAAGTGAGTTCAAGTGCAAATGAGTGTAAGTTAACAAGACTGAGTGAAAAAGTAAGTCAGAGTGCAAGCGATTGTTAGCGAACTCCTGGAATCTTCTGAGAAGAAGTCCGGTTTCTCACTGGAATTTCAGCCTAGGATTGTGCACACCCATCACTTTTAAAGGTCACCAGCTGTCACTTGATTTGTCATATTTATGTAAGAGTGATACATGAGGGGACTTGTGAATCTCTGTGATGTTCTATGGTCAGATTCTACAAATAGAGCACATGAAAAAGAAATAAGTACATTAAATGTAACATGTCCACAATTTGTTTCTGTCAAACATTTCAACATTCACAAGCACTTATTAAAAAGATTTTCAGCAATTGCATTTCCAGATGTTTGCAGAGAAGACCCAAGTCAAATCTTTCTTGGGAGCTAAATAAGGAGGCAGGTGAGAATCATGAAGGGCCTACATCACACCGGCTTTTAAATGTATGACATCTACCTACACTCTAAAGGGTCTAAAGACTTGTTTCAATCAAAGGATATGACATGTTCTCTAGGCCAAAATGTTTGAGGCAGCCCCCATTGCAAAAGATAGGCCTAGGGCATGATATGTGACTAAAGCCCCCATTACTAGTGGGCCGGTGTTTAAAATTCCATTTTTTCAATTTCCTGAGTCTCTTTCAGGAAGGGGAGAAATGACAGGGACTCTGAGTTTTAGGGAATATCATGCAGAAGATGGTCTCTCACAGTGCTTAATTTGTAAAATATGAAGTGCAGGTGCTAAAATCTTTGTCGGAGGCCACACCTACTTTTCTCTGGCTCCACCCACTTCCTTCATTGGCCCCACCCAGTTTCTATATTAGCTCCACCCACTTCCTCAACTGGCACTGCAAAAAGACAGATGCATTTCAGCAAAGAAGCCTTCCTCATAGTAAGGTTTGATAGGAGGTTCCCTACTACTTCTACTTCTAGGAACATCCAGGCTAGTGTCCGGCGCTCAATATTTCGTCAGCCTCAAATCACACATGCAGTCTGTCTTAAAAAAAACATTATTATCTAGCTGCAGGCAGGTTAGACAAGCACGTCGTTCTGATAATACAGCGCTCTAAATGGGATTTTACAGCCACAAGAAACTCACTAAAAGAGATATCACAGAAATACTCCTCAGTCCTGAAGCAGCACCTAGGCGGTGTAAAATGCACTGAATGCATTGGGCTCAAATAATTAACTGTAGGTCATGAGAAGCTGCAGTTAAACATACCTAATGAAGTATTTGCACAAGTCATCCACAGCCCCAGCCTGTGCCTGTACCTCCCTGAGCTGAAGATTCCTAAAATAAGAACCTCTTTCCCAGTACTGCTCTCTCCACAAGCCCAGGCTTTCCCTCCTGGCCCTGAATATTCCTGGCATAGGAGCATCTTTCCATAGTCCCAGCCTATCGCCTCCCACAGCACTGCTGTTATCAGAACACCTGTGACCTGTCCACACGCCCGGGTATAGCTCCCTCTGGCAGCTGTCCCTGTTCTAGTACCCTCTCTCCACAGTCCCATGCTGCCTCTTTTGTTGCAGCATTGTCTAGTAAGAGCCTCTCTCTGCCTCTCTTCTCCTTCAGACCCTCTGGAGCCTGCTGCACCCCACCAAGGACCCTCCTGCTCGCTGCCAGAAGTTTGAGGTGAACCTCTTTGCCCAGGGCCGGTGCCAGCACTTCTTCCTTTAGCCTGCTGCCTGAGGTACCACCGGCTGGGCCACGGGGCTCAGCCTGGTAAGGGCTGGCCTCAGCCACCATGACTAATTCAACAGGAGTCTGGGAAGTGGGAACAGACATGCAGGTGGTGCGTTCTCTCGAATTACGCCACCTCTCTCTGACCCCAGAGTCTCTTACTGTCTGTGACTGTGACCAAAGACCCCTCTGTGCCACCTTAGCCGCCCTCGCGCACACTGTGGCGTCGTTGGTGATGCCTCTCTGACCCCTGAGTCTAGCACTCTCTGCGACCCCCCAGTGATGTCTCTCGGCGTGCCGTCTGCCCCCTGTGTCTGGTGGTACTGTCTGAGGCTGCGAGGGACCAGTTCTGTCCCCCTGCCCCTTGCCCCAAGTGTGGTACTCTGTGGTCTCTGTGATATCGCTGTGACTCTGCCCCTTGAGGCTGGCACTGTCTGAGGCACCAGTGTGTCCCACTATGAGTGACCCTTTCTTGTGAGCAAAATGAAGCAATGAAGACGAGGGAATCATATAGATATCAGAAATTGCACTCATTTGAGTCTAGCTGCTAATGTTTCAGATTGCTTATGTGTGACATTTTCATACATTCAGTGGATGTATGAGTCATTCAATGACTAAATGTGTGGCACTTTCTTGCGACCAAAATCATGAAATAAATTCAATGGAAATAGACAAATATCAGAAATCACACTCATTTGAGCAACATGAAATTCGAACTCTGCAGCAGGTGCTTTTAAAGCGATTATTTAATTTCTAAAACATCAGCACCCTCCACCACAAACTCAGCTTCAGTTGTGGCTGAACGACATGTAGCAAAGGGATCTCTGTGACAAAAGCTGCAACCCACTAAGCTATCCACATACAATACAGTTAAATACAATACAATACATTATGCCGGTACCACTAGTTATATTAACTCCCTGGGCTACTCCATGGTTAAAGTAAAAACTGAAACTGCCACTAGATAAAATTCTGACCTCTCTCCAGCGGGAACATTAATCGCCTGCCTCAACTCTGACATAGCAAGTCTCTTTGCACTGAGAAAATAAAGGCTGCTGCTTCATTGCGCCACTGTCAATCACGGATATTTAACACTTTTCACTAATAAATCATAAAAGCTGCTAGTTTAAAGAAAATTTCCACCTTCGATGGCACTGCATTTACAGCACAGAGAGAAAACATTAGTGTGCCCATTTTCCAAGGCGCTATGCCGTGCTGGAGCCCCCTCCCCATTCTAGTAACAAACATACCATGTCATCAGACAGTAGCAGATTAATAAATTAGTAATATCTGATTTACCCGAATCTCTTTATAGCTGTCGGAATGATCCACGGAGAGGAGCTGCTGGGAACTATCTTGCCTCTTCAGAGTTTGAGAGCGAGCCATGCTATCTTGCCTCAATCTGTGCCACCTGCTCTCACTATGACCCAGACTCAGCACAAGTTGGGCTCTGCCTGGACAGGGCACAGCAAAGAACATGTCGAGGTCTGGAAGAAGTGAAGACCGGCTTCCTCCTTTAACTCTGGGCCATGCAGCAGGAGGTTTCCTGGGTGCTTTGGGGCCCGATTTGCAGACAGGAAATTCAACATCCTGCCACAGAATGCGCGCGGACCGACATGGCTCCTCTGCAACAGTGTGTCAGTGCGGGACCTGACACTACCCGGGGAACAGTAGCAGAAAGCAGGTTTGACTGCACAAGTTTAAAAAGCGTGGTATTTGATCATGCATTTCATTAGAAACATACTTGTCTCTGGAGAAAGCAGTTAGAGACGAGCTTGCAGCATTCTCCTCAACAATAGAATTGTCTGGACACCGACCCTCCCGCAAGGAGAAAGTACTACTGGAAGTGTGAATCTTCCGCCCTTGCTTGCCCCTGACAACATTTCTATAAATGAAAGCAATACCAAGCATACGCTGCACGGCGCACCCCCTCCTTCTGGGCTCATCAGATCCCATACTGCGGATCATACTGTAAATCGGTCAATCCCTCCCCGGGGGCTGCTAATGGAAACTTTCAATCAGATCAATCGCCGCTGGGATGTCAGGATGGCCCCCGCCCCCTGGCCCCGTGCATTTATTATTTTAATTAAGTGGAGAGGATCTGATGCCAGAGAGCAGCCCCGCCCTGTAATCTTGACTCTGAAGGGGAAGGGCTGTGGGCTTGGAGGTCCTGAGCAGAGGGGTGCCCTGCCCCCGCACTGTAAACGTGACTCTGAAGGGCTGGGGGCCCAGGGGTGTGTGTGTGTCCCCTCGGCTCAATGATCGATTAGCTCTTGTTAGCACTCAGTGCAGGATATTCAAATGAGCTCGGAGGATTACCCATGACCACGAGACAGGCCTCCTTTATTTTCGTGCCACAACAACACCGTTCCCAGGGCCCTTCTGTGCCCCGCCCACCTCTCAGCGGGCAATTACCTCGAAATTTGGGTACCATGACTCTAGGGGCTCCGGCAGCCTATGAGAAATTGCAGAGTTACACAGAGGGGACACCCCCGAGAAACACAGACCACGGAACAGTGATCTAGCTTTGTGTAGCGCCTGCCTATTGCCTTGCACACCGTCCGAGGCATAGCAGAGTGTGATCTTCGCGGTCACCCCTGCTGTGACCCCAAATTGTTCTAGATGCTGTAGATCCGGCCCTGTAAATTAAGTGCCGGTGCAAAGCACAGGAAAGCACCGGCACAAATTAAGCACTGGTCTCTCAGTACAAATTTCCGCATAAGTTTAACCACAGTATTTGTCTCCTTGAAGCATGTGAAATCACTTGAAGGATTTCCACTGAGCACTGCTGACACATAATTCTTATGAGCCCAGCAACTAACTTACTAGTCCTATTGGAATTAACACTTAATTAGGGCGTATGTGACTAAGAGCTTGAGTTAAGTCAATTCAGGCTTGTTGGAACATATTCTGCCCAGGCCTATCTATCAAAGGAAGAGTCAATGCAGGCAAGATCAAAAGTAGGCAGTCAAAACAAGCCAGTCGTGAATTTAAGGGCATATAAAACCTGTCTGAGTACTATTGGGATTCTGCAACTGTTACTGTCTGTACTCACACTAGTAACCATTTTGAAGTATAGAAAAAAATAAGTATACTGTTCCATTTGACATTTTTTTTGTATGCGAAATGTAGAAAAAATATTCGCCACTATGCATAAAAAAATTTGTCTGTGGATTTGCCAACCGTAGAAACTGTTTTGATGACCAAGCTATTTGCTCCTCAAACCATTCTTCTGCTGGTATCCTACACTATGTTTTTTATTTTGGTCAGCCAAATATTTTTCAAGATACACGTGAAATGTATTTCACGTAATATGTGAAATTTCACAAAAATGATATTAATTTGGGGAAAAAATACTTACACCCTCTAATCGTAAATAATCGTTCATTTGGAAAATGCACTCTATTGGTGGAATCGCTGTGTAAGCAAATCCTATTTGGGAGGGCAAAATCTCACTATTCTTGATTCTGTGAATCAATATGATCATTATTGACCTCCTAAATGAGAATTTCATTCTTGAAAACATTCTAAAAATGAGGAATAGAAAAAGGAAAAAGAGGGGAAGGAAAATAAGAACATAATTAAACATGACTGAATCATCAAATTAAAGCACACAAGAGGATTCATAAATGAACATGCCCTTCCTCATGGGCGAAGTGTACACCAATTACACTGCCATACTTATTTTAAACTTTTGACTTTTAGCTACTGTATCCTCAAAATTGTGTCTCTTAATCTGGTACATAGTAAATATCTTGATGAAAATCACTTATAGAAGAAATTCAAAAATTTAACTTTTATTTTATAATTTCAATCTCTAAAATCAATCAATGCTCATCTTCACTATTTTCCACATATATATCATTTTATTCAGTAATTTTAACAATTTTTTCGGTCTCGCCTACACAGCACAAGCGATGTGCTGCGTGACGTATTGTTTACTAATTAGTGGAATAACAACCCACCAACAGCATACCAATAGTTATTTTTGTTGTAGGCTACTCTTCCTTTCGTGGGATAGTGCCTCCCTGGAGTACGTGTGTTCTTTCTTGTCTTTGTTCTTCCTCAACAATTTTATTTGTAAGCGGTTTGGTATTATTCTTGGACATGCAATATGCTTTTCTACTTTTAACACAAGCATGCACCTTCTAATTTATGTTGCTTTAACTCTATCTGCTATCTATTGATGCTTTAGTAGCTTACAGCTATACTACTCTACACCAACCTACTCTTTGCTACTTCTCTCTATGCCACTCTACTCTATTCCACTGTACACAGCTCCACTCTATTCTATGACACTCTACTCAATGTATTCTACTCAACTCTACACCACTTCAGGTCACACCATTAAACTAGTACACAAAGGGAGTCACTGTTCCTTGTAGAGGATGAAAGAGAAGGGCACTTTTTTTTCGTGTGCTTATCTATCTGTGGGGGACAGTGTGTCCTCATCATAATGCCCTAACACTCCGCAAAGGATGTCCTCATAGGGCCGGCGCTGCAATGCCCTACAGGTCCCTCGAAGGGTCTCTTTATCGGAGATCTCCATTATACTCCTCTCAATGCCACTCTATGCCACTCCATTCTAGGCCATTTCAGTCCATGCCAGTCTACCCTATGCCACCCTACTCTACGAGTCTCCATGCCACTCTATTCTATGTAACTCCTCTCTATATCACTCTATTCCACTCTATGCCAGTCTATGCCACTGCATGCCACTCTTTGCCTCTCCGTGCCTCTCGATGGTTATGAACTCGATTCTACGGCACTTTACTCTGTGCCACTCTACTCTAAGCCACTGCACTTTACTACACACCACTCTATGCCACTTCACACCACTCTGCGCCATTCCAGCATACGTCCCTCTACTCTACATCAGTCTACTCTTCTCTATGGTACTCTACTTCACTCTATGCAATAACCACTGTACCACTGTACTCTATTCTATACTACTCTACAGCACTCTACTTTACACCACTCCATGTCACTCCAAACTACACAATGCCACTGTAAGGCACTCCATGCCATTCCACTGCACGCCACTCCACTCTAGGTTACTCAACTGTACGCCTGTCTACTCTAAACCACTCCATGCCATTCTATGCCACTCAACTCTGCACCTCTCCATGCCACTCTATTCTATACCACTGTACTCCAGGCCACTCTGTGCCACTCTTCTCTACTCTACACCACTTCATTCCGCTTGTGCCACTCTGCGCCACTCTGTGTCTCTCTACTCTCTGCCACTCTATGCCTCTCCACTACACACCACTTCACCCCATTCGATACCACCCTACTCTACACCAGTCTGCTCTACGCCACTCTTCTGAACTATATTCAACACTCTATTACATCACTGTACTCTACAGTACTCTACTCTGTGACACTCCAATCTATGCCACTTCTCTCTACGCCACTCTTCTCTATGCCGCTCTTCTCTATGCCACTCTAGTCTACACCACACCACTAACTTTAAGCCATATAGAACAGCAGCCGTGCTGCTGAACAACATGGCTAACAGACATTGGTAAACCCATTAGCTCTCAAATAGGCGAGACCAATCGGCTTTGCTAATGTTTAATATTTTGTACATATATTCTCTTGATACTGGTAGAACAGATAAACATCACACTAGTCCAACACCTCACATCAGCCCACATCCTCACATCAGTCCACAATAGATGGAGAAGAGTTGTTTGAACAGTATGTTTCAGGAAGAAAAGTTTCTAACCTAAAATCTCAGTGGTCCTCTGCAGTTCTAGTTTTCAGTGGGATGAATTCATAAAGTTCAAAGCCCCCCCTTTACATTCTGTTAACAATGTCAATGCCTGCTTTAGTGTCCTGCTTGATCTGACAACAGCTTTCAACACCAACAAATATTGAGAGCTACTTAACACCCTTGCAGCATAAATGACTTTAAATAGCAACATCCTGCAAGACTTCATGCCATACCAGAAGAACAGTACGTAGCTGATCCAGACGGGTTCCAACATATCTGAACCCCCCCATCTTTAGGCAACAGTCTCTAACCAAGTTTTTTATACCTTTATATGAAGTCCCTGAGTGTCGACTTAACAGCAACAGCATTAGAGACACCTATATTGGGTTTACACATATTTATTTGTAAGTTTCAAGTATTTATGATATCAGTCGCCGGATCTATTATTTTGCCACGATCAAGGCTAGATCTGGAAAGCCTACCAACCTCTGGAATTTTTGCCATCTCAAAGGAATAATCACTCTGCTGGCTAGTGACTGTAGGATCCACTGAACTCCAAAGACAAGATGCCAGATGCTATCTTGCTATGCTCCTAAGTCATAGAATGCAGTATCAGGCAACTCCTACCAGGTGCCATTCTTTTACCACAATATAAGCAACACTTTTCCCCCTCGCCACTAGGATGAGGAAGAACCCGTGAAGAGGGTGCACTTTTCTCATCTGCACCTCTGACACACTCCTCAGAGCCCCACCATCCCTATGTGCTCTCTAGCAACTCTGTCACCACTGCTTGCTCCTGTCTGTGCAACGCACTATGAAATCCTTATAGTGTGCAGTGCTGAATTACATTGTATCTATATTCATACTTTACATAAGTCACATACATAAATCACAAGATCTATATATTGGAAATATCTAGTGCAGTAACACTTTCATTGTAGCAGAAGATCCCACTGATAATATCTCAGTTATTTAGACTAAGCACTGAGCATATTAGTACATTTCATGAATGCAATGATAGATCTTACCAGCAATGAAACATGGAATTCCAAAAGTTGTATTGATGGATGCACATGGACTATTTGGGTTAGCATCAAAGGGCAGAAATGGTCTAGTTCCATCCTGAAACCTATCGTTGACAGTTAACAACCCCAGATCATTGGTCTTATTTCTTAAACTGGCAGCTGTAGAGGCTGTGCTTCCATACACCATGCCAGCATCAATGAAGGAGGTCAAGCCATTCAGCTGCTCTCTGACTATTGTCTCAGTGGGGCACGCTGGACCAGTCCGAAATAGGGCAATGCAATTTCCCCTTCTATTACCCATTGGATCATTTGGAGGTATCTGAAAAAACATAATATAGATAATTTGAGCAGTTAAAGTTTCAAAAGATAATATTATATCAGTCTACAATATTCAATTTACCATGACAGTGGAGTGAAGAACATTGAAGGTAATCATTACCTGAGAACTCAGAGAGTGAACCAAAAAAAGGCTAAGCAGATATTACAAGTGTTACTTAACCCCTTCGACGCTTGTGACGGAACGGTTCCGTCACGAGCGTCGGTTGGGCTGTGCTTATGACGGTACCGTTCCGTCACAGCCACGCCCGTTTCTTAGAACCTTCGCGCCGCGCTGCAGGTGTTAATAAAAAGGGATATTTAAATGTATATTAACATTAGCGTCCTCCATTTCAAGGAAATCACACTGAAAGGAAGATAATGACAAAAGCAATCAATCAATCAATCAATCAAACAGCATTTTCAAAGTGCAACAATGCCACCCTTAGGGGTATATGCGAGCTATGTCTCTGTCAAAGAGCCAGGTTTTAAGTTTCTTTCTGAAGTCTGCCAGCAAGGGAGCTGTACAGAGCGGGAGGGGAAGGTCATTCCAGGTCTTGTCAACAATGTAGACGAACAAGTGGCCACTGCTGCAGCTGCAATGGATGTTGGGGGTGTGTGCGAGGAGAGTGAAGAGGAGCGCAGTTGTCTAGAGGGTTGGTGAAGGTTTAGTAGATGGTTGAAGTAGGCCGGTACTAGTTCATGGAGGGCTCTGTAGGCATGGCTGAGGATCTTGAACTGGCATCTCTTCTGGATGGTGAGACAGTGGAGGTCTATGTTGTGTCCTATTACCCTTGTGCTCGTTTGTCTCCGCATCTCAAGCCAGGCTGGAGTGTGGAGCTTTGGCCATATTCCCGGACAGTTGGGAATCGGGAATGGAGGAGAGAGGGGGACTTGTATCTTCAATAAAGATTTTTACTACTGCCATGATCTTCATTCACCTTTGTAACACTGGTGACGATCAAGCCCAGTTTGCCGAGGTGAGTGTATGCTGCACAGGAGCCGTTTGCTGCCGTGCCACTCCTCTCTGTAACAATTTTCTGCTGCTGCCGAGTGGGCCCATTTGGAGGTCTTCCGCAGAGAGCAAAAAGCTCTACCCATATTTCAGCAGCAACTCGCACTTTGTTGGTTTGGGTAACGACTCCATGGACATCTGCCCCTTACCGCTTATACTCAGCAACCATTTTGGTCACAAAAAAAGGTCAGACAAGGTAAATAAACCAGACAGGGATATCATCACTATACGCTTCATTCGTTGGTTGTTTTCTTCGGTGGCCATATTATTAGTCTGACCTAGTAACGTTTCAGAGTCAGGAAACACAGTATTTGAAGGATTTTGGAATTTTAAACTGTTGTTTTGTTTTTTGTTTTTGCTGGCAACTTAGGACACGACTCTACTATAATTTCAGGATGCAAACTTTGTGCTATTTTCTAATTAAAGAACATTTTCTATAGTTTGCAGTTTTGTTATCCTTTTCTCTACCACAATATATATATTCTTATGTATTTAGTGGTAAAATCTTTGAATGCACCAATCCTCCTGCCCTTTTTCTGCAATCTCCAGGTGAACCGGCTGTATCTTGGAAAAAAAGGCTCAAAAAGTTGAATGCATTTTTGGGTGTAGTTGATGGTTTTAAATGTAAACCTTAAAGAAAAAAGTGGCTGTTAGAGCATTCTCTGTGTATGGAAGGCCAGGAAATATTTGCACACTTACCTGATCTACTAACGGGAGATATGGAGGAGTATTAACTAGTGGTAGCAAAGTCTTGAAAAACATTTCTGTAAACCAACTCATTTAATTGTCAGGAGGCACATGCTCTTTTCTAGGGAACAGTCAGCTGCAGAATTTATGACACCTATGTAGCCTTGTTGCGAGTATTAGCGGCTAAGTGTGAATTTGGAATATTAACTGACCAGCTTATCAGAGACCAAGTGGTAGAAAAAGAAAATACAGAAACGTCTACTCACCTGCAAGAATCCTTCCTTGATGAAGTGGTCGATAGTGCTAATAATATGCAAGACTCAAAAAAGTGACTCAAAGAATTGAATAAGGACACTAAAGAGTCAGTAATTCTAGTCAAATCTATGGTCACTAAATTGCCTGACAAAAAGAAAACATTTAGTGGACGTGGTGAGTGTTTTCGTTGCAGTTCAAAGCTTCATGCGACTTGATTCAGTCCTGCTGTGGGTAAAGAGTGTCTGGAATGTGGAACATCTGGCCATTTTGCTCAAGTGAGGCATTCTCAGACACGTAAAAATAATGTGAACATTGTGGATGAGGAACATAATTTGGCCCACACTATGGATAATATGCTTTTAAGTGGAAGAGTTCATAAGAATGATTTCCCTAAATTGAGAGATCCTGTTGAAAATGTTGTCATCAATGATAAAAATGTGCAATTGATAACTGATTTAGGTTCAAAGATAATCATTATTTCTAAAGATACGTATACTAATAAGAATTTTACTGACAAGTTAGAAATACCAGAGATTGGACCTTTTGGGTACAATTGTGAAAGAATTGATCTGGAAGGGTTCTCTATGGTATAACACAATTTAGAGGCTGAGAAGTTCAGGGAACCGTTATGTGACACTCACATGGTCCTGACATCCTGGGATAGCATCACCAAGGGTATTTAGGAATTATTTTAAAACCAGGGAATACTGACCAAATCCAGCTGGTAGTAGTAGTAGTAGTAGAAATAACCTGAAGTTGGTATTGAAGAAAACTGAGGACAGACATTTTTGAGGACACATTAGGCAAGTTGATTGGATTCGAACATATTTTTAAATTAAAAGAAAATTGCATACCGGTCAAACGTAAACTAAGATGCATTCCTCTAAGCATTAGAGGCAAATTGGATTACCTAATTTCACAATTATGCATGATGGTGTAATAGAACCTGTGGAGCCATCTTTAGGGTTGGCTACGATTGTAGTAGCTCGTAAGAAAAATAATGAGTTAAGGATGTGCATCAACTTGAGAAGCCTTAATAAGGCCATATGGGTGGATGGACATCCTTTGCCCCATATTGAGAAGATGAATACCACATTAGCTGGTGCCAAGTGCCTTTCTATACTGGATATGAAATCAGTTATCACCAAGTGATACTAGCGGAGGAGTCTAGGCACCTTACAGCATTTGTAACGCCATCAGGGATGCAGGATGCCATTTGGCCTAGCCTTGTTGTTTGCATTTATCTGCTTTACCGTTTGGTCCATTCTCAGACCCAATGCGTAGTTTGTGGTGACAATTAGTCAAGGGAATGTGGAGGGGAAAGGGTAAGGAGGTCAAAAGGAAGTGCATCCTAATACCGTCACAGCATACACTCTATATAGGACTATAATAGTGGTCTTTTAGTGATAAAAAGGTTTTTGGCAATCAAATGTTTTTTTGTTGTTTTTTTTTCGTCTTAATGCATGTGAGCAAACTGGTCATTTAAATCTAATGCCTAAATATTCAGAAATTCATGATTACCGATATATGTTAACCATCATTTTTTGAGCAGCCCCACACCAGTGCTCACACAAACATGCCTATTAGAGATTTACTCACCCAATTTCGGCCATTGCTGGTCACACAGAAGTTACCAGAGCAAACCGCTAATTTCCGACCTAAGGTGTAAGAGATGCACGGCAAGTGTCAACAAAGATTGTGCGTCTAACCTCCGTTCTTTCAAACCGTCATGCTTCTGCTCGGTACTCACTCTATGGCGGATTTCAGTGATACTGTGCACCTACCCCAACTCTGGACTCCATAACAGTGTTGTTCGTTACGGGTAGTTAAATAAAGTTTGTGTCACTTTTCATTATCCACGAAGACTAGTATGTCAACCATAGCAGTCATCTTTAAGGAGGGCGGGCTGGCTGATGGTGCCTCTTTTTCTAATGTTTAGTTTTGTCCCACTTTCTAATGGGGATTGAACTAGTGTGTGTCTCGCTCGATTAGGGAGAGTGGGCTAGCATATCGATCCATAACAGCTGTTTGTGGTGCCTTAAATGAAAGCCATGATTAACAAATTATTGCATATTGCTCAACATATGTTTTGTTTTCATTGAGATTAAACATTACCATACAGTGTGGCACAGTTATTGGAGGCAATGCAAACCCTTCCTATCTGTCATTCTCTTTTTAGTTTACAGAGAATGGCGCATATGGGGACACACAAAAGGGGGGTTCATGTATGAGAGCGTGTTAGAAGTCCCAAGTTTGGATGTCTCGTGGGCACCGTTCTCTGTATAAGATTGAGGCGTGATATCTTGTGGTGCAGAACGCAGGTTGGAGGCATGTATTCGTTTATTAAGCCTCCCCCAAGGTACATCATCATTTAGTCCAACTTTATGTGTGGACAATCTGAAAATCCACTTGTGCTCCTTTCTAAATAGTGTTTCTTACTAAGAAAACTGTGATGCAGGCCTTGGTGCTTAGTAGATTTGACTACTGCAATGCCCTCCTATTCTCAGCAAACCAATCTGCCAGAAAAAGACTTCAGGTGGTGCAGAATACCGCTGTCCGACTTACTGTCAACGCCCCAGCTGGAACATCCTCTGCACCTCTCCTGAACCAACTCCATTGGCTCTCTATAGTAAAAAGGGTAAAATTCAAAATGGGCTGTATTATTCACAAAGCCCTCAATGGTCAAGGCCCCTCGTATCTTGCAATCAAACTCTCTGCTTACACCCCGGCAAGAACTCTTAGGTCTAGCTCTGAGCATTTGCTCATCACCCCCAGAGTCAAAAAGGCACGTAGTGGTGGGAAAGCATTCTCTCATCTTGCTCTGGCATTTTAGAATAATTTACCTTCACACCTGCGCTCTGGACTTACTCTGGCTCAGTTCCGAAAGATGTTAAAAACCCACCTCTTTTAATCTTTCTCTCGTTTCCGGTATTCCCCACTGTCTTTAGCGCCGAGATACCCTCATGGTTGATTCAGCGCTATATAAGTCCATAAACTTCAAACTTCATCTGTGTGTGAGCATCAAGTATTGTCCATCTTAGGTCGTCTGGTGAGTGACCGACCGTGATGTAACGTGTGCACATCTTAGTTTTGGATCTTTTGCATCTGATAATACTGCGATGTTCGGTAATTTGTACCTTGGCTGCTCGAACTATCATGCCTATATATTTGAGTTGGTATCAAGGGGAGTTAGGCCCAATGGACCAGGCTCTAGCTGGGCCGTTTATTGATGTGTAGCAGGGAAGTCGGCCAGGACCTGTGTTATTTTGACGTTTCTAGACCAAACTATTTCTTTTCATTTGATCTGGTACTTTATTTATACCTTTTTCTTTAACTTTTTTTTTAAAGACTTTGGCACATATTTGAAACAGAAAGAGACAATAAAGTCAATCTACAGAAAATACTTATATACATGTGAAAAACATTAAAAAACAACATTGTGTTCTGGCTACACAATATGAATAAACATTGATGTGAAAAAAATCATTACTGTGAGAGATTTCACAAATATTCTATTTCAATTATGAAAGAATAGGAAAACACGGGGAAAACATTAGTGCTTAATATAAGGGACTTCTCCTCTATATATAGCCAAAAACTTAATTCATAATTCATCCATGTTCATATCATGAATCCTAATAAAGCCAACGTGTTTCAAGTCTCTGATATTTAATATGCGGTCTCTCATCAGGGCTCTTGAATTTTGGCAGCAATGTAGATTTCTAAAATTAGGATGAGCGAAAAAACATATGTTTAAAATAACAAATGACTATTTATTAAATTTTAGCTTCGTCTTTAAGTCTGAAAACTGAATAATTTACCAGGACAATGGTTTATTTGTTGTCCATTCAAGTTTCTTTATCTGTGTGCGAGAAGGAACCACATTTTAGAATTAGTTTTTGTTGACACTAGCTTATATAGAGAGCCTAAATGCAGGCTGCACCATTCAGCTTTTAAAAACCTACCTCTTCCTTCAGCTGAGTTTGCTGACCTGAGAGCTTCTCTGCCTCTTTAAGATTTCGTGGACCGGCTCTATGTGAGGAGTAACAGACCATTAGGGAAATAAAGGCTTAAAGATTTCCACTGTTAAGTATGATTAAAAAGCTTTTAGCATACCTGTATGTTGCAGTAACTATTTAGCGCGATGGGACCTTCTTTCTACTTGAGTTCACTCAAGGGTTTTTAATGAGCTGCAAGTGAAACGAAACGCTTGTTTTTAATAAAGCATTCGTCATGGTATTAAAGCTTTCACTAATGTCTGCAAACAACATTTTAACATACCTGAAAGCCTTAGAGCAGTAAATCTTTCACGCTGCCTGCTTTCCTGGGGGCTTTTTGATGAACTTAAGTTGTTTCAAACACAAGCTTCAGTCATTGTGTTGTGCTCCTCGATATTACAATCTACTTTTCTGAAATGCAGAGTTCAAGTTTCTAATCAGACATGTGATTTTAGTTTTGTTTGTCTGGAAAACGGGGCTTATGTGAAGGCACATTACCTTGTTATTATTCTGTTCTCTCTCCTCTGGCTCTTACTAGTAAAGTGACAGGATTTCCATTTGGAAGCATCTCATTAATGGCTTCTGACTTGGGATCATGGGTATTGTTGTTCTAGATGACACAAGCATTTTGGCTAACAGGTTTTTGATGCAGCAGCGCAGTGCATTCTGGGAATTGTAGTTTTTATATTTTAGCCAATTCTGTCATGCTGTTCAAACCAACTGTTGCACTATTAAATTTAATAATTAAATACGCTTCTTTCCGTAGTAGCATGTTCTCTACATCCATTGGACTTTTTGAAGGTTTAAAGCTGGCCAAAATTGTCCATTCAAATTGAGTTTCACTGTGGCCTTTTTCAAAACAATGTTTAACCATTGGTGCGGTGATAAATATTTTCTTTATTCTGGACCGGTGCTGGGTGATTCTTGAATTAACGTGTTGATTGGTTTTCCCTATATAGATTTTTGACATTGGCAAATTAGTGCATTCTTCGTCTTACAATTAGTAAACTCAGTATGTTTCCATCTGATGCTCCCATGTACAAATTCTTTGCCTTCTATGGTGTTTACGCAGGCTATGCAGTTTCCGCATTTTCGATGTCTTTCAATAGGCTTTAAGTTCCATTGAGTCAATAAGTCGCTTTTAGGTTTGGGTAGAGCGGTATCAGCTCTAATTATTTGCTGACCAATACTTGGATTCATTTTCCATGCGAAGAGTGGTTTAAGGAACGGGTATTCTAGATTTTCCAATAGGTGCCAGTTCTTCAAGATGGTTTGTCTAAATGTATTAGTGTCTGGGCCATAAGTTGAAACACACACTAATCTTTCCAAGGTCTTTTTCTCTTTCACTTGGAGAAGGCATTCTCTGGGCGTGAATCGAGCTCTTTTGGCTGATTGTTTGGGCAATTTCTTTGAATAACTTCTCTTTTGCATTTCTTTACAAAAGAGCGCTGCATGTTCTACAAACTCTGACGTTATGGAACAATTTCTCCTAATTCGGAGTAGTTGCCCATACGGGAGATTCTCCTTTAGCCTCTTCGGGTATGCACTTTTATAGTGTAAAATATTTTTTTTATCTGTCTTCTTTTTGTATAGGGTGGTCCTTATTTACCACAGGTTTTACCTCTACGTCCAAAAAAGTTAAGTTATGGTGCTGGATTGTACAGAGATTTTTATGTCTGGGTGTCTTGAATTTATCCATTCATGAAAGGATGTAGATTCAGTCTGACTTCCTTGCCATAGACACCAGACGCCGTCAATGTACCTTAGCCATTGTGTTATATTCTTTTTGTAAGTATTATTGTTTTCTATGAACTTGTCCTCATATTGAGTCATGAAGAGGACTGCCATCTGTGGGGCAAATGGACATCCCATGGCGGTCCTCTTCACCTGTACATAGAATTGATCCTCAAATTTAAAATATTTTTTTTTCAATGCCAACTCAGCCAGTTGCACAATAAATGTTGTTGGAACCCTGTGGGGTCACGTTCTTCTTCGCTCTAGGTACAGTTAGATTACTTCCAGAGCTTCCTCTTGGGGTATCTGGGTATAGAGAGAGGTCACATCAAATGTCACCATTATCTGGGTCTTCTCATTAAATGTGGTATCACGTAGATATGTCGGGACTTCAGTTAGAAACGGCATCAGGAAATAGTCAACAAGTTTTGCGATTGGCTCGAATATTGAATCGCAATCCGAGACTATCGGCCTCCCTGGTGGATTTTCTGGATTTTTGTGTATTATTGGCACTAAATAAAGTATTGGAGTCCTCGGGAACTTTTTTATTGAGAAGTCATGCTCTTTAGGACCAAGATAGCCTTCTTCCAGGCCTGGTTGATCTATTTCTATGATCTTTGATCTTATTGAAAGCATTGGGTCTTCTTCTAGCGGTCGATACCATGTGGTGTTGTTCACTTGGTTCATTCCTTCAGCTAGGTACATCTCTCTGGGCCAGATGACCACCACACCCCCCTTGTCAGCCTTCTTTATTATTATTGATGAGTCTGCTTTAGGTTCTTTAATGGCAGCTTGTTGTCTGACACTGAGATTTTTGTTAAGGTATTTCTTATTCTTCTCCATTTTGATGATGGATGATAGTATTGTTCGTTCAAAGGCATAAATCTCCTTTGGGATGTTTTGAGTTGGCACAAATGTGGACTTATTTCTAAGGACTGTGCTCTCTTCATTAGGTCCTGAGTAGTTATTTGCAAAAAAAGCCTTCAATGTTATCTTTCCGCAAAACTCCATAGCTTCTAGTTTGAGTTTAGTGTAGTCTGTTCTTTTGTTTGGGACAAACTTTAATCCACGATTTAATACCCCTTTTTCCTCTTTAGACAATTTTTTTGTGAAAGGTTCACTATAGTTGAATTTTCTACATCTTGTAAAACCAATTTCTGGTGCGCATTCCCCAAGGTTGTTTGAGTCTTGCGTTTGATTTCTTTCCACCTTTCTCCCAAAAATACACTTGTTTCTTTGAGTGTCCTTCTCTTGGGTCTTGTTCTCCTGATGAATCAGATGATGATGTTTCTGAAAAAGTGCTAAACAGATTTCTGGTTCATAAAAGGGGGTGGTGATGAACAGAGTGTCTGAATTAAGCAGACTACTCTTACCCAGTCCAAAGATCAGGGCTTGATCCATCACCGTTTTTTAGCTCACTGCACCATCCCAGCTCAGAACTTGGCTATATGCAAATTAGTCTGACCCTGGCCCAGTGCATCATGGGAACAGGGCAGACCAAACTACCAAGCCAATTCTTATACTGGGAAGGAAACAAGCTACGGGGGACCGGTTTCTGGCATTTCAGCCGTCTTCGGCCCGGCTTGCTTGAATCCTGATGGTGCAATGAGCTAGGGACTCACATCTGCGTGGAAGGGTATACTCAGACATGAGTCCCTTGCTCATTGCACCATCAGGATTCAAGCAAACCGGGCCGAAGACGGCTGTAATGCCAGAAACCGGTCCCCGGGAGCTTGTTTCCTTCCCAGTGTAAGAATTGGCTTTTGTAGTTTGGTTTGCCCTGTTCCCATCATGCACTGGGACAGGAACAGACTAATTTGCATACAGCCAGGTTCTGAAACTGGGATGGTGCAGTGAGCTAAAAAACGGTGTTGGATCTAGCCCTGATCTCTTGACTGGGTGAGAGTTTTCTGCTTCATTCAGAGACTCTGTCCCTCACCACCCCTTGTTGTAAATATTTTTGTCCACCCTAAGCGTGGAAGGGTATACTCAGACATGAGTCCCTTGCTCATTGCACCATCAGGATTCAAGCAAACCGGGCCGAAGACGGCTGTAATGCCAGAAACCGGTCCCCGGGAGCTTGTTTCCTTCCCAGTGTAAGAATTGGCTTTTGTAGTTTGGTTTGCCCTGTTTCCATCATGCACTGGGACAGGAACAGACTAATTTGCATACAGCCAGGTTCTGAAACTGGGATGGTGCAGTGAGCTAAAAAACGGTGTTGGATCTAGCCCTGATCTCTTGACTGGGTGAGAGTTTTCTGCTTCATTCAGAGACTCTGTCCCTCACCACCCCTTGTTGTAAACAGATTTCTGGAGCATCCTTGGTATGTCGTCAGGGCTCTTCGTGACTCAAGGGAGGTATAGTAGTCTTCTTTGAGAAATGGATACACTTGCTCTATATTGAATGCCTTTGTGTCCTTTTCGAATTTGGCACTTTTGCCGTTGATGGAAGAATCTTTGAATGTTTGTATTTCCTTTTCAATTTTTGCTAGTAGCGTCCTTGTCTCCTCAGCTGATTATCTTTAATAGCCTGTGTTAGTAGTTCTAATTCTTCTTGTTCCTTTTGACATAACCTTTGAGCAGTTTCTATGGTGTGAACCATAAGATCTCTATTACACTTTGTATTGATGAAACTGAAAACTTTTTTATATTCGGTATCTTCTATAAAAATGACAGGAACATTTTTAACCTGTAGGCCCCATGGGATGGTGCCAGCTTTGAGATGCTCCAAAATGAAATGCCCATGTAGCTCCGTACGTATGTGTTTTTTATGTAGTTGCGTTAATTTTTCTACCTCATTTTGCTGTTTAGCTGATGTACTTAGCGAGATTGCAGAAAAAGGTAAGGGAGCTGTTATGAGGCTCTGAATATGATTTTCTGAAAAAGACAATGTGTCTCTTTCTGCCATTTTTTGACAGGAAGGATGGTGATCCTACGTGTATTTTCTGTACATTGACTTTATTGTCTCTTTCGGTTTCAAATATGTGACAAAGTCTTTAAAAACAAAGTTAAAGAAAAAGGTATAAATAAAGTACCAGATCAAATTAAAAGAAATAGTTTGGTCTAGCGTTAACTCAGAAACGTCAAAATAACGCAGGTCCTGGCTGACTTCCCTGCTACACATATATATTTGAGATGGCAGAGACAGTTAATCAAATAGATGCAATTTCACATATTGCAGTTGGTATGTTTTTGTTGTGTCCATGTCAGGGTCTCTGTCAATTGAACCTTTTTGTTGGCTTTGTAAGTGGACAGAGGGTGTATTGAGGCCTTGGATAATGGCCCACCACTGGTGGCAAATTCCAAAGTGGTTGTTGAATGGGGAATGTGTGTGGTTTTGGTCTTGTGTTGATGAGCATGTCTTTTAAATTCTCTGTTCTCTTAAATGCAAATTTTTGGTGTATTGAATATCAGATTGCCTGTTTGCAGGATATTCCAGTGTTTCTTAATAACTTTCCTGGAGTGAATGTGGTTAAGCGTGGCCTCTTTTCCTCTCAGATACAGCCTACCGTTATACTTAATGCGCATGTTGTTTCTCACTCTTCTTTAACTTCGTAGACTGTGACTACAGAAGATACCCCTCCCGAGCCCTGAATTTCTGCTTAGCACTACATCCCAGTGTAATTATTCACTTTTTCATTCTGTTCATAGTTTCATGCACGCAATCTAAATGTCACTTTTATTACAACTATAACGACAGCACAGAGTTATGGTACTTATGGTCAACCCTTGTTGCACAATCTGCGCCGTGCTTCAACAGACGCCCAATAGGCCAGAAGTCAACCCTGGGTTCATTAAACAACACATTGGCATGACACATGCCACATCTGTGTTTTATGGCTCTAGAGATACATCCGGACTGTATTTGCTGCATGCATCTTCACAGTCACAGCTTTACATCCACTGTGAGTTATAATTGCACCATGTGTATCCAAAGCATTTAGTCTCACCTGGCTATGGCATTACCACACACCTTAGGGCGTGTGTTGGACAATCACATTCACATGGTGTGATTTTTTGCCACTCACATCTACTCACCCGGTCCTGAAGACAGCCCTTTAACACGTTTTTGCTGGGCTGAAACATGTAGACCATAAGTTGACAACTAGGAGCAAATCCTTCTATTAGTTGCACCACTTGTTTATAACGATATCCTGGGCCACCATTAATAAACATTTCAGGCATGGATTCCCAGAGATATTTGTTAACCCACACTAAATTAAACAATACACCACACCTGCTCCGCTGTAATAAGGCATTGTAGCACAACCGGGGGGCATTCGGCCACCCGGTCGGGACCCCAATGATGAAGCATGACATCAACTAGGTTGGTGTGTGAGGGGTCTTTTAAGAAAACCTAATGGCTCATTGAGATAGCTTACCACAACAATGTGTTTGATAAGTTTTACTTTCAGTGGGTTCGTCCACATTGTTTAGCTTATTATTGAACTGGGGACAAGGACACACCCTTACAATTACCTTGCTCTCTCCTTGTTTTACACTATATCAAATGATCTCCAGCAAAGAGCCCCTTCATGGGTGCCCCTCAGGCATTGCAGCACCGGCCCAATGAGGAGCAGGCCCAGATGATGAAGTATGACACCTCTCAGGGTGCGTTATGGAAATGGCTCCTATTGGAGTGTATTCCACTGACTTAACTTATGCGTAAATCACTGTCTGTGTGAAAGTAACGGCACACTTCTATATTTCCATGTTATTAATTGATTAATGGTGTTTATCCTGCTTTCCTTATAGTTGTCTGTTGATTCTAGTTGTACTTTATTTACTTTATTATTGGGCATGACTTTATTGTGGTTACGATGTTGTGTATATTTTATGCAATTAATTATGCATTTTTATTTTTGTTACATTTTTAGTTATTGTTATAATGAATTTAGTATGAAATAATTTGCTATTGTTTTACTGTAAATGGGGGAGATGTGTTGTGTCCTGTTATTCCTCTTGCTCGTCTGTGTCTGCAACTCATGCCTCGCTGGAGTGTGAAGATTTGGCTGCATTCCAGGATGGTTGGAGATCGGGACTGAGGCAAGAGAAGGACGCATTTAAGGATGGTGGTTGCCCGTTACTTGTATCTTCAATAAAGATTTCTACTACTGCCAATGCCTTCATTCTTCTTTGTAACAGTCTCTTGGGTGGGGGTGATGAGGGTTCATTTGAGGAAGTCCAAGACGAGTCTGGCGGCAGTATTCTGTATGGTCTGGAGTCTTCTGCGAAGCTGGGTGGAGATGTCGGCGTAGAAGACATTGCTGTAGTCAAGGCAGCTGGTGACAAGGGCCTGAGTAACCGTCTTTTGGGTGCTGGGTGGGATCCATCTGAAGATTCTGGAGAGCATGCGAAGTGTGTGTAAGCAGAGGAGGCGACAGCATTGACTTGTCGTTTCATGGTCAGTTGACTGTCGAGAATAATGCCGAGGTTGTGGGCATGTGTTACAGCATTCAAATGATGGGCAGAATACTGACAATGCAAACATTCTCCCAAGTCAAAAGATCTGGGTAAATCCATTGTTCTTTTGCCCACTTCGCCACCCCAGTTTGGACCCCCCCCATAACAAATCAGTCTTGCCCCTGTGCCCCATGGGAACTGTCCAGACCGAACTGCCAGGCCAGGTCCTCCCTGGACCGGAAACAAGCATCCTGGGACCATTTTCTGAGTATGTCACCCTTCTTCAGCCAGGCTAGCTTAAATCCACTGGCACAGTGAGCAAGGGACCCACGTCGGGGCATACCCATCCCACTTAGGGCAAAAAGTGTTACAGCAAACAAATAATGGACAGAATGCTGACAATGCAAACATTCTTCCCCTGTCAAACTATCTGGGTTAAATCCATTGTTCTTTTGCCCACTATGCCACCCCAGTTTGGACCCAGCCATATGCAAATCAGTCTTGACCATGTGCCCCATGGGAACAGTCCAGACCGAACTGCCAGGCAAGGTCCTCCCTGGACCTGAAACAAACATCCTGGGACCGGTTTCAGGGGGGTATGTCACCCATCTTCAGCCAGGCTAGCTTGAATCCAGTGGCACAGTGAGCAAGGGACCCACGTCTGCGCATACCCATATCACTTAGGGCGAAAAGTGTTGCAGCAAACAAATAATGGATGGAATGCTGACAATGCAAACATTCTCCCCCAGTCAAAAGATCTGGGTTAAATCCATTGTTCTTTTGCCCACTTCGCCACCCCAGTTTGGACCCAGCCATATGCAAATCAGTCTTGACCCTGTGCCCCATGGGAACAGTTCAGACCGAACTGCCAAGCCAGGTCCCCCCTGGACCAGAAACAAGCATCAGGGGACCGGTTTCAGGGTATTTTATGCTTCTTCAGCCAGGCTACCTTGAATGCCATGGCACAGTGAGCAAGGGACCCACGTCTGGTCATACCCATCCCACTTAGGGCGGAAAGTGTTACAGCAAACAAATAATGGACGGAATGCTGACAATGCAAACATTCTCCCCTAGTCAAAAGATCTGGGTTAAATCCATTGTTCTTTTGCCCACTACGCAACCCAAGTTTGGACCCAGCCATATGCAAATCAGTCTTGACCCTGCGCCCCATGGGAACAGTCCAGACCGAACTGCCATGCCAGGTCCTCCCTGGACCAGAAACAAGCATCCTGGGGCCAGTTTCAGGGTATGTCACCCTTCTTCAGCCAGGCTACCTTGACTCCATTGACACAGTGATCAAGGTCAGTCAGTGTATGTGTAGGTCCGACTTCTGCAGGCCACCAGCTCTGGTCCCATGCAGAAGTGTCACCATCAGCGGAGGAAAGGCTATCCTGAAACGCATTGTGATGCCATTGAGTTGATGAATCGCTTGGATTCCCAAGAGATCTTGGATCAGTCTAAGTATGGGCGAAATTTGCGGATTCGCGGTCTGCGAATTCGCGCGAAATGGCAAAAAAATCCACAAGTTCGCGGATTTTCCCACTAACTCACTGAATGTTTTTGCCATTTGCAAAAATAATGTGACCACGTGCGTCTGTAACTTTGCCACCGCGCCGAAAGGCGCCGAGTTCCCTCGAGTGAGTTGTCCATCATAGTGAGGAAAGGGCGGGAAGCCGTTGCATACCCTAGGTGTTTGTGGCCGGGCCAAACAGGCAGGCCTTCTATGCGAGTTCATTCACATGCCTCTTGTTTATAAAGGGTCAGCGACTGATCAGAGCAGCAGATGAGAAGAAAGAAGCCTCCTAGTCACAGGTAGTACACAGGGATTGCGCTCGAAAAACTCGTGGATGCAGAGACCTCCATCAAGGATTACATCTAATTGTAGGCAGTAGATATAGGGAGGAAGCACACCTGCCTAGCCTAGACCGTGCTCACTAGTTGTTTGGGCTGATTATTTGAGCTTCAACCCAGGCATGTGCAAAAAAATCCGCCCACAAGCGAATTTGCGAATTTTTGGGCAATTTCGCGAGATTCGCAGATCGCAAAATTGCCGAAAATTTGCAAATTCCGCAAGCGGAACGGATTTTGCGCCCATACTTAGATCAGTCTCAAAACAGTTTCCGCGCTGACTACAGCACTGAATCTGCCCTTATTGCTGCCACTGATCACATCCGCATGCAGGTCGACCAGGGTGGTTCTGTAGTGCTGGTTATGCTCGATCTGTCAGCGGCCTTTGATACCGTCTCTCCCACTTGGATGGTTCAACGTTTAAAAGAGGTGAAAATCTCAGGTAAATCCACTCCTCCCTGACAAATAGAACTAATTCTGGTAGCTGTGGGGGTTTCAGATCTAAGGCTTTTAGCCTACCCTGTGGTGTTCCCCAGGCTTCATCCCTGCGCCCCACCCTCTTTAATCTGTATGTGTCCCTGTTGGCCAAGCTGGTCAGATCTTTTGGGTTCCAGGTGATTTCCTACACTGACGATACGTAGATCATTGTTTTCATCTCTCATGATCTGCAGTCGGTCGCCAGGATTTAACCAGTGCATGGCCAGTATTATCAAATGGATGCAGAATAACTCCCTTAAGATCAATGCAGAAATAACTGAGGTCCTAGTTTTTGGTCCTCTGGTCGAATGCCTGGTGGCCAGGAGATTGTGGTCCCCTTCCTGTTCCCGCCAAGACAGTCAAAAGCTTGGGGGTTATTTTTGACATAGACCCGACCTGACCTTCGAGGCTCAGGTCAGTCTCACTGTCAGCACTTGCTCTTACATTTTGAAGACTCTCAGAAAGGTACTCCCGTACATTCCTTTAGCAAGCCATCAGCCCACGATCATTGCACTAGTTACCTCCCGGCTTGACTATTGTAATGCCTTGTATCTGAATATCAGTTCGGCCTCCCTAAAAAGGCGTCAGGTTGTACAAAACGTGGCTGCCAGGCTGATCCTTAATATCCCTAAAAGGCACTCAGCAAAGGAGGGGCTTTGCATGCTGCACTGGCTCTCTATTAGGAAGCGAATCTCCTTCAAAGCCCTGTGTATGGTTCTCAAGGCCCTGCATATTAAAGGTTTGCAGAAGCTGAAAACCATGTTTAAATGGCATATGCCTGGGAGGGCTCTGAGATCTTCCTCCCAGAGAAAATTCATCTTCCCTGGAATCCGCAAAGCCAGATGGGGGCGGCCATTCCATCTCAATGGCGGCTGCAAATCTTTGGAATACTCTACCTTCCTTGATTTCCCAGGTAGAATCACTTTCGGTGTTCAAAAAACTGGGCTTTTCTCCGTTTAGTTAGCAGCCCATCATTCTCCTCCCTTCTTCTCTACCGCCCAGTGCTTTGGCACCTTTGGGTATTAGTGCGCTTTGTGAATCCTCATCCTATCCCGTCCTATGCATCTCTAATGAAATATACTTTTCTCTTTGTTGGACTTGGCCCTTCTGGCAGGTTCACCCGTGAACTTTTTGCCTGGTATTATTAAATAATTATAGTGATTCCTAGTCTTTGCGCACTTTGACACTGTGGCGCAGTGCAAAGTGCGTGTGCTCTGAGTGCGTGTGTGAGATTTGCCTGCCCTCCCATAGGAATGCATCGGGAATGTGTGTGTCCCTGGTAGTTCCTGATGCATGGGGAGTGCAGGTGTGAGTTTGTTATTTGCGGACTCGTGTGATTAAATGCTGCACAATGATGTATGCGCGTGATTGTGTCTAGTGTGGAAGTGCCACTTCTAGAAGTTACGATACAGAAAAGGGGGTGGTGATGAACAGAGTGTCTGAATTAAGCAGACCACTCTTACCCAGTCCAAAGATCAGGGCTTGATCCATCACCGTTATTTAACTCACTGCCCCATCCCAGCTCAGAACCTGCTATATGCAAATCAGTCTGTCCCTGGCCCAGTGCATCATGGGATCAGGGCAGACCAAACTACCAAGCCAATTCTTCACCAGAAAGGAGACAAGCTTCCGGGGACCGGTTTCTGGCATTTCAGCCGTCGTCGGCCCGGCTTGCTTGAATCCTGATGGAGCAGTGAGTAAGGGACTCATGTCTGAGTATACCCTGCCACACCTTTAGTGGCCAAAAACGATACAGAAAAGGGGGTGGTGATGAACAGAGTGTCAGAATTAAGCAGACCACTCTTACCCAGTCCAAAGATTAGGGGTTGATCCATCACCGTTATTTAACTCACTGCCCCATCCCAGCTCAGAACCTGGCTATATGCAAATCAGTCTGTCCCTGGCCCAGTGCATCATGGGAACAGGGCAGACCAAACTACCAAGCCAATTCTTCACCAGAAAGGAGACAAGCTTCCGGGGACCGGTTTCTGGCATTTCAGCCGTCGTCGGCCCGGCTTGCTTGAATCCTGATGGAGCAGTGAGTAAGGGACTCATGTCTGAGTATTCCCTGCCACACCTATAGTGGCCAAAAACGATACAGAAAAGGGGGTGGTGATGAACAGAGTGTCTGAATTAAGCAGACCACTCTTACCCAGTCCAAAGATCAGGGCTTGATCCATCACCGTTATTTAACTCACTGCCCCATCCCAGCTCAGAACCTGGCTATATGCAAATCAGTCTGTCCCTGGCCCAGTGCATCATGGGAACAGGGCAGACCAAACTACCAAGCCAATTCTTCACCAGAAAGGAGACAAGCTTCCGGGGACCGGTTTCTGGCATTTCAGCCGTCGTCGGCCTGGCTTGCTTGAATCCTTATGAAGCAGTGAGTAAGGGACTCATGTCTGAGTATACCCTGCCACACCTATAGTGGCCAAAAGCGATACAGAAAAGGGGGTGGTGATGAACAGAGTGTCTGAATTAAGCAGACCACTCTTACCCAGTCGAAAGATCAGGGCTTGATCCATCACCGTTATTTAACTCACTGCCCCATCCCAGCTCAGAACCTGGCTATATGCAAATCAGTCTGTCCCTGGCCCAGTGCATCATGGGAACAGGGCAGACCAAACTACCAAGCCAATTCTTCACCAGAAAGGAGACAAGCTTCCGGGGACCGGTTTCTGGCATTTCAGCCGTCGTCGGCCCGGCTTGCTTGAATCCTGATGGAGCAGTGAGTAAGGGACTCATGTCTGAGTATACCCTGCCACACCTATAGTGGCCAAAAACGATACAGAAAAGGGGGTGGTGATGAACAGAGTGTCTGAATTAAGCAGACCACTCTTACCCAGTCCAAAGATCAGGGCTTGATCCATCACCGTTATTTAACTCACTGCCCCATCCCAGCTCAGCACCTGACTATATGCAAATCAGTCTGTCCCTGGCCCAGTGCATCATGGGAACAGGGCAGACCAAACTACCAAGCCAATTCTTCACCAGAAAGGAGACAAGCTTCCGGGGACCGGTTTCTGGCATTTCAGCCGTCGTCGGCCCGGCTTGCTTGAATCCTGATGGAGCAGTGAGTAAGGGACTCATGTCTGAGTATACCCTGCCACACCTATAGTGGCCAAAAACGATACAGAAAAGGGGGTGGTGATGAACAGAGTGTCTGAATTAAGCAGACCACTCTTACCCAGTCCAAAGATCAGGGCTTGATCCATCACCATTATTTAACTCACTGCCCCATCCCAGCTCAGAACCTGGCTATATGCAAATCAGTCTGTCCCTGGCCCAGTGCATCATGGGAACAGGGTAGACCAAACTACCAAGCCAATTCTTCACCAGAAAGGAGACAAGCTTCCGGGGACCGGTTTCTGGCTTTTCAGCCGTCGTCGGCCCGACTTGCTTGAATCCTGATGGAGCAGTGAGTAAGGGACTCATGTCTGAGTGTACCCTGCCACACCTATAGTGGCCAAAAACGATACAGAAAAGGGGGTGGTGATGAACAGAGTGTCTGAATTAAGCAGACCACTCTTACCCAGTCGAAAGATCAGGGCTTGATCCATCACCGTTATTTAACTCACTGCCCCATCCCAGCTCAGAACCTGGCTATATGCAAATCAGTCTGTCCCTGGCCCAGTGCATCATGGGAACAGGGCAGACCAAACTACTAAGCCAATTCTTCACCAGAAAGGAGACAAGCTTCCGGGGACCGGTTTCTGGTATTTCAGCCGTTGTCGGCCCGGCTTGCTTGAATCCTGATGGAGCAGTGAGTAAGGGACTTATGTCTGAGTATACCCTGCCACACCTATAGTGGCCAAAAACGATACAGAAAAGGGGGTGGTGATGAACAGAGTGTCTGAATTAAGCAGACCACTCTTACCCAGTCCAAAGATCAGTGCTTGATCCATCACCGTTATTTAACTCACTGCCCCATCCCAGCTCAGAACCTGGCTATATGCAAATCAGTCTGTCCCTGGCCCAGTGCATCATGGGAACAGGGCAGACCAAACTACCAAGCCAATTCTTCACCAGAAAGGAGACAAGCTTCCGGGGACCGGTTTCTGGCATTTCAGCCGTCGTCGGCCCGGCTTGCTTGAATCCTGATGGAGCAGTGAGTAAGGGACTCATGTCTGAGTATACCCTGCCACACCTATAGTGGCCAAAAACGATACAGAAAAGGGGGTGGTGATGAACAGAGTGTCTGAATTAAGCAGACCACTCTTACCCAGTCCAAAGATCAGGGCTTGATCCATCACCGTTATTTAACTCACTGCCCCATCCCAGCTCAGAACCTGACTATATGCAAATCAGTCTGTCCCTGGCCCAGTGCATCATGGGAACAGGGCAGACCAAACTACCAAGCCAATTCTTCACCAGAAAGGAGACAAGCTTCCGGGGACCGGTTTCTGGCATTTCAGCCGTCGTCGGCCCGGCTTGCTTGAATCCTGATGGAGCAGTGAGTAAGGGACTCATGTCTGAGTATACCCTGCCACACCTATAGTGGCCAAAAACGATACAGAAAAGGGGATGGTGATGAACAGAGTGTCTGAATTAAGCAGACCACTCTTACCCAGTCCAAAGATCAGGGTTTGATCCATCACCGTTATTTACCTCACTGCCCCATCCCAGCTCAGAACCTGGCCATATGCAAATCAGTCTGTCCCTGGCCCAGTGCATCATGGGAACAGGGCAGACCAAACTACCAAGCCAATTCTTCACCAGAAAGGAGACAAGCTTCCCTTTTCTAAATCACTTCTAGAAGTTGGCATGTTTGTGTAATTTGTGTCTGGCGTGTGATTGGTTGGAGCTGGCTGGTGAGCCTGGCTCCAGGAGTCAGGATGGGTCTGCCCCGGTGGTGAGTGTTGAGATTAACATGTTGATGTGAGAGAGGGGCTGCACCTGGGACCTGATTAGGGCTGGGTTTTCCCCGCACAATGCTGGCTCCACCCCCTGTGATGTGTCTGATGTCCCTGACCCATCCTGTCAATAGAGAGAGGGGCTGAGCAAAAACAAAGTGCCCAGGAACCAGTTGTACCTGGTTCGCCCCTTGCCTGCGCCTTTTGACAAAGGAATTGTGTGTATAAAAAGAGGCTGTGACCTCCTGTAAAATGTTCTTGTTTCTGACTGGAATCAACCAGGGGTGTGCTGCTGCTTGGGCCCAGGGATGGGCCCTGGGGAAGGCCTGCCTCCCTGGGCCCTGCCCAGCCCCTGGATGCCCTGCCCCTGGACGCTGGAGGATTTGTGAGGACTCTGCTACTGGCTTTATGAGTCCCTGGACCTTGGAGAGACTTTGGGGCTGCCCCAGCACCTTGTGAGTGCTGGCTATAGTTCTATTTGAGGCCCCTAGTTCCTTCGCTGCATTCTCCTCTGGGAGCGCTGTTTAACTCTTGCAGCGCTGTCCTGGGCGCTGTTGCTGCATTATGCCCGCTTATTTTATGATTTACCGGCAAGAGCCAACCCTGCATATTGCCCGCAAATAAATTATTTATATTACGGGTGCCACCCCGTTTCATTAATTATTTCATGGGTGCCCACCCTGTTTCTACTATTATTTTATCTTGCGAGGGTGCCCACCCCTCGTAATTGTCCCCGCAAGATCACCACCGCGGCCGGGCCGCAAACAGGAAGTCCGGCGGCATCGCGCCTTGCTGTAGGCGGGACTTCCGGGTTGCCAAAGAAAGTCCCGCCCGCCGCTGAGACAAGACAGGAAGCTGCAAGGGTGGAGGTCTCCTGCGGCCCGGGGCTCCGATGAGCTGAGGAGAGCCCCGGGGCCACCAGCAGCGAGAGAGGAGCGAAGGGGCTCAAGGCACATTGCCGGTGCCTGCCCCGCCGCCTTGGAAAGAGAGAATGCAGCGCGATGCTGCTACCCCATCCCCGGAGCCCGGTAAGCGAGGGCTTGGGGGTGGTTGCCCTTTTTTTTGTTATCTAGAGCGGTCCCTCCGTTGCGGGCCGCCCCCCCTGATGGCCTCATTTGGTTCACGGGCCCTGTTGGAGGTCCCGGGGGCCCGTGTTTGTACCCTGAGCAGACCCGCTGCTGCGGTCCGCCCCACCGCCCCCATGTTTCCTTAATAAGTTACAGAGCCAATGCGGGGCTCCAGTGATGGGGGCCCTCATTATCTCCAGAGCCGGCGGGCTCCCACGAACATGGCATTATTGATTGAGCGGCCCCGTCCTGCAGCGGGCCGCTCCAACGAGGCCCACAGTTATTTTAGAGCCCCCCTGAGGGGCATGGGGCACATTTAATGTAGAGCCCATTTTTGGTCCAACCTGTGTCGCTCCAGAGCCTAGAGGGCTCCAACCTGTGTAGTATTGTCTTACCAGATCCCAAAAGGCTCCCACGGGCACAATATTGATTTGAAGGGCTCGAGGAGCCCGTGCTGATTCCCGTTACTCCAACGATGGGGGGCCTTTCTTTCCTTAAGGAGCCAGAGTGCTCCCAGGCGCACAGTGTGTGCAGAGCCTAGAGGGCTCCAACGTTTTTGCACAATATATATCTTAGAGCCTAGAGGGCTCCAACAGTTGGCGCAGTTTTGCCCCAATGGGCCCGTGAGGTCCCTGTCGCAGTTTTGTCCTCAGCTGCCCAGCAAGTAGTGGGCAGCTGCTCCGTTTAGGTTTTCCTTTCTAGGACAAGTACTTTGGACTCAGGAGGGAGACGCACTCCTTCATCCCTACCTTGGCCTTCCCCAGCTGCACAGCATTTATTGCCAGCTGCAGCTTTTTAGGCCCTGCTCTTGTACCTCTGCTGAATAGCAAGTAGTGGCCAGCTGCTACGTTTAGGTTTTTGGCGCAGTGGCGCAACCTGGACTTTGTTGTGAGTTATGTGCTTCTTAGGGTGCTATGAAATGTACTGTGTTGTATGTTTTGCGCTCCCTGTGTTCTGATACCTCTGAATGTGTTTTTGTGCATCATGTACAAAGTTGCTTTTCTACACCGCCGAATGTATGTTTATGCGTCATGTGTTTTTCCCTACACCTCTGAATGTTGTGATTCATCATGTGAAATGTTTTCATGCTTATACCCCTAGATGTATAGTAATACTTAGGTGGTTGTTATTTCTAGTACAGGTGTTGCTAGTGAGGTCCTGGTTCCCTGCGTGGCATTCTCCTAAGGTGGTTAGGGCTGCGTAGGTGGTACTTACCTCTCACCAGTGGTTACTGGTTGTGTGCTACATGTGTTATTTGGTGCTACAGTGATTTTATATTCTATGTTCTATGTGCTAATTGTTATTTCTACAAAGTGCTATTTTCTACCAAGTGCTTATTCCTGGCAGTGGTCCATGTGGCCCTGTCCTGTGTACATATAATCCCCTGTGAATTCTGCCCGTGCCTCTGGCACATTGTAAAGTGTGGGTTTACTATCTAATGTGTTTTGTAATACAAAGGCATTTTTTACATAAACCTTGTGTGAAGTTCCTTTTGTGGGGGGCCTTGGATGTTGTTGCTGGGGGTGCGTGCGCAAATGCTTTACACATCGCCTTTGAGATAAGCCTGACTGCTCGTGCCAAGCTACCAAGAGGGTGAGCAGGGGTTATCTTGGCAGGTGACTTCCTTGCCCTGACTTACAATGGTGGTTTCTGCCTGACTTTGGCGCAAGCCTTAGCCAACCAGAAATCCCATTTCTAACACTCTTTTTTTCTACAGTGAAGTGAAATGAAAAAGACTGAATTTAAAACGTTTTTTTAATTGGATTTGTAAAAGACGTAAGGCAGTTGGATCCGCCTCAGAGTGCTACCTCGAGAGCTGCATCTGTTCACTGTAAAATACTGACAACAAAGAGCACTCATTAAGTTGGCTGTACTAATTCTGAAACAATTCAAACCATCATCCATCAATGTATGATGCAAGCAATATTGAAATTTGAAAGCTTGGTAGGAAATCCTGCAGTAAAGTTGGGTATTCCACTCACGCGGAAGCTACATTGGACACAGACAATGACCACAATATGTTCAACCAAAACCTCCTTAAAAATATGTTCCTCTGATCACCAACTCACCATGATTGGGAAGCAGTTTGCTTCTTTAGCACAGGTTGCGGCACACTCAGCTCTAGTTCTGTTGGGGCTTGCCACAGGGCTCTCAGGAGAAAAATCGAGATCATGGTCAATCCACTGGCCCCATAGCATGAACATTTGAGATCTTTCCTGATCCAGTACCCCTTTCTCATCCAGATATTGAACAACAGAGTTTGACACATCCCGGACCTATAGATATAAAAAGTGGTGAGATCATTGGGATGAATAAGGCCCAAGACATTTGTAGCTGCTATACAATGAACTCATATATGACAGAATTTCACAATTCTGCATCAACTCCACAAATATGTCAGATGCTTCCAAACTCTTTATTGCTTAATATAGACATGTGTTGTTGATATCAACTTGCTCTGAATCTATAAGACATGGCAATGACTAATATTGTCCTGGAGGGAATCTTTAGGTTTAACTCAAATCTATGCAGAGACTACTCGTTGCCACCAAAATTGATTAAAACTCTGGAACTGCAGGACTCAGTGCAAGGTTTTTGCTGTAGTGGAATGTACGATGTTGGGGAAAATAAAGTATGCTGCAGTTTTGTGGCATTGTAACTGACCCTTAATATTATCCTAACATGAACTTTGTTATTGATGTTTCAAAAATCTTGTGCATGTCCAGTTCCAAATGCAGCAAATATGCTAACACCGTCCTTCTTTATGAATAGGCAGTGCTAGGTCAAACATTGTTGACAAATAGGAGATTATAAGGTAGTGAAGAAAATAGTTTCATACAGGAAAATGCCCACAAATCACAGAAGAGAAGACAAGTCTGTCCCTAAGTGTAGAGCTCACCCTTTGAAGAGTGGCTAATTCAAATAATTAATTAATCCAATTATCTACATTTGCATTACTAGTATTTTTCTCCCTTATGATAACGGCTTCTTGTATGCATAGCATCATAGGAGAACTCTGTAAATGGAGGCTGGAAACATCATTAAAATATATTTTCACATTCACACATGTAATGTCACCTAGAATTAAATTGAAAAACACAAGTTTCCAAAAGGATGTTTAGGGACTCAAAAAGATCATATTTCTGAAACCCTTTTCCCCACTTTAAAATTTTCTGCATAAATAAAATACAATCAATTTCAATATTTTTTGTTGGGATAACCGCATAACTTTAGAAATCGAAGACAACAATGGATCGCACTTTTATATTAGTAAATGCAACTCTGCATCATTGGACCCTTCAAGTCAATATTTCAAGAAAAACACCATTGTATTCTGTCCAATGTCATTGCACAAGAATGACACCATCCACATACTTGTTGCGCCTTTAAAAAGTCAACCCAGAGACACCCTACATTTGCTATGACATAAAACTATTGAAGGTGTACACATACATTCTTTGATATGTGATGGAAAATGTTTGTAGTTACTTCTATCCGACAGATCTAGATTAGAACTCTTACATAAATCAGAAAATGGTAAGACCTCGCTCCCTTTAAGTAGGTGTACAATTTAGATGAAAAAACACGTGACTCCAAGATTACCATCACACCAACACATAATCTAATAGCAGTTCTGTTTTATTTGCGATAGTGAGAAGTTTACCCCTATGAAAACATCTTTGTTTTTATAATTGAGGCATATGAAGGCTTGTTTTATCGAAAAAAGGCTTGATATATTTTCTCTTTTAATATCCGTAGTTTATCTAAAAAAAAAAAGAATCAAGGAGAAATTGAGCTTCTAAGAAATCACACATGTTTTTTTTATTGTCTTTCCTGTTTACAAATATTCCAGTAAAAGTGCACATAATAAATCCTTCAAAGTAAATCGTAATGCTGGTTAGATCAAATCATCCATCCTCTCATTGTCAGAATTTTCAGTCAGGTCATTTTAAGTAAAGTTAAGAGTGCTATCACCCCTAGAACACGGAAGGGAGAGTTGGAGTGGCCTAGCAAAAGTAGAGATAACATATGCAGAGGAAGAGTCAGAATGTGCATCACCCCTACATTGACAGCATGGGCAGCTCCCCTTGAACCAGAAGAATAAGGAAGAGAGACTTTTTGGCATGACAGCAGGCTGACAATGTCTTCAGGAACTCTGAAGATGTAGGGTTGATCTTGTCAGAAGTATATAATGAATGTGACTGCAAAGAAAGCAAGCTCATTGTGAAAGATTCCATGGATTGCTGCACAAAGCACTCAGGGGCAGATTTATACGCCCTTGAGCCACATTTACGTCACTTTTAACATTGGGAAAAGTGATGTAAAAGTGGCGCAAGGGGCTTGTAAATCTCCCTCTCAAACGTTTATTTCACCTAATGTACTGATAAGTATAGAGTGGAAATTTACCATTTGGAGGCTGCAAGGAATCTTGGGGCAGATTAGCAAGCCGCAGCATTAATTATCGCTGAACGCCCTCAGCGCGTTTTTTACTATCGCCGGCTATTGCTGGAAATTATCGCCAGGCTAGCGCTGTATCAACAACGCTTAGCGCTTTGGTGATAATATTTCCAGCAAAAGCCGGCGATACATGGCAACATCGCTGGAAAACCAGTGATAATCCAGCAAAAATGGAGATAAGCTTCATGATAGGGCCCTGTGACCTCAACCCTAGAATCCACCTTCCATAGTAAACATAGTGTAGTCAAGAAAATACCAGACGTTAGAATCCAGCGTTAAATGGTGCTTAGCGCGAAATTTGAATATCGCTTTGCGGGCCCGGGCATGTTGTAAATATCACGAAGCTGGCTTAGTGAAGTTTACCCGTGCAGTTTAGTCAGGAATGCCTACTTTGCATCTCATTAGCGATGCGATACGATACGATGCATGGCATAAGTGAAACAGGCGCTAAGACAAGGAACTACGCACTAGCGTGTCCTTGCTAATAGTGCGATAAAATTATCACTGCTTTTCGCCCAAGAACGGATGCTAAAGCAGTGATAATTTGATCGCCAGCCCTTGCTAATATGCCCCCTTGATATTGAACAATCACACTGCCTACCAGAAGTACCCTCATTGATAACCCTGCTGTCTTTAGTGGTGTTCCATGCTTTTCATGTCAGTTTGGCCTGAAGAGCAAGGGGAAGTTTTGGATACATATTTTCCTTAAATGAATAGTTAATCTACAGGCCCATTTCAAGCTACATTAAAATGGGAAAATGGGAAAGTAAACCCCTTTGAGGGATACTGACTAAAATGCATTAAATATTTAGAAATGCTAACGTTGTTGCAGATGTAAAGCTATTTAGTTATAACAAGGGAACCCAAACAGTGGCTGAGGACCGTGGGAAAGTATGCTCTGAAAAACAAGGGTCCTTAGCTTATCAGAATCAACAAGAACACGATAATATAGGCCATAGTAGGAGACTATATTTTCCACTGCCCAGCCGGGCAGGGTATTTATTTCACAAGATAAGAAGGTGGTACCTGGTTAGAAGGCACAATGCTGTACCATACTTTAAGACAAACAAACAACATACAAGGGAAAAGGTTACACAGGCAAATGTGAGCAATGTTGGCCACTTTTAACTCAGTGATACGATCTCAAGTATTGCCAAAAAACGCTAGACACAGCAAGTTGAAACACAGTGGTTAGGCTGTGAAAGCATTTACAACAGTCGACGTTTCAATCCTTTTTTGCTCTAATTAGTTGGGATCATCTTCAGGACTAAAGTTTTGACAGCATTTGCCTGCCTGTATTATTTTTGAATCCGCCTGTTTTAGGAGGAAAAGAAGGAAAGGTGGAGAAGAAAAGAAGAGAGGGGGCCAAGGATAGAATTACTTGCTGTTTCTTCACCGTTCGAACATGTCCATTATTTTGCACATTTCACTTTTACTCGGATTCGACTTACAGTGCTTTAGTGACTGGAAGTGGAAAGTATAACGGGCATACACGAGCGAGTACGCGAGTGAATAGTGATTTAGTGATCCTAGAATTAGAAACGCAAACATAAATTGAGCGACCAACCTTAGCCTCATTAGCTGTCACATATTCAAAAAATAATAATTTAATCACAATATGAACAAAGGGACATTTAAATTCTATTTAGACCCTCGGGTGTGCAATCATTCTTGAGCATTCAGACCATGAGTCGGGGTGGTGGACGGAGGATGTCGCTTACCCCGAATTGATTAGTTAGAATGAGACCGGGTGATAACGTCTTGCCATCTGCGCCGATGGCTGGAATGAGGGTGAGAGACCTGGGGGTGAGGAGGGGGGTGGGTCAGGAACATAGAGGGAACTATGCTGTTTGTAAAACCATCTAATTAGTGGCGGTTTACCTCTGTGCTATTTGGATTTAGCCGAAGTCCGGGCAGTCTTAGTCTGCTGCAAGGTCCGGATTTCTTCTGGGGAGAGGGAGTAGGTTCAGTATTGCGCCGAGCAGCCAAGGCAGTTAGTGTCACTCCTGGAAACCAAAGGGTTCCGAGTGGGAGTTAACTATAAAACTAAAGACGCTCTTACCTCCGGGAGTCCTTCGACTCACAATGGTAGGGATGACCGAGGTCCGGAGAGGTTCGTCGGATGTTTTCTAAAACCATTGGTAAAAACGGGAGGGTCAGTCTCCAGTTAAGATTAAAGGATTAAATAAAGGGCGGGTAAACGCGGTGTGCCGGATTGGGGAGGTCTTACCTCGAGGAACCGGAGGCTCCGTAGAATCGGGAGTCTGGAGACTTGGATACAATGTCCAATCCGTCTGCTGCTTCGGAGGGCAGTGAGTGAGAATGTACTTAACTGGTACATGTACGCTGCGCTTGAAAGAGATGGCTATCAAAAGAGGACTAACGAATTAGTGTCGGCCATCTTGGAGAGGGGAATGGGTTGGACAAAGGGTGGAAACCGAGTTGGGACATAAACGATGGACTGCAAATTGCATAGAGGTACTTGTGTGAAGGTGCATTAATAGTGCTCATACGTTAAAAAGTGTATTTGTGCAGGCGACGAAAGTGAGAAAAAGTGTTCAAATTGCATAACATTTCAAACCATAGTAGCATTTGCTAGCTGTTAAGAACAGTGGTGAATGAATTGAGTTGCCAAAGGTAACAGGTGACTTCACATAAACTCTTGCCAGAATTGTTACATAATCGTATCATGTTCCGAGGGAGAGTGTTTCTTCAAGTGCAATGTAGTCTTATAATTGCTTTCAATTTAGAGTAAAGTGGTCCAGTCTTCTGCTCGATTTAGACCATTCCTTATGGTGTCAAATTGAATCATTGTCCTCAATTCCTCTCTGTTGAGTATCTGCGAAATGTCTCCACCCTGAAGTGGCAATTTCAACACTTTGAGTATTGTCCACTTAATGTCATTCTCGTTGTGCCCTGCCGTGATGAAATGATCGACCAAGGGGGCATTGGCAGTTTTACATCTCACTCTGCTCCTGTGCTGGCAGATGCGTGTCTTTGCTTTCTGTGTCGTCTGTCCAATATACAGCTTCAAGCAGGGGTATTGTATAGCATATATCACATTCAACGAGTTGAAATTGGAAAATGCACGTCTTTCAAACGTGGTGCCATTGTGAGTGAATTTTTGCCCTCCACCGTGTACTCGCAAACGTTACAACATCCGCACTTCACGTGGCCTATAATGGGCGGTAAGCCCCAAGCTGAGGCAATTGTTGCACATTGTGGTGTCCCTGGGAGCCCTGCTCTCACTAGATGATCTTTGAGATTTTTGCTTTTGCGAAATGCAAAAAGTGGGGTATCAATGTTTAGCACGCCGGCATTTACTATTGGCCAATGCTTTTTGATAGACTTATTAATTTTGTTGGACACTGGTGAAAATGTTGTGACACATGCTATTCTTTCCTTCTGGTCCTTGTCTCTGGGCACTAACAGGACCTTGCGGGGACCTCTTTTGATTGTGGTCGCTTTCATCAAGAATTTTGAGCTTGATCTAAATCGTCGATGGGGAGAATAATGGTAGACCAGCTTTTGGATGAGGGCAGGGCCGCTCCCATACATGGCTCGATGGGCCAGACTTATGGACTTAAATTTGATTCTGGCTTGAATCAGGAGCCAATGCAACTCTCTCAATGCTGGTTTGACTGAGTGACGTCTTGGTATGTTCACTAGCAGTCGGGCGGCTGCATTCTATACAATTTGTAACAAGTTTGTTACATATTTGGGAGCACCAAGAGAAAGAGAGTTGCTGTAATCCAACCTAGATATCACTAAGGCTTGGACTAAGGCCTTCCTGGCGTCCTCTGGGAGTAAGGATATAATTTTTCTGATCAAGCGTAATATCCCAAAGCAAGTGCCAGATAATTTTTTGGCCTGGGCCTCCATTGTTAAATTCAGATCCAACCACATACCTAGGTTTGTTAAGGCTGCTTTCATGGGAGGAAATGGCCTCCAGCTGGCAGGCCAGGAGATATCTGAACGAGGATTAAAGTTGTTGCACAGAATCATTAGTTCTGTCTTTTCCCTATTCAGTTTGAGTCTACAGTCCACCATCCAAGGGACAAGTTGTCGCTGGTCTGAATTGAGAGAGTCTGTAATTGAGAACACTAATTGCATGTCATCTGCATATGACACAATGTAAATACCTAATTCCTGCGTTATATGAGCCACAGGACTGAGATAAATAATAAAAAGAGTCAGACTCAGGGAGAATCGCTGCGGGACTCCCCATGGTGCTGAGAGTCTGACTTAAAACCGGCCTCCATACATTAAAAGGTCCTGTCACTCAGGAATGACGCAACCCATTGATTCGCTGTTCCTCCAATTCCAGACTTTCAGTCAGCACTGAGTGTTCTACCGTGTCAAATGCGGCACTCAAATCTAAGAGTACCACAGCCGCTGTTCTTCCTTGGTCAAGGATAGATTTGAGTTTTTCGGTGACCACCAGCAGGGCTGATTTAGTGCTGTGTTTAGGTCTAAACCACATCTGAGCCTGGTGGATGATGTTGTGGTTTTCAAGAAAGGTAGAAATTGTGCTATTCACATGTTTTTCTGCCATGAATGAATGAATGAATGAATGAAATTATTTGTAGAGCGCACAATGGCCAAAACGGCTTCCTGGCGCTGAGAGCTCTAAAGAACAGAACAGACAGGGCCAGGAGGTTTAGCGGGGGTAGGCCAGGGCAAACAGGAAAGTTTTGAGCGCTTTACGGAAGTGTGAAAAAATAGGGATAGAACGCATAGAGAGAGGAAGGGAGTTCCAGAACCGGGGTGCAAGAACAGAAAATCTAGTTCCACCAGTGCGAGATTTGTGGAAGCGGGGAACAGTGAGGAGGGCAGAAGAAGATGAACAGAGAGTGCGGGCAGGGGTGTGAAGGGAAATCAGAGAATTGATGAAAGCCGGTGCAGAGTGATCAAGGGCCCGATAAACAAGGCACCCTAGCTTGAACAAAGATCTCTGCAGGATGGGTAACCAGTGGAGGGATTTGAGGACAGGAGTGATGTGATGGGTTTTGGGCAAGTGAAAGATGAGACGGGCAGCCTGATTCTGGATAGCTTGAAGGCGGCGGGTTTCGTAGGCAGGAATGCCTGCGAACAAGCTATTGCCATAATCAAGGCGGGAAGTGATGAGGGCAGAAATAATGATTTTGAGGGAGTCAAGAGAAAAGAAGCGGGAGATTTTCCAGATCATCCGGAGGGAGAGGAAGCAGGAGGACACCACGGCACTGACCTGGCCATGCATGGACAGGTCCTGACTGACCTTGATGCCCAATGTTTTGACGGAGGGAACCGGGGTGGGAGGGGGGCCAAGAATAGGGGGCCAGAAGGCAGGGGACCAAGGGCTGGATGAGCCGTTAGTCAGGACAAGCTCAGTCTTATCTGGATTGAGCTTGAGGTGGTTGGCGCTCATCCACCCAGAAATAAAGACCATGGTGGAGTGGAAGAAAGATAGGGAGTGAGAAGAAGAGGAAAGATCAAAGACGAGCTGGAGGTTATCTGCGTAGTTATACACAGAGACCCCCAGCTCAAGAAGGGAAGAGATAAGTGGATGGATGTAAAGATTGAAAAGAAGGGGAGAAAGGGAGGAACCTTGGGGGACCCCACAGGGGCCCGGGAGGGGGGAGCGGAAAAGCCGGGGAGGTGAACAGCTTGAGAACGTCCTGTCAAAAAGGACGTGATCCAAGAAAGGGCAGGGCCTCGTATGCCCGCTGCGCTGACACAGTCCAAAAGAATGTTATGGTCGACCGTGTCAAACGCAGCGGACAGGTCGAGGAGAATCAAAGCTTGGGGAGAGTTGACGTCGGCCTTGGCTTTGAGCTCGTCAAGGACGGCTAGCACCACGGTTTCGGTCGAATGACCCGAGCGGAAACCTGCTTGGTGAGAAGCAAGGAGTTGGTTCTGTTCAACATAAGCAGAGTGACAGGAGGTGACGTAAGATTCCAGAATTTTAGCAAGATAGGGAAGAAGAGAGAAGGGTCTAAAGTTAGAAGGGAGAGAAGAATCAAGACCAGGTTTTTTAAGAATGGGGGAAACAATAGCAGATTTAAATGAAGAAGGGACCAATCCGGGGGAAAGAGAGGCATTGAGGAGGGAAAGAGGGGTAGCAGGACAGGAAGAGAAGAGAGTTTTAAGAATGCGGGCAGGGGCACAATCAGTGGGAGAGCCAGACTTGGTTTTAGTGAGCAGAGCTAAAAAAGAGTCCAAGGAGAGGGGCAGAAAAGAAGAAAAGGAAGATTTAGGCGCAGAGGGGACAGAGTGAAGTGGAGTAAAAGGAGTGACAGAGATGTTGGATTTAATTTTAACAATCTTCTCGATAAAGAAGTTGTTTAGCGAAGAGCAAAGAGCCTGGGAGGGAGTGAAGTGAGGGCAAGCACGATCAGAGGTGGCCAAATTGTTGACCAAGGAGAAGATTTCTTTGGATTTGTTGGCCGAAAGAGTCACTTGTTCGGAGAAATACTTGGTCTTTGTGGCCAGAATGGCCTTCTTGTACTCCTTAAGAAGAGATTTGTGTTTGGCCTTGAGGTCGGGGCAGTAGCTACGGCGCCAAAGGCGCTCCGAGCGTCTAAGCTCCAGTTTAAGGGTCTTGAGCTCCGAGTTGAACCAACGGTGAGCCTCATAAGGGCGAATGGACTTGACTAACTTGAGGGGGGCTACTAAATCACATGCGGAAGATAGCCAGTTGCCAACTGCAGCGGCCTGTGAGTCAAGGGAAATGCCAGTAAGGTCGGGGGGAGAAGAAGCAAGGGAATGAGAGAGGGAGGACAAGTCAGCACGATTCCAGCTACGTGAGAAAACATTCTTGGGACGAGGGGGTTTGTAAGGGGAACCAATGTTGATGGTGAAGGAAATGAGAGAATGATCGGACCATGTACAAGGGAGGATGCTGGGGGGGGAAACTATGTCCTGGGATGACCAGACTTGGTCCAGAATGTGTCCAAGATTGTGGGTAGGGACCAGTACGTGGGACTTAAGGTTGAGACATAGGAGAGTGGCCGTGAAGTCCTTGGACGCTGAGTCCTCCCTGGGGTCGCCAGGCCAGTAGTTAAAGTCACCAAGCAGGAGAACAGAGGAGTTGTTAACTACAAGCGTGGCGAGAAGTTCCTGCAGGGAGGCCACAAACAGGGGCATGCTCAGGGGAGGGCGATAGACAAGGACGACAGTAAGAGGTGCGGAAAGATTAGAGGAGCTGGCGACCAGAAAGTCCACCCCAGCTATAGATGATTGGGGGAGAAGCTGGAATTGAATAGTAGATCGAACAATCATAGCAACACCCCCCCCCGGTCTTGCCCACGGGGCGGTCAGCCCGGAGGGCATAATAAGAATCGGGGAGGATGGCAAGAATGTCGGGGAGAGAAGCCTCAGAAAACCAAGTTTCCGTTAGGAACAGAAAATCTGGGGAGTCTGTGGTTAGAAGGTTAAACAGATCAAGTTGGTGCTTGCCTGCCGAGCGAGTGTTGAGGAGATAGGCAGAAGCAGTGAGAGGGGGTGATGAGGGTCCTATGGGGGGAGATCCGGTGTCCAGCGTAGGCAAGGGAGGAGTTGGGCGTGGAGACACAACCCGGTCTGAATGGGGGACATAGATATCTAATGCAACAAGATGCTGCATGAGGGTATGGGAAAGAGGCACCTCAGCGGTGCAGGCGAGGAGTTGTGCAGGCGTGTATGACAACGAGGGGGCAGGGGGTGTGGCCCCTGGTCCCGGCCCGTCGCGGATGGGAGCAGACGGGCTTAACTTAGGCGCAACTTCGGCGCGCCTTCGGCGCGCCCGCTGCGCTCGTCCGCTGCGCGGCCGGGTTTGAAGTGCCATAAGTAGGGGGCCGGAAGTAGCAGGGCGTGGCAGGGGGTGGAGGGACAGAGGAGCTGCCCCGCCAACCAGAGAGCAGCCCAAGATGGTCGCCACGCCCGTCCCCACCCTCGTGACCTGCCCGTCAGAGGGGGAGGGAACGCTCAGCGTGGGGCGCTCTGGCGGCGGCAGACAAGGGAATCCCAAGAGGACAAGGGGTCAAGGGGTGCGCGATGTCCTCAGCGCAGCCCCTGAAGCAATGAGGCAAGTGAATAAAAGTGTCCAAAGCACTGTTTAAAAGTCAAGTTGCGCCGCGCCTCGGCAGCGTTGTTGCTCCCGGCGAAGCCTCGGGAGGTCTGGCAGTTCGATAGAACTAGGGCGGGACTCGCCCGACAGGAAGAAATTGCCAGGGGTGGAGGGACAGAGGAGCTGCCCCGCCAACCAGAGAGCAGCCCAAGATGGTCGCCACGCCCGTCCCCGCCCTCGTGACCTGCCCGTCAGAGGGGGAGGGAACGCACAGCGTGGGGCGCTCTGGCGGCGGCAGACAAGGGAATCCCAAGAGGACAAGCGGTCAAGGGGTGCGCGATGTCCTCAGCGCAGCCCCTGAAGCAATGAGGCAAGTGAATAAAAGTGTCCAAAGCACTGTTTAAAAGTCAAGTTGCGCCGCGCCTCAGCAGCGTTGTTGCTCCCGGCGAAGCCTCGGGAGGTCTGGCAGTTCGATAGAACTAGGGCGGGACTCGCCCGACAGGAAGAAATTGCCAGGGGGGGAGGGACAGAGGAGCTGCCCCGCCAACCAGAGAGCAGCCCAAGATGGTCGCCACGCCCGTCCCCGCCCTCGTGACCTGCCCGTCAGAGGGGGAGGGAACGCTCAGCGTGGGGCGCTCTGGCGGCGGCAGACAAGGGAATCCCAAGAGGACAAGTGGTCAAGGGGTGCGCGATGTCCTCAGCGCAGCCCCTGACGCAATGAGGCAAGTGAATAAAAGTGTCCAAAGCACTGTTTAAAAGTCAAGTTGCGCCGCGCCTCGGCAGCGTTGTTGCTCCCGGCGAAGCCTCGGGAAGTCTGGCAGTTCGATAGAACTAGGGCGGGACTCGCCCGACAGGAAGAAATTGCCAGGGGTGGAGGGACAGAGGAGCTGCCCCGCCAACCAGAGAGCAGCCCAAGATGGTCGCCACACCCGTCCCCGCCCTCGTGACCTGCCCGTCAGAGGGGGAGGGAACGCTCAGCGTGGGGCGCTCTGGCGGCGGCAGACAAGGAAATCCCAAGAGGACAAGGGGTCAAGGGGTGCGCGATGTCCTCAGCGCAGCCCCTGAAGCAATGAGGCAAGTGAATAAAAGTGTCCAAAGCACTGTTTAAAAGTCAAGTTGCGCCGCGCCTCGGCAGCGTTGTTGCTCCCGGCGAAGCCTCGGGAGGTCTGGCAGTTCGATCTGGCAGTTGCCATCTTGCCCAATATAGGCAGTCGCGATATTGGGCAGTAGTTTGATAGATCAGCGGGGTCCAATTGTGTTTTTTCAGCAAGGGTTTAATGATAGCATGTTTCCACTCTCTGTGCACCTTGCCTTTTTAAAAGAAGATTTTGATTAAATTGCATAGTTGGGTGAGAACGGTTTTTCCACCTTGGGCAACGAATGCCATCTCTAAAGGTTTGGTTGTAGTGCTAGCACAGAAACTTGAGAAGTCTGGTGAGTCCATTTTACAGTATGCTTCTAGGGCATTATCTCCTACTGAAGAAAAGCTTCTGAGCGGATTGCTAGAATGTCTATGAGACTTCAAGACTTTACATATAACGTAGCGTATGTACCAGGAAGAGATAATGTTATGGCTGATTTCTTATCTAGATTGTCTTTACCTATAAAAGAGAATATTCAGGGTGAATGGGATGATTTTCACATTGCTTTGGTTCTTGACGAAGGCGCTATGCCTATTGAAAAGGAAGTTTGGGATAAAGAATATTTGAAAGAAAACAATTTGCAAGAAATACAAAATGATATTGTTAGGGGTTGGCCTGCCAAAAAGTTCATTGGTCCTGAGTTAAGGTGTTTTGGAGAGGTAAGAAATGAATTGTCATATGTCAATGGTACTATTTGGCGAGGAGATAGAGCAGTCCCTCCTGCAGGGCTAAGACGTACTATAGTGATGCATGGTCATGATGGGCACGGTGGTATTGTAACAACCCAATAGTTTGTGAAAACAGGTTTTGGTGGCCAGGGTTGGACATTTTTTGGAACAAATGGTTAGGAGTTGTGTTATTTGTGCCAACGCTTACAAATCTTTGAAACCCTTGAGGCCCAATAAGGGAGAGCATGCTATTTATAATAACCCACGCAAACCATTGCAATGGCTATTATGGGGCCAGTTGGTCTCAAGTGCAAATATATTGTGGCAGCTATTGATGTCGGTTTCTGGTCGACTGATAGATGCCTGTTTGTATTGCTGAATTGACGTTCAAAGACGGAGACATTGTTTAGGCTAAATTTTCTGCCTGACAATGCCTGCCAGGTCATCGACTGCTTTTTATCCATAACGCCAACGCATACATCGTGGAATTAAGATTCTTATCTTTTAGAACTTAACACAACTAGTACATTGTGAGAAGGCGAGACTTACATATATATATATATATATATATATATATATATATATATATATATATATATATATATATATATATATATATATATATATATATATATATATATATATATATATATATATATATATATATATATTCACAGAAAAAAACATAGGTTTTACACACGTTATTGTTAGGAAGTAGCATTTAAAAAACCTATGAAATTCACTGAAAAAACCATAGGTTTGACACATGTTATAGTTAGCTGGAAATTTTACTGACATAAAACCAATGAAATTCCATATGGCTGAGATACCCGCCACCCCCTCTCAACACGATCCCGAAAGGAGGGGAACCGGAAACAGTTCTTTAAAGTTTTTGGATGTGGGAGGGAGTGACCCTCCCGCGGCCGTATTTATTAAAAACAAAAAATTAAACATTAAACGTTTCATGTTATGTACAATTTCATTATCACACTGCGATTTTGGCTAACCTTAACATATTCTCTAATACAGAGGTTCTCCTAGCCGAACTAGCATCCTACAAAAACATTCTCTATAAACACTGAAATTGTACATCCTAACGTTTAAGGGCCAACGGCAAGGTCATAACCGGTGTCAAGATCCCTAACCAGACTTACCCGTCCCACTTGGGAGGGGCGACAGCACAGAGGCTTACCTCAAGTGCAACTACTAACAATTTCCCTTGACTTGACGGGGGCACTTAAGACTCGACGCCATTTAAAGGTCGTTCGAATACTTGTGTGTGGTATCTAGAAGGTATCGTGGACCTCCCCCCACCCCACACAACTTACCGCATCTGCCGTCGCAGATGACACTGGCCCCGGGAAATTCCCCAGGAGGGGGCTGTAACCCCTCCTACACAGGAAGGGGCCTTGACCGCCTTTCCTTAACTTCCGGCGACCCGCCCTTAGACGGGACCGCCTCCCCATTGAGGGGCCAATGGCCACCTCTCCCGAGCGCTCCCATCCGTGTTGGGTGACGCCCACTCATAGGGATCTACCAATTAGTGCTCACCGATCATGACCTTACCGCCTACCAAAAAATAAATACGACAATTCTTACTCGAACCTATGAAAACATTGGTCGCTACGACCGAAAGAGCATGCTTAAAATGCAACACTACATCGAGTTATTTTAATCGTAACAACTTAAACGATCTTCACCATACTTTATTATGATCAACAACAAACTGATATTTTTCACAACCTGTAAACGAAAACAGAAAAACATACTTATAAAATTCACTTTATTGCACAACAACTTGCTGTCCTCAGGGGCTGGTGGGTGGGTCAAAATTGGCTCTTCGTTCTGTCCCGAGCTCACGTGTAGCGAGGAGGTGCAGCTTCGGAGCACAAGAACAAGAGGACGTCTTCTGGTCTTGCGTCTCTTTTTATCCGTCTTCAGGGCGGGCGTAGACCCGCCCCTGCCCGTCCCGGGGGCGGGGCTGGCTACGTCGGTGTCTAGGCCAGCCCACTCTAGGGCGGGAAAAAGCGCGCCCCGGCTACGCCGCTTCGGGCATACCAGCCGAGACGCGCCTCCCGCCCAAAAATGGCTTCCCGGGGGGATCGAGGCACTCCGCCATACGTTCGGGGGGACCGAGTGGTCGCCCCTTTCCATATGGCTGAGATACCCGCCACCCCCTCTCAACACGATCCCGAAAGGAGGGGAACCGGAAACAGTTCTTTAAAGTTTTTGGATGTGGGAGGGAGTGACCCTCCCGCGGCCGTATTTATTAAAAACAAAAAATTAAACATTAAACGTTTCATGTTATGTACAATTTCATTATCACACTGCGATGTTTGGCTAACCTTAACATATTCTCTAATACAGAGGTTCTCCTAGCCGAACTAGCATCCTACAAAAACATTCTCTATAAACACTGAAATTGTACATCCTAACGTTTAAGGGCCAACGGCAAGGTCATAACCGGTGTCAAGATCCCTAACCAGACTTACCCGTCCCACTTGGGAGGGGCGACAGCACAGAGGCTTACCTCAAGTGCAACTACTAACAATTTCCCTTGACTTGACGGGGGCACTTAAGACTCGACGCCATTTAAAGGTCGTTCGAATACTTGTGTGTGGTATCTAGAAGGTATCGTGGACCTCCCCCCACCCCACACAACTTACCGCATCTGCCGTCGCAGATGACACTGGCCCCGGGAAATTCCCCAGGAGGGGGCTGTAACCCCTCCTACACAGGAAGGGGCCTTGACCGCCTTTCCTTAACTTCCGGCGACCCGCCCTTAGACGGGACCGCCTCCCCATTGAGGGGCCAATGGCCACCTCTCCCGAGCGCTCCCATCCGTGTTGGGTGACGCCCACTCATAGGGATCTACCAATTAGTGCTCACCGATCATGACCTTACCGCCACAGGTCCGGATAGTTGACCGGCTATCCGGACCCCCCACAAAACTCCTACCTAAAGGTCATGTTTTAACGATTTTAACCAAGCTAGGAAGTCTCCTATGAGTAACTCATTGCCCACCCTCGACAAATGCACACCATCCCCCAAATACAAACTGTCATTATTAATACAACTATGCGAGATCGAATGCAATGTCTTGGAACGGAACAACCTACTCACTTTGTTATTCAATTTTTTAACGGAATGATTCAAAGCAGGGATCGAGATAGCCCCCCGCCACACTTTTCGTGGGATCATATGAGACCACGCAATTGTACACCCCGGAACTCTCCTTGCTAACCAACTTACCGTGGAAAGCATAGCCTCCAGGAGAAGTCGTCTACCGGTGGTGACTAAATCACTGCCCCCCAAATGTACTATGACTATGGACGGCGGTGACCTCATCCGCTCTAACAAACCCTCAAAGAATGCCTGAAACTGGTCAATACAGAGACCGCCCCTTCCGTAGAAGGACACTCTGTACCCGTATTCCCCAGGTACGTGAATCATATCACCTGCTTTGAATACGTCTGCGGCCCGTCTCACGTATGAGTGGCCTACGACCCACACCTCCTTTCTCCCAGCCGGTGATGTGTGACCGCTGGCCTGGTGTTGGGTCAACTGCACAGTCCGCCCTGCCGCGTAGGCTTGCGCAACTGAAAACAAACAAAAGACAAGAAGCGTGAGTACATGATTACAGCTTCACAACATGTGCAATCGCACGTACCTCTTATAACAATTGGAGGACCAACGCCCCACACGTTTCACTTGTTCTACATTAAGACCCCTGGCTGTAGCTTCAGTGGCAGCCCCTATACGAAAGGAATGGGTCCCAAATTCACCCGGGTCCAAGCCCGCTGCGGCAATGGCCATTGCAAGCACCCGCTGAAACTGAAACCTCGTCAGCGGGGTGGCGTCTATATGCCTCAACAATGTCCCCCCCCATGATGCCACCCTTCGTGCTAGGTAATCTTCTAAGCACTGTACCGGACACATGGATGACTCGGGGATCCTGCGAATGATCGTGCAGTCCCCCCTCCCATCTTGGTCAGTCTTGGACCTGAGAAAGGAGACAACCATCGCATCACCCCTGAACTGAACATGTTCCCTGCACAAGCCCCCCGACACATCCTGTTTGTTCCTTGCAACTAGTTCACTAACTCTCATAGCCCCGTGAAATGCCAACGTAAATGCAGTCCGGAACAAACAGGTCTCGAAAGGGGACGAGCATGTGCTAGGGAGTGTGGCCAGTAACTGGGACAATCTATCAAAACCTATCGGTCGTCTTATGTCCACTCTGCGACCCTCAAGACGTTGCCACCCACGCAGCGCTTTCTGTACTGTAAAAGACGCTGTTGGGTCCAGGATGCCATGGGCCCTGGCAACAAAGGAAATGGCGGCACGATGCCTTTGGGCCGTAGCCACCGATTTCCCAGCCCTACGTAAGGACATCAGAAAAAGTACTACCCACTCTTCCTGACCCCAAAGTCCCCCTCTCTCTGCCCCTAAAAAGGCTAAATAGGCCTGAAACGCCCCTTCATATGCCTTCCTTGTCCTGGGTGCTAGACTCTCTCCCACGAGGTGACGAAGTTCGGGGCACCGAGAGACCAGAGAGCTTCGGGGAAGGGTGCCGGCTCTGGGTCCGCTGAAGGAAGGAAACCCGAGAAAGCCTGCATGTGAAAACGAGACAGTGCATCAGCAGCCTGATTCAACACCCCTGGGACATGTTTTGCTCTGAATATCACGTTCAGTTGCATACACAATAGGACAATTTCTTTAAGCAGCCTCAAAATCAATTTACAACGGGCTGCCTGACTATTGATGCATTCTACCATGGTCATGTTGTCGGACCAGAACACAACAGAATGATCTCTCAACCCTTCTGGCCAGGTTTTCAGGGCCACCAGAATGGGAAATAGTTCCAGGAAGGCAATATTACTCGTCAGCCCTTTTTCGTGCCACCATAGGGGCCACCTTTGTGCCGACCATTTTGAGCCGAAGATGGCGCCAAAGCCTATGCTTCCTGCTGAATCTGTCCATAGCCCAAGCTCTTCGGAGGACACGGCTGGCTTGTTCCAGACGACTCGGCCATTGAAGTCCGCCAGAAATGCTAACCAAATCCGCATGTCCTGGCGGACCTCGGCCGATAACCTCGTGCGATGATGACCCTCTTTTAGGCCAACCATCGCTTGGGCAATTGAGCGGGAAAAGGGGCGAGCCATTGGGATCACCCTCAAGGCAAAGTTCAACTTTCCCACTAATTGTTGCAACTGATGTAGTGTAACCTTGGATACATGTAAACATACTTGGAGGGCTGCCCTGAATTTCAAGATTTTGCTAGCTGGTAAACGGAAACACCCCTCCCTTGAGTCCAACTCGATCCCCAAAAACTCGAGGCAAGTCGTGGGACCCATAGTTTTACCCGGTGCCAATGGCACGCCAAAATGACCCATCAACACACGGAATTCAGCTAAGGCCTGTGCACATGCGGGATTTCCGGCGGGGCCAAGGAACAAAAAATCGTCAAGGTAATGCATTACATTTCGGAAACCCGTTTTCTTAGTGAACACCCATTGCAGGAAAGTACTGAATTGTTCAAAGTAAGCACATGATATAGAGCATCCCATTGGCATACACCTATCCATGTAGAATGACCCCTGGAACCCGAATCCCAGCAGACGCTGATCGTCTGGGTGTACCGGGAGCAACCGGAACGCTGACTCGATGTCTGATTTCGCCATCAGCGTCCCGGGCCCCAGGCGATTCAAGATGGCTACTGCCTCATCAAACGATGCGTATCGCACCGAACAAACTTCTGGATCAATTGCGTCGTTCACCGAAAGACCATGGGGAGCAGACAGATTATGGATCAAACGAAACTCACCTGGGTCCTTCTTGGGGACCACCCCTAACGGAGAACAAACGAAATCTGGTACCGGGGGTACACTAAACGGGCCGGCGACCCGACCCCGGCTAACCTCTTTCTGGATTTTTTCTTGCACTACAGATGTATGTTGTAAAACGGAAAGTTGATTTTTGCACATCCCTACACCCTGAAAGTCCCCTACCGGGATGCGGAAACCATTTGTAAAACCGTTCCGCAACACCCCGGCAGAAGTCCGATCCGGGTAGTTGCTGAGCCAGGGAATCATTGCCAGGGTATCAATCGGGGTTGGTAAAGGCGCCCCTCGGCCTAGCTTAGACCTGTTTGGCGCCTCCCTTACCCCCATTCTCACTCGTTCTGGCTCTGCACGATGACTCAGGATGGGATGATCCACACGTACTACATTCGTGTTTGAATTTACACGACCCCGGAGGCCTGGTACACTTCCCCTTGTTGAAATTAAAACAGAAACCCTTTCTCCCTGTATTGCCCGCGGGCCTCGACTGGTCGTCGGTGCTCGTACTTGGTCGAAAGGGCGTCCCTACATTTTGGCGGGAGTAATCAACAACATTGCTCCCGACCAATGGCATTCTTAACATTCCCGATTCCTTCATTTTATCCCATGTTAGAGAATCGTAACAATCCCAAGTCAAACTCTTGTTATGTTCCTTTTCTTTCCTGAACAGATTGTCGTAACAAAACCAATGGTTACCTTGATACGTTGTCGAGTAACCCATAATTCGTGATTGATAAACGGGAAACTCAGGGAGCAACTCGGGCCTACGTTCCCCCAAAATCGATGTAAAAATACCCCATGCATTGCCCCAATTGCCAATGTTCTCATTTACCTTAAAGGCGGCCATTTTTGCGCGCCAAACACTCGGATGCATTAAGTCCTTCTGACTTTTCACATGCTCCACATCATAATGATCAACAAGCAAGGAAAAAATATTCACGTATTCCCCTGCCCAGATCTTTTCCTTTATGGCTAAAGGCACATGTTGTCCCAATCTCTCTCTACGAGAGGGTGCTGACTCGTCCCTTGCAATCGGCAATGGCCGCTTACCTGAACTGGACGCAGCTTCTGCCGCTTGCGGCTTCTCTATCCCCGCCAATGGCGCAGCCACTCTAGCTGCCTCTCTCTTCTCACGAAGCCCTTTTATCAGCGCCTGTGCCTCGGCAGCCGTGGCGCCATCATTACTATCCCCCAACCAAGCTGCTAGCTGTGCTGCCAGCTCGGGGGGCATGTCATCCTTGGGTGACGGGGTGACGACGACGGGGATTGGATTTCCCTCCATTGGAACTGGGGTCGGCGCCTCGAGCGGTGCGGAGGGAACCGGGACGTCTCCACCGGCTGGTACCCTTTTCGGTCTCTTAGGTCTACCCCCAGCCGGCGCAGGGCCCGAACCCTCCTCCCCGTCTCGCTCCGCCAACCGTTTCTTTATCTCGGACACTTCCTTGCAAAGGTTCCGCACCATCTGGTCGGTCGACATTTTCTTTAGGACTTTCTTTGGCATCTCTCCGAGGAAGTATCTGGAAGACAAAGAAAAAGATCAAAACGCTCAAAATTGGCTCTTCGTTCTGTCCCGAGCTCACGTGTAGCGAGGAGGTGCAGCTTCGGAGCACAAGAACAAGAGGACGTCTTCTGGTCTTGCGTCTCTTTTTATCCGTCTTCAGGGCGGGCGTAGACCCGCCCCTGCCCGTCCCGGGGGCGGGGCTGGCTACGTCGGTGTCTAGGCCAGCCCACTCTAGGGCGGGAAAAAGCGCGCCCCGGCTACGCCGCTTCGGGCATACCAGCCGAGACGCGCCTCCCGCCCAAAAATGGCTTCCCGGGGGGATCGAGGCACTCCGCCATACGTTCGGGGGGACCGAGTGGTCGCCCCTTTCCACGTTATAGTTAGTTGGACTCACTATAACTTGCGCGTGCAATGCACTGCTGATGACGTCACATATTACATCACTCATGACATGGTCAGTGACATCACTCATGACATCACTGATGACACCATCCAGTGAATATGTGTCTTTCTGAAAAATAAATATTAGTGAGTAATGTTTAAATATTTAAATATATATATTAGTGTTTCACTTTGTGTATAAGTGGCTACATGTGTTGGTAAGTAGCTACATGCGTATGTATATGGGTTATTAGATGTTTCTCTTAGTATCAGTATGAGTGTCTATATGGTTTGGTGGGGGTATTACTTAGCACATAGATGCATGAGTGACTGACTCTCTGTTTGTATGTGTTTTGAAGACAGCATATGTGCAGGACTGTATGGGTGGATGAGTGTGTATATGTGTTTGTTAATGAGTGAATGACTGTCTCACTAGTGTCTTTATCAGTAACGACATATGTTTTAATCTAGTATATGTGAATATTGATGTATATAAGTGAGTATATGTGAGAGTAAGAGATTGTAAGAGTTCCTGTTTAAATAAGTATGTGTTTCTATAAGTGATTGTTTAAGAGAATAAATATGTGTAATTTTCAATAGAAGTAAGGTGGAAGTGTGTGTATAACTCTATATTCAAATAAATGGATGTTCAATAGTTTATTTGCACGTGTGAGTATGTGTGTGAGTAACTTTTCGATGACTGTCGGTGTGTAACAGGATGTATAGGTGTATCACTTTATATGATGAGTGAGTATATGTATGAGTGACTATATAGAACTGTTGGTGAATGAGTGGATGTGTATATAAATGGTGGAATTACTGAATTACTTGTAACTGATATGGGTATCTCCATTTTTTTTTTAATTTCAGTTTCTATTTTTGAATATGTGTTTCAAGGGTTACATTACAGTGAAAGGAGGTCTGTCACTATGTCACAAGGATGGTGTCACCAGTGATGTCATGAGTGATGTCACTGACCATGTCATGAGTGATGTAATATGTGACGTCATCAGCAGTGCATTGCACGCGCAAGTTATAGTGAGTCCAACTAACTATAACATGGAATTTCATTGGTTTTATGTCAGTAAAATTTCCAGCTAACTATAACATGTGTCAAACCTATGGTTTTTTCAGTGAATTTCATAGGTTTTTTAAATGCTACTTCCTAACTATAACGTGTGTAAAACCTATGGTTTTTTCTGTGAATTTCATTGGTTTTTAAAATGCTAATTCAGAAAAATGTCGTGTATGCAACCTATACTTTTGGCAATAAAGTTCTGGCAATATTTTTTTTGAAAACAAGCCGTTTTCTTCACTGTTCAAGTTGCATAGAGACTCCTTGTAAAGCAATACAGAATTCGAAAGTCTGTACCTTGCCTTTTTTTAAACACATTAAAATTTGTCTGTAAATAAAAATAGCCTTACTAAACTTTCGTGCGCGACCCGGTGTGCGCACTCTCGGCAACAGTTGTCAATAAAATGGATATCGCATTTTCAGGCTTTCGTGCGCGACCGAGTGCGCGCACCTGCCTATATATTTCGTAAAAACCTTGCGATTTGAACTTATTGAATTTCTTCATACACCCCTCAAAGAACTTATACTACGTCAAAGAGACTGTACCTAGACTTCTTTTTTATTCTTATGAAACTTTTCAGTAAATGGAGCCGAATGTCTTTTTAAACTTTTGTGCGTTACCGGATGTACACACCTTGGTATTTTTTTTAGAAATATAAAACGTTTCATACTTTAACAATTGTGTGCTTAAATCCAACTCAGAAGATATACAAAATCAGGATGGTAGTTGGTTCAACCCGGACCGTTTATTAGAGGTAGATCGTCCGACTCCACCGGAGGACACCCCTAATAAAAAGGACATATATATAAAATGCGGACTAGCCGCTGTATCGTGCTAACAAACTATAACATATAAATCGTTAGAAAAAACAAAAGGAATCAAGCAAAATCAGTAGGCCACTGATGAGATCTTTTTTTGACCTCGCTAAAATAGAAAAATTAGGAACAACCCCTCATGAGAAATATGAAACTAGTGAGAGGAACCGAGCTCAACGCCATGATGGCTGCAAGACAGCTAGGCTCCGCTGCCCACCCCACCCAAAATAACGACAAATATTATAAAGATACACAACACACCAGCAAAGTAACAGGGTAAAACGTTTTATTAAATAACTATTTACATGGCAGCCTGCTGCAACATGAAAACAACACTTTCAATTGGTTCTTAATAGTTTAAATTCTGGAATTTACACGCAGCACTTCACCCACTTCCCTCACTATCTTTTCTACTCTCAAGAGAGAACAACGTCCTACATCTTTCGGAAGACTTTGGTGAAATGGCTACCGTATCTCATTCATCTTCCGAATCTGACCAAAATGATCGACTACCTTTAATAAGAAAAAATAAATCTTTCATCTGGCAATTTTTCACTTATCCTGAAGATCAAAAGAAAGTGAATGCACCAAAAGTAACCTGCACGATATGTGACTTGGTTCTCTCAAGAAGAAATCCAGCAAAAAAATATTCCTTTTCCATACATACCATGGTGCGGCATGTCAAACAAGTACACCCTCTGCAATTTGCAGAGGCAACAACAAGAGCCCTGGCCACGCTATTACCATTAGAGGTGGCCAGCACATCTTCTGATCGACGACCTGTATCTCCATCGAGTGCAGAGATGGACTTCAGATATTTAACTATATATGGTCTATAACCTATGGTTTTTTCAGTGATTTTCTTTGGTTTTTTTAATAGCAAATATCAAAAGCTTTTTTGTGGAAAATGACTAAAATTAGGTATACATAAGCGGCGTTCATTTATGTTCACCACAGCCATTGTTAAAAGTAAAGTGAAAGTCGCGAAACAGTGGCCACGCCATCTAGTCCCTTTTAGGCCCCATCATGCACGTAAGTAACAGCCATTTTCTGTGTCATGGCCTCTCTGCCCACTGCCAATAGCCTATGATTGTTCGAAATTGGTTCTCTTTGGGTCATTCTCTGTTCACAAATAAGCATAAAGTCGCAATACTCTGTTTAGTTTTTGCAGATAGTGAAGGATAGGTAGTGCACACTTTTGTCCCCTTTGTAACCCGTCATGCCTATCTCTGCCCCGTTTGTTGGTAGTTGGTTCAACCCCGACCGTTTATTAGAGGTAGATCGTCCGACTCCACCGGAGGACCCCCCTAATAAAAAGGACATATATATAAAATGCGGACTATCCGCTGTATCGTGGTAGCAAACTATAACATATAAATCGTTAGAAAAAACATGAAACTAGAGAGAGGAACCGAGCTCGACGCCATGATGGCTGCAAGACAGCTCTGCTTGCCGCCCACCCCGCCCAAAATAACGACACACACTATGCAAATATTATAAATATATACAACACACCAGCAAAGTAACAGGATAAAATGTTTTATTAAATAACTATTTACATGGCAGCATACTGCAACATGAAAACAACACTTCTTATTGCTTCTTAGTAGTTTAAATTCTGAAATTGAACACCCAGTACATCCAGAGGTCATGTCCGACAAGTTGCGTGGGGGGATGCCTTGCTAATGCCGCCACCCCCACCACCTTCTGTAGGAATGACTCTGGATATGCTTGGTCCCTGAGAGGCTTCGATGTCCCTGCCTTGCACAAATGTCATACGTTCTGGATGTTGAGTGCCATACTTCAGGTTCCAAGAAACGCGGACTCAGAGGGGGCGCTTGGCTCCTGCCCCCTCCCCAAGTCTTGTTCCCCTGGTATGGCCTGAGATCGCCCCCGACATAGGCGGCCGGCTCCCGGGGTCAGGCGGAACTTCTTGCCTTTTGATGCCTCTTCCATTCTGGACCTTGTCCCACAATCCGTTTGACCTGAAGACACGTCCTGCGGTGCCCTGGTCCGACCATCACATATACCTGCGCCAGGAGACGGCGTGGGGTGCACTGGAAGGGAGAGGCGGCGCGAACGAGCCTCTCCCTCCTCACCAGGTGGAGGTTTCTTAGCTACACCCCAGCGCTTCACTCGGCCAGCTGAGTTCCGCCTGCTCCTGCGGCACAGTGCCTCGCTCGGCCAGCTGAATTATGCCTGCTCTTGCTATTACACCGTCTCACCCGCCATCCGGCTGAATTGCACCCACTCTTCCGATACAGCGACAGGCGGCTGCCACGGAGCTCAGGAAATGGCGGTCGGCTCCACAGACTTGGGCCTGGCCTGCAAGGATGGCTCTGGGCAACCCTGGAACTCGGACGCTTGACTGCTAGGGCATGAGCCCCATTCCCAAAAGCGTCCCCTCAGCCTTGAAGATTCTACAAGAGTCACAGAGGCCCCCGACTCCTGCAGACTTCCGGTGGGGAGCGACTGCCATGATTGCTCGCGGAATGGCCACGACGTAGCCACGGTGTGCTCTCATGCTGACGCCAGCTTCAGTCTGAAACATCCAGAAACACTGTAGACTACCAATTCGATCAGTTCCGGTGGAGCCCCAACGAGGTATCGCGTTGTTGCGTAATCCGTCATATGACGCGCCGCGTTAGCGCACCCGGAAGTGCTCCGGTGCGCGAGGCGCGAAGCGCAGCTTCCCGGAAGCAATCCGCGGCGCGGAGCGCGTAACGTAAGCATTTACATTTCAGTTGGTTCTCCCTCACAATATTTTCAATGTCACATAAAAGTCACCCATCACCCACTGCCATCTCTGGCTGTTTCCATGGTAACACCTCATTCTGCACCTGGCTGAAGGCACAGGTCAAAAGTTCATATCTCAACATTCTACAGCAAAGTAACAACACTGTTTTCCCTCCAGAAACACCTGCCAATCCACAGCTCTGTTACATGTCTTTTTTTTTCACACCCAATAGTACTTTTCGTTTAACATAAACATTAACATGCAACGTACTGTTCAATCTCCACTTCTTACAATCAACCAATCATTTTTATTTTTTTAACCACACCCAGCCTCTTCCTTTTTCTTTATTTAGAATTTCAACTTCTAACTACCATTCCACTTCCAGAACCGATCGGAGGACGACTACAAATCCCTTGAAAATGAAGGTCTGGCTAATAGGACACAGTTATATTCACTGGAGTGAAAAATATGCAGTAAGCAGACGAATTTGCAACCTCAGCTTACCAAATGTAAGCTGAGGTTGCATTCCCATAAAAAGTCGGGAGATCAAAGAAAGGACAATGGGCCATGCCCTGTGGTACACCCCGGAACTCCGAGACCTCCGCAAAGAGTGCAAAAAAAGCGGAGAGACTGTGGAGGAAAGACTGGCTACACAGTAATAAAGACACCTACAACATAGCGGTAAGACGCTACAAATCGGCCATTAAACTAGCCAAGACCACATTCTACGACAACAGAATCAAAAATGCGGCCAATTCGGCCAAAGAATCTTTCCTGATAGTTAAGGAATTGCTCAACATCCCCTCAGCTCCCACTGCCTCTCTCCCCCCCCCCCCGGACAGATGCAAGGACTTAGCCTCATACTTCGATTCCAAAATCACGCGGATTTTGGAGTCCCTTCCCCCAATCAGCCCCCCCATCCCGGTTCATTTAGACGCCTGCTCCACCAGCCCGCGGCTGTCCTCCTTTAGAGGAGTCTCCCTCGATGAGGTCACCACCACGCTGGCCAAAATGAGAAGTGGATCCCCCCTGGACCCGGCACCCGTCAGACTCTTAAAAACCGTCTCCCCCAGCACTTCCCCTACCATTAGGGACCTGATTAACACATCTCTTGCCCAAGGCACAGTGCCCTCCTCATGGAAGAGCGCAGTTGTCAAGGCCTTGCTGAAAAAGCCCAACCTGAATCCGGACGATATGGCCAACTATAGACCCATATCGCTCCTTCCCTGCATCAGCAAGATGGCTGAGAAATTAGTCAACGTGCAACTCTCCCAATTCCTCGAGACGAATAAAATCCTACGTCAGTCCCAAACCGGATTCCGGCCGGGTCACGGCACAGACACCGCACTCCTCTCCGTCATCGAGGAGGCTAGGTGTATCCTGGATTCAGGAGGATCAGTGGCAGTGATCCTCCTGGACCTCAGTGGCACATTCGACACGGTGGACCACCGTGTCCTCCTCCATCGCCTGGCCAAGGCAGGAATTGTGGGAACCGCACATGCTTGGATCAAATCCTTCCTCTCGGGTCGCTCATTTCAGGTGTGGGACGGCAACTCCCGCTCAGACCCCCTCCCGCTCACATGTGGTGTGCCCCAGGGGTCCTCGCTTAGTCCCACCCTGTTTAATGTCTACATGGCCCCGTTAGAGGATGTGGTTACCCCCTATGGGATAAAAATAGTCAATTATGCCGACGACACCCAACTCGTCGTCTCTCTTTCCCAGCTGGACAATAACCCTGAAATCCTACTTAACTGCCTGCAAGACATACATACCTGGATGTGCGAATCCTCGCTGAAGCTGAACGGGACAAAAACAGAAATCATGCTTTTGGGCAATAAATGGTCCTCCGTCCCTCCTTCAGTTTGGCCGGATTCCTTCGGTGACATCCCTACGCCTAAGACAGAAATTAAAACACTGGGCTTCTGGCTGGAGCAGGACCTCTCCTTGAAGACCCAGGCAGCCAAGACCGCGGGGACCTGCTTTGGCCTTCTCCGTTCAATTCGCAAGATCCTCCCCCTCCTGCCCCCCCTGTCCAGGAAACTTCTAGTTCAAGGGCTCATACTAGCACGACTGGACTACGGCAACGCCGCATACCTCGGCGCTCCTGAAACCACCCTGGCCAAACTCCAGCGTGCACAAAACGCCGCGGCGAGACTCATTCTCAACCTTCCTCCCAGAGCCCCGACCACACCGGCCCTCAAATTTCTGCACTGGCTTCCGGTCCGCCAGCGAGTGGAGTTTAAGGCCATGTGCACCACGCACAAACTCATCAATGGGGCTGGACCCGCCGCCCTCAAAGATATGATTACACCTTATAAAGCCCACAGAAACCTTCGCTCGGACAACGAACATCTGGCCACAGTCCCAAGATTTAAGAAGTCGCGTTCCGGTGGCCGCCGCTTCTCGGTCAAGGCCGCTTCTAAATGGAACGCTCTTCCTCGCATGCTGCGCCTGGAACCTAGTCACGCACTCTTCTGCAAAAAACTCAAAACCCTCCTCTTCCCCAAATAGTTCCTGGTCTCCCCGTCCTGGATTTCACTTTCTTATAGCGCGGGGATGCCCTCGGGTCACCAGGCGCTCTATAAATCTCAAAATAATAATAATAATAAATGTACACATAACATGGATTTCCAAAAGAGGATTGAAATGTCACCAATTGATTCCATTGGTGAAAACTTTTATGCATCACCCAGAACCAGACCTTATAATTGTGCACTGTGGTGGGAACGATCTAGGCACAATCACTGGGGTAGGTCTGGAAATGCTTCTAAAAGACACCTTTCGACAATTGATGACACTTTTTCCTCGATCTGCCTTGGTATATTCCAATATATGCCAAAGACAGAAATGGAATTGGTCCAATCACCATTGTGCACAATTTGAGAAAGCAAGGAGACATGTAAATAAATCTGTTTCTGCGTTCCTCAGAGATTATAGCATGGGTTCTATTTACCACAACAACTTGCGCTACCACATGCAAGACGTCTATAGGAGAGACGGTGTTCATTTCACGAATGAGGGAAACAGAATCTTCCTCTGCAACATCAGGCTCTACATCGGTACTTACTTATAAATGCAGAAAACACTCAATTAACACAAGGGCTCTTTTCAGAGCCACCTTATATCTAAGCACTCAAACTTCTGATTTACCTCCTTTTCCACACTCTAGGTAAATAGGTGAGCGCGACCGGGTGCGCGCACCCCGTATTTTTTTTTCGGGGAAAAATTATATCTTTTTGCGTTTAAGGGCCTTACTGCACACCCCGAGAAAACCTACGCAGGAAGACAATCTCTACCTTCTCCCCTTTCCATGTTTCAACGCTTTGAAATGAACAATATATTTACTCGCAGTGACAAAATGGCGGACAAAACTTCTTGATTTCCTTCGAATCGAACGTTAACAGACGTCACGCAGCCAAAAAAAATACCGCTCACGCGCAGCCGCTTGGGTGCGTGCACGTGTGCGCGCCTATAGATATATAATTGACTTTAACTTTAATTTTCTCAACAACTACTGAACGGATTTACACCATTCCAAAAAAAGCGTAATCTGCGAACAAGACTCTACAGTTTTGGCAAATTTCTTATAAATTCATTCACCCGTTCGAACTGTAGCCGAGTCTAAAGGTCCTATGGAAAATAACATTGAGAAAACACGTTTTGGGACCCCCTTATATCTCAGCCCCCACTTGACCAATCCCCCCCAAACTTTCAGGGAAGGAGTGCAGCAAACCTAGCCATCTTCTTTGAGAAATTCGCAAAGACTCATCCACCAGGGCCAAAGTTATTCCAAATAGAATGTTGAGGATTTCCTATGGAAAACAATCCTAACTATAACTACCTACTGGCGACCGCCAGTAGGTAATATATATATATATATATATATCAGACAACCCTCTCTGCAGGAGAGAGGAATGAGTCGCAAACTCCTTTTGGTTTTTAAATATTTATTTTCCAAATCGGCACCTTATTTTTGCTAATGCATTTCGGTCACCACCGTGACCTTCGTCAGAGATGAGGCGCCGCAGCTTAAGGCAAAACCAGCTCACTCACACGACCATTGTTTTTTTGGTTCTGCCGTTTTTTAACCCCCTGTTGGGCGCCACATTAAGCTGTCCTTTCTACTTGCTGCATGCTGGGTCATGTAGTGCACTGTTGCCTTCCGATTCTTTCCCTCCAGTGGGTGCTGCGTTGGATGATCTCGCCGCATGTGCCACTCCGGAAACCCATGGTAATGTCCTTTTAAACATTAACGGGGACCCATACCACAGTCCAGTCTATGGCGGCACCTCGCACCCTTCATGTCTCCACTTCCAACAGGGTGGCCCGGTTTCAGGTGTTTTTAGGCGCTCTTGGCGGGCGGTGCGTTTCTCTTGGGCTGGACCTGGCCACATGTATATCAGACAACCCTCTCTGCAGAAGAGAGGAATGAGTCGCAAACTCCTTCCGTTTTTTAAATATTTATTTTCCAAATCAGCACCTTCTTTTTGCTAATGCATTTCGGTCACCACTGTGACCTTTGTCAGAGATGAGGCGCCGCAGCTTAAGGCAAAACCAGCTCACTCACACGACCATTGTTTTTTTGGTTCGTCCGTTTTTTAACCCCCTGTTCGGCGCCGCATTAAGCTGTCCTTTCTACTTGCTGCATGCTGGGTCATGTAGTGCACTGTTGTCTTCCGATTCTTTCCCTCCAGTGGGTGCTGCGTTGGATGATCTCGCCGCATGTGCCACTCCGGAAACCCATGGTAATGTCCTTTTAAACATTAACGGGGACCCAAACCACAGTCCAGTCTATGGCGGCACCTCGCACCCTTCGTGTCTCCACTTCCAACAAGGTGGTCCGGTTTCGGGTGTTTTTAGGCGCTCTTGGCGGGTGGTGCGTGTCTCTTGGGCTGGACCTGGCCGCATGTATATCAGACAACCCTCTCTGCAGGAGAGAGGAATGAGTCGCAAACTCCTTCCGTTTTTTAAATATTTATTTTCCAAATCGGCACCTTCTTTTTGCTAATGCATTTCGGTCACCACTGTGACCTTCGTCATATATATATCTTTTGGCGTGCTACATCTGTTTGATTTGAGCTTTTTCCATGTGAAAAACTTTTGCTGTTGCTGCATCTGCTCTGAATGAGTCACACAAACGCGTAGTGATATTTCTTTGCACAACCAACCGTGCTATTGGCCTTGATTTGTTTTTCCTGTATCCGAGTCCAGGTACATCCCATCGACACGGTTAGCCATGCAGTTCTGCTAAGTAGGCTGGAAAAACTGGGCGTGAAGAGCAAGGCCCTGAGGTGGATACAATCTTACATGACAAGTAGACAACAGGTGGTGACCCTAGCACCCTTTTCATCTCCCAATTCCCTGGTCAGTCATGGAGTACCGCAGGGCTCCTCGATCAGCCCTATTCTTTTTAATCTTTATCTGCAGCCCCTGATCCCCATGATTGAATCCTTCGGTATAGATTTGATAAACTACGCCGAGGAAACACAACTGGTGTTCTCCTTAGAAGGAAGACAGGCGGTGACCATGGAGACCTTCCAGAACTGTAAGAACAAGGTGTCCAGGTGGTTGACAATAAACTCCCTTCAATTTAATGAGGGGAAGACAGAGGTTGTCTACTGCTCGTCAGCCAAACTGAGTCAACAACCTTCCCATGAGATCAGGCTCGCGCCGGGAGCAGAACCTTGCATCCCAGTTAAGACCGTGCGCAACCTAGGCGTACTGTTTAATGCGGATCTCCAAATGATCTCTCAGACCAATAAAACCATCAGTGTCTGCTATGGATTGTTGAAAGCACTCGGACAGAATTTGCCCCTCCTGCCTGATGAGTCTAGACCACTAGTAGTTAGGAGTGTGATTCTGGCCAGACTGGACTACTGTAACTCTCTATATTTAGGGGCTCCCTTATACATCCTACAGGGGCTCCAGAGGGTCCAGTCTATAGCGGCCAAGCTGGCACTTAAAAGACCTCGCAGTTCCTCCACTACGTTGGCGCTAAGAGATCTACATTGGCTGCCAATTGGGAGTAGAGTTGGTTTCAAGTCCCTATGTATCGAGTACAGAGCCCTGCACAACATGGGACCTATCCTTCTACAGGAAAGGTTCTCCTGGTATAGACCTCCCAGGTCCCTGCGCTCCTCTAGCCAGAGTCTGGCAGCTACTACCAGGATCAGGAGATCGAGGATGGGAGGCAGTGCTTTCTGTATCTCTGCTTCTAGGCTGTGGAACGAGCCTCCCCAGAACCTCAGACAAATTGACACCCTACTGGGTTTCAGAAAGAGCCTGAAAACCTGGCTGTTCGCCAAAGTATAATCCCCGTGACTTTACTTAATAGCTCCGGCGGCTGTTCTATATGTCATGACAGCTAGTGTATTGTTGTACCATCTGACTACTTCCTGTGTGGGCGCCAGGATACCCGTAGGGTGAGAGTTTCGCGTTACAAATAATAAATACAATACAATACAACCGTCTTTACGGATACATCCGCCCCGAGGAAGGTGAGACATTCAATAGGTCACACACCGAAGCCCGCATCAGCACTGTACGAAGAAATCCTCTGAGGTCCACACAGAAATTCTTCATCTCATATATTTATGTCTCATTGCTGGATTTCGAACATTAATTGGAGGATAATTTATTATATTTAAAAGAGACTTATGTCTATGAAAGATATCTGATGTACGCAATGATTGTTTTTGATAAATGTGGTCAACTTTTTCAAACATTACCCTATTGTGCTGCAACGAACTTGGCCTTCGTATCGGCGAGAATTTCCTCGTGCTGTCGGGGATGCTCTCCGCAAGTGAGCAATGTGATAGCTTTTTCTGTAGCAAGCCCCTTAGGAAGACAGGACCCGTCTCTCCGCTGCCATATCCCAGGCATTAGCTGGTTTGAGACAGATGTACCCGTCCGTCTCTGAGTCCACAGTGACTCACTATCGGTGATTCTTTTAACCCAGACCCCAGACGCCGGGTCGGAAATATCACCGGCCATACGGACCGTTACCCCATTTGTGTTTACAGCCCTGAAGAGTCACAAGCTCCTTGCCTGCTTGACGAAACATGTGTCGGCTGGTCATTTGCTTTTGAAGTTACCTTTCAACAAAGGAAGGTCAAATACAATCCTTTGAAGAACAAAAAGACTTTCTATCGTGACCACTTTGTTTCATTTACTACCTATTGTGTTATTTTGATTAAGCATGATACATGTATACACCTCGCTTAACGTGTGCACAGGATTCTTGTCATATCTTTTCTGTAGCAAAGTCTCTCAAAACTTTTTTTCCAGCTTCCCAGCACAAGTACAACTTCCAGAGGCACCACAACTGGCCCAAGCACTCTAGGAAGGACAGAGCTCTCTCAGCAGAGCTCAGGGAAGCTGGGGGTGAAGTCCTTTTGTTCCTGGGACTTCAAAACAGGGAGCCAGCTCACAACAGGCCCTTGGAGATCCCTTCAAGTAAGGGGACAAAGCAACAACAAAGTCCTTCCCCTCTCCTAGGCAGAAAAGCAACTGCAGGTTAGTCCATCATCACACAGCAGGGCGGACCTTCTTCTTCAGTCTTCCAGCTTTTTCCTTGGCAGAGGTTGCTTCTTGTTTCCAGGATGATCTAATTTTCTGTAGTCTGGGGTCGTGTACTTATACCCCTAATAGTCTTTTGCTCCCTTTGTGCAGTTTTGGGTGTTCCTTGAGCACCTTGTTTTCCTGGCCTCTCCTTTCCATTCTGAGAGAGGGGCAGGGTTGTCAGCCACCCAGCAGGAGGGGGAGCCAGCAATGTGGAGGGAAAGCACAGCCCTGGAGCACTTTGTTGACATGTATTCTTATCTCGCTCCTATGGGACGATATGCTGGCAGCCACTGTAGCCAGCATTCCCCATGATAGCCTATAGGGTAAGATAGCCTTACAATAGTGACAAACAAAAATGGGTGTCATTCACTACCAGAGCATGTCACCTACACTAGCACATGTTCTACCTTTAACATACACTGCACCCTGCCCAAGGGGGTACCTTGGGCCTTCCATAGCGGTGACCAATGTGTACAGAAAAGGAAGGGTTAGGCCTGGTCAGTGGGGACACTGACCAGGAGGACATGGCAGTTCACAGACTGCACACCAGCACTGTGGTGGCAGGCCTGAGACACCATTTTAGGGCTACTCATGTGGGTGGCAAATCATTGCTGCAGTCCCACTAGTAGCATTTGAATCACCAGCCCTGGCCCACTCAGTGCACTTTACTAGGGACTTCTTGGTAATACAAATATGCCAATCATGAATAACCAATCACAATAACAATGTACACAGAGAGCATATTCACTTTAGCACTGGTCAGCAGTGGTAAAGTTCTCAGAGTCCTATTGCCAACAGTCAAGGGAGGGAGAAGCAAAAAGTTTGTGGATAAACCCTGCAAAAAGGGCCATTTCCAACAATAATGGACTTCAAAATATATAGGGCCACACTTAGAAAGAGGAACACCTTAGAACACCTTAGAGAAATATACATATTTCTCCCTGTTGCTCATCTGTTGGGGAGGTGCACAATAGGATAGGATTTACATTTATCAAGCGCACAAATGCAAACAGCGTCTTTGCGCTAGTGGAAATATTACATAGATGTCAAACTATACTTGTGAGAACAGCAGAGTTTTTAAATTCTTCCTAAAAGTTCGATGATTGGGCTGCAGTCGCATGGTAGGTGGCAGCCTGTTCAACAACTTAGCTTCACGATGGGAAAATGTTTTTCCACACCATCTCACTCTCCTGATTTTATTCACTTGCATAAAGCAGATATTGCTAGATCTTAATGTCCTAGCTGGAATATAGGACCTAAATAGTCTATGCATATCCTTGGCCCCTCCCCCATAGTGCACTTTATGGACAATACATAAGGCCTTGAACTCCACCCTTTGCTGTATGGGGAGCCATTGGAGGGTTTTAACTCCCTTTCACGTTGAACTGCCTTTGGGAATATTTAACAGCAACCTAGCAGCTGCATTCTGCAAAGACTGTAATTTATTATTCTGGGCCTTACCAATTCCCAGAAGCAGCGCATTACAATACTTTAGTTTAGACAGCAAAAGGCCCACTACCACTGTCTTTTGCAGAGCCTGGCCAATGAAATGAAAAATTTTTCTCAGTTTTTTTATAAGGAAAAGCAAGAAGAGGTGAGGCTGTTTATATGAGCTGAAAAATTTAGCTGACTATCAAAAATCATCCCCAGATTTCTGAATTTAGGCACCGGCTTGGGCCATTCCCCTGCAATTTTCTGACCACCATGCAGAGTTCCACAGGGATTGTCCTGGCCCAAATTCCGTCTTATCTGTATTGATTTTTAAGTATCCGTGTTTCATCCAGGTCACGATCTCCAAAAGGCAGCCATGGAACCTGGCAGCAGTATACTCAGGTTGTTTAGTCAACGAGATGATTAACTGAGAATCATCTGCGTAGGATACCTTTGCAAAACCTTGTTTCCTGACCAGTCTAGCCAGGGGAGTGACGTATATATTAAAAAGCGTCGGCAAAAGCTCTGATCCCTGCGGGACGCCACAAGGTAGAGTAAAACCCTCTGATTGCATTCCCTCCCAATACAGTTTTCGTTCTCTTCCTTCCAAAAATGATGCAAGGAGAGCCAAGGCTGGGCCCCCAATACCAATGTCCTGCAACCATTGGACTAACACCTAATGATTTACGGTGTCTAAAGCTGCCAACAAATCTAACAAGACGAGAATCGCCTTACCCTCTCTGTCGACAGTCTTCCGAATCTCCTCAGTTGCTACCATAAGGGCAGTTTCTGTGGAATGATGGGATCTAAAAACATGTTGGGTCGGGTCCGGCAGATTATTAGTATCCAGGTACTCTGTTAGAGTGTTATTCAATGTTTTCTTCAGCACTTTGGCTGGCATGGGAAGGCCCGCTATAGGCGATAGTTCACAAGTTCCGAAGGGTCCAAAGTGGATTTCTTCAAAATGGGTCTAATTATCGCTTTCTTCCAAGCAGTGGAATACTTCCCTGACTCAAGCACCTGATTAATTAGAGGAGTTAGTTGACCTACAATTTTGCTCGCCCCTAAATGCATAATTATAGGGGGACAAGGGTCAGTAGGAGAACGTGATTTTATTGAACCTAGTATGTTCGAGATCTCCTCTTTGGTGGCTGCAGGGAAACTGACTACGCTAGAATGCACTGGTTCTGCCTCAGTGTATAGTTCCTCATCCGTAACTATACGACTCTTCTGAAGGTCATCATAGATAAGGTGACCTTTATTTTGAAAGTGTGTAGCCAAGTTGTTACACATATTTTGGTCCGGCTGAAACCTCTCATCTTGCTGGGGTTTAGATAAAAAAGTGATCGTCTTAAACAGCTCTTTAACTGAGTTGCTAGCCTTCTCAATCTTCTGTGTGTAAAATACCTTTTTTGCCCTGACAATGGCCTCTTCATAATGTGTAAGGGCCTGATTATATATAATTTTACTGTCCTTTTTGTAATTTTGCCTCCAGCGTCGTTCAGCTCTCCTACAGCTGACTTTCAGACCTTTCAGCTCTGATTTATACCATGGCGCCGGGGGATTAAGCCTCTTAGCCGTCACCAATTTCTCCGGGGCCACAGTGTCTGCTGCTGCCAGAAGCCATTGATTAAATGCTGCTACTGCCCTGTCATTGGTCTGACCTGCCCAACTCGGTGGCTGACCCAGTGCAGATTCTAATTCATTTAGTTGGACCTTATTCGAACATCTGATTTTTGCTTCCACTGCAACATTCTGCGTATGATGCCCGGGCAGAGAGGTTTTGAGCTTGAAATATACTGCTCTATGATCTGACCAAGGAAGGGCGGTCACCTTGGTCACCCTGATATCATCATTATTATAGAAAAGACCATCCAATGTATGGCCCACCTGATGGGTAGGTTCCATAACCAGTTGATTAAAACCAAAAGCTGCCATGTTGTCTAATAGTCTACAGTTGTCAGTATTATTTCATAATTCAAGATGATAATTAAAATCACAGAGAATTACCATAGAATCAGAATCAATACAAGATTCCAGATGTGTCATCAGGGCTTGTGAGAAAGCCGCTCTAGTCCCAGGTCGACGATAGATAAGAAGTCCCTGGAGCTTCCAAAAGTTGTGCACCTTTACAGAGAAATAAAATGCTTCTGCTGGTAGGTCAGTCACACCTTCAATATACAAGCTTAGGTCGTCACGATATATAATTGCTAACCCCCCCACCTTTATTAACCTCTCTGTCCTGGAAGATCACAGCATATCCCTGTGGTAGTGCAATGTTCCAGTCTGGGCCCGAGGCATGATCTGTCCAGGTCTCGGTTAAAGAGAGGATATCAGGCATGGTATTTTGAATCAGATCTTCAATTTTGATATTTGTGTTTCCCCAATGTCAATTCTGATACTGATGTTGTTAAATCTGGGAATGTGTCAGAATCTATGGGTGGATGTGTGGGAACATCCATGCTTCATCCATGGCACGCCTTCCTGCAGCCGGGTAACCCAAGGCAGTGATTTGTGCTGCCTTTCGTTATTCTAGATTTATCAAGCTACTCAGGACCACACAAGGCGGCTTTGCGTGGCTTGATAAATCTCATTTAGGTTTTGTGTCCCCTTATGTGGGTATGGGTGACACAAAACATTGATATATATGCCTCTACAGTTGAGATTTCTTAAATTAATGATAACTGCAGGTTACATACAAGTTACAAAAAGACAATTCTTCGTGAGCTCTTACCAGTGGCAGGGCATATCCATAATACTTCTTTCCTTCTTTCCATCCTCTAGGAAGAGAAATCCCATCTTCGTAATCTGCTGGGAGCCACCGAGCAAATGCTCTGTCTGCAGCTCCTAGCCAAGGCCTCCTCCTGCAGGAGAAAAGCAGATAGCCTTGTTTGGTCTGAGTTCATCTATTTAGTAAGTCAAATAAATCAAAGTAAATTCCAGGGCACTTGTAAAAGAGTGTTTTAAAAATAAGCACTCTTGTTCACATCAACAAGAGGAAACCAGAATAGAATATGGGTCCTGTTCTAATACCCCGGTAAAGTTCCTAGTATTACCACCGCATCCCTCTGTAGTTACCTGAGTATACCTGTTTTAAATGAATCTAGGACCCTAGTGTAATTTTCCCGATTCATGCCCTTATATAGGTATAAATTACCCAATCCTTATATAGGCATAGAAATCCTTACCATATTTAGACTGAGCCTATGCAGACCAAATACGGCATGGCTACTTCCACTAAGTTCCAAGAATCAACAACGATTTCTTAGAAAAACCCGCCTTCAGCAGCTAGGGACTTCCCCTCGCCTGAATACTAATTTATCTAGGAAATCATGGAGTTTTCACAGAACTGGGTCTTTGAGTGACGTTATTAAGTCCAATCATATGTCAAACTCGGCACCTTCTAAGTATAAATATGCCTACATTTGCCCAGACAAACACACGGTGGTTTGGAGCAGATCGGCTAGCTACTTGCCCGACGCTTTGCAGCAGCAAGTGCCGAAGGAAGCTGACCCTCCAGCTGATGCACTGAGAGACTCTGTCTTTTCTCTTGCCAAGAAATCCAGCTCCAGTGTTTCCAGGCTATCCTAGCGGGTTGCTGGGAAATCGAGTCCTGAGAGAGAGATACAAGACCTCCTTTATTCTTAACCAAGGTACGGAGCTGATTAGACCCTTAGAGAATTCTTTGATAGATCTTTGGCAGACAAATACTAAACTTAAGCTACTCTTCAATTACTTCTTCCCTTGTACTAGACTTAGGTTAGGTACACCGGGGTAGACGTATTGTAGAAGCACCAGTTGAGTACTTTTAGTCATTATTTTTCTACTGTATGTATTTTATACTTTTTAGGCAACTTATGGCTTAGAAACCATATCATGCTTTTACAGTACTACTTTATAATACTTTTCGTATTATATGCATTGTACTTTCTAACCAGTATTACGATTGTAGCAGTACATTTCTTATGCTTGATAAAGAAGACTGTTCAATAAATCCTTTTATTGAAAACGCCCATCTCTCTATTTTCTCAGCACCTCTGGTGAAACAAAGCATGCACGATTGACGAGTAAAATAGTTATCTATTGTTTCCGCGACTAGAGATTGATTTTTATTCTTGGGAAACAAAGTTGTCATGTTTATGCGGTTGTCAGAAACTAATCCCTTCTTGTTTATTCGAGAAAGTTTAGAGTGACCTCTAACCTAGCTGGCTCTCACAATTAAGTTTAATATATACGATAGAGACCTAGTCGACCTAAGTCCTACGTCTAAACTGTAGTATATGTTATTCCAATGCGCAGAGCCTATTGGGAATATAGGAACTACACTACATGGCGGGATGTTTAGTAAGGCGATAATTTAACACTAGATACTAGAGTAACTCAGTCGTGCTTTTCACACAGACCCCTTTTTCCCGTAAAATACTCCAATAGACGTCTGGAGTGGGTAAAAGGTTAATGTCCGCCAAACTGAGTAGGACGAAAATCCTATGTATTAGTTTTTGATTTATTCAACGTTGAAGGATACAGTGTTCCAAAATATTGTGCACCTAATCTATGTTGCCTTGAACCTATTCTGCAAACTTTTGTCAGTCAGTAAAATAATGATATCTGACGAAGAACTAGCTGTAGCAGCAGCACAAGCAGTTTCAGATGAAAGAAATAGGCTACAGAATGACCCAGATGTTATAAACATCCAGGTAAATGTAAGAAAAACTATCACTTTCAAACTCATAAATAATGGAGTATCATCGAGAGGTGGTAAAGTAATCTTTGATATAGAGGCACATGAATATCGTCAAACAGAGGTATTCTAGTCATGGATTCACTTTCCTCCAGCAGATGGAGGAACACACGAGTTCCACTACTACAAAGTAGAGGAACCTCCAGAGGAATATGTTCCTTACGAGGACATTGAAATTCCATTAACTTACCAAGAGCATTAGCTCTGGTTTAAAGGCGCCCTACAACATCAAAATCATATTACCAGGCTCAGTCCACTAGGTAGACCCGGAGCTACATGGCCGGTACTAGCCAGCTATACACCACATCCTGACATAGAAAATATGACAGGTCGAGAACTGTTAGCTCAGCTGAAACAGTTAATTAAAATACATAGACAATTGGCTCAATATGTCATGCGAACCTTAACAGTCCAACCTACTGTAAGGATTCCACAGCACACCCCTCACCAGGGGAACACAAACAAAATCACACCACAGACTATACAATCAGTCATTGGAAAATTGCCTGTCAAAAGGGAACAAATTCTGTTTTAGTTAGCACAAAAAATTACTCAAATTGAGGCAGTATTCCCTGATAGTACACCTCATGAGAAACACAGAATTCTGACAATCTGTATCTGTTTACCAATGCGGATAGCACCACATGTGGAGGACTGTGACACTTGGGGTACAGTCTTTGCTTCAATCTACACAAAAACACATGGTGTACCGTCCATGGCGGTAATACCAGACGTTCTGAGACAGATTCAAAATGAATACGGTCCAGAACCGGCCTAAAATGTAGGTATGAAATTACTGAAAGATTTCAAACAGGTCTCAGCTATATTATTAGCTAACATTAAAGGTGAACCAGCATCTGTGGCAATCTGCAGAAGCTAAAAGAAACAGATATAACAGACCACCATATGAGCTTGAAAGAATTATTGAAAAATCATATGAACTAGGTAGAGATAGTTTGGGTGGGAAACCGGTAAAACCCGAATTAACAGAAAATCCTGAAAAGGTGTTTTTTAAAAATAATCTCATTACTCCTAAGAAAAAGTGGGAAAATAATAAACAGACACAAAGAGAAACATTCTCAGTCCAGAGGAAGATCTCCCCAGTGGGGAGGTAGGTCTCCTCAACGGGAGCCCTCTGAAAAAAATTATAACCTTAGAAATAGGGATACTTTAAGAAAACCTGAAAGATATCAAGATACTGATACACGTTTCTCTCGTACATTTCAGACTTCCTCACAGAAATCCGAGAGGAGAGGACGATCAGAACAGAAAGAAGAACGCGTGAAGTCCAAAGAAGAACAGCACGTTCCAAAAAATAAGAAAATTAAATTCCCCAAAAAGAAGATAGCAAGCATAAAGATCAGACATGCCGAGGATCTTGAGGACACAACTCAATAACGGGGAGTGGGCCCAGACAATGCTAGACAGTGCAGCAGAAGTCACCATAGTTCGCAGGATCCTGATGGATCATCTGGAGACAGTGGACTTGAATGAATCCATTCAAGTTGAACCTGCCGACACCAGGGTTAGTGTACCCCACAAGTTATATGAAGTAACACTCCGGATGGAGGGGTACATAACTAGAAAAATAAGAGCCCTATTTTGGGAGGAGATCTCTAAGGGCTATGACATTCTTCTAGCTGAACAAGACTGGCCCCCTGAATTTGTCAGGGAGTGCCCACATGGCGAAGAAATAATTATGCCAGCCTTCTCAAATCACATTCCAATTCTTAAAAAAATACACATATGCCAGAAAATGGGCAGTAGCTCAGGCTCCAGCATTATATAAACATCATGTAGGATGGGATGAGGACTCTCCTCACCATAAAATACAGTTAAAAAATCAACCTACTGCAAAAAGACAGTATCCAGTTAAGCAAGAAGCTAAAAAACAAGTCAGGGAGATTTTAAACCAACTTGAAAGGGGTGATTGAAACATGCACCTCGTCAATGAACAATCCTTTGTTTCCTGTCTCCAAAACAGACAATTCATGTCGTCTAGTATTGGATTACAGACACTTAAACTCTTGTTGTAAAACTTTTGCAGTACAAAATGCACACAGTGCAGCACAGATGAATAACATTGTGCGCAAAAAAATATAAAACCACCTTAGATATTTCAAATGGGGTTTTCTGTCAAAATGACAGAAAGCAGGCATTTGACCGCTTTCTCAATTATGGGGACACAGCGACAATTTTGCCGTCTCCCCCAGGAATTCAAGAATAGTCCAGGGTTATTTTCAGCCAGAGTAACAGAGTTACTACAAAAGTATGACGATGAGGCATTATCTTATGTCGACGATATCTATCTTACAGACAATGATTTGGACGTGCACTTGAAAAGAGTGAATACCATAATACTTGGTTGGTATGAATTCAATTTTAAGAAATCACGAATTGCCCACCACAACGTCCTATTTTTAGACTACGAGTTATCAAGTGACGGCAAAAGCCTGGCAGCTAACTTTCTAGAGAAATGTGCGCTGCTCCAACCTCCAAAGACGCTGAAAAACATACAGTCAATTCTAGGTTTCCTGAATTTTGGAAGAACTTACGTTCTGAATTACGCAGAAAGGGTTAAAACTCTCTACGAATTAATCAAACCTGATTTCAAACCAACTAATTGGACTCAAACACACACAGAAATTTTGCGTTTACTGCAAACAGACATGTTAGCAAAAACACAGTTCGAAACACGTGACAACGTGCTCATCCTTGTGATCCGAATCATCCCAGGAAGATGCGGATTCACATACCTAACCTTTAATGAAGGTGAAAAGGTACCCATAGCATACAAATCATACTTGTACACACAAGCTGAAGTAAAATTCACTTCTACAGAAAAAACTCTGACATCGGTTCAAACTGCAGTAGCAAAGGAGAGAGCACTCGCACAGGGAAAACGAATAATGATCGTTACACCTGTACCTGCCTTAGAGGCACTGACAAAAGCAAGCATTCTAAATGAAAAAGCTTTACATCCGAGATGGACACAATGGGTTAACTCTCTTGCTGCAACAGACGTTGAATACGTCTTTGACCCCTATTTGAAGACAAAAGAATTTTACAATACAAACACGAATGTACTCTGCCGACCGAGATTCTGCCTCTCGAACATTACGGATGTATAATATATACAGACGGATCAGCACAGCCCGCAATTGGGGGTAAACAAGCCTTTAGTGCTGCGTGCGTGATTGTTAAAGGTCGCTGACACGAAGGTAAATTCAGACCTATGGTCACACAAACTCAATCACTCGGAGACTGTACAGCTCAGCAAGCTGAACTACAGGCATTCAAGATGGCGCTTGAAAATACCGATCGCGAATTCACCACACTAATAGTGTGCGATTCGTGTTACTGTGAACAATCTTACAATGAGTATTTGCAGAACTGCATTCAAAACGGTTTCAAAGACGCAAAAGGTGGCACAATTAAGCATAAAACGCTTTGGGAACAAGTAGCTTTTTTTGCAGAAAGAACTACAAAAGATTTACGTGATTCATACACTGAGTCATCAGCGTGATGGCGTTCACGTTGCAGGCAATTAATTGGCTGGCGAAGCAGCGAAGGAGCTGTGCAAATGGCTTCCGTAGCAGGAATCACTCGGTTAAAAACAAAAATAGACAACGAAATAATGCAAGCTGTCACTGCTTCAGTCAAAGACAGTGGTAAGACACTCCTGTAAGGCTTTCCAGTAAAGTACTCATATATAACTGATGCGAATAATGTTCCTTTTGCTCAAATCCCTGGAGTGGGGGATAGGGCAATTCCAAACATGGAACATAGGTTAGGAATAATCTTAGCAGCACATGAAGGGCCCGCCTCTGCACACGCAGAAGTTTCCTCCTCAGTATTATTATTAAAACAGAGATATTGGTGGCCACGCATGAGGAAACAAACTAGAAACTATGTTCTAGAATGTGAAATCTACCAAAAAATGAAAGTGTCTACAGTGAAGTGACTTGCACAGATGCCCCTTCTGATTTCAGAATAACCACTAGCGTGTGTTTACCTGGAACACTGTGGCCCCTTAATAAGAGACGGCAACTATGAATATATCATGGTCGCAGTGGATTCCTGCACAAGATTTATTTGGTTGTGGCCCCAGTGCTCGGCCTCCGCCAGAACTGTTATAAAGGATTTGCGAGTCTTTATCGGCACATACGCAATTGGCACACTGCATTCTGACCAGGGTCCTACGTTTAGCTCTCGAGCTTACAAAGAGGCCATGGCTAGCTTTGGTGTTGCATTGCGGTATTCTAGTCAATCAATCAGACAATTTATATAGCGCGCTACTCACCCGGAAGGGTCTCAAGGCGCTGGGAGGGAGAGGCCCGTTCCTGCTCGAAAAGCCAGGTCTTGAGTTGCTTCCTGAAGGAGAGATGGTCGTGGGTCAGCGGTAGGTGGATGGGGAGGGAGTTTCATGTCCTGGCCGCCAGGTAGGAGAAGGATCTTCCTCCGGTGGTGGCTCTGCGGATGTGTGGTACTGTAGCGAGGGCAAGGCTGGTTGAACGCAGCTGGCGGGTGGGCGTGTAGAAAGTGAGGCGGTTGTTGAGGTACTTGGGGCCCAGGTCATGGAGAGCCTTGTGTGCATGGGTGAGGAGTCTGAACGTGATCCTCTTGCTGACGGGGAGCCAGTGCAGGTCTCTCAGGTGGCCGGAGATGTGGTTGTGGTGGGGGATGTTCAGGATGAGTCATGCGGAGGCATTCTGTATGCGCTGGAGCCTTTCCTGTAGTTTGGCAGTGGTTGCTGCATAGAGGGTGTTCCCGTAGTCCAGTCAGCTGGTGATGAGTGCCTGGGTGACCGTCTTCCTGGTTTCAGTTAGGATCCATCGGAAGATCTTACGGAGCATGCGCAGGGTGTTGAAGCATGATGACGAGACGGTGTTGACTTGCCTGGTCATCGAGAGGGAGGAGTCCAGGATGAAGCTCAGGTTACGTGAGTGGTCTGTTGGCTTGGGGGTGGTGCCCAAGGCAGGGGGCCACCAGGAGTCGTCCCAGGCGGAGGGAGATGATCCCAGGATAAGGACTTCCGTCTTGTCTGAATTCAGTTTCAGGCGGCTGTTCTTCATCCACTCGGCGACGTCTTTCATTCCTTCGTGTAGGCTGGCTCTGGCGGTGGCGGGGTCGTTGGTGAGGGAGAGGATCAGCTGGGTGTGGTCGGCGTAGGAGATGATGTTAAGGTTGTGTTGGCGTGCGATGGCTGCGAGGGGGCTCATGTAGACGTTGAAGAGGGTGGATTTGAGTGAGGATCCTTGTGGTACGCCGCAGATGACTTCGGTGGCCTCGGATCTGAATGGGGGGAGGCGGACTCTCTGGGTTCTTCCGGTGAGGAATGAGATGATCCACTCCAGTGCCTTCTCTTGGATTCCGATGTTGCTGAGGCGCTGTATTAGGGTGCGGTGGCAGACAGTGTTGAACGCTGCAGAGAGGTGCAGGAGGATGAGGGCTGCTGTTTCTCCGTTGTCGAGCAGGGATCTGATGTCGTCGGTGGCTGCGATGAGGGCGGTCTCAGTTCTGTGGTTGGCTCGGAAACCGGACTTTGAGGGGTCGAGGGATTTGTTTGTCTCGAGAAGGTGGAGAGCTGTTTGTTGACGGTCCCTTCCATCCTGAGGGTAATGTGGTAGTGGAAAGAAAAAAACGTGACATAAAGCAATCCATAACAGCTAAGGTATTAGGTTCGGGTTATGGGCGGGTCAAATATCTAATAAGTGTCCAACGTAGTTGTAACAACCTGCCAAGAAATTCTCTGAGTGGAATCACTACATATGAATTACTATTTAGTACTAGAATGATAATCGAAGACCTCGATTGTCAAACTTCAGCGGTGGAACAAAAACCCTTTGATGTCAAAGATCGTTTGGATGTTTTACAGGACTTAAATGAAACAAGAAGAAGTCTGAGTAACACAACACAGAAGCCAACGACCACTGAAGATAAACCACCTGTCCCAGCAAGGCCTGTCTGGATTCCAAAGATTGGGGATCTAGTCAGGGAAAAGATCGCTGTAAAGAAGGAATTTGGGCCTTCTTACAGAAAAGCAGTACCTGTTTTGGCAAACCAAGGAACAAGATCAGTAGTTGCTGATAAAAGGGAGAGCAGAGTTGTATCCATCGACCTGGCCAAACCACAACATGTGGCCAATAATAAGTAGTAGGCCCAGTGGACTCCCAAAATGTAGCAGAAGACCAAATCTTGCTACTATCCAAGAGGTTCAAACTGAAAGACTTATCACCTTTGATAAACCTGCAGTAAGAAAAGAAGGACTATGTAACAAAGCCATGGAACTCGTGCCTCTTGAAACCCAAATAACAGTTTGCCAAGAAACACCTTTCTACAATGATGTAGCCTCTGACTATACCAATATGACAAAGGAAGAAGTAACTCCAAAGATTAATAACAATCCTGATGCAATTCCAACAATTGCCTCTGGCTATTTTATCAACTTTTATACTTTCTCAGAGGATCCCAGTGAACCTGAAGAAACCCAGCAAATAAAACTTTCAAAGAAAAGATAACAGAACTCTTTAATCAACTTGAAAACACATATCTGTTCTCTCTATGGATTGAATTTTGTATTATGTTAGGTGTACTTTTCCTCCTGCTCTGGCTCATTCTGGTTTTAAGCTTGGGAAAAATGATAGATGGAAAATACAGTACAATGGACACAGCAAGTCCGAATATTAACTTGGTCCTGAAACCTTACAAATCATTCCATTGTGAAAAAAGAGACAAAAACTGATTATGACATCTATGGCCCTGTGGAGCTGTTGAAGATTCCACACCAGTTCAAGGTTTCTTTGAGTGACTTTGTAACCCAGCACATTTTATGATGATTTGGACTTTGAGACTATTGATAATATGATGTCAGATTTAGAAATGTCTGCAAAATTTACAGAACATGACTATTTAGAAGGGTCATCAGGTTATGAACAAATGTATTGTTTTATTCATTATGGTCACCATTATTTGCATAAATCTGAAAACCCTAGGAATGTTTTTACATATAATCAATTGGAACATTGTCCAACGCCACCAAAGGGCAGCTCAAAAACATTTTGTGAAAAGTTTCCATACTTCTCAGGTTTTAATGTGACAAATCCAGAAACGTTTTATTTCAAAAATATGAATAAGACAGGAATGAAAACAATGTTGACCAATACTAAACGCATTTATTCTGCAAACTTTTATGCTCAGCATTGAGACAAAAACGGTCTGGGGCACAAAAGACTGGCAGGTGCAAGGTTTAGAGCCCTGTTCAGAGCCTGCATTAAACCAGAACAAATACTGTTTTTAAATGACACTGTTCAACAGACTTCTTGTCTTGACCTGGCTAAGATAAAAGATTTAAATAAACCGTCTTTACCTAAACCCACATCTGAGAGTAATGATACTACAGAAAAGGAGGTAGATGTACCATATATGTTAAAACACAACAGAACTGATCCTGATTGGAGAAAATGGTTAATCTGGCCCACAGACACTAATAACTGTCATGATAGATTCCTCAACAAAACACAGGGGTTCAAAATGAACAGGCCTGATCAAAGATATTCCCAGAGACAACATCCAGGGATAGTAACAACATACAGTGTAGGAAAACTATGCCTTGAGTGGCTACAGACATCCACACTTCCAGAAATCAAACAACACTTATCTTTACTTAAAGAAGGCAACGATTTGCGAGATTTCTTAATGGGGCCTCACAAACCACGTCAAAGACGTTTCATATATACGCCAGTATATACGCTGCGTACAACGAAGCTTGGTAAATAACGCAAATGGAAACTGCAAAAAGAATACAAGAAATTGATCGTATTAATTTAGAGAAAGCTCTCTCTGTAGTGGACAATGAGTTAACAACTCTGTCCTCCAGAATATATTCGTTGGACAGCATTGTATCCTCTGCAATTGACATTATGGAGCAGGACTTCCTAATGTTACAACATGGACAGTCTCAATTACGTTCTATAATGCAGTTAGGCTGGACGATGCAAAATCTTTATTCAGGCTATGTGCCATGGCGTCTAATCTACACAACGTCATTGTTTGCTGCATTTAACCTTACAGATAAACAAATCTCTTTGGAACCGAAATGTTTAGCGCAGGCTATTACGCCCTCACAGACGCTCTGTGATAAGATCGCAGACTTTTTTGAGGGAAAAGTACAGGGTTTGACAAAGGACTTTGATGTCCCCATATTAGAGCCAAGAAAAGAGGGTGACATAACGAGGCAAGGGGCTACTCAGCTGACAACCTTCCAACCAGTTAGTCTGGAGGAGACTAGAAGAGAAATTTTGGCAACAAAATCTGGATCCCCTTTTGACCCATGCCCTGTTAGACTCCTACACATCATTGTGGAAATTTCCAACCCAGTAATAAATGCTATTGTCAACACCTCACTGTCCACGGCCAATGTCCCCCCAGAGTGGAAACTGGCAGCGGTGAAACCATTGCAAAAAAAAACAACTTTCCGACCCCACCACACTGTCAAACCTACGACCCATCTCACTACTTCCGGCTCTGTGCAAAATCACAGAGTCAATAGTAAACAAACAGCTTACACGCTTCTTGGAAGATAGTGAAGCATGGCACCCTAACCAAGCAGGTTTCAGGACCCAACATTCCACGGAATCGGCTCTCCTGTTCACTACATAAACTATCCGCTCAGCTCTAGACCAAGGCAAGAAGGCCGTCCTGATCTTATTAGACCTATCGGCGGCCTTAGACACGATCTCACACGTCATCTTAATAGACCGGCTAATAACATCTGGCCTTACAGGGACAGTACTAGAGTGGATAAAAAAATGTTTAAGTGACAGGAGACAAGTGGTGACCCTGGGGTAATTCTGTTCCAGTGAAAAATCACTGTTGACGGGAGTTCCTCAGGGCTCAAGCTTGAGCCCGACTCTGTTTAATGTTTATACCGCACCTCTGATAAAGTTGATATCGTCATTTGGCATAGATGCCATAGCCTATGCCGACGATACACAACTGATCCTGGTAATGGATAATGATAACCAGGTCTGGGAGGAAAAACTCAAGGGTTGCCTAACGGCCACTTTTGAATGGATGCGGCTAAATCACCTAAAATGCAACACTGGTAAAACTGAGATCATTCCAATAGGCCCAAAAAATGATTTCATCCCCAGACTATGGTGGCCAGAAAAGGCAGAAATACAGCCTCATACTACCAACTTGACTCTGACCTATCTTTCAGACAACAAGTCGCCAGAGTGGCAGGCATGTGCTTTGGGGTGATAAAGGGACTGAGAAAGTTCTTTGATTTGTTGCCCTTTGAAGCAAGAAAAACAGTTACGGTTGCACTAGTAACATCTCGCATCGACTACTGCAACAGCCTCTACGCTGGTACAAATAAAGCAGTCACACATAAACTTCAGATGGTGCAGCATGCAGCAGCAAGGCTGGTTCTGAAATGGCCGAAAAGATCATCAGCAACCAAAGCCCTCAATGCATTACACTGGTTGCCCATGACAAAAAGGGTTTTGTTTAAAATACTACTAATTACCGTTCAAGCTGTTCATAACCTAGGCCCATTATAGCTAAGGAAAAAATTTAGTAGATACTGCCCAACTCGAGCATTACGATCCTCAACTGCCAAACTGCTTACCGTCCCAGGTTTCAGACTCAAAACCTGAGGGGGCAAGTCCCGGCGCTATTGGGTGCAAAAGCATGGAATACTCTCCCCCACATCTGAGAAGATTGGACAAGGAAACAGACTTTCGTAAACATCTAAAAACCTGGATCTTTAATCTCCAAGATACAACTGCCAGAAGCCTAGTGTAATTTCGGATCTGGTCAAGTAAGCATAGAGACAACCTAACATCTGGTGGTCCTTTCTCGGGCGCCTAGATGCTCCTTGGAGCGATTGTTGCGCGATACAAATTGGCATTTACATTACAAAGAGGAGCAGACTATGTTTCATATTTTCCATTGAAAAACTGGAACGATTACCATTGACAGTTTCTGAGAAGCCTTTCATTGAATGGATAATGCATGGCACCATTACGATACCAGTGACGATTTTCCAATTTCAGTATTGTCAACAGCATATACCAGCGGGCGTGTATGAAAGGTTGGGTAAAGAAAACATTAAGTCGACCTGGACCTTACCTTACACACACAAATGTTGGAATAAGGGAAAGGAGGTATTCCTTAGTGGTAAAAATTGTAAGAACTCACTAAGTGGTACACTTCTGTGCCAAGGTATTAATTTACACGGAGCCTGCGAAAGTTCTGCAAATAACCTCTCTTGCCACCTGCACGGTACACCCTCCACAGTGATAGAACCAATTTTCAGGCAGCTATCCAATGGCAGCTTCGTTATGCTCAATGACCACAGCTGTTGTGGCATGTTGCCAGGAAAAATGTATCTTGTTAGTGTGTCATCCAGGGTCACTTGTTGTATGCAAGTATTGTATCCAAAGAGCAAGACAGACAGTGGGATGGCATTATGGCCTTCACTGAATATCTCTTCTATACAAATTGATACTTTAAGCAGAATTAAAGTCATTGTTTTGCAAAAAACTGTGCCACTGACCTCGTCTAGAGAAACGTATGATCTGCAAGTTGCAAGAACTTCTGCAGAGATACATGCCTTATTATCAACAAACTGCCCAGTACATTTCGCAGAAATGTTAAGTCAAGTCTTAAGCATGTCTGATACCAGTGGCATCGCACATGTATTTAAGATGATTTTTTCAGGACTGTTAACACCATTTGAAGCAGTCCTCAGCATTTTTCCCAAATTTCGTGCACTCTGTGTTCGGCGGTCTGGATGGCTGGAAGAATAAACAAGCATTTGCAATGCTATAGGTCTTGCATTTGTTAAAATTAGAGGTGTTGGTGTTATAAATGAGAATCTATTTTACTTTTGCTTTTTTACACCAATGCCAATAGAGATGTGCAAATATAATTACTCAACTGTAAATAAAAAAAACTAAAGTAAAAGACATTGCCATTTTCAATGCTAACAAGTCAAATTTAACAAATGCGAGACCTATTGCATTGCAAATGCTTGTTTTAAATACTGCTAGTGCTGGTGCTGTTTCTCTGTGGCTGCAATCAGAGACAGTTGTGAACTCAGCTGTGAACTCCGGGCAGCACCTGTCTGGCACTGGTTACAGAGCATTACTCAGCATGAATGGGCTTTCATAAAGAGCCCAGATCCCCAAAAGGAGTGTCCACGGGCACAGATGAACCACAGGGCACAGTATTGCCTCCCCTTGGACAGAGAGCTGTGTCACACATCAGTGGAGGTGATGATGGCGGGGTGGACGCAGGAGAAAGGTGGGCAGCATACGGGTGTCCTTCTAGTGCTTTATCCTCTCCGCTCAGGTTAAGCCGAATTCAAGGTATTAACAAGCCACCTTTACAGATTATAGCCCATTTCAAAAGTGCCAACGCCTCACCTCACCCTCCTTCTTGCCCCCAGGAGGGGAATGAGGTAAATTCTGGGTTTGAATATGTTTTTGAATCTCTGACGCACTGTCAGGATGATGCCAATGGTCAGGGAGCTGTGTAGTGAAAACTCACAAATATATACAAAGTGGGGTTCAAATTCTCAGGGAAGATGAGGGTCTCGCTCTACCCAGGGAGGGGATGTGATGGGATACGCCTGTGCAGCGATGGCCACCAGTGGCAGCTCCTGCATAGGGAGGTTTGGGCATCGCCCTACAGCTTTCTCGCAGTGCGAGAAACAGAAACATAAAATGGCAAAAACTCCCATTTTATGTTTCTGCTTCTCACACTGCGAGAAATCAGAAGTGCCTGGTTGGGGGCAGGAGGGTGGGCGGTCGTGCTCGAGGGCAGTGGGGAGTGGCTTACCCATTGTTGTGGGTATTGACTGTTTGGTTCGCCCCTGGAGCCGACCAAACAGTCAGTACCCACAACTGTGGGTAAGCCACTCCCCCCTGCCCTCCAGCACGACCGCCCACTCTCCTTGTTCTCTATGCAGGAGAAAATAGCTCGGCTGAGGCGCTCTCCCCTGCGCCTCACCAATCACAATGCTGCCATTGCAGCTTTGTGGTTGGCGGAGTGAGGCTGCCTTTCCTGATGAGGATGTCACAAGGAGAGCTGCAGGAATTGGAGCAGGATGGCAGGAGTCGGACCCATTCATAAGCTGAGTAAGTACTTTTATTTGATATTTTGATATTTTGATTTATTTAAAGCCCTCCCGCCTTCCACCATTTCCCCCGGACGCCCTCATTTCCACCCCTTTCCCCTCACACACCCGTAATGCCGGCCGCAACTGATTGGGTCCAACGTCTGGCATCCCAAAAATGACATGTGGGTCCACTTTTTTTAATCACTTTATTTACATCAGGAGGGGGTACAGCATAAGGGGCAATAGAAGCAGGAAGGAAAAAAGTTGCCGGCTCCTCCGTTTCAAGGGCCAGCAATATTGGTCTTGAAAGCCTCTCTGTCACCCACATTGAGAATTCCAATATCACCGGATTGCACAGTCTATTTACAACAATTTGCACATGTATCATAGAATGCGTGTCATGGAATACATATCACATGGAGGACGTTTGTAGGGGCGCAAGCTTCAGCAGGTGGTGCACTTATTGTTTCGTACATTTAATTTAACATTTCTTGGGATGCGTATGTCAAGACCTGCGCCTGGAAACATTACCTATTATTTCCAGAATCATGCAGCAGCATGGGCTTGAAGTTTTTATACATATTTCCTTGACTGCTAATGTCATGCTTAGGGGGTGCGCTCTTCAAAGGCTCCATATTTGATGGACTTCCCACAAAGGCATTTCTTGTCAGGTGCGTATTTTGACTCAGGCGCGTTTCTCACAGCCTGCACATAGTGACATAAAGTATAATTTCCACACTCGCCCAGCAGCCACTGCAATTCGTAATTTACAAACAGTTTGTAAGTTAAGAATTGAAGTGGCTGCTGGGCGGGTGTAGAAATTATACTTCATGTCACCATGCGCAGGCCGTGAAAAACATCAGAAAACTACGTTTTTTTGTGGTTTTCTGACGTTTTGTGCATTCTTGTTGCTTTTAAGTCTATGGCCGCTTACGCAGCGTGTCCTTGTATGCCTAAAAAAAACCTCTGTGTTTCTTCACTCTAAAACGTTAGTCTGCAGTCGCAGGTTTGACTTACCGTATTTTCCGGCGTATAAGACGACCCGGCGTATAAGACGACCCCCTACTTTTCTTGACAAAATGTAGGTTTTGTGCTATACTCGCCGTATAAGACTACCCCCACTTCCTAACATCCTACAGTCCCCTTTCTATCTCCATGGACTGAGGAGATCATGTGGTACTGACGCTCCTCTCCTTCCGATGAGCGTAAGAATTATGGAAGGAGAGAGAGATCAGCACATGTGGAGGAGCGCCTCGTCTGCCTCGTCTGCCTGGGGATGTGCAGCTGCAGTCTAGGTAGGGCTCACGGCGCCATTTGTTTGCTTCTGATACTTGCGCAGTGTTTCAAGACCGCTTTCAGTGCCTGGCGACGGGCTGATATCGCGTTGCACAGTGCCACCATCGCCTATGTAACGTTCGTTCTTGTGCTACCGTAGTTGACTGCCATAACTGTAATTTATTTTCAAGACCGCTTTCAGTGCCTGGCGACGGGCTGATATCGTGTTGTTGCACAGTGCCACCATCGTCTACGTTCTTCGTTCTTGTGCTGGAGTTCCCTAAGCGGCACCATTTTCAATTGAGAAGCGGTCTGACACCTTCGGGTGAAGTCCGCGCTATGTAAAACATACCGTCAATTTTGGTACCCGGCGTATGAGACGACCCCCGACTTTCCAGAACATTTTAAGGGGTTAAAAAGTCGTCTTATACGCCGGAAAATACGGTATGTGAGGTAATGTTTGACTTCTAACCGAAAAAACTTTCAGTTCCACTGCAACAATGCGTGGGTCTCAATGGTAGGTGCAGCGCTTCTTGCTCCACCTGTCTTTGCCACATGTACGTTTTGTAGATTGCCATGCTTTACAAACCTCTGCCATCTATCCATATTTACTGTCTAAATGCAATTCTGCCTGTGGCACTCACTCTTCTTCCTTTGTTGCATAATTCTAGTAGCCCTGTATATAAGCCATTCCATTCCTATTAACTTTAAGTATGCCTAAGCCCCTGGAAAGTTCTAAACATGCATGCATATTTCTGTATTTTTGTGTGCTACCACCATGCCCCCAGGGAGGTCGCCAACTATGCAAGCGGATCATGGAACATTCAAATGATAAACTAGACTGACTTTCTAGGTTATCTCTCCTCTTCAACCAGTGTGAGAAAAACAGCAAGACGCTCGTTGGTCTGCTCTTCCTTGAACTGGACTGCAATTCTAAACTCATGACTGCAAAGCTCACCTTTGTTGTGAGCTTACCGGTACATGTAAATGAATTCTATCCGTAAACATGAAACTTAATTGCAAGTGTTTTTTTTAATGTGTGTTTTGTGAGAGTAGAGACAGCTGCACTAGGTCAATAAATGATTGTCCGAATGGGGTGGGTGGCAGGGAAAGGCGCAGTGATGGTTGAGGTCAGGAGTTGTTAAGACCTTGGTGTCTTTTGGGCCTCAGTTATGATTATGCTAGAGTTTTCCAGCCCCTGCAAAAACACATTTATGAGATGGGGTGGAGTTTACCACACCCCATACGTGGCCAACTTCTTACCTGTGGGGGTCTGGACTCTGCCAGTCACCGCTGTGTACTGGCGAGTCTGGTACCATGCAGGCCGCCTGGGCCTGGTTCATTTGGGGACATGTCGATGTTTTCCTCAGGTCATCCCAGAGTCCCTTTGAATCAGCATGTTTTCACTCCTGAGCCGGTTGTTCTTTGGGGATTCATACTACCTTCCCTCTGTGACTTTGTCGGATTGCTCCTGGGGCCAACGCTGAGACTCGGCTGCCGGAGCATAACATTTTGCGCACAGGTTCTTTCTTTGTGAGAGAAACCCTCCCCCCCCGAACCTCTTGTAGGTTGTTTACGGCTCGCTTGCTATGCTCGCTCGCTGCGGTGCAGTATGACATTAATTTTCCGCCTCACCACTTTCAAATGTCATCAGTCGCCACTGGTGGCCACCCCATTTGAGAAGCGCCGCTCCCTCTGACACCACCAGCAAATAAAACGATAATAAAACAAGTTTTGTTATCATTTTATTTTAATCCCCTGGATCTAAGAGTTGATACTGCTGGTGGGGAACGGTTGACACTCCCTTCTCTGTGCATAAGGGTTTGGCTGACCGTCTCAGGCCAGCCAACCCCTCATGCGCAGTGAACCTCTCTCCAACTCAAGCTGTTTTGCTGGGGATGCAGAAAGCAGGAGTCTACGTCAGGATTGGCTGCAGTGCATTCTGGGAGTCTGTGCCCAGAAGACGGAAGAACGCGTTGCAGCGGGAGATGGATGCGATCCCGTAACTTTTCTTTTTAAATTTTCTTTTGAACTGAACCCTCCCCCCCCTCCTTCCTACGGCCCCGCCCACCCACCACTTTGGTAGGGGACATCCTGGATAAAAAAAACATGTGGTCTACAAGATACAGACCTCAAAAGCTACCGCAACCATGGAGCCCTTATGTGCCTCTTATGTGCCGTTGCAGAGTACACAAGTCACACAGCTTACAGGCTGCTCCCGTGCAACAGACGCGGGTGGTAGTGAATCACCCATGTTGTGAACCACTGGACATAAGCCATCAAGAGGGTCAGTAACACCTCTCTCAGCAGTGTAGGTACAAAGGGCTGTGCCTCCTACTACAATTATGCCACCCATTGGCACGCCCCACAGCCAGTTGATGTGGCACCAGACACCTTCTGTTCGCTCAAGAGCTTTAATAAAATGATAAATGGTCAGCTTTCAAGAACTGCATGAATACACGCCAGATTAACCGCACATCCAATGAGAGCTCACTCATTTATGATCAATTAGGTTGGAAAATGATCCACTCTTTATAGAAGGACAACACGCCAACAAGATGCAGCAGTAGGGGAACATGCGCTACAACTAATCACAAAAAACAGATGCCAAGGGCAAATTCCTTGCCCAGGTCCGGCACTCAGCAGCTGCTGCAAATGTACTTTGTTTTCATTGTTTGGAATCACTTGCATTTGAACTAAAAACTTTAATTTCACAGTACGTATGCAACTTGGGACATATAAGTAAACCAAATGGAGTAAATGGTGCGCGAGACTAGGCATACATAATGTCTGGAATACATTTCTACATTTCTCTGAATCTTTTAATCTGTTCCCTGGATGTTCATCACTGGAATATTAACCACATTGGTATCAGTGGACTAGTAAGCATGCATGTAGTGTTGCAACATACACCATGCACAAGTAACTCAAATAGAGAACAAATATATGCATTTTAAAGCACGCATGGGGTTTCTTAGCATTATATAATAGATAATAGGCACAGTGCCTACTTTTTTGTGTTTTCTTTTTTTAGTTACTCCGTTAATGTAAAACAGAGCACTCAGTAAGGGGCTGGGCTTTGATGAATCTCACATATATCCACATCCCTGAGTCTATGTTGGCTTGGCACTCCCCTAGCTCCTGTTCCAAGAGGGGCCTGTTTCCAGACACCAGGTTATCGAGTGAGACTTGGGCCGATGCAGTTTCACTGCTGTGAAGTTAATACCCAAACATTGTTCCTGCTAGTATTGTATGTTATCGTAAATGTTGTCTACCCTGTTCAAGATGTCAGCTACGTATATGGGCTAGTGTGTAAGACTGTGTCTCACACACATATTAAGCTCACAGATACATTTCTATATTTAATGACATTATTATTTAGTTTTTTAATCGGTCCTCAGGGGTTGCCACTTTCCGCTGCTCCAAGGCTATCCCAGCAATCTGCATCTGGTTTGGCGTGTTGTTGTAGCCGTGGCTCATTTTTTAGGTCGAGCCTAGAGCAGCGCTCATGCGCTACTTGCTCGACTTTTAGTAATGGGCTTTAAAATGCTCACCACACGCTTGTGCGTGTGCTTTTGTTTTTCTCCGAGGCTAATGGGCTTTGCGTGCGTCTTTCTAAGAAAGACAGCAGGCAATTGGGCAAAGGTGGTTGCATGTCCCGCCTGTGCTCCACCCACGCCCTATTGCTTGCGGTTAACCGCACAGGCCACATCTGTTTTCAATTATCGAGCCCAGACACGGGCACGATAATTAAAAACAGATTGCTCGCTGTGACGCGCGCGTGCACCATTCGTATTTCGAACTCCGCTCTCTTCTTGTCTTTGCAGTGTTAGTTAGTCCACGCTTCACTTGCTCGGTATGGATGCCTACCTATGTCAACTTGCAGAAAGAACTTGTATTTATCGAGCCTGCTACCAAAGTGCAACATCTGTAAAAACTCTACCCATAAAAGGCGATCTTCACTATATCAATCTTGCAAACCAAATTCAACGCAACAGTACTAAAGCTTGTGGCAGGCAGGACCATCACTTGCTTCACTTGCTCGGTATGGATGCCTACCTATGCCAACTTGCAGAAAGAACTTGTATTTATCGAGTCTGCTACCAAAGTGCAACATCTGTAAAACCTCTACGCATAAAAGGCGATCTTCGCTATATCAATCTTGCAAACCAAATTCAACGCAACAGTACTAAAGCTTGTGGCAGGCAGGACAATCAATGGATGCATTGACCTAATGAACACTCTTTCCACGATTAACACATTTGTCCTTCAGGTCTAAACTTGTAAGTGTATTTACCCACTTGGATATCAGGGCAGAATCTGGCCCTACGAACTTCAGATCGCCTTGTATAAGAGGAGATCTTAACTTGTGACCTGCAACTTACGAGCAAATATCTGCAAGAGGCACATTAACCCATCTATTTCACCAGGAAGTGAATTATTCATTCTTGTGCATTTTTCAGACAGATCCCTGTGTTTGCGAATGCTGTGCAGCACAGAGATTAATCACTTCGCCAGTGGAAGGTGGTTTGGCGCCATCGACTCCCCTCCACCTTCCTCGTCAGCCAGCACGGACTTCAGCAGGAAGAGAAGTAGTTGTATAGAATACTTGCTCAACCCGTGTGGCACTCTGGGGGTTGTGGTCCTGGCTCCAAGGAAACTGGATGCACATTCATCTCTGGCGGCTGGCCCACCCCCTCCCGGTGCACAGGGTGGAGCAGAGACAACCCTGAGAAGCCGCTCGACTCGACTTCAACCGCAGAGGAACTCGGGGGCGTGCAAAAGAACAGCCTCTGAAAAGGCACAGGCTGGACTAGTGCAGTCTGTTGGGCTGCCTGTTGTTCGTGTCAGGCTAGTCCGAGAGTTTGGCACAGTGAGACCCTGTTTGAAGTCAGTAACATGTCAAGGCTGTCTCTGAAAGGTCGAAAGGGCTGGATTAAGTTAGTTGCATGAAACCATGGTTTCACTACCTGGCTTACTTTTACACATATATCTATACTATTCACGATGCACCCTACGTCGCCTGTTTGGAGAATGGTGACCCTCAAAGGTATCCCCGCCTTCCCCCTTCTCTGCACTCCAGGGGCATGTGTTACGCCCCAGTCTGGATTGCCTTCTGTAGTATACTTCTCTGCCATCCCATACAGGCACTAATAAGGTCCCAAAGGCGAGACCTATTGGCTATGCCAATGCTTGTCTTGGTTTACTTTTGCATTCGCTGCGTGTGCCACCCCTCTCCCAACACTGCTTCTTTTTTTGCAGTTTTATATAGAGCAATCTCGACCCGCAGGTATGAGAGTGCTTTACATGAGAACCCCTAGCATCACACACGCACACACACACACGCACACACATACATGTACACATCAATTTCAGTTTCCAGACACTGCTTTCCTAAAGACTTCAGAGTAGTGGCCTTCATGTCAGCGTCACTAGCGGCTGAGTGTTGTCAGCATTAGAAACAAAACCTACATTCAGCTGCCTAAATGTGCTCTGGCAGCGTTTCTCTGTGTGAGCAGCCCATATTTCTCTATTACCATTTTCAACAACATATGCCATTACTGCAAGAAGTGCTAAGTGTTTTTTTTAATACGTAGAGTGTGAAATAAGTAATACGCTTCCACAAAAGCTCTATAAAGCTGTAGCCTGAACTATGATATGATTGCGTTGGGCTTCAAACAACGAAACCATGGTTTCCTTCGTTTTTCTTCCTACATTTACCATTTTCAAAGTTTTTAAGGGATTCCAGGGAGTAAAGCTCACTCATATGTAAATCAGATTGCATATTCCTGTGTGGCGTTTTATAGTGATCTCCAACCATGTCCAATATAATTTATTCAAGGTGCTTTGCATTACACCGTTTATCTTCATTTTATACTTTTTGTGTGCTTATAGCCTGTTCAAAAATGCATCTCATTTGCGGGCATATTAACAAGGGCAGTATCGCCACATTAGCGGGACTTTTTGGCGCCAAAGCGCTGATATTTTTATTGCCCTATTTACAACGCGGTGCTAACATGCATTAGCGCATGTTAGCACCCGTTTTCCCGACGCCTTGCTTTGCATCTCTAATGAGATGCAAAGTGGGCGTCACTGGGCGTACCCTTTACGGACTACCTTGTAATATATCGCTAAATGTACATCGCGATATTTACAAGGAGGCCAACGCATTTTAGCAAACATTAGTTTTTGATGAAAAACTAATGTCTGCTAAAATGCTGACTTACCTATACCTAACAATGGGGGTGGATTATACTTATACGACCACAGGGTCGTATCAGCCAGGGTATCGCCGTTTTCCATGGAACATCGCTGGAAAAACAGAGATGTTCCATGGAAAATACTGCTATCGCTGGAAAATTATCGCCATTGCGCTATGCGTTGTTAATACAGCGATAGCATGGCAATAATTGCCAGCAATTGCCGGCGATAAATGAATTCTTGCTAAGAGCGGCCAGCGCGCTTGTTAATGTGCTCCTTGGGCTAAAGCAAATGTCCATCTTTTAAGGTGTACAAGTGACTAAAGACAAAACTGTAGTTTGACTTTGTAAACACATGCTATATAGGCATTTTGTAAGTTATGGTACACTGCTTGAATGTGTGCTTGATGCAGGCAATGTTTGTGGTATATCAGCAAATTTATTAGTAAAGAAACAGGCCCCCGAACATCCCTCAAAACAGCCCTCATGCTGAGCCTTCTGACCAGCCCATCGGGCACTGGTTGATTGCCCTATAAGCCAGCCTGACCTTCCATGAATTGCAATGAAAACGAGTAGTTATATACAACATTGTATAAAGCCAAAACAATGATACCATAGTAATCCCAAGCATTTTTAAGGCAATACGTTTTGAATTTGCGAGAGTTTGAGCAATTGGCATTGTAAATGACAATCAGCCTGATTCATCATAGTGCCGTTTTGCGAGTTTGAAATAGCGATTCATAAGGAATCGCTATTCCAGACTCGCAAAACGGCATTCATGTAGGAATCGCAAAAACAAATGTGATTCCTACATATTCCTTATTTGCGATTAGCAAATTGCTAATCGCAAATAAGGAATAACTCCCCATTCATTCCTATGGGCCAAAAGGCCCATAGGAATGAATGGGGAGTATTCCTTATTTGTGATTAGCAATTTGCTAATCGCAAATAAGATAGCGATTTAAAGGGTGCCAGGGGTGTCCAAAGGACACCCTGTGGCACCCCTTAAAAGTAAATACGAACAGGTGTTGCGCACACACATGTCCAAAGGACATGTGTGTGTGCAACATGCAACTTAGAAAAATGCTTTTAAAAGCATTTTTCTAAGTCTTCGCTATTTACCACGAGGTTTGACCTCGCGGTAAATAGCGGGCCGAAATTGCGAATTCGCAATTTTAAAATGGATGATGAATTGCATTTAAGGAATCTCAAATAGAGATTCCTTAAATGTAATTCATCGCAAAATAGCGAAATCGCTATTACTGATTTTTGCATTTGGGATGATGAATCCCAAATGCAAAAATAGCGCTCGCAAAGGGCCAGAGTCTCAGAATCTGGCCCTTTGCGAGCCCATTTCGGCTTGATGAATCAGGCTGCTGGTCTTTTATTTATGTGTTTTCAAAAACTGCAGGCGGTGCGTAAACATGAACTTTTGATTTATAGTTCTTGCTTACAAAACGCAACGCTGGGGGTAAAATAGGCTCAGTTACTGCCAGCCTTGCTTCTCGTAAGCAGCACTGATAAGTACAAAGTGCATGTTTACTCACCACTTGCAGGTTTTCAAAACACATACATAAAAGGGATTGTCATTTACAATGCCAATAGCTCAAATCCGAGACCTATTGCATTGTAAATGCTTTTTAAATTTCTCGTCGACAACCAAAGGTCTGTTCTGGAATCGGCAGGGGACTGAATATATGTAATAGAGTTTATTCAGCCATCTCCACAATCTTACCTAGTGACCAGAGACTTTTTTTGTGTCAATTTTCCATTGTTACCTGTGTTGTTTTTTGTAGAAAATTCTGTCTAGAGTCCGGTGATTTGTCAGTGACGAACAGTATATCAATGACTGTACTACTGAATATTGGCCCCAACAATACCGTGGCATACCAATATTGAGGACAGAATATTGAGGGACAATATTTCGAAAAGTACGTTGATATAGGGAAGTATAGATTTACTATTCCTAGCTTAAAATTGACTTACCTTGAAGACATATCTTCCAAGTAGGTACATATATGTGGAGTAAGGTATATAAAATCTAGACTGACCTGTCAATATTTCATTTTTGATTTTCTGTCCTGGACATTTTGTCCCATTGATATGTTGATTCGATATTCAGAGGTCACTTCTGCCACCGGCCATTGGACATAGAGGACCGATTAAAACCAAGGATCAGGAAACACTTGTAGTATGAGGTGTTTTGTTTTGGTTTGGGGTATTTTGTTTTCAAAGTGAAACTTTATATGACTTGATTGTTGCAAAAGAATAAAAATAGGCCATGGATAAGACTTTTGAGAAAATCTCTGATGAAACATAGCTTATACAAAGTTACAATGTTGGCTGTTGTAACATTGTACCTTCTACTGTACTGAGTAATACAAGCCTGTCATAAAGAATTTCACTTTGATGACGAAGGAGAAATACTGGATCAATGCACAAACACGTTGCAAACTTTACACCATTGGCATATTGAGTCATTCTGCATCTCCCCTTTGCCAATGTACAGGCATGTATGACCAATTTGGGAATTCTAAGGCTCTCCATGGATTGCTGTGAGAAACACATAGAAAGAGGCCAATGTGAAGGTGGACAAGAAGGAGGAAAATTGTACATTGGTTGTTCTCCAGTAAAAGGAGTATAGAGATATTTATGATCCTCTTATAAATTACTGAAGACGGATCGATGTCATGCAAATTTGTTTCATTTGGAGAAATTCAAAGACACAGGTCTGTGGAAAATGTTTCTCCAGAACAGGGCTACTTAAGTAAGTAATTCTACAGACTCACTTACAACCATAGTCGCGTGCTTCGATTGGTCATTTCCTTCCTCATTGCTAAGGTGCAGAGGGTGGAAACGGGCTAATAGCATTTGATATCTGCCTGTGCAGTCCTATAGTTATGCTCACAGGTCTCCTCTTTGTACAAGAAAACATGTGAGGGGTGAAGCCCGAAGGCAAGTAGTGTACTTGGGGGGACGATTGCTAGGCAGTTAACCTAATTTTCAACAAGGTCACCGTTCCCCTCAATGCAGAGCTCAGATTCAATAACAAATCTTGGGTAATATGAAAGTCCTGATGCATGTTGTACTCGTGAATATTATTCCAAGCTGTATTGCAGACTGCTTGTCAGTTCCAGCCTTTATGAACTGAGAAACTCTTTGCAAAATGTTGACTGTGAAACCACAGGTAGCACCCCCATGGCCATGCTGTTCATACAAAAGCAGAAAACAAATACAAGCCAAGACATCTCCAAGCATGCTTACATATTGTGGAAAAGAAGTATAACACTGGAGAACAACAGTGGCATAAAGAGTGATTGCTGACATTTCAAAGGTTTATGCAGACCCATGTCAACAAACTGAAGTGGGATCAACCACAGATCAAGAACCTATGTCAAAGAGCAAGTATCCAGCACCATCTAGTGGCACAGACTGTGTTAACTGCTTTGTTTTTCATAAACATGAACCTATAAATACATTTTGCAGCACCCATATGGAGAGTTCAAAAATCCCAGGCATAAGCATTATTGACCTTTCTGCACTTTCCTCTTCTTTCTGACAAGTCTAAGTGAAGGTTATTTGAGATTCCACAATACCACTGAGGGACTAAGACTACAGTGATAACCATCCGGCCTGAGCTTCAACTTACAGTGGAGCGGTGACAGAAGCGGAAGAATGCAGTGGTGCAGATAGGGTGGGGCGGTGGCAGTCCTTCCTTGGCAATACTCTTTTTGGGGCGACGGAGGTAAGCAGGTTTTGTCTGTCGACTACCACTATCCCCGAAAACAAATTGTCTTTTGACCGCCCACTCCCACCTATAGAACAAGTTGTCCATCAGCTGCAACCCACACAAGCCTCCCGCTCTTACCTACACTGGGCGGCAAACTTAAGGGCCTCCCCGGGTGGCAGTAGTTCTAGCTACGCGACTGAAAGCATGTAGCAGAATTCAATAAGCCTTGTGTCACATATCTATTTAACATAGTAAGAACGTGAGCAAGGTAAGTTCTGACAACTGACATAGCAGCAAATGCCCAACACAAAGTCCTACAAGACACTGACTAAATCCTAAGACTTCAGTCTGGATCCAGGAAACAGTTCAGACTTTCCTCAATCTACCAGAAGCCTCCTGCCCTAAATCCAACCTGTAGGACTTATCATCCAACTTGTAACATTGATATCTTATGCATTACTGGCTTCTGTGAACAAACTTGATTAGTTTCAAGAATGTGTGATCAGAAGCGTGCATAAGCATAAAAAAAAATTTAAAAAAACGATGGATTTGGGGCCAGATCTTTGGACTGGGGTGAATGTGAGACATTGATCCACATTCGGTCCATCACCTGTTTTGTTTGCAATTGCCGCCATAAGTGCGCTGGGGATGCTCAGACGTGGGTCCCAGGCACTCCACACCACTGGAGTCAAGCTAGCCGGGCTGATGAGAGGTGTTACCTCGAAACCGGTCCGGTCCTCGGATGCTTGATTCCGTTCTGGGAAGCACATGGCTTTTGTAGTTCGGACTGGACTGTTCCCATGGGGCACAGGGTCAGAGCTGATTTGCATATCGCCATTGTCTAACCCAGGGTGGTGTGGAGTGCAAAAAAACTATGGATTTGGGCCCAGATCTTTGGACTGGGGTGAATGTGAGACATTGATCCACATTCGGTCCATCACCTGTTTTGTTTGCAATTGCCGCCATAAGTGCGCTGGGGATGCTCAGACGTGGGTCCCAGGCACTCCACACCACTGGAGTCAAGCTAGCCGGGCTGATGAGAGGTGTTACCTCGAAACCGGTCCGGTCCTCGGATGCTTGATTCCGTTCTGGGAAGGACATGGCTTTTGTAGTTCGGACTGGACTGTTCCCATGGGGCACAGGGTCAGAGCTGATTTGCATATCGCCATTGTCTAACCCAGGGTGGTGTGGAGTGCAAAAAAACTATGGATTTGGGCCCAGATCTTTGGACTGGGGTGAATGTGAGACATTGATCCACATTCGGTCCATCACCTGTTTTGTTTGCAGAAGCGTGCATAAGGCATTTTTTCAGCTAAAGACTTACTTGTTATTGCAGGCTCCGGTAATGTCCCTGTAGACATCAGATTTGGGACATTGAATCATTCTGGTCTCTGAAGCACAACCGCTCTCTGCAGAAAGTCTATCCAAATAAGGTTTGCTGATTCCACCTGCAAAAGGACCCCTTAGATTTGAACTTTTCTATCAACAATGGATTTTAATAATATAAATCACAATACTTTCTTTCCATTTCCTGCATAAGCATAAGCAAGCTAAACCATAACAGTTGTCCTACTTTGTAGAGACTGCCCAGAAAAGCCAGAATTATATGGTTTTTCCCTTACTGAAATATCCAACTTTTATCTGTAAATGTAGTGTTGAGGGCTTGTCTCTTATGTTGTCATATCATCTTTAACACACACACTCAGAAGCACCTACACACACACTAGCATCCACGCCTGCAATTCGGCTACATTAAAGGGTTGGATTTGTTTCCTCGTGATATTCCACAGTGGGGAGGTGCATGTTTTTTTCAATTTAATATTAAGATTTTTGAAACCCACTTATGCTACTGAAGGATACTACATCCTAGAAAGGGAGGCGGTACAATAAATGGGTGGTAGAGTTATTGGGGATTAAAGGTATGGAGGAAGAGGTGTGTTATGCATCTCATTGCATCTTAAATGGTCCGTGAAAAGAAAAAATCTAGCTCTCTTACCTAATATTGCATCATCCAAAGTGATTAAGAATATAAGGTTCCGGAATGTTTTGTTGATGTATGGTTGGGCTGTTAATCCTATTATGACGTCATTGAGTGGATGGCCTGTGCACAGAGGGAGGTGGATGGTGCATGTGCCCATGCTCACTCCTCCACTGCCTGCCCACTGTAAGGGTGATACAGAATGTTCACTACATCAGTGTGTTATGGACCGGGGGTGGGGCAGTAGGCAGAGTAGTCTGATTTAAAGACACCTGCTCTTTGTGCATCATTATTAACAACACACGTTTCCTGTCAATGGTAAAGGAGTCTACCTTTCATACAAGCAGTGTTACGTGACTTCATGTTCCCAGGACCTAGCTTGTTATTTTCTGATTCACCTTCTGTTTATGTACTTTAAAAATTGTAGCCTATTCTTGCATTTTACTGGGTTGGTAAATAGTTCCATCAAGTTACTTGAAACAATTGACTGCATGAAGGGAACTGTTAAAACACAGACACAGAATGATTTAATCAACAGTACCTGTTAAATTGAAGTTTTCACAGTTGGAGGCATCCAGCCTGATACCCAGGAGACTAATAATGTGTTCTCTTTTCTCAGCGGCTCTGAGGGCATTTCTTGTATTGCCTGTGGCCTGCCTGAAATATCCCATGAGTTCAAACGGAGTAAAAGACCTGGCTCTCATGAGCTGTTTGAAGCTGAAAAGAAAATATAATTGCTCATCTTTAATCCCACTGTCATTAAGTAGGTGCATTACAAATCTCAATATTTATAGGAAAACAATAAATACTGTAGGAAAGTGTCCCTTTTTTTTACATGGTCAACCCCCACTGTTTGCCCTAATACTGATGCTTTATGACTGAAACTGCACTAGGTCCCTGCTAACCAGTCCCCAGTGCTCTTTCCCTCAAAACAAGGTAAATGCGCAATTTACTCCAATTGGGAAGGACTTTAGCACCCCAGTAAGTCCCCAGAATTGGTACCGATGGTACTCAGTGCATGGGTACTAAAGAGGCTCCCTAATGGCTTCAGTTTGCATTATGCCACCCTAAGGGACCCACACAAAAACGACATGCAGACTGCCATTGCAGGCTGCTTGAAATGGTGCAAACTATTCTGAAAACATGATATGGCACACTTCCTGCATGCCATGCTCATGCACACTGCATATGCTATATGTAATTCTACAGAGTCCTAAGGCGGGGTAACATATATTATGTGTGCGGACATATCTGCATAAGCCGATATGCCCCTGTGATGTCTGGTTCCATTCCCACAACATCTCAAGTGATCAGGAAGCTATCTTAAGCATATGTACTGAGCACTGGTCAGTACAAGTTACCTGGCTACATAATGGCTTCACTGAAAATAATGGTGTTTGGTATCAAACACGTCTTCTTAATAAAACCACATAAATGCCAGTGTTGGATTTATTACTGCATGCACCCAGAGGGCACCTTAGAGGTACCACCGGAACTTACCAGTCTTTTAGTGTGTTGGCTGACTGGACTCACCAGCCTGCCACCACATATGAGTTTCGGACACCCTGCCCAAGAAAGCCCTCACTCTATGAGGTCAGAAACAATGCCTGCTCTGGCAGGAGGTGTTTACACCTCATCCTGCAGAATGGCTGGTAAATTAGCATGTCAGGAGCAGAGGCTTCAAAGCTTTGATATGCAACAACAGCGACCTCGGAAGCACCACCCCATGGCCTGGGGCCTTTTGGCACCAGAGCTTGTGGGAAATTAGATAGTCAGAAGGTGTGTCACACTCTTAAAATGGGCCACCTGAAGTGTATAGCTGAAGAAGGGTGTCATCATTTTGAATTTACCCAAATTAGGAACTCTGGGCCAGGATTATACCCACTCTCCACAAGAAGTGGGCCTACGGGGGTGTAGTCACCCCAGGTGTATGTAGCCCATTGGCTACTACCTTACCCTCTACTTAACGCCCCTAAATTAAGTTTTTAGGTGTCCCCCTGACACCAGGAACCCAGATGTATCTACCTGGTAACAGAAAAAGGACAAAGAAGAGGCCACATTGCAAGAACTGTGGAAAAGCACTGAAATTGGCGACAAGCCCTGCTTGGTTGCTCCTCTCCCCCCTACAACTGCAAGAAATGGCTTGTCCTGTCGATTTTCAGACTCCCAAAATCCTTGAAGGATTGTCCAGTACTTCGACAACCAAGCAGCATCTCCCTTAGGGTGGAGAGCCACTCACCTGCAGCTGCAGGCACCAACTGCTCATATCTGTTCATCATCTTGCTGACCATTGGATCCACCGAGGGTACATCACACCAGGAAGAGGTCACTGTGGTTCCAGGAGCTCAAATCCATCACCCACCAAATTTGGAGATGCCCGGCCCTCCAGGAGCCACCCACCACCAATAACCTGGGTATCAGAGCACCTGCTGTAACCAAGGCTTGTTGTGTGTCCTGCCATGACACCACTGATGTCATCCCACCAGCTGCTGATGAGGGATTTAGGACCCATGAAAGCCTCACAGAGATTGGCCCTGCAGTCTTGTTTTCTTCTCCTCTCCAGGTTAACTCAATTAGTGCGAACCTCTAAATCAAGAAACCTCAAAACACCTATACACTGATCCCCACCGCCTGAGTTCAAGTAACATGATGATCTCCCCTTGTCCCAGAGACCATCAAGAGTCAAGCCCACCATTGGGTTCCAAGGTATGCACCCCCAAGTCCCCATGTGCAGCCTTTTTCAGGTACTTGCCCATAGACTTTAACGTGAAGAGCTTGAGGCTACCAACGCAACCAACACGTCTGCACCCGGACAACCCAGGGCAGATAAATCCGACATGCTGGCATTTCTTGGACCTAGGCCCCTATCTTAAGTCCCAAAAGGTACTCTAAAGCAGTGCTTGCAAGTAACTGTATGCAGTGTTTCTCCTATATGACTTTATAACCTCGTTCGAGGCTCATACCTCAAGAAAACGTTATTCAAGTATTTTATTGAATTATTTAAATAACCCATTACTCTGAAAGTACTCACCTGATTCCAATGATCTTGGTGTCTAAAATTATATAACAACCTGTGCTGTTTTTCTAAATTGGTCTCGGATTTCTTATTAAGTCTGTGTATAATACAAATGCTCTACACTACCCTCTGGTAAGCCTCAACTGCACAACCACACTTCCACAAATAGAGCACATAGAATTATCAAAGTAAGCCCTGTAAACCAAATAAGAGTCATCCGGACTAATTTTATGGTGTAATCCTACATTGATACACTACATAAATGGCCAGCTTTCTACAAATAATTTATGTTACTCAAGTATTGGTTTACACAATGGGGCTTCGCTGCAAGAGAAATGAAAACGAGAGTGCATTTTTAAGCAACATGAGAAAAATATTTTATATGTATTGTATGATTCACAAATATTCAAATGTTACAGGTACCTCCGAAGTTAGCTATTTTGCTACAGCTCATAGCCACATCATTGTACTTCACAAAATGTTTGGGACTTCCTCTCATCAGGGTCGGACTGGGACAGAAAATAGGCCCGGACACCAACATCAAAGTGACCCCCATTAGTGAATCAGGTATTGATAGAAGTTACTCACATTTCAAAATCATCAACGTTTTAAACTGTGACGACACGCTGTATAGATGTTTTGCAAGATATTGGAGACTCTAAGGGGGTCTTTATGATGAGCATCTGACCGCCATTGCAGCGGGAGTGTGACCACCCGACAGGTAGTCGGAGGTCCCACCTGCCAGAATATGATGCGACCACCGTGTAGGTGGTTGGAAACATCCCTTTTTCTATTTCGACTTGCAGCACAACACGCTGGCACACAGTGCATGGATGTTTGCAGGGGCACCACATGTGCCAACCTGACCCCATTGCGGGTGCCTATGGGAGACGGGACCATGCTAATGTGCATCCCTATATTACAAGTACTGATGCTATACAAGTGTTTCACTCTCCATTTTAAAAGCAACTGTGATATCTATTTCTTAAAAGTATAAATGTATTTGTGCCTGGAGATGAGGTCCCAGGTTTGTGTATGATTGTGCAGTGCGAAGCTCCTCACATCATTCAAGGGTGATACAGCTATTGTAGCTTCATAATGGAAGCTATATAAATTCTTTATTGAGAGTGAGGGAATGTTTGTCTAAAGTGTGCATGAAATGAATCTGGTTTTAGTGTCCCTGTTGTAACCTGGATTTCTGTTTATGTTGGCCACATCATCATCATCGTGATAGGGTCCGTCCAGCACTCTTGTATTTGACTTGTTCCTAATTAAACTCATTCGTTTTTGTGCACTGTTACCTTTGGTGGTTTAGTCTGAAACCACTACTTCAATGTCTAGCGAAAAGTGAGACACCGGGGAGTCCCGATGTCTATGGTAACACCTTGCACACTTTCACGTGAACCACTGGGTTCTCCTCTGGTGTATGTGTATACCAAAATAATGATAATTCAAACTTTTTCATTTGTATCAATATTCTTTGTTTATTCTTTCTTTTTCATTCACTTAAATCCTTTCGTTTTCAAAACAATCTTGGGTCTCATCTCTCATATACCCAATGCATTTCGGGTCTATGACCCTTCTTCGGGGGTCTCTATTAAAGAAAATCAAGAAAAGGTCGCAATCAGCCCTTAAACTTAGATTACATTAATGCATATTATACTGTGTCTAACAATGTGAACAAACATCTGCGACTCTCCAAATATCCTCATAATCACTATTTACATTACACATCCTTGTTTGTGTCAGCGCTAGAAATTTTCAAACACCAAAAAAGCCGTATTTAACATAAAATACTAAAGTCCCATGTTAAAGGATAAAAATAACATTCATTCAACTGTGCCGCTTAAATAACACGGAGTTTTACTAGGGCAAACATTTTAAGCGCGCATTCTATCCCTCCTTCGTGTTATGTACTTACTGAGAAATGAAAACTGAAAAGCGTCCCTCGCTCACATGTTCTCCACGAATCCGCTGTTACCTGACATACTGGGTGTCGCTATTTAAAGCTATCTATGCGCTGATTGGCTTAGTTAGCGATCACATGATCGCGACCTCGGACTCTGTAGCAGTCCTTATTCTATATTATTTAAATCCGTGTAAATGAGGATCCTCTCTCACAGACTTTGCGCAGCTATGAAATTAATCTATTAAAAAGCAAACTATATTTTCTGAAACAGTTAAATTTTCTGAAACAGTTAAATTTTCTGGAACAATTAAATCATGCTAAAAGTTATTAATATTGCGGTAATGTTCAGCATTATATTATATGACTGGGCTCACACATGGTCAAAACTATATTAAATAAAAATATATTGAAATGAATCAAATTAACTTTGGTGTCGGCCATTTTGGATAAGGAAAGTCTCATTGTCATGCAGGAATTAATAAACTCGGCTTCCCACAATGTCTTTATAAGAAGCAGGATAATTCTATCCTGTCATTGAGTCCATTCGGTTGTAGGCTGCCCATTTTCTTTATCCAGAAGTATTCTGATCTTAGTCTTGATATATGAGTGTCTCTTTCAGGGTGGTGTTTAATGACTTCCAGTATTGTGAAGCGAAGTTGTGCTATGTTGTGCCCGGCTTCTAGCCAATGTGTAGCCAGTGTGGATTTCATATTTTTCAACCGAATATTGCTTTTATGTTCAGTTATTCTTATTTTGATTTTTCTCTCTGTCTGTCCTATATACAATTTTCCACATGGACACTTGATTCCATAAATAACATTCTTCGTATCACACGTTCCTGAGTGTAATAAGGTCACTTTTTTGCCTGTCATGGGATGGGTGAATATCTGTCCTGTCATCACATTATTACAATGAATACAATTTTCGCACCTCTGCATGCCTTTGTGGTTGGTTTCTTTTGGTGAATTTTTCTTTTTTAGCAGTTCTTTTAGATTCTTAGATCTATTATATGCAAAAGTGATATTTTCAGCAAACAGTGGTTCCAGATCCGGTTCTTTAGTGATAAGTACCCAATACTTTTTCATGATGTTAACTATTTTTGCTGATTGTAAAGAATGCTTTAGAACACATACTGTTTTCTTAGTATCTCTTTTTTCTTTGGTGACTAGTAGAGACTCTCTTTGCATATTCATAACTTTGGTTTTAGATTCTTCCAATAAAGGAGTGGGATAGCCTCTTTGTTTGTATTTTAGGATCTGTTTGTCGATGGTGGAGAGCAAGTCTTGTGGATCAGATGTGATTCTTTTCTGCCGAATGAATTGGGATATAGGAAGATGTTTCTTTAGTGAAAAATGATGAAAGCTTTCATAATGTAAACCACTGTTTCTGTCTGTTTCTTTGGTATATACACTTGTTCTCAACCTGTTCTGTTCAAGAAGAATTTTCACATCCAAAAAAGCCAATTCTTTTTGATCCATTTGGTGAGTAAATTTGATCCGGTCGTGTACACAGTTCAGTCTCTGAATGTTGTTAACCAATATGTCTTTATCACCCTTCCAGATTAGGAAAATGTCATCAATGTATCTTTTAAAGACCATAAGTCCCGATGACCAGTTTGTGTTATGAATTATGTGATCGTGCTCAAATTTGGCCATAAAGGTGTTTGCGTAGGACGGTGCCCCCGCAAAACCCATAGATGTTCCACTACATTGTTCATAAAAGTCACCTTCCCAATTGAAATAACTATGAAGTAGAGCAAACTGTAACAGTTCAAGCATTAATGTTTTTTCTCCTCCACTTATTTCATTGTTGAGTAAGCACCATTCCATAGCTTCGATGCCCTCCCTGTGAGGGATTGAGGTGTATAGAGCTGTCACATCTATAGAACATAGCCATATTTCTTCATTACTTGGAATGTTAATAGTAGATAGTATGTTCAAAAATGCAGTGGTGTCCTTTATGTGTGTACTCCATTTTTGGACTAGAGGTTGTAGGAACCAGTCTAGGTATTGGCCCAGTGGTTCTGATAGTGATCCACAAGCTGAAACTATAGGCCTGAAAGGAGGTTTTATTGGGTCCTTATGCACCTTCGGGAGCATGTAAAATTGAGGTCTTCTGGGATGTTTGATCTGTAAAAATTGATATGTTTTAACCGTAATCCATTTCATCTCCAGAGCTTTGTCTAGAATAGTTTTGAGTGTTTTACCAAAAATTTCAGTCGGGTCTTGATCAAGTTTGTGGTAGATGTTTTCATCTTGTAAGTGGGTTTGTACACTTTCTTTGTAGTAGGTGGTGTTCATTACTACTATTGCTCCCCCTTTATCCGCCTTCATTATGGTGATTTCATTAGCATCTCTCAAAGTTTGTAAGACTTGCCAATCTTTTCTGGAAAAGTTAGTAGTAGTACCTCCTGAGTATTTTATCTTTTGGATTTCAGTTGTTACAATCCGTTCGTATGCATCGATGGTTTTGTGTGAGGTGGGAGCACAAAATGTGCTTTTGGGTTTGAATTCTTTTAGTTCCATGTCTGGTCTTTCACTTGGTGGTAGATTGTTGAAGAAATTTTTAAGTCTTAAATTCCGTAGGAATTTATAGATAGATATTTCTGTCTCCTGGGCATTCGATTTATATCTTGGGACAAATGTGAGACCTTTGTTTAGTACTTTTGTTTGCTCTTCCGTGAGTTCTTTATTAGATATGTTAATTACTAAGTTGGTTTCGGTTTCTTTGATCTCAATTCTCTTTCTGCTCCTGTTTCCTTGACTTGTGTCTTTTCTTTTTCCTTTTCCCCTCCTTGTTTTTGAAACTCTGTTGTACTCGTTGAGGGTGCATTGTTTGCTGCCGGGCTGATCTCTAAAAAAACAGCCTTATCTTGTTGATCTTTACGTCTTTCTTTCGACATTGGTCTCCTGTTTTGTGCTGTGTCAGAATCCGATACCATACTTTCTTGTGAAGAGCTTACATTAGTTGGTGGGTGTTGCCACTTCCTCTGGTTGTAAACTTCAGCCCAACTGTACACTTCTTCCAATTTATAATCTATTGTATCTCTTCGATATTTTTTGACTTTTCTCTCCTCAATTTCTTTTGCATATCTTTCAAGTTTTTTATTAACTTCCTCCAGGGTAGCATCCAATTCTTCGAATTGGTTCAATTCAGTTTTTACTTTAGCCAGTTCTTCTTCAAGCATCCTGAGTTCTTTTGCCAGCTCCTCCACTATCAGTAAAATCAGGTCCAAACTACATTTGTTCAAGATTTGGTACCATTTTGTTAGGAAAGCCTTGTTATTCCTGCATAGCATGGGCTTAAGCGCTATTCTCAAACCCCTGGGTATTCGCTGGTTCCTATGGTAATGTATCAGGGTTGTCGCATGTAGTCTTTGGTTTATCTCTCGTTTGCTTACATTTTCAAGTTGTTTTATTAGTTGCATGACTGTACTTGGTTGTGGGCTGAAGGCTCTAGTCTCCTTGATCAAACTATAAATACCTTCTGCTTCTTCTGCGGTGTATACTAGAGTTTCCGCTTTGTTTGTCGTGATTTGGGCTATTTCTTCTAAATTCATCTTTGCGGTGCTTGGATGGAGGGTAGACCAAAGTTTCTGAATAAATCGTGATAGGGTCCGTCCAGCACTCTTGTATTTGACTTGTTCCTAATTAAACTCATTCGTTTTTGTGCACTGTTACCTTTGGTGGTTTAGTCTGAAACCACTACTTCAATGTCTAGCGAAAAGTGAGACACCGGGGAGTCCCGATGTCTATGGTAACACCTTGCACACTTTCACGTGAACCACTGGGTTCTCCTCTGGTGTATGTGTATACCAAAATAATGATAATTCAAACTTTTTCATTTGTATCAATATTCTTTGTTTATTCTTTCTTTTTCATTCACTTAAATCCTTTCGTTTTCAAAACAATCTTGGGTCTCATCTCTCATATACCCAATGCATTTCGGGTCTATGACCCTTCTTCGGGGGTCTCTATTAAAGAAAATCAAGAAAAGGTCGCAATCAGCCCTTAAACTTAGATTACATTAATGCATATTATACTGTGTCTAACAATGTGAACAAACATCTGCGACTCTCCAAATATCCTCATAATCACTATTTACATTACACATCCTTGTTTGTGTCAGCGCTAGAAATTTTCAAACACCAAAAAAGCCGTATTTAACATAAAATACTAAAGTCCCATGTTAAAGGATAAAAATAACATTCATTCAACTGTGCCGCTTAAATAACACGGAGTTTTACTAGGGCAAACATTTTAAGCGCGCATTCTATCCCTCCTTCGTGTTATGTACTTACTGAGAAATGAAAACTGAAAAGCGTCCCTCGCTCACATGTTCTCCACGAATCCGCTGTTACCTGACATACTGGGTGTCGCTATTTAAAGCTATCTATGCGCTGATTGGCTTAGTTAGCGATCACATGATCGCGACCTCGGACTCTGTAGCAGTCCTTATTCTATATTATTTAAATCCGTGTAAATGAGGATCCTCTCTCACAGACTTTGCGCAGCTATGAAATTAATCTATTAAAAAGCAAACTATATTTTCTGAAACAGTTAAATTTTCTGAAACAGTTAAATTTTCTGGAACAATTAAATCATGCTAAAAGTTATTAATATTGCGGTAATGTTCAGCATTATATTATATGACTGGGCTCACACATGGTCAAAACTATATTAAATAAAAATATATTGAAATGAATCAAATTAACTTTGGTGTCGGCCATTTTGGATAAGGAAAGTCTCATTGTCATGCAGGAATTAATAAACTCGGCTTCCCACAATGTCTTTATAAGAAGCAGGATAATTCTATCCTGTCATTGAGTCCATTCGGTTGTAGGCTGCCCATTTTCTTTATCCAGAAGTATTCTGATCTTAGTCTTGATATATGAGTGTCTCTTTCAGGGTGGTGTTTAATGACTTCCAGTATTGTGAAGCGAAGTTGTGCTATGTTGTGCCCGGCTTCTAGCCAATGTGTAGCCAGTGTGGATTTCATATTTTTCAACCGAATATTGCTTTTATGTTCAGTTATTCTTATTTTGATTTTTCTCTCTGTCTGTCCTATATACAATTTTCCACATGGACACTTGATTCCATAAATAACATTCTTCGTATCACACGTTCCTGAGTGTAATAAGGTCACTTTTTTGCCTGTCATGGGATGGGTGAATATCTGTCCTGTCATCACATTATTACAATGAATACAATTTTCGCACCTCTGCATGCCTTTGTGGTTGGTTTCTTTTGGTGAATTTTTCTTTTTTAGCAGTTCTTTTAGATTCTTAGATCTATTATATGCAAAAGTGATATTTTCAGCAAACAGTGGTTCCAGATCCGGTTCTTTAGTGATAAGTACCCAATACTTTTTCATGATGTTAACTATTTTTGCTGATTGTAAAGAATGCTTTAGAACACATACTGTTTTCTTAGTATCTCTTTTTTCTTTGGTGACTAGTAGAGACTCTCTTTGCATATTCATAACTTTGGTTTTAGATTCTTCCAATAAAGGAGTGGGATAGCCTCTTTGTTTGTATTTTAGGATCTGTTTGTCGATGGTGGAGAGCAAGTCTTGTGGATCAGATGTGATTCTTTTCTGCCGAATGAATTGGGATATAGGAAGATGTTTCTTTAGTGAAAAATGATGAAAGCTTTCATAATGTAAACCACTGTTTCTGTCTGTTTCTTTGGTATATACACTTGTTCTCAACCTGTTCTGTTCAAGAAGAATTTTCACATCCAAAAAAGCCAATTCTTTTTGATCCATTTGGTGAGTAAATTTGATCCGGTCGTGTACACAGTTCAGTCTCTGAATGTTGTTAACCAATATGTCTTTATCACCCTTCCAGATTAGGAAAATGTCATCAATGTATCTTTTAAAGACCATAAGTCCCGATGACCAGTTTGTGTTATGAATTATGTGATCGTGCTCAAATTTGGCCATAAAGGTGTTTGCGTAGGACGGTGCCCCCGCAAAACCCATAGATGTTCCACTACATTGTTCATAAAAGTCACCTTCCCAATTGAAATAACTATGAAGTAGAGCAAACTGTAACAGTTCAAGCATTAATGTTTTTTCTCCTCCACTTATTTCATTGTTGAGTAAGCACCATTCCATAGCTTCGATGCCCTCCCTGTGAGGGATTGAGGTGTATAGAGCTGTCACATCTATAGAACATAGCCATATTTCTTCATTACTTGGAATGTTAATAGTAGATAGTATGTTCAAAAATGCAGTGGTGTCCTTTATGTGTGTACTCCATTTTTGGACTAGAGGTTGTAGGAACCAGTCTAGGTATTGGCCCAGTGGTTCTGATAGTGATCCACAAGCTGAAACTATAGGCCTGAAAGGAGGTTTTATTGGGTCCTTATGCACCTTCGGGAGCATGTAAAATTGAGGTCTTCTGGGATGTTTGATCTGTAAAAATTGATATGTTTTAACCGTAATCCATTTCATCTCCAGAGCTTTGTCTAGAATAGTTTTGAGTGTTTTACCAAAAATTTCAGTCGGGTCTTGATCAAGTTTGTGGTAGATGTTTTCATCTTGTAAGTGGGTTTGTACACTTTCTTTGTAGTAGGTGGTGTTCATTACTACTATTGCTCCCCCTTTATCCGCCTTCATTATGGTGATTTCATTAGCATCTCTCAAAGTTTGTAAGACTTGCCAATCTTTTCTGGAAAAGTTAGTAGTAGTACCTCCTGAGTATTTTATCTTTTGGATTTCAGTTGTTACAATCCGTTCGTATGCATCGATGGTTTTGTGTGAGGTGGGAGCACAAAATGTGCTTTTGGGTTTGAATTCTTTTAGTTCCATGTCTGGTCTTTCACTTGGTGGTAGATTGTTGAAGAAATTTTTAAGTCTTAAATTCCGTAGGAATTTATAGATAGATATTTCTGTCTCCTGGGCATTCGATTTATATCTTGGGACAAATGTGAGACCTTTGTTTAGTACTTTTGTTTGCTCTTCCGTGAGTTCTTTATTAGATATGTTAATTACTAAGTTGGTTTCGGTTTCTTTGATCTCAATTCTCTTTCTGCTCCTGTTTCCTTGACTTGTGTCTTTTCTTTTTCCTTTTCCCCTCCTTGTTTTTGAAACTCTGTTGTACTCGTTGAGGGTGCATTGTTTGCTGCCGGGCTGATCTCTAAACCCAGTGGTTCACGTGAAAGTGTGCAAGGTGTTACCATAGACATCGGGACTCCCCGGTGTCTCACTTTTCGCTACACATCATCATCATCCCATAGTCTCCTTGACTTCATTGCTGCACAATGACATCATCAGATTGTGGGTATAGTAGTGCACTTAGAATGGTCCAGGGCCCAGATCTACTAATGTTTCATGCAACACAGCGTAGTATTCAAATTAGCTGCACTGCCTTGCACAAAAGCGAAAATATAGCTTAACTCCAAATGTGCAAAGATTGCCTTGCTACAGGTGTCTTGCCATCTGCTGGTCCCAAACAGTCTACCATTCAATGCTCACAACCACTCTTCCACTACAAATTCCTATGAGTAGGCAGTCTACGCAGATTTTCAAACATTGGCTTAAAGGCTGTTCCCTGCACCATACATTCAACATATAATTTTGTTTTTTGAGCAATGAACACATTTCCCCTTATTTGCACCTGCCTTAAGAAGGCGTTCGTTTTGTGGCAAAGCCTGGTCTGTACCAAAATCTATGGGTGTTTGCGCTCATCTGTCCAAGTAATGCCAGCTTACTGCAAAGTGGTGCAAAGTAGAGCAAAGAGATTTGTTTGCATTGTGAAAATGTCACGTTTACCCCACAAAACTTCAGCACGTGCGACCTTGAGTCACTTTAGAGTCTGCACAAAAGCGTAGTAAATCTGGACCTATGAGTTTCCGGCTATGACCTTCAGTTGATTCCAGTTGTCTTTGGTTGCCTATCCTCTTCCATCTTTTGAATCACCCCCCTCTGGGTGTTGACAGTGTTCTCAATATGGAGTACCTTCCACAAATTCATACACAATCTGGATTCTTAAAAGAAAGTTTTCTAATGACTTACTTGGAGCGAGTCTCGGTGAATGCATAGTCCACCGATTCCTTAGCTTGTTTCGCAAGTCTCGGAATGGAGGAAGCCTCTATTTTATCCAGCAATGGGTGACCAGCTTTAAAGGAGATAAGAAGTTTCAGAAAGTCAGAAGTCAGTTGGTAGTAGTAAGCTATATAAATACTAACACAATCATGGTATAAAGTGAATCGCACCATACGTTATCGGGATATTGCAAGTTACTAAGTAGATTGTTGACCATGCAGGTAGAACAATACTGAAGGCCACGTTTATTTAAAATATAACAACATGTCGATGTGATCTATTTTATTTAGCTGTTTTATAACGCGCTCTGTTACTCCAGAGTATCCTGGCGTGAAAAGTAAAAAACAAACAGGTGGCCAGATGGAAACAAGAGAAAATATACAGAAGTCTAATAGGCAGATCTAAAAAGATGAGTCTTCAGTGCCTTCTTAAAAGGTACAAAATTCTGGATCAATCTCAAGGATAAAGGCAGAGTGTTCCAGGCCGAGGCCGCAAGAACGGCAATTGACTGGCCTCCAAGGCTCACTCGCCGAAAGCGGGGAACATTCAGAAAATTGCAACCAGCTGAACGCAAATAACGAGTGGGAGTGTATCAGCTGAATCTTTTCCTCAAATAAAAAGGCCCAAGATCATTGACTGCTTTAAATGCTAGTGTTAGGATTTTAAAAGTAATCCTTTGAGTCACCGGCAGCCAATGTAGCTCCTTCAAATGGATTTGCACACTCTCTCTACTGGGCACATTGCACAGGAGTCTTGCCGTCGCATTTTGAATAATTTGTAGTCTGGCGACTAGGAATGCTGGAGTTCCACTCATAAGAGAGTTGGCATAATCGAGTCGTGATAGAATTAATGCCCTCGCAACCGACTCTCTTGCTGAAGATGGAAGATATGGAAAAAATTTCCGCATAGCTTTGAGAGATCCAAAACAAACCCCTGTAAATTTTTTTATGTGTGCCTCAAATCTCAGATCTTCCCCAAACCATACTCCCAGGTTTTTTGCCGGGATGGTGACTGAACTTGGCTGGGGAAAATCAGGAGGCCACAAAAGATCTCTAAAATTGGGCGGAAATTGGCCGTACAGCAAAATCTCTGTTTTGTCTTCATTACATTTTAGCTGTGCTACTGCTAACCAGTTAAACACCGCAGAGAGACAAGAACGAATGACCTCAGTATTAAGTGTTGTATCTGGCCATGTAAACAAAAGTTGCGTATCATCGGCATACGCTATGATTTTGGCCTCCATTTGTTCGGCCAAAACTATCAGTGGGGTAAGGTATACATTAAAAAGCAGTGGGATTAATGTAGACCCCTGAGGTACCCCGGTAGTAAGAGGCTTGTCCGAGGAAGAAAAAAGTGGGATCCATACTTGCTGGGACCTATCGGACAGAAATTTTTTTACCCATTCCAGTGCAGAGCCTAGCACACCAATCTCAGCCAATCGAGTCAGGAGAAGTGAGTGCGGGACAGTATCGAACGCGGCAGAGAGGTCCAATAAAATTAGAGCCGCTCTGCCGCCACTGTCCTAACACTCCCTAATCGCCTCTGTGATCTCCACCAAGGCTGACTCCGTGCTGTGTGCTGCACATATGGTGCGAGTTATTTCATTCTTTATAACACATCATTGCCATAATCCTAACGCTCTTCTAAACTACTGCTCTCACAAAAGGCATCCTCCGGTTACAATTGGGTTAAATATTGGGGAGCAGATTTACAAGCCACTTGCAACACTTTTCGCTGCTGTTGCATCACTTTTGTGACGCAGCATTGGCGTAAACCATGCACCACGTTGCGCCTTATTTACAATGTTAAGCATCTAGGGAGATGCGTCCCGTTGTAAAGCCCTGCCCCACATGAAACCTGTGTCAGGGATGCCCCAGGAAATATAAATCTGCCCCTATTTATTTATGAATGGATGGATTTAATAATTATTTTGTGGTTTTGTAGAGCACTGACATGACTTAAGAGTGACATAGCAAGAATAAGTGTAGACTAAATAATTTCCAGAAATGTTTGTTGGCTAACATTTGTGGTAATCTGAAGACAGATTTGTGTTGTCTGTGAAACAAACATATTAACATAAATCCCTTAATGGCAAATCCTTTAATAATTAGTTAACTAAAGTATTTTTCCAGGAATAAAAGCTTGGAAAGGACCCATCTGAGAAGTTAATTGTCCCTTTGTTAGAGCAGCCGTTGAAGCTCTACTCATTAGCTTCTCTTTCATAGAGTTGGCTGCCAGCGGGCACCACAACTGAACTGTAATGCGTTATTACAGTACAGAAGTTATGCAAGTCTATTATTACAGGCAGGTGAGCTGTGGGATCATAACTAAACTCTTATTCACGGTTGCCAAAAAATGTAACTTTGCAAAGTCAGGAAACGTTGCCCGCTCACCGAAGTACCACACGATGTGCTGCTGCAGAAGTTCCGCAGAATTTGTACTGCCCGCTGCTGAGGGTATCTGGTTGCACACAGAGCCGGACATGCTCTTTATTGGACTGGGCATAGTCCCTAGTGTGCTGAGCACTTGGAGGTCACTTCTTGTACATGTCACTTTCTCCAACTCCCTGAGGTTTATTGCATCTTGCACTGGAAGGCTTCAGGAGAGAGAGGGAGAGAGGAGGGAGGTAGAGGGAAAGCGAGCAGAGTAGTAGAAGGGAGGGAAAAGAAGGAGGAAAGGGAATGGATGAATGGAAACAGAGGTAGCACACGAAGATGAAGAGAAGGGGGGTGGTTTGGACATTTTTGCCAGGGCTGTTTCTGGATCCCCAGTTTGGCCCTGGTTGCACATAGCTATACTTGTGTGCCAATGGAATAATTTTGTTAGTCTAGTGGAGACAATATAATCCCTAGCATTAATACTGACAACCCAGAGCTGCAATGGGTAATCAGCCACAGCTCAGCACCGGAACAATGGTGATTCCCCTGGGCAGGGCAGGGTAGGGCATACGGTGGTGATGCAATTTGGCATCTTGCTAAAGTGAATACACGTCATGCTACTGTGTCTTGCCAACTGCTAACTGCAAACAAGCAAATAGTACCTATCACAATGTACCTCATGCCTTGTAAGACAAGAACTCTTGGATGTGAATAGGTGTATTTAAAGAGCCAACAGCAGGACTGTGAGAGAGAAATACCCCTCTGGGTGGGACAAGATACGATTGATGACGTTTCAAGCCAATGGCTGAACGAGGCTGAGCCAATGGTTGCAGAATATATATTTGGAGCATGAGCAGAGACTCTACAGTAAGATTAATAGACAGAATATCAGACACTAACAATGGGAATAAATCCAACTCGGATAAATGTGATCAGTGACCTCAAACATGCTAACAGGGAAAGCTGCACAAAATGGAAGTGAGTCAAAAGAGTCCTTGCCTCATTTGACATGCCTCTACCGGTTGGGCAGCTCACACTTTCATTTGTGATTGACATGCTCTTTAAGATAGATTTCACTGCAATATGCTTTGTTCTGCAATGTCTGATCTTACTTTGATTCCACATATTTTGTTCTCCCTACATTTGTTTAGGGGTTAACTTTCCTATTGCCTTATATCTTCTTAGGTTTCCTCTATAAGTATTAGCCAAGGGCATTTCTTATTGAAAGCCTGAATATTAACGGGTCATAACTCTTTCAGGTTAAAGAAATGAACAATGAAGAAATACAAAATATCCAATTGCATTAAGTAAAGAAAATGTTAGCACCAACATCGCAAAATGGTCCAAAGCACTGAGAAAAAAGTTGATTGGTGATTAGAACAAATTTGGGAAGATTCTCTCTGCTAAGCGTAAAGGTCTGCTTTGCTCAGAGGGCTGTTACTGCTAAAACACAGCTTTCTGAAGATTACCAGTCATAAAGTGTCCGCAAATGATATTAGCTTTTAAGGATATTTTACACCCTCTCAGGACCCGTGAACTCCATTGATGGTACACTTATTGAAAACAAACGTAAAATGTCATCAACGTTTCAATTTCATCGCCAATCAGTGTAGCTAGCTGCCAGGTCCATGGAACAGAAGGTAACCAGAAAGTCCCCAAGTGTTTAAATCAAACAGAAGGCTTACACTGTGCCTGAGTAGTGCCCTCGGGGACCCATGTTGTGTGTTGTGGAGGCCTGGGTGTCCACGGATACGGTGGAAGGAGTGAGTGACACCCTCAGCATCCTTGATGACAGAAGCTTAACATGTTTCTGTCCATTAAAAAAGATGGCATTGGCCATGGAGGTAAAACACCACACAGACCTCCAACACCTTAGGTGTTAATCATGGCTTCATGATAACATTGCTAAGAAGGTGGTTGTGGGGGAATATATAGTGGGCAGTCATACCAAAATAATGTTTGGTTCACATAATAATCGGATGTTGTGGGCACTTGAAGGCTCCAACACCATGGCATGGCAGCTGAATGTACTAGACTGTGATCAATAAAAATCTAATCCCACCCAGTGAAATGCTCTATTTGGAGATGTAAAACATAGTTGTTTGCATATAAAAGCACTGGATGCCACCAAATAGCTTCCAGATATCGACAAGACAATATTAACTGATTGATATGGAAAGATGGGATAAAATGTGCTTACAATTGAAGGTGGGGCCTGTGTTGGGTTCTGCAGGTACTGACGGTCCGCCATTGCATGTAATGTGCTGTATTGTTTGTTCAGTTACTGCGTGCCTTCTGGGCATGCATTTTCTTCTTTTTGTTTATGGATGTTTAGTTCGTTTTTTCTGAATGGGTAATCTTCTGACAATTGGGGAGCTCAGTGTTAGGGGGTAATGTGTTGATGAAGGTCCTAGCCTGGAAAACCAAAAAGGATCTAAGTAAAAACAGGATAAAAGGAGTCTTATGTGAGACCTCTGGGAAAATATTGGAGAATCCCAAAGATATTGAGGAAGCTTTTTATAAGCATTTCGAACAGGTCTATAAGGAAGATCTAACCCCACAAGATAACCTGATTCACTCATGGCTTGATTAATATTCCTCGGTAAAAATCGACGAGGATAAGTCTAACAATCTTAATAAAAACATTAGCTTAAGTGAGATAGCCAAGGCAATCGAGACGGGGAAGAAGGGCAAAGAGCCCGGCACTGATGGGCTGGCAGCCGAATTGTATAGAGTTCTAGCGCCAGCCCTTGTTCCTGTCCTGCAAAGGTTATTTGCAAATATTTTTGAGGGTAGAGGGAAGGCACCCCCATCATGGAATGAGGCAACTGTGGTCCTGATCCTAAAACCATTAAAGCCACCAAGCCAATGTGATTCTTATAGGCCAATCTCTCTGCTTAACCTTGATTATAAGATCTTAGCCAAGATTTTAGCAGAGAGATTAAATAGTGTAATAGGAAAGTTGCTTCATAATGATCAAAAAGGTTTTGTTAAAGGGCGGAGTATTAAAGACGTGACGCACAGTTTGGTGGGTGCAATAGATATAGCAACTTTGCATAAATTGCCGTTGGCTATCATCACACTAGACGCCACTAAGGCATTTGGCCGTGTGAACCGTGTGAACTGGGTTTATTTAGCACAAGTTTTGGCCAGATGTAATTTGGGTGAAAACTTTTGTAGAACTATCATATCATTTTATCAAATTCCCATAGCCAGAATATTGGTAAATGGTAATCTTTCCGCACCAGTAACAGTCAAAAGAGGGACGAGGCAGGGGGATCCCTTGTCACCCTTACTTTTTAACCTCTATATTGAGCCGCTGGCGGAGAAATTTAGGCAGCAGGGCAGCATAGCTCCCTTTCAGTTTCGAATTTGGGAAAAAAAGTATCTTTATACGCGGACGACATAATGATATATACATCTGACCCAGTAGAGGCGATTCCAATAATATATAACATAGCTTCACAGTTTGGGCAGATTTCTGGTTACGAGATCAACCAGTCAAAAACAGAGTGTATGGTCTGAAATATAAATGTCCAACTTCCCATATTGAAAAGAGAGATAAGGTATCTGGGTATCAGAATCATGCAGGATATCGATCAGATTGTTGGAACCAGGACTTCTGGCTCACTTAGGGTAGCATGGCGCTGGGTGGAAAGGTTAAATCTGGAATTCAAATGTGTTTTGCTTGGATCACTGACATATTATAGATTGACAAAATATAGACTTACCAAAATATAGTCACCAAAATATAGAATGCCAAAATATCGAATTCCTATCTACAAACAGGTAAGTACAAAAATATTGAATCCAAAATATAGTCTGTAAAAAATATAGTCAGTCAAAATATCGAATTTTTTTAAATGTCTTAAAGTAATTTAAAATTAATGAAATAATAAATATAATTAACTAAAACATACTTAAAAATACTCAAATGACCTTAAAATTAAGATATAATTAATTTAAGTTATTAATAAAAAATGTACAATATTTTACCGTAGGATAGCAGGAGGGTAACATTTAATATTACTACTCCAGTGAGTGCAACAGTAGGGAAAGCGTTGGATAGCGTAGGGGTGAAAAATACTATTCCCACTCTAGTGAGTGCAACAGTAGGGAAAGCGTTGGATAGCGTAGGGGTAAAAAATACTATTCCCACTCCAGTGAGTGCAACAGTAGGGAAAGTGTTGGATAGCGTAAAGTTATTAATAAAAAATGTACAATATTTTACCGTAGGATAGCAGGAGGGTAACAGTTAATATTACTACTCCAGTGAGTGCAACAGTAGGGAAAGCGTTGGATAGCGTAGGGGTAAAAAATACTATTCCCACTCTAGTGAGTGCAACAGTAGGTAAAGCGTTGGATAGCGTAGGGGTAAAAAATACTATTCCCACTCCAGTGAGTGCAACAGTAGGGAAAGCGTTGGATAGCGTAAGGGTAAAAATTACTATTCCCGCTCCAGAGAGTACAACAGTAGGGAAAGCGTTGGATAGTGGGAGAGTAAAAAATACTATTCCCACTCCAGTGAGTGCAACAGTAGGGAAAGCGTTGGATAGCGTAGGGGTAAAAAATACTATTCCCACTCCAGAAAGTGCAACAGTAGGGAATGCGTTGGATAGCGTAGGGGTAAAAATTAAAATTCCCACTCCAGAGACTGCAACAGTAGGGAAAGCGTTGGATAGCGTAGGGGTAAAAAATACTATTCCCCCTCCAGTGAGTGCAACAGTAGGGAAAGCGTTGGATAGCATAAGGGTAAAAATTACTATTCCCACTCCAGAGCGTGCAACAGTAGGGAAAGCGTTGGATAGTGTAGGGGTAAAAATTACTATTCCCACTCCAGAGAGTGCAACAGTAGGGAAAGCGATGGATAGCGTAGGGGTATAAATTACTATTCCCACTCCAGAGAGTGCTACAGTAGGGAAAGCGTTGGATAGCGTAGGGGTAAAAAATACTATTCCCACTCCAGAGAGTGCAGCAGTAGGGAAAGCGTTGGATAGCGGGAGTGTGAAAATTACTATTCCCACTCCAGATAGTGCAACAGTAGGGAAAGCTTTGGATAGCGTAGGGGTAAAAATTACTATTCCCACTCCAGAGAGTGCAACAGTAGGGAAAGCGTTGGATAGCGTAGGGGTAAAAAATACTATTCCCACTCCAGAGAGTGCAACAGTAGGGAAAGCGTTGGATAGCGGGAGGGTGAAAATTACTATTCCCACTCCAGTAAGTTTAACAGTAGGGAAAGTAATGATTTAATATATTATTAAAAATAAATTAAATATCAATCCTAATAAAACATTAATTGAAATTAATAACCAATGTAATATTATGTAATAATTAATTAGAAATACAACTACATATTAGTTATTAAGAATTAATAACCTATTCATAATTGTTTACCAACTAATTAATTTTCAATAACAAAAACTAATTAATAATACAAATTAATACCAATTACAAATTAACAGTAAATTAATTATCAATACACAAAAAGTATTTTAACATGTAATTAATTACAATTACATTACTTCCCACCCTATTCCCCTATAAACCCACACCCCACTACAGAAAATACATTAATACAATTATCATAATTATCAAATATTTAATTAATACAAAATAATTACCAATTAATACAAATTAATTGCCAATGAATAGAAATTAATTACCAATTAAAAATTAATTAACAATAAATTTAAAATAAATACCAATGAATGAAAAAAATTATTTACTTTATTACAATTAAATTACTTCCCACCCTATTCCCCTATAAACCCACAACCCGCTACAGAAAATAAATTTAGAAAATAAACATAATTAACAATTAATCAATTAATACAGATTAATTGGCAATTAATACAAATTAATTACCAATTAAAAAATAACAATAAATCCAAAATGAATACAAATAAATAAATACAAATATTTAATTAATTACAATTAAATTACTTCCCACCCTATTCCCCTATAAACCCACAACCCGCTACAGAACTAAAAAGCAAAATGTAATTAAAAATTAATAATTGCTAAAAATTAATATTTAGTTTAATATAATTAAATTACTTCCCACCCTATTTCCCTATAAACCCACAACCCGTTACAGAATTAAATTACGCAAAAATTAAATAACATACAATTCATTACTTAAAATACATTAAACATACATTACAAAAATTAATATACACTTTTCACACACATACTAACATACAAAACACTTTAAAACAATTGATATTATTAAAAAATCGATATATTTAATGCCTATATTGTATACTTCGATATTTTGACTTCTATATTTTGAAAATCGATATTACTTACCTTAAATTCGATATTTTTAACCACTATATTGTGTCCATTCGATATTTTGTCCATTCTATATTTTTACTTCGATATTATGTCCATTCTATATTTTGGAATCGATATTATGACTGTTTACCGTTGTGCTTGCATCACACTCACTACAACACCCCAGCGCAGACCCACCAAAAATGACACCACACCGTTTTAGTTAAATAGAAAGTTTGTGAGGTTTTATCTTTTTGCTTTGAAACAGGAAATTGAAGGATATCTTGCTTATTAAAGTGGTCCTTCAGACAACTTCCTTTGAGTACAATTGCACTAATTAAACTGCACATCTCCTCACAATAATCTGGGCATCTGGTTTCCAAGTACCATTAAATTGTCAGTCAGCAAGCAAGAATAACCCCATCAGATCACCTGTGCCAGGATGCCAGATAAATTAATCAGATAAGTACATTGCTTATAACTGTAACATCAGAAATCATTCACTTGCGCATTCAAAGTTACATCAAATTCTTTCTTGACATGTTTCAGCATTTACTCGAATTAGGCTAAGGAATGCATTTGGTGAAACATCATACTGGTTGCTAAGTCAAAGGACATGGTCTCTTTTTCTTTATTGTGCCCACATTGAGTATCAGGGAGGTATCACTTCCAAAGGGGAATTTTGAGCTGGAACACCACTATCTTAATTTGGGGCAAGTCAAGTTGTTCACAAGAGATCCAGCCCTGGGGCCCAGTTCTTACCAACCCCGTTCTTGGACTGATCCTTTCCCCCCTAGACCCAGATACCTTTGCGCCCGTCTAGCACTTTCCTTGCTGTGGCCGAACTCTCCCCCTATTCCCTCGCTCCGGTCCTACTGTTCACTGGAGGTGGCAGGGTACTCTGCCGGTGATGCTCCACATAGACCCTGAAACCCAAGGCCCTCCTCGCTCTTGGCTCCAGTTCAACCAGGGAAGTAGCCCGGCCTCACCAAGGGCTGCTGCAGGCTCCGTCTCGTCAGGGAACTCCGGAATGACGGAGTGTGTGGAGACTCGCGGGGCGGGAGTCCAGCGTCTCTTTCCCAGCCAGCGGCGCTCACCTTCTCCTCACGCCTAGCACGGGTTTTGCCAGATGAATCTCAGCACACAGCACCTCAGGGAGGTCACCCAGTGGCCAGAAGAGGACAGGGGGGTGGGGGCTCAAAGGGCACGGCCAATGCTTTTCCGTATGAACCAGTTATTAAGGGATTCCAACAGGATTAGAGCTCACTCATAAGGCCATATAGAGAACACAGGCCCAGCTTGAGACCCCGCTCCACCTCAGAGGTTGTGGTGGACGTTCTTTCTTTTTACGTAGCCATATTTGACCACAACACTACCCTCCAAGGCTTCTAAGGCCAGGGCCAGGTTACTCTCACCAGATGCTGAGTTAAATTTGTCGTTTCTTTGAAGTGGCCATGCTGGAGCCTGGTCCAGGTAAATTCCTCACAGGCAGGGCCAGATCAACAGGCGCGAGGACAGCTCCCACAACCAACTTGCAGCCCCTAAGAGCAGTCAGATTAGCCTGAGTCACTATCCCCCTCACACTGCAGTCTGCACTCCAGCCAGCCCAGTCGTGACAAAAAGGCCACCCAGTGTCCTCCTTTATATAGCCTAGGCCCAGGTCACAAGAGTTAGCTGGAAGGTTCTGGAACCCTCTAATGTTATCCTATGGGCCAGAACTCTCAGGTAATTCCTGACAGGCGTCCATCATAGGAACTCTCTTTATCCAACATTTTAGGAAGGTGCACCTGTACCTCAGCACTGGCACTGGTTAGCAGTGGTGGGGCACCCGGAGACCTAAGGCCACACAAATAGGATTGGTGGAAAAATAATGGGAGGCAGAAAGGGACCAAAAAAATAAGGGGAGACCACCGAAAAAGCTGACAGGTCTAACACAGATCACTGTCAAAAACTTTGTTAGGACAGATAAAGAAATAGCAGATTCTTTAAAAAGTTTAGCGTTTCTTCCTCTGACATTAATAGGAAGAGTTAACATATTGAAAATGATGCTTTTACCAAAACTTATATTCCTATTTCAGAATACCCCCTTAGCATTTAAGGAAGAGAAGCTAAGGAAAATACAATCTAGAATGAATTCTTTTGTGTGGGCCTCCAAGGGAATAAGGCTTTCATGGAAAAAGCTGCAAAGGAAAAAAATAAAGGGGGGTTGTGTGCACCGGATTTGAAGCTGTACGCCTGGGTATTTTTATTAAAGGCAGGAAAGATGCTCCTAAATCTGCCTGATGACTCAGATGCAGGAATAATGCTTAAAGAAATGTTATGGGACATTAAAGGAGGAGGCCAAGCCTTTATGTATAAGTTTGGGGATCTATGTCGTTACAATGCGTTATTTTACAACGCAGACAGTTACAACGCAGTTTTTACAACGCAGGAACCATTACAATGCATGCCATTACAACGCAGGGCATTACATAGCAGATACTATTACAACGCATGCCATTACATCGTAAGTATAGGTAAGTATATCTTTTTATTAAAAATGTAATAAAGTTAATTTAGTTAATTTAAATTAATAAATATAATTTAAAAAATGTTAAAACAGTAATCAATTTAATTTAATTACATTATAGTAATTTAATTAATATTAAAATTGTAATTAAATTAAAATATTTAATATAATATAATTAATGAAATTTAATAAATTTATAAATAGAAAATAATATAATGTAATTTATTACAATAAATATAATTTAATTAAATTTAAAATAATACTTAATATAATTTAATTTAATATAATTATAGATAATAAATAATTTAAAAAAGTAATTAAGTTAATTTAATGTAAGTAATGTAATTCAATTAAATTTATAATTGTAAATATTGTAATTAATTTAATTAAATTTAATTAAATTAATTTAAATAATTAAGTTTAATTAAAGTCGTAATACCCCTGTACCCCAAAAACCAAACCTAGCCCTAAAACCTAAAAATACCCCTGTACCCCAAAAACCAAACCTAGCCCTAAAACCTATAAATACTCCTTTACCCCAAAAACCAAACCCAGCCCTAAAACCTAAAAATACCCCTGTACCCCAAAAACCAAACCTAGCCCTAAAACCTAAAAATACCCCTTTACCCCAAAAACCAAACCCAGCCCTAAAACCTATAAATACCCCTGTACCCCAAAAACCAAACCGAGCCCTAAAACCTAAAAATACCCCTGTACCCCAAAAACCAAACCTAGCCCTAAAACCTAAAAATACCCCTGTACCCCAAAAACCAAACCTAGCCCTAAAACCTAAAAATACCCCTGTACCCCAAAAACCAAACCCAGCCCTAAAACCTAAAAAAAACCCTGTACCCCAAAAACCAAACCTAGCCCTGAAACCTAAAAATACCCATGTACCCCAAAAACTAAACCCAGCCCTAAAACCTAAAAATACCCCTGTACCCCAAAAACCAAACCCAGCCCTAAAACCTAAAAATAACCCTATACCCCAAAAACCAAACCCAGCCCTAAAACCTAAAAATACCCCTATACCCCAAAAACCAAACCCAGCCCCAAAACCTAAAAATACCCCTGTACCCCAAAAAAAAACCCAGCCCTCAAACCTAACAATACCCCTATACCCCAAAAACCAAACCCAGCCCTAAAACCTAAAAATACCCCTGTACCCCAAAAACAAAACCCAGCCCTAAAACCTAAAAATACCCCTGTACCCCAAAAACCAAACCCAGCCCTAAAACCTAAAAATACCCCTGTACCCCAAAAACCAAACCCAGCCCTAAAACCTAAAAATATCCCTGTACCCCAAAAACCAAACCCAGCCCTAAAACCTAAAAATACTCCAAAATTACTTAAATTAATATATTAATATTTTATTTTAATTTTAATATTAATTAAATTAAAAAAATAATGTAAAATAAAATTAAATAAAAATTATATACTTACCTATACTTACGTTGTAATGGCATGCGTTGTAATAGTATCTGCTATGTAATGACATGCGTTGTAATGGCATGCATTGTAATGGTATTTGCGTTGTAAAAGTTGCGATGTAGTGGTAGTGCGTTGTAAAAGTTGCGTTGTAACGGTGCAATACCTAAGTTTGGTGACCCGCGATTCTTTAAGAAGGTCCGCTTAAAGCTGCTGAAAGATATAGCGACCATCTGGTAAAAAATTTGAAAAGCTTTGAAAATTGGTTACTATAGTGCCCTGTCTCCTATATGGGATTCGCCAGGATCTCCATAGTGGCCCAAAGATGCACTTGCAATGCCATTGAAAGTCGCAGGGATAGAACGCTGGGTTCAGTTAATGCCCCAGGGCTCGCTGATATCATGGGATGAGATGAACAACATTACAGAAAGAAATATATCAAAATTTAAATATCTTCAAATCAGAAGCTGGAGCCAGGCATCTGGCATAGTTGTGGGCATCTCAAATGAACTGGAGAAGGCATTACACAAAACAAAGCGGAACAAGAAAGAGACAGCAAATCTCTCCCGGACGATGCTGGATATGGCTGACGGAGACCTTATCGAATGAGCTCTGGGGAGAATACTTGCCAGATGAAAATACAGAAGAAATTTGGCAAGTATCTTATGATTTACTACACTCTATAGTAGCTGCTGCCAATTTAAAAAGAAACCATCTTTTTTGTCCCAACAGTTTACTGGTCCCCATCTAGGCTGTCAAAATTGTCAAAGGGTCTTATCCCCTGCTGTCCGAAGTGCCAGCAGGAAAAAGCTGATGATATTCATATGTTTTTAAGCTGCCCTTTGTTACAGGATTATTTGGGGTGTGGTTATGGAAAGTATGAAAGCGATGTTCAGTTTTGAAATTCAGGTGAGCATTATTTTAGTTTTTTTTGGTATTTTTCCGAATTACGATTTACTACCTCAAAATGTGAGTAAGTTGTCTTTTTATTTAATTTTACTTGCCAGTAGAGAAATTCGTAAATGTTGGGTTAAGACCACCGCACCAACCTACCTTGACTGGGTAAATGCAATTAAATTTACATTAAATTTAGACAGGGTAAATTGGAAAAGAAAAAAAGATTTTTGGCTGCCATGTATAGACTGGCTAGACAAGCTGTGACAAGAGTGACCTATTTGTCCAATGATTATGCCTTTCGCAGATAAATATATCCCTCGGATCAGTTGCACAGGCCAACAAGTTAGATCTGAACTGACTAATTGTGAGGGTATGTGTGGAAAGTGCATCCATTAAGATCAGAGTCTAGGTACTACTAGTGCTAATTATTCGAATGGAAGGCCCCAAAATGAATACAGCAGACTCTGGGCACATTTTTTGGCGTATGAGGACAAAAAAAAGAAAAACAAAATGAAACGTTAGGGGGCCTCACTAATCCTAAAAAGGCAAGATGGTGTCGCAGGGATTCTGCTTCTACACAGAACTGTGCATAGAGACTTTGAACCTCAGTGAATTAAGGTGTGCCAAAACTCACCTTAGTATCCAAAATCCCCTACCAGACTAGCAATCAGTGTCTCGTTGGTTCTTCCATACCCCCAATGATCAGACAACCCAGAACATGAACTTAGAATACCTCAGGTAACGTGGAACACACAAACACTCTTTCGTTATACTATCATACCAGTCCAAAACTAGGAGTAAATAAAAACACGTGCAAGTTTGAAATAATTATTTCTAGTGCCGTGTTCTCAAGCGCAGTATCTTAACTAATACAAGCAAACATATTATGAGCAACAAAGTTATTAGCATAGTTACTATTCCATAGAATACAAAGGGAGAAAGCATGGTAAAATGCTAAAGGGAAGAAGGCTAGATTACACCAAAGTCTTACCCTCCCTTGCTAGTATATTATATTATATCTATAGAAGGTCTCTTTGGGTTTACAAGGACGACCCCATACCTCTGGTCCAAGTATAAAGGTATCACATAATTTTCTACACCAGCTCTCTGCATGCAAATGTTTTTCAAGTGTTTGGGCATGCTTTGCGCAGTGCATTATTAAACGTGCCAAAATTAGAAGTGGCCACAGCTGCATAAGTGTTATGTCTAGGACGTGCGCTGATCAGAACAAGACAACAGCCACTGTGTTGAAATAACCTTGAAGGCCTCGGCAGTCACTGTTCAGACATAGCTTACCAAGTTCAAGTTCAAGTTCAGGAATTTGTATAGCGCACTACTCACCCAGAGGATCTCAAGGCGCTTGGGGGAGGGTTGTGTATTACTTATCAAATAGCCAGGTTTTAAGTTGCTTTCTGAAGGTAAGGTGGTTCTGTGTAAGGCGGAGGTGAGTGGGGAGAGAATTCCAGGTTTTGGCTGCTTAGTAGGAGAATGACCTTCCACCCATGGTGGCTCTGTGGATGCGCGGAATTGCGGCGAGGGCTTGATTGGATGATCGTAGTTGGCAGGTGGGTGAGTAGAAGGACAGACGTGTGTTGAGGCATTCGGGTCCTAGGTCATAGAGGGCCTTGTGAGCGTGGGTGAGGAGACGGAACGTAATTCTCTTGTTGACGGGGAGCCAGTGGAGGTCTTTCAGGTGATCGGTAATGTGAGCTTGACGGGGGATGTCCAATATGAGTCTGGCTGAGGCGTTTTGGATGCGTTGGAGTTTTTTCTGTAGTTTGGCTGTGGTTCCGGCGTATAGGGTGTTTCCATAGTCCAGTCGGCTAGTGACCAGTGCGTGGGTGACAGTCTTTCTTGTTTCGGTGGGGATCCAACGGAAGATTTTTTTGAGCATGCGAAGTACGTTGAAGCATGAGGATGAGACGGCGTTGACTTGTTTGGTCATCGAGAGGGAGGAATCTAGGATGAAGCCCAGGTTACGTGCGTGGTCTGTAGGTATAGGTGCTGTACCCAGGGCCGGTGGCCACCATGAGTCGTCCCAAGCAGAGGGGGATGAACCTAAGATGAGAACTTCCATTTTGTCCGAGTTTAGTTTTAGGTGGCTGTTCTTCATCCATTCGGCTACTTCTTTCATTCCTTCGTGTAGATTGGTTTTGGCGGTGTTAGGGTCATTGGTGAGGGAGAGGATCAGCTGGGTGTCGTCTGCGTAGGAGATGATGTTGAGGTTGTGTTGTCGCGCGATGGGTGCGAGGGGACTCATGTAAACGTTGAAGAGGGTGGGGCTGAGAGATGATCCTTGTGGTACTACGCAGATGACTTCGGTGGCCTCTGATTTGAATGGGGGGAGGCGGACTCTCTGGGTTCTCCCAGCGAGGAACGAGATGATCCAGTCCAAAGCTTTTCCATGTATTCCGACGTTACTGAGGCGTTGTATGAGGGTGCTGTGACAGACTGTGTCGAATGCGGCAGAGAGGTCTAGTAGGATGAGGGCAACTGTTTCTCCGTTGTCCAGTAGCGTTCGGATGTCGTCCGTAGCTGCGATGAGGGCGGTTTCGGTGCTGTGTTTGGCTCGGAAGCCGGACTGTGAGGAGTCGAGGGAATTGTTGGATTCAAGGAAGGCGGCGAGCTGACTGTTGACAGCTTTCTCAATGACTTTGGCAGGGAATGGGAGGAGTGATATGGGGTGGTAGTTCTTAAGTTCAGAGGGGTCTGCTGTGGGTTTCTTCAGGAGGGCGCTGAGTTCGGCATGTTTCCAGCTTTCTGTGAAGGTAGCGGAGTTGAAGGAGCAGTTGATGACATCGCGGAGATGGGGTGCGATGATGGAGTCTGCTTTGTTAAAAATGTAGTGGGGACAAGGGTCGGTTGGCGATCCTGAGTGGATGGAGTTCATCAGGCGGATGGTGTCTTCAGTAGTGATTGGGTTCCAGGCGCGAAGGTTGTGAGAGTTTTGTTTTGGTTCAGGGGTGGGTGGAGAGGGCTGTTCTTCGGACTGGTTCTCAAAGCTGTTATGTATGTCGGCGATTTTGTTGTGGAAGAAAGAGGATAAGGAGTCGCAGAGGTCTTGGGAGGGAGTGATGTCGTTCATGCCGGCGGTGGGGTTGGTAAATTCTTTGACGATGTTGAATAGTTCTTTGCTGTTGTGGGTGTTGTTGTCGAGTCGGTCCTTGAATGCTGATTTCTTGGTGGATCGGATCAATTGGTGGTGTTTGCGGGTGGCGGCCTTGAAGGTGGTCAGGTTGTTAGTGGTTGGGTTTTTTCTCCAGGATTTCTCGAGAGTACGACATAATTTTTTGGATTTCTTAAGGTCATCATTGAACCAGGGGGCCTTTTTGCTACCAAGTTTGATTTGGTGGTTTTTCAAGGGTGCTAGTTCGTCAGCGCTGTGGGTTATCCATTGTGTGAGTTTGGTGGCAGCTTGGTTTGGGTCCGATGATATGGCAGGAGGGTTTTGGTTAAGCGATGTGAAGATTTTTTCGGCGGTGATTTTGTTCCAGTTTCTTCGAGGAGCAGGTTGTGGGGGGTTGTGGGTCAAGGTCATTTTGTAGTTGAATTGAACGCAGCTGTGGTCTGTCCAATGGAGAGCTGTGGTGTGGTCGAAGGAGATATGCTTGCTGGAGGTGAAGATGGGGTCGAGCGTGTGTCCGGCAAGGTGGGTGGGGGTGTCAACAAGTTGTTTGAGTCCGAGATTGGCCATGTTGTCCAGAAGGGTGGTGGTGTTGCTGTCGTTTTTCTTTTCCAGGTGGAAGTTGAGGTCTCCCAGTAGGATGTAGGTCTCGGAGTTGAGGACATGTGGGCTGATGAAGTCAGTGATGTCTTCGTTGAATTGTGTGTGGGTTCCTGGTGGTCTATAGATGAGGGTGCCTCTAAGTGTGGTCGTGGGGTCGGTGTAGATCTGGAAATGGAGGTGTTCGGCGGTAGCGAGGTTATCGTCGGAGCTGGTCGTGATTCGGATGGTGTTCTTATGGACGATGGCGATGCCTCCTCCTGTTTGGTTGGTGCGGTCTTTTCGGATGATCTTGTAAGCGTCCGGGATGGCTATGGCGATGTCGGGCGCTGATGAGGTGTTCATCCAGGTTTCTGTAAGGAAGGCGATGTCCGGCAATGCCGTGTCGAGTAGGTCCCAAAGTTCAGTGGCGTGTCTGTGGACCGAGCGGGTGTTCAGCAGGATGCACTTCAGGTGGTTAGGGTTGGAGTTGATTTTGGGGGAAGTGGATTTGGTGTGGTTCCTGATGCAGGTGAACTTGCAAGGGTGTCAGGCGAATGGTCCATGGGTGAGTCCTGGGGTGGCTTTGCAGCATTGTGGTGTGCGACCGGGGTTGAGGGCAAAGAGGGTTGCGGCGTCGTACGTTATGCGGGTGGAGAGGGGTTTGCGGTGGTCAGGGGGTCTGGCCCTGGGCGCGGGCCAGGCGTGGACGAGCGTAGACGGGCTTACCTTTGGCGCACCTTCGGCGCGTATGGGGCGCGACCGCTGCGCGTGAACGCTGCACGCAAAAGCATCTGTCATATGTGGATGGTGGAAGGGGGAGGGGCGAGGGAGGGTCAGCTGGGAGGCGGGAGCGGGGCGGAGATCCGGGTAGGGAGGCAAAAACAACAACAACAACAGCTAAGACAAAATGGCAGCGAACCAAAAATCGCTACAGGATTGGGGCAGAGGCAGCGGCACAATCAGGCAGAATTAATAATTTTCAGCACAGCACAATTGAGAACAATCAGGCGCAATCGGGACAATTTCGACACAATCAGGCAGTATTAATAACTTTAGGCAGCACAGCAATAGCGGTAGTGAGGCGAGCTGGCAGGCAGCGGTGTGGCTGTAAAGCGCTACGATACCACTTGGAGACGGGGAGCAGCGTGAGGAGCGGCAGTTTCTGCTGCTACAATAGGAAAACATATTATTCTTGTGTGAAGCAAAATATTCTGCTAAACTCTAAATATTTATAATATTGTGTGCCTTGTGCAAAAGCATCAGAAAGGAAAAATGGCGTTTAAACTTGTAATAAGCTCATGCTAACTTAACACAGTGTAAAGGCAAAGCCCATCTCCATGACAATGGGTGTTGACATTCAAATATAGGCATGGAATGTATGACGTTACAACGCATACATTCACACCAGCTCTCTGCATGGAGGATAGCGAAGCATGGCATCCCAATCAATCAGGCTTAAGGGCACAGCATTCCTCCGAATCTGTTCACTACTGATACCATTCGTATGGCACTGGACCAGGGTAAGAAGGCCGTCCTGATTTTAGAAGACCTGTCGGCGGCCTTCGACACTGTCTTGCATGCCATCCTGATTGACAGGCTGAAAACATCTGGCATCACCAGTACAGTCCTGGACTGGATTAAGAATTTCCTGAGTGGCAGGAGACAAGTGGTTACTTTGGGCGAATTTTGCTCTAAGGAGAAACAAATAAAGATTTGAGTGCCGCAAGGGTCGAGTCTGAGCACAACATTGTTTAATGTTTATACAGCTCCTTTATTCAAGCTGATATCATCATTTGGAATTGATGTGGTGGCATACGCCGATGACACCCAACTGATCCTAGTCCTGGACAAAGATACCCAGGACTGGGAAAAAAATCTCAAATGTTGCCTAACGGCTACATTCGATTGGATGAGGACAAATCACCTAAAATGTAATACGGGCAAGACTGAGATCATGCCAATGGGCCCACACAACAACTTTGTCCCCAAAATATGGTGGCCGGAGAAGGCAGAAAGCCCGCCCCACACAAATGAGTCGGCGCGGAATTTGGGGATCACGCTTGACAGCAATCTGTCTTTTAAGCAACAGGCTCTGAAAGTAGCAGGAACGTGCTTAGGCATTATCAAAGGACTCAGGAAGTTTTTTGATTTACTTCCGTTGGAGGCCAGAAAAACGGTAACAGTTGCCTTGGTGACGTCAAGGATAGATTATTGTAACAGTGTTTATGCTGGTACCAAGAAAGCTGTTACCCATAAACTCCAGATGGTGAAAAATGCAGCAGCCAGGCTAGTCCTGAAATGGCCGAAGAAATCATCAGCAATCGGGGCACTAAATACACTGCATTGGTTACCAATAATTAAGAGGGTTCTCTTCAAAATATTGATTATCACTTTCAGAGCCGTCCATGCCCTAGGCCCAAAATACCTACAACGGAGATTTGCTAGATATCACCCAACACACACCCTCCGTTCTTCTAATGCTAACCTCCTGTCGGTTCCAACTTTCAGGCTTAGCACAAGAGGCGGTAAATCACTTCCAATACTTGAAGCAAAAGCCTGGAATACTCTCCCCCCTTTTCTACAGGCACTAGAAAGGGAAAGGGAATTCAGAAAGGGACTGAAAACCTGGATCTTTAAGTTACAGGACACCAGCGCTAGAGCACTAGTGTAATAGTTGGATGAGCTATCACCAGCAGCCAACCTATCTCCTACATCTCTGGATCATTCAATGGCACCTAGATGCTCCTTGGAGCGTTAGCCGCGCTATATAAAAGACCAATTACATTGCATTACATTACATTACAATGCATACCATCACAACGCAACTTTTACAATGCAACATCCATTACAACGCATGCTTTTACAACGCATGCCATACATCCCAGATGCTATTACAACGCATACCATTAAAACGTAAGTATAGGTAAGTATTACATTTTATTAATATTAATTTAATTTTAATATACTTCAATGTTTTTTAAATTTATTTAAATTAATTATTAATTTTATTTAATATATTTGTATTTTCTATTCTAACTCCTGGGGGTGTAATGGTAGGGTAAGTGTTGGATAGTGTAGGGGTTTAAATTACTATTATAACTCCAGGAGGGTGTGAGAGTAGGGTAAGTGTTGGATAGAGTAGGGGTTAAAATTACTACATTAAAATAATGTATATCAAAAATATTAATTAATTAAAATACTTACCCATACTTATGTTGTAATGGCATGCGTTGTAATAGCATCTGTGATGTAATGGCATGCGTTGTAATGGATGTTGCCTTGTAAAAGTTTCGTTGTAATGGTAGTGCGTTGTTAAAGTTGCGTTGTGATAGCTGTTTCCCATAGGCACGAAATTGGGTGGTCTTCTTTCAGAAAACTCACTCACAGAACAGCAGGCACATTTGTGGATAATATTCTTTGTTTCTGTTAGACCTGGAATCTTTGGCATGGTTTCCCCTATCTTTTTGCCTCTACCTCTTGTATTTTTGATGCTGTGCTGTATTTCATTTTTGCTGGTTTAGATGCTTTTGGCACTTTGCCACTGCTGTTCAGGGTTAAAGTGCAAGTGCTCCCTGTGTTAATTGTTATTATAATTGGTTATCCATAATTGGCATATTTGTGTCACCAAGAAGTCCCTTGTAAAGTGCACTGAGTGTGCCAGGGCTATTGATAACAAATGCTACTAGTGGGCCTGCAGCACTGATTGTGTCACCCACATGAGTAGCCCTAAAATGGTGTCTCAGGCCTGCCACCTCAGCCTGTCACCGCAGTGCCTGTGTGCAGTCTGTGAACTGCCATGTCCTCCTGGTCAGTGTCCCCACTGGCCAGGCCTAACCCCTCCCTTTCTGTACACATTGGTTACCCCTATGGAAGGCCCAAGGTACCCCCATGGGCAGGGTGCAGAGTATGTGAAAGGTAGAGCATGTACTTGTGCAGGTGACAAGCTCTGGTAGTGAATTACAGCCATTTTCGATTTTCACTACTGCAAGGCTATCCGGCCCCATAGGCTATCATGGGGAAAGCTGGCTACAGAGGCTACCAGCATATCTTCCCATAGGAGCAAGATAGGACATAAAAGTCTGTTATCCCTGAACTCTGTTGAAAGTTGTTTTTAAATCCTGTGTTTGAGAACAGCACTTTTAGAAAGTTGCTGTTTTCTTGTCTGACCTTTCTGTGTGCCTTGGCCTGTTTGTGAATTGACTGTCTGGTTTGTGAGTGACAGGGGCTTGGTGGCTCCAAAGTCTGAGTGGGCCATCCCTGGGCTGAATAGCTCCATCTGCAGCTAGAGTAGTGGGAGGGGATAGCACCTGGGCCTGAATAGGGCTGTGCCTGCCTTCCACAATGCTGGCTCCACCTCCTGCTGGGCGGCTGACGACCATGCCCCTCTCCCTGAAAGGAAAGGAGAGGCCAGGAAAACAAAGTGCTCAAGGAATACCCAGAACTGGCTCAGAGCCCTCCTGCACAAAGGTATCAAAGATTTTTAGGAGTATAAGTACAGGACCCTTGACTACAGAAAATTAGATCATCCTGGAATCAAGAAGGAACCTCTGCCAAGGAGAAAGCAGAAACTGAAGAAGGAAGACTGTCCTGCTGTTGTACTGCTGGACTAACCTGCTGTTGCTTTGTTGCCAAGGAGAGGGGAAGGACTTTGCTTTGTGCTGTGTCCCCTTGATTGAAGGAATCTCCAAGGGCCTGAGAAGAGCTGGCTCCCTGTTAAGAAGTCCCAGGAACAAATGCACTTCACCCCCAACTTCCCTGAACTCTGCTGAGAGAGTTCTGTCTTCCTAGAATGCTTGGACCACTTGTGGTGCCTCTGGAAGTTGTACCTGTGTTGGGAAGCTGGAAACCAAGCTTTTAAAGACTTTCTGCAAGTTTTGTCACATCGCTCGCTTGAGGAGTGCATCCCCGACAGTGCGAGGAAATTCCCACCGCTACAAAGGTCGAGATCGTTGCAGCACCTGTTGCCGCTGCCAGAGCCATCGCACCCTTCGTTTGCGGGACGCACCAGACCAGTGCAGGAAGACTACCATCGCTGCGAGTGTCATCGCAGAGCCTGTCGTCGCTGGGTGAGATCGTCGCACCGCTTGCTTGCGGACCGCATCACGTCACTGCGAGTGTCATCGCAGAGCCATGGAATCGAGGAGCTGAGAGAGAGAGAGATCACCGCTGGTCCGCGCATCGTCGCCCCTGAGATCATCGCAGCCTCTACAGATCATCGCATCGTGCCTTTGCGAGAGTAAACTTCCAATGGAACATACGCACCGGAATCCATACAAGTCATCGCCTTTCTCCCCATACAGACCAGATTCGTCTCAACACGCCCACTGCTGCAGCGGGGTTGTCGCATCGCCTCCCCAGGGTCTCAGGAGCAACGCATTGCCTGTTTTCCACCGCACTAGCTTCTGCTTTGGAACTTTGTTGCATTTAAAAGGTACTTTGTCTAAACATGACGCAACTGTGATCTTTTCACGCAACTGTGGATTATTTTTGTCGCAACTTTAAGAACTCTTTCGCAACCATATTCTTGAACTGTGTATGCTGGATTTTTGTCGTTTTGGTCTTGTGTAGTTTAGATTAAATACTTTTAATTTTCTAAACTGTTGTGGAGTCAGTTTGTGGTGTTTTCACTGTGTTACTGAGTGTTGGTACATATACTTTACACATGGCTTATGGCTAAGCCTGACTGCTTATGCCAAGCTACCAAGGGGTTGAGTAGAGGTTATCTAAAGAGTGTTTCCTCCTTACCCTGACTAGAAGGGTCCCTATTTGGACAGTAGTACCTACCTCTGCCAACTAGAGACCCCCAGTTCTAACAGTTTCAAATAGCACATATTCTAGGAGAGTGGATATTTGTATGAAGAAGTAACAGGAATTTGTATATGATATCAGACACATAAGTTAGATACTAGCCAATGATTAACTCATGTGAACAGAGTGATATCCTTCTGCATGAACACTAACCCCCATTCCTTCCTATGTGGTGAGGCCAGAATGTTGTTCTGGAAACATCACTAGATACATCCGCTGTCACGGAAAGTCCACGCTCAGCAGTAAAATGAGCAATTCATGAACAATTCATAGAATAATGCAAAGATTTGGCCTCATAGATGTATGGAACCATTGACAATCATGCTCCCAAGGTACATTTACTATTTATGTCTCATGATGAAGAATCACAAATTGATTCTTGAGTCTTTCAGAAAGATGCAAGTACTTAGATATCTGAAATTGGAATGCATCCTTGAACACTTTGGTGTCCCTCCTTTGTAAATGTAACAATTACATCCCATGCCTCCACCACTAGCTCTAGGTTATGGAAATACCCCCTGTCAGAGCTGTTGAGCAGAGTGGTAAGAGCAGTGCTTAGGCAATCCATTGGTGATTATTTCAAACTCAAAAGGGTCTTGTTGAAAGCGTGGGAGTGCTATGGGAGGCCTTTAAAGCTTATATTAAAGGAACATATATTTCTAGTCAAGCAGGAAAATGTAAGCCAATCCAACACTATATAGATTAGAAAAGACATAAACAAATTAGAAGAATAATATACTGCTTCACATAGGCAAGAGATATTGGGAGATTACCGAATTTTGGACAACAAGTGATTGTGAAATGAAACATTAGGAAAGTATGTGACAGCTAGATGGGGAAGGTGCCTGCCTCCATTCGGCTCTGCAAACTCTGACAAGTAAAACCCCTTCAGCTTTGGGACTTGCAAGCAGCCACATGCTTCTCGGGTAGATAGTGTGAGAATGCTTCAAGCTCAGAACTAAATAATCACCCAGCATTGTTATAATAGATTGTCCTGCCCAGTTCTTGAGATTGTTAAAAAATACACTTTAATGCACTAAGACACTCAATACCACAGACACCAGATCTGAACATTTCACTGAACGAGAGCAAGTGCAATCGGAAGTAGGTAGCCATGGGCAGGTAGCAAGTGCAAGTGCAGTTTTATAATTTGTGCACTAAGTTACTCTAGTAGTGCCAATTGTTCTTATCTCTTTGTAGTCCTCACAGGCGTAATCAGAGATTCAGGACATATTACTAGAACTAGAAGTCTTGTATGGGAGGAGCTAGTGAGTACTTGAGGCTGTTAACGCTGGTTAGCGGCGTGCGTAATTCTACTTTCATGTTCAGATACTGCAAATCTATTGGGGTAGATCAGACATTTACATTAACCCCAGCCTCAATATAACCTAAACTACATTTCCCAATTCAACAGAGAGAAGATTTAGTGTGGTACCTCAGAATTAAGATTAATTGAAATCTTGAGGTAATTGTGAGGGACAACTATGACCCTGTAATGTCCAGGCCACAAGACCTTGTGGTAAGAAGGCTATAGTATTATATATTATTTCTCAAACTACTAAATCATCTTGCTAATGTCCTGAGACCCTTGAGTAAAACATTTTTCAGCACAGTGCACCTTTCCTAGAAAGGTAGTATAGGCAGGAAAATAGCCTAGTCTTAGCTGGGAAGCACCAGTATTAAAAGATGATTGAGATTCTCAGTTCTGGACATGGAGTTTTACTTTTGGGCAAACCACGCACAGAACGGTAACATGTCCTTGATTCAGCATGTGGAATAGAATCTGAGAATACATATACAATACAACTGAATACAATTGTAGATAAACCAATCCCTAATCCTGTCCCACAAATACAATTGGTCGCATGTACAGTATGGGCATGACTTAGTCTGAGAGCCACCATAGGTGTTGAATCACTCTACTCTGCAGAACTATCTTCACTAAGCAATCCCTGCTTGAAGGTCACATGGAGGAGTTTCAAAAACTGAGATGCTTTGGATTGCTTATGTCAGTGTTGGAAATGTATAACCCTAGATGACTTCACTAAAATAATGAACAACATTATTAGAAGTCTTTCTATATTTGAGATTATGCCATATAATACTTGAGCAATAGCCATCATTTCCAGCTGAACTAAAGGCATTAAATGCACTTACAAATGTGACTCTTCCCATGTCAGTTAGGCATAGGGCCTGATTTAGAGTTTGGTAAATTACAACTTAATGTAAAAGGGTATAGAGTACCCTGTGAGTAAACCCTAGGCTCAACCGCATAATTTAGAGATGGGTGGATCTTAAGTGTTCCATGTTGGCTCTGTTTACAGAAACTCCCTTAGATGGCCTGGTGGAGTAGTGGCTATTGAAGGACGAAATATTCCACTACTGGCCTTTTTAGGGCTGCTAGTGTAATGTATTTTTCCCACACTATCAGAAAAAACCTTTCTGTAAGTAACAAAAAAAAATTATGAGCCTCATACCCTGAGAGAAAACCCCCAGGGTGTAGGGGTCTTTAGTTTTTTGCTCTTTTCAAACAAACTCCCACTTTGGAGTTTGTTTCCGAAAAACATACACTAAAAGTATGGTCAATGGCCTTGAAAACTGATGACGCCTGTTTATGAAATTTTTTTTACATTGAAAGGAACTGCGGCGATGATGTAGCGAGATGACAGCTGGGTCATCTTTAGATTTGCAGAAGGGTAGTCTATAAGGATGGCAGCGGTAATATCAGGGCCGGCGCTAGGCATGGGCAGTGTGGGGCCCCGCACTGGTGGTGTGTCCTTTTGTTTCCCTAGCAATCAATTTGGAAGAAAGGTTTCTCCTTGCAATTACCCCCCCCCCCCCTCTCTGGGCCTCTCAGGGATGGTGGCTGGATGCCTAGGGGAGGGAGACGCTTCCTCTTGTCCCAATTGCAAGGAGACCCATTCAGAGACGCTGCAGGATGCCCATTGTCCAGCATATTACCACCCCCACAGTTCTAACTTTTAGCCCACAAGCAATTCTCACACCTATCACGTTGAGGGTGTGAGAATTGCTTTTGGGTTGAAAGTTAAAACTGTGGAGCGCTAAAATGCTGGACAATGGGCCTCCCACAGGGACTCTGAGTGGCCTCCTTTCAAGGGGTCACTTATTTAAATTAGAGGGGCCTCGCACATTCCCTTTTGTTCCAGGGCCTCGCAAATCCTACAACCGGCCCTGGGTAATGTCTTTTGCCAACCAAGGTATTGCCTGTCAAATTCTAAATAAGACCCATAATCTCCAATTTATATAACATGATAGTGCACATTAGCTTAGCAAAAACCAATGCAGGCAAAGAACACTAGGAGTTAGACCAGGAAAAGACACACAGACAAAAATGGAGCTGTCGCTGCTCCCAAATGAAAAAGGTTTCCATGAAGAATACACAGAATATTACACTGTACCTATTTATGTAAATTTTGTGACACCCCTGCAATATTAAAGGCATACGGTTTACTAGAAAATTCAGAGTGCCCAAGATTTCAAAAACTATTGATGGACATCAAGGTCATGGCATGGGAATGCTCTCAGATATATGTTTTTTTTAGGTTTAAGTATTTAAACTGTCAAATGAGTAGATTATGTGCCACACTATCCCTATTGATTGTACTGTTAGGATTATAGAGTGAAGTACATGTCAAGATGAACCATTTAACGGCCATAGTTTTGTTGTTGGCAAAAAAGGCCAGAAGCTATCCAGAGGGATTGAGATCCAGCTCCTACAATTAAAAAATTGATTTAGGACTTAGCACCTGATTTAGAGTTTTGTGGACAGGATTTTCCATCACAGATGTAAAGGACTACCCTGTCCACCAAGCTCAAAGGAGTACCCTGTCCACCAAACTCTTGGCCTACCCACATGTTTTAGCGAAGGGCTGTAACCTTTTTGTTGGCAGAACCAAGATAAATCTGGTTTGGAGGGACAGAAAAACATAATAACCCTACAATCTTGGACAAAGCTCCCAAGGTGTGGGGGTTATTTTTTTTGTTTCTCAAAAAAAAACTACCTTATACTTTGAGAGTTCGAAACCCAAAAATGTTTAAACATTTGGTTGACAGCTGTTAAAAGCAGCAGCGGAGGCTCACCTATCTTTTTGTAACTTTAACCTGTGACAGTGGTTCCCTTTCACTTACAGAGATGACCACCGGGCCCAACATCACCTCTACATTTGGAAGACGGTACTCTTTCAGGGCAGAGAAGGAATGGGCACTGGAAGTACCCCCAGAAATAAGCATGCTGAGTTCAGAAGATGCATGTGCAACAAAGATGCCTTGACATCTTTTCTTTCCCCGCTTACATTTGCTGAGCCTTCAACGCCAAGGTCAAGGTCAAATGTCAGGCTCCGTCTTTTCAGAAATAGCTGCTTATTCATTTAACATGGTGATTGAAGTATACTTTCTATTTTCTAACTACAAAGTGGGATGATTTTTTAAAGTGAACTATGTGGCAGTCTTGCTGGAGTACAAGGAGTGTGAAAGGTAGGGCTATAGTACGTCAGTTTTGTCCAACAAAATAACATTTAAATACATGTAAATAAATTGAATAAACATTTCAAAATATACCAACAGTTACAAAAGCCCAACTGAAGCACTGTTTTGTCATTCTAAAGTGTGATGGATTCAAAGATTTTTTGCAGAATTAAATCAAATCAAGAAAATGTGTGATGTACAAATGATAGTCACTGAAACCTGATTTCCAGACATTGTCGTTTGTGCATTATACAGTTTTATCAGTAACAAGTTATGTGTGTGAAAATATAATTACCTTTTACTAAGGAAAATGTGCTGTCTATAAATGAAAGTGCACAGCCACGCCATTCTATAATAATATATTTGCGACACAGAGCTCCAAAATGCAGACAAGCTACATACCACTTTCCTTGCGTAGCGCTTGGATTTTTCACAACTGTTATGAGTTCAGTGGTATAACACTGATGGAAGCACCCCCACTCTAAAAATTGTTGAGGCACCACTGGGTAGAGATTATGTCCTCCACCACTCAGGTGGACTCCATTCCATGTGTTAATCCATAAATCGTCCCCTAATTGTACTGTTGTGAGGAGTCCCTTGCAAGGTTATGTAAAACAGTATTGATGGCATTTGAGATGTCCTGAAGCAATACAATAACAACTTGCAGGATGGGAATTTACGCTCACTGTGCTGTTTGCATCATAAATCTTCAATCTGTGATGTGGATGCATATGTAAATAATCTGATCTATTTTTCATGCTAATGACCATACTTGTGCTCGGCTTTATACATGTGCTTTATTAAATGCATTCATTTGTACACCTGTCCTGAGAAATTTAACATTGATTCCAAGTTTTCTTTCCTCTTCTTTTTCATTTAGATTTTTTTTGTATCAATATTGAAAAGGAAAATAAAAATGAAAAAATAGCTTGTTTTTTGTAGCCTAATGTACACCACTCAAAGTAAAATGAAAAAGTCTTGTTTTTTGAAGCATCATGAAATGTTTGTTCTCTTTATATTTCATCATAAAGGAAGACAGTGTATCTCATTTTAAGTACACCGTTAAGTAACACAATATGTCTCATTGTAAATCCCTTAGAAAGGAAGCAGGAGGAAAAAATGCTTTACAGCTGTGCTTCTTAACACACCTTTTACATAGATTCACCATAATTCCTTTCAAGAATACTGAGGTCAAAATGACCCCACTTACAACCATACAAATATACACATACACCTACTTATTAAAGACAGATGGCTAATTTAAGAAACAGTTCTATAGACTCTGCTTAAAGATGGGTGTCCTTTGACCGCAATGGTTGCCATGCGATTAATCATCAATTGAGATTTTGCCTACTATAGAATTGATTAGAATTTTAAAATAGTTATTTCATCAATAAAAAAAATTAGATTATAAAGGGTTTACACATTGGATTCCTTTCATAAATGAAAGTGTGGCAGATAAGGAAGTGTTACTTGGACTTGATTGCAGGTGTTCCTTTGGAGTTTATGGCTTACCTATGGCTGAGGGGCCTTTGGCAGTGGAACCCAACACAGATTACCTAGCATCAACATTGAACAACCAGGAGTGCCTTTCAATGTGTTTCTTCTGATAGGATGTATAGCACACAACATTACATTCTGGTGTTTGCAGCTCTCTTTTTACCATGACTAATCCAGGACTAAGCTATGCTTCTAAACAATTATATGGACCAACCAAATTTAGTAAAATCTTACATAGAAATTGTTGGTCAGCATGTGTCGTAATATATCTGGACTAATTGTACAACATATATTGTCTAATGGAGACCTGTTTGAAAGAGGATTGTACAGTAGCTTTGAGTGCTCTAGTTTCTCCTTGACATCATACAATCCCTGCCTGCAGCAAAGAAAAACAAGGAGGGGAGTTCAGCGGTAACATACAAGTATTATGAGGCAAATTGATTTTAATGAAAAACTCTTGACGGGCCACACACATTACACGTTACATTTATGTCTTTAGTGGTCTGGACTAACACATTTCTCAGGTAACTTATTCAAAGGGTGTTCTGTTGTTGGTTAACATATCTAGGCATTTGATCCCCACATTTGCCCTCGACTGAAACCAATTGGTCTTGATAGAGCGTGATGATATTCTGAAAATTGTAGGGATGCGTTATAATCACAGATAGTCCTCATCCATATGTATTTTTGTGTGTTTGAAACATCAATCAGTAGTAATTTGTGATTGCAGGAATAGAAAAAGTATGTGCAGTGTTAAGAATGTAATTTGTGTTAGTGAAAAGGTAAAAACGACACATAAAGTAACTGCTTGTCGCAAATGATTTAACAAAATAGTTGTGTATTAAAATGTATTAGATTTAAACGTTTGCATATGTAGGATTGATTAAAAGTGCCTTAATTGAAGAAATGTAATGCTTAGAAATGCAGTATTAATAATGTGTGTAGAAGGATATGTAGAGGCCTGACTTCACGTTTTGCCATGGAAGGCCTGGTCGTGGTTTCTTATGTTAGCAGAGTCGAGAAGGCCTGAGATGTATTTTCCTTGGGAAGGCTCTCAGTCGATTGTAGTCAGCTAAGGTTGATGTGTTCACATGCTTTCCGTTGCAGGTGAATGAAGGAAATGAATGAAATTGGGTCTTATAAAGCGCAAACTTAGCCCAAGGGCATCAAGGTGCTAAAGCAGACTATGCGAGATGAGGACAGAGAAAGTTAGGCTGCAGACTGAGTGAAGAGCCAAGTCTTCAGGGCCTTACAAAAGAGTAAATGAGAAGAAAGGCAGGTCAGATCATAAGGAAGGGAGTTCCAGAGTTTGGGGACAACTGAAGAAAAAGCTGGACCTCCCCATCTGACCTTAATGAACCTTTGCACTATAAGCAGGTTCTTATATGCCGACCTGAGATTCCTAGAGGGAGTATAGCAATGGAAGAGGGTATTTATACCCTCTGGGCCAGACCCAAAAAGAGCCTTGTGAACTAGACATACGTTTTTTAAACAAATCCTATGGTCAATAGGAAGCCAATGCAAAATCACGAGAGGGGGAGATGGAATGAAGCTTAGGTAGGTTCATCACAAACCTGGCTCCTGCGTTCTGAAGCAGTTGCAGCCGCTGAATCTGACCTCTGTTAATGCCCAAATAGAGGGCACTACAGTAATCCAATCTGAATGTTACAAGTGCGGCCACAGCCTGTTTACGCAAATCCAGTGAAATATAAGTTGAAATGTTCTTTAAAGTTCTATTGATCCCGAAACTAGTGGAAACTGTTCTGCTCACCTGCCGACTCATGGTGAGAGAAATGTCCACCATAATGGCAAGATTTATTTCAACTGAGACAGGGCAGGACAGGCGTCCAACGAGGTAGGCCACCAATCGCTGGACTAGATATCCGCGCTACTGCCAAAAATCAACACCTCAGTCTTCTCCCCCTTTAGTTTAAGGAAGTTTGAGCTTATCCAGGATGCAACTGCTTCCATACAGAGCATAAAGATGGAAGACGCATCTCTGATGTTATGAGTAATTGATACCATAATTTGCGTATCATCTGCATAGAATAGTACCTCCAGACCAAACGATCTCACAAGTTTGGCGAGCGGGGCAACATAAATGTTAAAAAGCGTTGGGCTCAGGGAAGAGCCCTGAGGCATGCCACAAACCATAGTCTTGGTAGCAGAGAAAAAAGGCCCAAGGTTAACCATCTCAGTCTGATAGTTAAGAAATGAGGAAAGAAGCTCCAGCGCTGAGCCCCCGATCCCTATCTCCCCGAGGCGCTCTACTAGCCTCACAGGGGACAGGGTATCGAAGGCTGCTGTGAGATCAAGAAGGATAAGCAAGGTAGTGTGGCCTGCATCCACCTGCATACGGAACCACCGCAAGGGCAGTTTCCGTACTATGTAGGGCTCTAAAGCTGTGTTGAGAGTCATCCAGCAATCGATGATCATTCAGATAGGAAGAAAGACAAGAATTGAGGTGCCTTTCAAGAATCGTGGCCGGCACCCCGAGCGGTGATATCGGGCAATGATTCTTAAGCTCCGTCGGATCGAGAGAGGGCTTCTTCAGCAATGGCTTTATCACTGCCGTCTTCCAGGACAAAGGAAACTGTCCATCAAAGATAGCCCAATTCAGAACCGCTGAAGGGTGTGGTATGATGACAACACTGTTTTATTATCTTAAGAGGACAGGCATCTAAAGGAGAGCCCGACTTAACACCTTCCAGCAGTCTGTCCGTGTCTTCGGTGCTATGACATCGTTCTCGTTAGCTAGACTGATGCTCTTTGTGTCAGGAGTTAGGTATGGAGAAGACCTGTGACACTGTTGCATTGGAATTTTGATAATTGGAAGACCGCTGGAGGAGCCTGGAACCCAAGGTCGTATCAACCATTACTAGATGAAGCACGAGTTGGTGGAACTTCACCTACATGAAGTATTCTGCCATGAGGTGTGTGTTTTGTATTGTCCATTTTGTATTAGGGACAGTTCCGCGAGGGAGGAGAGTCAGAGTAGGTTTGCAGAAAGGTCGGCGAAACAGCTAGAGAGGTAAAAAGAGGAGACCGATTCCAGCAGAGGGGTTGTTAGATCGAGTTATGGCTACTAACTCAAGAAACGTGAAGTGTACTTCTGAGGAAGTCTTCACAAGCTGACACCTTTATGATCATGCCTGGGATTAATGCTAAGTAGGAATGTTACTTTAGAATTAGTGTAGGGACATGACTAACTGATTGATTCCTTTTTGTAATGACAGATGTAGACTGAATTGGATAATGGTGCAGTAGTTGCTTGTTTAATAGTCTTAGAAATTCTCATTCTTTTAATGTTATATCGGGTTCGTATAGTGCGCAGGATAAACTTTGTATTAGTTCCCATGTATCTTTTCAACCTCGTCATGAGGTGCTTGTATGTTCAATTATTTTTGGCTTTGTGATAAATGCCCAAAAATGTGATTTCGTAGTCAGTGGTCCTTCTGAATCTGAATTGTGTTTAGCTCATTGGTGATTTATCGAATGAAATGTTTTTCTCGCCTTTACCCTTCCTAGCAGATAATAAAGGTCCAATCGACCGAGGATTCTTTAAATTGATAGGATAAGATAAAAGATAAGAGAATAATCCAGCATTATCAGTCTCATGTTAGGTTTTCTGTTTTTTGTAGCTTGGCAAAGGGCATTCTTGATATAGACAAATTATGGGGAAAGGAAAACTATAGGTTGGAGAACTGAAAAGGCGTTTGTCTGTAACATAGAGCACAAAATAAGATTCTTGCAAATAAAAAGACACATAAGTCTAGATGGGCTCAAAACCTTACCTTTACATCGTGACTCTGATTTCTGGAACTGGCCAATGACCAATAGAACCCAGACAAAAGCAGAAAGAAGCCCCATCCTTTAAAAGAAAAGTTCAAAACATAATGTGATGAGGCTTGCGTAGCTGGAGCACTGCAACTCAGAAGTGTTTTACATGCACACTGAACACACTGAACAGATCATTCTTCATAACATTGAAACAATAAGGAACTATTAAACAAATGTAATCTTGTGTTGTAATTACCATGAATTTTATGTACAACATAACAGATGTTTGATGTCAGAGGTGTAGGGAATTGCAGGACTAGGTTTCAACACTTTTCAGAAAATTCGGTAAAAACTACATCTGCAATGAAATTTCCATATTTTTTTCAAATAATTGAGAAAACCTCCTCAGAAATATGTTTTGCTGGAAAATCAACTAGCAAATCAACTTTTTGCAGACTTTTTATATGAAAAATGAATGACAAATCTATATTTTTTTATTCTGGCTTTGTTTAAAAAACGAAACTATACTTCTAAACCATTATATGGACCTGACACATTTAGTAAATTCTTAGATAGAATTTGTCGGTCTGCATCTACCACAATATATCTGGACACCATATATTGTCAAATGCAGACCTGGGTGAAAGAGGATTGTACAGTAACTTTGAGTGCTTTAGTCCCTCCTGGATATCATACAATCTCTGCCTGCAGAGAAGACAAAGATTTGCAAAGTCAATAGATCTCACCTTTGGCAGAGGTAGTTGTGTTTTGTTGTTGGTGTTTTGACTGCAGTAGTGTATGTGTTTAGCAAGTTTTGTTTGTATGTGTTTTTTTTCTTTACATTAAGCTTGCAGCAATTGTGATGCGATTTGGCTGTGATTGATGGGGCGGGAAAATCAGCCCCTGCCCCAACCACCCACCTATCGACCACAAAGTTTTTCATGTCCCCCCGGTGGTGCTCAGGAGTTGAGAAGAGGCTGTTTTCTCCTCTTCCAACTCCTTATAACTTCTCCTAAATCCCACCCTTTCCCCTTCTAATCCCACCCCCCATCTTGTCCTTCCAGTCTTGCGCGAATTTCCCAGGGGAAGACTGGTCTGCGACCTTTACTTCCCTTGGGGGCAGAATTCTGGGGCAGTTTTGATTCACCTCAGGGTATGAACTTTGTCTACAGCCCTGTTCCCACTGTTTGCAGAGCCCATGGTGAGACAATTTCTTCTTCTTCGTGCACCACTGTGCACCTACACACTCTGGCGGGACACCGAGTCCCAGAGTGAAACTTGTGTTTATTGGTTCCCACAGCTGTGAGGGAGGCGTCATCACTGGTATCACAACTGAGAGGGAGGCCTCATCACCGGCATTAACACGCTCAAAAGCGCTGCACACACTCAGTGGTGCGGGACGCGCCTGGGCAAAGCCCGGGCGAAGGATGAGCCCATCCTAACCCGTCCTAGCCCGTCAGTGACCGGAGGAAGCTGGACTGGGCCAGGACTCTTGGTTTTGCCCCATTTTGACTCGTGAGTTATTTGAGACTATCTGACTTTGCTTTTCTGTTTTTTATTAGCATGGGTGTGCTTCTCTCCGCCTGGTAAGACTGAAGGGTCCTTAGTACAATGATTCAGGAAACCTATTCATTATATATATGACCTATGTTCTACTAGTGGCTGAATAAGGGGAGATAACGCTATTCATTGCTGTAACTGCACGCTGCACGCTGCACCTCAGTCTCTGTGACAAGGGGGTTATGAGTTTTAACTGTCTGTTTTTGGTTAGCACTCCCTTCGAATCAGGGCCTTGCTCTTTACACAGCATTTTAGTGATATTATTGTGTCCAAAATGCCGATAATATCCTGACTGCTTAAAAGCTGCATACATTCACGTGTCACTTTATTGGTCAACAAAAGACCTTATGATAGTCTTTTTCTGGTAATTTTGAGGTCTACGTTTTAGTACTGTATCGCGCTATATATATTGAACATTGTTTCTGTTATAGCTGCTATAATTTTGTTTTTCATGCTGCATTTTTACTGACAAATTAGGGTTGTCTGTTTACCAATAGTTACTTAGGTACTGTATGGTCAGTAGTCCAGTACTGTATTGCACTTTTGCACATTGTATAGTATACCCTGTGCTGTCAGCTGTGAAGTATTTTAGCAGGGATCTGTCAACATTCATGCGCCCATATACATGTCAAACATGAGTAAGCGTATGCCGAGTGTAGGCAGAAGTGTGGTGGGAATCTTGGATGCCTTCCTATTGAGGGCAGAAAAAGCCCTAATTAATGAGATGAAGTTAACTGAATGAAGGTTATCTCTTGGGCTCCAACACCCGCAAGGCAGACTTTCCTTAACTCCTGTAATCCTCAAATCTTTGATGGTCTCTAATCATGATGTATCCCGAATCTGGGTTAGTCAGTCTTTTCATACTATTTCGGACCCAGTGACAAACTTTGTTCCTTGTTCATTGCCGTCTGACCAGGAAACTAGCCCTGTAAAGCTCAAAGTTCTGACCAGAGGGCAGAAAGCTAAAATAAGGCCATCCCGCATTGTTGTCTCCCCACCCAAAACAAGGAAGAGTCGAGGACTATCCAAAGCCAGCAAAAGAGGGGTGATGAACGTGAGTATGTGTGAATGTGATGGCGAGTGGCTGCTTTGTTTTTCCTCAAACATAGGCAATACACCTTTCAGCAGCCTCACTCTGTTTAATACTATTGCGGGTGGGCACCGCTTATATCCCTGTCCCGTCTTCCACCGTGGAGACAATGGACGTTTGATTTTATCCCCATCTTGTTATCCTGCAGAATGCAACTATAACCAGACCCCCACCCCCACGGTTTCCATGGGGCGAAACCACTATTAGTTTCACTTGATATGTTTTTTTTATACCTTAGTTCCCCCTTTGTCTATCGTTAAAAAATTAATTGGCACTACTATTTTATGTATGACCATAGACTCACACAGTCACAGAGTTATATGCTCTTAAATCAAGAGAGCTGCATGACACACCCACTTATGACTACGAATGTATGTGGGTATGTGATGGCAAGATATGAGTATTTCTCAGACTCCTAACTGAGATGCATCAGACAGCCAGTGTCTATTAATTATGTCATATTGATACGACACAAGAACATGTGTACTTGCACTATGGAGAAATGTAAAGAAGATGGAGTAACATGTTCACGGTTGCAGATATTCTTTCCCCCTACACAGAATGATGTAAGGTGACCTCACCGTAAGTACACGGTCTGGCTATTTGCTGAACCAGGTGACGGATTTGCCTTAGCGTGCGCAGACCACTCGGTCTCAACATTTGGTCCTGATGAAAACCTAGTACTAACACAAATAGGTGTAACATGTTGACTGGTGCACAGTCAAAATATCGATTCCCCATTATCGACCTTCAGTAATATCGAGTCAAAAATATCGAAGGTGAAGAATATCGAGGTGAAGAATATCGTTGGACAGAATATCGACCCTAAGGTTAGTAATATCGTTTTTTTTTATATCGATATAATATCGAACTTAGTAATATCGATATCAAATATATCGATGTCACTAATTTCAATGTTACTAATATCGATATTTGTTTGTTGTTATGTATTTTATTATGTATTTTATATGTATGTGTTAAATGTTTTTTGTTAAGTATTTTATTTGTTTTAAATTATATGTGTACCATTTTTTATGTATTAAAAATGTTATTTTTAATTTAATGTTATGTTTTAGTACTGGAGCGGGTTGTGGGTTTATAGGGGAGTAGGGTGGTAGGTTATTGAATTATAGTAAATTAATTATTCATTTTTTGTAATTGTAAATTAATGTTAATTAATTTTTGCATTTAAGTTCTGTAGCAGGTTGTGGGTTTATAGGGGAATTGGGTGGGAAGTAATTTAATTGTAATTAAGTAATTATTTATTTTTTATTGGTATTGAAAATTATTAATTGGTAATTAATTATTTTAATTGGTAATTCATTTTTTAATTGGTAATTAAGGTTTGTAATTGGCAATTACATTTTTTAATTGGCAATTAATTCTTTATAATTGGTAATTATTTTTTTTAAATTGGTAATTGATATTTTAAATTGTTAATTATTTTATAATTTATATTTATTAATTAATATTTATTGGTATTTATTGATATTTTATTGTTAATTAATTATTCAATTGTATTTATGTTTTTAGTAATTATTAATGGGGATTTGCAAATGATGTAGGGTTATTTAAAAATTAATTTTTTTATTATTTTATTTACAACATTTATTTATAAGTATGTTATATTTAACTTCTACACTATCCAATGCTTTCCCTACTGTTGCACTCTCTGGAGTTGGAATAGTAATTGTTACCCCTACGCTATCCAACGCTTTTCTTACTGTTGCACTCTCTGGAGTGAAAATAGTAATTTTTACCCCTATGCTATACAATGCTTTCCCTACTGTTGCACTCTCTGGAGCTGGAATAGTAATGTTTACCCCTACGCTATCCAACACTTTACCTGCTGTTGCACTGTTTGGAGTTGGGATAGTAATTTTTAGCCCTACGCTATCAAACGTTTTCCCTACTGAGCACTCTCTGCAGTTGGAATAGTAATTTTCACCCCTACACTATCCAACGCTTTCCTTGCTGTTGCACTCTCTGGAGTGGGAATAGTAATTTTTACCCCTACGCTATCCAACGCTTTCCCTGCTGTTGCACTCTCTGGAGTTGGAATAGTAATTTTTACCCCTACGCTATTCAACGCTTTCCCTACTGTTGCACTGTTTGGAGTTGGAATAGTAATTTTTACCCCTACGCTATCCAACGTTTTCCCTACTGTTGCACACTCTGGAGTTGAAATAGTAATATTTACCCCTACGCTATCCAACGCTTTCTCTACTGTTGCACTCTCTGGAGTGAGAAAATACATTTTTACCTCTAAGCTATCCAATGTTTTCCCTACTGTTGCAGTCTCTGGAGTTGGAATAGTAATTTTTACCCCTACGCTATCCAATGCTTTCCCTACTGTTGCACTCTCTGGAGTGCGAATAGTAATTTTTACCTTTACGCTATCCAACGTTTTCCCTACCGTTGAACTCTCTGGAGTTGGAATAGTAATTTTTACCTGTACGCTATCCAACACTTTCCCTACTGTTGCACTCTCTGGAGTTGGAAAAGTAATTTTTACCCCTATGCTATTCAACGCTTTCCCTACTGTTGCACTTTTTGGAGTTGGAATAGTAATTTTTACCTCTACGCTATCCAACGTTATCCCTACTGTTGCACTCTCTGGAATTGGAATAGTAATTTTTACCCCTACACTCCCCAACGGTTTCTCTACTGTTGCGCTCTGTGGAGTGGGAATGGTAATTTTAAGTTCTATGCTATCCAACATTTTTATTACTGTATTTTTTTTACTTATGGATTTTGAATAGTATTTTTATTTATTTAGCTTTTTTTTTGTATACATTTAGATAATGTAGTATATAATTAACTTTAAAAATATTAAACGTATATTTAATTTTTTTTATTTATTAAACATAATTCTTTATTTTTATTTATGTTTTTGTTTTATGTTTGTAAATGTATTTGTAATTTATATTTTTATTAATTCATAAATTATAAAAATAATTATTACAACTTATTGTTTAGTATGTATATATTATATATTTTCTGTATATGTTTAATTAATGTATTATTATTATATATGTATTATTTATTAATTTTAAACATTATTAGATATTTTTAACTATGATTATTTTATTTATTAGTGTTATTTACTTTATTTTACATTTTTATTTTTACAGAAATAAACCAATATTTTTAACATCGATATTTTTACCATCTATATATTTTTTTCGATATTTTTGTACTTACCATGTTGTAGATAGGATGTAGATATTCTTGCCTTCGATATTTCTGCATAGATATTCCTGTAGGTCGATATTTACTTGGTCGATATTTTGTCAGTGGTCCCTTGGGTGGACCCCGATGATGAAGCATGTCACCAACTAATTTGGTGAGAGAAGGGTTTTTTAAACAAGGAAAGGCTTTTTTCCTTTGCTATCACTCTCCATTTTTCCAAACCACAAGGATGTCTTCGTCCTTGGGATACTCTCTCTTTTTGTATTGATATATTGACCTCAGGGAACTGGGAGTGTGATTTCAACAAAATATCCTTACTCTCTCATAGTTTAACAAGGTTAACACCAGAAAAGCCATCAAAAGTAAAGAGTACTATAAAAGTCCATAAATCAGATACAAATATTATTATTCTTCATATTAATTCATTAAAACATTAAAAAGTCTATTCAATTCACACAACTTCAAATAAATATCTATATGCATAATTAATGAGATGTAGATACATTTTTCTAAGTTAGGCAATTTAAAAAAGTACATATCGCCATGCATGTCCCGACAAACAATGTAAGTGCTATTTTGACCAGCGTTACTGACCACATATTGGAATCAAACTTTTGTTCTTGAATATAAAAGTGCGAGTGCCTTTTGTCTGATGATACCTTTTGCAGTCCTATGTGTTGTAGTAAATCGTAAATCATATGTTCTTATATAGCGCCTTTCACCGTAAGGTCTCAAGGCGCTTGCTTTGGGAACCCGTCCTGGCCTTTTCACACGAGTATTTTGATCACCTCGACTAGACGTCCTAAACATTACAACAGAGATCAATTCCTGCAGGAGTATTTACTTTCACGCCTGCTGGATTTACCATAAATGTCTTGAAAGTCGTACCAAGAGCATCTGAAGTGAATCGCTTTTTTTATTTTAGCTTACAAATGTTTTCAATCTGGAAGGCCTAACCAAGTAATACTTTATGCACCTCAGTGGAGGATGTGATCATGTTTCATGAGATTGTGTTTTCTGTATAATTTACACTGAATAACACATTCATTCTGTTCGTTAGATGCAATGGCAACTTTAGCATGGGAAGATGTGACGGGCCTGACATGCCTGTATTAATCAACACTTTGTAAAGTGCCACAAGCAGCATTCAAATCAAGGCCCTGAAGCAAACAAAGTGAACGCTGAAAGAATCACTTTGACACACTGCTCTGCCACATTTTTGAGCTGTCTAGTGTGATAAAAAGTAGAATATCTGAAGTGACAGCATATTACCACCTTACAACATGAAAAACTGTTGTTTGTCAGTAGAACCAGTGTTTAATGTGAGCCGGTGGGCGTAGGTGGGGCCCTCAAGGACTAATTTCTGGGGACCGGCGCTTAATTTCCTCATCAGACTTGGACCCAGAACAAGAGAGGGAAAAACACACAATGGGAAAAGAAATAGGAAGAGAGAGATGAAAAAAAGAGACAAATATAAAAAGAAGATCCTGCAAGAGTGAGGTTAAGGGGCAAGAAGTGTCTGGTGGTGGAATAAAGAGGTACGGAGTGGTGTCAAGACTACGCATTGTATGTATGTATGTACGTATTTGTTTTTATAGAGCGCACATTTCACCATTAGGTCTCATAGCGCTGGCAGAGGGTATGGGAGATGCGAAAGGTTGTTATGCTGTTTCCTTGAATAGTAGTGTTTTAAGTTCTCTCCGGAAGATTTTGTGATTCTGATTGGATCTTAGAGCCCTAGGCAGGGAGTTCCATGCCAAAGGGCCAACCTTCGAGAAACTCCTGTCTCTTCTGCAAACCGACATACAATAGAGCCGGACACAGGCTCCTGGGTAAAACTTTGGGTCCTGGAACTCAATATTTCACAAATTAAGCACTGAGGGGAACCTTAAAGGAATATTCTAGTTTTTGTTGCCAACCCTAGCAGCATTTATAGACCTGTCTCAAGCAGTTACAGAGCACAAATGAGCACACCACAATAACCACACAACACAAAACAAATTAACAACATAAAACATAGCAGGGCAAACCAGTACATAACCTAATACAAAGCTACAGTAGAACATACCAATATCATATTGAAATAACACAGCACAAAATCTGCTTTCATAATGTGATGGACCTTCAACCAAACACTTCCCTACTTATCTCCAAGGAATTTGTGTCAGTCTAATATGTGTTCTGATCTGGCCACTGGTCTGCAGGTCTGAAAGGCTGCCATTTAGCTACTAGGGATTGGAAGTGCGATCAGTCCCCTTCCCAAATGCTAGAGGTGGCATCATTTATTTCATAATATCATATTGTTGTCGCCTTACAGTCTCCTCCTTCGCCGCCTGCTTCTCCTGTTAACGTATGATTTTATTTCAATATTCCAAATTCTTCGTAATTGGAATGTTTAGTCATTAAGCAAGGGGTTTTTATTAGAGATTGGGCATATAATATAGGTAATGGTTTTATAAAGGACTGGACGTCAAATAAAACCAGCTCCGTTAAATACTTCAATAAAAGCTTCATATTTCACCGGCCTTGCAAGTAAATTCGTCCGTCCTGTTACGGTTTAAGGGAGGGAGTTCCCCAAGAACGGGACAGGACCAGGGGCAGCAAAGAGAACCCCAGACTCCCCTGAAGGAAACGTATGAGTGAGTAGTGTAAGGTTCGGCTGCCGTGTTTAATTGCAGCATCCCTACAATAACGTGACGTCCCTGACCCCGAAGGCTGCTGACAGCACAGATGGCGCTGGGTCTCCTATGGCTACAACCCCCAACCTATGCAGATTACAGGGAACGCATCCCAATGTCAAAATAAGTCTTCACAGATGCTATGGTAATACAAGGCCTCTGTGCTTACAGAAGACAGGTGTATAATATGAAGACTCCAATATTAAAAGCTATTTCAAAGATTCTGAAAGACATATTCCAACTAGCATAAGTCCGGCTGACTTGCCTGATACAACTTATTTCTCTGGACATGCACCTCCAAATGAAAAGTACTGGTGTTAATCGAACAACACCCCTGTAGTACTAATAGCTATTGCTTATATAGCACTACACTACCTCTGCCTTCTCTTAACACCGTAAATAGCCCATGTTACTATTAGGGGCTGATTGCAAGGGGTAATTATGTGACAGGAATATCCTTACTTCTTTTGATGAACCTGGCCTATGTTTTACAAATATTATAAAAAATGGCGCATGGACAATACTCTTAAATAGGATCTTATCACATTTTACCTAATTTATTTATTTTTTGTATTTATGTAGTTATGTATTTTTAATATCCACGAACTTAGCAATATTGGAATTTTTATGGGACCCTCGTCTCTTGTAAACTGTTAAATATGGAATTGATTTTTAACCTTTGATCATTGGATTATTGTTTTAAATGTACAAATGTCTTTATGAATTCAAATTCGAATAAAGACTATTTTGATGATGATGATGATGATGACTATTACCTAATGTAACAGTACTCAATTTATAAAGTGCAAAAGGATGAGTTGGTCTTATCAGGACTCAAACTCATGACCTCGCTGGGACACACATTTAACACCCCGCGCCACCCTAGAAAAGGCATACATTTCTTATATTATATTATCGGTGCCATTGGTGTAAGTCTAGCAATAAGGACATTTCTCCAACTAAATTACCTTCCAAGCACCAACCAGCGTGCCCTCCTCGATCGATGCAATTTTTATGCATAAAAAAACAAAGAACTGAGCAAAAGAAAGTCTTTCCCCTTATGGAGTTCACTCTATTTCCTCGAATGGCTTTACCTAAAGTTCCACGCCCCCTCCCCGAGTACAATAATGGCCGCAATTTCGCGGAGCCATGTACATAGTGCGTTTGCCTGCTCAGAGCATTTCAAGAGACCTATTCAGACACACAGAGATGGCCTTTCTAGTCCCGTGCTTCCCTGTTATTGCTGGGATGGTCCCTACAAGTTCACACCCGAGGCACAGAGAAGTAAAGACACGTTGTTCAGTACCTGTGAAGATGTCCCAGAGGCACCACCTGCTTCTAATCGTCTCATTACCAGCATGCGAGACATTCCTTTTAAGCAATACACCCCGAGGGCGTCACTTCCCATAAGACGAATCAGGAAAGCCACAAATATGCAAGACATACATACCCTCATCCATGACAAAAAACATAAGTGGGCTGTGACAGAAATTGTGACAGCTGCTCGGAAATGTCTGATATTTCAAGTTTATTCAGTCACTGTGTTTTTTTTCTTGCGCTACACATTCCCATGGCCGTCGTCACCGGGGGTCACCGGGGGTGACTACAGGGACCAGGCCAACCTATATTTTTTTGTGACTCCAGTAAAAATGTTCAGCTTTGTGCTGTGACGCAGGCAGAATTCTTTATAATCAGTCCTGTTGGGGCATGTCATGTGTGGACCTAGGCTTGGGTGTGGAGGGGGTTGATAGAGCGACACGTTAGTCTGGAAATTGTAGGGGTGCATCATAATCATGGGTAGTTAGCACACGCATATTTAGAGGACCTTACTAATGTGTGATTATTAGAAATGTCGTGATTAATCAATATAGGTTAGAAGGCTTAGGAGTATTCATACTATTTGCAGACTAATGTAGTGTTTAACCAAGAATAGGCCTTAAGTAATGCAATTCATAACGCTTCACGTTTGAAATAGTGCATTAGGATTAAACGTGCCCCATGTTAAAAGTTGCACGAGTAGGTTTGCGTATTCATGAAAAGAATGCAATGCTTTTGAATGACTTTGAATTTAATGCTAACGATGTGGTGTTAGAAATTAATATAAATGTTTAAAGGCCTGGTAATATGAAAACGCCTGTAGAGGTGATTTCTTAGTTTGACTATTTACTGTAGGCCTGAAATGTATTTTCCTTGGGAAGGCTCCTTTTCTCAGTTAAGTTTGAATTGTAGGTTTGTGTGCATGCAAGGTTGCTTTCTCACAGGCTTTCTGTTGCAGGTGCAAGGACACATGCCTCGTTAAGAAGAATAACTCTTTGTTTTAGGAGTTAGGATAGTAGAGTTGAGAATCATGGGAGTGAGAAGAATGTGGAATGATACATTTGGCGGAGAAGGATGCCTGGGACCATAGGACACACCGACAGATTGTGGATGAAGTTGAAGTTTCGTTGGAAAAACCCAGGAGAGAGGACCTGCCTGAAGGGGTGTGTTTAGGGCGTGTTTACTGTTTTGGGGATTTTGTTTTAGGGACAGTACCCCGAGGGTGGATTGCAGTCTTAGAGTAGCCTTTGAACAGATGGGATGTAAGAACGAGCATCTTAGAACGATCTCTGTAGCTTAGGCTACTTACCCATGGAAGTGAGTGTACTTCTTAGGAAGTCTTCACTGCTGACAACTTTTTCCCTCTTGCCTGGGTAGGAATGCTAAGTGGGATGTCACCTTAGAGTTAGTATATGGACCGACTAACATTTCTTTCCTTTCTGGGTAAATGCAGTCAAAGCTTCAAGCAGGGACTGTTATGATTTGCCTGATGCTTTTGGATCTTACGCTAATCTTCATATTGAGTTGTCTGAGACTCTTGCGTAGAATTATGTTTGTATTAGTGCCCGTTTACTTTCGTAACCTCTTGCTGAGGTGTTTGTATGTTCAGTTATTTCTGGCTTTGTAATACATATTTAAACTTTACTCTGTAGTCAGGGGCCCTTTAAACTTGAATTGACTTGGTTTATGAAGTTATTATGGTCTTTGGCGTTCTCCCCTTTAAACTTCTTAGCAGACAAAGAAACAATTAATTTGACCAGGGATTCTAAAGACTGGTAAGAGAAAATCTGAGTTACAATCCACCCCTGTCAGTTGGTAGCCACAGAGGATGGTCTCTAGAGTAGGGGGAGACTGTCTTTAGGAAATCCGGAGTTCTAGATTAGGATAAGAATTCCTGAGCCCCATAGAATTCAGGTGATGATTGCCCAGCGGAGTGCCAGCGGAAGACGGCGTTTCATGGAAATCGACGGAGAGTGAGTATGAATAGGGTTATGTGTTGTTAGGTTGCGGTGTTATTGTTAGCATGTCTTGCGGAGTTGTAGTGACTGTTGTGTGATTGCGAGATCAGGCTGTGAGTGCGCGCAGCCCGGAAAAGTCTTACGCTCGACGAGTAGCTTAAGCGGTTGGGGTGTGGCAGACACCCATAGTAATTGTCGACCATTGTGAAGGGAGTCGTGAGGTACCATCGACTGCCTGGACCGAGATAGGGGGAGCGAATTTATGAGAGAGTGAGTAGTAACTGACACTGGTCATGGGTTGCTGTATGTGGAACATTGAGCGATTGTAACCTGTTGAGTTGATTGTACGGTTGTTTCATAGACAGACAATCGTCAGTTGAGGTAGACAATTACACGAGACTGTGGTCGTACAGTCAGAGAAGTAATTGCTTGGACGTACAAGTAGTTATTTCAGTGCAGGAATGGGACGTGTGAGTGGGTAAGAGACGAATTGTAAAGGAGGGGAATTGCTGCGAGTGGAGGAAAGTGACATCAGAAGGTGCCGCGCTGCGAAAGGACAGTTGATGTGAAGCCGCGCTGGTATTGGTGGATTGTCATCAGGAAGCAAAGAGCGATGCGAAAGTGTTTGTTTCATCATGAAATGTTTTAGATGGTTGCAAGATCTGTTTGGAAGAGAAAAGAAGGTGGCTACTCGTGGGGGAGAAGAGACTCCACCTAAGGACACACCAGCTCATTATATGGCTACCAATGTGGGTTTGCACACTATACCATGGCTTGAGAATTGGTGTAAAATGACATAAGGAAATGAGGAGTTGACCTTTCCCCGGTATGGAACTTTTAGATTGGAAGTGCTATATCAGTTGAAAACGATTATGGCTTCTTTGCGACCTCTACCTAAACCCACACAGTTTGAGGCATTGCATGACTGGATTAGGGCGGCACACAAAAGGAACAGAGACAGAAGACAGGAAAGAGTGAAAAGGTTGGTTAGGGCATTCCAAGGTGTGAGGTGGGATGCACTGGAGAAAAGATGGAGAGTACAGACGATTGAGGGGGATAAGTTGTACCCACTTTTAGTCAAGGAAGGGAATACCCAGAAGATAATAGAAGAGGAGGACGACAGTGATGCAGATGACAGTTTGGTAGAAAGGCTGCTGTCTGAGAGACTGCCTCCATACAACCCAGAGGGGGAAAGATCAGCCCCACCAAAGAAATCCAGAGAATCTCAGGCTCCACCGAGTGCGGTACTAGTGGGGAAGCTCTCGACAGGAGGAATGGGGATGCAGAATCCAGAAAGTGCAGACTCTCAGAGATTACCAGATGCTCTTACAGTGCCTGTTACCATTGGTCCCATAGTGTCAGTGTACGATCCAGAACAGGGGAGAAGTGGAGGTCTATCTTAGACAGGAACGGAAGGGAGATCTAATCTGGGAGGGAGTAATATGGTGAGTGGATTGATTCCCATGCCGAGACCCGTGGAATCGAGTACCCCATTGGCAGCTACGGCCGACTCGTCTAGGGGACCCATGGATCTGAGAGGGCTGAGACCCAAGTCCTTTGCTGAGTTAAGATCAGACTTAAGAGAATGGGATTCATCTGAAGGGAATCAGAGTGACAGGGCAAGGGAAGATTGGGACCATGGGAATGCAGGTAACAGGATGCCTTTTAGAGGTACCCCAGAAGTGAGTAGGTGTAGAGAGCAGGAAAGGGATTGTAGAGAGTTGAGTGGCACATCTAGTCAAAGTACCTTAAAAGCAGTGATAAAAACAAAGAAGTTAGATGTGATGCGGTTAAAATCAGAGGTGGATGAGATAGTTGAGGGAAATCTGCCTTTGGAGAGGGTGGAACTTTATGACCCAGATGAATTGCTGTTTGTGGCAAAGGATGTGACTCGAAAAGCATGGTTGGCACATGAGAAACTAACTGAATTGGCAAACAGATATGAGGTGGATCTGTCCAAAACGAAGATGTTACAGGGTAACCACAGGTTACAATATACAGACCAAGATTTGAACAAAAAGAGGGTCATTGGGCTTAAGACTCACATACGGGAATTGATTATAGGGATACAAGCATGGAATAGACTTGACAAGTGGGAGGAAAGATGGTCAAAGAAAAATAGCACCAAGAGGAGTGTGGCTGAGGTACCTCCTCCGGGATGGGAACCTCAGGAATAGGAAATTACCCTTTACGAGAGGTGTCTAGTGAGGTGTATGTACCTTGGAGTAGAGGTGATTTGACAGTATTCACAAATGACTTCCCTAAATTGAGGGAGAGCCCAGTTGAATGGTACAAGGAGGTTGAGCAGTTTTTCAAGATTTCGAAAGTGCTGTGGATTGACCTGAGTACATTGTTTGACATTGTGGTTCCAAGTGATCTGTGGGCAGCTTGTAAAGTTACGATTGAGTGGCCTACTTCAGAACCGGACAGGGATGCTGTCACGAATGGTCCTTCACCGATTGTGATGAAAAAGTATGAGCAAGCGATTACATGGCTGAAATCCAATGTGTCTCCACAGGATATTGACTGGGTGAAGATAGAGCGGACTGTTCAGGAGCCAAAGAAGACAGTGCATGAATATTATGAAAGGCTTTTGAGAGTCTTTAAGCAATATAGTGGGTTGAATACGATGAAACCCCAGGACATGGGACAGTTTGTTTCTAAGTTTGTCTTAGGGCTGAAACCTGAGATTTTTCCCATGATCCAACAGCATTTGATTTGTTTGCAGAACAAACCGATAGATGAGATACTACGATATGCTAGGTATTGTAGTGATGAGGTGGATTCGAAACATAGGAAACTTAAGGACAAACTGATGCTAGTTCAGATGCAAGCAGCAGACAAAGGAGCTCAGGCACAGTCAGCTGGGGGAAGGCTAGGAAGGAAACACAATGGCCAAAATAAAGGGAAAGGAAATGCAGAGGATCCAATGGTAAAGGTAGGCTTGGCAACGCTGAAAAAGACCACCGCTTGTCACCTTTGTCACCAGATTGGACATTGGAGACGCAAGTGTCACTTGAACCCAATGAATCAGCTACAGCAGGAAGGAGAAGTAGTACATGTGCCTGAAGTGACAACCACTGCGATATAGCTGAGATCGATGAAAAGGGGGGCGCTACCTCCCCAGGTACAGGTTCCCCAGCCTCCGAGGATCTCGCAATGGACTCAGATGTATCAACAAATGCCTCTTTTTGAAGGTCGAGATGAATGTTACCTGGACTTGTTGGCATGACGGTGCCTGAGAGGGGAGGACGACTGCACTCTTGGGGCAGTCTTGGAGGTAGACCAGAGGCGACCTTTTGTAGAAGCTGACGTTGATAGTCACCCTACCACCTTTTTGGTTGACACTGGTGCTACCCGCTCTACTGTGAGATTTGCAGTAGTTCCCAACCTACCTCTCTCAGGACAATCAATCCAAGTTGTAGGTGTTGCAAATAGGAAGATGACAAATTTGTTGACTGAATCGATTCCTGTAAAAATAGGGACCTTCCAGGATCGACATCAATTTGTAGTGTGTGATTCAAGTCCTGTCTGCTTGTTAGGAAGAGATCTTTTGTGCAAGCTCAATTGTACAATCTATTGCACCCCTCTGGGAGTGGAGATGCAAACCAATGAAGACGATGATACCTTTAAAGTTGCAAATCAGCATTTGTGCATAGAATTGTATCCTGCGGTGACAGTGGAAGAGCGTCCACTTGATTTGAGAGATTTAGTCTCACAGACGGCGTGGGACTTTTAAGGGGAAGACATAGGCTTCATCAAGGGAGTAGAGCCAGTCAATATTCAGGTCAAGCAAAATGTTGAGTTCCCCAGAACACCCCAGTATAACTTGACGCCAGAAACGATTGCAGGGATAAAAGCTGTAATTTATTCTATGATTAAGCAGGGTATCCTGAAGGAGATAATGGGCAGTTCATGCAACTCGCCTATTATGGGATTGCAGAAACCGAGTGGGAAATTTAGGATCGTCCAAGACCTTCGTAAAATCAACAATATAGTTGTTCCATGTTGTCCAGTGGTACCGGATCCATCAGTGATATTGTTTCAAATCCCATGTGAAGCAGAGTGGTTCACTGTGATTGATCTTTGCCAAGCATTCTTTTCGATACCTTTACATGAAGAGAGCCAATTTCTTTTTGCGTTCAAACTGGAAAACCGTGTGTCAACATGTTGCTTTATTCCTCAGGGGTACACCGAGAGTCCACAGATCTTGAAAAAGAACTTTGAGAGTCTAGTAATGCCAGAGAACTCTGTTCTGGTGCAGGACGATCTCCTTGCCACGTCAAGAACTGAAGATGTGTGCAGGGTTGACACCATTGCTTGTTGAATCATTTGGCAGAGAATGGTCACAAGGTGTCCCCAAATAAATTGCAATTTTGCCTGAGTGAGGTTCCTGTATTTATTTCATCGGATAGAAAAAGGCAAGCGGAAGGTGTCACCTGATAAGATTGAGGCAATCATGAATATGATCGTGCCCTACACTCAGAGGGGAGTCAGGATGTTCCTAGGGATGGTTGGTTGCTGCCGCCGGTGGATTCCCAACTTCTTGTTGAAGGCAAAGCCTTTCCAGAGACTGACGCGCAAGGATGTGAGTGATCAGGTACCGTGGGACAATGACTGTATGAAGGCGTTCTTGGAGTTGCAAGAGGACCTTTGTCGTGCTTCGGCACTGGGGATGCCTGACTACAATAAGCCTCTTTCATTATTCTGTTGTGAACAATAAGGTTGTGCATTATCAGTCTTAACTCAAGATCATGGAGGTGTCCATAGACCAGTTGCCTATTTCTCAGCTACTTTAGATCCATTAGCTTCTGCGTTGCCTGGATGTCTCAAATCCGTTGCTGCAACAGGTGTCAGCATCGAAAGATGTGAAAGTATTGTCATAGGTCATTCTCTGTTTGTATACGTACCGCATTCTGTTGAGTTGTTGATGACTAGGACAAAGACACAGCACCTGACCAACAGTAGGCTCACACGCTACAAGCAAGTATTCTTGCTGCGGAGAATGTGACCCTTAGAAGGTGTTCTGTTTTGAATCCTGCTACTTTGATGCTGTTACCAAACACTCTTGATGAAGATTGTGCGGATCATGAGTGTCTTGATGTGACTGAACTTTGCACCAAGCCGAGACCTGACATTGTTGACGAACCATTGTCTGATCCTGATGAGATTTTCTTTGTTGATGGTTCATGCATAAGAGACAGTGTTGGTCAATTGAGAGCAGCATTTCCTGTATGTACCATCACTGGGGTGATTGAAGCTGCTTGCCTGGAAGGAGTATACTCAGGTAGCTGAAATCATTGCTTTGACCTGTGCCTGTTTGGCAGCTGACCAAATTTGAATTACCATTTATACTGACAGCCAGTACGGTTTTTGTGTGGTTCATGACTTTGGACAGTTATGGTCACAGAGAGATTACATGACATTCTCAGGATCACCCCTTAGAAATGGGGAGTTCATGAGGCTGCTTTTAGAAGCCTTGCAGTGCCTTATGGAGATTGCTGTTGTCAAGTGTACAGCTCATGGGAAGGGAACGGATTTTGTCTCACTTGGAAACAGATACGCCGATGAAGTTGCGCGTTTCTGTGCCAAGCAAGGTTGCAATTTTACTGAGAGACACGTAGAAGGGAGCCAAGAAAGAACCGAGTTCAACATGATGTTGGCCATGGCAGATACTTGGGATGAACTAAAGTGACTGCAGGTACAGGTTTCAGAACAGGAGAAAAGAGTGTGGATCAAGTCAGGATGTGTGAAAGGAGATGTCGACATTTGGGTTTCAAGTGATGGGAGAGCAGTCTTACCAGATGAGTTGTTGAACTCAATGGCAAGACAGATTCATGGTGCGGTGCATCTGGGAAGAGATGCGATGATGCGAGTGTTCAGACAATTGTGGTACAATCCGAGATTTTGTGCAGTGGCTGAGGCTGTGTGTCGGAGGTGTGTTACCTGTCAACAAATGAATGTGGGGAAAAGGGCTGTGGTTACGATGGGTCATATTGGAAGGTGAGGAGGACCTTTCAACAGGATGCAGTTGGACTTCATTGAGATGCCTATGTGTAATAGGCTCAGGTACATTTTGGTTGTGGTGTGTGTGTTCTCAAGGTGGGTGGAGGCTTACCCAACACGAAGGTGTGACACACTCACTGTAGCTAAGTTACTGTTGAGGGAACTAATACTTAGATTTGGAATTCCGACCTCTTTGGAAAAAGATAGAGGAACGCACTTCTACAGTGAAATCATGAAGATGATTTGCACAGCACTGGATGTTGACCAGAGACTCCATTAGAGTTACCATCCAGAGGCTTCTGGGATAGTGGAGCAAGTAAATGGGACTTTGAAAGCTCAAATGGCAAAGGTGTGTTCGTCTACGTCTCTGAAATGGACTGACGCCCTGCCCTTGGTGTTGATGAGTATCCGTAGTACTCCAGATTGGAGAACAGGTCTTTCACCTCATGAAGTATTGATGGGGAGGGCTATGAGACTACCAGCAGTGCCATCCATAGCCTTAATAAATATCACAGATGATCTGTTCCTTGATTATTGCAAGGAACTTGATGACGTAGTCCATTCTGTGTCTCAGCAGGTTCAGGCTGCTGCGGTTCCAGCTTCAAGTGTCACTACTTGAGTCCTGGAGATTGGGTGCTGGTTCGGCAACCTCATTGCAAAGTCGCCATAGAACCACATTTCCCCTGTGGCAGTGTGGTCTCGTGGCTGAGCCCAGCCACTATAAGTAGAAAGAAAGAGTTGCTCCGCATAAGACCGCACACATGGTAAGTTGACCACTTTATTGAGGACTTGGCAGGTTACATAGGCTCACAGCTCGAATCCTCTCTGGGGAGCCGCCTGATTCGTTTTGAATATTCTTATTCTTAATCATAGGCACATCACAAATGGAGCAGCCACAGCGTTGCAGAGCAGTTATTCAAGTTCACCAACATCCCGCCCCCATGGGCGTTTACCAAAGAGCCTTATGGGAATTGAAGTTCTGCAACAAAAAATTTAAACCCCAGTGGGTGTTGCTGTCTTCCAAGAATTTCAACACAATCCCCAGTAGTGAGTAAATTCTTAACTGCAAGTCCCGAAAACACTGCCCATGAAATCCAACAATCTGGGAACCTCACCTCTCCATCGGCAACCTCATTACAAAGTCGCCATAGATCCACATTTCTCTCGTGGCAGTGCGGTCTTGCGGCTGAGCCCAGCCGCTATAAGTAGAAAGAAAGAGTTGCTCTTCATGAGAACGCACACACAGTGAATTGACCACATTATTGAGGACTTGGCTGGTTAAACAGGCTTACAGCTCGAATCCTCTCTGGGGAGCCACCTGACGTGTTTCGAACATCCTTGTTCCTAATCATAGGCACATCACAAATTGAGCAGCCACAGCGTTGCAGAGCAGTTATTCAAGTTCACCAACATCCTGCCCCCATGGGCGTTTACCAAAGAGCCTTATGGGAATTGAAGTTCTGCAACAAAAAATTAAAACCCCAGGGGGTGTTGCTGTCTTCCAAGAATTTCAACACAATCCCCAGTAGTGAGTAAATTCTTAACTGCAAGTCCCGGAAACACTACCCATGTAATTCAACAAACAGGGGACCTCACCGCTTCATCTGCAACCTCATTACAAAGTCGCCATAGATCCACATTTCCCTCGTGGCAGTGAGGTCTCGCGGCTGAGCCCAGCCGCTATAAGTAGAAAGAAAGAGCTGCTCTACTTGATACCGCACACGCGGTAAGATGACCACTTTATTGAGGACTTGGCAGGTTACACAGGCTCACAGCTCAAATCCTATCTGGGGAGCCGCCTGACAATTTTTGAACATCCTTCTTCTTAATCACAGGCACATCACAAATGGAGCAGCCACAGGGTTGCAGAGCAGGTATTCAGTTCACCAACATCCCGTCCCCATGGGGATTTACCAAAGAGCCTTATGGGAAATGAAGTTCTGCAATGAGAAATTAAAACCCCAGTAGGTGTTGCTGTCTTCCAAGAATTTCAACACAATCCCCAGTAGTAAGTAAATTCTTAACTGCTAGTCCCAGAAACACTGCCTATGTAGACCAACAAGCAGGGGACCTCACCGCTCTATCGGCAACCTCATTACAAAGTCGCATAGAACCACATTTCCCCCGTGGCAGTGCGGTCTCCGCTATATGTAGAAAAAAAGAGTTGCCCTGCATGAGACCGCACACACGGTAAGTTGACCACTTTATTGAGGACTTGGCAGGTTACATAGGATCACAGCTCAAATCCTCTCTGGGAAGCTGCCTGATGTGTTTCGAACATCCTTGTTCTTATTCATAGGCAGATCACAAATGGAGCAGCCACAGCTTTGCAGAGCAGTTATTCAAGTTCACCAACATCCCGCCCCCATGGGCATTTACCAAAGAGCCTTATGGGAATTGAAGTTCTGCAACAAAAAATTAAAACCCCAGTGGGTGCTGCTGTCTTCCAAAAATTTCAACACAATCCCCAGTAGTGAGTAAATTCTTAACTGCAAGTCCCGAAAACACTGCCCATGAAATCCAACAAACAGGGGACCTCACCGCTCCATCGGCAACCTCATTACAAAGTCGCCATAGATCCACATTTCTCTCGTGGCAGTGCGGTCTTGCGGCTGAGCCCAGCCGCTATAAGTAGAAAGAAAGAGTTGCTCTTCATGAGACCGCACACACAGTGAATTGACCACATTATTGAGGACTTGGCTGGTTAAACAGGCTTACAGCTCGAATCCTCTCTGGGGAGCCACCTGACGTGTTTCGAACATCCTTGTTCCTAATCATAGGCACATCACAAATTGAGCAGCAACAGCGTTGCAGAGCAGTTATTCAAGTTCACCAACATCCTGCCCCCATGGGCGTTTACCAAAGAGCCTTATGGGAATTGAAGTTCTGCAACAAAAAAATTAAAACCCCAGGGGGTGTTGCTGTCTTCCATGAAATTTCAACACAATCTCCAGTAGTGAGTAAATTCTTAACTGCAAGTCCCAGAAACACTACCCATGTAATTCAACAAACAGGGGACCTCACCGCTTCATCTGCAACCTCATTACAAAGTCACCATAGAACCACATTTTCCCCGTGGCAGTGCGGTCTCGTGGCTGAGCCCAGCCACTATAAGTAGAAAAAAAGAGTTGCCCTGCATGAGACCGCACACGCGGTAAGTTGACCACTTTATTGAGGACTTGGCAGGTTACATAGGCTCACAGCTCAAATCCTCTCTGGGAAGCTATCTGATGCGTTTCGAACATCCTTGTTCTTAATCATAGGCAGATCACAAATGGAGCAGCCACAGCTTTGCAGAGCAGTTATTCAAGTTCACCAACATCCCGCCCCCGCCCCGATGGGCGTTTACCAAAGAGTCTTATGGAAATTGAAGTTCTGCAACAAAAAATTAAAACCCCAGTGGGTGTTGCTGCCGTCCAAGAACTTCAACACAATCCCCAGTAGTGAGTACATTCTTAACTGCAACTCCCGAAAACACTGCATATGTAATCCAACAAACAGGGGACCTCACCGCTCCATCGGCAACCTCAATACAAAGTCACCATAGATCCACATTTCCCTCGTGGCAGTGCGTATATAGTAATATCTGTAGGCTGATGTTCAGAATGGATTATTTAGATATTATTTTTGGATGTGTTGGTGGGTATTAAAACTCTGCTTTTGTTTCCATTTTTTCTACCTGTCCGCGGGGATTGCAACATCATCGATTAGATTGTCAAAAACTAAAGAAAAAACCCTTTAGAAAAAAACTTCAAATATTTCGGGCACTAGCGTGGTTCTGATGAGAGCAGTTGCGTTGGTTGTGTGTATATGTCTGTGACACATAAGACCAGATGCAGAGTTTCAGGTTAGTTAGAAACACCCTAGTGCCTTCATCTGTAAAGTGCACTCCATCATTTCTATAAATTCCATGCATGTCAAAACGCAGATTGTTGTTATAAATAAAGCCCATGTGATGGTCTCTGAGGATTGTAGAAGCGGTTTTATTAAAAATATTTCTGGCTTTGGCAATCTGTGGACAGAATTGATTTAAACACTTATATGTTCAATAAGGTTGATGAAAATGTATGTTATATTGAGGCTAGTGTTTTAATTTAAACATGTTTTTTTTTTTAAATTGAGGAGGATTAATAATGCAGAATGCCTCAAGAGTTCTTGTGCTAGCTTCATTTCGAGTGTAAGTTTTTTGGGAGATATGCTGAATATATGTTTTAGAAGCAGAGGTATTTGAGAAAAGATGTAGGTATGCTAATTGCAAAAGGTTTTGTGCTTTGAAAGAATTCAAAATGTTGTTTTCCATTTTAGAAACTTACTGAGGCATGTGCTCGCTCAGTAACAAAGCAATGTATGTTTTTAGAGAGCCATGTATGCAATTATATACAAGTGTGATACCAATATTTCACTCACACAACTAACAAAAAAACACATATACAGTAAAACAGGTAGTTTGATACTGATGGAAGGAGATAACAAATGAGTCAGAGATATAGAGACAACTGTTATGTATATAACAGCAATGAAGGTACTTTTACAGTCAGTCAGACAGTATCCAGACACTCTTGCTATCACCCATCCACTACTCAGGCAGTCATCAAGTCAGGGATTTACTATCCATGAAGTTATTCAATTTCTCAGATACTAACCATGCATTCAATCAGGCAGGCAGAAATTATATAGTCATTGAACTATGCAGGCACTACTAATAGATTAATCTAATCACCTAGGTACTATCTATTTGCTTATGCAATTAATAAGGCTGTAGCTATGTAATCATTATAACATTTGTGCAGAACCTATGCAGCCATCTAAACACCCACTTACAACCCATGCAGTCATATGAAATACTGAGGCACATGTGTGCACTCATGAAACACTCAGGCACTATTCATGCACTCTTCTAATTATGTAGAGAGTACCATAGCAGTAAACCTATCATACATCCAGTACCGATGCAGTTATTTAATACTGGCACAATAGTCCTGCACTAGTACAATCACCGCAGCAGAAGACTGAATTTCATCTAATTTACCAAGCTTTAATAATGGAATCATGCAGTTGAGAATGGATTTTTGTACATGCTATTTTTAGTAGTGTTGGTGGTCATTGAATGTCTGCCTTTATTTCCATTTCCGCGATGTGTCCGCAGGGATCACAATGTCATTGTGAAGATTATCAAAAACTAACAAAAAAAACCCTTTAGAAAAAAACATAAAATATTTTGGGTGCTAGGATGGCTCCAATAAGAGCTGTTGCATTTGTTGCGTATATATGGCTGTGACACATAAAACCGAAGGCAGAGTTTTAGGTAAGTTAGAAACACCATGTTGCCTTCATCTGTAAAGTGCACTCCCTCATTTCTATACATTCTATGCATGTCAAAACGCAGATTGTTGTTTCAGATACAGCCCATGGGATGGTCTCTAAGGAATACAGAAACAGTTTTACTAACATGTTTCCTCGCTTTGTCAATCTGTGGATAGAATGGATTTGACCACTTCCATTTCTGATTTTGGCATCTATTCCATTACACCAAGACAGTGTGAGGGAAAAGTGACATCAGTTGTGCAAAGGTTTCTTTCATTAGGATATTTTTATCATTTGTAGTTTCTGTATTGGTCTGACAACATCTGTAACAATTCACTTTTTGCTGGAAGATTTAATGTAATGTCTTTTGCTTTTGTTTTCTTACCTCAATAAAAATGATTTGAAATAAATAAAAAAAAAAAAAAGGATTCCAGCCCTACCCCAGTCAATGTGCCTAGGCCATTTCCATCACAGCGCACAATCATGAGGAGAGGAGCTTGAGAATCCACAATGGTTTCAACCAAAGCCAGCAACTGATGGAACTTTACCCCTCTCTGACCAAACCAAGTCATCTGAACATTTGGCAAACCCAATCCCTTTCAATACCTCTCTTTTTTTGCAACATCTTAACCCAACTAGCTGTGGCCCACAATCCATGCTCTAAGCATTTTGAAGTGAAGGAACATTAGTTGTCAGGAGAAAGCTGGAGCTCAATGAGATAATTTTTGAAAGGAAAAACAGTTAAACTTGAGTTTTAAAAAAAAGATATATTTCATTCAATGCTGTCAGCATAAAAATGAATAAAATTAGGTAGTGTGTTGTAAGCATTAGCAAGAAGTCTTATTATTGGCTGTTGTTTAGCAAAAGTAATGAAATACAGACCTGGATATGCTTTTGAATCTCTGGAGTAAGGGACACCTGATGTATGTCAGAACTGGTAAAATTCCATTGGGTTCCTCAGTAGCAGTACATTCAAGAATCCCACATTCTAGCAGACTTGACTCAAGCGTATCTGCATTGAGTATCAAAGTGGCTAGACGGGGGGAAGGGAATTAGGGAGGGTACTGCGAGGAGGGAGACCTGAAACGAGAAGTTGTCATTGATTAGCTTTCCTTTTGTGCTTAGTAAATTCTCTGACTATATTTAACATGGGTTAAACAATGACAATATACCTGTAAAAGAAAAGAAGGTTATGCATAGAACAGTTGTTGTGTACGTCTTCTCAAGCTTCACTGGCAATTTCTGTTCCTGTAATTCTCAAGGTTACAATGCTGTGGCTAAACAACCATGTTTCAAAACGAAGCACACATTCATAGAGAGAGACACTTGGCTTTAGACACAATGTTTCAGTAATGATGTGCTTTAACCACTGTTAAATATCACAGTGGTACTTCCAACCTTTTTGCAATACACAACAGATTACACATGCTAATGAGGCAGATTAATATTCAAATGCCCAAGGGAGCGCTTCAGAGCTATGTATCAGAGTTCAAATATGCAAATGTCCAGGAAGCGCATCAGCGCAATACACTCAGTCCAAATATGCAAATGTTCAAAGAGCACTTCAGCGCAACATGCCAAGTTGCCAAAATCATCAAACATGTAAATAACCAAAGAGCGCCTCAGAGTGATGTACAACAGCTTCCAAAATCACAAAACCTGTAAATGACCAAAGAGCGCTTCCGCGCCATGTACAAAGTGCCAAAATCACGAAACATGTAAATGACCAAAGAGCGCTTCAGCGCGATGTACAAAGTGCCAAAATCACCAAACATGTAAATAACCAAAGAGCGCTTCAGCGCGATGTACAAAGTGCCAAAATTACCAAACATGTGAATGCTCAGAGCGCTTCAGCGCAATATGCAACTTTCTTTCAAAATGCAAAATTAAAAAAACAGCAAATAACAAGAACAGCACGTAGTGCTTGTTCAGTATGCTGTTGGTTAAGAAAGGAATGAAACTACCTGATTGTAGCTGAGATAGGATCTGCAACCTGGGAAAAGAAAACAGAAGTCTCCTTGCTGCAACTGGAATCTTCTTTAGGCAACCGGAGAACAGGAACATCTGATGCTCAAGCTCAGGGTTCTCAATAACCAGCAATGAGAACAGGGTGTGGCCCCTATTTAAAGGGCTCAGGAAGAAGCTTCCAGATTCCAGCTCACAGGTAAACTACTGGAGCTGAGAAGGGACAATAGTCCTTGATAACAACATAGTCTGCAACAAGCATTGGGACACACAAATGGCAAAGTGACAACAAGCATTGGTAAAAACAATAGAAAACAGTAAACACGTGCCAGAGAGGCTGCATCAGGAAAAAGACCTGGCAGAATCATGACAATGTATCTTATTTGAATGGAGCATTTCCTTTTAGAATGTGCTGTGAACTTGTGACCTACTGGTTCCAATAGGTTGTTAGGTATACTGAGCTAAGACTGTTTTGGGAGAAAAGGGTTTTAAAGAGGAAGAACATTTTCTTTAAAGTTGAGGAGTGATGGCAAAATTTAAGTAATGGCAAGTTTTAATTTCCAACTCAGGGCTAGGTAATAAACTGTTGTGTAGTATTTACATTTCAGAAAAAAACCTAGATTTAGGTTTGAACTCACGTTTGTTTTGTGATTACTCCGTGATGATCTCAAAACATTGTGAAAAAATGCCGACATTAATCTAATTTTAAAACAGAGGGAAAGGGTTGACAGATGCTAACCATTCACAAGTGGATCTGCAGTTGTCTATAATGAAATACATGATTACATTTGCTGCCTTTCTCATGAGGATAGAGTGGAAAGTTGGAGAGGTTGCCATTGTAGAGTAGCTTTGTATGAGAATGGTGTACCATTCTTGTGCTTAGTTTTTACAAATCCTAACAATTTCAAAAGTATCCACAGAGAGCTAAAACAACAGTATGATCTATAAACTCAATTTACTGGTATGTACATAACTTTTTAATCCTATAAAAAAAACTACATTAGAAATAAAGATGTTTATGGGAGTTTGATAAAAAAGAGTATCACAGTGATGTGAAAAAATAAATTACATGAACTGTATCTAATAGAGGGTATTTATTTAAGAATTTAGTTGTGAATGTTTTAGGAAGTAAGAGAAAATGAATTAGTGCCTTTTTATTACATTGTGCATTTTATTGAAAAATAACAGTATAGCCTTGTGAAATGTTTCAATGAGGAGCTGAGAATTTTTTTAATGTCTAAACATCTTGTGCAGTATAGATACATCTGTTATTTGCTTTCTGAGAGTTGTAGTATTTTTATAACATTCTTAAACAATAATAGTGTAGTGAGTCATAAAAGATGAGAACATGTTGTCCGCCCGTATATGAATTAGAAAGAATTAATACTTGTTAGGTATGTAGTGGAAAGTGTTTATCAATGTGTTTTTTAACTTACATGACCGTTTTGCATATGCTTAGATGGTGGCATTTGGTTCTTGTGCTTGCAAATAACTATATATGCAGTGGGACTTTTGAGTTTACTTAAAGATGCAGAAAGATATTTTTGGAAAGATGTCTTGAAGGCATACATCTATTAAGAAATCGCATATATATTTACCTGGTGATGTATGTTCAATAAAGTTGATGAAAATGTTATGTTTATGGTGAGGGTATTGTTTTTCTTTAACCATGGTTTGTTTAAAATTGAGGAGGATTAATAATGCAGAATGCCTCAAGAGTTCTTGTGCTAGCTTCATTTTAAGTGTAAGTTTTATTTGAGATATGCTGATTATATGTTTTAGAGCAGAGGTATTTGAGAAACGATGTAGGTCTACTAATAGCAAAAGGTTTTGTGCTTTGAAACATTTCAAAATGTTGTTTTCCATTTTATGAACTTACTGATGCATGTGCTCGCTCAGTAACAAAGCAATGTATGTTTCTAGAGAGCCATGTATGCAATTATATGCAAGTGTGATACCAAGATTTCACTCACACAACTCGAAAGAAAAGCATATATACAGTAAATCAGGTAGTTTGATACTGACAGAAGGAGATAACCAATAAGTCAGAGATATAGTGATAACTGTAATGTATCTGATAGCAATGAAAGCACTTTCACAGTCAGTCAGGCAGCATTCAGTCACTCATGCTCACACCCATCCACTAATCAGGCAGTCATTAGGTCGTCAGGGATTCACTCTCAATGAAGTTATTCGATTTCCCAGACACTACCCATGCATTCAATCAGGCAGGCAGAAATTATGTAGTCATTGAACTATAGAGGTACCACCAATACATTCATCTAATCACCTAGGTACTATCTATTGGCTCATGCAATTAACAGGGCTGTAGCTATGCAATCATTATAACATTTGTGCAGAACCTAAGCAGTCATCTAAACACCCACTTACAACCGATGTATTCATATGAAATACTGAGGCACACATGTGCACTCATGAAACACTCAGGCACTAGTCATGCACTCTTCTAATTGTCTAGAGTACCATTGCAGTAAACCTATCACCCATCCAGTACCTATGTGGTAATTTAATTGCTAGGACAATAGTCCTACACTAGTACAATCACCCCAGTAAATTGCTGACTATGGCTTCTTTTTTTCAGAAAGTCTTGAACAATAATGTTAATGCCTTGCGCCAAACACGGGACCCTGAAAAAGGCACCATCCTCCATGGCCTTAAGTACATTACTGCCATTATCCGTGGCAACAAAACCAATCTTAAGCCCTCTTGGGCACATCCATTCAAAGACCTTGCTCTTAAACTCTTCCAAAAGTTTTGCAGCAGTATGAGATTTCTCAATGGCGAACATGGCTACAGTTGCATGTTTCTGAGTAGCATGAAAAATCTCAGCAGTGTCAACAACACATGCTCGAGATATCTTTTCTCTAACCCCCACAAAAGAGATCCAGTGTGGAGTGATGCACATGTAATCAGTGGCTTGGCAACTGGTCCACATGTCTGTTGTCAGGTGGATAGTGTGAACAGCACTCTTCTGCAAAGCTTTTCCAAGCAATTCCAGCACATCGTGATGTGGTGCTGGAACAGCAATTCTGGCAAAATAGGACCGGCTGGGAACCTTCCATTTTGGCCAGATGGTTATCACAAATTCAAGGAAACCCACCGCTTCCACTAAAGAAAAAGGGAGAAGGTCCAGTGCTAAAATTTTAGCCAGCTTTGCATTGTACAAACGTGCCGTTGGGTGGTTGCGTTCATACTGCCCCTCCGACCTAAGCATGCTGACAATGGTAGGCTGGATTATTTTCCTTTGTGGTGCAGCTGATACATGTGACTTCTTGAACCCAGTTAGGCTCAGTGACGCATATTTTTTCATTGCAGTACTCCGTTGGCTTGGTGTCTCAGCCTGACTCTTACTACAGTGCCACTGAGATGTTGCTGAGGATGTGGGCGGTACCACTATACTGCTTGGGATAGGGCTAGAAATGTCTCCATCTTGTTCACCTTCCACCGCGAACATATCTTCTTCTACTTCTTCATCCCCACCAGTAGCAACGGGTGCAGTTTTACTTTTTTTTGAAGGCTAAGTTGGTGCTCCTCCCACTGGATAATGTGGTGTTTTTTTATATGACTCGTTTGCCCTCCAGTACCATAGTTTGTACCAAGCTAACCCCGACTAGTAGAGTGTTGACAAATTGAGCATATAGCAATGCTCTTCTCCTTACTGCTAATGGAAAAGAAGTCCCAAACTAGGGAGGTGATCTTTCTGGCACTGCTGGAGGTGGCACTTTCAATGCCAGATGAACTGGAGGGTGGGCATGGAATTTACCTCTGTGCACTTACAGTACCACTACCTACTGAGGTGGTGGTTGAGCTGGATGAAGGTCCCTACCAACCCTTAGCAAATGCAAATATGGAAGCTGTAGGTTGTGTTGGTGTTACCTGTTTTTGTGATATCCATGCCACATCCCTCACAGCAATTTGGGATGGGGTAATAATAAAGTCTGTCTCCATCTCCACTGGGGCGGAAGTGATGTTCATGATGAGTGGCTCGTCATTATCCTCCTCTTCTATATATTCCTCTGTAACTCTAAGGCTTCCTGGAACCTTCCTTTTCCCTAGCCTTCTCGTGTGGCGTGCCTCACTCTCAGACTGAGCTGTTGGCTTCCAAGTGGTATCTAGATCAGAAGGGAGGCTTGAAGAAGAAGTTGGACAAACCCTCCTTTTCCTTGCTGGGGATCTGGAAGACAATGGATCTTCCGAAAGAGTGGCTTGCTCTCCTTCCTTCCCAGGAATGGAATCTCGATTTCCTGACCTGCCCCTTCTTTGAAGTGAACAACTACTATTGTGGGCGGTAGTTGTGGCTGTTTTTTTTTTTACTGAGTTTCATAGAGCGTGAACTTGACCCGGTGATGAGTATCAGAACGCTTTACATAACACCAGTTGCGTTACATGAGGACACATGTTGCATATGTTATTTCGGTGTTGTTCTGGCTATTGTTGCTGACTTATCTGCTGAGTTTCTGCCTGCATTGATTGGGTACTAGTTTGCGATAATGACATTTCAACATCACTGCTCGTTGGCATTTGCGCAAGTAGACTGGCTACCTCTGCGACACTTATGGGCTTGGGCCTAGGTTGTTGGGGTGGGCCCGCTGATGCAGAGGTGCTGCTCCCAGCTTGGTCAGCGGACACCGCAGATGCAGTCATAAGTTTTTGTTTCCCAGAAAACATACTGGCAGGCACACCAGTCTTGGTAAGTGCCATTTCCTTTTTCTTTTCCTTCTTCTCAATAGCAAATTTCTTGGTACTGTAGGACCAGGGACCTTTATTTGGGGCCATATTCTTCCTTCCGGTGTCAGCAGGATGCAGGTGCACAAGTTGCAGAGATGTCTGTGGTCACAAGTGGACTTGAAGTGGTGCACAGCAGGACTTCTGTCCGGCAGTACAACTGGTGATGATGACATATCCTCCTCTGTCTTTTTGTGCACCTAAAAGCAAAGAAGCCAGGAGAAGAACATCAGTGAAATGTTTCATGTGTTGTTGTGGTTCAATTACTACTAGTACAAACAAACAAATATAATATATAACTTAATGTGTGGTTGTCACACTTGTTAATGGTATAATATTACATTTTAATAACTCAGTTTAGTTTATAAAAAAACATAACAGTGTAGCCATTTGTGAGACTTTGACAACAAGGGCTTTCATGGTATACTGTGTACACTCAGGAAGGATAGGAAAGAAGAAGAACAAAAACAAAAATACAAATGTAATGGAAGTGGAACCTGTTTTGCATTAATTTGCTCATCACGTCATTCAGGGAGCTGCAGCTGGCAACGGGGGTGGACGCAGTAAGCCAAGAGGAACATAGGAAACACAGGCAGGCATATATGGCAAAAACAGTACACTACACACTACTAAACCACCACCATAAATGGCCACCATCCACATGGACACTCACAGTCACAAACAACGAGCAGGAGGCCTGGAAAACAATGAACTGAAACAGGGCTATAATAGCCAGGGAAAGGAGACATGAAATCAACACAGCTTTAATGCAATGAAATGTAAAACCGACAATCCACAGGGCTAAACAAGGTGTGTCAATCAATCAATCAATCAATCAAAGCATTTGTATAGCGCGCTACTCACCCGGAGGGTCTCAAGGCGCTAGGGGAGGGGGGGTCCGCTCATGCTCGAACAGCCAGGTCTTGAGCTGCTTCCTGAAGGCGAGGTGGTCCTGAGTCAGGCGGAGGTGGGTCGGGAGGGAGTTCCAAGTCTTGGCGGCGAGGTAGGAGAAGGACCTTCCCCCTGTGGTGGCTCTTCGGATGCGGGGGACGGTGGCGAGGGCGTGGCCGGTCGATCAAAGCTGGCGTTTGGGAGCGTAGAAGTTGAGGCGGCTGTTGAGGTATCCTGGGCCTTGGTTGTGCAGGGCTTTGTGTGCGTGGGTGTGGAGACGGAAGGTGATTCTCTTGTTGACCGGGAGCCAGTGCAGGTCCCTCAGGTGTCCGGAGATGTGGTTGCGACGGGGGATGTCCAGGATGAGTCGTGCTGAGGCGTTCTGGATCCGCTGGAATCTCTTCTGGAGTTTGGCGGTGGTTCCGGCGTAGAGGGAGTTGCCGTAGTCCAGTCGGCTGGTGACGAGGGCCTGGGTGACCGTCTTCCTGGTCTCGGTGGGGATCCACCGGAAGATCTTGCGTAGCATGCATAGGATGTTGAAGCATGACGAGGAGACGGCATTGACTTGTCTGGTCATGGAGAGGAGGGGGTCCAGGATGAAGCCCAGGTTGCGTGCGTGGTCTGTTGGTTTGGGTGAGCTGCCTAGGGCGGTGGGCCACCAGGAGTCGTCCCAGGCGGAGGGAGAGGATCCCAGGATGAGTTTCCGTCTTGTCCGAGATCAGTTTCAGGCGGCTGTTCTTCATCCATTCGGCTACCTCTTTCATCCCTTCGTGTAGGTTGGCTCTGGCGGTGGCGAGGTCGTTTGTGAGGGAGAGGATCAGCTGGGTGTCGTCGGCGTAAGAGATGATGTTGAGGTTGTGCTGGCGTGCGATGGCTGCGAGGGGACTCATGTAGACGTTGAAGAGGGTTGGGCTGAGCGAGGAGCCTTGAGGAACGCCGCAGATGACTTCAATGGCTTCTGATCTGAACGGGGGGAGACGGACACTCTGTGTCCTTCCGGCGAGGAAGGAGATGGTCCACTCCAGTGCCTTCTCCTGGATTCCGACGTTGCTGAGGCGCTGTACTAGGGTACGGTGGCAGACAGTGTCGAAGGCCGTGGATAGGTCTAGGAGGATGAGGGCCGCTGTTTCTCCGTTGTCGAGCAGGGCTCGGATGTCATCGGTTGCTGCGATCAGGGCGGTCTCGGTGCTGTGGTTGGCCCAGAAGCCAGACTGCGAGAGGTCGAGGGATCCATTTGTCTCGAGGAAGGCGGCCAGCTGCTTGTTGACGGTCTTCTTGATGACTTTTGCGGGAAACGGGAGCAGCGAGATGGGTCGGTAGTTCTTGAGGTCGGTGGGGTCGGCTGATGGCTTCTTTAGTAGGGCGCTGAGTTTGGCGTGCTTCCAGCTCTCCGGGAAGGTAGCGGTGTTGAAGGAGGTGTTGATGATGTCCCGCAGGTGGGGTGCGATGACAGCGTCGGCCTTGTTGAAGACTTGGTGAGGGTAAGGGTCGGTTGGAGATCCGGAGTGGATGGAGTTCATCGTGCGGACGGTGTCTTCGGTGCTGATAGGGGTCCAGGCGCGGATTGTGGTGGTGGGGGCGGTGGTTCGGTCGTGGCGTGCGTCGGTTGAGTGCTGAAGCTGTTGTGTATGTCTGCGATCTTGTTGTGGAAGTAGGAGGCGAGGGAGTTGCAGAGGTCTTGCGAAGGGGTGATGTCATTGTTTCCGGCGTTGGGGTTGGAGAGCTCTTTAACAATGTTGAAGAGTTCCTTGCTGTTGTGTGCGTTGTTGTCCAGTCGTTCCTTGAATGCAGTTTTCTTGGTGGTGTGGATCAGTTGGTGGTGTTTTCGGGTGGCGAGCTTCAGGGCAGTCATGTTGTCCGGTGTTGGGTCTCTGCACCAGGCTTTCTCAAGGGCTAACAACAAACACACCACCACCACACACAAGCATTTATTTAACACACACCAAAAAAGTGAAATGCCCCCCAGAAAAACACATTTTGCAATTCAATTAAATTCCATCCATGCCCTAAACGATGTTTCAATTCAACAGAACACACATAAACAGTTGCTTCATGCACCCATTACTACCTCTGAGCCTTCTGGATGAAAGGCCTATTTTTAGGCTAGGTCACAAGCTAGTAGGCCTATGGCAAAAGTACACTGCCTGGCTTCAAAATGGCTACCAGCCACACGGCCAGGCCCACAACAGCAAGAAACTAAAGGGAAGACAGACAATGCAGGCCTATGGCAAAAACACACTGCCTGGCTTCAACAAGAAGTCTAGTCCAAAAAGGAACAAAGGAAACACATACAAGCCTGTATGGCAAAAGCAGTACACTTATAACTACCACCAGAAATGGCCACCAGCCACGAGAACACTCACAGTCACAACAAGCAACAAGAAGGAGGCCTGGAAAACAATGAACTGAAACATGCATATAATTGCCAGGCAAAGGAGGCATGCTAAACAACACAGCTTTTAATGCAATAAAATGAAAAAATGAAAATCCACATGGCTAAACAAGGTGTGCAAGTTACACAACAAACACACCACTACCACATACACACACAGACACACACACACACACACACACACACATAACAAAGGCATTTATTTAACACACACCCAAAAAGTGAAATGCCCCCAAAAAACACATTTTGCAGTTCAATCCAATGCCATCCATGCCCTAAATGATATTTAAATTCAACAGAACACACAGAAACAGTTGTTTCATGCACCCATGACTACCTCTGAGCCTACTGGATAAAAGGCCTATTGGCAGGCTAGGCCACAAGCTTGCAGACCTATGGCAAAAGCACACTGCCTAGCTTCAAAATAGATAGCCAAAAGCCACATGGCCAGGCCCACAAAAACAAGAAACTAAAGGGAAGACAGACAATGCAGGCCTATGGCAAAAGCACACTGCCTGGCTTCGAATTGGCCACCAGCCACATGGCCAGGCCCACAACAACAAAAAGCCTAGGCCAAAATGGAACAAAGGACACACATGCAGGACTCTATGGCAAGAGCAGCACACTTATAATTACCACCAGAAATGGCAACCAGCACCATGGACACTCGCAGTCACAACAAGCAACAAGCAGGAGGCCTGGAAAACAATGAACTGAGACAGGCCTATAATACCCAGGCAAAGGAGGCATGCTATACAACACAGCTTTAGTGCAATAACATACAAAAATGAAAACCCACAGGTTTCACAACACACACACCACACACGTGCAAATACAACAAAGGCTTTTATTTAACACACACCAAAAAGTGAAATGCCCCCAAAAAACACATATTGCAATTCAATCCAATGCCTTAAATGCCCTAAATGATGTTTAAATTCAACAGAACATATACACAAAGAAACAGGTATTTCATGCACCTATGACTACCTCTGAGCCTACTGGATGAAAGGACTTTTGGCTGGCTAGGTCACAAGCTTGCAGGCCTATGGCAATAGCACACTGCCTTGCACCCAAATAAGTGAAAATCCCCCCAAAAAAACACATTTTGCAATTCAATCCAATGCCGTCCATGCACTAAATTATATTTAAAATAAATTCAACACGCACCAAAGGAACATTTATTTCATTATGCACCCATGACTAGCTCTGGAACTACTGGCTAGCCACAATAAATTGTTTAAAAAATTATGAAAAGTACAAAAATTGTAGTTGCAGCAACTGCAATGCCCCAATCAAACAAACAACTCTAACTTACTTGTAACATCTCAAATCCAAACGTCCTTGAATCCAAAAGTCCCCAAATCCAATTATATATGATGCAGCAGACACCAGGAGTGAACAGGACATGGACAAAGCGGGGATAGAGAGGAGCCTGCTAGATAGGAACAGGAAGTTGGACACTCTAGGGCACTTCCTTTCTCTCCACCCAAAAAGTTTTTTTTTAAAGAAAAATGACTCCTAGCACTAAAAAGTACAGCCAAATGTCAATCTGAGAAATTTTCTTCATCCAAAACATCATTTCAAGAAGGTTTTATGCTGCTCGAGATATTATTTTCCTCCAGACTGCCGCTGGATGTCCGATGGCGCGTCCGAATGACGTGTTTGCGATTGCACACTCTAGCCGTGTCCGATGGCACGTCTGAATCATGTGTTAGCAATCGCACACTCTCGCGGGATGACGCGGCCAGCTACCAAAATCTCGTGGCGCATGCGAACGTATAGGAAACGCAGGGTAAGTCGCTACCACGCATGCGAAAATGCCTACGCCGTGAATCACAGAATTTTTTGTAATTCTGAGTTCTCCACTGAACACAGAATTGTCAAAAATCCACAAATTCCGTGAGCCTAGCGGATTTTACCACCCAGGCCTAGACTATAGTACATCTTGGGAAAATTACGGATCCTTGAAAAGCACCAAATCTTTCAAGCAGTGAATTTAGTAGTTTTGCCTAATTACTGCTAATCAACACTAGGAGCAGAACCAGAAAATATTTGGAAACCTGGGTACTCTTAACACAATATATTAACACTTTTGAGATGGAGAGGAACGGGGGGTGTGTTTTTGTGGTTAATCTTTATGAAGTATGCCATACCAAAATAATTGTCCAGCAAGTTAATGGATGCTCTTCTTGCCTGGCTGGTAAAAATGCAGCGGAAATCAAAGAGCTTTAACCCCTTCACTGCGGGGTTTTTCCCCCTGCTGTGCGTATGGAGGGTGAAGAACCGGGTTTTAGAACCCAGCGGCGCCAGGGAAAACGCCCGATGTCTTCGGATTCCCCTGCCTCGGCAAACAGAGACACAGGACACTTCTTGATGACGTCAAAGACCAAAGTTTATTGGCTGCAACCAGGAACAGAGATCTATGAAGCACAACACGGGTGGTTCGCTAGAGACTGCACAAATTCAAGGAGCGGAGCATGATCTTTTATGCCAAAAATCACATTCCTGGCTAGCATCGATTACATACAAACTGACCAATGGAAACATGACATTTCAAAAGTAGGGCATGACGACAATTCCACTTTCCGTTGTCCAGCCCACCAGAAATGACCAAGCAAATTCCATCTTTCCTGTTCGATCAGGCCGGACAAACCCATCATAAAGACCTCAACCCAAATCAATAATTAAGCCATAAAGGAAGGAACAGAAACAGATGAGAAGCAAGATAGAAGGGTGTGTGCGTGTACCATAAACTCAGCAATGTCCTGCTCTTTGATCTTTATCTGACCAGCTGCTTAACAAGGAACTGGCTCAGCGAGGTCAGCCTCGGGCAAGGGAGTCAGTTCGGCCAGGTCACACAAGAGTCAGCTAAGGTGTACGCGTCCCAAGGACTCGTTCGGCCACAGTCATCGGCCTATGTGAGGGCAACCACACAAAATGGCTGCCGCACACAAAATGGAACCCGAGGGTTGCCTGGCTGGTAAAAATGCAGCGGAAATCAAAGAGCTTTAACCCCTTCACTGCGGGGTTTTTCCCCCTGCTGTGCGTATGGAGGGTGAAGAACCGGGTTTTAGAACCCAGCGGCGCCAGGGAAAACGCCCGATGTCTTCGGATTCCCCTGCCTCGGCAAACAGAGACACAGGACACTTCTTGATGACGTCAAAGACCAAAGTTTATTGGCTGCAACCAGGAACAGAGATCTATGAAGCACAACACGGGTGGTTCGCTAGAGACTGCACAAATTCAAGGAGCGGAGCATGATCTTTTATGCCAAAAATCACATTCCTGGCTAGCATCGATTACATACAAACTGACCAATGGAAACATGACATTTCAAAAGTAGGGCATGACGACAATTCCACTTTCCGTTGTCCAGCCCACCAGAAATGACCAAGCAAATTCCATCTTTCCTGTTCGATCAGGCCGGACAAACCCATCATAAAGACCTCAACCCAAATCAATAATTAAGCCATAAAGGAAGGAACAGAAACAGATGAGAAGCAAGATAGAAGGGTGTGTGCGTGTACCATAAACTCAGCAATGTCCTGCTCTTTGATCTTTATCTGACCAGCTGCTTAACAAGGAACTGGCTCAGCGAGGTCAGCCTCGGGCAAGGGAGTCAGTTCGGCCAGGTCACACAAGAGTCAGCTAAGGTGTACGCGTCCCAAGGACTCGTTCGGCCACTGTCATCGGCCTATGTGAGGGCAACCACACAAAATGGCTGCCGCACACAAAATGGAACCCGAGGGTTCAAACGAAATCCCTGAATACTTAGTGCTCTCATTGATCGATTATGAGGAAAACACTCGTACACACCGCACTCGTGATTTGCGGTCCGCTGATACCAAAATCGTCTATATCCGACGACCTTTATTGCACGGGTTCAGAATCTACGAACCACAGACCCTCAAACTACGGAACTACAAGGGGGGCCACGCACGGCGTGGCTGTGCTTGTGACAAGCTCAGCTCGCCATGAGGCACAGCGTAGCTGCACCCATGACGAGCTGAGCTCGTCACAGGCACACCCGTTTTGGAACGTTCAGCACAGCGGGGAAATTATCCCCGCGTGTGAAAGTTCCAACGGCCGCGACGAGCTCAGCTCGTCATGAGTGCAGCTCCACTGTGCCTCAGGACGAGCTGAGCTCGTCACAAGCACTCAAGGGGTTAATGTTCAGAGTTCCTAATATAGGCTATGTGGCCCTCTCTTTTCATATATAAACAGTTAGAGTATCCACCAGCATCGTTTCTGAGGTATTTATCACTTTCTTTCTGTGCTGACATTCCAATGTAGCCATGTGCAGATCCTGTCCATGCCATAAATCCTAGGTTTTTCAGAGTGTAGACCATGCTGCTGTCTTAAATTGCAACACCCACTTTTCTCTAACCACATCCTTTCAAGATGTTGTGTGCTGCTTTTCAGGAGTTGCTAGAGCATTGCTTTACCATGAGAACAACAGGTTTATCTTCCTTGTGCTTTTATTTTATGACAGGCAGTTCAATAGTCAATGGTGTGTCTCCCACACATGCTTAATACAGAGGATCTTAGTGTTTTTTTTATCTGGTAGCACTGAATCCAGCCCACTTTTTGTTAATTAAACAAAGCAGAAGTTCTGTCTCAGCCCACAAATCCTGAACATGCAGCAGAGTAGTTCATGTCAGAAGAGAGGGTAAAGTCGGTCCAAGGTAGGAAACGAGTTCCCCCAGTTCTGTGGCCTTCATGTCATTAATTTGTGATTAGCATGCGTGCATGTTATGGATAGGCTTGAACACTCATATGGGAATGTCATTCACGTGGGACCAATACTAATGCCAGTGAGACTAAGACGTGTACCACTGCTACTTTGTCCACACAAACATTTTCCAGGCAAACACAAGTGCACACTGTGCTAACCTGAAAACTGTCAAATTGTCCCCAGGGAAAGGCATTTGCTCCTTAGAGAGACAGCCACAATCACACAGGCTAACCTTACACCTGACAGAAGAAAGGAGGCTTCGTGGATACAAAAATAACAATTTGCCATTGAAAGTACTGGAAGGTGGTGAACACATGAGGATGAATCCTGCACTTTCCCATGGAGATTATGGAGTCGAATAAACATTTCATCTAGGTCTGAGCAGTGTTCAAGATGAGAATGCGGGAGGTAAAGAAAATATCAGAGAAAGAAGAATCCGAAGGGCAAATGATAATAAAGAGTTCATAAGGAGAGATTAGAACCAAGAAACCACTGCATAGCCACCTTCATTAACATAATGGAAATATAAAAGATTAATGTAAAGAGGTGATTGAATTCATAGATCACTCTCAAGAAAGCAGGGATGAATGTCCCAAATACAAAGATCCACTCAGGCCCCATTATTCCATCCAACAAACACAGCGTACACATTCCATTAAGGCAGGAGACCCTGAGTTGTTTAATCACAGGGGTTCATTTAAAGATTAACAGAACCAGCTGATGCCCTGCTACACCAACCCGCAGCCTGACTCCTCATTTAGAAATGCTCGATCCACTGCATTCCTCAGAGCCTCACCTTGATCTGCTGTCAGGAACCTCAGGCTAGTGGCATCTAAAACAGGGCCGATGACTACCCTTCTAAGAACGTGCACCCTATTTACGGCTGTTAAATGCATATTTTCATGTTTTTATAATGTGTAAACCATGGTGTTTGCTAAAAGGGAATGTCCAGAAAAGTTTAAATCCTCTTGCCTTCAGGCAGAAGGTAAAAACCTTTTTCTGTTATTGATTTTATACTTCCCTGTTCCTCCTTCCGTCACTAGTTTTATCACCATGGAGCTTATCTGTGCCCATGCACTTTAGAAATCGGAATAAAATAGACCAAAATGTACCCTAATGCTCAGGAGAAAATAAATTGCATGTCAGGGGTATCATTTCTATTTTTTGAAGCAACCCCTACTTCGGTTTATTTTTTTCTAAAAGTCCAAAAGAAGGATACCGAGATTTTGTATACACCAGTCATTGCTTGTTCACCAAGAGTGCTTCCACCATGTTACTTGAACTTTACCTGTCAGGCCAACAAGAAGCTCTTGGTTTGCTAGGCAGGCTAAAGATAGACTTTCCGAGGCATGGCCCCCGCCCATGCAGTTTGGTGACCTGTCCTCAAATTGTTAATGACCCATATAGCATGCTCAAGAGGCTTGCCTTATGACCTATCAGGAGGGGGTACCTGGCCTAGCAGCATAAGTAATGAGTCTCTATGTACTCTACATCCTCTCACCTGCTTAATGCACTAGAGTTTTAGATCAGATAGACAGCTGTGTGTTATGTTTCATTGAACCTAGGAATCCTTATATTTCAATACATAAGCTACCCCCAAGCTCCCTCTACGCCTACCCTAATCCAAACCTCCAATGAGAACTCACTGTTATTAAAAATGCTTAATTTACTTTCAATTGTGTTTATATTACTTTTAATGGTGATCGTTTTAAAATATTCACATGTATTTAAAAACACTGTTTATCTTTCCAACGTTTGTATTTATTTTATTCAAGTATGGATTGTATTACATATTTGAGCGTTCTTGGGCATTAAGAGGCAACATTGAATACGATTGAAAGGGACTGAATTGAGCTGACTTGCAAATGCATGACTTCCTGAATGGAGGCATGCCGTTTGTTTCTGTTTGGTTTATTGCATGCGGTAGTTCTGGGTCGTTTGTGAGCAGCGGGGTCGCAAAGTGTGTTTACTTCATTTTCAGCTAGCTAGAGTTTAGATATATGCTCCCAACCTTCTACAAACACGTGTTGAGCAGAAACAAGGGGTCAATTAAGTAGGTGTGCATTACTGACACATTTTCCTCCTTTCCTATGATAGGGTTTCTTTCCTTTATGGAGCTCACTTGATTATGATTTATTTTGATTGCTTATTTTTGATTTTTGTTAGTTTACAAAAGTAATGAATAAGAACGAGTCTGCTTTTGTGAAATTTGTAGGTATTTTAGAGGGATTTTCCTTGACCTGTAATGACAGGTACCAATGAACACATATATTCTCTGTCTCATGGAAGGATTTGTCAGCACACCAGCCTTGCAGATCTTCTGGTTAGCTCGAGAAGTGGCAGAGAGCCAGCTTAGTGAACATTCTGCCATGTAACAGCTTTTTGAGCCCTAGGTTCTTGTTCTACATTGCTAATTATAGGTTGTGGTAGACACTATGGAGTTGTTTTAGGTTTTCTATTTCCACAAAACCTTCTTAATAGTGAAGCTATAAAGTGTACACAATAGGTTTGAGCGAACAAGATGAAAATGTGCATACTAGACTGCTCAGCTAAAGTAAGATAATCTTCACCAAATAGAAGTGGGATGAAAAGCCTGTACAACTCTTTTAAAAATGTCAGAAAGGCAACACCTTCACAAATGTTCATATGGTTATATACGTAGTTTTCACAACCTATCACCAGCTTATTGCACACCTCTATTTTTAAAGTGCTTAAGAGTATATGGCTTTATCAAACATACAATACAAACGTGACGACTTTTCCCTTTTCTGAGTACAGTGACCCACCATCCTAACCCCCTTAAAGCTCATCTCACCCCTTTGAAGACGTTCCCAAAAATGTCCTTGTCCCTGCTGTGTGGAGAACAACCTGTTGGTCCCGGGGAACCCGTATCACTTACTGACACCTTGAATTTGTAACAAGATAGCACCCACTTGTCCGCTGTTAGCGGAAGGGTGAACCTCCACTCTGCATCCTAAAATATATCCTATTCTGTGGTGCAATCAGTATGTTGATCCTTAAGCTTTGTTCCCTTCATGGGAGGCATCAGACAGATTAAGGACAGTTACCAATATTTTACTTACCTTGTCAACATCTGAAAATATGTGAAACTTTGCATTATAAATAATTCTTAACTTTGATTGCTGAAATATTGAAGCCTTGCCACTCCCAGATCTGAACTGACTCACGAGCCCCAAGAACTCTTTTCTTCATCGGGCTGCTGTAATTGGCATGTCCAAAAATACCCATATTGTCACCTTCTCTGGGGGCGTGGCTTGGGCGCCGATGGCGATGGTCGCCTGAGAGCTCGGCTCCGGGACTAAGCCCGGGATTATCCTGAAAATCGGCGGCTGCGGGGCGCCCCAGACCCCGCATTCTGCTGAGCGTGCTGACGATGACCTGCCGGGACCCCTAGTGGAGCTCGGACGAGGATTGCCCCGGAGTAAAACCGAAGTTTGCGGAGTTGCGGAGTGAGACCCAACATGGCGCCCGGACCCCTTTGTCCCCCGGGTCGAACCCGTTGACTTGGAGAGGTGGCGCGGGCAGCGACTAGCGCCCGACTTCGCCATCCCCGGCTGTCCCGAGCACTGGACAATTACTGGATTGGACTTTTTGCAACAGATTTGCACTCGGTTGGATGGACGGGCGGATGCCCACGCTATAGAGGGCACCGGGAACGGACGCCCTGTGATTCAAGCGGTGGCCCGCCTCGCAACTCCGCAACTAGCTTCGCCTTCCTGGCCAGTGCACTTCCATGGGAGGCACGACACTCTGGCGCCACGGATCGTCCGAGGGAGTTGGTGGCCCTCGCCCCGGGGCCATAGTGGGTGAGCGGGCCTGCCCGACCCGACGACGGTTGTCTCCGCCCCCTCATCGGTGCCCCCGGACGCCATGGCGTTGGCGTGAGCCGAAGCGACGGAGTCTTCTCAGGCCCTGGAGAAGGAGGTCGCCCGCACCCGAATTGAGGACAAGTACCCGGGAAGGTCGTGGTCGACACCTGCACGTGGAGACGCCTACTCCGGGACCCTCGCAGAGTGCCCCTGGAGGCATGGGGAAGCCTAGAGGAGCCAAGGGATCCACCCAGACCGCCTCGGACTCTGAAGCCCAGGACAAAGAGGAGCACGGGGACCCCAAAAGTTCTGGTGGCGCGCCGATGCAACACCAATTCGACCGTGTCCTAGAGGCGATAGAGACCACGAGATCGGCCCTCCAACAGGACATTGCTCAGGTGGCGACGAGCCTGGGCCTCCTCAGAGCAGACCATGGAAAACTCTCAGACCGGGTCAAGGAGGTGGAGAGCACGGTGAAAACTTTGGAGCCGGCGCAGCGAACCTTGGCTGCGACGATGAAGGACGCCCTATCCCGAATTGCGACCCTGGAGCAAAGGGCGGAGGATGCAGAAGGCCGCAACAGAAGGAATAACATCCGAGTGGTGGGTCTGCCGGAAAAGATCGAGGATGGCGACATGGTCACATACTTGGAGACCTGGCTCCGGGACACGGTGGTCCCGGAAGGACTGTCCTCCTTCTACACTTTGGAGCGTGCCCACAGAGTCCCAGCACGGCCCCTACAACAGGGACGCACCCCGAGACCGGTGGTAGCGCGGCTGCTGCATTTTCGAGACAGGGACTTAATCCTCAATGCAGCCAGACACAATGGCCCGTTCAAGGTAGCGAACAGTCAGGTGAACATCTTCCCAGATTACACCTACGAGACTCAACGCAAGCGGTTCTCCTTCCTAGCGGTTAAGCGCGAGCTCAGGAGCGAGGGCATTCAGTATTCACTCCTCTACCCTGCAAGGCTCCGCATCATTGTCGATGACAAAACCCAGTTCTTCGACACCCCGGAGGATGTCTGTGTCTGGCTCGAGCTCTACAGGACAGGAAAAGATGGCTTTGGCTCCTCGTACCAACAAGCGGACGAGCCGGAACAAAGGCGGCGATCCAAGAGGGTCAGAAATCGCCGCGGCCGCACAGGAGGGCCCTCAACGGTGGAGACGTCATCGGAGCGGAGGGGAGTGCTGGAAGTACTGTCGGAGTTGTCGGGGGCACGGGATGAAGCCATCGAGGAGGAAGAAAACCCGGGTGCAGAGGGAGCACCATCGGACTCGGAGGACTCAGTGGCCGATAGCACCCATACACCGGTGATCACTCCGAAATCGGTGGAGGACCTTTTGGATGGACAAGGGTAACGGGGTATGCTGACTTGTTTTGGGTGGGGGCCCGGCGGGGGGGAGGCGGTTGCCGTCCTTTAAGGCTGACAAAAAAAAAGGGAATGGGGTTGGCGGGGCTTCTGCTGATGCCCCGAGAAGTTTGTGGCACTGTTTGGGGCTTGTTATAGTCCTGGTGGCCTGAGCGACGAGGGCCCACTGCCTCCGCCCAGCCCGCACCTGGCCCATAAGGCCTTCCTACGGTGGCGACCGTAGGATTAGTGGGGGTTCTTGGGTTGATGAAAGACGAGGTTTGGATGGGATCTAGGTGGTGCAGTTTGGGTCCTGTCCTGGGGTGGGTGGGTGGGGGTTTGGCTTGTTTTTGGGTCGGTTGGTTTTGGTTGGGGAAAATGGCCGCCATCAGCGCTGGGAGGATTGATGTCTTTTCTTTGTGGGGACCTGGATGGGGGGACTGTGCAAGAACAATCTGGGACAATGGCTGATGTTGCAAACTTGAAATGTGTTACTTGGAACGTAAGGGGGCTCCACACTATGTCCAGGCGCCACAAGGTCCACGCTTATTTAGTGCGTAGAGGGGTGCAAATGGCGCTGCTGCAGGAAACTCATCTGAACAAGGCGGAAGGGGCGGCGCTTCAGCGTAGATGGCGGGGGCAGGTCTTTTCCACGTCGTACTCCGCTTATGCCAGGGGGGCGCTAATATGGATCAGGGCAGGGGTCCCCTTCCAAGTCACGAGGACAGTGTTAGATCCAGAGGGGCGTTTAGTGGCCATCTCGGGCACTGTAGGGGGGAGGGACCTGAACGTTTGCTGTGTATACGCTCCTAATGTAGACCAGACTGCCTTCCTTTCCAGGTTATCGGGCTCGTTGGCCCACTTCTTCTCCGGGCCCCTCCTGCTTGGGGGGGACTTTAACTCCGTAGTGGATGTGGACATAGACCGCTCGCATCCCCCGCTTCCCGATTCCCCGGTCCGTCGCACGGCTAAGGGTCGTCAGGATTGGCAAACCCGTTGGGGTTTGACGGACATTTGGAGGGCGCATCACCCCGCGTCCAGGGATTATTCATATTTTTCGAGACTCCATGAGTTACATGTCAGACTGGATGGCTTTCTTGGATCGCCCGAGCTGGTTTCGGCAGCGGTCCGATCGGAGTACTTAGCTAGGACCATCTCGGACCATAACCCCCTCCTGCTGGACCTTCGCTGGTTTCCCGGGGCACCGGCGGTGCCCACCTGGAAATTGCGACCCGAGATCCTCGAGGACAGTGTCTTCAAAGCGGATCTGGGGGAGAGAATATCGGATTATTTTGCATCCAACGGCGGCTCCGCGAGTACTAGGGCATTAGAATGGGATGCTTTTAAGGTAGTGGTGAGGGGGTACTGTATCTCTAAGAAGGTGGGCATGAGGCGTGTCATCCTGGCTGAATTAGACACAGCGGACCGGGAACTCCGCGAGCTTGAAATTCGCCGCCCCGGACACCCGGAATTGCAAGCACAAACGGCGGAGGCGAGGGAAAAAGTAGCGGCAGAGGTCGAACGGCTCCGCTGTTTTGATTACAAGGCCTATACGGTTCGGTCCATCGCGGAGGGTGACAGGTCGAGTGCGTTGTTGGCGTGGTTGGCCAACCCTACGCGCCAGTCCCAAACGACGACAAGTATGCGTGGGACAGACGGAACCGAGGTATGCACCCAACCGGAGATTCTTAGTTGCTTCCGGCATTACTATGAATGTTTATACCGCAGCCGCTCCGCGCGCGACCCTGTCCGACTTGATGATTATCTTCGCCCACTAGAGCTCCGCACAGTAGAGCAGGACGTGGCGAAAACCCTGGGATCCGACATTGAATTAGGGGAGATCCGTGGGGCCATTAAACGAATGGCGAGAAACAAGACCCCGGGCCTGGATGGCTTACCAGTGGAGTTCTATGCAGCTTACGCTGACCTCCTGGCCCCTCGATTATTGGTGGTCTACAAGGAGGCGAAGAGGCTGGGGCGACTCCCGAGCTCGATGTGTGAGGCGTTGGTGGTTCCTCTCCTCAAGCCGGGCCGGGACTCATCAGACCCGGGATCCTACCGTCCCCTGTCGATGCTGACAGTGGACTACAAAATTCTGAGCAGCATCTTGGCATCGAGGTTGCTGGGACACATGAGTTCCCTGGTGCATGAGGATCAGGCCGGTTTCATCCCACGGCGGAACACGACTATGAATATTCGTAGGTTGTTCCGATTGCTAGGGGAACCATTTGTGGATGCCCCGTCCCCGGTTGTCTTGTCGGTGGACCTAGAGAAGGCATTTGATAGCCTGGAGTGGGACTACCTCTGCACGGTGTTACGGAGATTCGGCCTCGGGGAGGGATTTGTTGGATGGACCGCGGTTCTATATGCCTCTGCTTCGGCCAGGGTCCGAGCGGGCCCATTGATTTCATCGCGGTATCAGGTTGAACGAGGCACGCGGCAAGGGTGCTCATTGTCCCCCCTTCTTTTTGCGCTGGCGGTCGAGCCGCTGGCACTGCACCTTCGATCGGGAGCCCACTATACGGGCTTGTGGTCGTCTACGGGCCCGCATTACGTCTCGCTATATGCGGACGACCTGTTGCTCTTCCTAGAGGACCCGATCGACGCTTTACGCGGAGCGGAGTTGGCGCTCACGGAGTTCGGAGAGGTTTCGGGCCTCCGAGTGAACTGGTCCAAGACCTGTCTTTTTCCGGTACGCAGGGGTACCCCCGCCCCTACGTTAAGTAGGGAAATTAGATGGGAGCCCGACTGTTTTAAGTACCTTGGGGTATTTGTCTACCACGACCAACCCGACCTCCTAGATGGGAACATTGCCCGCTGCATTCGAGCACTTCGAGGTTGCATGGACTTTTGGGCCACGCTGCCGCTTTCGGTAGCGGGACGTATCGCCCTGCTCAAAATGGTGGCGCTTCCCCGGTTATTATACTACTTCCGGACTCTACCGATCTGGGTCCCGCCGGCCACGTTTCGTCAGTTGCGCTCTATGGTGGTCGGTTTCCTCTGGGGATCGGGCCGACGGCGGGTAGCCCTCAACACCTTGATGCGGCCGAAAGACGAGGGGGGGCTCGCTGTGCCGGACTTTGAAAAGTATTATCTGGCGACGCAGCTCCAGACCTTCACCCAGGAGATCGCCAGGGAATTCCGGGGCCCGGAAGACGGAAGGGGGACGGGTATGGCTAGGCATGTTCTCTCCTTTATAGCGCTGCGACAACGTTTAGTCCTGCGGGACCTGTCGATGGAGGAGCAGACTGTCCGCCTGTGTTGGAATCGGGCTCACGCCCGAGGCCAACTGAGAACACCATATGCACCTGAAATACCGTTGGGGATGTTGACGGCCCTCCCCCACGGAGGGGATTGGTCACGTTTGGCGGCCTGGGAGGATTCCGGTTTACAGCTCGTTGGTGATCTGTACGAAGACGGGGCGCTCTTGTCCTTTCAGGATCTCATTGACCGCTTCGGGATCCCCCGGGGTGACTTTCTGCTGCACTCGGCCATAGTGCGGGCGACCCAGGCACACTGGGGGAGCGGGCAGGAGGAACCCCACTTATCTCAGGTGTGCCAGTACGTAATGATGTCGGCGGGAACGGTGAAGGCGGTCACTTGCCTTTACGGCAGGTTGGTCAGCGAGGGATTGGCTCCTCTCACCACTTTGAGGAACCGCTGGGAGGAGGACATTGGTAGGGAGATCCCGGAGACGACCTGGTCCCAGTTGGTGAGACGAGCCTGGAAGGGCACACGTAACGCCCGTTTCCAGCTGGTCCACTATTATGTTCTTCATAGAGCGTACCTGACCCCGGTGAAAATTAGGCGATATTTTGCCACGGCTTCGGCGGAATGCCCTAGATGTCCGGCTCAGGAGGCGGACCTCCTACACATGTTATGGGCCTGTCCAGGGCTGACGTCCTACTGGCAGGAGGTAGCGACGACCTTGGAGGAGGTGACAGGGAGACTCTTATCATTAGATGCGGCGGTGGGGCTCCTTCACTGGTTCCCCCATACCCCCAGGAATAAAATTTCTAGTAAATTTATCGACCTAGGGCTCCTACTTGCTAAACGAGAGGTGACCAGGAACTGGAAGGCACGAGCTGGTCCGGCGGGCAGCAGATGGCACAGTGAGCTTTTGAAGTGGGCGGCGGGAGAGAGCGCGCTGCGTTATCAACTGGCTTGGAGGCAGGGTAATGAGAAGGCGCAGGAGGCCGCGTTGGAGTGGGAGATGTTGGTGCAGGCCCTCAGGGATTATTGTGCCCCCAGTGACTCTGAAAGTGAAACAGCGACTCGCCCCGAGTCCCGGTGAACGTTAGAACTGATAGTCCTATTGCTTTCCCCGTGGGTCCAATGGCAGATCCTATGCTGATAGCTCCCTGGCGCTGGTGGTGGGGAGGGGGGGGGGGGTTCTCTTAGTTAGTAGACGTATAAGGGGAGGGAGGGGTTCCTTTGGAGGTTTTTAGGTTTGTTTGGAAAAGCAGATGACGGACAGTGCATTATCCGGACCAGCCCCAGCATCCTACTGACCCCCCATCACATTTCGCCGCCCGACCCCAGGGTTGCGGGCCGGATGGCTGTGTATGGACTGTACGGGGGGGGGCCAGAGGGCTCTATTCTGTTAATTTTGCTTATGATACAATGCTGGTCGTACTTGTATTGATCTTCTAATTCCTGCAATAAAAATATATTTAAAAAAAAAAAAAATTGTCACCTTCTCTGCTATAGAGACTTATGCTTAATGGCGGCTGTTAGGATTAGCTGTTTAATCCTATAGCCATTGAAATTCACTAAAACGATTCGAGTAAACTTCATGCTTGGGGTAAGTTGAGCCAGGACTCGATGCGCCCTCATAATTGTTAGGTCCTTATCAAAGCCAGGTAGAATGCTCTTTCTTATTAACTTTTCCACCAGCTATATTGGATTGGGCTCGCCATCGGATATCTCCTCGCCCTCAGGGAGCACCTACTGTGATTTTTCAATATCTTCTATCTTGATTGACAGGTGTCAGATTTCTTTCAGGGCTGTCATTGGGTCAGCTGCGCACCCCCACATATCATCTTCCAACGTAGAGATTCTTTGATCTGCCTCTCGAAGTCTGAGAAGTTGAGCCAGAGCCTCTTCAGTTTTCCAAAATTGCAAACCCAGTCAGGCCCAGTTCCACCCAAACAGGAGCCTTGGCCCTCGCAGTGAGGGATTGAAGGCAGGCGTGCAGCGCACAAGTCGTGTGTGTCTGCCTGGTCCGAGACAGCTTCACGGGCGCACACACACAGACCGTTTTAGAGATTCTCGCAGCCCCACCCGAGTACTTCACAGGTCTTTAAAAGACCATTAACATGTTAACGAGGCTTTGTTTATTTTTTCACCCCTTCATCTCCACATGGCGAAAGGCGACAAATCCTTTCTTTGTTAACGGTAACCTTTGCCTATAGTTTTGCGGTGTGGATATTCCCTTTTATATGCAGCACAGGTTAAAAGAAGTTTGTTTATTCCTATTCACCTTTCCTGACCCCTGCAGCTGCTTATCACATCAGGCTGTGACACAAAGTTTGACTAATGGAATAGTAGGTAAGAGAATGTGTTACTATTTGTTTTTCTTTTTAAAATCTGCACAGGCCCAGCAGGACACATACTTCATGCCCTTCATTTAAACAGTTTTTATCATTATCATGGCTGATGTAGGGCACCAATAAGACTATACAAAATGCCGAGATAACACTGGTGATAAATGATCCTGCTAGAGTAGTTTTTAAATGCAGATAAACTGTATTTTATGTGGCAGCTCAGTGGGTTACTGCCTTTTCCAGAGATCCTTGTGTTACTTGCAGTACAGAAGTTACAATCCTAACGTAGGACAGTAACAAATGAACTGTTACTAAAGAGTTGCATACAAACATGAATGGTATAGTTAGAACTTCACTTTTTTTGTTTTGTGATACAGTTAGAACTTCCTCAGTCTTTCATTATTCTAATGTTGCTAAAATGAATAGTTTTGGGCAGATATACATTTTTATCAGTAAAGCTGACCCCCATGGAATACTATTTAAATCCTAAAGTTGTGTTTCCCCAGACCAAACCCTCTTAAAATATAATACCACGTGATTCCTACACATTGTAATCCTCATTGGTTTATGTGACATTCCCTGTAGACTGATTTACATACTTGTATGATTCATTGCCTCTGTATAATGTGTGTGTGGTGTAAAGTACTGACACACACTACACTGATATGAGTAGAGCTATACGAAAAATGAAATGCATATGAGAGAGGGGCTACGTAAAATATGAGGGGTGCTGGTGAAAGGTGGCAGTGAGGGAATCTGAGGAGGAGGTAGTGGGAGGGGCTATGGAGCGATGAGGGGCACTGTTGGAGGGTGGCAGTGAGGGAATCCAAGGAAGAGGTCATGGGGTGGAGGGAGAAGCTAGGGAGAAATGAGGGGCGCTGATGGAGGGTGGTAGTGAGGGAAACAAAAGGAAGAGGTCATGGGGTAGAGAGAGGAGCTAGGGAGAGATGAGAGGCACTGATGGAGAGTGGCAGTGAGGGAATCTGAGGAGGAGGTAGTGGGAGGGGCTATAGAGCGATGAGGGGTGCTGTTAGAGAGTGGTAGTGGTGGAATCCGAGGAAGCGGTCATGGGGGCAGGGGGAAGCTAGGTAGAGATATGGGCACTGGTGTAGGGTGGTAGTGAGGGAGTCTGAGGAGGAGGTAATGAGGGGGGGGGGCTACAGAGAGATGAGGGGTACCAGTGGAGAGTGGGAGTGAGGGAATCCAAGGGGGAGGTCATGGGGGGGCTACAGAGAGATGAGGGGCACCAGTGGAGGCTGGCAGTGAGGGAATCCGAGAGGTAGGTCATGAGGGGGAGGGTCTACAGAGAGATGAGGGGAACTGGTGGAGGGTGGCAGTGAGGGAATACGAGGGGGAGGTCATGAGGGGGAGGGGCTACAGAGAGATAAGGGGCACCAGTGGAGGGTGACAGTGAGGGGGAATCCGAGGAGGAGATCAATAGGGGGGCCATGGAGGGATGAGGGGCACTGTTGGAAGGTGATAGTAAAGTTATTAACGGAGAAAGAGGTCATTGGGGGGGCGCCAAAAAAGACTTTCGCATGAGCGCTATGGCCTTTCTGTTTTTGTTTATTTAATAAGCAGTCGGGTCATAAGGGCTTCTGTGGAACATACTTTAAAGTGCGTGCTAATTATATTTACTGCTATATTCATTGTTTCAAGTTTGAAGATGATTTTACTAATGTTTTTACTGGGAAAAAGTGGAGCCCAATGGAGCCTGATATTGGGCTGGGGCCCAAGGTCAGCTGTGAGATAAGGTGCACTGGAGAGGAGTAGTGGATAATCAAGCATGTAAAGGAGAGCTTTGCAGAGTCCGGGGTTAAGTGGCGGTAGTAATGAAGAATGATTCTCCCTGAAGGCTCACACAGAGGGAGCCCGAGAAGTGTCACTTGCCTGATACTCCCACCTCAGAAACCTCCTCTTACCATCAGAGAACATGACATGGAAAAAACACTTTTTGAGAGTGATAATATTTAGAAAGAGATTTAAAAAAGAGTGCGTTTTACTGGGCCTTGTAAGAGTAATAAGAGAGAAAGGAGGGCCCTGAAGCAGGCCTGCTCAGACATATATGCAACAAATCGAGCCCGCAGTGGCCCACCTAAATGCACCCTTGGCCCACCCAAATAAAAATTCCTGGAGCCGGGCCTGAACCCAGTGCGGCAATTTCTTCCCTCAGAACTCACTTCAGCTCTCTTATCTCATTGAGGATACTTTCTAGTAAGTCTGTCATGGATTGAGGTTCACTGGATTAGCAAGGGGACTTAAAAGAACTACACAGTGTCTACAACAACCTATAATTAGCACTAAAGAACAAGAGGAACGTTTCCGGGATGTCGTCACCACTATTGGTCTCTATCTGGCCCGAATGTAGGCCTGGTGCTTGTTATTGCTCCGATCCCGTCAATTTTAGAAAACAGGAATAGTGGATTGGTGCCACTGAGGGAACCGGTAACCAATTCACCCTATGAAAGGGTATTGAAGGCGAATGGAATAAACTTCTGAATTTAAAAAAGAAATCCCGTAGAACTGAAGCACATGCTCGATTCATGCTTGACTACCTGAAAGCAGGCACAATAACGATTGGGCTTAGAGTCAGGAATATTCCTGGTCTCTTCGTTGAACTGAGACACTTTCTAGAAAAATGGGCTTTAATCTCGAACAGATGTTCAAGGGATTACATGATGTTAATTATCGAGACAGCCCGTGAAGTACTGACCATTCTAGCTAAAGAGATTGAGGAGCTTGAAGACAAGCTTAAGAATGAGAACTCGGTTGAACTTGGTATGAAGAAGTTGGAAGAAATCAATCTGGAATTGGATTCCTTCTCTGAATATCTTCTTAAACGTAAGATTGAAAAATTCAGAAAAGATGTGAGACTTTTTCCCCAAGAAAAAGCATATCCCTATCTGACCCCTCAGTTTTATTCTACCTCTGATGGTTCCGATCGAAATCAAGGTCCATCACGTGGGGGATATCGGAGAGTAACCACTTTTTAGGATACAACCGATTCAGATGGGGAAATAACACCTAACTTTGACCCCAACTATAACACCAATTACCTTCAACGTTCCGATTCTTTTGATAGACTCTCCGGACAGGATCATTTTTTAGGGAATCGCTGGGGTAATTTTCGCCCTAAAAATCGGACACCACAAGTGAGGCAATTCCATCAGGTTCAGGGACGGCCCCAGAGATATATCCCAACCAGGAATACCCAATACTGGAGAACTTAAATACCATTCCAGTTTTCAATTTGTCGGATGTACATCTCCCAGTTGAAACTCAGACCCTTCTCTCGAGAGGCCTGTCATTTGTACCCTCCACTTGATTCAATCCCTTTGAATTTACCAAAGATCTACATGTCTTTTTCAGGGAAATCCGCCTAAAATATTTTTATGTCAATCGTCCATCTTTGGTGGCATTGGATAATGTATCGGGCCTAAGACCCCCTTCGAATTTCACCTCAAGTCTTGATTTGCTGGGACCAGAAGTACGATTCAGAAAAGGGGGTGGTGATGAACAGAGTGTCTGAATTGAGCAGACCACTCTTACCCAGTCCAAAGATCAGGGCTTGATCCATCACCGTTATTTATCTCACTGCACCATCCCAGCTCAGAACCTGGCTATATGCAAATCAGTCTGTCCCTGGCCCAGTGCATCATGGGAACAGGGCAGACTAAACTACCAAGCCAATTCTTCACCAGATAGGAGACAAGCTACCGGGGACCGGTTTCTGGCATTTCAGCCTTCTTCGGCCCGGCTTGCTTGATTCCTGATGGTGCAGTGAGAAAGGGACTCATGTCTGAGTATACCCTGCCACACCTATAGTGGCCAAAAACGATTCAGAAAAGGGGGTGGTGATGAACAGAGTGTCTGAATTAAGCAGACCACTCTTACCCAGTCCAAAGATCAGGGCTTGATCCATCACCGTTATTTATCTCACTGCACCATCCTAGCTCAGAACCTGGCTATATGCAAATCAGTCTGTCCCTTGCTCATTGCACCATCAGGATTCAAGCAAACCGGGCCGAAGACGGCTGTAATGCCAGAAACCGGTCCCCGGGAGCTTGTTTCCTTCCCAGTGTAAGAATTGGCTTTTGTAGTTTGGTTTGCCCTGTTCCCATCATGCACTGGGACAGGAACAGACTAATTTGCATACAGCCAGGTTCTGAAACTGGGATGGTGCAGTGAGCTAAAAAACGGTGTTGGATCTAGCCCTGATCTCTTGACTGGGTGAGAGTTTTCTGCTTAATTCAGAGACTCTGTCCCCCACCACCCCTTGTTGTAAATATTTTTGTCCACCCTAAGCGTGGAAGGGTATACTCAGATGTGAGTCCCTTGCTCATTGCACCATCAGGATTCAAGCAAACCGGGCCGAAGATGGCTGTAATGCCAGAAACCGGTCGACGGGAGCTTGTTTCCTTCCCAGTGTAAGAATTGGCTTTTGTAGTTTGGTTTGCCCTGTTCCCATCATGCACTGTGACAGGAACAGACTAATTTGCATACAGCCAGGTTCTGAAACTGGGATGGTGCAGTGAGCTAAAAAACGGTGTTGGATCTAGCCCTGATCTCTTGACTGGGTGAGAGTTTTCTGCTTAATTCAGAGACTCTGTCCCTCACCACCCCTTGTTGTAAATATTTGTGTCCACCCTAAGCGTGGAAGGGTATACTCAGATGTGAGTCCCTTGCTCATTGCACCATCAGGATTCAAGCAAACCGGGCCGAAGACGGCTGTAATGCCAGAAACCGGTCCCCGGGAGCTTGTTTCCTTCCCAGTGTAAGAATTGGCTTTTGTAGTTTGGTTTGCCCTGTTCCCATCATGCACTGGGACAGGAACAGACTAATTTGCATACAGCCAGGTTCTGAAACTGGGATGGTGCAGTACGCTAAAAAACGGTGTTGGATCTAGCCCTGATCTCTTGACTGGGTGAGAGTTTTCTGCTTATTTCAGAGACTCTGTCCCTCACCACCCCTTGTTGTAAATATTTGGGACCAGAAGTAGGCATCTTCGAAAAGGGTGTCGTAAAAAAGATTGAAAAAATGACCAAATTTTTTCCCAAACCGAATTACAATCTCTGGCTTGAAGAGAATATGGCTCTCAAAGAACTGTGTGAAAATCAGAATTTGACAGTCAAACCCTGTGATAAGGGAGGCGGGATTGTGGTCTTCAACACTACCACCTATGTTGAGAAAATTACCCCACTCCTCTCATCCGAGCGACACTACAAACGGGTCACCAGATGCCCTAAGGAATCCCGAAAACAATGGATTTTGACCCTTGTCCAGTCTGCTGTTGTAGATGGATATATCTGCACGAAAGAAGTGGAGTATCTTACCCCAACCCATACTAGGATGGCGATTATTTGCGGCCTACCGAAAGTACACAAAGACACCAAGGATCCTCCTATGCAAACTATTGTGTCCACCATTGGGGCAGCTACTGAGCCCCTTTCGAAGAATGCTGACAAATTTTTAAAACCATTGGTTAGCAGACTTAATTCCTTTGTTAAGGATACGGGACACTTTATTTCCAAGATTGAGCAGATGCCGTTCGATTGTGACTCTGAACTTCTAGTGACCATGGACCTGGAATCGCTATATACAAACATTCCCCAAGAGGGAGCGATCCAGGTCTTGGAAGAAATTTTGATCAACCAGAACGACCTATCTAATGCCCCATTGATCTTGGACTGCCTGAGGATTGTCTTAGGTGAAAACTACTTTGAGTTTAATAAAGAATATTTCCATCAAGTGCAGGGGGCAAGCGTGGGGGCATTGTGTGCCCCCAGTGTGGCCTGCCTGTACATGGGCAAATTTGAGGAGACCAACATCTACAACAAAATGGCCCCATTTTTTGAGAATGTGCAAGCATGGTAGCGGTTTATAGATGATATTTTTCTCGTCTGGAAAGGAGACCTTGACTCCCTCAATGAGTTTGTACTGTGGGTCAATGCTGATGATCCAAACCTGAAATTTACGGCCAATTCCAGTGTCACCAAGGTGCAATTTCCGGATGTCTGGGTGAAACATGCGGATGGGAAGCTTCTCATATTGCTGTATGTTAAACCAACAGCCAAGAACACCTTACTTGAATACGGTAGTTTCCATCCCCGTTGTCAAAGAGATTCCATTCTGTTTAGTCATTTCCTCCGCATGCGGAGGAATTGTACTGAAATGAGCGAATTCCTTTATCAAGCTGATATCTTGAAACTCAAATTGGCAGAGCGCGGATATCCTGCACGACTGATTAGAGATTCATTCAAGCGCGCAAGATACTTTCACAGAGAATCTATGTTTCAGGAGCGTAATGTTGTGACCGAAGACAAACTGGTGTGCATCACTAAACATTCTACCTTCAACCACAAGGTAAGACAAACCATCAACTCCCTTTGGTACCTCCTGAATGTTGGAGAGAATGAAATGATACCTAAACCGTTATTCGCATTCCGTAGAAATAAAAACCTACGTAATCACTTGGTTCCTGGCACGCCTTATGTCCCAAAAGACATCAAAAAAATTGGAGTCCTGGGACTTCCGCCGGTTGAGGGCAATCATCGCTGCGGGAACTGTTAAGCTTGCCCACATGCCATCGTAGGAAGTTCTTTGGGTATTGACAATCACACAGTGAATCTGAGAGAAATGAGCAACTGTCGCTCAACAAATGTTGTGTACGTCATATTGAGCCCATGTGGGCGCCAATATGTGGGCGAGACCGACGTGAATGCCGGATCGAATTGGCGAACTCAAATCTAACTTCAGAAACGCGAAAAGTGGGGCCCCACTTGTCGAACATTGGAACAGTACTGACCACAATGAAAAAGACCTTAAGTGGTCCACACTTGAAAAAGTACGTAATATACCAGGAAAGGACAGCACGACCCTGCGAAAGAAAAGATAAGTGTTTTGGATTTTTTATCTGGATGCTACCAACAAGGGCCTTAATGAGCACTGTATGTGGGAGAATGCGATCCTCTAATAGCAGAGGTCTAACTCCCCCAACCTTTCTTATGGACTATTATACAGGGTGTCTTGCCCTGTCTTGTGATATGCAGTTTCTCTTTTTTGACTATCGGCATACTGGGGCTGGTGGGCTCAGCTGGATGCAGTAGATGGTTCTTGTTTATTGTGGGCCTCCTTGAATTGTCCATCTGATTACTGAGTTGGACGGACGACAACCTTGAGTCGGATTGTGCGCCTACTTGCCCCCTACTAAACTAGGTTACTGCATACTGCATATTGAGCGCCTGGTGTCTAATAGTTTTTCCCCCTCCCCTTCCGGTTGGAAACCTCTAAATGATGTGTGACTAGTCACAAGTGTTTATCTATCTATCTTCTCGGGATTTCTCCAGCCATCTTTAACTATCTTTGTCTGATTCTAACTCTACACCATATTAAAAGTATGGTTTTTTGCTCATTGATTGACGAGCTGACCATCAAAAGAAATTCAGGATTTTCGCCAAGCAAGACTGGGATGGCAGGCTTTGATCGCGCTTAGCTACTAGGGCTTCATTTTAAACCTTTTTCTCACGCCTTCCGATATTCTCAGGCCTAGGGGTGACTATACTCGGTCCCGACTGTTTTGCTTTGATCAGATTTTCGTACCGGTGACTTAATGTTAAGATCCCGTGTAAATTGATTGCACCATAAAAGCATTGTTGGCATTATTTTTATGCTTCATGGTTGGAACGAGCGCGGTGCCTGCTTTTCACCCCGGTTCTTACATCTTTTCTGGTTGAATCAGACTTTGGGTGCGGAGCGCTGATTTGACCACATATGTGCGGGTGCTTTAAAAACCTCAGGTGAAACCCACTTGTGGTTCCCTCGGATTCTTCGACCACTACTCGCCAGAGGAAATGATCGCACCGAACACGCTCTCGCGAACTTGAAGGTAATCTTTGATCTTGCTGAGAGTTTTTGCTCTCCTCGTTACACGCTACGCTTCGTTTGAAGCGGGCTCAATTTCTTAGATACCGCTTAGCTAATGAAAATGGGCCTCGCTTGTTTTTTGATTATGCTTTGCACCACCCTCTCGGGAACCGTTGGGATCTCGTATGACAAAGCGGTTTCCGCCCCCGGTAATTGGATGCTCTTTCTCGTATGGGACATAACTAGTCCGGAGAATCAAACTGGATAGTTGTTAATACCGTTCTCGGTTGACTCTCCTGTATGCAAATTATTTCTGACTAATATGCTTCTTTCTGAGAACAGTACTTATGAGCATTGAGATATTTGGATAGCCTGGAATGCTTGTCGAATTTAGTACAGGTGCTCCATCGTCTCTAATTATAATCCTTTTCTCGCACTAGGAGCTGTTTTGACCTAAGAAATCTTGCTGCCTTAGTGCCTTGTTGAACTGACGTTACCGTTTTACGCCCTACCACAGGCTGCCGAATGTTAAAGTTTTGGTGAGCGGTTTGTAGTGTTTTCTGTTTCTATGCGCAGATTGGTGCCCTGTGGGCTACGCATCTGTCCTATTTTCGTTCTGATGCATGGGAAATAAGGGGCAAGGTTTGTTACTTTTTCGCCTGCCTACTTAAGACACCCTAGAGACACGTGTTGTGAAACAATTGTATCCACGTGTCCCCCATGGCGGATCTAATTTTATGTGGTGCACAATCCCTAAAGTCACTAACACCCCTGCCAATAAATGACCACTCGGGAATGCTTGGAGTGTATAACTTCTGAGGGCTCATGGTTTCCCTACTCTGGTTTTAGATCCTACTCCCTCCTTGGACCTGGGCACCCTAATACCTGTGGGCCAAGGGTCGTGAATGCCCCCAGTCTACGGACCGAATCTTGGAACGGTGGCCCACGTCTACCACCGCCGAGGCTTATTTATTGTGGGAAGTATGGAGTAGAAAAACAGGAGTTAAAAAGAAGTGGTTCCCCTGAAGACTCTGGTTCTTAACTCTGTTTCTGATTAGGTGCAGGCTTTGACAGGATGCATGTGTTTGTCTATTTGTTCCCCCTACAGAGCTTGCCCCTTCTGATTTTCCCCTAAGGATTGCTCCGACACCGCATCCTGCTACCGGAGGAGTCTACTAAGCTCGCCCTGAGTATATGAATTCTACATAATGAGTTTTGACCCTCGGATCTGGCGTTCATTCTTACTTACCTTGTAGTACCGTCTTTGATGAGGGTTGGACCACTGCTTTGGGAAATGTATCTATTCCTTTGTTATCTTCTTGAACTTGGTAAACACCCTTTGATGTTAAATCTGTTTTTTGAGAATGCTGCGGGTTTTCCTTATTCTGAGTTGCATTTACGATGATATTATCCTGTGATCATGCAGTGTATAGGCTCCTTTTCTTTCCAGAACTTGAGCAACTTGTGGATGCCATGAATATAATTGTATATCGATGTAATTTCTGAAAAATTTTGTATAGATAAACTGAATAGATCAATGACACACTAGTAGATATATTTTTTCTTTTTTTTGCAGATATATGCGGTTTCTTCGTCCCCCTTCCCCCATTTGTGTGCCCTGAAGAAGGTGTGGCCTTCCATCTGGCCGTGCACCGAAAAAATTGACAAAATTTACTCCACTTTCGCCCTCCCCAATACCCCCACCTTACCAGACAACCCCGACAAGCATCCCCCAACAACGGATAAATGCAATGCCCAACCAGACGCCGGCAACTCTCCGCGTCTAACTAGTTTTCAACCATTTACCGACGATGAAGTACTATCAGCATTGAAGACAATCAAATCTGGCTCTCCAGCGGATCCGTGCCCCCATTTTGTGTTCTCCAAAATTGCAACAACGCTCTGCCCTTTTATTACCAAGCTTTTTAATCAATCACTCACCACCGCTTCCTTTCCGGAAGCCTGAAAACAAGCATCCGTAACCCCCCTCCTGAAAAAAGCCGGATCCGATATCTCCAATCCGGAGAATTACAGGCCAATTTCCCTACCTTTCCAAAGCTTTGGATAAATTGGTTAACACACAATTGTCCCGATACTTGGAAGACAATTCACTCCTGGACCTCTCCCAGACCGGCTTTAGAGTCAACAATAGCACCGAGGCAACGTTGCTGGCAGTGTCGGACAGTGTCAGATGCATCACAGATCAAGGGGGATCTGTGGCTCTGATACTGCTTGACCTGTCAGCGGCGTTTGACACGGTAGCACACGAGTGCCTGCTAAACACCCTCCGGAGCAAAGGAGTGCAATCTACAGCCCTGAGCATGAAGGACCACATCCGTTCACTTTGGGGCAAAGGTTTCGCAATTCTTAAACTCCTGGCAAAAATCTTTCCCTGGATACCTCTGGACTGCCGACGCACAGTCACCCAGGCCCTACTGGTCAGCCGCCTGGATTACGGCAATGCCCTGTTCGAAGGGATGAACGAACAACTGTTCTCCCGACTACAGGTCTTACAAAACCAGACAGCTAAACTAGTTTGCAACAAAGGCAAGCGAGACTCAGCATCCGCATGCCTCAGGAAACTCCACTGGTTACCAATGTGCCAGAGGGCTACCTTCAAAATACTCTGCCACGCGCACAGAGCTCTTAATAAAACTGGCCCCACTATCCTCCAAGGGAAAATCGAATTCTACACCCCCAACAGGAATTTAAGATCGAACCAATTGGCTCTGGCTAAACCCAAGCGCATATACAAAGCAAGGACCGGCGGACGCGCCTTCTCTTATCTGGCCGCAAAAAGGTGGAATGAGTTACCTGTAGAACTCAGACACACCACAAACTACCTTCAATTCAAGAAACAATTAAAAACTCACCTGTTCCCTAAAAAATAACTCTCAGCACAGTCCTCAGCAGTCTCTTCTGTTTACAGCGCCGTGATATCCCTTGGGATGAGTGTCGCGCTTTATAAATAACAGAAATAAATAAATAAAATAAAACGCGCGTTGGCGTTGATTTCTTGTGTCCTGATATTTTGTCAACTAATACCTGACCTTGAGTTTGGAAGTATCTCAGGACACCATTGTTGTCTAACAACGGGCTATTTGAGTACTATGTATATATGATGACTGGTGAATGAAATGAATGATGATGTGAGATTTTTTGTGAATGAGTACATGCATTAAGGATGTGGATGTTTGTTTGAGTAGTATGAGTGATTTGCTTTGGGGATGTGAGGGATGTTTGTTGAATTAAGGGGTAATGTTTCAGAAATCTTTACGTTGTATTAATTTGGTTTTCTAAGAAATGTGTTTTTTAAAACGAAAAATGAAAATAAAAATCTGACTATCATGATATAATGTATAGTCTGGACATCAGTTGTTCTTGTTTCTGGCCATTGTGAGCCTATACCTGCTGTATGGTTATTGAGGACTCTTTGTGAGCCTTACCTTAAATTAATTGGGGTAGACTATTCCTGTTTCCTAAAATTGACTGTTATTTCCCCTCCTAGTCTGCCTCTCATCACGTTTTTCAGGGGGCCCTTTTCTTCTTATTGGTATTGTTCGGATCCCCCATTAAAGTTATTAGCATTTTATGTGTACTGATATCCTTCAGGTTAAGGCATCGGAACATTGGAGCAGAAATAGGGGCTTGATCCCAGATTTCTTTCTGTCAATGTAGATAAGTTATTTGCAAGCAGTCAGCTATCCATCCATCCTCCAGCTGAATTCCCTATTTGGCTGATCTTACTGATTTTGAGAAGCGGGTATATTTTCTTATTCTACCCTCTTTACTTATTGCAACCCTGTTTGCATTAATTTCCTTCTGAGGGTCCTGACCTACGAAGTCCTGATTCATAGGCTCATTTGCAGGAGCATCTAATGTTGAAGCAACTTGGGTAGATTTGTCTCAACTCAGCTCTTGCCCGCCTCCTTCTATAAAGTCCTTCCCCCGTAGGCAAGGCCGTTAGTTAATCAGGAGGGGGGTAAAGCCAATTGGATTAGTGCCGCTTTCCATGCTTTCACTGTCCCTGGAAAGATTGGCTCTAATTAAGGTGGTTTTTTAGAGGCCAGTCTTAATTGGGGGGGGGGGGGGGTTGTGCCTTTTGCAGCAGATATATTTCCCAGGAACACAGTCTTTTTCCATCTGTAGGGCTGTAGCATTCTCTCGTTGCTGAGAAGAACGTTACTGAATTGCGGCTTCACCATTTATTTTCTCCCACAATTTCTCCTTTAATTGGCTTTACTTCTGCTAAGCAGGAAGTCCATGCACATCCCCTCAGATAGCCCTTAGCTTGCACTCAAAAGCTGACTAGAACAAGCACTGTCAACAATAACGATCAGTATGCAGCTTGCAAATAGGAGAGGAGGGGGGAAGAAAATATCAACAGGATAGTAGACAGTCTATTACTCAAGTTCCTGCCATTTGCTGCACATTTCCTGAGGGCAATGCCAGGCAAGTAGACATCTTAGCATTGGCCACTGCCTGCTCACCGCATGAGTTTCAGGCTGTAAGGGAGGCAGTCCCATGGGCGTGAGCTCCTATGACTGTGTGCTTTTCCAGTCCAAGCAGCTTCTGAGGTACCTCGAATGGAGGAGAGGGAGGTCATCAAACCACACCTCACTGGTTTTGTGATACTCAAACGACTAATACTAAATAAGTCTGACAAATTCATTCAGAGCCTAATAGCCATTTCAAATTCCAAGCCGGGGCAGTTCTTCCTAGATCACCGCATCTATATACCTGCACGCCGACCCAGAGCGCGATGCAGAGTGGAATGCTGGGGTGGGACTACCTAACGGTCAGGCTTACCACTAGCATTTCTGCACTGCAGTTTTTTGAATGGCTCTTTATGTTTTTAGGTGAGGGGATATTTCACCTCGTTGAAATTGATGGGATGTCTCATAATGATCTGCCTGCCCCTTGTATTCAGCAAGGAACTCAGGATTGTATCCTCTTGTAATATTTATTATGCCTTCTTGTGGTGCAGTTTGGAATGAGGCAGGAAAGAAACCAAATTATGATCACTTGGAAGTGATTTCATTCAATGCCAATGGCCTGATTAATAAAAGTACGGCCAGAACTGTTGAGGACATTTCCCAGATATTGTGCTAATTCAGAAAACACACTTTTAAAAAAAGAAGGAGATGAATTATACAATGTGTAAGCAGTTGTCGGGGTACAAATGTATTTCAAGTGCGAAGGCAGCTCATTGGGGCGTCCTGATTTATATAAATAGACACCCTCAGTGCCATATTAGATCTTCCCAAACTAATAAGGGAGTTGGGCCTGGGTTAGTGGCTTCATTAACAATGGTAGAAGTATTGCTGCTACAATCTATGCTCTGATTTTAGATGGCCCAGTCCCGTTGGTAGCGCTCTGTCAGACACTGTTAACTATCCCGGAAAAATTCATTCTGGGTTGGGTTTTTAATTTTCTTTTAAACCTAGAACTCCTCGTCAAATATCCGTAAACAGGATAAGCCCCAAACAGCTAATGCCAGGTCAGAATATATGAAGGTTTTGAAAATTGCCGTTCTATGCTGACATAGAAATTTCCAACTAGGTGTGAGTATTCTTGTGTCTCGAAAAGGAATACATCTGCTGCAAGATTAGATTATTTTCTCTCCTCATCTGACGTGAGTTTAAGTAGCTACAGCCACTCTTTGGTCAAGATAGAAGTGGCAGGTATTAATTTAGATAGGCCTATCCACAGATGGCCCTTTAGTAAAGTGTAAGATGAAGCCTGGTGCTCTGAGATATAAAATGAGGTTTTAAACTACTTTAAACTGAATGTTAATACTACCAGCATGGAAAATGTATTGGAAATGTTTAAAGCAACCATCTGCACTTGCATAACATCCAGGGGTATTATGTAAACAAAGTGTCTCACAGAGCGCAGGGTAGGATTAAAAACTGCTCTACATCAGGCTAGAGAGAAAGTTTTAAGAATTACATCTGCAAATAAATTGGAGTTTAGGAGAGCTAAACCGGTACTGCAGGAGTATTATTGCAAACAAGGGCATATTTCTAATAATGCATATGAAGACATATGAAGAAAGCGAGTATGCTAGAAACATTTCACCCTGGCAGACTCGAAATCGACAGGCTCAGGATAAGACTGAAACACTTTTTGATTCAGCAACAAAGACCCAGATGTCTGACCCCAAACAAACCCAGAAAATTATTTAAAAATATTATGAGCAAGCATACAGTGTGAAACAAAGGGTGGATATCGTCCAACTCAGGCGCTTCCTAAGCCAATTCCCTTTCCCAGGTTAAAACAGAGGCAATCACAGGCTCTGATGGCTAAATTCTCCCTCAGAAAATTTAAGGATGTTATTAAATACTGGCCAATAGGAAGAAGGCCTGTGGGGGAGAGGGCTTACTGGCCGTGTTATATAAGAAATTTGCACCTGTTTTGAATCCTGAGATTTTAAAGCTTGCTGACCATAGTATAGGCGGGAGGGAAAATCCCACTAATATTTCAAACAACAATTGTGGTTAGCTTTCTGAAGAAAGATAAGTGCAGGGAAAATACTAACTCCTACAGGCTGTTTAGCCTTCTGAACGTTGACTACAAGATTGTGCTGAAACTGCTTGCAAATCGCATGAGCAAAATTGTTGTAACAATTGTACATCCGGATCAATGTCGTTTTGTTTTGTAAGTGGATTTTGGAGCAGTGAATTTTTTTTTTTTAAATTAAACATGTTAAGTTTATTTATAAATTAATAATAGTTTAAATTAATTCTTTACATCATTAAATAAAAATATCACTATGAATGGGATTTATTTAGAATATCGTTTAAAAAATATGGTAACTTTACATTTCTTTTTTTTTAGTACATTTTTATTAAGGTTTCAAACAATAGAAAAGCAACTAAACAAGTACAAGTTGAAAAGTCAAAAAGAAATCATATTAAATGTAATTAATATATACAAATTAGACAAAATAGTAATTCAATCAAATATAAGGACGGGATATGAAGAAAGAAAGAAAAAAAGGAAGAAAGAAAGAAAGAAAGATAGAAAAGGAATAAGAGAAGAAGAAAGAAAAGAGAAAGGGAGAAAGAAAGACAGAAGAGAGAAGAAAGAGAAAGAGATTTACGTTGTGGAGTAGTAGTAAAGAAGAAAGAATAACAGACTAAAAGATTAATGCATAGGAGAGCGTGTAGAAAGGTAAGTAGTAAAAGGAAGCCAAAGTAGATCTGATTTAATCTTTTGAGAAAGAGAGGAAGAAGAAACAGAAGCAATTCTATGTTCTTCACAAATAAAATTCCACCAAGTCAGAAATGAAATATTTGAATTTTCTTTACATGACGATAAAATAACTTTAAAAGCTAATGCAATAAAGAGATCAAATAACCTAGAAGAGGGAGATGTAACATCAACATTAGGTGATAAAGAGCTAAGAAAAACATTTTGTATTGTTAAAGTAGAAGAAAATTAAACACTAGCATGCAAATATTCCAAACGGAATACCAAAAAGAAAAAACATTAGAGCATTCATAGAGAAGGTGTGGTAATGTGCCAGTTTCGGAAGTACAGGCCCAGCATAAAGGAGGTGATGAAGGTGAAAATGTACTAATAGTAACAGGAGTAATAAGAGCTCTTTGATAAATAAAATACAAAGACTGAGTTATACAAGCTGCAGCAGAAACTTTAAATAGTTTGGACCACAATTTGTCCCATGTAGTAATAGATAATGAAACAGACAAATCAGTTTCCCATGCAATCTCAATTAAAGATTTAGGTCTTTCCATAACCTTAGACAACAGTAACGTATATACTAGGGCAGCTTTAGGACTGTGTATTGAAAAGAAAGAGTACAAAGGGGCGGAGGGTGTTATAGGTGGTGTGGAAGGATAGCAAAGGTCCAAGGGTTTCAAGGCTTTGGACAACACTTGATTAAGTATGGTTTGTTGGTTGGCGGAGGCACACTCGAAGCTCTGGACCTCTTGGGCTTCAGGTTAGAAAGACAGGTTAGAAAAGTTGTGAGTGTGGTCTCCACATAGAAATAGTTCAATTAGCCAGGATTAATATCCGTTTTTTTCGCTCATAGTATGGAGGACAGAGACATTTCTGTTTGCAGAAAGAGTTTCTTTATTTTAATTCACACAGCAAAGACAGCCGACACGTGTTTCGCCCCCTCTTGGCGATTTGCGCCGGGGCTTTCTCAAGGCTGTTGATGAGGAATGAGAGAGAATGTGTTTAGTATAATGAGGTTTAAAAGCAGTTGACCCCAAAAAGAAGCTAGAGAACACCAGGTGTGCGAAAGTGTTTAGGGTGGTCCTGTGATAGTTCATCACCTTAGCGGTCCGGTATCCGTGTTTAGGAAGACTGATAGTGCCTACTTCAGACGCAGTGGTTTGGGAAGAATCACAAAGCCACGAGAGATTGGGATTCAGAAGGAGCGGTGTGAGTATATTAAAAACTAGAGGAGGTGCAGCATAGTTAGTTAAGCGTAGGAGCAAGTTAATAGGAGAACGAGTGTCACTCTTTTATATTAAGAGAAAGAAGAGGGAATACCAGAATATTAAAGAAATAAAGATAGGGAGATAGAAAAAATAATAATCTAATCGATGTAACATAGTCATAATACCTAGATGTGATAAGTCTCATGGAAAACCAATTCAAGATGAGTACAGTGTCCAATATATAAAAAATATAGGTCTTCAATAGTAAAAATTTCCTGTTAAGTAAAACAGAACAGTTCATAAATGCAATTGTTCCGACATCCAAAACTTATACACAGCATATTGAGTGAGGCAATATGTCAGACAGGCTTTCATTAAAAAGGTACAGTGTATTCAAAAAGACAGGTTACCAATCAAAAATGCCCAAGTTCATGCTATCAATTCATGGTGTTATGCCATCAATATTCCAAAAAACATTTTAGCCTCATTTCATCAATATCTGCGTAGTTCTATTCAGAGGGTACACAATTGGAGTTAGTATAGCTGATCTATAAGGCTAATCAATAAGTGTCCATTTAGCATAGTGTTATCGCACAGTTTTTTGCTCATTTATACACATTAATTCATTATAGTGTCATAGTGAATAGCCGTATATACTGATGGTGTCTGAGCAGGCTGCTATTAAGGGGCATAGAGTGGTGTGGGTCATGTTAATGTTGGGTAACCTGAGAGACACAGTACATGGGCAATTCTATAGGTGAATGGGAGGTAATCTATGTTATAGGTGGTGTGATATGTCGGAGAGACATAGTATTTAGATGAGACTGCATGGCATTAACAATAATAGCATATTCACTAAGAAAAGAGTCAGTTGGTAATGAGTTTGGAGAGTAGAAAAATGAACAATAGTATAATTATGCAGAAATTGATGAACAAAAACAATACCCTTTTCTTTCCAATATTTGTAGTAAAATTATTTGCCTTTACATTTGAGAAACTTATTAAACCATACACATGAAGATAAGAAACATTGAAGAGGGGTGAAATCTTTAAAAAAGGTACTGTACAGCAAAGATTGCGAATATTTAAAAATAGGACTATTAGATAAAAAGGTACAATTTTGACTTAGAAAGTAGTTGTTGAAAAGAAAAATCCTTCAGGAGGGAGCGTTCAAAAATAACTTATTTGGTAACAGGGTTGTCCATAAAATCATAGGCCAATGCGAAAGATTGTTTAAGCAGAAAGGCAGAGTGATAAACTGAGTAGTTTGGGAGACGTACACCACCTTCATTCTTAGGACTTATAAGTTTAGATAGGGCAATTCGCGGGTGTTTATTATTCCAGAGGAATTTGGTGCATACAGAATTAATTTTATAAAAATGAGTATTGGAAATTTTCATAGGAAGCATAGATAAGGTATACAAAATAAATATGAGATACAATCATCATTTTAATAGTATCTAACCTGCCCCACCATGAAAGGTTTAAGGGAGACCATATGAGTAGGAGTGATTGAATCTTATCAAATAATGTAGAAAATGTGAATTTAATGGTGTCAGAAAGGGAGGACGAAAACCAGATGCCAAGGTATTTAAATTTAGAGGCGCACCAAGCGAAATTAGTATCATGAAACATAAATTGATAACATGTTGCATTTAGGGGTAAAACTTCCGTTTTAGAGAAGTTAAGTCTATATCCAGAAATACTGGAGTATAATCGTACCTCTTTTAAAAAATGGGGGAGAGAATCAGTGGGATTAGACATATCAATGAGTATGTCATCAGAATATGCAGATATTTTAGATTCAACAGAACCATGTTTGAAACCAGCAATCTGGGAGTTAACACAGGAGGACCAGAGGTGCTTGCGCCAGAACATCGCGCGCACCTGGTGCCTCTTCCCGCCCCCTCCTCCCTGTGGGACATATAATGACTCGCGGCCCCCGCTCCGCGGGAGCCGCTCGTAGTCGTGCGTTGCAGAAGCCTTCCCTGCTTTGACTGTCATCTTCCATTTGAACTCTGACCTGTAACCTGGGAGCCCGTGTGCTCGGTTACCAACCTTGCTGTGGGGAGCCTACGCCTCTGACACCGGGAACGGGACTGCGAGGACCAGAGCTGCTTGCGCCAGAACATCGTGCGCACCTGGTGCCTCTTCCCGCCCCCTCCTCCCTGTGGGACATATAACGACTCGCGGCCCCCGCTCCGCGGGAGCCGCTCGTAGTCGTGCGTTGCAGAAGCCTTCCCTGCTTTGACTGTCATCTTCCATTTGAACTCTGACCTGTAACCTGGGAGCCCGTGTGCTCGGTTACCAACCTTGCTGTGGGGAGCCTACGCCTCTGACACCGGGAGCGGGACTGCGAGGACCAGAGGTGCTTGCGCCAGAACATCTCGCGCACCTGGTGCCTCTACCCGCCCCCCCCCTCCTACTTAGCCCAGCCCCCTGACGCGAACGCGGGACGCTCGCGGACGGAAGCGCGGGCGAAGACCGGGCAAAGAGCGGGCCGTTTGAGGCCGTTCGAGGACGAGGGAGGACGGGCCACCCCCCCTGCCCGGTCAAGCACATTGGATTACCTGAAACTGGGAATGTCTATGCGGCAAACTAGAAGCAAATCATCTATGGATGTGGCAGGAGCAGCCCAGGGTACAATCGATAATTATTTTGTAAAGGCCGGCGCACTCTTGATAGAAGATATCGAAGTATTTGAACGACGGATCTCCCAGGAAATCGACTGGGTGCGGAGGTCCTCAATGGGTCCGCTTGCCCTAGCCAAAACACCGGAGGGGGGGAAACCCTTACTGATCATACCGTGGGGGTGACAGGGGCAAACCAGTCTCTCACTAACTCTGATCTTGATGATATGAGCTTATTGACCCTTCCTAATACACAGACACCACATATTGTCATCTCTAACCCCCCTCAAGACACAACATCAGATATCCCAAGTGAGAACATCCTCGACCGTACAAAGGGGGCAAAGGAAGGTGCCATCCCAAAAAGAGAGAGAGGTGGGGCTACCAAGGGGGGGAAGAAACCAAAAACCCCTAAGTCCATCACTGCAAGAAATATTCCTGCGAGGGGTGAAAACATCTTGAGTGTCTTGCCGGTGGAAGGAGATGAGGCTCCACCCACCGAAAGAGTAGTATTGGATCCAGTACCCTTGTCTAATAATTCCATATTGGATCCCTCTAGTGAGGATATCACACTGGTGGATATAGGCGCACTTATTAGGTCCCTCCTAAGTCCGCTAGAAGCTCGCCTAATAAAAATAGAAGCTAGGCTGATCAACATAGAAAAATCCACAGTACAGCTGGCTGATTCAATAAAACCAGAAAGGAAGGGTAACACAGGGGGGCTGGAATCTCTAGCTGACAAGACCCCTCAGCTAGTAACGACACTGAAGGAGAAAGCTATAGGTTCCACACAAAATGCCCAACATAAAACAAGCCAAAACAAAACTCCCCAACAACCGAACGGGAAAACCACTGCCGCGCCTAACAATTGTCAATCATTGCCAATCGCCCCCCCGTTCCAAACACACACTCCAAGATCAATAATACTACTACTCCTAGTCAACCACAGAAAGATCAGCCACCACCAGCTAACACGAAAAAAATATCCCCCCAAATAAAACTGTGAATCTTCCGCCTGAGGCAGCCCCCTACACAATAATACTAGCTGGGGTACCCGAGTTAAAACCCAATACTACAGAGACAGCCTCCTCCTTTAAAAACAAGGCCATCGATTGGTTGTCCAAATATAGACCTCTCCCATCTAGCATAACAGGTGCAATCCTTACGGTGCGGAGAGCTACTTGGGTAGGTAATCAAAGGAAAACAATTGCAGGGGATTGCATCCTGGTTAGGTTCAGGGACACTAACACAGCTGCTTATATATGCAGCTGGTCCTCCCACGACCAGGATAGCCCCATCCAGCCCTTACCTCTCTCATTTTTCTACCCTTCAAGTGCCTATGTAGCAGACAACCAGAGATGGGGGTTCCAGCAAGAGAGGAGGGAGGAGTGGGGGCCCAATAGGAGAGATGGGTGGGACATTCACCACAATGGACACATGATCGCTAACAACTTGCCAGTGCGTGATGAGGAGGAGGGCTGGGGCTTTGGTAGCAGAAGGGGGTGGGGGTGGGGGGGAAGTGCGAGAGGAGAAAATTATAACAGGCAAATGGCAAAAGAGTATCTCCGACCCTATGATGAGGAAGAAGAAGGGTGGGAGCTTGTCAATAGGAGAAATAGGTCTGGAGGCGGCTGGGGGGGAAGACGGGGAGGAATCCCATGGTCATACACAAAACCTCAGTTCGGTTATCTTCCGACCTTCAACAGATATAGCAATCTTGACTTGGTCGATTGACTACCAGAGCCGGCGACTAGTGAGCTGCCTCTAGTAAACTCCAAAAGGGACAGGTCTCCACATTCGGAAGATTCCCCACTACAAGGGGAACACAGGGCTGCCCTGAAAACCGAGGTAATTAGCCAAGATCCAATCTGCCCGCTGGAAAAGACCCCGGCCAAAATCAATGGGGATGGAATGAGGGATGAGGTCAAATTAGGACCCCCAAGGCCAAACCCGGTAAGAAATGAACCACAGGAATAAATAGGACCCCTATCACTGAACCTGATTTCGTGGAACGTGGTGGGCCTGGCCAGTAAGTTAGAATGTGAGGAATGGGTTTCCTTTACTAACTCGAGAAGCATCTGCCTATTCCAAGAAACCTGGGCAAGAGAAGAACATACTCGCCATGGCTTTGCAGTCTTTACGAAACCCGCGAAGTGGGGAGGACGCGGCAGACCCTCGGGAGGCCTGGAAACCTGGGTGGCTACCCATTTGGGCTGCAATGCTACAATCTTAAACGTGGACTCAGATGATATTCTGGCGGTGCAGATAGAATGGCCTAACTCCCATAAACTTGTACTAATAAACGTCTATTCGAGACCCATGCCCGCATCTAGAGAATCAAGCACAATTGAAGAACTTTCTGTGTTCTTTAGCCAAATTCCCAGGGAACTTCCCTACTTGGTGGGAGGTGATCTAAATGCACATTTTGAGCCGTTGCCTGGCCTTCTTGAGGGACCCTCCCAAGAGGAGGATTCAAGATGGCTGGTGCCGGCAACAAATGCACCCCCCGCAAGGGCGTGGACCCCACTCGCCCTGCAGATAACAGCTCTCACACTCAACCATGGCCTCAGGGCGTGTAATAGCCGCACGAAATCAGACGTCCCAAGTAAATTCACATTTAACAAAACTGGAAGTGAATCTAGACTGGATTATGTCTTAGTCCAAATGTCATCATGGTCACAGGTCATCGACTTTAAGATAATAGACAGATTGGACAGCGACCATTACGCCCTAGAACTCGATTATGCCATCCCAGGCATTTCGGTTGAGGGACCGACCAAACAAAGGCCAAAGACAGGGCTGGCACTCGAGAATAACAGAAGGAGAGTGAGGTGGGAGAAATTGATCTCACGTGATGATAAGTTGCCAAAACTCTATGCCAAAATCACGCCAGCATTGGAAGAGACATTTGCCCACGGGGAAGGCCCCTTCAACGAAGAAACTAGAGCCCAACTGTGGCAAACCCATGAAGATCTTATTAACTTAATGGAGGCAGACCTCTTTAACAAGGGAAATGATAGACGTGGTGGGAATAGCAAAAAGACCTGGTACAATTCCACGTGCCGTAAGTCTAAATGCGACCTCCTGCTAGCTATCAAGGCGGGCTATAGTAGGGAGGAAATACAACTTAGAAGAAGGTCACATAAGAAACTCCTGGAAAATGCAAGGGTGGAATGGGACGAGGCCCACTGAGAGAAACTCTTGGGTGCCTTAGGGAATAGGGATTCCCGTAAATTTTGGTGATTTGTAAATCATGGCTCGGAAGATCTTCCCTCAGCTATCGAGCCAAACTTCGCCCAGAGTTTGTGGCAATCCCATTTTGAGTCCCTATATGCTTTAGAAGAGGAAGCCTCGATCCATAATCCATACACCCTGGAGGCTGCCATAGAATGCGAACCCTTCACAATAAGAGAGGTTCAGAAAGCCATTGAAGGATTGTCAGCGGGCAAAGCCCCTGGCCTGGATGGGGTACCAGGCGACCTATACAAGCAGGAGCCGGGGATTTGGGCACCATACTTGCCGCAAATCTTTAACGCGGTTCTGGGAGGAATGAGGGTACCGGACACTTGGCTGGGAGCAGAGGTAGTCCCCATATTCAAAAAGGGATCCCCACTGCTCCCAGCCAACTACCGCCCCATCAGTCTAATCGATGTCTCTCAAAAGCTTTTTGGGAGGCTGGTGCTGGATAGGCACTAGAACTGGCTGGAGGAAACTAACACTTTGAGCCCATACCAAGCGGGTTTCAGGAGGGGGGTCTCAACGGTCGACCAAGTCTTCAGACTGAGCCTCATCTACTCGAGGACAGCGCTGATTGAGGGCGGCGCGCTGTACAGGTCTTCGTGGATCTGCGTGCCGCTTTTTATCTGGTGCCTAGATCCAGGTTGTGAAAGGTTATGGAGGATTTGGGGGTCCCAAAAGACATTCTCGCAATCCTCATCAAATTACACCAAAACAACTTTGCACAAGTCAGGTGCGGGAACAACGGCATTCTAACTAAGAGGTTCCCCGTTCGAAGAGGGGTGAGGCAGGGCTGCGTGCTCGCACCGACCCTGTTTTGCCTCTTTGTGAACGGGGTACTAGAGCACCTGACTAGGATTGCCAACATTGACGCCCCGAAACTGTGCGGCAGCAGGGTTCCCGCAATAATGTTTGCGGACGATACCTTGCTGCTGTCCAAATCCCCTATGGGCTTCCAGCGGGTATTAGATGGGTTTCTGGGCTTCTGTGAGGAAAGGGGACTAGAAGTTAACCCGCAGAAAACCAAATTCATGATTTTAAACCCAATGCCGACCAACCGACCAAACCCAAAGCTGGGAGAAGTAAGCTTAGAAAGAGTAAAGACATTCGAGTACCTGGGGATAACTCTTAACCAAAACTTGACGTGGGAGGCCCATCAAGCCAAATCGACCATGAAATTGACTCAGAGGGCGGGTGGTATTCTAAGAATTGCTGGCAAATCTACTTACCGCCCACTTGGTCCAGCAATTCAAATCTACAAAGTACAGGCTCGGGGGGCAGTTACTTATGGTGGAGAGCTATGGGGCCACGTACCATCCCAAAGCTTGTTAACTAACGGTGGGCGGCCAGCTACGCTCCGTCTGCGGAGTGTGCGTAGTGCCGCCTACTCCGCATTTTGCGGAGCTGGCGGAGCCAGGCGGCACTACGCACGCTCCGCAGACGGAGCGTAGCTGGCCGCCACCCGCCTCCCTCCCGCCCTCCCTAAATACTTTGAAATAAAGGAATTAAATAAGTTAAAAAGCACTTACCTTGCCGCCGCTGCCCGCCGCGTCCCCGGGGCTCACTATCTTCCGTCTTCCGTCCGCTTTACTAATGCGCATGCGCGGGCGGCCGCGCATGCGCATTTTCACGAGAAAATGCGCATGCGGGGCCGCCCGCCAATGCGCATTAGTATAGAAGACGGAAGATAGCGAGCCCCGGGGACGCGGCGGGCAGCGGCGGCAAGGTAAGTGCTTTTTAACTTATTTAATTCCTTTATTTCAAAGTATTTAGGGAGGGCGGGAGGGAGGCGGGTGGCGGGGCTGGCGGCCAGTGGTGTTTGCGGAGTGGGGCTACGCGGAGTGCGGAGGTGGGCGTAGTTTCTCGCCCACTTCGCGTAGCTCCGCGAAGCCCCACTCCGCGAACTCCGCCCAGGGTTATTGTTACCTGCCGAAAATAAGTTCTTAAGGCAACTAACATCCCTCCCCTGTAGTACACCACTTTTGCCCCTAAGATTGGATCTGGGCGTGAGGCCAATTACTGAGGAACTTGGCCTCAAACCACTGGCTTTTTGGTGCCGCCTATGGAGCTGACAACCTACAGAGCGGAGCTCCAGGAATTTTTAGCTGCTCCGAAAGTAAGCAGTATACCATAGTTAAGTTACATAAAGAACATGTGTGAGTCCCTTGGAATCCCAGGACTATGGGCAGATCCTGAGAGAGCCAGCATCAGTGTCTCGAGGAAGATGCTGTCCAGAACTTATAATGACTATATGCTTGCCGGAGCACTGGACAATGTCCGTGAAGGATCCCTAACTTTCCATTTTATTCAATCTAAAGACACTTTTACCATGGAATGTGTACTGAATGATATCATGCCTCCCTCAACAAGGAAACTATTATTGCAGTGGAGGCATGGGACATTACCTCTGGGGTCCTTTACCAAAGGATGGACGAGTCAACGAGTCAATCCAGTACCGGGACATGTCCTACATGTACCAACATACAGGAGACCGATGTGCATGCAGTATTTATGTGCCCAGCTGAAAGTACTGGATCGTCCGGCTGCTCAAAAACTGGGGTTTCAGACAACTCCTACCAGCTTATAGAGTTTTAAAAACTGACTTATCCCCGGTAACTGTCTTGGCAATGTCAAAATTTTTAACTGCAATGTGGGTTACACGTGCTAGGCTGCTAAAGGGCTTGGGGAGGTAGAGTTAACCCATTCCCCTCGATTCAGTGAATCTGTCTTTTAAATTCATTTTGAACGCATCTGGTTTTTTATTTTATGCTCTTAAAAATGTGTCTATCACTTGGTTTTAATGATGTAACATTTCTGTGCATATCTTTTATGGTCTTGTGACCGAAATAAAGATTTGAAATTGAAAAAAAAAAATGATTGAATCTTATCAAATAATGTAGAAAATGTGAATTTAATGGTGTCAGAAAGGGAGTACGAAAACCAGATACCAAGGTATTTAAATTTAGAGGGGCACCAAGCGAAATTAGTATCATGAAACATAAATTGATAACATGTAGCATTTAGGGGTAAAACTTCAATTTTAGAGAAGTTAAGTCTATATCCAGAAATACTGGAGTATAATCGTACCTCTTTTAAAAAATGGGGGAGAGAATCAGTGGGATTAGACATATAAATGAGTATGTCATCAGAATATGCAGATATTTTAGATTCAACAGAACCATGTTTGAAACCAGCAATCTGGGAGTTAACACGGATACGTTCCAGGAACAGTTCAAGGCATACAATAAAAAGTAGGGGGTAAAGGGGGCAACCTTGCCTTGTGCCTCTAGATAAAGGAAATGGCCTGGAAAATTGGTTATTAACAAAAATGCTGGCTCCGGGACAGGAATATAAGAGTTTAACATAGGAAATAAAAGAGGGCCCAAAACCAAACCATTGAAGAGTCTGAAACATAAATTGCCAAGTAATATGATTGAATGCTTTTTCAGCATCTAAGGACAAAGCTGCAAGCACAGATGTATATTTTTTGCCATGTGAAATGATATTAGCAAACATTCAGGCATTATCAGATGCTAACCTGCCCTTCACAAATCCAACTTGATCACTGTTAATCAGGAGGGGAATAATGGTGTCAAGGCGGGATCCAAGAATTTTGGCAAAAATTTTACAATCATAATTAATTAATGAAATAGGACGGTAATTCTTACATAGGGAGTGGTCTTTATCAGGTTTGGGTATGATTACAATTAAAGCATCCATAAAGGAGCCAGAAGCTTTTGCGTCTGCAATGAAGGAATTAAAAAGTTGAAGGAGTTTAGGGACAAAAATGGATTGAAAGGAATTATAAAACTCAATTGATAAGCCATCAGGTCCAGGGGCTTTAGATTTTTTTAAGGCTTTGATAGCATGTAGAATTTCTTGAGATGAAATTTCTTTTTCTAACATGTTGAATTCATCGGGTAGAGATGGAGGAGAGAGCAAACCTGAGAAAAAAGTCTCCAGATTTTGAGTAGTGGGAAAAGTGTCATCAGAACAAAGGGCTTTATAATAATCATGAAAAACCTCAGCAATATCTTCATCCGATGAAGCCAAGTTTTTAGTGAACTCATTCAGAATAGGGCCAATGGTCTTACGTTCCGATTTTATTTTTAAATAATTGGCTAACATTTTCCCAGCTTTGTTTTGTCCACTGTGGTATTTAGATTTAACTTTGAGCAAAATGTTACATGCTTCAGTCATTGCCAATTTGTTAAGTTCAGTTTCGCCTTAACTAAATCATGAAGGGCAGCAGGGGACCGGGAGGTAAAATACACATGTTCTAAGTCTTTATGTTTATGTAACTGGTCTTCATATTTCTTCCTTGAGGACTTTTTCTTCTTAGAGACAAAATAAATGGTAAAGGCATAAAAGGCAGCCTTAAAGGCATCCCAGTTGTTAGCTATTGAAGTATCTGAGGGGTTGTTAAATTAAAAAAATTCTTCAATGAAAGAAGAAGCTTCTTTAGTAAAAACCTGATATGTCAACAAAAAGGTGTTAAGTTTCGAACAAGTGAATTTAGAGGAAACGTGTAAGATCAAGGACAGCGTATATAGGAGCATGATCAGATAAAAAAATAGAGCCAATATCAGATTTATGGATGGAGGGCAATAGGGATTTACTAGTTAAAATATAGTTAATTCTAGAGCGGATATGATGAATGCTAGAAAAAAATGTAAATTCACATAAATCAGGGTTACTTGTCTTCCATACATCATACATTGGACAAAAGGCAATGGCCGATTGAAAGGCTTTGTGGGTTTTGTCTGGCTGGAATTTACATTTGGATAATATGTCAGAAAAAGGATCTAACCATTGATTAAAATCACCTGCAACAATAACATTAGGGCAGTCAACCGAGGAAAGGAGGACCTTAATATCATTTCAAAATTTGGGATCCGGTTTAACAGGACCATAAATATTCAATAGGACCAATGTTTTATTCTGAACAACGATCTTTGCCATTACCCATCGTCCATCAGCATCATTTTGTGTAGACAAAATTTGCACCGCCAAAGCCTTTTGGAAAAGTATAGCAACACCTCCTTTTTTATGGGAAGCAGGAGAAAATACTACTTGGACTACACATTGTCTTTTCAGTTTAAAAGATTCAACATCAGTACAGAGTGTTTCTTGAAGAAAAGAAATATGAGAATTGAACTTTGATAAGTGAGACAGTACCTTTTGACGCTTGACTGGGTTTCCAAGACCACGAACATTCCACGTGACAAAATTACACATAATGAAGGGAAAGAAGATAATACACAATCGGAGTTGACAAACTTCAGGGATGAAACTGTAGCGGGAGACACGCCATAACAGATAATTATACATGGAACAATGAATATAAAGACCTACATTGTCAATATATAAAAGCAACATTTAAGAATCAAAATGCAAGAAGGAAAAAGAGAAAAGAAAAAAAAGAAGGAATGACAGAACAGGGGGAAATGAAAAGACAATAAAAGAAAGAGATTAAAGAAAGAAGAGAGAATACAGAGAAGAGAATGAACAAACAGATCATGACACCACAGCCAGACCTCTATAAAGAGGAGAAAACTATGAAGAGGGAGCATGGAGACACAGAGCGACACGGATCTCGTGAGAATGAAATAAAAAATCTTGAAAACGAGAACCCAAAAAGAGGAGAATCGAGTGCAATAAATAAGCAAGAAAAGAAAAAGATAAGAAAAATAGAATGAAACAAAGATGAAAGCAATGCATGAAAAAGAATTCAGAAAGAGAAAGAGAAAAAAGAAGACATAGTGGTTGAAAAGAAAGGAACAGATAAGCTGCTTAAATGACTATATAAAAAAGAGGAGCAAAACAGGATAATCAAACATTAGTATCCATTCCAGATGAAGAGAAGGATTGAAGAAAAAGTTACAATTTCTCTGGATCATCGAAGGACCACGAACGACCATCATGAGTGACCTTGCAGAGACATGGATGAAGTATTCCATATTGAATATTGAGGTGTCTCATCTGAGGTCGTAGGGCTAGGAACTCCTTTTGACGAGCGTTGGTTGCATTGGAGATGTCTTGCGAGATGAAGATGTTGTGACCAGACCAATTAAGATGGCGTTTAAGTTTAACAGATTTCATAACAGACATCAATTCAGTAAACTCCAGGAACAGCATAATTATACCACGTGGTTTTGATAGAGCGCGCGGGTCACCCGGCTCACTAGTTTACCAAATTTTCCACGCACTGGGCCCTGGCGTGCATACGATGACAGTGTTTTGCAATGAACCGGGTGAAAACTTCTGCCACGCTCTATGAGTAATCGAGTGGGTGACTCTTACACCACTTACTATTCATGTACCTGACTTACCACAGGCACATTTACTCCTGACAGACCAGGAGCTAGCAGTGGATAGGTGATAAGGGTTTCCTAAAAGGGAGAAAATTCTACTTTACACATTTAATACCTTTAATCTCACTTTAATGTATAATGACCACAGACACCTTGATGGTTTTAAGGGTTTTATATAGTATAAGTTTAGAACGAAAATGCCATTACAAGGAGGCAAATGCAAAGCAATACATCAATGATTAGTATCAGAACAAGGATATAGCTATGGATTAAAGTGAGTACCATAGAGTAAAAGGGGACACTATAGGGCATGAATCACAATAAACATATTAACTAATATGGTTTAAACTAGGGCAAGGACGTGAGGAAGACCTAATGTGTAGCCTAATACCTTTATACTATTTCCTAAACCTTATGCTATCTTTACTAACTTCACGGCAACCATACTAAGGGAAAGGGAATGAGTGGAACAATCTAGATAAACAGTCGGGTTCAATAATGTCCTAAAGGAAGGGTAAGAAGTGGAACATTTACTAATAATCAATTGCATGAAATTACATTCAAAAGAGACATGGAGAATATCGCAGGCAAGATTGCTTTAATCAGAGGAGGAAAAGTTGAGGGTTATAGTATAGACAGACACCTATACCAATATTTACCTAAGTGAGAATGAGGACTAACCCTGGCCACGGGTCAGTTGGGAAAGAACGGGACAAGGACCCTCAAGGATTCAGGAAATACCAGAAGGTGAGCAGGTACAGCTCATGGACAGTCAGGACAGGATACCCCTCAGGTCTGGGTCAGGACTGGGTTCACCAAGGCACGACCAACCCCTCACAGGTTCGGATGCAACGCCAGCGTTACCCCCTCGTCTGCACGGAATCCGCCAATAACCCCGATTGGGTTTTCGAATCTCCCAGCAAAGTGCTTTGCTTTAGCACTTAGGACTAATTTCCACCCCTTGGAGTTTGTGGAAAGTTTCAGGCAGAATGCTCCGCAGCACTCTGTATCAGGCACCTATAGAGTTCGTAGGGTCAGTGACAGGTCTGCTACTCGGACAAGTCGGACAATTTCTCTAAGCTCAGCTAGGCTATTTATACAGTTTTGAGTCCCCAAGACCACCCATAAATGTTGCAAAATGACAAAGCCCCATCTTCTGATTGGTCAAGGGAGGTGGTTAGATCATAGGTACCACCTATACTTCACGTGACATTACCCTCCCCCTAACACCTGGGTTCCCAGGCCTACGTGTGGGAAAGTACAATAGTGAAGAAAAGGTTTGCAACATTGTTGCACATTCAGAATAAAAATAGCAGGTCTTCAAGGGCGAAGGTGCGTCAGGAAAGGACAGTCCCCTTTTCAATGGCCAACTGGCCAGGTTCCATTGCTGCACGTCCCAGATCTTAGGTCACGTGATGAGGGATACGTCAGCTTCAGTATGGTCCTGGTCACTAAGTCCAGGCCCTCATTTACGCGGTACATGAAAAGTAAGCGAAAACAAATTAATAACACAGAATAAAATGAATACACTGTACACCATGACCAACTACTCTTAATCCCTTATTTTATAATACTTATTGCATTAAGAGTTAGTGCAGAAAAGATGCATATACAAAAGCGGCTTAAGATAGCATGAAGCATGATTAGTGACAAGCGGCCATTTTAACACCACTGCGCATGAGCGAACTTTTCCCTCCAGATTGCGAGTGCGTCACATCACATGGGTATGACCGACGCATGCGCAGACTGGATTTCTGCAAAGCGGCCATTTTATTAATGTGCAAGCTTGATTATGATGAAAAACACATAGGCAAGCCTCCTAGGGACACCCGTGTGTTGGGGAAATACAACTAAAATGACAAACAATCGGAGTTAGTACAGTTATGATTCAGGCGAGGTTCATGAAGAGAGCAAGTAGCGTTACGTGCGAATCCTTGCTCCATCAATCCCCTCTTTGATGATATTTACTATCATCACTACACATGAAAACAGATGCCAACTTCATTCATCCAATTCATCCATCTCAATCTCGACGAACTTATTGTTGAGCTTTCTCTCCGCCTCTCTGTGTGTATGATTGTTCTTTATTTTCTTATATATCTGGTTTCTCAATTCTTCTAATTCTAATTCTTCAGCCTTTCGTTTTCCTCTCTTATTCACTATATATTTTCTGCATTTCTGGCATTTGCAACAGATGAATATGATCAGAACAATCAAACCTATTCCCGCTATTGGCATCAGTATTTTCCATATAAGACTTTTACCTAAGTTAGAGAACCAACTACCTACAGAGGAGAGACCATCAGTCAGTCTCTTCCAGGCACTGTCAACCTCTAATGGTTTGAGTTCTTTTTCCAAATTAGTAATGTTTCTTATATATATCTTAATTTCAACACTTTTATCAGGAATGTAAGTGCAACAATGTTGTGCCCTCAGCATCCTGCAGACTCCGCCCTCTTTTGCCAATAAGGTATCAAGAGCAAGGCGATTCTGTAAAACCATTGATCTGATCGCAACCATTTCGGTATTGATCATCAGAAATCCAGCAGCAGTGTCAGTTGATAACCGATCCACTACTGTAGATAATTTGCAGATTCTATGAGTATTCAGAACTACCCCCATTCCAGGTATCAGTGCACTAAAAATATCACCTACAATTTCTCCTACACTTTCACGTTTGCTACGCACTAAGCCATTAGTAATCTCATTGCTTCCAGCTGCATTGTTCACATGGTATATTTTCGGAAAGACAATGCCAAAGTAGCAGCTTCCATACCAGTGATCCGGCAATTTGAAATACGCCTTGTTTCCACATATATAGTAAATTCCTGGAAACACAGGTTCTGACCCATTTTTGAAACCCCAACCTCCAATTACCTTGTAATTATGTTCACACTCGCTGGAACCAATGAATACATTGTTATAATAACTAGTCTTTTCTCTATGAAGACAGAGTTTCCCTTTCCATTCAAAATCCAGCAACAGAGCAGGAGTAACTTCCCTTTGTGAGGTGTTATCCATGTTTTCTGCCCATCTAGGTGTTCTGTCCTTCTCGTCATTTGCCTTTTTCTGAAACTTTTCCCTTCTCTTCTCTGCCATCTTCAAGAACATTTTCTCTTGTGCATGTAAAGAACAAGTCAAGTTAGCTTTTCTAGCTTCATTTAAGTCTATGTCACCTATAGTCAGGAAATATTCCCCCATGTAGCGAGTCACTCCACCAAGGGTATGTACAAGATTCAGATTCCCTCTAATAGGAAGTTCTGAAAAGATAACGTCAGTGTTTGAGAAATAATACTATAAAGTGCTTCTATAGAATAAGCTTGCTAATATACTACAGGAAATTCCATAGGTCAGGGGTAAATGGTGGTATGTCACGCCTTCAGCTACTGAAGTAGGTAGCATCATGCAGACATAGCAATCTTCTATTTCCATAGCTTCTACATAATGCACTAAAAGGTTTGCGAAAACATTTAAGTGTGTCCTGTTCTTCATTTCGTGATAATGTATTTCTCCCTCATCTGCTGTTTCTAAGTCAGGTCGTGTATGTCTCAGCCTCATTGAATTGTCACGTCTTTCTACTCTTCGTGGTGTTTCTTCGGTATGTACAACTTCTGCGTCTTGTGTCGTCAAGTCTGTAGGATATATGTTAGGGTCTTTGCTTATCATAAAAGGTATAAACACTGTTAATCCTATCCATATCACTATCATTATTACTATATTACAGATGCATATTTTACAGCATGTTTTGCAACAGCTAAATCTGGACCTTCCAGTGACATTTGAATCAGACATTTTATCTTACAGGTGGCTTTTCCAACCCCTCTTTGTTTCTTTTCAGCAGAGGTTTTACTTCGCTTCACCTCAAGGAGGGTCTTCGTCAGAACTCCGATCAGCAATGGACCCTTCGTCGCTTTTGCCACAGGCTTCGGGCTCATCAATTTCTTCCAACACCAGATAAGACCATTCAGGGCTCCAATACAGTTTGTTCTGTTTCTTTACTCTGCCGCCCTTTCGGATGGACTTTCCTCGGGCTTCTTTTCTTTCACTTTCAGCCCTTTTTCGGTCTTTCAGTTTTTCTTCGACTGTTTTTATTCTTATTCTTAGTCTTTTTACATATCGGGGTTCATCCTTCTTTTCGATCCTATTTGTAGTCGAGGAAACTTGCTCTTCCTCGTGAACTCTTTTGCTTTTTCTTCTTGGTCGCACTATTGCTTCAGCAGTGTCTTTTTCCCTTCCTGTCTGACTAGTTCCAGGTCTTTCATCTATTTCTTCTGCCTGGTCCTTAAGCTGACCTAGTTCAGGTTTAGACTGTATTTGATCTCCGTTTGTGAGTGATTCACTAGACTCTTCTTCCTGAACACGTTCATCTATTTCTAACTGGCCTAGTTCATGCTCTTCGATCTCTTGATTTTCTTCCGCATGAACTTCCGCTTTGACTACTATCTGTCCCTTTCCAGCCTCCTCTGTCCGAGAAGGAGTGTCGATGACTTGATCTGTCCCTACTTGGCCTATTCCCTGATCAGATTTGATGATGGCTTTGATGATCTGACCTTCTCCTTCCTGTTCTGACTCACCTGCGCTGTCCCACTCACTACCTAGGTAAGAGTATTTTCTGGTTCTTATAGGATCAAGAACCTGGTCATCAGCAGGAAACCATTCAACTTCTTGACTTGTGCCTGGTAGTTCGATGTCATCGGGATCCGGACCCTCTTCTGGAGTCTCCTCAGCTGGACTACCTTCGGCTTCAGTCGCGTTTTCTCCAGTCATCTTCTTCGTGTGACTTGCATGGATCCACTTTGGTACACCAGCACACTTCACAGCAGTTGTGGTGACAAGGATCACTTGTCGAGGCTTGCCCCACTTCGGTCCAAGGCAACTCTTCCGGGTATGTTTCTTTAACACTACCCAATCACCAGGTCTCAGATTGTGTGCTGGAGTTGTAGGCCATTCGACAGCAGTCTCTCCAATCTGGTGAGAGATAGAACGCACTTGGTCACCCAACTGCCTGCAGTATTCTAGTACCATATCATCAGAAATACTTAGCAGTTTGTGTCCAGGTACCCATGCCTGTCGCATCATTCTTCCCATCAGTACTTCATGGGGGCTCAGGCCTGTCTTTCTGTTTGGAATATTTCTCAAGCTCATCAGCACCATGGGCAAAGCTTCTATCCAATTCATTTTTGTGGAGTCACACAGTTTTGCCAGCCTGGACTTGAGAGTGCCATTTATTTGCTCGACTATCCCAGAAGCCTCTGGATGATAGGCACAGTGCAGCCTTTGCTCCATTTTGAATGCTTTGCAGAGTTCTTTTAGGACTTCGTTTGAAAAATGTCCACCTTGGTCTGTTTCAATTGTCTCAGGAATTCCAAAGCGGGGGATCAGTTCCCTAAGTAACAATTTAGCTACCGTCAGGGCATCATTCTTCTTAGCTGGATAAGCCTCCACCCACCGGGAAAACAAGCAAAATATGACCAGGACATATCGATATCCCTTGCACAGGGGCATTGTTATGAAGTCTGCCTGCATCCTAATGAAGGGACCTTCTGCTCTCCCAATGGTACTTTGTTCCACTACTGTCTTCTTTCCTGCATTGAACTGTTGACACACTAAACACCTCTGGCAAAGTTTGTCTGCTGTGCTCCTGAATTTTGGACTGTAGAACACCTTTTCAAACATTCGACACATGGCATCCCTCCCAATATGTGTTGGTTCATGTATTATCCGTGCCATTGCGGTAACCAGTCGTTCGGGGAGTACAGGCCTACCAGTTACATGGACCACTACACCATCCCCTTTCCTGGGTTGACATTCATCCTGCCTCCACATGTCCCTTTCTTTCTTGTCTGTTGTCTGTTGTAGTTCTCTCAATTCGTCCCATGTTCTCAACCTTTCAAACAACATCAGTTGGCAGCTGCTTTCACCTCCCCATAATTTAATTAGGAGAGACATTTTATGTCGGGCGCAGTACTGGGCAATTTGGTCAGCATATCTGTTTCCGGCTGTCACCTCGTCATTTCCAGATCGGTGAGCCGCACACTTGACCACAGCCAATTCTTTGGGCAATTGGATGGCTTCCAGTAAGTTTTGTACTGGTTTCCCATTCCGGATAGGAGAACCTGAGGAAGTCATGAATTCTCTTTGCAACCAGAGCTGGCCGAAGTCATGAACAACCCCGTAACAGTACTGACTGTCAGTATAAACAGTTACTCTTTTGTTTTTCCCAATTTTACAAGCTCTTGTTAGAGCAATGAGCTCCGCTACTTGAGCAGATTTAACTTCGAAAAGATAGGAAGCTTCCAGGGTCTTTTCCAAAGTGACTACAGCATAGGCAGCACTCAAACCTCCATTCTCATGTCTCAAGCATGAACCATCCACAAACATTTTGAGGTCTTCATCAACCAAGGCCACTTCTTTGATATCAGGACGGGGTTTTGTGCTAAATTCAGTCAAGTCTATGCAGTTATGCTCCATTTCATCTCCTGCCTCTACATCAATGGGAAGGGGCAATAGAGTGGCAGGGTTTAGAATGTTGCATCGGGAAATTATTACATTTTCTGCACCAATGAGAATCCTCTCATATTTAGTCAGCCGACTAGGGGTGAGATACTGTGTCTTAGTTCGGGTGAGCAAGATCACAACTGAATGTGGAACAAATACAATGACAGGATGTCCCATCACAATGTTCTCACTCTGCTCTAGACTTGTACAGGTAGCAGCTACTGCTTTCAGGCATCCCGGTAATCCAGCAGCCACTGGATCTAGTGTGGCCGAAAAGTAGGCCACAGGACGTCTAATCAGACCATGTTCCTGGGTTAAGACCGAGAGCGCACAATTGTCTCTCGTGTCACAGAACAGTTCAAAGTTCATAGTGTAGTCAGGCATTCCTAAAGCTGGAGCTGTGCACAGACAATTTCGCAATTTTACCCAAGCAGTCATGCATTCATCATTCCAACAAACTGGGTCTTCTGCTCATTTCTTTGTCATGTTAATCAAGGGTTTAGCTATAGCCGCGAAACCCACTATCCACTGTCTGCAGTACCCAACAACTCCTAGGAACATTCTTACTTCTTTCTGGGTTACTGGTAGTGACATTTCTCGAATGATCCTGATCCTTTCTGAAGTGACCTTTCGGATCCCTTTCTCTATCTGGTGCCCCAGATATTTTACTGAGGTCTTGCAGAACTGTAACTTGTCTGACGAAACCTTATGTCCTCCCTTTCCTAGGTGATTCAGCAAGGCAATGGTATCAGTGACACAGTCGTCTTGACTTCTAGATGCTACCAGGAGGTCATCTATGTACTGCACCAGGACAGACTCTTTTGGAAGAACTAGAGATTCAAGGCATTTCTTTAGAATCTGGTTGAAAATCGATGGACTTTCGGTGTACCCCTGGGGGACACGATTCCAGACATAGACCTGGCTGTTGAATTCAAAACTGAAAAGGAATTTGCTTTCTGGATGCAATGGGATGGAAAAGAATGCATGGCATAGGTCAATGACAGTGAACCATTCCGCATCCCAAGGAATTTGATACAGTATTACTGCAGGGTTTGGTACTATGGGACAGCAAGGTACTACAATTTGGTTTACCTTGCGCAGGTCCTGCACTACCCTATATTTTCCGCTAGGCTTCTTAATTCCAAGTATGGGTGAATTACAGGGACTGCTCATCACTTCCTGAATGATGTTTGCTTTGAGCAATCTGTTTAACTCCTTTGCAACTCCTTCTTTCACTTCTGCACTCATTTTATACTGTTTGGTATTTGGGTATACAGCATTTGCTTTTATAGCTATTTTTACTGGGTCTACATTTGCCATTAAGCCTACATCTTTTCCAGTAAAATCCCAAACTTCAGGTATTACGCTCGATTGCAGTTCTTCAGGTAGACTTTCAATGGACATGGGCTTGATTTCTGTGTCGGGCCTCAGTAACATCAATTTATACAGGCCATCTTCATCTGGGGTCTGAATTTCAACACCATTTGGTGAGCAAAAGATGGTGCAACGCATTTTGCACAGCAAATCTCGTCCTAATAGGTTCACGGGACTAGAATCACAGACCACAAATCTGTGCATTTCCTTGAAATTCCCTATGGAAATTTCCATAGGCTCAGTTACCGGAGTACTGATTATCTGATTTGAAACTCCCACTACTTGGATAGCATCTCCCGAGAGGGGTAGGTTAGGAACGTCCACTGTTCTCACAGTGGAACGGGTAGCACCAGTGTCCAACAGAAAGGTGACATCTGTCCCTTCAACCTTTCCTTCAATGTATGGTCCAGTCTGGTCTACCGGTAAGGAAGCGCCAAGCACGCACTCCTTGTCCTCCCCTCTCAGGCCCGTCAGTATTGATCATCGCAGAGGAAAGTATCATTTAACAGGTACTGAGGAATGGGTGCATTTCTTTCATTCTCTCTTTCCCACACTTCGACCCTTTCATTCTCTTGACCCTGATTCCTATAATTCTGTCTAGGAGCGCGTGGCACTGGGGGTTGATTTACCTGCTGTTGGGTCTTTCGGATCCCCTCTTTCTGCACCTGTGGATTTAAACCATTTACGGGGGCATTACCAGCCTGCAAGTGCGGACATTTATCTCTCCAATGCCCCATCTGACCACATCCGTGACAGGGGAATTTTTCCATAGCATCTTCTCTACTCATTTTTACCCGGGGCCTGCCTCCACCCCCAGTATTCGGATTTGTAGCATTATTACTGTTAGTCATTTTGCTTAACTGTTTTTCTTGTTGTTCAGCTAATTTCACCTGAGCCCACATTACTTTCTCTTTTAGGGCTTTCTTTTTTGTTCTCGATCTCATCTTCGCAGTATTTGGCATATTTGAGAACATCATCAATGGGTTTCCCTTGCCAACTGATTTTGTTATCTCTAATCCACTGGGATATTTCAGGTCTCAATCCCAACACGAATCGATAACTGAAATGGGTCATATCCTTCATGTCCACATTATCGATTCCACTGTAAGTTTTGAACACCTGTAGTAACCTTTCATAAAAGGAGTGGACTGATTCATCACGCTCTTGGGTAGTTCTATCTATACGGGTCCAATCAGTTTCTTTTGCAGGTACCTTTTTCTTTAGGTATTGTATGACTTGATCATACTTTCTCATTACTTCAGGTGAGGGAGCTCCAGTTACAGAGTCTCTCTCGTACTCCTCATTGGGCCAATCGATTTCGATTTTGCACTCGGTCCATAGGTCCACAGGTACTACAATGTCGAAAAACCCATCCAGGTCTTTCAGGAGACATTTCTGAACCTTTATGAAGCGTTCAACCTGTCGGTACCACTCAACCGGCTTCTCCCTCAATTTAGGGAAGTCATTGGTAAATGATACTATATCTTGTCTGGACCAAGGGACATGGACATATTTTCCCCCTGGGACTTCTCTCATGGGACATAATTTTTCTGGTTTGTCAACTTCTTGTAGGACGTACTCAGCAGTCCGTGGTCTCTCCTTGCTATCCTCCTTTTTCTTTGCCCACCTGGCTTTCCACTTGTCTAGATCTCCCCATTTCTGTGCTAAGTTTATCAGTTCCTTAATCTGCGTCTTCTTCCCTGCGGTATTCAGGTTTTCTAGATCTTTGTCTGAAAATTCTACCCTGTAGGATTTCTGTAGTACCTTGGATCTGCTGATATCTATTCCCATACATATTGCCGTTTCCATTAATTTGTCATAGTATGATTTTGCGTTCCGAGTAAGGTGTTTGCACATGAACAACAACTCATCTTCCTCCCGGACATTCAATCGGTCTAAACTCACATTCCCTGCGCTCAGTTCCTCTAGCTCTATTCTTAGCTTATAAATATCTAGAGGTCTCGGATGAGGGGTTCCCTTTTCTAATTCTCTGGTCCACCTTTCTATTTCCTCGGGAGTTACCACTGTCGCACTTTGAGTTCCTGATGAAGACTCTATTAGTACGTCTTTGTTCCTAGTCTGAGGTCCAGTTCGAGACATACTAGGTCCCTGTTCCCTATTAGGCAAATCCATCAAGGAAACCATGGACTCACATTCACTTGCTTGGTCATCAATAATGAGTGGTTCCCTTCTGGGCGGGGGCATCATCGGGGTTATGACTGGAGTTTTCGGAGTATTCATTCTGTCCCCATATAGAGGAAAAACTGGACCAATGGTTACTGGAATCGTCAGGGCTTCCGGATTTGGATTAATCTGAGCTATAGCATGTATGAGATCATTCCGCTGTCCTCTCAGGGCATCCCTTTCCTGCTCGTGTAATACTCGATTCATGGGGGGATCCTGTATCATTTGGGGTACTAGAGAAGGATAAATATTCGGAGCTGAGGGAGTCGATAAAACTAGTCCCTCACCAAAGGGGTTGTAATTCGGGACCACGGGGTCGGGTCTACCAAATCCCTCTCCTCCCGCTCTTCTCTGTTCTATCCCTGTGGAATCGGCTTCACTAGTACTTCTTCTTCCTGAAGATCTCACTGGAGTAGTTAAGCTTTGAGATCTGGTCTCTTCATTATAAGGCGGGGGATTTTTCATGAATAAGTCTTCTAAAAACTCATCTTCCGATTCACCCAGGGGCATCATGTGTCGGGTTTTCTCAGCACATTTCTTCCCTCCCACCATTTCATTAGCTCCGAACATGGGGAATAACCCTTCTACCATCATATTTTGTCTCCACTGTTTCAATTTCTGCTCCTTGGTTTCTTTTACCAATTTTGGATACCATCGGGTCACTCCCTTGTCCATTCGGGGTCTGTCTCGTTCTAGAGCCTCAATCTCCCATTCCTCTAAAGCTTCATACTGAGTTAATCTAGGTCTGGGATGTAATTCATTCATTCGGGTCCTTAGGTTAAATAGGATTCTCCCGTTAAAAGTACCATCAATGGGAAAGGCTAAAACTCCATCCTCCGCAGTGTACTTTACCCAGTTCTCTAACCATACACAGGTATGATACCCTTTTTCTAACATCATGAAAGAGGCTGGAGTATTTGGCGGAGGAATGATCACGCCTTCCCTAGTTCGTACGGGTTTGTCAGTTTTGAAGAAATTCTTTATTTTGCTGACAAATGACATTTTTCTCCTTCCTCCGTACATGTTGTGAGGTCTGCCTCTACTCATCAACTCCTTATGACACCCTAGATTTCTTGGATCAGGCAGAAAATCAGGGTACCACATACACCGCTCGTAACAATCTATAAGCTCGGTGCGGAAAATGTTTACTTCGTTTGTGCTTCCAATGCTAGCGCGACTCCAATTTCTCAACAACCAATCAGTGCAGAGGTTGCAAAATTTCTTGACCAATGGGTGTGCGGCCTTTTCGCGAGACGCGTTCTCACGCTCAGGCACTCACCCCTCCCTTACAATTTCGGCTTCACTACACACCCGCTGGTTTAACCAATCCCAGCGCGGCACGGAGTGACGTCAGAGCAGCCCTTCGACTGACTCCCTCCTTTACAAGGTAACGGAAACTTTGTATTTTCTCTAAGATGCTAATATTAATTTTAGTCAACAACGTGTAACATTCGCCATTGTGTAGGAGTGTTCTAAAGAGATAGAAAGTTCTTTTTTTACTGCAAGTAAACCACTTCTGTCTACTTTTCATACACTTCGGATAGACTTCTCTTGCCTACCCTCACGCAAGCATTAGAAAACCTGCTATTACCCAGTCTCATCCACTTCTTTCCGGGATATATACTAAGCCTGGGGTTCGTCAGCGTTTCCCTTTGCTATCATACAAGCTCCGATGACTCTATTACTCCCTTAGTGTGACCCTTACTAGGTGATATCAGACCAAGGTTTCTATCAGCAGTCCCGTCACTATCATTCATACAGTTTTCCGAAAAAGACCTAATTAGCGCTTCCAGTTCCACTCGAACCATGCACTAACCTTTCCTCCCTACAAATGACCTCTGAACGCGATGGATTCTACTCACCATCCGTTATACAATTCCCCGGGGATTTCAGACAACACTCAACAATCACACACAATTGGTTAATAAAACATATAATATTTAGCAGCAATACATATATAAATCATTTAAAACAATTTTTTTGAAATCGATTTCTTTTGCAATAAAATATTAAGTAACACAATCAATATTAAAAAACACAATTTTAGCAGCACATTTAATTTTCACGGTTTTATTTCCTAACTATCTTATCTACCTATCTTACTAGTCCTAACCATTCCTCTGCTTACCAGAAATTACTGATAGAGCGCGCGGGTCACCCGGCTCACTAGATTACCAAATTATCCACGCACTGGGCCCTGGCGTGCATACGATGACAGTGTTTTGCAATGAACCGGGTGAAAACCTCTGCCACGCTCTATGAGTAATCGAGTGGGTGACTCTTACACCACTTACTATTCATGTACCTGACTTACCACAGGCACATTTACTCCTGACAGACCAGGAGCTAGCAGTGGATAGGTGATAAGGGTTTCCTAAAAGGGATAAAATTCTACTTTACACATTTAATACCTTTAATCTCACTTTAATGTATAATGACCACAGACACCTTGATGGTTTTAAGGGTTTTATATAGTATAAGTTTAGAACGAAAATGCCATTACAAGGAGGCAAATGCAAAGCAATACATCAATGATTAGTATCAGAACAAGGATATAGCTATGGATTAAAGTGAGTACCATAGAGTAAAAGGGGACACTATAGGGCATGAATCACAATAAACATATTAACTAATATGGTTTAAACTAGGGCAAGGACGTGAGGAAGACCTAATGTGTAGCCTAATACCTTTATACTATTTCCTAAACCTTATGCTATCTTTACTAACTTCACGGCAACCATACTAAGGGAAAGGGAATGAGTGGAACAATCTAGATAAACAGTCGGGTTCAATAATGTCCTAAAGGAAGGGTAAGAAGTGGAACATTTACTAATAATCAATTGCATGAAATTACATTCAAAAGAGACATGGAGAATATCGCAGGCAAGATTGCTTTAATCAGAGGAGGAAAAGTTGAGGGTTATAGTATAGACAGACACCTATACCAATATTTACCTAAGTGAGAATGAGGACTAACCCTGGCCACGGGTCAGTTGGGAAAGAACGGGACAAGGACCCTCAAGGATTCAGGAAATACCAGAAGGTGAGCAGGTACAGCTCATGGACAGTCAGGACAGGATACCCCTCAGGTCTGGGTCAGGACTGGGTTCACCAAGGCACGACCAACCCCTCACAGGTTCGGATGCAACGCCAGCGTTACCCCCTCGTCTGCACGGAATCCGCCAATAACCCCGATTGGGTTTTCGAATCTCCCAGCAAAGTGCTTTGCTTTAGCACTTAGGACTAATTTCCACCCCTTGGAGTTTGTGGAAAGTTTCAGGCAGAATGCTCCGCAGCACTCTGTATCAGGCACCTATAGAGTTCGTAGGGTCAGTGACAGGTCTGCTACTCGGACAAGTCGGACAATTTCTCTAAGCTCAGCTAGGCTATTTATACAGTTTTGAGTCCCCAAGACCACCCATAAATGTTGCAAAATGACAAAGCCCCATCTTCTGATTGGTCAAGGGAGGTGGTTAGATCATAGGTACCACCTATACTTCACGTGACATTACCCTCCCCCTAACACCTGGGTTCCCAGGCCTACGTGTGGGAAAGTACAATAGTGAAGAAAAGGTTTGCAACATTGTTGCACATTCAGAATAAAAATAGCAGGTCTTCAAGGGCGAAGGTGCGTCAGGAAAGGACAGTCCCCTTTTCAATGGCCAACTGGCCAGGTTCCATTGCTGCACGTCCCAGATCTTAGGTCACGTGATGAGGGATACGTCAGCTTCAGTATGGTCCTGGTCACTAAGTCCAGGCCCTCATTTACGCGGTACATGAAAAGTAAGCGAAAACAAATTAATAACACAGAATAAAATGAATACACTGTACACCATGACCAACTACTCTTAATCCCTTATTTTATAATACTTATTGCATTAAGAGTTAGTGCAGAAAAGATGCATATACAAAAGCGGCTTAAGATAGCATGAAGCATGATTAGTGACAAGCGGCCATTTTAACACCACTGCGCATGAGCGAACTTTTCCCTCCAGATTGCGAGTGCGTCACATCACATGGGTATGACCGACGCATGCGCAGACTGGATTTCTGCAAAGCGGCCATTTTATTAATGTGCAAGCTTGATTATGATGAAAAACACATAGGCAAGCCTCCTAGGGACACCCGTGTGTTGGGGAAATACAACTAAAATGACAAACAATCGGAGTTAGTACAGTTATGATTCAGGCGAGGTTCATGAAGAGAGCAAGTCGCGTTACGTGCGAATCCTTGCTCCATCAGTTTCACAGGATTAGATGTAGGACGGACCAAGTGATGTGCCCTTTGTATATTAAGGGGGAAACAGAGGATGGAAGATCAAGAAGTTCTGGAAGAAACTTTTGAAGAAAAAGAACCATGTTGGATCCCTCCACATTTTCCGGAAAACCATAAAGGCGAAGATTGTCGCGACGATTTTGATTTTCCAAATCCTCTGTATGAAGTTTCAATTTATGAATCTCCTGCTTTAAAATTGAAATCTTTGTGGAGATATCCTGAAGGGTGCCAACACATTGTTCTAAGTTCAGTACCTTGGTCTCCATAACAATCCATCTCTCCTCTATTTAATTTAATTTTTCATTCTTTGTCAACATAAACGGCTGAAGGTCTCTCACTTCTTCCAGAATGGAGTCCAGAACAGGGTTCTGAGATAAGTGGATAGGAGAGGGCTGGTCATTTTTTTGCCGTTTTGATTTCGTGCCTGTGACAGAAGACCTGGAAGAGTTTGAGTCAGTAGCCATAATGACAGTTGTAGGGCACTGGTAAGAGGACAGCAAATTGATGCAGCAAAGTTATAACTTAAAATGAGGTAGACGTGACGTGAACACTCACTTATTGTATGATGGAGGCTTTGAGGAAAATGTGCTCAGCGGCTATAAAATAGCGGCCGCACACAACGTCAACAAGGCACCATAGAGTAATTTGCTGCAGATTAAACAGAAAGTCAAATTGCATTAATAAGCTCCCTAACCATATAAGAATAGGATAAAATTATCAACTCATAAATCACAGTAGAGGAGGTAGAAGGTCAAGTGCAGTAATAAGCCCTCAATAGACATGGGAAAAATTAAAGTAAAAGCTAGCTGCAAATTCAGAAGATTCTTCAGAAATAGTCTTCACCAAGTAATAGAACAAAAAGACATTGCTCAAACAATGCTCTCATCAGGGCAAAAAGCAGCCAACCACATCCACTTCTGAGGTAGAGAGGCTGAGTAAAAACAACAACAACGAAGGAGTAGGAAGAAGTTGCCATAGAAATACAGCCATGTGCTAAAAAAGTGAGCAAAGGGCAATAAAAGCAAAAAAAAAAAGTAAAAAGAACCAAGCAGGGTCGCTGTTTATATGAAATTACCGCCGTGTTCCACAAGATTATCACCGTGTTGAGGAGATGCGGTAAGGCGCCTAAAATGGTGGCCGTCCGCGTCCCGATATGCGGAGGAGAAGAGAAGCCATTGTTTATCAAGTGAAGTGGGAAATAGCCCACTGACGGTACCAGCAGGAGCTCTGCATCTTCCGACGGCACTATGGAGCGCTTGGAGCAGCGAAAGCAGCTCAGAGTCGGCTCACATACAGCAAAGAGGTCCGCTGAGGAGCAGAGATCACGGCAGATCCGCACTGGCGCTTCGGCGTCGAAACCACGCCCCCGGAGCAGTTAATTTTTTAAGTTTATTTTTCTGGTGGGTGGTCACGGTGTGATGGGCGGAGTGCGAGGTGATGCAGTGGTAATTAATCTCAGGTGCACAAAGCTAAAGCAGTAAACGGGAAGAAGATCGAAAAGGACATTGAATGGTAAAGGGTTTTGAGCAGCGTATCTATGGACGGTTCTGACGTAGAATGGATATATTGATAGTTTTTGCAAGCAGCATAATTGTGTAAGTTTTGAGCCTTTTCAGTTATGAGTTATACTGCTTGGTTTCGTAGGTGTTTTTTGGAGATGTGCTTTTAAACACGATGTAATAGTAATTGTGTTAGGGGTATTATTTAATTTTTCTTTGGATAATTACGGAGGGTGTTTATTGAACGTGTGGGTTACATGAAAAAGATTATGATTTGTGACTTGTTTCACTCTCAGGTTGTTGGGTTGATGTAATATTTTTTGCACTAATTCATGGTAGAGGGCTGATAATTAGAATGGAGAAATGCTGCTTGAGAGAGAGGACTATAATTGTATTTCTGAATTTTCATGTTACAGTGACCCCTGAGGAAGAGAGTAATTCTCAAAATGCATTGGGGCTTATATAAATCATGTCACGAGGATGTAACCCCAGGAAATTATTTGTCAATAGAATATTATGGTTGGAAACAGCGTACTGCTAATAAAATCTTTGAAACGTGAATGGCTGTGAACTCAAATTGGTTAATTGAGAAGAGAAAGGGACAAGATTGTTGAATGAAGTGAGAAAAAGAAAACAAGAAATGTTTTAATGAAATGAAAACATGGATCGTACTTTGTATTATATGAGCCAGTGGGCTTGCTTTTCACAGGCTGTGCACTTTAGACTGTGGAGCCCAGAGGGTCACAGTTGCATTGCACCTAGCCGTCCTGCCAGGGTCAATACTGTTGAGCAGGGCGGGTGTAATGTATGTGCGTTGCAGGTAATAAAAGTGGAATAGTTTAAATTGATTGTTACAGGGCATCATCTTTACCAGGCTGCAGCCGCGGTCTGCAGTAGGAGTTCCTGCAGGGCGGTGACGTGGGGAGGGGGAGGGGCAGGGTGGGGGGTAGTAATGTATGGATTACGGAGTTTAACAGGTAAGTAAACATATAAATAAACAAAACGATTTTCGTTGCGCGCACTGCATCGCATTTGGTGATGCAGTGCATGCAACGAAATACATTCGTTTTATTTATTTATAACATTCCATTAGGGCAGGAGACCCTGAGTTGTTTAAACACAGGGGTTCATTTGAAGAATAACAGAACCAGCTGATGCCCCGCAACACCAACCCGCAGTCTGACTCCTCATTTAGAAATTCTCGATCCACTGCATTCCTCAGAGCCTCACCTTGATATGCTGTCAGGAACCTCAGGCTAGTGGCATCTAAAACAGGGCCGATGACTACCCTTCTAAGAACTTGCACCCTATTTATGGCTGTTAAATGCATATTTTTGTGTTTTTATAATGTGTAGACAGAAGGTAAAAACCTTTTTCTGTTGTTGATTTTATACTTCCCTGTTCCTCCTTCCATCACTAGTTTTATCACAATGGAGCATATCTGTGCCCAAGCACTTTAGAAATCGGAATAAAATAGACCAAAAATTACCCTAATGCTCAGGAGAAAGTTTATTGCATGTCAGGGGTATCATTTTTATTTTTTGAAGCAACCCCTACTTCGGGTGTTTTTCTAAAAATCCAAAAGAAGGATACCGAGATTTTGTATACACCTGTCATTGCTTGTTTGCCAAGATTGCTTCCACCATGTTACTTGAACTTTACCTGTCAGGTCAACAAGAAGCTCTTGGTTTGCTAGGCAGGCTAAAGATAGACTTTCTGAGGCATGGCCCCGTCCAAGCAGTTTGGTCACCTGTCCTCAAATTGTTAATGACCCATATAGCATGCTCAAGAGGCTTGCCTTATGACCTATCAGGAGGAGGTACCTGGCCTAGCAGCATAAGTAATGAGTCTCTATGTACTCTACATCCTCTCACCTGCTTAATGCACTAGAGTTGTAAAACAGATAGACAGCTGTGTGTTATGTTTAATTGAACCTAGGAATCCTTATAATTCAATACATAAGCTACCCCCTCGCTCCCTGTATGCCTACCCTAATCCAAACCTCCAATGAGAACTCATTGTTATTAAAAATGCTTAATTTACTTTCAATTGTGCTTATATTTCTGTCCGAATCCTCAATGGCTTCCCCCAAATCTATTTCCAGTGCTGTTTTCCCTTTGTACACGCTCTCCATTAGGTCCCCCTGAAGAGCATTATAGAACGGGAAACAACCTTTACATCGTGGTCATTAGACAGCGATGCCTTTACAACGCGGTTGTTACAACGACCGCGTTGTTACAACGCGGTGCCATTACTACTCAAGTCATTACATCGACTTGCAGTACAAGGAATAGTATAATTTACTATTCTGACACCTTCCCTACTGTTGCGTAGGCTGGAGTTGTAGTAGTAAATTATACATTCCTAATGGTACACCGCCATCTACTGCAAGTTGATGTTATGAATTGCATAGTAATGGGATAACGTTGTACAACACGGTCGTTTTAACAAAGGCATTATTACCTATGGCTTAGTAAAAGCAACTGTTATAACTTGCTATATTCTTATAGAACAGGGATATAAAGGTGTCTACCCCGCCCCATCTAATCAGTTCTCCCAAAACATGAGATGGTGATGTTGCTGCCTGGTATGTGTGCCAAAGTTCCTTCACAGTATTTTCCAATTTAGCATTCTGCAAGATTTGGCCCCGTCCCACATCAAAGGTGTCCTGTGCTACCTGGAATGTGAGAAAAACCACCCTAGGTATGGATCTCCAGCAAAGACGCATCAATCCTCTCTCCACCTCTCCATGGACATATCAAGGTCGATAGAGTGAAATGGTTCTAGATTCCATACGCGTGATACCCTCTCAGTGAGCATAGTTTGCAGAATTTTGAGTTCCAAAGATCGGCATTAAAGTTTACTCCAACTCCGCTGCGTAGCGGAGTTTGCCCCCAATGCCCACCCTATTTTGTTTCCTCTTTCAGTGAAACGGGTGTCAGGGAGAAAGACAGGTCAGATTCAAAAGGTAGATCGCATTGTACATCAGTAAGTAACAAAACAAAAGATGACTGCTGCGAAAAAAAATTAATTTATTTAATATGCACTATTCATAAGTAAAACGGAAAAGATGGAGGGTTGGTTGACAAGTCAACTGCTCAGTGATAACATGCAGTGGTGGGACCAGCCAGACAGCATAGGAAGGAATTTCTATTGCCAGTTGATGGGGCAGCAAAGACTAGCTTCATCAGCGATGTATCACGCACGTCTCATTGGCAGATGGTAAGCAGAATTTGAAGTCAGGACTAAGGGATAGGGGCTGTATGCGCTTGCAGACTGAGCGCCATTGTACACATGCTGATGGGTAGTGGAAGCACAGCCATTCTTGAAACATCCCATACTACAGGGAGCACACTTCCTGATTGTGTCCCCTAGCAATTTCACCAGCCAATCACAGCGCGGCCTTCTTGCGCTACTCTAAGAAACCAGCCTCAATCCCAAAACGTGCCTGAAATACTATCGGGCAGAGGAGGATTCTGAAACTAGAGCGCACCTGCTACCAAACGAAACAGGCCGTGTAGAACAGGTAGCTCTGGCACACACCAAGGGAATGAAACACACAGGGTACATCCAGAGAGATGCACACAAAGTATGCAGTGACATAGGATGTCACAGGTAGAGGCAGTGGATGCTGGAGGTGTTGTGTGTCACTTGAAGGCAGTAGACTCTTGGACACAAGGAGAGAGGCAGGAAAATTGGTGTAGAGCGAGCAGAGGATAGAGCATCTCTGCTGAAAGCAGCCAGGTCGGGATCCTGTTGGCTTGTTGCAGGGATTCTGCATGAACACAGAACTACCGGCAGGATTATAGGACCTTGGTGTATAGGGACTGAGTCATCCTATCACCTTAGTACCGATGAGCCAAGGACTGACTAGCTATAGTGTGTCACTTGCTCTCCTACTCACTCACAGAGAAACACATGATTAGACACCCCAGAACACAACACTCCCAGATCTCTCAAGAATCACGGTAACAAGACACACCCTTTCGCTCGCACTCTTGTACTTGTCAACAACAAGATTTGAAAGAGACCCAGAATAGTATAAAATATGTATTTGAACTAACGTGCCCTAACATGCAGTATACATGACACAACAAGCAGGATAATGCATAGTAAAAATTACAGTCAGCATAGCAGCTAATCCATAAATCCTAAAGGGAGATGTCATCATAAAAAGACAATGGAGCCTAACATCCCTCCCCTTACTAAGAAGCAGTATCATTATATATTGGATAATCTCTGGGCTTTGTCAGCAGACCCTATACCTTAGCCTATGGATTGTAGATTTACATCATAGGTGCAGTCTCACTCTTCTCCCTGGAAAGGTGCTACATATTTGTGTATCCACATTAAACCACAGTACATTGTCCAACACCAGCTGCTCCTATATGTTTTGTCTAAGGGCTATGGTCTGGCCAGAACAAAATAACAAGGGACATTGTTGATCGACCTTGCACAGTAATATTCAGTCACAATCCCAGGAACATGCAGAGAGTGAACACAGTGATGGGTTCTCATGTAAAAACAGTTATAGAAAGTACTGCAAAATAAAGACGTGTAGTAAGGTGCGCAAAACAGCAGGCAGGCTGTTATATGCTCATGCTAACTTAGTGAAGACGATAATGTCCCTATAGGCCAGGTGACAGGCTGTGGCCTCTGCTGCTTTTCTGGGAAAAAGGAGATATGCAACCTGGATAATGGATTAGCTGCACTGCAGGCAGAGGGCAGAAAACTGTCATGCAGCTTTCAGTCGGAGGCTTGAGGTACCTGGATGGAGGTACCTGTTGTATCCTCTTCTATGGGCTCCGGCAAACCCACCAATTGCCATTGACTGTTATCTGTGTCATTTACTGGCTAGTTATTGGTGCATTTGTTCAAATGTCCCTCCTTTGTGGACTTAACTCCCTCACTGGCGATTTCACTAAGAGAACGTTTCGTTTGGCCATCACACTGTACAGCGTGTGATGGGCCATCTTCCATCCTCCTGTATGGGCATTGCAGCCTAACAGAGCTTGGTTCCCTCCCCCCTTGCATGCTCCCTGCTGCACTGGTCTTCTTCCTAAGTGTTTCTCAGGTTTGTTTGTGTTGTGCTGCCTTTTTTTTCTTTTCTCCTTGCCCACTTCAAAGAAAACAATACCCCAATTGATATGCAAGGAGGCACTTGTTTAAATGTACCAGCAAAGTAAACACGTGTTTTAGCAAGCCAACTAAAGACGAGACGCCACTTTAACAGCATGCATACAGAATCCACCACAAATCTTTGCTTTTCTCTGTTTTGAAAATAAAGCACGTATTATAGAAAATACGGTGAGGTCTTCTGGTAAAAGAGAGGCAGAATTCCCAGCGGTTAGATAATGGACAGGACAATGCAAGTGTATGGCAAGGGGTCTTAGCTTGAACTTGTCTGCTAATCGGTGTCACATGGTGCTTGGAGCACGTGCCCTGGGATCAGTGGTCGAAGTGGGGGAAAAAAAGTAGGGGAACTGTGGGTGGAGAATCAGAGGGTGGGAATAACCTGAGGATTGGATCAGTGGGCCGACTTAGAGGTGTGGCCAGGATGAGCAAAACATCCCAATCTTTAGCATTTGTGTGGCATTTCACTGACCAGTTACAGCTTATTATGTTATATAATTCAACCAATGTATACACATGATTGTTTAACGATTAATATGAGCTATTGACATTAGAAACATATTCCACTTTGTGAATTTATTTTAATCACAGAATGTCCCAAAAATACTTAAAAGTGGAAGCACAAGCCATTTTTTTCCGAGCCATGGAGTTTCTGTTGTCAGCAATATACACAGAGATAATCAATTTTACGTGTGTAAATGACTGTATAGGAAATGTTACATAAGACAAAGGACTACAAGGTGTAGGAGTCACATGATAACCATACTAGTAAACAGTATAGTTTAATAGTGATTGGCCTGGAGAAATACAAACTCAGAATTTAAAACTTTATACCATGATTGGGGGTTCTCTTTAAAAATCATTATTGATTTGTATCAAAAATAACACTTTTTGCAACATTAGGATAAGCAAAGGCTTAGGGAAAAAACCATAATGCTCTAGTTTATACCTTGCAGTTTGCATGCAGCTCTTAGATGAAAGTTAGTAGCTCACTGTTCTTTGTTAGGATTTTAACTTATAAACTGCAAGTAGCAAAAGGATCTCACTGACAAAAGCAGTAACCCACTGACCTATTTACAATATGCGCACTTTATGATGGGCCTGGTACATTTTCTTTGCAGCAGGCACATTAACCCTCTGCGCTATCTTTCCATGAGTCAAAACTTCCACTAGACAAATCTCCGATCTCGCTCTAGGAAGAAGTTTATTCATCAGAGTTATCATGACATTTTTATTATTGCCGAAAATAGCTGGCGGCCAGGAAGGAGGCAGCAAGTGCTTTTAAAACCATAACATACTCCGCCCCCACTGAAAGTCAGCGCCTGTTGCGGTCACACCAGTCGCACCGCCCTAGAGCCAGCTCTTCTCAGGGGTCCTGTGACCTCAGTGACAGAGTCACTGTTGCTCTAGGGTCTGCTACTTCGTAGGCCTGCCCGCAAGACTGGAAGTGAACTTCAGTATGGATTGTGGTGGGCAGCCTTCAAGGTGAACCCACACTTGCCACTGCTAGGGTCCACCTGATGGTGCCTTCTAGGGTCTGGCATGCGAATGTGCTCCCTCAGGAAAGTGGTCTGGGGGGCTGTTCAGGAAGGCTGAACCTGGTTCCCCAGTTCCTAAATTTAGCAGCTCTGCCCCCAGTGCTACATCTGCTCCCTCACTGAACACCATACTGCCCCACTGAGAGAAACTCATACTACCTTCAGCTAAAATCCAATTTGACCTGCTATGAATAACTGGATGCAACTCAATTCAAATTACACACTAGGCAAGAGCAATATGCTGCCTAAAATAAAAGGTAACAACATCCTGGAAAAAGCAAACACTCATAAGGAATGAAAGATTTAATAAAGCATGTAAAATGTAAGCAGGAACATGGTGAACTTAACGCTTTTACAGTCATTATTCAGAAATCAACAAGTATTTTTGCCTGAAAAGTTAAGGACATAACTACAGGGCCCAGAAAGGACCCATTTCAATGTCCACTGCTTATATGCTTACAAAACGTAAGCAGTATGGTTTCAAAAGACCACATTTGGGAACACAAAGCCGCCGTACACATTTCGTTTTCCAATCCACCCACCAACCAGGTAATGCAGTACCTCCAGGCAGGGCCAGTCCTAGGATTTTCGGGGCCCTGGGCAAAAGGGAATGTGGGAGGCCCCTGAAATCTACATAAGTGACACAGTCTGATCTCGGGGAAGCTGCTTTGTGAAGGCTCTTCTTGGGCCACAGCTTTTCCTCTCAGCCACCTCAAGCATCTCTTGTACAGCCCATTTTGAACTTAAGGTGTGAGAATTGCTTGGGGGCTGAGTTAAACTTGTGTGGGCTAAAGTGCTGACAATGGGCGCCCTGCCGAGTCTCTGAACTGGCTGCCTGAGAGGTGTACCCTCCCCATGGCCTTCCCACACCATCCCTTAGAGGCCGCGGGAGGAGGGCCCCGTCCCATGAGCCCGTTTGTGAAGCATTTCTTTCACTCTGATCGGCAGACATACACGAGGAGAAGTGGGGTGTTAATTGAAAGACAAGAAAACAAAAGTAGCACTTTACTGGCAAACTCTGTAAAGTGGCACTAATGTGTTGGGTTTTGAAAAAAAATATCTGGCCACTTTAAGAACACTTCATCTTGCTTTATTTAATTATTTTTCAGAGTTTAAACATTTTATTTCCGAGGCGGCACTTTGGAATAGAAAAATGTCAAAACGGCATTTCCAGCAAAAGTGTTTTTCTTTTTTGCATCCATTTCACAGGGGTACAAATGGACGTCAGGAAGAGACGGTGAGAACCATTTCTTGAATAATGGTTTTCGGAAAAGTGAGAAGGAGTTAGACAGAACGAGAGGGAATAGGAGTAAGAAAGAGGGGGCAGCTGCCAGCGGCAGAGCAGAAGCGGACACCTTCCTTGTCTTGTCTGAGCAGGAAGTAAGAGACAGAGACCTTTTCCTTCCCTGCTCTCCGCCCGTCCACGAACAGAATATTTCTCACGTCCAGGGACGCATGTTCATAATAAAAAAGTAGGGGAATGGAATCTACAGAATTAAAGAAGTAGGGGCACTCCGTGCCCTGCCGTTCCCGCCCACTTCGACCACTGCCATGGATACGCTTTCCTGTGAGACAGTCATCGTGAAACAAGTGCTGGGATTGGATCAGAAGGCGGAAATGGACGACATACACTTTTGTAAACTGTTTCACCTGTTTTTGTATTGCTTCCTTTACTATAATGTATGGTTTAAATACAAGCGCCTCCAGTTTCATCTAAGGAAGCCTGGATAGCGCGTCCGTATCATCTTTTAATATGCCAGTAGCACGCGACCTTTGAGAAACTTGTCTAAATCATAAAACCCTACAAGCAAAGAAATTTGTTCTAGAGATGTCTTCTTTCAAAGAGTATACTGTGGGCATGTTTAATAGGAAACTCAATATTGCTATGTTTATAAAAGTAAACAGGATTTTCAGCATATTATTGTTAAATGCTCAGTTCACCTGTGTCATGTTGTGAAAGTCATGCAAACAAGTGGTTAGCTCATAGGGGCAGATGTACAAGAAACTGAAGCATCTGCAGAGATGCGTCAGTTTCCTTGCGTCACCTCCAAATGTCCTTGTGCCACCATGGATGTGCTGTATTTGCAATATAGTGCACCATGGCACAATGAATAACAGATGCGTCAGAAATTCTGATGCATCTGTTAGAGTAAAAGTGACGTATTGTTGGAGTTTGTCACAAAAGTGACGCAACTGCAGCAATGCGCCAGAAAACATAGGAACGTCCCATGTAAAATGCCCTGCATCAATCCTTACGCCCAGTCTGAGCATGCGTAGGGAGTTTGACGCAGTGAAGGCATAGAGTGATGCAGTGAAATCTTGTAAATTTCACTGCACCAGTTCTACGTGGCTTTTTGCATAGGAACTCCTACCCTGCATACATTATACCTGGCGCAGGTGTAATGTGGCGCCGGCCTTACAACGTGACGCATCTTCCTAGATGCGTCACGTTGTAAATGGGCCGCAACTTTTACGCCGCTGCTGCATCAGAAAAGTGATGCAACAGCGGCGCAAAAGTGAAGCAAGGGGCTTGCGAATCTGTCCCCATAATATTTGCCAAACAGTCACAATGACACAGGAGATTGTTAGTGCATTGTGAGCACTCGTGTAGAAAGAGTGAACTAGGCCGATCAGAAAGAACAGCCTCTTAGAGTTTAAATGAAACTGTCGCACATGACTTTGCCTTCTAATATTGCCATGTTTTTACTTCAATGTATTAATTTATTTAGAAGTGGCAAATGGTGTTAATCGATATAAGTATTCAACACAACAACTTAATGTTTTTTTTTACGTACAAATTTGAATGAGTTTAAACTGACATAGAGATTAAGTTAACCTGACGTATATCTTTCTTTACATTCTCTATTGTCCCTGGGACAGGAACTAACCTGAAAGTTTGCTTATGAACACAGTTTTCCAGCAACTAAGCCGAATAGTCTAACTGTCCTTCTTCACTGGTGTGAGGTTGGAGGGAGGACAGGCTCTGATCCTATCAGCAGAGGGAGAGAAAGCTCATTTTGCAGAATGCCATAGAGATGCATTTCCCACTCCAGCCCCACGCCTGCCCAGATGTCCTAAATGTATTTAATGATATCTTTCCGCCGGCCTGTTGACAACAGATATCAGTCCTAGCTCTTCCTTGTGATAGTACTGGCCTTTAACAGAGTCTGGCAGGGCGATGGCCTGACGTAGGTACCCACACCAGTACTGGGCCATATCTACGTTTCTCTGAAGAACCGGGTTTTAAACCCAGCGGCGCCAGGGGCACGCCCAAAGTCTTCGGATTCACCTGTCTTGGTATACAGAGGCACGGAATACTTCTGGGTGGCGTCAGAGACCAAATTTATTAGCTGCAGCTAGTAACAGAAGTCCTAGAAATACAATACGGTGTACAACTCAGGAGACTGTTCAATTTTGTAAGGCAACACATCCCTTTTTATGGCAAAATTCACATTACGAATGCACACCCACTGCGCAAAATTCTAGCCAATAAGTTACATTCTCAAACAAAGTATCACATAGCAAAAACCTCAGTTTACATTGCCCCAACCCACAAGTTAATTATTAGGAATGTCCCAAATCCAATCTCCACAAGCTGGACAAACCCATAATTGAAAGCACAATGCATGTAATGAAAGAGCATAGAAAAGAAACAATGACAGATAAGAAGCAAGATAAGGCATGTGTAAAGAACCTAAAAGTTAACGATGTCCTGAACAGTGATTGGCAATCTCAGACAACGATCAACCAAGGAAATTGGCTTAGTGAGGTCAGTTTCTTACAGTTCACCTTAGAGTCAAGAAAAGGCCTAGTTAATAAGTGCATGAACAGCGAATCCCATACGACTTCGTTGGTTCAATTACCTCCAAGGGCCCACAGGCCTACGTGATGGCAACACAAAATGGAGGCACAGACAAAATGGAACCCATATTCGAGACAAAGTCTCTGAATACATAATGAACTCGCTAGTTAACGCGACAAATTCACTCCATATTAGCCGCACTTACTAAATACGGTACAACATCACCAAAATCGTGACGGAACCATAACCTCACAAGACAAGACAGAATTTCACAGAACCGCAGCTCCAGTAATCTGCTCACTAACATCCAAGGAGAAACAGGGAGTTCTTTCAATTTCAGTTGGAGGCACTCTCTCCCCCCACCACCTAATGAACAAGGGTGGGTCGGATTGCTCCTTTTTAGGTCGAGCCTCGGCAGCGCATGCGCTGCTGTGAGGTATGCAGTACTGGAGTATGGCTTTAAAGCCCCACCCACTCTCCGCCCATATTTGTAATTGGCTTTTGTCATTGTCCTTCGTAAACACTGACTTTCGAGTTGTTATTAGGCTTGTTAGTCTCTCCTTGGTACCTCCTTTTCTGCATTTGTTACCTCCCATACGATTGGACATTTTACTTTTTTTATTACACTGTCTGCTTTACCTTGGATGTGAGCACTATTTTGTTTAATGATTTGCCCCTATTCCTGCCACCAGGTTGCAGCACACGCCCGCTTTCATTTTACTTACTAATGACGGTCTGCTTTAAGTATAGGGACCGTGTTTATTTATTTTAGTAGCTTGGTCAACTCTAAGTATAGCGGCAGTGCAAACTTATTTTATTTATTTATTTATTTATTTGTTTACTAGCACCCATGAGGCACTTTCACATTTATGGAGGCTGCGCCCCTTTCTTTAAACAAGCCATGTGTAAGGACGGGTGCACAGCCACTATTAAAGTGAAAGCGAGGCATGGGCGCTTTTACGAAAAAACATCTGTTTGTCAACTTGACAAACAGATGTTTTTTTTGTCAAAGCGCCACATGCTGCAGTTTCAGTTTAATGTCAGCTATGCCCCTTTCTTTAGAAGCGGCTTATCTAAAGAAAGAGGCGTGGTCTCCATAAATGTGAAAGTGCCGCATGGGCGATAATAAAAACAAAAAAAACATGTATCGCAATAGGCCTTGCATTTGCGAGAGTTTAAGCTACTGCATTACCAATAGGTCAAGCTCTCGTAAATGCAAGACCTATTGCATTGAAAATGCTTGTTTAGCATAGTGTCACAAGTCACGGTGCTAGCATTCCAAATACCCTTTCGTGTGGCAGGTCAACAATGTGCAAAGTGCCCTACTTGACTACAATACAAACAGAGTTTTAATTTGTTTTTTCGGCGGTCAAAGGACTGCACAAACTTATCCTGATTCATTGAGTCTGACTCTTTCTGCTCAGATTGCACAAATAGCAGTCTGTGCTCCCCTCTGGGATGTTCCATTAAACTATGGTGAAGCCTGGCAACTAAGTTAATGAATTCGGGACAATCTGAGGGTAAATCTACAATGTGCCCCAGGAACTCTTTTGAGTCATCCATTAACTCCCTATAAAAGAAGGAAGTCCTTTGGGTTTCTGTAACTGCTTACAAAAAAGCAGTAATGCAGGTAAAGGAGGTCCATACTGTCCTGATGGAGTTTTAGCAACTCATTTTCACTGGCCTGACAAAAGTGTTCATAGCAAAGAGGCGATGCGTCAACTCCTTAAACCTTCCAAAATCATGCAACATCAGGTCATTACTTTCAAGGAGGGGAATCCCCCAACCAGTAGTTGTACCACTGAGATAGGATATGAACAAGGCTATTCTAGCATTATTTGAGGGAAAGGCTCGTGGCTTAAAAATAATTGTTTAAAACATCATGTGGGCGGTGCCAGAGTCACTGGGACTCAAATGGTAACTGTCACATGATCAGGATTAATGTTTCCGGTAATGGAGGTTCTTGTAAGATTTCCCTAATTGCTAAAGTGTGGGTGTTCTGGAATCAGACCGGGCCCCACCCCAAATCACCATAGTGAAGGGCGAGGCTGACACCGACCAGCTTATCCATAAGCGATCAATTTTTCTGTTGCAAGGAATGAACTTCACGCTGGACATCCTATAAAGCCCTTGTTAACTCTAAAACAGTTGGGGCGTCCTTAGGAAGGGCCTGAAGGAACATTGGGTCATCCATGTCATCTGGGCTGTGGAAACATGCAAGGCTTGGTCTTCTGTCATGCACTCCCCTGGACCCACTGCGGAGACAACACTGGAGCCAATGCTGGACCTCCTACCCCAACCGAGGACCATGCAAGTCAAGGATGCAAATCCGTAGATCCCACACTGTCCTCCTAGGGGGTAGAGGGGTTAGGATAAAATATGAAAATAGATTTATTTATTTATAAAGTTTTATATAGCGCGAAATGAATCCCGAAGGATATCAGAGCGCTTTACAAATTAAGGGAATGAGGTAACATCAGTACGAGAGTCAAATAGGGAATGTACATAGGCAATGCAAAAATCGTGCACAAGAAAAGACCCGATATAGGCCTTGGCTAGGCGTATGATGTGTTAGGCATTGAAAAAATAACGGCAAGGGGAGAAAAAACAATAGAGAAATACCAGAATGACATCCATTCTTGAAGTGTGTCCGATGCGCATAGAGCTGACAATCGCTCTTCTTATGAAGGTTCTTATCAGATACTTGCGGTATCTGATCTGCTCAGCAGGTGTCCATAAACTGCATAACAGGAGTTGTCACTTCTGAGACCGTCTACATTTGCGTGGTAGATGTGTACTGGACCAGAACCTCTGGTTTTGCGATGGCGCGATATACTGGAAATAACAAGAGAAGGCAGCTACGATCAGTACACTAATATGTTTTAGATACAATAAACATGCATTAACTTCAGTGACACAAACGTAGAAGTTTATCAGCACCTCGACTTGAGAGCAGAAGTACCATAATCACAGATTGGAGTGTGTGTGAGAAATGTGCATGCGCGGGCGCGCGCCATGCGCAGTTGTCATCAAGAAGTCGCAATGGAGGAAGAGGGCAGCCCGGGGACGCCGCAGCTCAGGTAAGGAGTTTTTATTTACTTTATATTGTTTTTGTAAGCTTGTATAACAATTGTTAATAGGGCGGGTGAGAGGTGTGGACTAGGCAAAACTCCGCACACTCCGCGGACGGAGCGGAGCGGATCTCTCCGCCCACCCTTATATCTCACCCAGGAAGAGGAGAGACATTATTGCTTAGACCCCAGAAGAGCACTTAGCTTTTAGGCAGATTGTACCAAAGACCACTGGGTGAATGATCAGCTCTTTGAAGAGTTCTCTGGAATGAAAAAAGGCAGGGCCGAGCTGAATTACTATTTGCAACACATTGGCCATAAAAGCAACCTCTGAAAGGACTGCATACTCATTCTATTAGGGCCAAAGCTGCTATAACTGCATTGGCATGAAGAATTCCTGTCCTAGACATTTGCCAGGCGACAATGTGGGTGGCCCTCCATACATTCACAAAGCATTATTCTAGAGGAGTGAGAAAAAGGTGTGAAAACCGGAATACACTCACCCTGTGAATGCTTATTTTTGCAGCTGGAAACCGTCAGCGCCCTGAAGTGGGCAGAACCTCTTTTGCCCACAATGAACTGTCAAGTAAAATGCATTTACGGAAAAGCGCTCAATCAACATTTAATTGAAATAAAACTGTGGTCATGATATTTTCATCCACTTTTATTTAACATGATTCAAACATTCCTTAATGTTTGATAAGCCAACCAGCACGTGTTTCGCCGCTTAGGCCTGGGACTTTTTCGAATCTGTACATAGTATTTTTAAAAGTTACAAACACAATAGCTTATGATAATAAAAATAAGTATAACAGACATACAATAAAAAACAATACACGTGGATAAATTATAATACATAGAAAAAGGGGAGACGAAAAAGAAAGAAAACACAATTACCATTAGTATATGTTTTTGAAGTAAATGCAAGATTAACACGTGTCTGCTCTCTATATTGTGAATTTTCACTGCAAACCATGCCAGCAATATTATGGTGTTGACAAGTAGAAAAACTGATCTGCTTAAATGTACCCGCAAACTCAAGCTTGTATCTTTTTTCGGCGACAAACCACCACAAATCACAAAAGAAGAAACATAATATAGCTCTTTTACTGTACAAGGCAGGTAAGACATTCACCTCCTCACCTCTTTCTCAGAGGAAGCTGCCTCCACACCATTGAACCTAGCACAAGAAATGGAAATATATGCAACTTAGACAATGAACAGTACACAAATTCACCTTCAACCCTCTAATGACACACGGAAATAACATTGAATTATTTCATACAGCAGTTACATATGACATGAATAAAGAATATATAAAGTACAACAAGGAAGCAGAATATTATGCAAAAAATGTAATTCACAAGAAAGGATTATGAAGATTTGATTTTCAAAGAAGTTGATCTACATCTGACAATCTATGTTTCTCTGAATTAATAATTAAGATCTATCCCACTTGGATTTAATTTTTTAGATCCTTTATCTGAAAGCAACTACTAAATCTGCCCACACCATTTCAAGATGGCCACTTCCTGAACCATAGTATCACATGACTCTCATTCGATCTTTGAATCACTCTCTACTTATCCTGCTACATGGACTGCCAGGCCTAAATGCACTTCTTTCTCCAAACGAACCACAGAGACTTGCCACTTTGATTTTCCTTCTCTAAGGTAAGCGGGCATATAAGTTTGCTCTCGTCCTGTCTCACGCCACCAGGGCAATGCCTTTGCTCTATCTAAGTCTCAACTTTCCTCTATCTAGCAGGATGTGTTATTTCGACAAGACGACATAGGAACTAGGGTATGATAACAGCAGCAGGCCCTTAAATATTTTCTCATTTATCAGTCTCATGGCCGATCTCTCTAGATAGCAAGATAGTGCTGCTTCTGTCTGCCGCTCAAGTAGATTTTCTACTTGAGGGGCAGCTTCCTCAACGTGAACAGATGGTTTCCCAACGCGAGCGGTCGTGACCATCCATGACTGCCTGCGTTGAGAAATCTGGCTGGGAGGTTGTTTAGCATTGGTTTTTAATTGCTTGCGTTTGCCAACTTAATGTTGGAAAGCGCAAGAAAGGATGAAACTTTCGGAACTCTGCTGCGCGGAGTGCATAAAACTCTGCAAACTCCGCTAGTGGAGTTCACCGCTGCTAGAAATGGGGAGGTGTAGCTGGCAATGGTTTGCACCTTTGTCCAAAAAGGGACCCTTCTTCCTAACCAGGTAAAGGGTGATACACTTCTAAAATAACTCCACCCCTTGGTAGCTTGGCATGAGCAAACAGGCTTATCTCAGAGGCAGTTTTTTTTGCATTTGTGCACACATACAGTAATACAGTGAAAACACTACAAATTGACACCACACCAGTTTAGAAAAATAAGTCATTTTTAACTAAACCAAACAAGACCAAAATGACAAAAATCCGAAATACAGTAATCAAAATATGATTTTTAAAAGGTAGAAACAGTTCTGTCCATAGCAAACTATGGTTGCGACACTTGGAGTACCTTGGATATGTCACAAACAAAAACAGCCACAGGGAAAGTGATGCGTCCGTTCCTTACGCACAGGGAAGGTGATGTGTTAGTTCCTTACTCCAGAGGAGGTGATGCGTCGGTTTCTTACTGCAGCCCCAGCGTTCTTCTAGACTTGGCAGCCCGGTGCGATGTGTCAAATCGGGGATGTGTTGGTTTTCAATGTGGCGGCGGTAATAGCGATGCGTTGGTTTCTCCAGCCGCGGTCACACGATGCATTGGTTCTTGCAGCCGCACAGCAGGGCCTGCGTCAAAATCGGTGCCGGGATCTCGGCCTTCATATATCGTTGCACTCAATGCAGCGTGCAGCAGTTTTATCTACCCGCAGGCAGGAGCTGCGCTGATTTTTTCGTCAATGTGTCGAAGACGAGTCACACTTCTTGAAGTTGTGTTTCTTTTCCAGCTCCCAACAGTAGGAACAACCTCCAAAGGCCCAATACAGCAACAGGCACTTCTTGGCAGTCACAACTCCCAGAAAAGAATATAAACGGTATCAATATAAGGAAGTATGTTCTCCCTATATTAAGAAGTCAAAGGATCTGCTAAATCTGTATCGTACTGCCTGATTCCTGTGTATTCTGGAGCCGACTCACCCAGAATCTAGATGGAGATAATACTGTTCCGCTACCACATCCCCACTAGGCTATAACCACATATACTAATTGTGGTGTCATGAATAGACCTGTGGGAGGCTGAGAGGTGCCAGCACTACATAGGAATCAGGCAGAACTACACAATTACTGCAGATCCTTTACTTTCTCATTATAGAGAGAACATCCTTCCTTATATTGATACCGCATATATTCCCTGGATGGAAAACATCAATTAAGATAGCTGTGCTCCATTAGGCACAGGGAACCGACGACCTATGGCGCTGGTTTACTCACACCACGCAGGAGGTTTTACTGCAGAAGAAAGTCAGACAGAATAGCCTTGATAAAGTCGCAGGGATACTTCCCAGAGACGACGAAACACGTGTTTGCTGAAAGAAGGTCTAACGAAGAAAATAAAAAACGACACAAGACAAGAAATATTTTGTGTTTACTAGTCTATTTGTCTAGAATGTATTGGTTAACAAAAATTATGTGTGCTTCATGCGGCTAACCATTGTTGTTCAATCCCCGGATTATACTTAGGGGAGTAGGGTATACCTTCCCACTATTTGAAAGCACTGCGGGATAACACCCTGTTCATACATACCAATAAAGGATAGTTATATGAGTGCCTGAAGCCTCACAGAAACCCGATTGTTTCAATTGGAGCCCTTAGGTAACCCTAAAAAGGGGAAGGACCTCTTCTGTGGCACCCCCACCTATCAGAGTGGGTTAAGGGCACTACTCAGATTTCCTAGCCAGTCAGATGCTCCCGGGTGCCTAGATTCAACATGGCAAAATCAAGGGGTCACCTGGAGGAGCTCTGGGACACCGTTCCAGGGAGGAGCTGGGCAGGGGGAGTGTGCACTTCGCTGTCCTTTGTGGGGTTTTGTGCAAGACTTGGAACGGAGGGCACCTGGACTGGGCAAAACTGGTTTATGCAAGGAAGGCACCAAATGTGCCCTTCCATGCAGTCTGGGTTGACAGGAAGACCCAGTAAGGCTACACTGGTAGGTATTGGGGGGACTCCTAAGAAGCCGCCAGTTCATGGTATCGTGCAACTTACACTTGATTCCGTATAGTTGCATGATTCCAACATGTCTTATGCCAAACAGGACCAGGTTTGGCTTAACCGTTATGTAGCTGGACATCTCGACTTGCCAGTGTCCACAAGATACCTTAAAATGTCTTTCCTGCACTTACAAAGCCCAGAAAATGGAGTTCAGTGTTTATAGGGGTACCTCTGCTCATACACCCCACCCTTGGACAGAAAAGCCTACATTAGGAGTGACTTATATGTTTTAAGTGCACTGATCAGGATATAAGGGAAACCTGCAGACACAGTTGCATGGGCTCCCATGGATGTCATAATACATGCTTCAGCCCATTGGAGATCCCTGGTGTACCAATGCCCTGGGTAGCTCAGTTACATATAGTAGGGACTTACATTGGTACCCCAATATGCCAATTTTGGGGTGTACATACTACTTACCACTAACTTTGGAGGAGAGAGCAAAGTCACTCGGGTCCTTATTAGCACGATCCCAGTGAACTACTGTGAAAACACACCAGGCAAAAAGTGGGGTTATCTAAAGATCCTACTTTCCTATATACCCCCTCCCAAATGAAAGAAGGTGAAACTAACTTTGCCCAGTTGAGTCTTCATTTTCTAAGTGGAAACATCTGAAATATATTGGCATGGTTACTACCAGATCTATGTTCCATTGAAAATCCTATGCCTTTTAGCGAAATGGACCACCTCAAATATTTGGGGTTTTCACCCTTCATTTGTTTTAGCCACAAAAAGGGCTTATGATCTGTCTGAACAATGAAGTGAGTGCCAAAGAGGTATGACCTCAGCTTCTTCAAGGGCCAGACCCCAGCAAAGGCCTCCCTCTCAAAAGCTAACCAATGTTTCTCTCTGGTGGTCAACCTTCGGCAAATAGAATAGAATAGAATAGAAGCCATTTGTAAAGCGCCTGGTTACTCAAAAACAGAGTGTCCCCGCGCTGAAAACTGCAAAGGAGCTCAGAGGAAGGAACACAGGTAGGTCGAAACAGGGCAAAGTAAAGAACAGTAATTAAGTGCGAGGGAATAGAAAAGTTTTGAGTTTTCCCCGAAACCTGATTTCGGAGGGTTCCATACGGATCTCGAGTGGGAGCTCGTTCCTGCCCTTGGTGGCCAAGTATCTGAACGAGCAGCCACCCATCCTGGCTCTAGTGATTTTAGGGATTTTGAACAACATCGTTCCATAAGATATCAAATTCCTGGTAGGCCGATGTATTGTAAGTAAGTGATGAAGATATCCTGGACCAGTGCCGTGGGCAATTCTGTGGGCAAAGCATAAGGACTTAAATTTAATTCGCTCCTTAATAGGGAGCCAGTGGAGTTCGGACAAGGCAGATCTCCCTGAAGCTCTTTGAGGAAGTTTGAGCACAAGGCGCGCAGCGGCATTCTGAGCACACTGGAGTTGGTGGAGTCCCTTTTTGCTCAAACCCAGTAACAGGGCGTTCCCATAGTCCAGATGGGGGGTTACTAGGGCATGGACAATGGTCTTCCTGGAATCCATGGGAAGGAGGTCTAATACCTTCCGAAGAACTTTCAGTACGCTGAAACATCTGGCTGTGACTTTGCTGATATGGGGCTTGTATGAAAGGTTAGAGTCCAGTGTGATGCCCAAGTTACGCACCGAAGCCACAGGACAAGGAGGACTGCCTAATTCCGCAGGCCACCACATGTGAGACCATGTGGAAGAAGATTTTCCTACCACCAAATAAAAACTACTGGTTGATCCTAGCCCTGCTCGTTAAGTTGTGATAACACTGCTCCTATTCCTTGCTCAGAGGCATATTTCTGGACAATAAATTGTTTGGAATAGTCAGGACTCTGCACAATTGGATCTGAGGACATGACGTTCTTCAGGGCATCAAAGGCATCTTGACAGCTAACTGTCCAATTCACCTTCTTAGGCATCTTCCTAGAGGTGAGGTCAATAAGGTTAGTCACAATTTACCCATACCACTTACCAAATCTACTGTATTACCCAGGTAGGCCCAGACAAGCTCTGATCTGAGCTGAGTAGTGGGAGCAGCCCAATCCATAACAGTTTGGATTTTGCTCTCTAAAGGTTGAACTTGGCCTCCACCTATCAGGTGGCCTAAGTATACAACTTTGCTCAGCCTATCAGGCAGTTACTGGCCTTGATAGTGTGGCGTGTCTTCTAAAGGCCTCAAGTACATTTCTGGGGTGGACCAGGTGATCCTACCAGGTGAAGCTAAAGACAACTATATCATCAAGATATGCTGCACTAATATCTTCAGACAGCTGGGGGCCAGTGAGAGTGTGGGACAAGCCTGCTCCAAGTATTACTTTGCCCAATATGCCTTGCAACGGGTATGTCATGTGCAAAGGTCAAGAGGTACTCCTTAAAATTCTGAGGAGCAACCAACCTCCAGGTGGCACCAGCCTTGAGTCCTTAGCTTCAGAATGAAGGAGTCCATACTCCTAATATACCTTGTGGGTCCCAGTGACAAACCCTGCCTCTGCATCAACTTGCTGCCCAAGGCTCTCATGAAAGGGGCAGAAGTACTGCTTCAAGCTCAATTCCTCCCTGGAGGGTGCCCTTGCTCCCAGTAGCTCTGTAAGGTCAGGCCCAGCTCCTCTGGGGCAGTTCCCTTACAAGGAGCAAGAACATCTTCCTTAGAAGATTGATCCTCACATGAAACCTGGGGAAAGGATAACATCTTACCCTTCTTAACTCTCTTGTTGGTAGCAGTCTGGGCCATTACTCCAAGCTCCACTACTCCTTGATCTCTATGCTTTTTGGCCTGTGCTTTAGTCATCATAAACACTGCCTCAGAGATCCCAAGTATGGCTGCATGAGTCCTCAACTCACGTTCAGCACATGCTGATGTTTCCAAATCATTGCCCATAAGACACTCTACAAGAATATCAGAAGATACCACCACCGTTTTAGGGCCAATAACCCCCTCCCTGTTGAGATTTACTACTGCCATATGGTGGCTATTAGTTATATTTTCTGCATTGGTTACTTGTTATGTTGGCCCAAGTAAGTATTGCTCAGGTGACACCAGTTTTACAATCAAAATGGCGACACTGGGACACGTGTCCCTGTAAACTATTGCTTCAATACATTAATGAGGGAATACTGCCTGTATTTCCGCATATTAGAAGGCTAGGCGGCAAAGTTGCAAGGTCAGTGCCACCCTCTGATATCAGGACGGCCTCGATAACTTCTCTCACTAGGCCAGAGCCCACTGTGGTTCCCAAAGTGAACCCAGCCACACCTTGTGGAGGTTTAATGCTGCTAGTGATACTGCTAAGGGCACTAAAGGAGGTGTAGTAGTAGCCTTGATCCAATTTGTCCTATGGCCTGTTTGTTTACAAACAAAGCACCATGGGAGTTTGTTACTATTAGAAGAGGAGGATTGTGACCCACCTCCAGAGGAAGATTTTTGAGGAACTGAAGAAGACTCCATTTTAGGTTTCTCACTATCTTTCTCTTAGCCCTTAGATGTATCTTTCTTTTTCTGGTCACCCCCAGCATGAGACTTATTGCTCACCCCAGTGCAAACCCATTTGCTTAGCTTATTTACCAATTATTGGGGAGGGGTTAGATTAAAGTCCATCAGGTATTGGTGCAGTTTCTAAGACACACAGCTATTAGGGATGTGCTCTCTCACGATCAAATTATGCAGTCCTGTATAGTCATGTACATTACTAAGCATGGGCGGAAAATCCGTTCCGCTCGCGGATTTTGCGTATTTTTGGTAAATTCGCAATCCGCGAACGCTCGCGAATTTACCGAAAATCCGAAAATTCGCACGCAGCGGATTTTTTTTTCTTGGTGATACAATTTTGCGGCGTGCGGCGTTCACTTACCATCATTCAGCGTTTGCCGAGTTGTTTTTCTCGATATTTTGCGAGTGCTGTGCCATTTTGGATCTTGCTGCGAGATCCCGCGGGAGTTTGGCGACACATCGCGAGAGTTCGCAATTGCGAACATGTAGGTGCGGCGGGCAGCAACAATCTCGCACTCGCGAAATTACAAAATTTGCAATTCTGCACAAGAAATCCACTAGCAAGCAGCATAGACCTTCTGAAAATGATGATTTTTATCAGAATAACTCCTCAGGATGACATTTGCCTGCACTTTTTTGGATTTGAGTACTTTTGACTTTCTTTGGATCACTTTTGGATTAGAAATCAACTTTCACAAGTAAGTTTGTTTGGGGCATTACAGTTGCTGTTCTGCAGAAAAACGAGTTTTGCAAAACTGAAAGCACTCAGCAGGTGCAAAAGTTCACTCATCATTAGCCACCATTCCCTGGAGTACTTCCTGAGGGGCCCCTTTAGAGTTCAGTTGCCTATGTTTGTTTGGGGCATTACAGTTGCTGTTCTGCAGAAAAATGAGTTTTGCTAAACTGAAAGCCCTCAGCAGGTGCAAAAATTCAAACTCATCATTAGTAATAGTAACCATTCCCTGTAGTGCTTCCTGACTGGGGCCCCTTCAGAGTTCAGTTGCTAGTTGCAACAATTCTATGACCCTGCTCTGACCCTCACATCAGGCTCATAGAATAGCTACAAGTAGGCCACAAAAAAAATTGCACTGCAACAGAAAGCAAATTACCGATAAGGAAGCAGGTGCCAGACTGGAATTTTAAAACAGTGCCACATTAATAAATCAACCCCAAATTATTTCATGTCAGTTGAAGCAGGGCAGGTGTGCTTGCTTTCCCCCCCCCATAATCCACAGTGATGATGAACCAGAGGGTGGCATTGATGTACCAGAGGGTGGCATGGGTGAAACAGAGGGTGCTGGGAACCTGTGATGATGAACCAGACGTAGAAACAACATAGTCGCGACCGTTGCGAGCCGACAAGTAAGTTCGCAATTACGAACTGGTACAAAACCCTCGCGAACTGGCAGAAACCCTTGCGAACACAAAAAAAAATCTGCAAATTCGCGAGAATTCGCGGATTTTGCAGATTGCGAGTTCGCAAATACGCAAATTCGCGAACGGCAGATTCTCAAAATTTGCCCATGCTTATACATTACTACCATGTGACCAGCCTTCCAAAGCCTTAACAGGACAGTCTCACTGAACTTAACCCTGTATTCTTCACAAGTAAGTCCTTACCCATCAATAAGTGCTTCTTTTAAAATCTTGTAGTTGTCGGGAGCAAGATGGCGTCAGTTCTTGACGCTCAGCTGCCCTCGCCGTGTTGGAGCACATCGACAGTCAGCTACTCTACCTGGATGTGGTATGTTGTGTCTGAAGGCAACGGGAATGTATAGGTAAACCCGGCCCTGTGTTCAAATCTCTTCCTGAGTTGGGGCTGCCAGACGCGGGCATGTGAATTCCCCCCGGGGTCAGAAAATCTCAGGACGCATTTACTTGCCGGTCGGTAATCGGGCTCCTGATTTACAACGTGGCGACTTCCAGGGCTCAGCAGGAGAGAAGGTGGAGCATGTAGAGTTGGGAGTGAGAGGCTCCAAAGCTAAGACCACAGTAGGTAGCGCCGGCCCGGGAGACATCGAGGCGCCAGACACCACTCTGAAATGTAAATGTGATACGGGGTGCAAAAAAGACAGCGGGGAGACTCGGGGGAGGAGGAGGGTCCAAGGAGGGCTCTCAACCCTCTATTGCTAAACATTTTACCAGCAACAAACTACTGGCCCCTATCACGGAAATTGCAATGCCTCCAGGGGGTGAGCGCGAACATTTGCTTGCAACAGAAGAAGAGATCATTAACATACTGCAACCGGATGAACATATAAAAGAAAATTCTACCCCTGATACAGAGAACCTTAACAGTGCTGCTGATAACACCGAACCGGCAGCCCCCCTGCCCCCTTTAAAAAAAAAACAACACAAGTCCTATGACCTTGCTTGCCCCCATTTCAGACACCCACATTCAAGCCTCCAGGAGTAAAGAGCCTGATTCAAACCTCCAGATTACTGAAACCAATACTGTAAATTACTCCCAGAACACTGAAAAAGATCCAGAGCTGATGGCTCCACAGACTCCTGATTTAACTGGCGATCATTTTTTTCTGTATCTGATGGCTCTGAATCCACAACAGAGGATTGCCTGACTAGCATAAGTGATGAAGGTATTTATGATAGCAATGATAGCAATCCCTCTAGAGATACAGGGACTGTTCAGTGCTGAAAGAGGGAACACAATAAGTTAAAAAGCTGTGGCCAGTTGAAGTGGGATTACTCAGATACTCAGCCTTCTTTTTCTCATGGAGAGGAGGTTTTGAAACCCTCACACAGGGGGAGCATAGGAGCAGTACCCCAAAGTATGGAGGAGCCCTCTCTAACTTCCATCTTGGTCTCTATAAATCAGTTTCAGGAAGAGGTCCTCACTGACAGCCACCTTGCCAGGGGGCCGTTAAAAAACTGCAAGGAGGCATGAGAAAGCTAAGCAAAATCTGTACTGACATCAGGGACAGGGTCACCATGGTGGAATGCCGTACAGAAAGCTTAGAATCCTAAGTAACTGCCCTAAAAGAACATGGGTCTTCCCAACCCAATTGCCTAACAGATTTAATGACAAAGATGGAGGAGCAGGAAAACAGATAACGCCAGAACAATCTCCGCCTACCAGGGATCCCCGAAGGGGCGGAGGGGGACGATCCACGACGTTTTATTGTTAAACTGCTGCATACTCTAACTGGAACTGGTGTCATGAGATCTAGGGCACACTGCTTTCTTTTTAATTTGAGGAAACAACGTGATGACAGCAGCTACAGCGGAGATAAGCCCAGGGCCTTTCAGGAACTTTTTGCTCAGACAGTTAGTCTATGATCAGGCCTGTCCCAATTACAGAAGGGCTCTAATGGGCTGCTGTTCTGCGCTAAACTTGATTTTTGCCATGCCACAGTGGAGCAGAGGTGGCGTCTATGCCAGTTAATCGGCCCTTTTCAATAGCAGGGTGCCCAGGTTTTCTTAATGAACCCGGCTAGATTGAAGGTTATTGTAAATGGGTCTTCTCGCACCTTTCTATCAGAGATTAAGGCAGAGGAGTTTCTTGGGGAAGTTAAGGCCAAAAATGGGAATAGCTAGACAGCACCCTAGGTGATATAGATAAAAATTAGTAGGCACATGTATCAAACCAGAAAATTGCGATTCCTTATTTGCGAATCGCAAACAAGGAATCGAAAATAGCCATGCATCATAAATTCTGCAAATATATTGCAAATCGTTAAAAATCACAATCACAATTTGCGTTGTTGCAGGTACCGAAATCTCTAATTGCGATATCGCAAGTAGCGAAATCGCCAATTGCGATATTGCAAATTGCAAAATCGCTAATTACAAGGTTGCACGGTTGACACATATTGATGACATCACAACCAGGAAGTCAATCAGTCCATGCCTCATTCATTGCACAGTCATAGTGAGAGGAGGAAGCAGACTGCAGGAGCTGAACAGTAGTGAAAGACAACCGTTGAACAACACCTGTCCCTTGTCCAAAATGGATGCAACCACAGCAGAGGACAGCCAAGCAGCCAGAAAGCGCAAAATGAAATTTTCTGAAAAGAAAATAGAGACACTAATTGAGGATGTGGTCATCAGCCATGACAAGCTGTGTGGCAAATTGTCTCTGAAAGTACCTGAGCAAGGAAAATATGGATCTGGATCCAAAATAAAGTAAATGCTGTGGAGGTCACACACCACTCCATTGATAAATTAAAAAAGAGCTGGTACGACCTGCGCAGTCGTGCTAAAGAAAGGATGGCCGAAAGGCTGAAGGAAGCCAGGAAGGCAAGAGGGGGAACACCGACACAGACTTGGAACACACCCATGGAGGACATGGTGGAGTCCACACTAAGGGGTCGATTAGGATGGCGGACGGAAACGTGTTCCCTTCGCCATGGTCGCGGTAAAAATACTCCCGACTGCTCCGCGGATAATCCGCAATAGCGATTAGGATATAACTGACAGCAAACACCGGATCATAACAAACATTGACCGCGGCGGAGGGATAACATGAAAGACCACCACAGGCGGACGGTACTACATAAATTCCCTCCGCCGCGGACGCAAACACCGTGAAAACAGGGCCAAGCGCTGCACGACCTGTGGAGGGTCCGGCCGCACGATTAGGATAACCCCGCAACCCCAACGGAACTCACCAGCTCCCACGACCGCCGTGGAATGATCGGGAAACAGAACATGACTGCGGAATGACCAAATGAACATCACCCCTGCCGTCAAACTGATTCTAAAATGGCGGACGGAAGTAAATACAAAACCACAAAACAGGACACCCACCCACCTGAAACACCCACCACCACCAACTACACGCCCCAAGGCCCACCCCCCCAACACAAACAAGAGCATCCAAGTCACCACACCCAAAGAACACCTGACTGCCAACAACCATTGGGACAAAAGAGCCACACAGAGTAAAAAAGGAATCCCTCCCATTACCACAATCCTTTGCATCATAGCACACTGGGTAGAAAGAGGCAGAATACCACAAACAGCAGAGACACACACACACACACATAGAACCTGCACACCCACCACACAAACCTCCACAACACCATCCCTACATACCACACACCTGCACACCCCACCCCACATCACCCACACCTTGCACAACACACACCATGTCACCCAAGAAAAACCCCAAGTTCACAGACACTGAGTTGAAGGTAGTGGTGGATGAAATCATCCGTGTAGAACCACATCTATTCGGCAACCTAGTCCAGCAGACCACCTTGGCAACTAAAACCAACATGTGGAACAGGATAGTGAGCAGAGTGAATGCTTCAGGGACCGTGCCACGCACCAAACACGAGATCCAGAGGCGGTGGCACGACCTCAAGACAAGGGTGAAAGGCATCAGGGTGAAGAACCACCTGCGGGCACACCACACTGGCGGCGGCACTCGCCCGGAGCCCATACCATTCTCAGACTGGGAGAAGGTGCTGGGCATACTGCACCCTGAGAGCCTTGAAGGAATAGAAGAGGGACTTGAGGCTGGTAAGTACAAACCAATGACCACTATCACACTGCCCTACAACTCCCAACAGGCCCCCATGTTCACAGGGAGGGTGGTGGAGTGTGAGGGAGGGTGGGAGGGGTAGGTCCAGCACTACAACTCCCAACAGGCCCCCATGTTCACAGGGAGGGTGGTGGAGTGTGGGGGAGGGTGGGGGGTTTGGTCCAGCACTACAACTCCCAACAGGCCCCCATGTTCACAGGGAGGGTGATGGAGTGTGGGGGAGGGTGAGGGGTTTGGTCCAGCATTACAACTCCCAACAGGCCCCCATGTCCACAGGAAGGGTGGTGGAGTGTGGGGGGTAGGTATAGCACTACAACTCCCAACAGGCCCCCATGTTCACAGGGAGGGTGGTGGAGTGTGGGGGAAGGTGGGGGGTTTGGTCCAGCACTACAACTCCCAACAGGCCCGCATGTCCCGTCCCACAGCAAGATGGAGTCCGCCTACCATGTGCTGACCACTGCATCTCCCTCTTCAAACTCATATGTAGGTAGCCTTCTTCACAGGGGCACCATCCAATAGCAGGACAGGCCCACACATATCCAAGTATTGTCTCCCCACCTCCCCACCACCATAATGCCCAGTACTGTGTAACACACCAATTTGATGACACCAACAACCATGTCCTCATGCCCTACAAAATAGAAATGTTACAACAGCAAACCTGTCATGTCCACAGCATTTATTTCTATATTATTGTCCCTCAGGTGACCGTGAACGTACAGGAGAAACCAGCAGCCGCCAGCACCAGTCTCCAACCTCACATCATGGACTCTCAGGTGATGATCTGGTGGACACCTCGGGTGCGGAGGACGATGCCAGCCCAACTACACTCCCAGGGCCATCAGGCTCACAGGACAACCCTGCCTCCACTGCCATCAACACTGGACCAACAGCAACTACTGCCACTGTGACCTGTGCAGCTACCATCACCACCACCACCACCACCACCACTCCTGCCACTGATATCCTGCCTGACCCATCGGACGATGATGGACCATCAACATCACAGGCTAGCAGGGAGAGTGGACGGGTGAGGACACAGGTGATGGCCCAGGTCACAAACAGGAGTGCAGCTGCAAGGCGAGGCCGTGAACAACACCTAGCCCATCCTGGGACAGAGACACTGGATGCCATTGCCAGAGTGGAAGCCTCCTACGAGCGGTCACAGGCACAGGCCGATCGTGCCCACCAAGACTCCATAGACACCTGCCAGCTGTTGCTGTCAGTGGACACCCGTTTGGGACAAATAGTTGACATCATGGGGTAGCAAACAGCTCTTTGGAGGGAGTGGTTATCCCACACCACACCACCTCCCCCCCCAAGTGGCCAGCGGGATAGGTCACCAACACCCCCTCCCCCAAGTGGCAAGCGGTACAGGCCACCAACACCACCGCCACCATCACCTGAGGCAACTGACAGGGAGGTTTCCCCAGAACAACCTGCCCCCACAGCTGGCACCGCTCCGGCTCCAAGACGGAGGGGCCGTCCGAGGCTGGATACAGCTCACAGCAGTGGCAATGCACCAATCACCCGCTCAAAGAGGGGCCGCCACTGACTTCACCCTTCCTTAAGCTGGCATTCACTCTGTAAACTATCCCACACCACAATGCCAAGCATTGACACACGTCTGTTGGACTAGGTGTACATCACACAATGTGGTGTCCCCACAGTGTTTTCAGCTGATATGACCTTCAATTCTCACTTCCCCACCAACACCTATTTGTAAATATGCACTAACAGTAATCCACACTCTGTAAATAAACACCACGTAAACACTCAATGCTGTGTGACCTCCATGTTTCATTCAAAGGTTTGTCTTAGTACTTGTCATTACCAGGTGCAGGTATCAATGTACTTGACAATTATGTCTCTATGGGAGTGACCTAGGGATAATGAGAGAACAACAAGCACAGGTCAGGAAACTGATTCACAACCTTCACACCACACCATACAGCAACATCCCACAAACCACACTCATCTCAAATTAAGCGGATCACAGGACACACATCAGGGAGCATTGGACGTACACCATCTCCCACACCCATTTGCAAACAGAATATACCAGAACAGGCACCATCCACACACCACATCCACATATCACCAGCGAACATACATCACGCTTTGAACACCAGCACAAGAGGTAGTTACTCACAGTTAAGTAAAGTAGCGAGCAATGAGTTGACGCCTCTGGTCTACACCTTCTTCCTCCCCACTATCCTCATCACTGGACATGGGTGGTATGGGAGGTGGAGCAACCTGTTGGTCTGCAGGGTCCATGATCAGTGCAATGTTATTGCTTAAGGCCAGGTTGTGGAGCATGCAGCAGGCAACCACGATTTTGTATACTTTTCCGGGTGAGTATGGCAGGGCCCCTCCGGTTTTATCAAGGCAGCGAAACCTAGACTTCAGCAGTCCAAACGTACATTCCACCACCCTACGTGTCCTCCCATGGGCATCATTGTAGTGCATATCTCCTGGGGTAGTTGGGTTCTGTAGGGGGCTCAGCAGTCATGGTCGGTTTGGGTACGCAGAGTCGCCTAGGTGGGGGGATGACAGACACATACATCATTACCAGGATTGTTGGTAATAGCATGTCACACATACAACACAGTAGTCATCACAGCACACTCACCTAAAAGCCACGCACGTCCTAACGCAAATTAGACATCAGTTGGGGGACAATGCTGCTCCGCAGGATGTGGGAGTCATGTGCGGACCCTGGTGTAGCAGGAATTCCGTTCTCCTACAGAACTGTGCATAGAGATTCGGAACATCAGTGAATTAGGATGGCCCAAAACTAACCCTGGGCGTAGTACTTCGCTACGCCCACGGAGTGGACGTAGTGTTGCCTACTTCGCCATTTGCGAAGTAGGCGTAGCAGCCAACACTACGCCCACTCCGTGGGCATAGCGAAGTTGCCCACCACCCGCCCTCCCTAAATACTTAAATAATGTTTTTAAAAAGAATAAACACCACTTACCTTGTCGGCTGCGTCTCCGGGGCTCCCTCTGGTAACCGCGCCGCAAATCTTGGATACTAATACGCATGCGTGGCCGCCCGTGCATGCGCATTTCTCTCCAAGATGGCGGCGCTGTTACCAGAGGGAGCCCCGGAGACGCAGCCAACAAGGTAAGTGGTGTTTATTCTTTTTAAAAACATTATTTAAGTATTTAGGGAGGGCGGTAGGGAGGGCGGGAGGGAGGCGGGTAGTATTTAGCGAGGGCGGGAGGGAGGCGGGTGGCGCGTAGTGAGGCTTCGCGTAGCCCCACTACGCCTACTACGCCCAGGCTTACCCAAAAACTCACCTCAGTACCCAAAATCCCCTTACCGAGCTAGCTACAGTGTCTCATTGGTCATAACAAACTCCCAATGTTTAGACAAACCAGAACATGAACTTAGATTACCTCAGGTATCGTGGAACACATGAACACTCTTTCGCTATACAATCATTTCAAATCCAGAACGTGGAGTAAATGAGGACACGTGCATATTTGAAATATTTATTTACTAATGCAGGGTTCTCAAACGCAGTATCTTATATAATACAAGCAAACATATTATAAGTAACAAAGTTATTAGCATAGTTACTGGTCCATAAAAGGCGAATGGTGACAGCATACTAAGATGCTGCAATGAATAGGAATTAACAACACTTAATTCTCACCCTCCCTATTTAGCATAGTATTTTATATCCATGAAGGTCTTATTTGGGTTTTAGCCGCGGCGGCCCATACCTCAAAATCTCAGTGGCAGAGGTTCACATCATCTTCCACCAGCTCTCTGCATGCGAAGCACCATCAAGTGTCCTACGTGTGTTTTCAGCAAAGCAATATAAAACCCGCTTAGAGCCAGATTTTGGCAGCAGCATGTGTGTTATGTCTATGAAGGTGCGAAGATCAGACCTCACAACAACACTGTGTCGAGTTATCCTTGGAGCCTTCAGCACTCACTGTGCAGACAGTGTACCAACCAAAGCTGATATCATAGCAATAACATATTATTTCTCAAGTAAATCACGACGCTCTTCTGGGTTGAAAGCTAAAATAACAATTATGTGTCGTGTGCAAAATGAAGCAAAAGGAAAAATGGTGTTTAAACATTTAATAAGCTCATGCTAACCTAACACAGTATATAGAAATGAAGTAGCTATATGACAACCCCCCAATGATCCGAGCACGGTCAAAAATTAAGGTAAGGTAAGACCAGAACAGGGGCATAACATGAAAGCAAAGTTCAATAATAATGAGCTAATGTAATTTCCAAAAGCAGATATGATGGCCTTACAGCGGCCAAATGAAAAAGGTCTAAACTCTTCAACTCAAGAAGCACTGTCGTACAAGTCGATAGGCCTGGGGTGGAGAAAAAAAATTGTTTGTATGCAAAAAGCACCACCCAAAAAAATGCAATCAGGAACGTGCTAAATAGCAAAGGTCCCAAAGGCCTCTCAGGATAGGACTGAATATGCAAAATATGCAGCTACAGCCTCCAACATGAAATCACTGTCATCATCCCGAAAACAGTTCAGCCACCCAATTAAGTAGTGGGAAAGAACATACGTGCTCCTCCAGCACTGTATCCTCTAGCATCATCAGAGGACAACTCGGTGGGTTCTCAAGAAAGCTCTGTGCCAAGAACTCATGTGCTGCTGCGAGTATGTCCCAATGACCCATTAGTCAATGCATCGCTGCCAAGGCCATAATCCTTTCGCCAGAACAAACCAACTCGTGAGCAACTACGGGGCTTATCAGATGATTAAAATCGACGTCAGGAGACACCGTCACGCAGAGACACAAATCAAGGGCCCAGTTGAAATAGCAGCTCAGGCAATGAAACACAGGCTGGACACATGTGAAATAGGAAAACCGAAACGTTAATCCAAATGCCGTGCTTAAAGTCGCAAGCGGCAGTGTGCCATAGTAATCAAGCATCCAGTTGCGAAACAGTGGCAGGAGGGGCTCTGCGGCTTCTAGCGCAGGATGGGCATCCATGTTTAATAAAACAAAATATCACCAAAACGCCTGCAGCCAATGCTAGCAAAACAGGGAAGCCACCAAACAGACTTGAAAATATAGAATGAAAGAAGGCAGGGATGACTCCAAATATTTTCTCGAATGAAGTCACAAGACCACTACTAACTATTTTTAAAAAATGAGCAACGCCAGAAGTGGAGGAGGCATTAAAGATTTGATGAACCAGCTTGCTGAAATGTAAGTGTAACGGCAAATCAGTATTTGAAAGCGCCTGCACCTCTGTGCGCGTGTTAGCCATGTGAAGGACAAATGTTTCGCGGGCTGAAATCAGGGCCACCTCTTTTTGAGACAAAAGGGCTCTTATTCTACTCATACCATTGAACTCTGCCTTCAAGGTTGGGATGCGCGGCCAGATGGAAACATCTGAATTCCCATGTGTAGGAGGATACAGAACGGTTTTTTTCAACAGACTACATGTTCTGATACTGTTACCACATAAGCGATACCTTTAATTAACCAACAATATTCCTCGTTATTCAACAGTAAATAACTACCGTTCACCAGTAATGTGAAAGTTGGAATGATTGCGGGAACCGGAGTGCCTTTCAAAACACAGGCTAAATTAGGCCGGTCCTGATTACAAGAACCATGCAACTGGATGTGCCTGCATATCAATGAATGGTCAGGTGACTCTGTGCATTCCTCCCCATTAAGATATACTTCTTTTTCGTCTTTCAGGCACCTATAAGTGAATGGAAGCGACCATGCCTCATGGAGGAATGAGCTACGTAATGGTTCATATCTCCCTATCGCAATATATCGCATACAATTAGTAAACTTGTACAAGGCAAATGGTAATGTGATTAATCCTCGGATAAGCCATGTTCCAGCAGTGGCTTCAGCTACAGAGAACGGTAAAGATTCCAACCTCTAAATGTGCAACATGGAAAAGGATGCATCACGCATTGAAAGCATGTGCTGTTTGTCTGTCAAATTAAATGGGGCAAAGTGGGAGGACGCGTTCATGTAATTCCAAGGCACTCTACCAGCCTTAAGCGTCTGCCGGGTCCATGCAAACTGCATAATAAAACGCAATTGATTTTGACCATGGTATAACACAGACACTTCATCATGTACAATATCAACAACGGAAGATACAATACTATTCAACGTATAAATGCGGGAAGAAAGCATGTTAATACTGTTATCGACAACTGCAAGCACCTTTTCCAAATTAGCTTGATCAATTGCCCTTAGGCGCTTAGCAGCCTCAACCTGTGAAGTTTTCCAGGTTTCAGGTTTCATTGTAAATCGCATAAATCCATCTTTTTGATCAAACACTAGCCAGGCCCTTTATGAAATCATTTAAATCCACATCATCAGTCAGCTTGGATAGATGTAAGTTAACTGCAGCCAAAGTAGAATGCTGTAGCCAATTCTGACACAAATTGCCTACTGAGTAAGTGGTGACAGTATGGTCAGTATCAAAACGTGGATCAGGCCTGACTTGTGTAAAACCTTCAGCTAAACCCAGAAAGCGATGTTGGCAAGAATCAGAACTTCTGTGCCACAGCAGCCAACCCTTCGAATCCAAACTGGATATATTAAAGGATGAATTGTGTAACAGTGTTTGCAATTCTCGAATGGAAAACTGTGTGAAATTATTCCAACCGGAATATTCCTCTAAATCAGGGATAGTAGGGGTATTTAATTTTTTAGAAGTAGGCAATCCAAAGCATGTTGTCTGGAAAATGGTAGAATTTAAAAACAGCATAAGATTTGGGATGAGACATGCACGGTGCAAAGCCTCAACGCCTTGTACCTGCCAACTTTTGGAACCCCAAACCGATTTAAAGTCAATGGTTTCCTTCCATAACTCGTAGCCTTCTACAGCTAATTTGTCTAGAAAGGACTTCAAATACAATAATTTAGTATCGGTAAGTCTAACTTTGGACATGGACTTCTGTGTCATTTTAAAATAAAATGACTCAGGACTTGATTGATTACAGTTGGTAAAATAACTGTACTTTTTCAAAAATGTACTAGAACTTACTTGCCATGGTGCTGGGCAATGTTCCCACTGTGTGTAATTTACAGCACCCCTTCTGGAACTTGTTTTATGCAGAAAATGGTTACCAAAATGTTGAAAGCACCGCTGTAATCAACGTAGCCCTGCGATCCAAGTTGGGAATCAAACGTTCCCCAACTTCAGGTATTTTCACATACGGAACCTTATCGGGACTTAAGTGGTATGTGTACTTCGAAGGGAACCCCGTAGGATATTTACCTCCCTTCTCAGTGGCAGCTACAGCCGCCAAGATGTCATCATCTATTTTACTTTTAGACCGTGTAACTGCTGCAACTAAATATTTTGATACTGCTGATTTCGCCGCTTCATCAGCAAGTGAGTTACCGACAGCGTGAACTCCAACCCGCTGATGGCCGAGAGTATGAATCACAAACACAAGTGGCAACTTCTCCTGAAGTTCAGCCACTCGGACCCAGATCATCTTATGTTTTATTGTGCTACCCTTGGAATCACGAAAGTCATTCTGAATCCAAAAGAACAAGTTCTCATTGTAAGACTGGACACAGTAGTAAGAATCACTTACGATCAAAGTCGTCACACGAGGATCAGCGTACTCCAATGCGAGCATCAGAGCACGAAGTTCTGCTAATTGTGCGGTGCAGTCCCCTAGTGTCTGCATGTGCACGACACTGGATTTGAACTCATCGTTCACCATGGCACCGACCACAATGACGCAAGTGGAAACATAGGCATGTTTAGAGCCATGCGCAACCTGCGCCGACCCATCAGTGTAAATGATGCAATGGAAATCCTCCAAAGGTCGCATTGCTAAAGGAGCCAGATGAACGAATTCATACTGCAAGTACTCCTGCGACCGTAACGAGGCGTCAAAAATAAACGTGACATCCTGGGACGTCAAGGATGCAGCCCATTGAATCCACCGAGGGTGCAAAGCTTTGGAATTTGGTACACTGGCTTTCATGACTGCCTCCAAGGCAGGACACAGGGTAACAACCAACATGCGCTTTCCCTGTGACAGGGCACGTTCCTTAAGAATTGCCATCTGCACTGTCGTCAAAACCTTCTCCATGGTGGAAAAGCGCAACTCAGCCGAAGTGTACAAGTGTGACTTGTAAGCAATAGGTACTGTGTCTCCTTCATTAAAAGTCAGGTACGTGAAACCCACCCAGGGATAATTCTTATCACCAGGTTGGTCTGGTTATCACGAGTCAGTAAGAATTTAGAAGCGAGCAGATCAGCCTGCAAAGACTGCAGAATAGCTGAATGCTCAGGCAGCCAGCATGATTTGGAAAAAGATGGTTGTATCAAAGCATACAAAGGCTTGATACGCTGGGCATATTCCGGAATGTATGTTCTCCCGAAATTCAAGAAGCCCAGTAAAGATTGTAATTTTTTCAGTGTTGTTGGAGCGCGCAGTTGTGCGCATTTCTCCAGGAAGTGAGGAGCCAAACCTTTTCCTTCATTGTTGAGCTCGTAGCCCAGAAACAACACTGTGTACTCTGCAATGTGCGATTTTGCAAAGTTGAATTTGTAACCCATGTTTGCAAAGGTACAAATTATTCCGTTGACTCGACACAGATGCTCCCAAAGTTCGTCGTCTGTGAGATATATGTCATCCACATACGAACAAGCATCCGGGTCGATTCTCTCCAAAAGAGTTTGGCACTTACGTATACCTATTTTTTCTCTTTCAGCTTTGGCCGAGGGTACTGACTCACAAACGACAGAGCTCAGTGGTGGCAATGCATCAGAATCCGGAAACACACACAGGCAGACTGAGACTGAAGAGAGCAGCCCCGGAGAGGGGGACAGGACTGTCCCTGAGGACTCACATGTGGAGACACCATCGTCCTCATCTTCAGACGGTGTTGGTGAGTCAGCACTGTTGGGAGACACAGGGAGTGGGAAATCTACACCTTCAGTCGGTATACAGCACACAGGGCCAACACTGCCAACAACTGCAACAAGTACTGCTCGTGCTCGCCAGAGTAAGGAGAGCAGAGTGGCCTTCGGTGCAGGCACCGCTGCCCCTGCCCCAGTGACACAAAGTGCCCTTTGTGCTGAGGCGGTTGATCTGCTGCGACAGCTGTGTGTAGGGCAAACCAACATGATCAATGCATTCCTAGACCACGATAGGAAGTTGGGGTAGGTGGTAGCATTCATGGAGGGGATGCATGGCGATGTTGCTGGTCTACACAGAACAGTTCAGTCATTAACCAACACAGTGTCTGCAGCCATTCAAAATTCGCAGGCACAAGCTTCTACTTCAGTTCCCCCATCCACTTGATGTGTCAGTGGAGAGTGAAATTTCTGAGCAGGGGTCATTTTCAGGATATTGCACTAGAAGCAGCAACAGGCAGCAAGGCAGGGCACGGAGGGCACAGAGCCATCCCCTAGGACAGGGAAATCTTTCACAGACCACAACATCAGCTACCCTGGAGTTGACACACAGGATGATCAAGGGGTGTTGGGTGACAGGGATTGACATGTAACACAGGCATCCCCCTCCAAAGGTACTCCCAAAGCAAGGGCACCTCCCAAGGCCAAGGACACTCCCAAAGACAAGGACACTGCAAAGGAAAGGGCAGCTCCCAAGGCCAGGGACACTCCCAAGGACAAGGACACTGCAAAGGAAAGGGCAGCTCCCAAGGCCAGGGACACTCCCAAGGACAAGGACACTGCAAAGGAAAGGGCAGCTCCCCGTGCCAGGGACACTCCCAAGGACAAGGACACTGCAAAGGAAAGGGCAGCTCCCAAGGCCAGGGACACTCCCAAGGACAAGGACACTGCAAAGGAAAGGGCAGCTCCCAAGGCCAGGGACACTGCAAAGGACAAGGACACTGCAAAGGAAAGGGACACTACAATGGATCGGGACACTACTAAGGACAAGCCAACTCCCAGGGAAAGGGCATCGCCCACAGTTCAGGCACATTCCAGAGACAGGACAAATCCTACAGGCAAGGCACCTCCCAGGGACAAAGTTTCTCCCATGGACACGAGCACCATCAAGGACAGGCATACATCACCCCTGGATGCCCTGAGGCTGATGTTGGAGAAGGAACGTAAAACACATGTGTCAGCGGTAGAGTCCCCCATACCTCTACTCCCATCCACACCCCGCAGAAGCAGAGGAAGGAGTACACTGTTGTTGCATCACCCATTACACATGATGCAAACGTCAAGCAGGGTCCAGCACGTCCCCAGAGAGCAGACCCACAACAGCACATGATCCACCTTTGATGGGTGATGTTCATGATGAGGCCACACCACTTACCAGTCCAGTCATGTCCAGGGTGCCCTTCCATATCCCAAAGAAACGAAGACACACACCTGTGACACTTGCCCACCCCAATGTCGCTCAAGTACAGCTGCCCCCAACTCCCAGAGCCACCCTGCCTCCTGGCCCATACAGCCCTGTGGCTCATCATTTCAGTGGTCCTAGTGGGTCAGCTGCAGTTCACTCTCATGTGTCAGATAGTGGCACCGTGTCTGTTGTTCGCTGTCATGCCTCATGTAGTAGCACTGTGTCAGTTGTGCCCTCTCCTGTTTCAGTTACTACCAATGTGTGTGTCCGCCACTCTCATATCTCAGATGCTGGCATGGTATTTGTTGGTCACTGTGCACGGTCATGTCCTGGCAGTGTGTCTGGGTCTATGGCTCATGTGTCAGTCACTACATCTGTGGCTGTGTCCCACACTCCTGTTTCTGGTGCTGGCAGTGTGTCTGGGTCTATGTCTCATGTGTCGGTCACTAGAGCTGTGGCTGTGTCCCACACTCCTGTTTCTGGTGCTGGCAGTGTGTCTGGGTCTATGGCTCATGTGTCAGTCACTAGAGCTGTGGCTGTGTCCCACACTCCTGTTTCTGGTGCTGGCAGTGTGTCTGGGTCTAAGGCTCATGTGTCAGTCACTAGAGCTGTGGCTGTGTCCCACACTCCTGTTTCTGGTGCTGGCAGTGTGTCTGGGTCTATGGCTCATGTGCCAGTCACTAGAGCTGTGGCTGTGTCCCACACTCCTGTTTCTGGTGCTGGCAGTGTGTCTGGGTCTATGGCTCATGTGTCAGTCACTCGAGCTATGGCTGTGTCTCCCAATCCGGTATCAGACCCTGCCACTGTGTCCGAGGCTACTAGGTCGAGCAGTCCACCAGATTCAGTGCTGTGAGGTGTAGTTCACATTACTCACATGTCATTTTACTTGGTGTGTAGATAGTCCATTGTAAACACCCTTGTATTATTTATGTCCATGGGACAGGCCGCTTGACACACGTCCTTGTGCAGCCTCAGATGTACCTGTTCTTTGCCATGGACTGTGGTTGCACTTCATCCCTCTCATGTGCTGCCTCAGATGTACCTGCTCTGTTACGAACAGTGCCCTGTTGCTGTTAGGATGCTGCATTGTGCCCTTTCATGTGCTGCCACAGTTGTACCTGCTCTGTGCCTTGCCAGGGACTGTTGATGCTCTGTGCTCCTTTCATGTGCTGCACCAGATGTACCTGTTCTTTGCCATGGACTGTTGTTGCACTTCACCCCTCTCATGTGCTGGCTCAGATGTCCGTGCGGTGTGCCATGGACTGTTGATGCTCTGTGGCCCTCTCATGTGCTGCATCAGATGTACCTGTTCTTTGCCATGGACTATTGTTGCACTTCATCCCTCTCATGTGCTGCCTCAGATGTCCCTGCTGTGTGGCTTGCCATGGACTGTTGATGCTCTGTGCCCCTCTCATGTGCTGCCTCTGATGTACCTGCTCTTTGCCATGGACTGCTGATGCACTTCACCCCTCTCTTGTGCTGCATCAGATGTACTTGCTCTGTGCCTTGCCATGGACTCTTGATGCTCTGTGCCCCTCTCATGTGCTGCCACTGGTGTCCGTGCTGTGTGCCATGGACTGTTGATGCTCTGTGCCCATCTCATGTACTGCCACTGGTGTCCGTGCTATGTGCCATGGACTGTTGATGCTCTGTGCCCATCTCATGTACTGCCACTGGTGTCCGTGCTGTGTGCCATGGACTGTTGATGCTCTGTGCCCCTCTCATATGCTGCAGCAGATGTTCCTGTTCTTTGCCATGGACTGTTGATGCACTTCACCACTATCATGTGCTGCCTCAGATGTACCTGCTCTGCGCCTTGCCATGGACTGTTGATGCTCTGTGGCCCTCTCATGTGCTGCATCAGATGTACTTGCTCTGTGCCTTGCCATGGACTTTTGATGCTCTGTACCCCTCTCATGTGCTGCCACTGGTGTCCGTGCTGTGTGCCAAGGACTGTTGATGCTCTGTGCCCCTCTCATGCAGGTCAACACCTAGTGATCGTACTTTGAACGAAACTCTGTCGCATTGGCGGTCGCTCCTTCAGGGAGCTAAGTTTGGAACTCCCTGCCAATGAACATTCGCTCCATGGAGAACTTGTCTGCCTTCCGGAAAGCCATTAAGACCCATCTGTTTCCCCCTCCTTAGGATTGCCTGTCCCTGTTCTTTCACCTCTATCGGTACTGCACCTGTTGATCTTCAGCGCCGGGACGCCTCTTTGCTGGGGCAGCTGTTGCGCTTACACAAACTGATAACATAACATAACATAACATGTGCTGCCTCAGATGTCCCTGCTGTGTGCCATGGATTGTTGATGCTCTGTGCCCCTCTCATATGCTGCTTCAGATGTACCTGTTCTTTGCCATGGACTGTTGATGCACTTCACCCCTCTCATGTGCTGCCTCAGATGTACCTGGACTGTGCCTTGCCATGGACTGTTGATGCTCTGTGCCCATCTCATGTGCTGCCACTGGTGTCCGTGCTGTGTGCCATGGACTGTTGATGCTCTGTGCCCCTCTCATGTGCTGCATCGGATGTACCTGTTCTTTGCCATGGACTGTTGATGCTCTGTGGCCCTCTAATGTGCTGCATCATATGTACTTGCTCTGTGCCTTGCCATGGACTGTTGATGCTCTGTGCCCCTCTCATGTGCTGCCACTGGTGTCCGTTCTGTGTGCCATGGACTGTTGATGGTCTGTGCCCCTCTCATGTGCTGCCACTGGTGTCCGTGCTGTGTGCCATGGACTGTTGATGCTCTGTGCCCCTCTCATGTGCTGCCACTGGTGTCCTTGCTGTGTGCCATGGACTGTTGATGCTCTGTGCCCCTCTCATATGCTGCATCAGATGTACCTGTTCTTTGCCATGGACTGTTGAAGCACTTCACCCCTCTCATGTGCTGCCTCAGATGTACCTGCTCTGTGCCTTGCCATGGACTGTTGATGCTCTGTGCCCCTCTCATGTGCTGCATCAGATGTACCTGTTCTTTGCCATGGACTGTTGTTGCACTTCACCCCTCTCATGTGCTGCCTCAGATGTCGGTGCTGTGTGCCCTGGACTGTTGATGCTCTGTGGCCCTCTCATGTGCTGCATCAGATGTACCTGTTCTTTGCCATGGACTGTTGTTGCACTTCACCCCTCTCATGTGCTGCCTCAGATGTCCCTGCTGTGTGCCATGGACTGTTGTTGCACTTCCCCCCTCTCATGTGCTGCCTCAGATGTCCCTGCTGTGTGCCATGGACTGTTGATGCTCTGTGCCACTCTTATATGCTGCTTCAGATGTACCTGTTCTTTGCCATGGACTGTTGATGCACTTCACCCCTCTCATGTGCTGCCTCAGTTGCACCTGCTCTGTGCCTTGCCATGGACTGTTGATGTTCTGTGCCCCTCTCATGTGCTGGCACTGGTGTCTGTGTTGTGTGCCATGGACTGTTGATGCTCTGTGCCCCTCTGATATGCTGCTTCAGATGTACCTGTTCTTTGCCATGGACTGCTGATGCTCTGTGCCCCTCTCATATGCTGCTTCAGATGTACCTGTTCTTTGCCATGGACTGTTGATGCTCTGTTGCCCTCTCATGTGCTGCATCAGATGTACTTGCTCTGTGCCTTGCCATGGACTGTTGATGCTCTGTGCCCCTCTCATGTGCTGCCACTGGTGTCCGTGCTGTGTGCCATGGACTGTTGATGCTCTGTGCCCCTCTCATGTGCTGCCTCAGATGTCCCTGCTGTGTGCCATGGACTGTTGATGCTCTGTGCCCCTCTCATGTGCTGCCTCTGATGTACCTGCTCTGTTACAAACAGTGCCCTGTTGCTGTTAGGATGCTGCATTGTGCCCTCTCATGTGCTGCCTCAGATGTACCTGCTCTGTTACGAACAGTGCCCTGTTGCTGTTAGGATGCTGCATTGTGCCCTCTCATGTGCTGCCTCAGTTGTACCTGCTCTGTGCCTTGCCATGGACAGTTGATGCACTGTGCCCCTCTCATGTGCTGCCTCTGATGTACCTGCTCTGTTATGGTACACATGAAGGGGGTCCCAGTGAACTGTTTAAACATTAATCACATTTATTCACAATAAAAGTAAAAAGGACATTAAACAAAGCACATTGTCAAATAATCACAATGAGCAAGGTCTACAATACATGGGATACGAATACATTAATAGTGCCCCAAGAGGAGAAAAAGAGAAGGGAGGGATTAGCGTGATGCTGTGAAATGAACACTGCCCTGTTGCTGTAATGATACTGCATTGTGCCCTCTCATGCGCTACCTCAGATGTACCTTTTCTGTTGTATCCAGTGTCCATGCTCCTGCCTACTCTAGGAGTTATTTAGTAATATCTGCAATAAAACAATCTAATCGTGTGTAGTGGTTTCTGTGTGTCATTCCTGGTTGTCTACTTGCATTGTTGATATATTGGTGGTATCGAAAATGCTGTTTACCCAACATGAGCCTCCCCCCTCCCCACGTCACGGCCCCGGCAGGTACTCCCCTTCCGGCATTGATTGTTGTGTTTGCGTACCTGCGGCGTCGTCGGCGACGCTCCATGACTTGGTGGTGGTAGAGCACGAAGAGGATCGGAAATGCGTTCAGAGCTGGGTCCATGACGGAGATCTGCCTGTGGTGGGTATCTCTGCAATGTTTTGGCTCTCCGCTGTGGTGAATCCGCCGTGTTCAGGCTGGTGGTTTTTCCGCTGCGATTTGCTGTGTCTTATCCGCTATAGTAATTACGTGGACGGTCGGAAACGTCATTCCGTACGGCGGTGTCTCTGGTTGGTTACATCCGCCGCGTGGTCGGGTGTATTTCCGCGGCGGTGCTTGTTCTTTCGCGGTGTACGTACATTTGACAGTGATTCCCATCCTAATGTGGCAGAAGGACAGACCGCGGCCGGGGGACTGAAAAAAGGCATTTTCCGCCTACTTCATGTCGGCGGACGTCCTTCCGTCCGCCATCCTAATGACCCCCTAAGCCTGAAGCTGTCGTTGGGGTGATGTAGCTGGACACCTCTGGAGCGGCCAACACATCTCAGGGTAAGATGAATTTGAGTGACCATTGATATACATATGAAAAGTATCACACCACCTCAGTACAGCACAAGGGTCCTTTATGCAATTCCAGTCCTCATTTTCCAAAAACATCAAAGTGCATTCTGGGAGATGCAGGCAGATCAGGCAGGTACTTTGGCAAATATACAATTAAAAATAAAACAACTCAAAAATAGTGTAACAGCAAAATATTTAATTGCAGGAAAATAATGATTAATGTGACATTACATCACATACACAAATGTATACTAATTTGCACTGTTTAACATCACAGATGCAGAACAAGGAGAGGCAGAGGACAGTGACTGCATGGACACACAGGATACTACCTCTGTAGATGAGATGGACACACCTTTGGTGCCACAACAACCATCCTGTGCCCCCACTACACGCAGGGCAACAGACCCACCACTGCAGACTATGGAAACAGAGGATGTGGCACATGTAACACCAGAGACCAGCCAGGCTCAAGGTACACCTACGCCGACACTCCAAGCACAGGTCCGGATTAGCAGTCTGAAGTCGGCGGCGAAGAGTGAGGTCACAATTCACACGGCAGGAGGACCAACTTACTGATGTCTAGGGTGGTCTGGAGGGCCAGATGCTCTGGGTGCAGTGCCTGCAGGCAAAAAACATGCCTTCAGTGCAGGCATAAATTGGAAAGTTGTCAGGCAACATCGTTGTTCTGACAAATTGCGTGAGGGAACTGTCCAGGGTGATGAAGGAGGGACATGTGTTACAGATGAGACACCATCGCCAGTTGATGCAGCGCATGCACATATATGCGAAATCAAACAATAGGCTTTCCACCAAACCTGCACTGCTGGCACGTAGGTCCATCACAATGCAGACTGAGATGTCCCATTGGAGTGGGGATGTGGCCAAGGCACTAGGCCAGGTAACAAATGTAGTGGAACTAATGCATGCTGCCACAGTTGGGTCTGACAATGTGACGGTGGAAGAGAGGAGTGACGAGGCCTCAAGTCTCAGCAGCCTGTCAATGCCTGTCACCACTGCAAGAAGGCACAACACTCACAGCAGTACACCCTCTGTAGCCAACATGAGGGATGAAGATGCAGCAGCCTAAAGGCGTCTCGGTGTGCGTGGGAGGAAGAGATAGACAGGCATGTCCACAGACATTCAGACATGGTTAGGTAACCATTGACGAAGACAACAGTTGTGATGGCTTTCAAGTCATAATAATATTTCTGTGCTACTGGACACCTGATATGTGTGCTTCAACACTAAAATCCTTTAAATTTGAGATAAACAAACTTTGATCGAAATAGCCGTGTATTGTCTCATCATTACTCACCTCAGTAATAATTTTGTGTAATTTCTGTGCGTCTCATGCACCCTTCTGCTGCGCCTGCCCCATGTGCTGCACGTGGGTGTGGCTCTTGCTGGTTGTCGTCATCTGATTCGCTATCAGACACCTCTATGGGAATGCCTCCCCTTGAGGCAATGTTGTGTAATGTGGCACATGCAGCCACTATCCTGCAGCATTGTTCTGGTTTGTATTGTAATGCTCCAACTTTTTTGTGTGGGCATCTGAAGCTGCTCTTAAACAGCCCAAAAGTGTGCTCAATTATGTTCTGGGTGGAGATATGCACAACATTGTACCTCTGCTCATTGGGGGTTGTAGGATTTAGGTACGGCGTCATGATGTAATTCCGCAAGGCGTATGCGCTGTCACCTACATGGAAGTAAGCAAAGGCTCAGTGGTGGTAATGGATTGGCATACATACAATGTCTGTGAGAATTAATAACACATGTTTACCAAGCACATGTCCCTCTCCAAATTTCCCGCCTGACAGGACGAGTGTGTATGCCACTCTGGCGGAATATATAGGAATCATGGACGCTTCCTGGGTATTGAGCCACAATGTCAGTTATGTGTTTTGCATTACATACCACCTGTATGTTTAGGGAATTAAAGCATTTCCTATTCCTACATATGTATTCATTACCTGCAGGGGAACATATTGCTACATGGGTGCAATCAATGCAACCTAAGATTTGTGGGAAGCGGGCTATCTGATAAAATTCCTGTTTGGTCTTGGTCAGGTCATGTGCAGTTGTGGGGAACCTAATGTGGGAGTTGATCCGGGACATCATGGCATTAAGGAATGCTTTAAAAAAACGTGAAAGTGCAATTTGAGACACACCTCCAGCTACTCCTATGACCCCCTGAAAACTGCCTGATGCCAGTAGGTGCAGGCAACGTAGGACCTGCACAAGTGTGGCTATTGCATTGGTCCTACGTGTCTGACGCTGCAAAATGGAATCCAATTCATTGATTAAATCAATGATCATTGCAGCATTGAGCCTATACTTGTTGTATATCTCCTCTTCTGTTTGTCCGAGCAATGTAATGCGGACACTCAAGATGCGCTCCTGTATTCTCCTCCTTCTGTGTGCTGCAGCCTGGAGCCTCATCCTCCTCTCCATCATTTAAAGCACTGCCATTGTGAAATGTTCAGGGGCATTCTGGGTGTGTTTAAGTAAGTTTTTGTTGAATTTCAGCTGCATGTGATTTGCACTCACGATTACCACTCGGTTGTGATCCTTCTCCTATTGCACTTGCTAAATTGCAATTTTCAAGAAAAATGCAATTTGCGATTTTTCATGCATAGATTGGTTGGATGGCGGGAACTCACATCTGACGATCATCACTCAGGGAAACCCAGATTGCTCTAATATTGGTGGGGTGGGAGAGTGGGGAGGTGGAGGGATATATCTCAAACAGCACAGCGGTGGGAGAGCTATTGGTGTTGACCTTATTGATTACTTTAGGTATTTCAAAGATAAATAGAGTGGTGAAAAATGTAATGGGGAGGAGGAAAAAAAAGAAAAAGGTACAAAAAATATATATATTGCTGTGGGAGAAGGGAAAAAGAAAATGTTGATGTATTGTAAACAAGATAATGATGTATGCTATGCCCAGAAGGGTGGTCTGCTCTTGACATTTCTCAGATTTATTTTAACTATATTACATATGGAAACTGGATGTTGTTTAATCTAGGGAAACATGGTCATACATCAACATGAATAAGAAGATAACCAACCTGAGAATAGTATCAGTGAATATTCGTGGTTTAAATGACGCTCATAAAAGGCAGAAGCTGGCACAAGGGTTATGTTTGCTGGGAGCTGATATAGCCACCCTTCAGGAAACCCATATTGAGGGATCACAAAGACACCTTTTGAATTCATTGGGTTATAGAGTACTTGGGGGGACTTCTCAAGGAGCACGAGTGAAAGGTGTAGGGATGTTGTCTCAAAATAAATCTCCACTTAAAGCTACACGAGTGAAATGGCCTGGACTATTGTAAAGGGTTATTAATATCAGCAAACAACAGTTTACTTAGCAGGCTCCAGGTGGTTCAAAACATCGCCGCAAGGTTAGTTTTGAATGCCCTGCCTAGATTTTCTTCATGCCCCCTATTAGAAAAGCTTCATTGGTTACCGATCCGACAATGAGTGAAATTCAAAACCTGTTGTATCATTCATAAGGGCATACATAGCGTGGTCCCCACTTATTTGGCGGAGAAGTTTGTTCCTTTTAACCCCACACGTGCTCTCCGCTCCAGTAATCAATCTCTACTTCAAATCCCCTAATTAGAAGTGCGAGACTGGGCGGAAAGGGCGGAAAAGCTCCCTCCTATTTGGGCCCTTGCCTCTGGAACAAACTGCCTGCTACTCTCAGGCTTTGTACTAATCATCTACCATTTAGGAAATTGCTGAAAACTTTCTTGTTTTAAATGTAGCTCCTTATTTAGACCTTAGAAGCATTACTTTCTACCTGCTGGGGGAATTGAGCGCAGAAATACTCCTCCGGGAGTCGATTTGTGCGCTATACAAGCCTCTAAATAAATAAATAAATAATAAATAAATCCGATGCCCTTGAAAGATGGGTCATAGCAAAATGCGGTCTATCATCTGATTTCTCCTTTACTTTATGTTCCATCTATGGAAGCACTGCGGATGACCCTGGGGTAATAGACTGAATTTCAGCGAATTAGCCCACTGGCCTCTCCCATTTATCATCTGCGGGAATTTTAATATTAGTCTTCCTTGTGATTAGAGTGCTAGTATTCAGTGGAAATACACTGGTAGGAAGCCAAAAGTGTTTCAGGCCTTAACAAATTAAATGTAAACCCATGGGCCTAGCGATGTGTTGGCTAAAATCGAATCAACCTTGTTATACGTACTATTCAGCCCCACACCATTCTCTCGCAAAGCTGGACTATTTTTTTGTTTCTTAATCAATGATCCGAGACTGTACCATTGATACAGCCCTGCGATTTATGTTGGACCACAATCCACTCATTTTAAACTTAAAAGGGCAGAGTTCCAGTGATGAGTGCTATTGCATGACACGTATACCAGATGTATATGAGAAACTGAATCCAGGAGACAAACATATGGTCTGCATCGGTCATGGTTGTGTGGGACACATTGAAAGCATGTATCCGAGGTGAGACCTTATGTAATCTGGAGAAGGCTATCTATGCCAAAAAAAGGCATCTTTACATTTGTTTTCTGTATCGCATATTTTAAGAAAACAAATAAATTTTTAAAGAAATCTTGTAGTTGTCTGCATATCTTGATTTACTTTAAAACGTTTGTCTCTGCCCTTGTCTGCAAAGGTGAGCCATAGGATACCTGCAGTCTGCTTCTGGTGGACCTTTAGGCCCTCTCCATAGCAGTGATCCAATTGTGAATATCAACGCAGTTTTGAAAAGGGACACTATCCTGCTAAGATTTCTAGAATCAAAGTGTTCCTCCCTGGCTCAGGCTTCTTTATTGCTGCCAAATAACATTGGGGTCTAATCCCCAATTTTTACTCAAGCCTGAGAAGTTTGTATTCCCTATCTATGATGTTATCATCTAAATTAAAGTGAGTGGAACTAGCAAATAATGCTAAGGAAAGGGAGGATGAGGAAGAGGAAGACCTCCTCCTCCTAGGGATCCAACCCAGGAGGAGTGAAAGATGGCCTACTGTCATGACCCCCTCCGGTAACATCAGTCCCCCCCCTCTAGAGGTGTAGGATGCTGCAGGGGAGCCTCTTCAGGTTCCTCCTGGCCATGGCAAGTGACAGACTCAGTGGTGCTACATACTCTTGCTCTTCAAGGTCATCCCCTTCACCAAGGGATTCCTCCTCTAGTGACCTTCCAGGATTCTTCCCGGTCGTAAGGAAAACAGGTATATCTCCATTGACAATGTCAAGATCAGATTTTAACTTGTGTGAATTACCCTGTGTGTCCTTTCCCTCCCAGCACTAGCACGACGATTTTCGCGACGCCCTGCGCCTCACCGATTTTAGGGTGAAGGCACTGGGGTAAAATGTGCTTTTAAAACTATCCTTGCTGCTATTTCATTTTCCAGCTCTGCCCCCCCCCCCCAGAGTGTCTGGCCGATTTAAGGGCTGGGTCTCGGGCGAAGGGTCGGCGGCGGCCATCTTGGGTAGGGCTTGACTCCCTTGGTGGACTGAGCCACCAGTATAAAAACAAGCGGCTATGACTCCGCGCAGCGGACGCGTTCAGCGGGCGCGCCAGATTCGCGCCGGAGTCAAGCCAGAGTCCAGCCCGTCAGCGCCCGTCCGCGACAGACCGGGGCGTAGGGCGGCTCCTCATGACGGGTTGGTACCATCTAGGCTCGCTATACACTATACTCAACAGGAATTACTACTAATGCGCCCAAGTGTGCTTACTGACTGCGCCCACGCTTTTCAAGCTGATACACTGCCGCCAACATGCGGAATATGTAAACAAGCTTTCTCATCCCCTAGAACGACCATCTACAATGTACCCAAAGCCAATATGATATTACTAAACTGCAGGTCATTGAAAAAACATAAGCTCGAAATACATGATCTATTAGTTGCTGAGAACCCTGATGTATTCTTCCTTACCGAGACTTGGATGGACGAGGAATCGTCTCCCCAGGCACTTGAGGCAACTCATCCCGGGTACTGTCTACTTCGTTTAGACAGACACAAACAAAGAGGGGGGGGGTTTAGCCCTCTTGTACAAATCGGAACTAGAGTGCACCCTAGAAAAGGCCACCTTACATAATAGCGAAAGTGGCTTATTCACTATTAATATAGGGCCTAGAAATGCCATTCATGGGCTGTTGGTGTATAGGCCACCGGGGGTGGTAGGGCAGTTTGGCAACAAGCTTTTAGAGTGCATTACTCAAGCCGCCCTGCGATACAAAAGATTTATGATTCTAGGAGATCTTAATCTCAATTTTGATGACACAGATTGCTGGGAAGCGCAGGACGTGGCCGATGCTCTGACATCATTGGGCCTCAACCTTAAATCTACATCCCCCACCCATCAACATGGTCATCTCCTAGACCCCATTTTTGCGAACTGGGATGGTATTGATATCTCTACTCCGGTTAGAATAATCTGGTCGGATCATTTCATCATCCCGTTCACAGTAGATAAAACCCTATCAGACATCACTCTTTCTAAACCCCCCCCATGAAACGAAGAAAATGGAAAAACTTCAATCAAGAAGTTTTCAGATGTGCTCTCCCAAAAAATCTCCCTCCCCAAAGCAACTCTCTAGAGGAGGCCTGGAATAAGTACGAAACATGGGTGACCACCGCACTCGATGAGATTGTGCCATGGACAACCAAACCCCCTGCTAGGCAATCGAAAACTGGCCCTTGGTTCTCTCAACCTCTTAAAATAGCCAGATCCAGATGTAAAAATCTAGAACGTAGGTGGAGATCACACTATAACCCCGAGGACAAACTATATTATAAAAGAGAACACAATACTTACAAGAAAATGCTGAGAGCAGAAAAAAGCTGCTACCTTAAAAACAGAATTGACTCTGCTGAGAACCGTACGAAAGAACTCTTTACCATCTATAGAGAACTCAGGGTCCCTACCAGGCTGGACGCCCAAGATACCTACTCGGAAGAGCTGTGCGATTCTATTGCCGACTTCTTCATAGGTAAGATTGACAAAATCCATGCCACTTTTACGAAAGACAACAGCCAGCCGTTTGAACACGCAGTAGTTACAAACACCCACACGGAGACTTGCCTCTCTTGTTTTATTACTCCAGAGAAACAAGAACTAGTGAGCATTGCCAACAGCATTCAATCAGGCTCACCCAGCGATGTCTGTTCCCCGGCTCACTTTAAAGGAGTACTGGAAACGACAATAATCGATCAGATTAGTCTCATTACATCGCTCTCCTTTAAAGAGTGTCAGGTTCTGGACGCGCGGAAAACTGCTCAGGTTATCCCCCTAAAAAAAAAAACCAATATTCACATCACTCAGTTTCAGAACCTCCGCCCCATTTCCCTCCTACCTTTCTGCGCTAAAGTCATTGAGAAGGTGGTGAATAAGCAGCTCATGAGCTACTTAGAGGAACATTCGCTCTTGCACCCCACTCAATCGGGCTTCAGAGCAGGTCACTCCACTGAATCAGCCCTACTCTTTTCCACCGAAGGCTTGAGGAGTATCGTGGACGATGGAGAGACAGCAGCGTTGGTTTTATTAGATCTCAGTGCAGCATTTGACACCGTACTGCACTCTACGCTGCTGTCTCGGTTGGCAGGCACTGGAGTGAAGGGAATGGCCTTGGCTTGGCTGGAGTCTTTCTTGACCAACAGAAGTTTCCAAATGCATTACCCCCCTTTAAATCCGGTCGCAGAAGTGTAGGCCACGGGGTTCCACAGGGCTCGAGTTTGAGCCCCACCTTATTTAACATTTATATGACTCGCCTGGCCCGCATAGTTGAGAGTTTTGGGGTGGGCATTGTCAGCTATGCCGATGACACACAACTGCTACTGAAGCTCACGCCTGAGTGTAGAGACGATGCCATCAACTTCTCGAGCTGTTTATCATCGGTATCAGCCTGGATGAACCGCAACTGTCTACGCCTCAATGGCGACAAAACCGAGTTGTTGGTAGTGGGAAATCTGCTTCAGTATGGTCGCATATATGGTGGCCTATGGAACTGGGCAGTCCCACTCATCCTGTGGAGTCAGTGCGTAATTTGGGGATAACACTAGACTCAGATCTCTCATATAAAACACACGTGAACAAAGTCACAGCAAGATGCTTCAGTATACTGAAAGCTGTCCGTAAGATTCTGGATCTTTTGCCAATCGACTCTAGAAAGACTATTGTGCATGCCTTAGTAACCCCCCACCTTGACTTCGGTAATGCTCTACTCCTAGGGCTGAGCCAAAAAGGATTGCACCAACTTCAATGTGCTCAAAATGCTGCAGCTCGCCTAGTACTTAAACTTCCTCGCAGAGCATCAGGTAAATCAGCTCTATCCAAACTCCACTGGTTACCTATAAGAGAGCGGATTAAATTTAAGTCTCTTTGTTTCGCTCATCGTATTGCTCAGGGCAAAGGTCCGGCCTATCTCCTTAACCTTCTGACAATACACCGCCCCATCAGAGACTTGAGATCAGCCGGAAGGATGATGTTCAAACTTCCTAAAATCACCAGAGCCAGGATGGGCGGACGCTCATTCAGATTTCTAGCGGCCAAATGCTGGAACGATCTCCCGATCGCTCTTCAGATGGAGCCTTCCGAAAGCATGTTCCGTAGAAAACCCAGGACTAATCCCGGTGCCATTATAAATCTTTAATTGTTTTTCCCCTGTCTCACCTTTAGCTTTTTTGTGCAGTATACAGCGCGGGAACACTGTTTTGGGTAACCAGGCGCTTAATAAATGGTTTTAATTAATAATAATAATAATAAGATACACAGAGTGGCCGATCCTTCTTAGTATGACACTGGCAGTCACATGTCCTTCAATTTTGAGAAATTCTGTTTTGGCCCCAGCTTCTAATCCAATGCCTGATGTTGCCATTGAGATGCCTGCAATTTCTTGTCCTTTATTGAGTACTCTGCCTGGAACTCAACTTGAAGAAACTGATTACACTTACCCAACTGACTTATGGATGCCTGATTTGCAAAATCGCTTGGCTACAGAATCCATATTTTCATTTGACACTGATTCACACACATCGAAGAAACCTACAAAATTAACTGTTGTAGTAAGACTGTTTAAAAAACATTTTTTGATTCCCCCTTTGAAGGACTGGGTTTTTCTAAGACCCAGCGGTGCCAGGGGACAACACCTGAAACCTTCATGGGTTACCTGTTCCGGCGTACAAATGACAGAGACACGGGACACTTCCTTCGGCGTCAAAGATCGAGGTTTATTTACTGCAGGGAACACAGAAGTCACAAGAAGTACAACATGTGTAGGTTCTAGGAGACTGCTTCAAATTGCATCTATGGATCGCTCCTTTTATACAGTTTTTTGTCATAGAACAACATGGCAGACAAAAGGTTACAACCCAGTTCCCACAGTAAATTTCATAGGGGGTCGCTTTCATGTATTCAGAGTCCCGGAACATAATTACAGTAGCATCGCCGGTTCCCAACTGTAAAAGTACATCTTCCCACCATTAGTGCATTCCATTCCGGCTGTAAACGAGTTAAGGAAGAGTCAGAAACAGGTGCAGAGAAAGACAAAGATAGTCAACAGATTGAAAAGAGTGTAAGGGGTGATATCGGAAACACGATTGCAGGATCAAAGGAGACATGCCTAATGAATGCACGGCTGAAACAATAGACCGGCACGGCAAGATGAGCCTCGAGCGGGGCCATCTGCCTTTGCAGTGTCATCCCCCTCGTCATAAAGACACCCTCAAAGGAACACGTGTCTTCCGCAAGCATTTGGGAATCCCAGGGTCACGAAGCGGACAGTGTCCGTTCGCTGGCTACTTGAGGGCAAGAAACAAAATGGATGCCGTATCTAAAATGGAACCCGTGGGTTCAGATGAAGAAACCCACGAAACAGACGAACGGTTTAGGTCAGCATAGCGAAAACGCGTACACCTACTAAACTCGTCATTTGCGGTTCATAGATACCAAACTCGTCCATATTCGAACGAGTCGAAAGCACCGCTTACGATTGTCACGGAACCTCAGACGCTCCTTTTGCCCTCATGTAGGCAAGCACTAGTCGATATCAGAATCAATCTCGATATTCATCAGACCATCCAGGTGTTGCTGCAACATCATTCTATCCATCAATGTTTCCTTGGTAACAGGTGGCCGTCTTATACACGTCGTAGCACAGAGGCCACATAAGGCAGGACCACACTGTACACAAAGACAACACGTGAATAGAAATGCTACAACAACCCCAATGATCATCAGAATCTTCCAACCCCACGTCGACATCAGGACCCAAAACCATCCTAGTAGTGTCCAATCACCTACGTCCACGTGTATGGACTCGGAGATCTTATGCAACTTCGAGATGGCTTGATAGACAGTTGGAGCGTTATCAGGAATGAAAATGCAGCAACTCGAATGGATCACCTTACATACTCCACCTCTATCTGCAAGAACGACGTCTAAAACCATACGGTTTTGTAACGTCATAAGCCTGTCCGCCTGAAGCTCTGCTGTAAGATTACCAAGGGCACTTGCAGTGATATTAGCAGTCGATTCCACCACTCGAGTCAACTGTCTCAGGTTCCTACTATTGATCATAGGTCCCCAAAACGGCAAGAAACCCTTAAAGAAGTCTCCTGCTTCTTGACCGGCAGTGTCTTCTTCGCTAATCACGCCTCTCACAACTATGGTCTTGTGATAATCCGACCCAACAGTAAAGGTCGGCGGCAACATATTCGCAATATAACAGGTGCCTGAGAAGTCACGAGGCAACCATGTATATGCGCGGTCGTAACAAACAAAGTATGTACCCTTGGCAGTCAAAAGAACAGGGGAAGAGGCCGTCGGTAAAACATACGTTTCAGTACAGGCACTCCTCCCAAGCTGAGCTCGCGGGATTCGGCCAAGACCTTTCAAACAGAAATTACCGAGATGGGGTACGATCCAGATCGGAGACGAGCTTTTAAGCTGCCGATCACCCACTGACATGCTATACTCAGCCTCACTCAGATCTCTGTATGCTCGCACCTCTTCCTCTGGGATATCCCTATCTAAATCGGCAATCGCTTTTGCCAAAGGCTTGTGGTACGGGCCAGGACCGTGATCTGCAGTGCGTGGCTCTCGATGGGGGTAGGAATCTAGTGCGCTACGAAACATTGTTTGGAATGCTCGAGCTGACCCCTGGGAACTGTAAGGAAGGACCAAGTACGGAATTCCCCTATCCGTGGTATGTGGCATTAAACCACACACCCAACAATTGGTAGTGTTCATCACCAACTGATGTTGATGAAGAAGTTGGACGAAGGAGTTGTTCATGAATTCTGCACGTCTAACCTGCTCGTGTTGAGGTAGAGGGTGAAAGGAATGAGGAGAAACAGTGGGAGTAGGTTTTGGTTCAGAGGAAGAAGTAGGTGAAGCAGAAGGCAATAACAATTGTATTCCATAATATACTCCACCCACCAATAACATGGAAACAGTCAAGAACATCAAGAACACCTGAAACAAAAAGCATTTGGTTCGTACAACCCTGTGCAGTGCTGATCTTTGCGCTAAAGTCTTCTCCACTTCCGACAACTTTGAGAATTCCAACCTCTAAAAACCGTCCGCAACGTTCTTGACGCACTTCGTTCTGAGTAGCGATTATCAATTCCCAGGAGTTCCTAGGAATCGACAAAAGTACCGACCTAGTGTCAGGAACCTGCTAAACAGAAGGAAGTACCCGCACGGCCCTACGGTCAACCCGGATGTAAGGTTCTTTAATCAAACAATATAATACAAAATCTCCTAGCTGTGGAAAAACACACGTGGAAAAGAACTCAAAATTAATGAATGTTGCAATTGTTCATATTATCCAAAATGACAATGGGGGGTAATGTGAATTTTCAAAAAGGGGAAAAGGCAAAAAAATGTATTAGTCTTTGGTATGGGAACGAAGAAAATATCTGCTTCTTCCAGGACGAATCTGTTCTTCAAATAATTGTTCAGGTTGTGGAACAGAGTCCTGTCGGTCAGATGATAGGTCAAGTCTTGAGTTTTCCAATGACAAAGGTTCAACAAAGTTATCTGGTTGCACTGAAGTGTCTCCTACAGGCTGAGCGTCACTGAACGGCACAAAGTGCACCGGAGTTTCTGTCTCTGATGCGGCGATCCCGGTCCCCACCCACGAATCCGCTGGCAAAGGTATAGGCACCTTCTTTGTATGGGTGGCGTGCACCCAATGTTTGCGGCCCTCCAGACGAACTGCAGTTCTCGTGGCGAGTTGAACCTGATAAGGTCCCACAAATCTCGGCTCCAGGTTCCGCTTCCGGCCAAAGTTTCTGGTGAGGACCCAATCACCCGGTTGGAGCCGATGTCCAGGACCCTCTGTCTGTGCCGGCAGTGCTTCAAAGACCTGTTGGTGAATTAACCTCAGTTTAGCAGTCAGATCATGAAGATAATCAACTAACATTGGATACTCAAGACTGTCGAAAGACTTGGGTCTAGGGACCCCCAAATGTTTTCAGGACGGCCGAACACAATCTCATATGGGCTGAGCTCTACTCGAGAGTGTACAGTCGCCCTGGTCGACAAAAGAGCCAGAGGCAAGGCATCAGGCCATGACAGACCAGTCGTAGCCTGAATCTTTGCGAGTTTCAATTTTAGAGTACCATTGTACCCTTCAACCAAACCTGCTGACTGAGGATGATTGGCGCTATGGAATTTTTGTATAATTCCAAGGCCCTTACACACACTCTTCATCACACTCCCCACAAACTCACTTCCGTTATCAGGCCATTCAATCCATGGCATTCCATACCGAGGAAAGTATTCCTTCAGTAGGACTTTCGCTGTGGACTGGGCAGTATTGTCTTTGAGAGGGTAGGCTTCGATCCATCGGGAGAATGCACAAACCACAACTAAAACGTACTTCAGGTTATTACATCGCTCCATATGGATGAAGTCCAGTTGGATAACCTCAAAGGGACATGTAGGAGGAGCAAAGTGGCCAGGTGGGGTAGGAGTGCCCTTGCCAGGATTGTACATCATACATACCATGCAATTCTTAACCACTCTCTCAGCACACTTAGCGATACCATCATTCTTCCATACAGGGGACAACAACTTGCAGATACCTTTCGCGCTAATATGTGACAAGCCGCGCGCCATAGTCACAACAGCTAGCACATATGCATCCGGCAACATCCACCTCTTCTTCTCCGACAAATCAATCCAACATCCCTTCGCATCCAACTTTCCTGTGTTCTCCTTCCACTTAGTCTTTTCAGTTTCGGTGGCCTCATTCTGAATCGCCTTCACGCTCTCAACAGTATCCTCACACATACCAGTTTCTGCAGGCCACCTTACCGAACTCGTCACATACATTCTAGTTGCAAGGTTTCTAGCTGTCTCTTTAGCAATCTCATCCGCAAACGCATTACCACGACCAACATCATCCGTCACCTTACGGTGCGCACTGCATTTAATAATCGCCACCTGCTTGGGCAATGTAAGTGCGTCTAAAAGATCGTTCACGAGCTGTCCGTGTTGGATCTTCGTGCCATGCGATGTCATAAAGCCTCTCTCTCGCCACAATCGACCAAAGCTATGTGCAACGCCAAAAGCATATTGGCTATCAGTAAAAACATTCACTCGCTTTCCCTTTGACAAAACACACTCTCTCGTCAATGCAATCAACTCTGCCGCCTGCGCAGAATTCTTATTCAATCTCGCAGTTTCCACAACCGTACTCAACGTTACCACAGCATATGCAGTCGTCACATCACCATTCGGCAACTTAAAACACAAACCATCCACATACAAAGTACCATCGGGGTCTGCCAATGGAGTGTTTTTTAGGTCAACACGACCCTTCGTTTCTTCCTCAGTTCGCAAATAACAATCATGTGGTGGTACGTCGTCTGATTCCATATTGGTTGGCAACAACGTTGCCGGGTTTAGGACATTGCAGCGCTTTATTTGAATGTGACTTGCTAAAAGCGTCAACTCGTAACCGGACAACCTTGCGCTCGTCAAGTGTTGGGTTTTTGTACGATTTAAAAGAGTGTCAACTGCATGTGGAACCATCACCGTAAGCATATTATCCATGACCAATCCTGCAGATTGTCGGATGGACACCGCAGCCGCTGCTGTCGCTCTTAGACAACTCGGCAAAGCTCTAGCTACTGGGTCCAAGGTCGAGGAAAAATATGCACATGGACGCTGCTTACCGCCAAATTGCTGCGTCAAAACACTCAACGCACAACCTTCCCTCTCGTGAACGTATAGTGTAAACGGCTTGCTGTAGTCAGGAGTACCTAACACAGGAGCCGAACACAACGCATCACGCAATTCAGAAAAACTTTTCTGACACTCTTCCGTCCATGGCAAAGGAGTTGGAACATCCTTGCACGTGAGGGCTACCAATGGTTTCGCTAGCAATGAAAAATTTGGAATCCATTGCCTGCAGTATGACGTGATACCTAGAAAGGCACGCACATCTCTCTGAGTTGTTAAGTTAAGTTATTAAGTTATTTAATAAAGCGCACTAACACTGATTAGTTTCTTGGCGCTGATCTGATGAAACACAACAAGGTGGAGAGGAAGAAAAAAAAAAAAAAAAGTTAAAAAGCTTGTCTGAAGAGCCACGTCTTCAGGGCCTTCCGGAAAGGTAGGAGATCCTGACAGAGCCGAATTTCTAATGGGAGGGTGTTCCAGAAATGAGGAGCAAGTATAGCACATCTGCGTCCGCCAGAACGTTTGAGCTTAAACGAGGGAATCTGAAGGAGACCCAAGTGGAGAGAACGTAAACTGCGGGAGGGGACGTATCTAATGACCAATTGATTGATAAATTCGGGGCTTCTGCCATGCAGCGATTTAAACATCATACAGCCAGCCTTAAAGGCACAGCGTTGAATGACAGGGAGCCAGTGCAGTTCAGTAAGGAGGGGGGTCGCTGCTTGCCACCTAGGTTGCTTCAGAATTAACCTTGCGGCATAGTTCTGTACCATCTGGAGACGCTTAAGAAGATAGGCTGGGAGACCCAAGTAGATGGCATTGGCGTAGTCCAGATGGGACAGAACTGTGGCAATCACAACCTGGATAGTTGCTTCATACGTAAGTAATCGCCGGACTTTCCTAATTTTTATCAATTGATAGAAGCACTTGGAGACCACCTGGCCTACTTGTGCCTTTAAGGAAAGATCGTTGTCCACAATGACTCCAAGGGTTTTAGCCGATGGTGATGGTTGTGGGGCTTGGCCCAGATCTATGGGCCAGTATTGGGGACCCCAGTGCTTGGCACTTTCCCCGGTCAAAACCAATTCAGTTTTACCTGGGTTTAATTTTAGTTGATTTTGATCCATCCAGGATTTAATAAACTTCATGGTCGACTGGAAGTGGCTGATGGATTGGGCAGTGTTATCAACGGTGAAGAGTAACTGCAAATCGTCTGCATAGTTGAAAACTCTCACCTGTCTATCCCTGAGAGTTTGAATAAGGGGAAGAATATAGATATTAAAAAGGTGAGGTGACAGGGAGGAGCCCTGTGGAACTCCACATGGGGTAAGTTGTTTCACACCAGTTAAGTCCCCCAAGCGCACCGCTTGAGAGCGGCCCTCCAAAAAGGATCTCAACCAGCAGGCTGCTATGCCCCGGATGCCGGCCTGGCCGACACGGTCGATCAAGATGTTGTGGTCGACCGTGTCGAATGCGGCCGACAGATCCAGTAGCACTAGTGCCTGGGGAGAACGTCTATCTGCACAATCTCTGAGGGTATCCAGCACCGCAGTGATCACTGCTTCCGTTGAGTGCGCCGGCCGAAACCCAGCCTGATGGGGGTCGAAGCAAGAGGACTCCTCCAAAAAGTTAGAGAGGGTCTTTGCCACGTATGCTTCTAAGATTTTTGCCAGGTAAGGCAACAAAGAGATGGGCCTATAGTTTGCCTTACACGCCGGGTCGGCGCCAGGTTTCTTTAAAAGAGGTATGACCGTTGCCTCTTTGAAAGCTGACGGGACTCTTCCCGACAGAAGGGAATCGTTAAGGAGGGCGAGTACAGGGATAGGGTAGGCAGAAAAGCATTCTCTCAGAATACGAGGAGGACAGATGTCCAGTGGAGATCCGGATTTAACTCTAGTCAAGAGTTCTGAAAGCTGATCCCCAGTTATAGGTGGAAAGTTCGTGAGGGTGGCAGAAGTAGACTTAATTGTCATGCCAGCCGTGATTGGGACCTTAGGTTGGGGGATGCTAGCTTTAATGTCTATAATTTTGTCACTAAAGTAAGTATTAAGTGAGTCACACAGACACTGCGTGGGGACTACTTTAGGACGGACATTCTCCAAATTAGTCAGCTCATTGAAAACTGAGAAAATATCTTTGGATTTATTTGTCGATTCCACGATACGTGAAGAGAAATACTCTGTCTTTGCTGTCGAGATGGCATTCATATATTCCTTCCTAGCCCTGATGTATTTGGTTTTTTCCTCCGAGTTGTATTCACGTCGCCACACACGTTCAAGGTGCCGGAGGGCCTGTTTCTTGGCTTTCAGATCAGCCGAAAACCACCTATTGGCGTCCGTACGCCGAGCTAGTTTGATGATTTTATAAGGGGCATAGGCATTGCTAGCTGTTTGAAGCCAATTGTTTAAAGTGGAGACTGACAGGTTTATATCTTCGTCCAAGGAGGGGGCGTCATTGGCTAAGGACTGTAAAAAGGCATCCTTATCCATAGCATTCCAGTTTCTGGCTAATTTGCCAGTGGTAGGCACTGTAGTTCTAGTGTGCTTGACGCGGATCTTAAAGCTAAGAATAGAGTGATCCGACCATAGGCAAGGCAGAATTAGTGGAGAGGACACACAAGTAGTATTAGACCATAATTGGTCTAAAATGTGTCCTTTGACATGAGTGGGGGAGAGCACCAGTTGTTTAAAATTGAGATTGAGCAGGAGGTCAGTAAGCTCTGCCGATTGTGGGCCCTCTGCTGGATCTTTAAACCAGAAATTGAAATCGCCTACCAACATGACCCAGGTGTGATCCAGAGTCAGGTTAGCAATTTGCTCACTAAAAGACATAGGAAACAGTGGCATTGATGTGGGTGGCCTATATAAAAGTACACAGGCCATGGACATATGAGGGGTGGTGATCTTTAATACCAGATTGTCCGTGTTTGCCAGCGTTAAGGGAGTGAGAGTAGTGACCCTCAGCCTAGAGTGGACAATTGCCGCAACTCCCCCCCCTCCTTTCCCGGGAGCCCGATCAGCCTGAATAATATGGTAGTCTGGTGGCAGTGCTGCTATAATATCCGGCGCTGACGTGGGGGTTAGCCATGTTTCAGATAGCAGAAGGATATCTGGTTTTTCTGAGTCTAGTAAAATGAAGATATCCATTCGATGTTTAACAAGGGACCGGGTGTTGAGATACATGATGGCAAGATCTTTAGTCATTAAGTTAGATGAAGCCGGGCGTGCTACGCGGGTGGAGGACTGGTAGCCTTGGCAGAGGATACCCTGCTTACCCAATTGAAGAAGTGTGTCCTCTGGTAAGCGGATAGCATCATTAATGGTGTTGCACTCCATGAGGTCGGCCCTGGAGTAACAAATAGTTTGGGTATTATAACGTGCCCCTGGTCCCGGTCGGTCGCGGACGGGCGCAGACGGGCTTTCCTTAGGCGCGCCTTCGGCGCTCAATCGTCGCGCCCGCTGCGCTCGTCCGCTGCGCTTCATGAGGGAAGCACATGATATATACACGTGTAAGTCAGGGCGGGGGGCGTGGCCTCCAAGGGGGCGTGGCCTGCGGGCCGAGCGCGGCGCCGATCAGGAGCTGATAGCGAGAAAGCAACTGGCGTTACCCCGCTTTCAGCAGTTTCTTACAAGTAAGTGTGAGTTAAAAACACAGTATCAACATTATTTAAAAAGATAACCTAGCTCCCGGCTTCCGCCTCAGGAGTGGTGCATCAGAAAGGTGGCGCTCGTGGATCAGCGTCCCTTAAGTAGTCAGGGCGGGGGGCGTGGCCTCCAAGGGGGCGTGGCCTGCGGGCCGAGCGCGGCGCCGATCAGGAGCTGATAGCGAGAAAGCAACTGGCGTTACCCCGCTTTCTGCAGTTTCTTACAAGTAAGTGTGAGTTAAAAACACAGTATCAACATTATTTAAAAAGATAACCTAGCTCCCGGCTTCCGCCTCAGGAGTGGTGCATCAGAAAGGTGGCGCTCGTGGATCAGCGTCCCTTAAGTAGTCAGGGCGGGGGGCGTGGCCTCCAAGGGGGCGTGGCCTGCGGGCCGAGCGCGGCGCCGATCAGGAGCTGATAGCGAGAAAGCAACTGGCGTTACCCGCTTTCTGCAGTTTCTTACAAGTAAGTGTGAGTTAAAAACACAGTATCAACATTATTTAAAAAGATAACCTAGCTCCCGGCTTCCGCCTCAGGAGTGGTGCATCAGAAAGGTGGCGCTCGTGGATCAGCGTCCCTTAAGTAGTCAGGGCGGGGGGCGTGGCCTCCAAGGGGGCGTGGCCTGCGGGCCGAGCGCGGCGCCGATCAGGAGCTGATAGCGAGAAAGCAACTGGCGTTACCCCGCTTTCTGCAGTTTCTTACAAGTAAGTGTGAGTTAAAAACACAGTATCAACATTATTTAAAAAGATAACCTAGCTCCCGGCTTCCGCCTCAGGAGTGGTGCATCAGAAAGGTGGCGCTCGTGGATCAGCGTCCCTTAAGTAGTCAGGGCGGGGGGCGTGGCCTCCAAGGGGGCGTGGCCTGCGGGCCGAGCGCGGCGCCGATCAGGAGCTGATAGCGAGAAAGCAACTGGCGTTACCCCGCTTTCTGCAGTCATTCGAGCGATACCCCGCTTTCTGCAGTCATTCGAGCGATCGCCGCAATTCTCTCTGGGGTCAACCTTCTTCCCTCCTTTGACAATAAGTGACCTAGATAGGTTACTTCTTGACAACAATATTGCAGTTTGGAAGGTGACACCTTGTGATGTAAGTCACAGAGATGCTGTAACAGAGACACCGTAGCAGTCTTGCAGATCTCTTTTGTGTCAGCAGCCACCAACAAGTCATCAACATATTGGATCAAGGCCGCACCAGCCGGTAACACAAACGCATCAATCTGACTCTTCAGAGCTTGACTGTATATCGATGGACTCTCACAGTAGCCCTGAGGAGCGCGTTTAAACCTAAAGCTGCGACCACCTAACGAGAAACTGAATAGATCTCTGCTTTCCTCAGCAATCGGAATGCTAAAGAAAGCATTCTTCAGATCGATTACTGAGAACCAGGAAGCAGATGCTGGATTCAGAGTCAGTAAAGCCGTAATGTCAGGCACCACAGGAAACTGAGGAATCACAATTTTGTTCACCTCCCGTAAATCAATAACAAAACGGTAAACAGGAGGCTTGGATGGATCAGTGCGTTTTAAGATAGGTAACACAGGACTATTAAACACGTTTCCCCGAGTCTCCTCGATAACATCTTTCTCGATCAAATCATAGATGATCGCTAACAACCCTCGTTCTCCATCAAGGGAGATACGATACTGGGGAATACGTGGCAATCGCACATTCGATTTCAATTGAACAACATAAGGGGAGATGTCAAGCAGGCCCACGTCATTGGGACCTGTTGCCCACAAAGATGCAGGAAGAGAACTCAATTCCGGTGGGAGCTTATCAGATGACAAGTACATGGGAGAGATCACTCTCTGACCCAACGAAAGCTCCACTCCCGCAGGAGAACAATACAAAGTCACATATAATCGTTTCAGCAAATCCAGGCCTAAAAGATTTTCACCACAACCAGTAGTCAAAATCAGAGGAGCTTTCAGCTCACAAGGCCCAATTGTAAGGGGCAAAGGGTTAGAAACCGGATTGCTAACGGGGGCGCTAGAGAATCCAACGGAAACATTCGTTAAGCCAGACAAAGGTGCGCCAGGGAGTTTCGAATGCATGATGGAACTTTTCGCTGCACCAGTGTCCAACAGAAAAGGCTCAACTACGCCCGATGTGGCAACTGCGACGTAAGGCTCTCTCTGATCAACCGGAACTGATACTACTCCCTCTCTTTGTCTGTGGCTGTCCTAGTAATTACCGTCATCAATACTCTGCTCGACATAAAAATCGTCCACATGGTACTGTGCGGATCTACCTGACGATGATCCACGCTGATCAAAACAATTATTGGAATCAGATGAATTGTTAGAACGCTCATTTTGATTCTGAGTAACACCACGACCTCTACCTCGAGAAGCCTGTTGAGGACCACTACGACCTCCTCTAGATGAACCACCATTGTTTCGGTCACGCAAAACCGGACAATCAAACTTCAAATGACCCTCGCCTCTACAGTAGGCGCATTGATTGTATCCAAGCATAGATCTCTGTGAAGAAGAGTCATTCCCTGACTGTGACCTGGCAGGTTGCGATTGTGATCTATTCCGCTGTTGAGAATCATTTTGATTTGAGCGCGGAGGATACGCTTGCTGTAACAGAACTTTTGTTTTGAGATCTTTCGTCTTTTTATCCACACGATCATTTTCCTCCTTCTCTCTATTCTCATAATATTGAGCCGTGGCCAGTATCTGAGCAGAGGTAGAAACAGCCCACGAACTCTCTGAATTTTCAAATTTGTTGCTAAGGTCAGGCAACAAATTAGATACAAATGTATCCACAAACAACCTCTGACCTCCCTCAGTGCTCATATCTTGACCACTGTGATCAATGAATGGCTCCTCAAATCTCGTAAAGAAATCGGAGACACTCTCGTCCTTCTTTTGCTTACAGGCAGACAGTTTATCCCAGTTAACTTTCATTGCTAGCATAAGTGTCTTCATAAGGGTAATAATTCTTTGAGGCAAAGCTGTAATTAACTGCTCAGGCTTAGCCCCACCAACCTGCAATCCGTCAGCTGCTGTAAGTGCCGCCCAATCACCACCTAACTCAGCTGCATGATCTTCGTGACGTATTTTCGCCCAAACCGGTTGAGGTACGACATTGCCGAACAACATGTCGATGTCGGCAAGATTCATAATCGTAGCATCCACTAATTGGGACAACTCTTTATAGTACCCTGCAGGATTTTTGCGGGGGTCAGGCAAAGATTGCTTCACCTGCAAAACTTCCGATCGCTTCCATGGGAGGTGTATCCAAACTCTCTGGAAGTGTGGCAGAATCGGAGGGTTAGCACCAGGGTTACCTGGCATATACACTGGTGGAACTTCATGCATGGGATACTGACCAGGCGTTGCCATCCACTACTCAGATTCATCTTTAAACAATGCTCGAGGTATCACAGTGGGACGAAAGGATAGAAGATGTTCAATAGCACGTCGAACATTGCTACCCACAAGTATACCACTCGAAAACTGAAGCTGAAGTTCATTTGATAACGCTTCACGTAGAAATTTGCACATTTCATCAAACACAAATCTCTGTGTGGGCTCATTAAATTGAGAGAAAGTCTCAAAAATTATGCGCGGGGTTTTTTAAGGGGGTACCGAATCCAATTACGTGCCATTTTAACTAACGTATCATGTTCTCTACCACCAGGGAGCTGACTTCGTAGCTGGGGAACATGAGAAACATCAGACCCAAGAAGCGGTCCAAAAGGAGAGTAAAGATTAGCAACAGCATTAGGAATGCGTCTTCGAACAGATGAAGAAGAGGAGAAAAGTGCAGGAGCAACAACATGAGAGCTAAACACAGAAGCAGCAGGAGCAGTAGGAGTAGCCACAAGAGCAGAAGTAGCGGGAACAACAGTTTGAGAAGGTATAGGCAGTGGAGCAGTAGGGACAGTAGCAGGTAGAGGAATAGGGACAGGAGGATTCGCAAGGACAGGACCAGCGACATGCTGACCAGCAACTGCCGGAACAGCAGGTTGAGGAACAGGGGGAACCACAGGGGCTGTGGTATCCTGCGCATATGGAGGTGGCGACTTCAGTAGATAGGACAACAAAGGGTCCTCTACTGCTTCCTCTCCCTTCTTATCAGTACCCGTCGGTAAAGCGGGATAACACTTATCCACTGTCATACGTTGTAATCTATCAAAAACTTCCTTTTCCTTCTCGTCTTTGTCTCGCTGAAACTGCTCTGCATTTCTCATTGTCGTAACAATACCTTCTCTCTTATTACGTTTAAGCTGTTTGATTTCTTTCTGCTTGGCTTCTTTACGCCATAACCGAAAGGAATCGAAGCAATCGAACCTTGCTTTCTTTTGAAACAATTTAGCTTCAAGATTATCCAAAATTGGGGTCTCGAAACTACCATGAGGTGGCCAACTAAGGACACCGTCATCTTTAGTGTAGCGGACCCAGCAATCATTAAATGTGATAGGACCCACACCATGGCGACTATATAATTCATAGACTGGAGTTCCAACTGGAGGTATCGGACATGAGTCCTCCAATCAGGACTCCACACCACAACCTCTAAAGCAGCTAAACAAAGTACTACGGCCAGGCATCGTGCACACTAATCGAGTTTCACAAACGTCAAGGGTTATTGGATTACGATGTCCCCGCAAAAATGCAAAACCCTCGGTTTTTGGCGACTGCAATCGTCAAATAGAACAACTAAGAACAAAATACGAAGAACCACAAATGCAATGGAACCATGCAACAACTAAGCACCAACAACAACTAAGGATTCTGGGAGCGACCCACAAATACTTAACTGAAAGAACAATTGCGTCACCAGGAAGGCCCGTCAATCGTCTCGCTGTACCAAGGTCTACGCCAGGCGCCAAAACAGGTCAACAGTCAGGGCATCAGTCCGTCGCAGCCGTCAGGAGGCGGGGATCTTTGCTGGAAAAGTCTTCGGGCCACTTGTTTCGACAACAGGATCGATGAAGCGGGGTGCACCTTCCCTCGGAGATTTCACACGAAGTTCCTCACGATCGTTGGGCTTTGGACCGGTACCGCTGATGTCGCCCCACTATGGGCACCAACTGAAGGACTGGGTTTTTCTAAGACCCAGCGGTGCCAGGGGACAACACCTGAAACCTTCGTGGGTTACCTGTTCCGGCGTACAAATGACAGAGACACGGGACACTTCCTTCAGCATCAAAGATCGAGGTTTATTTACTGCAGGGAACACAGAAGTCACAAGAAGTACAACATGTGTAGGTTCTAGGAGACTGCTTCAAATTGCATCTGTGGATCGCTCCTTTTATACAGTTTTTTGTCATAGAACAACATGGCAGACAAAAGGTTACAACCCAGTTCCCACAGTAAATTTCATAGGGGGTCACTTTCATGTATTCAGAGTCCCGGAACATAATTACAGTAGCATCGCCGGTTCCCAACTGTAAAAGTACATCTTCCCACCATTAGTGCATTCCATTCCGGCTGTAAACGAGTTAAGGAAGAGTCAGAAACAGGTGCAGAGAAAGACAAAGATAGTCAATAGATTGAAAAGAGTGTAAGGGGGTGATATCGGAAACACGATTGCAGGATCAAAGGAGACATGCCTAATGAATGCAAGATGAGCCTCGAGCGGGGCCATCTGCCTTTGCAGTGTCATCCCCCTCGTCATAAAGACACCCTCAAAGGAACACGTGTCTTCCACAAGAGTTTGGGAATCCCAGGGTCACGAAGCGGACAGTGTCCGTTCGCTGACTACTTGAGGGCAAGAAACAAAATGGATGCCGTATCTAAAATGGAACCCGTGGGTTCAGATGAAGAAACCCACGAAACAGACGAACGGTTTAGGTCAGCATAGCGAAAACGCGTACACCTACTAAACTCGTCATTTGAGGTTCATAGATACCAAACTCGTCCATAGTCGAACGAGTCGAAAACACCACTTACGATTGTCACGGAACCTCACCTTGGACCTACATTGGGTTGGTGCTTTTTTCGATGTACCTTTTTATATCAATTGGCTTTGTGGTGTATTTATTCCGACTTGTGAATGGACACTATGTCGAGGAGAGAACATGCATCCAACATATCAATGGAACATTGGCTCCCCATTCCTCATCACACAGATTGAAGAGGGTCCTGGCTTTTGTTAATATCACTGCTTGGACTGTCTTAGATGGGATTGTTTGGGATGGGGTTCGATTTCAAATCCATGGGCCCACTGAGGTTGTAAATGTCCCTAATGTGCTTAGAGTTTCTATGGAGGATGTAATTAAACAAAATATACGTTCTGATGATTAGGATGTTCAGGCCGTAGAAGCTTTGTTTTCTGATTTGAAATATTATGCTGCTTTTGATGCTGAAGATTTGTATTTAGAGTCTGCTAATTATGGTGATTTATATTGTTACCAACATTTTGGCAATCATTACCTCCATAAAGCTAATACCGGGAGGAACACTGTCAATTATTCACAATGGGAACATTGTCCAGCTCCTATACAAGGCAGTACTGCTTCCTTTTTGAAAAGGTTCACTTACTTTACCGATTTTAATCAGTCAAATCCCAATGCATTTTATTTTAAAATGACTTTAAAGTCCACATCCAAAGTTAGACTTACCAATACGAAATTATTGTATTTGAAGTCTTTTCTAGACCAGTTAGCCGTTGGAGGCTACAAGTTATGGAAGGATACCATTGACCTTAAATCTGTTTGGGGTTCTAAAAGCTGGCAAGTGCAAGGCACTGAGGCTTTGCACTGTGCATGCCTCATCCCGAACCATATGTTGTTTTTGAATTCTACAATTTCACAGATGACTTGCTTTGGATTGGCAACTACTAAAAAATTAAATGCTCCTTCTTTTCCTGAGTTGGAAAAATATTCCGGTTGGAATAATGCCACTTAGTTTTCGATCAGAGACTTGCAAACTCTGTTGCTAAATTCTTCTTTTAACATATCCAGTTTGGATCCCAAAGGCTGGTTGCTCTGGCACAGAAGTGCTGACTCTTGCCAGCATTGTTTTCTGGGATTAGCTCCTGGCTTTACACAGGTCAGGGTGGATCCCCGTTTTTAAAGTGGCCATTCTGTGGCTACCTATTCTGTAGGCAAATTATGTCAGAATTGGGTCAAACACTCTACATTGGCGTCAGTTAAACTGCATTTGTCTAAACTGACTGTTGATGTTGATCTGACTGATTTTATGAAGGGCCCGGCTAACAGTAGATCTAAAAGATGGATATATGCTACTTACAACAAAGTTTGGAAAACTTCCCAGATTGAGGTGGCTACCCGTATTAGAGCTATAGATCAAGCCAATTTAGAAAAAGTGCTAGCAGTCGTAGATAATAGCATAAACACGCTTTCTTCCCGCATTTACCTATTAGATAGTATTGTATCATCAGTTGTTGATATTGTCCAAGATGACGTGTCTGTACTGTACCATGGTCAAGATCAGTTGCTTTCTATTATGCAGTTTGCTGGGACACTGCAGACCCTGAAGGCAGGAAAAGTGCCCTGGCATTGAATGAATACGTCATCTTTGTTTGCCCCATTTAATTTAACTGAAAAGCAACGTTTACTGTTGATGAAAGATGCACCTTTTTCTATGTTACACATTGAAAGGTTGGAAACTTTATCATTTTCTGTGGCAGAAGCCAAAACTGCAATGTGGCTTATCCACAGATTAATAACTCCCCCGTTTCCTCTGTTCAAGTTTGAGGGATGTATGAAGTACGTTGCCATTGGTAGATATGAGCCTCTTGGTAGTGCTTATCTCCATGAAGCTTGGTCGCTTCCATTTACTTACAGGTGCCTTAGGGAGGGAAAGGAAGTTTATTTGACTGGTGAAGATTGCACTGAAACACCGGATCACTCCTTGATGTGTAGGCATACCCAATTGCATGGCTCTTGTAATCAGAATGAGCCAAATTTAGACTGTATTTTGAAAGGTACACCAGTGCCTACTATCGTACCCACATTCACATTACTGGCAAACGGGATTTATTTACTTTAAAAAAATGAAGATTATTGTGGGTTAGTGGCAGGAATTGCTTATGTTGTTACCATCAGTGAAAGGGTGGTTTGCTGTAACAATGTAATGTATCCTCCTCCGCATGGGAGACTTGATGTTTCCATCTGGCCCAAGATTCCGAACTTGAAAGCAGAGTTCAACAAGAAGTTGCCCTCACATCTGCTCGTGAAACATTCGTCCTTCACGTGGCTAACACCCGCACAGAGGTGCATGCTTTATTGAATACTGATTTGCCATTGTATTTCAGTGAGTTAATTCACACTATCTTCAATGCTTCCTCCACAATGGCACTGGCTCACTTTTTTAAAGTTGTGAGCAGTGGCATTGTGACTTCTTTTTAAACTATATTCGGTGTGTTTCCGGCATTCTTCCATTCTATTTTTTCCAGCCTGTTTGGTGGATTTCCTTTACTGCTGGCTCTGGCTGCTTGCGTGCTTTTACTGTTTTGCTTGTTTCAAAATGGATGCACATCCTGTGTTACAAGGAGAGCTGTCTCGGCTGGGGCTGCTTCATGCCCGAATGCTTGAGTACTATGGAGCGCTGCCTCTTGTTACATTGAGTGCAGTTAATGGATTATCGTTTCGATTTTGCTACTTTACATGCGTCCAGTCTGTCTTTCATTGCCTGAGTTGCGATTTCAAATGGGTCCTGGATTTGTGTCTCTGCAATATGGTGTCTCCCGATGCGGATTTTAATCAACTTATGAGCCCCTTAGTTGCTCATGAATGGCTTTGTTCTGATGGAGGGATTATGGCCTTTGCAGTAATGCATGGAGTACTGGGGTCGTTGGAATGTGTTCGCAGCGGTGCAAGATTTCCTGGCACGCAGCTTCAGCGAGTCCTCCGATGGTGCTAGAGGCTCCGGTAATTGAGGAACATGTATGTTCTTTTCCTTTGTTAAATTGGATGTCTGAGTTATTTTCGGATGAGAACAGTGACTTCCTGTTGGAGGCTGTTGCTGCATATTTTGCATATTCATTGTTAGAATGAGATGTGTCTTCGTCTCTCTCTTCCATGACCGACGCCACTTATTGGACATCGGATGTTTTTTACTTTTTCATCGAAAAAATATTTTTTTGCCTAGTCCTATTGACTTCACTATGTCCAGAGGTTACATTTTTTTTTTTAAGTGGACTATTGCCGGATTATGCAATTTTCTCTTTCACAATTTTTTCTCTCCTCCTTGTTCAAATTGGAGACTTGTTCTGACTATTGTTCTTGAACTGTGCATTCCTAAATGTGCCCCCTATCTTATCTTATCTCATCTTATCCGTGCTCGGATCAAGGGAGGGTGTCATGGAGATAGGTTTTGCCTTCACACTGTGTTAAGTTAGCATGAGCTTATTAGAAGTTTAAATGCCATTTTTCCTTTCTGCTGCTTCTGCACACAGCACATATTGTTATTAATGATTTGAGCCTAGTAGAATATTTCACAAGAGAATAATATGTTTTCCTATAGTATCAGCTATGCTTGGTAAGCTATGTCTGAACAGTGAGTGCCAAGGACGTCAAGGTTATTTCAACTCAGTGGTTGTTGTTCGGTCTGATCAGTGCACATCCTAGACATAACACATATGCAGATTTGGCCAACTCTGGCTTTTGGCGCGTTTAATAATGCACTGCGCAGAGCATGCACACACACTTGATGACTATTCGCATGCAGAGAGCTGGTGTAGAAGATGATGTGATCCCTTTCTACTAAGACCAGAGGTATGGGGCCGCTCTTCTAAAACCCAAAGAGACCTTCTTTAGATATATTATAATATACTAGCAAGGGAGGGTAAGACTTAGGTGTAACTTAGCCTTCTTCCCTTTAGCATTTTAACATGCTTTCTCCCTTTGTATTTTATGGAATAGTAACTATGCTGATAACCTTGTTGCTCATAATATGTTTGCTTGTATTAGCTAAGATACTGCACCTGAGAACACGGCATTAGAAATAAATATTTCAAACTTGCATGTGTCCTCATTTACTCCTCGTTCTGGACTGGTATGTTAGTATAATGAAAGAGTGTTCATGTGTTCCACGTGGCCTCAGGTGTTCTAAGTTCATGTTCTGGGTTGTCTAATCATTGGGGGTGTGTAAGAACCATTGAGACACTGATTGCTAGTCTGGTAGGGGATTTTGGATACTAAGGTGAGTTTTGGCACACCCTAATTCACTGAGGTTTAAAGTCTCTATGCACAGTTATGTGTAGGAGTAGAATCCCTGCGACAGTATGAGTATTCTTAATTTCTGAAATGTGCAAATATCTACTGTTTCTAAACTCTATATTTTGTTCCCATTTTAGAAATATATAGGTGTCTTTCATACTGATTTTTCCATGTATACATTTTCCCACAATAATTGCTAAATACCCGGTACATAATAAAAAGTAATTGCAAATTGCTGCTCAGTTTTGGACTCTGGGTTCGTCGGGTTCTTGGTGAACCTACAAGTCCTATATATCCCCACAACCAGTAAGATCTACTGGATTTAACAGTGTATTGATTTTAAAGAGCTGTTATAATTAGAAGAATATACAGGTGAAAATGTTGACACAAAAGGCTGTTTTTTTAACATTTTTTCAATTTTTTGAATATTTAACTGTTAGGGGCCCATTAGGATGGCGGGCGGATCGCCCCCGCTAGGCTGGCGGTAGCCACCGCAGGCCTGGTGGGGGCGATTCACCCACCATCCTACCCTGAATGACCCCCGCCATATTAGCATGGCGGAGGGTACCGTGGTAGACGGAAAGACCGTCCGCCGCTTTTCCGCCCCGGTCGCGTTGTGGCCGGGGCGGAAAAATTGTTTATATGGTGGCGGTGTCTATTAGACACCGCCAGCTATATTAGAATAGGTATTTGTGAATGCCTTTCCGTGGCGGCAATGCCGCCACAGAAAGGCATGCCGAGTCCCCCTGTGGGGGCCCGTTGCGGGCCCCCAGGGACTCCGGGGGATGAGGGGTGCACATGGGGGGTACCTATGGTACCCCCCAGCATTTCAATGCACAACATGACAGGCTCCTCGCGGTGCCTGTCATGTTGTGCATTGAAATGCACAACATGCATTTTTAGGATTGCGGCGGGTGGTGCTTTCAGCACCGCCCGCCGCAATGCTAAAAATGTAGGAAGCGGTCGCCACTATGGTGGGTGCATACTAATGTGCACAACGGGACCCCCGCCCTTTTGGCGGGTGGTCTCATTCACCGGTGGGTGCCCGTTATCCTAATGGGGCCTTAGTTTCTATAAAGAAACCTTGATGGATCTAAACAAATGACCCCTTTCTGAATTCAGAATTTTGTCTACATTCCTAAAATGTATAGCTTTCCAGGATCCATTAGTGCTTTCATTCCAATTTCTGCCATTAACTGGAAGTAGATTGAAAGCACAAAAAATAGCAAAAATAGGCTATGTCCCAGAAAAATGCCAAAACGTTTGTCATTCCCCAAAAGCTGGGAAACAGGTGATTTCAGCCCCACAAACCATTTTTTAATACAATTTGCAGGGAAAGCGTAGACGCTTTCATTTGCAGCCCTTTTTTCCCCAAAAAAACAAAAGTTAGCTGTATTTTGGCTAATTCCCGGGACCCCTCCAGGGGAGTCCACAAACCCTGGATGAATCACTGACAAAATATCGACGTTGAAAATATCTACCTACAGGAATATCGATGCAGAAATATCGAAGGCAAGAATATCGACATCCTATCTACAACATGGTAAGTACAAAAAATATCGAGAAAAAAAAATAGATGTTAAAAGTATCGATGTTCAAAATATCGTTTTTTTCTGTAAAAATATAAATGTAAAATAAAGTAAATAACACTAATAAATAAATTAAACATAGTTAAAAAATAACTAATGTTTAAAATTAATAAATAATACATATATAAAAATAATACATTAATTAAACATATACAGAAAATATATAATATATACGCACTTAACAATAAGTTCTAATAATTATTTTAATAATTTATAAATTAATAAACGAATAAACAATATTATAATTTACAAACATCTTATCTTATCTTATCTTATTGTTTTGGTAAAGCGCTACAGCTGCCCCGACAATGAGGCGTCCCGGCGCTGGAACCCAGATCAGATCCTAAGCGTGGAGAGTCCATGGACAGAGGAAGGATTACAGGCAAGGGAATAGAAAAGTTTTCACTGCTTTCCGGAAAGCTGATAGGTTGTCTATCGAGCGAATATGATGTGGTAGTTCATTCCACATCTTGGCTCCCAGGAACCTAAAGGAGCGGCCGCCCATGCGGCAGAGTTTTATGCGTGGGACGCATAGAAGGTTTAGGTTGGAAGATCTTAGGTTCCGTGACGGCGCGTAGGGAGTGAGAAGGGGTTGAAGCAGAGGGGGGGTCTTGAGTTTGAGGATTTTAAAGGTCATAATGAGGGTCTTGAACTTGATTCTGGAGTCAACAGGGAGCCAGTGCAGTTTTCTGATGGTCGCTCTGGCTGAGCATCTGCGGGGAAGGCCGACCAAAGTTCTAGCCGCAGAGTTCTGCACGCGTTGGAGTCGTGCTAACTCACATTTGTTGGCACCAAGAAGGAGCACATTGGCATAGTTTAGACGCGAGAGGATGGTGGCTTGGATGATGAGTTGGCGGGTCTTTGCGTCGAAGAAGCCTAGTATGTGGCTGAGGCTTCTCAGTAAGCCAATGCAGGTGCCGGCAACTTTTTTGGTGTGGGCTCGAAAGTTGAGTGAGTCGTCCATCCAGACACCCAAGTTTTTCACTAGGGTTTTGGGGGGAGGGATGGTACCAAGGGAGGACGGCCACCAGTGCTCATTCCAAAGGCTGGTGTTTTTGCCAAGGAGAAGCACCTCTGTTTTTCCGCCATTAAGTTGTAAACAGTTCGTTGTCATCCATTGGGCGACCGCAGAGAGTCCGTTTTTGAAATTAGAGGAAAGGTTGGAAGGACCATCTGAGAGAGCGATGGCCAGTTGTGTATCGTCAGCGTACGATACTAATGTCAAGCCCCATTCTTTGGCCACTGCCGCCAGAGGCTGAACATAAAGATTAAAAAGAGAGGGGCTTAACGCAGAGCCCTGCGGGACTCCCTGTTCAATAAGGTGGGGTTTAGATAGAAAGGGGGGGGCAGAGACTCGAAAAGACCTGTTCTCGAGGAAGGATCTGAACCACTCCAAGGCATGACCAGTTACTCCAAAGGTCTCCAGACGTTTAAGAAGGATGACATGGGATACCGTGTCAAATGCCGCGCTGAGATCCAGAAGGATCAGCGCAGCACTTTGACCGGCATCTAGGATCGTTCGGAGGTGCTCTGTGGTGGCTAAGAGAGCAGACTCAGTGCTATGGCCTGGTCTGAACCCATTTTGTGATGGGTCCAGAATGTTGTTTTTGACCATATGCTGGGATAGAGTACTGTTGACATGCGCTTCAGCGAGTTTGGATAGCCATGGGAGCAGGGAGATTGGACGAAAATTCTCCGGTTTAGATGGATCTAGGGTGGGTTTCTTGATGATAGGCGAAACCCACGCTTGCTTCCAGGCAGATGGTACACACGCTGAAGTGAAGGAGAGGTTCAGGATGGCGGTTAACGCTGGTAGGAAGAAGTTGAGTGACTCTAGGAATTGAGCCGGGCGCATGGGGTCTGCGGGGGAGCCAGATTTGACTTTATTGCATAGTCTGATGAGGATGTCTTTGGAGATTTCTGGGATGTAGGTCAAGGTCGAGTAGCTAGGAGGAACAGAAGGATTGCTGATAGTACTAGGGGCGTGCTGGGGGAAGGAGGTGTAGATTTTCCGTACCTTGTCAACGAAGAACCTGGCAAGTTCTTCGCATTGTTGCTCGGAGGAAATAGTAGGGAGGGGTGTTTTGCTGCTCTGCAGTTCTTGTACAAGTTTGAAGATTTCTTTAGCGGGGGTGGGACTAGATTCGATTTTGTCGGCGTAGAAAGCGGTCCGTGCAGCACAGATGGCTTTGTGATAAGTTTTCTGTAACAGAAGGTATTTAGCTTTATCTTCTTTGTTATATTCCCTACGCCAAAGGCGTTCTGCCTTTTTGCACTCTTTCCGTAGATTTTTGAGTGTGTCGTTGTACCAGGGGTTGGATGGAGAGTTACGACCTTTTGTCCATTTTGCTGGGATGAGACTGTCTAGTCCGCCCGTAATCCACTCATGAAACGTGCTGTAGTTAGCGTTGATGTCAGAGCTGTTGTCAAGGTAGAAATCCCCTAGGGTCTTGTGTAAGTCCTCTTGAGACAGTTTATGCCATGGTCTTTTTAGGCGGCTGGTCGATGCCGTATTGAGCCTGCTTTTATTGACCAGAATGGCCAGTTTAATAAGGGAGTGATCTGTCCATCCCATAGGAAGGGGTGGCTCTGAGGTGAGTTCTTCTAAGTTTGAAAAAACTGGGTCTAGGATGTGGCCAGCTAGGTGAGTTGGAGTGGAGATGAGGGGGTTGAGTTGCAGTGCGGAGAGGTCTGCAAGGAGTGTTTTGATCGTAGGGTCATTAAGTAGATCAAAATGAAGATTAAGGTCTCCCAGAATGGTAAAATTGGGGCTTTTGGTTATTAGAGAGGTTGTTGACTCAAGGAGGGCCTCAATGAATTTTGAAGAGGGGCCAGGTGGGCGGTAGATGTAGAGACCCGACACGGTGAAGTTGGGATTTATGATGATTTTGAAGTGGGCGCTTTCGGAGTCTGACAGATCTTCCTTGACAAAAGAACAGGAGAGCGTTTTTTTGTAAATTATAGCGAGACCGCCTCCTCTTCCCTCTCTGTTGATGGCCGACATCAAATAGTCGTCTGGTAGCATAAGGTTGGGAATGGTGGAGGTGCCATCGCGAAGCCATGTTTCACAGAGGAAGAGGATATCTGGATTTTCATCCAGGATTAGGGTGTTAACCTCAAGGTGATGTTTGGCTAGTGATCTTACATTGAGGTGAAGTATCGTGATGGAGGTGGTTTTGTCCGGACCTAAAAGCTGTCGAATGGCGTGGGGTTTAGTAGTGGGGAAATTGCAGGTTTGGCATTGTAGGCAGGTGAAGCCGGGCTTACCTGTAATGTCAGCGCAAGTTCTTCCGGGGTTCCAGCTATGAAGTGTCTCACTATCGTAGGCAAGGGGCGGTGACGGAATAAGGCCAGGGGGTCTGGCGAGAGGCGATGACTTGGCGATGACGGGCGCAGACGGGCTTGCCTTTGGCGCGCCTTCGGCGCGCTGACGGCGCGCCCGCTGCGCCCGTCCGCTGCGCGTCCGGTGGTTGCACATGTTTTAAGGGGGAGGAAAGGGGCGGTAAAACATAAACATAAATAAAAAGTAAACAATTATGTTTAATAAATTAAAAACATGTAATATACCTTTAATGTTTTTAAAATTAATTATATACTACATTATCTAAATGTATACAAAAAAATGTAATTAAATAACTAAATAAATAAAAATACTATTCAAAATCCATAAGTAAAAAAAATACACTTAATAAAAATGCTGGATAGCATAGAACCTAAAATTACCATTCCCACTCCAGAGAGCACAATAGTAGAGAAACCGTTGGATAAGCAAGAGGTAAACATTACTATTCCAACTCCAGACAGTGCAACAGTAAGGAAAACATTGGATAGCATAAGGGTAAAGATGACTAATCCTAAACTCCAGAGAGTGCAACAGTAGGGAAAACATTGGATAGCGTCGGGGTAAAAGTTACTATTCCAACTCCAGAGAGTGCAACAGTAGGGAAAGCGTTGGATAGCGTAGGGGTAAAAATTACTATTCCCACTCCAGAGAGTGCAACAGTAGGGAAAACGTTGGATAGCGAAGGGGTAAGAATTACTATTCCAACTCCAGAGAGTGCAACAGTAGGGAAAGCGTTGGATAGCGTATGGGTAAAAAGTACTATTCCCACTCCAAACAGTGCAACAGTAGGGAAAACATTGGATAGCGTAGGGGTAAAAATTACTATTCCAACTCCAGAGAGTACAACAGTAGAGAAAACGTTGGATAGCGGATGGGTAAATATTACTATTCCAACTCCAAACAGTGCAACAGTAGGGAAAACATTGGATAGCGTAGGGGTAAAAATTACTATTCCAACTCCAGAAAGTACAACCGTAGGGAAAGTGTTGGATAGCGTTTGGGTAAAAATTACTATTCCCACTCTAGTGATATAGATATAGATATAAATATTTAATTTTTGCTTGATTAATTAAAATCTTTGCAAATACATAGCAAAATTCCCATTTGTCCACGGATAAGTACAGTTACAAGCAATTTAAAAACCACATTATATTAAAACAAGAGCATCAATTGCATATTTCTAATATATACAATTTAGCTGCTTTTAAAGTAGATTCTCATAAACTAATACATCTTAAATAATACTGACAATAACTGCCACAACTTCTCAAGGCAGAAGGCACAGCTTAACCAGGTCCACTGTCCAAGTTAGAGGTTTGGTGAGGAAGCGCAGGTACGACTAAAGCGAGATGGAGTGTTAATATTGTATTTAAAAGCATATTATCATGTATCAGATAACAACAGGGTTTTAAGTCTCTTTGTTGCCATCTCAAAAAATGTTGTTAGCCGACAATTGAGTTGGACGTCAGTGGGGTTAAAACAAAGCTTCACTGCCTGCTTACATGTCTGGATACCGTAATGCCTAAAGAAAGGGCGTAACAAGGTGCATCTTAGGTCCTTTAAGTTAGGGCAGTTGCAGATGACGTGGTTGATGTCTTCCTTCCCACTTCCACACAGACGACAAGTCTGAGTTCCTCCTTTCCTTTCCCTTCCCATGGTGGAAGATGGGGTTTGATTGCAATTACTCCCAAGCTCAACCTTAAAAAATGTTCCTTTCTGCTTATCCTAATACCAGCTCTCAAGTAGGCTTGGGGTTTTAGCTTTACATAGTCACTGAGCACTATCCAGCCGTGGGCCTTTTTAGTAAGCCTTGCTTTGTCTTCTAAAACTGATAGCATAGATGGTGTTTTTCTTACTGCTTTTTAAAGGTTAGGTGATCTGTTGGATCGGCCCAGAGTTCGGACAGGCCCAGTAGCTCAATCGATTCAAACAAATAATCCCTTGCTGGACATTTTTGTTGATTGTGCAGGGCTTTCCAAAGATGGGAATTTAAAGATCCTGCCTCAGCATTTCAGATTTTGTGTCAACATTTAACGTAGGTGCTCCTTCTTTCCACCACTTGTTTTTGAATCCCGAATTCTAGCCGTATTTGAGCCGGAGAGACATATTTTGGGAGATGGAAAATAGCTCTGTATGAGTTGGCTATTATGACATCTAAAACTGCTGCATCTTTACCTTTTAGGTCCTCACTCCCGTATGACAATGTCGGCAGCAATTTAGCCCTCATGACCTGTAGGAAGGGATCAAGCATAAGGTCAAGTCAGCCTCTTTAGTGACTTCAATGATAGATACGTTGTGGTCCCTTTTCTTCGCATTTGTCATCCATTAATATTCCCAGATATTTATATCTTTGGCCGTCGAGAAACCAGCAATTGGTCTTCTTTTTATGGTAATTTACTGCCATAATTTTGGTCTTATTGAGGTTTATTTTAAGAGAATTTTGGTTAGAAAAACTGCTTGTTGTGTTTAGTAGGTGCTGAAGGCCAATTGATGTCCGGCTAATTAGAACCAAGTCATCAGCGTATAACAAGTTTGACATTAACTTGTTTCCAGTTTTGGTGCATGGGATGCACAACAATCCAGCTCTCCAGATAAATCGGTCAAGAAGAGATTGAAAAGGATCGGGGCAAGGACACACCCCTGCTTGAGGCCTTTCGAGGTCATGATTCGTTTGGAGATGTGCGTCCCTGCGCCTAATTTGACCCTGATCCATGTGTCTGTGTACAGCTGTTTTAGCTGTTACAAAAGTGTGTTTGGTAGACCCCACTTTTACAGTTTTTCCCAGAGTTTGGAACAATCAATGTGGTCGAATGCAGCTGTGTAGTCAATGAAAAACAGGAAGAGATGCTTTTTTGATACTTTGGCTGCATCCTTTAATATAGTGAGAGCCAGTATATTAGTTGTAGTTCCTTGGCCACATTGGAACCCAGTTTGATTAGTGGGGATAATGAGGTTGTCTGAAGCCCAGGATGATATCTCCTCCCTGAGTGTTCCGGCGTAGTATTTAGCATCTATGTCAAGAAGGGCAATTAGTCGATAGTTATTCGGGTCATTTCTTTTGCCTTGTTTAAAAATTGGGCTAATAATTGACCCTTTCAATGATTCCGGAATGGTGACAGTGGTGTTTAAGCCCTTGAAGACTGGTAATAGAGGCTTTCTCCAAAAGACGGTGTCATGTTTATACAGTATCGGCGAGATCCCGTTTGGACCGGGTGCTCCTGTGTCTCTACCTTTGGTTATTAAACCTTTTATCTGTTTTTCTGTTGGAGCATATCCTTCCTTATCGACGGAGCCTATAAAGTCTAAGTCACCAGCCAACAGAGACCCCTGTTGTTTGTGGATGCTTTTACTGCTGACCACGTGACCTTTGGTGGTACGTTTTTGTATCGCATTTCCCTTGATAGGGGGTTCAGTGACCAGTACTGCGGTGCACACATCCTTATTTAGATTCCCTTCCATGTTGTTAAAATGGGCAGAGAGGTACTCTACCCGGACAGACTCGGTTATATTGGAACTAATTCCTGGATGGTACGGTCGTTCTAACTTGTGGATTGTTTGTCAGAACTTGGCACTGTTACTTTGCTTGGCATCATACAATAATTTAGCCCATATTTCGTAATTTTTTTGCCTTATTTTTCTCCACTTCCTCCTTCTCAATAGCACCTTCGTTTGTCGAAGTGTAAGCTGCAGCTCCAGGTTCCCTGGTGTTTTTCGCAATTGTCGAAGAGTTTGATTTACTGTGCATTTGAGACTCCTAGTTTCCGGGCTAAATTTCACTTTTGTTAGTACGTCTGATTGTCGTGGCTTAGTCCCAGTCGCAAAGTTACCACTGCAGGTCTCAATCAAGTTTTCCCATGCTATTACTATTGTGGTTCCTGAATCTTCCTGAATCTTTTTCTCGCTCAAATAAAGTTTTGGCGGTAGCCGATAGGCCTTCAATGTTGATGACGTTGCACCTTAAACCCTTTAAATTAGAAACTTCTTCGATCTCAATTGAGTTCCAGGTATCTAGTGTGGCAGCTGGCCTTGCCTTTATCAATACTTCTTGTGGGAGGTGATCGCTCTGAACATTATCACCTATTTTAAAGGTTTCTATTTTATCGAACAGGGCTAGTGTATTCTCACTCCAGTGAGTGCAACAGTAGGGAAAACATTGGTTAGCGTAGGGGTAAAAATTACTATTCCAGCTCCAGAGAGTGCAACAGTAGGGAAAGCTTTAAATAGCGTAAGGGTAAACATTACTATTCCCACTCCAGAGAGTGCAACAGTAGAGAAAGCATTGGATAGCGTAGGGGTAAAAATTACTATTCCAACTCCAGAGAGTGCAATAGTAGGGAAAGCGTTGGATAGCATAGGGGTAAACAAGACTATTCCCACTCCAGAGAGTGCAACAGTAGGGAAAACATTGGATAGTGTAGGGGTAAAAATTACTATTCCAACTCCAAAGAGTGCAACAGTAGGGAAAGCGTTGGAAAGCGTAGGGGTAAAAATCACTATACCAACTCCAGAGAGTGCAACAGTAGGGAACGCGTTGGATAGCGTAGGGGTAAAAATCACTATTCCAACTTCAGAGAGTGCAACAGTAGGGAAAGCGTTGGATAGCGTAGGGGTAAAAATTACTATTCCAACTCCAGACTCTGCAAAAGTAGGGAAAGCGTTGGATAGCATAGGGGTTAAAATTACTATTCCAACTCCAGAGAGTGCAACAGTAGGGAAAGCATTGGATAGCGTAGAAGTTAAATATAACATACTTATAAATAATTGTTGTAAATGAAATATATTTATGTTTTAAATAACTGTACATCATTTTCAAATACCCATTAAAAATTGATTAACAATTAAAAAATGGTAAACAATTTTTTTTTTTAAATAAAAAATATTTTTTAAGAAAAATTATTTACCAATTAATAAAATGAATTTCAAAATAATGAAAAGTAATTAACAATTAAAAATATCAATTGCCAATTTAAAAAAATAATTATCAATTAAAAAATGTATTTACCAATTAAAAAATGTAATTACCAATAACAAACCGTAATTACTAATTAAAAAAAATTAATTCACAATTAAAGTAATTAATTACCAATTAATATTTAATTATAAATAAAATAATTATCAATATCAACTAAAAATAAAATAATTATTTAATTACAATTAAATTACTTCCCACCCAATTCCCCTACAAACCCACAACCCACTACAGAACTGAAACGCAAAAATGAATTAAAACTAATTTACAATTACTAAAAATTAATATTTAATTTACTATAATTAAATTACTTCCCACCCTATTCCCCTATAAACCAACAACCCGCTCCAGTACTAAAACATAAAATTAAATTAAATATAAACATTTTTAATATATAAAAAATAGTACACATATAATTTAAAACAAATAAAAAACTTAACAACAAACATATAACACATACATATAAAATACATAATAAAATACATAACAACAAACAAATATCGATATTAGTAACATCGAAATTAGTACCATCGATATAATTGATATCGATATTACTAACTTCGATATAACTTACATCAATATAAAAAGAATCCATATTACTTACCTTAGTGTCGATATTCTGTCCAACGATATTCTTGACCTCGATATTCTTCACCTTCGATATTTTTAACTCGATATTAATGTTGGTCAATAATTTGGAATCAATATTTTGACTGTGCACCACCCTGGATACCTTTAGAATCCCCATGATGTTGGAAGAAATGGACACAAATGTAGGCCCCCATTAGGATGGCGGACGGACTTTGCCCTCCCGCCATCCTCGTGCAAAACGGGACCACCCGCCATAGGAGCCGCTGTCCCGCCTTAAGCATTAGGATGCGCCCGCCACACAGGTGGGTGCGTTCCTGTATTTTTACCATTAAAGTGGGCGTTGCAGAAAGCGCCGCCCGCCGCAAGGGTAAAAATGCACATTGTGCATTTCAAAGCACAACATGGCAGCCATCGGTGCCTGCTCCGTTGCACTTTGAAATGCAGGGGGGTACCCCCCATGTGCACCCCCACCCCCCGGACTCCCAGGGGGCCAGCAACGGGCCCCCGTAGGGAGTCTCCGCATGTCAGGAAGGGCATCCTAATATGACTGCTGGTGTCTCATAAACACCACCACCATATTAATCCTTTTCTGTCCCGGCCGCAAGGCAACCGGGGCGTAAAAGCAGTGGACGGTCTTTCCGTCAGCCGCGTTCCCCCCAACATTCTAATATGGCAGGAGGGAATTCTGGATATGATGTCAGGCGGATTTTCCTCACCAGGCTGGCGGTGGCTACCGACAGCCTGGCGGGGGCAATCCGTCCAACATCATAATGGGCCCCTATGCGTGGATACCTTATGTGGTCAAAACGTTACAGGGGCCTAAGCGCGCACTACCCAAAATAACCAAAAAAAAGGCTGAGCACAGGGAAAATGCCTAGCAGTGAAGGGGTTAAAGAAGTCCATGGAAAATGAATGTAGATTTACCTTCCTACTACTGTTAAAAACTCTTTGAACTGTATGTCAAGTAGTGGTTGGAATTTCTGGGCAGTCCAAAAGAATCTGTCAAAAGATGTTCGTTACTAATTACTTTCACAAGCTAACAGCCAAGTTTTTACATACACACCTAGTTTGTTGTTCATCTTAGCCATATAGGTATTTTTAAAGATGTATAGTAGTACAGAGAAGCGTTAGTGTCCAGAGTTCTGTAATATGCTCTCTGTAGTTGTATTGTTTCCCATATCCTCTTGGAATTCTGCAAATAGCACTTTGCTACTTGCTTTTTTTTTTTTAGTTTAGTTTATTTTTTGTGCCATTTGCATTCTGTGCTCTGTGTTTTTCTTTTTGTCCTTCTTGCCCCCCATTCTCCGAGAGAATTAGTAGTGTCTGAATAACATTTCATCTTTTGGATTAGAGATTAGATGTAATTTCGAGGGGCAATGGGCAAGCACCTCTTTGTTGAAAAGAATCAACAGGCTCCCCCTAAGCCAAAAACTAAAGCTCAACCTACCTCTTTAGATAGGATGCTTGAGAAGGAGTTAGGTGCGGTAGCAACAGAAATTGCGCGGACAGAGAGAAGACTATCTTTAACCCCAAACTTGGAACTCCTTTTGGTGTGCTTAGACACAACACAAGTTTCAGGAACCCTGCTTACCGACATCCCTGGGGGCCAATCATCTGCAGTGGAAGCAATTATTATCGAGCAAAGTAGGGAGGATTCACAATCACAACCCATTATTAAAGGAAAACCTAAACCACAAGCTAAACCAATTGCCAGAAGGAAGAAGGTGACGAGAGAGAAGCCAGATGACAGTGGTACTGGGATGGGAGGTTTAGTAAATAGCTCTGAGCTGGTCATTGAACAACCTGCCTGAGTTACCAAATTAGTGGTGGATTTGCAAATACAAGTTAGGGCCATGGCCCAGGATGAGCTCAAATCCCTGGCAGATAGGGTTGGTAAGATGGCCACACTGCTCAAGGAACTGACAGGTGACAGGGGAGTAGTTGACAGGGGGGTTGCAAATGGGAATGACGGAACTGGCATTGGACCTATAGCACTGGTGGAAACTAACATTAGAAGGGCAGCCCTGTCCCTCACACAGAATGACGCCTCGGTTTTTGCCACACCAAACCTTGAGAGACAGCAACTCACCACCCCTAATAGAGTCATTTTAGAGAGACAGCACACCACAATCCCAAAAGACACAATCCAAAGCCTTTAAACCAACAGCCCAACAAGGATCGGTAGTCGAATAAACAGTGGGCGGGTGTAGGACTCATCAAGCCCACAGAAGCCTTTAAAAGAAATCCTTCCCTCCCAATTATTAATTTACCACCCGCATCTACTCCAGACATCCTTGTTTTTGCAGGTATCCCTGAGCTTGGAGGGGGCCAACATGAATTGCCCCAGGATTTAAACAACAAATGTTTGTTCTGGCTAGTTAACCATAGACAATTTATGTATGATGATGCAGGAGAGATTTTAACTACATGTAGAGTTGACAGGCTTCGTTGGAGACCGAAGGATATCTATGGTGATTGTATAGTGATAAACTTTAGAAATCCATGTGTTGTTCAAGATATTTTAAACAGAGACGGTGGGATCCAGATGGGTACGATCAGAGTCTTGCCGTTGGGTTATTTTTATCCCCCAGAGAGAGCTTATCAAGCAAATAAGAAAACTGGTTAGGGCTGAAACCCAGAAATCCGAAATCACCATATAGCTTCCCTAGATCATTATCGTCCCAGGTAGCCAATATACAATATTCCTACCTGAAACAGATTCCATGGCCTAGAAGGAGTCGATTGAGTCGAGCCCACGGGCACAGGACCAGGCGATCGACGGGGTGAGACTCATATGGGAAATATTAAATCCCCGGAGGATCTAGGGAAATGTGAGACTACAAGGGAGGGAAAAACCAGTGGGAGCATGAGCGGCTCGCCAAGGGAAATAAAGGGATGTAATACGGCCATAATCAGCAACCAGTTCCCTCCAATAAACAGTGGAACTGCCAAGAAAGCTGCTCTAGGGCTTTGCGGGACCCCACCTTCCCCTTCCCCCACCATTGAAGCTGTAGCTAAAATTAATACTCCGGATCCATCAAAGCTGCAAGTCCTATCCTGGAACGTATCTGGTCTAAACTCCAAGATAGATATCCCAGATTGAGGTTATTTGGACCAATTTGAAATCTGTATGTTCCAGGAGACATGGGCAAGAGAGGTAGTTCAAAACTGGGTTTTACTACTTTTGGCACTCCTGCAGTATCATGTGGCAAAGGGAGGCCCTCGGGTGGATTATGCAGCTGTACAACCAATAAGATAGAAACATCTTCAAACGGCATCTTGTGTGCCCTCCTTCATTTCCCGCCAAAAATTACTATTGCACTAATTAACGTGTATTCAAGACCAGTTAGATGTGGCCAGGAGTCAAAAACTCTTGACAAATGCATTTCCTTTCTAGCCACCATCCCAGATGAGTATATGGTGAGTAAACGAGGGGATTATAACTGTCAGTATTTGCCATTATAAGCCATGTATAAGGATGGACCCTGTGAAGAAGATCAGTACTGGGATATTCCAGATTCCACTAGCCCTTTAGTTAAAGTTTGAACAGTTGAACTCTCTTATCTTAAACCACTCACTAAGGGCATGTAATGGAAGAACAAAGTCCGAATTTTACCTTCAATAGAAATGGGCGAGGCTCTCTATTAGATTACATGTTAGTCGACTTAAAATACTGGCATAGAGCACTTGACTTCAAGGTCAAGAAGCGTCATGATAGTGATCATAATGCCCTTGTATTGGAGCTAAACGAGTTAAAACCTCTGAGTGACCCAGGGTCACAGGACCAAACTGACGCTAGGCTGTCTCTCACCACTTGTAGGTAGAGAGTCAGGTGGGCTGATGTACACCAGACTCAAGATAGGCTAGGGTCCATGTATGAAGCTATTACCCCTGCCCTTTTGACTGCCACCAAATCTGTCTCTACTAATGGCATCACAATTGATCCATAGATGGTAGACCTGAATCATATTAGGCTAACGCCAACTCAGGCCGATTTTTTTCTTTCCTTTGAAAACTATCAGACCAAATAGGAAACCTCTTCAAACCTGGTATAATGCCCAATGCAGAATGGCTAAAACAGCCTTGATTTTAGCCATCAAGGCCAATGACCACCCCTTAATTAAATCAAATAGAGAAGCCTACCATTCAAGCATGGGGGAAGCAAAAAAAACTGGGAAAAAGACAAGTGGGACACTCTGAGAAGTTCTCTGAATTACCATGACATGAGAACCTTTTGGAAGGTGGTCAACACAGGTACTTCTGAGGCAAAATCACTGATCGAACCAAACATAGAGGCATAAGTGTGGAGGGTCCACTTTAAGTACCTCACCAACGAGGACTGAGACAGTAGATGGCCCAGTACTGGTTGATTGCCACACCACACCCATGATCATCCCCAAGACCAGTGACGTTATCCCGACTATCACCCTTAAAGAGATAACGAATGCCTTAGATAAAAAAGCACCAGGTAAGGCGCCAGGACTGGATAAGATTCCTGGGGATTTATTCCGCAATGAACCTTCAATTTGGGTATCTTACCATAGGGTTTTATTTAATGCCATCTTGCAAGGGCCAGAGTCGAAATCATACCAATTTATAATAAAAAAGGGCTTCCTGTTTTTACCCACAAATAATAGGCCCATAAGCCTCATTGACATAAGTCAAAAGGTATTTGCGCGAGTGCTGTTGTTTCAGCTGCTGAGTAGGATGGAGGAGTACAAGATACTCAGTCCCCTCCAGGCTGGGTTCAGAGAAAAATTTTCCACACTGGATCAGACCCTCAGGCTACAGGTACTACATTGGAAGATCGTGTGTGTGGAGGGTGGCAGCCTCTACCTCATATTTGTAGACCTGAAGCGTTTGATCTTGTCCCAAGAGATAAGCTGTGGGTGGTTGTCTGTGAGTTGGGTGTCCCGGTATATCTATGCCAAATCTTGAGGCGGCTGCATGAAGGCAATTATGCCCAAATAAGGTATGGCAAGGAAGGAAAACTCAAGGACCCCATTCCTGTAAAAAGAGGTGTCCTCCAGGGATGTGTCCTCGCCCGACCCTCTTTAGCCTATTTATAAATGGGTTCGTTGATTTTTCACTTATTGAGAAAGATTTGGACGTCCCTAAACTGGCAACACGCAAAATTCCAGCTATGATGTTTGCCGATGATACTTTATTGCTATTGAAATCTCCTATGGGGATACAGCGGGTACTTAATAGATTTCATGCCTTTGTGAAGAAACAGAAGCATAGAACACTTTCCTGAGGCGGAAGCCGGGAAAGACAGCATAGATTGTTTAAAAAAAAGAAAATTGAACTGCTTATTTGCACCATCTCATGCTTGCTTATTTGAACTCTGTTCCCACCGCCTACTCACCGGGCTCGAACCCTGGTCCCCTGCAGACGATTAGGTGCTGCCGTGGGACGCTCTGGGGGTAAGCGGCCATATTCGAAGGATTTTTGGGTGCGGACTAGTTGTTCTCCAAACTCCGCCCTCGCTGCTACATAAGCCGCGCTTCCCTACCCGCGCTGGTTGATACTAGAAGCATAGAATACTTTCCGGAGGCAGAAACCAGGAAAGACAGCATAGATTGTTTAATTTAAAAAAAAAAAAATTATTGCTTATTTGCACCATCTCATACTTGCTTATTTGCACTCTGTTCCCACGGCCTACTCACCGGGCTCGAACGCTGGTCCCCTGCAGATGATTAGGTGCTGCCGTGGGACGCTCTGGGGGTAAGCGGCCATATTCGAAGGATTTTTGGGTGCGGACTAGTTGTTCTCCAAACCCCTACCTTGCTGCTACATAAGCTGCGCTTCCCTACATGCGCTGGTTGATACTAGAAGCATAGACTGGTTGTTCTCTAAACCCCTCCTTTATTGGGTATAAATGACGTCAATCACTCGACCGCGCAGCGGACGAGCGCAGCGGGCGCGCCGGCGGCGCGCTGAAGGCGGGCCAATGGCAAGCCCGTCTGCACCCGTCCGCGCCGGACCGCTGCCAGGTGCCAGTCATTATACCAGATTACCCCGAGGTAAGGCCCCTACCTCTGAGGTCACTGGGAAAATCACTTATTCCAGGCAGGAACTATTAAATCTATGTAACCACCTTGACAGTCAGGACTGCCCTGTTTCCTTGACCTATCGATGTAAACATCAGTTCCCCCATTGCCTGGAAGGCTCCATTTCTTGCCGTAATTGTAGGTTTCACAGCCTCCCTTTAAATATCAACACACTCCTTCAAAGTGATCAAGTCGTGGATGAAATCCCAGCCGATCAAAACTGGAAAGCGTTTTTAGCTAATGTACGTTCTCTTCCCAAGCACGCGACTCACATATGGGACTTTCTGTCCACTTCGAACCCTGATCTCCGGTTTCTTACAGAAACATGGCTTAAGACCACCTCCGCCCCTGCTATTGCAACAGCTCTGCCTGATGGATATCGGATCCTAAAATTAGATAGACCCAGGAAAGCAGGGGGAGCGACGGCCGAGGATAAGAACTGTTTGCTGCTGCTGCCTTTAATTTCTTGCTGCTATTTTTAATTTGTTGGAGTATCTGCTCCTTTTACAAATTGTATTTGCTTCGCCTCAATAATTAAAAAAAAATCTTTGCTGTCACTGTCACTTTGTAATTCACGTTCCCCCGGAACTCCGCATTGCCTGCACTTTATTAAGAGTTAAGCACAACTCACCATTCGGGTGATTTCCACGCCGCCTCACGCCTGACCACCATCTTATGTGTGGGCTAGAGACCCTGACAAGACGACTCGGGGGTTAACGCTATAGTCTTTGCGAGTACCCTTAGCCACACACTACTAATACGTCCAGTATGCAAGCGTGCAGCGGACGCGCGCAGCGGTGCGCCGGAGAAGCGCCAGAGGAAAGCCCGTCTGTGCCTGTCCGGGCCAGGACGGGCCCAGGGGCCAGCCCCCCTGGCCGACCACGTATATACTCGCCCGATACCCTCAGGTCTCTCAACACAGGCAATACTGTGTTAGATAGGATAACCCTAGTCAAACTACGGTCAGAGGCTTTGCTCTAGGGAGAAGATGTACTCACCCATACCAGGACCCAAGGCCTTCTAATTGCAACGTTAAATACCCGCTCTCTGCAAAAGCATCACTTAGAGGTATTCTCGCTTCTGGCGGAGGGCGAGATAGACATCCTTGCTCTCTCAGAAACATGACTGGGCACGTCATCGACACCGGACGTTCTAGCAGCCTTGCCTCCTGATTTTGACGCGCTCTGGTTCAATCGCCCTAATGGCAGCAGAGGGGGAGGTGTTGCCATTCTGTTTAAAAAGAGTCTTAAGGTGACACAGATTGTAGCAGAAAACTGTGCTTGCGCAGAGCTGCTAGGGATAAAAATCTCACTTAAATCCTCATGCATCCTGCTGTTGCTAGTATATCGCCCACCTCAGAGTTCACCTGAATTTAATGACACTTTTCTTGAATTGCTGACAGACTTGGCCTCTAGATATAAGTCCCTCATAGTGGTACGTGACTTCAACTACCATTGGGATAAGGTCCCCAGAGAGCCCACTGAGACGAAGTTTGAAACTAATCTCTCTGCACTTAACTTACAACAACTAGGAATGGGTCCTACCCACGTGAAGGGCCACACACTTGACCTTGTTTGGTCCTCCCTGTACCATATGGAAATAACTGAAGTTAGCCCTTGTATTTGGTCAGATGATTTTCTGATGAAGTGCTGGGTTCCGGGAGATCCCTTGCCGACTGCCTCAAAGCAAATACGGAGGAAAGTATGGTCTTGGAGGAAGATTGAGGCCGACTCCTTAATCTCGATCCTGCTCTCTTCTCCCCCCCAAGACGACACAGACGAACCTGGACTCTAACACTACTGCCCTGTTGACCTGGATCCGGGCCGCTCTAGATAAGCTTGCCCCGCAGCGAATGGAGAGGACCAGAACAAAAGGAAAGGGAGCCCCATGGTTTGACGCCTCACTCAAGGAAAAGAAGCAAGCCCTCTGCAAGGCGGAGAGAAGGTGGAGACTCAATTACTGTCCAGCAGAGTCACTAACCTTTAAATCACTTCTTGTTAGTTATAAGATGGACATCCTGGTGCGGAAATCCGCCTTTTATGAGAACAGAATTAGGGAGGCTACAAACATACAAAGGGAGACCTTTGTGATTTTAAGGGAACTTACGCAGCTGGGCGAGAAAAATCTTGCGGGTGATCAACCCGATTGCGATACCTTTCAAGGCTTTTTTCTCCAGAAGGTACAGGATATCTTGACGGATATTACTACGATCCCAGCTGGACCGCCTTTGCTATCCTGCCAAGATAGTCATCTGCAAACTGGGACCATGAACAGTTTCCCATATATTGATGACAATCGACTGGCGGAGCTGGTCGGCCATGTCAAATCAGGTTATAGCACAGATCCCTGCCCCCTGAAAATGTTTAAACTTGCCTTGCCTGGCATTCAGCCTCAGTTGCTGAGCTTACTAAATGCCTCGCTAGAAGCGGGCTACTTTCCAGCCCAGCTGAAGGAAGCTAGAGTCTCCCCACTCCTCAAGAAAGCGGGAGCCGATTTTAAGGTACTGAAAAAATATAGGCCTATCTCCCAGCTGCCACTCCTGAGTAAGATCTTAGAAAAACACGTCCTGAACACCTTAGCCAGCTATATGGAGGAACACGATCTACTCCATGCCAGGCAGGCTGGTTTCCGGCCACAGCATAGTACAGAACTAGTTATGGCCACGGTCACCGATGAGCTGAGAGTCAGGGCAGACAAGAAACAGCCATGCGCCCGGATTCTATTAGACCTGCGGCAGCATTTGATACAGTCAGCCATACCATCTTGCTGGACCGTATCGCTAAGCTGGGGATAACAGGACAGGTGCTCAAGTGGCTAGAATCCTTCCTGTCAAGACGTACTCAGAGGGTTCAGATGGGGGACCAGCTGTCAGGGATTAGTGAGGTGACATGGGGTGTGCCCCAGGGGTCCGCACTCTCCCCCTTACTTTTTAATCTACCTACAACCACTGATGGAGGAGCTCATGCGTAGGAATTGTGAAATCTTTAATTACGCAGATGTCACTCAGCTGCTGGTGCAGCTGGAAGATACAAGGGAGGCTCAGGAATCAGTGAGAAACGTGCTCAGATTCACGGTCAATTGGATGACCAACAACCTCTTGAAGGTGAATGCTGAGAAAACGGAGGTACTGGTGCTCACCAACCAGGCAAATCCTTGGGGTGATCTGTACTGGCCCCCAGAATTAGGAAAAACTCCTACTCCCGGTACGGTGGTAAAAAGTCTAGGTCTAAAGAACGATGCAGATCTTACCATGGCCCCTCAAGTTTCGGCTGTGGTAGGCTCTCGCACGGGTGTGTTGAGGCAATTACGCAAGCTGACCCATATTCTTTCAGCTTCCACCCTACAAACCATCGTCTCTGCTACATTCATCTTGAGGCTAGACTATGGCAACGATCTGTATCTTGGTTTGCCACAGAAGTTGCTGAGGAAGCTGGAGGTCGTGCAGAACGACGCAGTCTAGATTTTTTCTCTACCGAGAAATTCACAAGCAACCGCACTCCTTTGGAAGCTGCACTGGCTGCCTGTGAAGCTCAGGGTTCAGTTCAAATGTCTCTGTGTGGTCCATAAGGCACTCTTTGGGAAAGCCCCAGAGTACATTAAGCAGCGCCTGAGGAGGTATGTTCCCGGTAGAACTTTGCGCTCAGGTCAGGCCTCCAATCTGACTCAACCCAGATTTAAACTAAAGGAGGCAGAGCCTTCTCGGTGATTCTTCCGCGACTTTGGAACGAGCTACCGGCCAGTCTGAAGGAAGATTCACAGCTACTTTCCTTCAGGAAAAACCTGAAGACGTACCTATTTAAAAAGGCAATACTTCCGGCCTAATCAGAGATGGCAGAGAGTTTCGGGGTGGCAGTATGTTATGTTCTTTCTGTTTAAGCGCTTAGAGACCGGCGGTGATAGGCGCTATACAAAGACTTTATAACATAACATAACATAACATTGTTTATAAGGACCCCATAAAAGCCACTTTGTTAGATCAGCACCTGAGCAGCAATTTAGAAGTGATTATATTTAGAATTGATCTCCATTCGCAACTAAGCTGGAAAGGCGCACTTGTATATCGCTCTCCAGGCCCCATTACCGATTCGATCTCACTTCTTTTAGAGATGATTGCTCCCCACGTCATCTCCACTAATAGATTCATCCTGTTGGGAGATTTCAATATTCATAGTGAAAACCTCCTAGACTCTGAGACTTTGTATTTCCTTAGTGAAATATCCCCTCTTGGCCTGATTAAGAAAAATAACACACCTTCACACAGTGCAGGCCACACTCAAGACCAAGTGCTCTCGAATTCCCAGGATTTCATCTATAAACAAATGCTCCCTCTAACCTGGTCGGATCATTATATGATCACATTTGATCTAGTGGGACCTGGTGCAAACGTAACCAACAAAAAGCCAGCTACGCGTAGTTTTAGACAATGGCACAAACTCTCGCCCTTGTCCTTTTCAGAAGCATTTCACGCCTTCTCACAATCTTCTGACAGAACAGTTGAGGAACACCTCAAATCTTTTCACGATGCCATTAACCTCACTCTAGATGCTACTATACCAATAAAAAAGGCTACCACCCTGGCACGTCGCCCCCAGGTTCCCTGGCACTCACAAGAACTGAAGACAGAGAAAAGTAGATGTAAGGCACTGGAACGTATCTGGCGCCGCTCCAAAGCTCAACCAGATAGGGACAATTTCAAAGAGATGTTGGGAAAATACCATAAGAATCTTAGAAACACCAGTAAAAAGTACATAGCAATGCAACTGGAGCAATCCGACAATTCTTCTAAAACTCTTTTCCAGATTCTCAACTCTCTTGTTAATTCCAAAGCCTGTAGTCCAGAGGACGCACCGTCCCAATTAATCTGTGATAATATTGCCAATCATCTGATTCAGAAGATTGAGGATATCTACTCCAAATTTTCCTCCCATTGTGCTCGAGTGTTAGATATAGATATACCACTCATTAGTTCCCACTCCTATACCCAGCCTTCCCTAAGGGTTTTCCCCTTCTCACCACAGGAGAAACTGAAATTCTTCTTAAATCGGCCAAGTCAGGGTGCCCTAAAGACCTCATCCCGGCGAAAATTGTAAAAACTCTTGTGACAGAACTGGCAGGACCCCTTGGGGCTGTCTTTAACAGATCGATCGCTGAGGGAAAACTCCTGAAAGAATGGAAAGACGCACAAGTTATGCCAATCAGGAAAAATCCCAAACTTCCTCCTGATGTCATCACGAACTATTGGCCCATCTCCTTGGTCCCGCTATATAGCAAGTTGCTGGAAAAACATATCAATAAACATCTCTCATCTTTTGTTGAGATCTCTAACTGATTAGATCACTCCCAGTCGGGCTTTCTTTCCCGTAATAGTACGGAATCTGCTTTGGTCAATGTCCTGGATGATATTAGAATGGAGGCGGATGGGGGTCAAGCAGTTATTCTTATACTGCTCGACCTATCCGCCGCCTTTGCTACCATCTCACATCAGATCCTCATAGACAGATTACACACCATAGGTAAACAGGACATGGCCTTGGAGTGGCTGACAGACTTCCTTAAGGACTGAACCCAAACGGTTAATCTTGGCCCTTTCAAAGCGAAGACTACCTCTGTCAACAAAGGAGTCCCACAGGGCTCATGCCTCAGCCCTACCCTTTTTAATATTTACATTGCCCCTTTGGCCGCTCTGCTTTGGAAGATTGGGTTCATCCCTGTCTCCTACTCAGACGACACACAGCTGCTCTTGGCCTACGATATTGATGCACCCAATATTCAAGAAATGTTTTCCGAGGGTATGCTAAAGATCACTGAGTGGATGAGTCAGAATTTCCTTCAGCTCAACACTAGTAGGACGGAAATCATGCTTTTCACGGAGGCAGTCACTAGCTGGTCCCCGAGCTGGTGGCCGGAAGAACTAGGGACGGCTCCCACCCCCAAACCTGTGGTAAAAAACCTAAGGGTACTGGTAGGCAATAAGCTAAACATGGATGAGCATATAGCATCCACCAAACGATCCTGCTTCCATGCCCTTAGTCTTCTGCGGAAAGTTTTCCATTTTCTCCCCCTTTCTACCCGCAAGACTCTTATACATGCTTTAGTACTGAGTCGTTTGGACTTTAGTAACGCCCTCCTCTTCTCTGCCAAAGATTCCGCCTTACAGACCCTACAGGTGGTCCAGAATACAGCAGCCCGCTTGGTCACCAACGCCCCTCATCGTACCCCCTCCCTTTCCCTCCTACACAAACTTCACTGGCTCTCCATTCGTAAACGTATTCACTTTAAAATTTGCTGCATCGTTTTCAAGAGCCTACATCAGCTTAGCCCAACATACTTATCCAACAAACATACCACATATAATCCCTCGCGCAGGCTCCGTTCAGAAGGCAAAGGCCTCCTGGTCATTCCCCGCTTTAAAAAAACAAAGTGGGGAGGAAAAGCTTTCTCTCACCTGGCGCCCAAAATGTGGAATCAGCTGCCTGTGGCACTCCGCCTGACTCACAACAATCTCAGCTTTAGGAAGAATCTGAAGACATTCCTGTTCTAAATGCTATTGTCTCATGCTTCTTTTGTCCTCAGCGCGGAGATACCCCATGTGGGGTGATTCAGGCACTTTATAAGAATTCTAAATAAAAATAAAAATAAAGGACTGTTACTGGGAGCACAGATTGGCACAACTCCAGAGTAATCCCCTAGTAGGCAAGTTAACTGCAGCTTTTTTTTTTAGAAACTAAGGCTCTGTATCGCCTAGAGCCAGCATTGAACGATATCAAGCCAGCAGGAGTCAGGAAGCTTTACCTACAGTTCAGACATGGGGTGCTGCCACTTTGCTCCTTTACAAACAAATGTGCGGGTTCACAAACCCAGGGGTGTCCGGCTTGTGACTGTTCCCTTAGAAACCATCTATCATGTGTTTTTTGTTGCCTAGGGTAGGGTATCTCAAAGCAAGAAAACTGTGGCTGGTCCAGATCTGCAGAAACTTGGGAACTAGGCGCTACTCTGAGGCCTACAGGATTTTGAAGAATGATACTAGCCTCCCTATCGCTTATTCCGTAGCAGGCTTTCTATTCTACATGTGGTGCACTCGTAGAGTACTCCTAAAGTCAACTCAGGAAAATTAATAGTAAAATTAGTAATGAATGACGATGATCTAACCTCTGCTCACCCCTTGTTTAACAATGATACTCCAATGGTTTTCATTGTTTAATCTCGAATTATTGTTATGATTTAACATATTTATTTTCAATAGTAATTTACCATTATACCGGATTGATGCCTTTGAGATTCGAATGTATATACCAGAGTAGTTAAAACTCTACTTCGTTAAATCTCGCCTGGTGAATTGTTTTGTACATTTGCCACATGCACTTTATAATCGTCATTATTACTCCCTAAATCTGATCGTTACAGTGACTCATATGACTACCACTTAGCTGCTACCATAGGTTGTACTGTATTTTATAATGTTTTAGGCCATAAATGGCTATGTTTTTATCTATTTTCTATAATTGTACGTATCTGGCTTTTTTATATATATTTTTAAGGAAGTGAAATGTGTGCTATTTTATCTGTGCTTTTATGGTCAAACTGGCCAAAATAAAGTTAATATTGAATTGAATTGAATGGAGATTTTACGTTCTGGTACCCCCTTTTTCCTCGGCCGCACTTGACGGATCACCCTGATACTTTCCAGGAAGGAGCTGAAGTGGATGAACGTTGCTTTTAGGACATTTTGTGAAGATTCATCAAATGGTGCCAAAATTATTTCCTATTCGATCTATGGAAAAGCAGACCTAAATATAAGTACCTACTGGCGAACATCAGTATTTAACTTACCTTATTTATACTTACCAGCATGGCAAAGGCATGCATTCTAAAAACATATGCATGGTAAAGGCATGCATTGTAAAATAAATTGTGATAAAGGCATGCATGCTAAAAGCATGCACGTTTAATGTCGTATAACCCACTGTAATGCCCTGGGGTCATGTTTGCACTATAGAAAACTGCATAAATAAATAAATAATGCTGGCTTGCTGTACCTTCCTGTGGTCAGCTGATGCACACCACGCCGTTCTACTCACTACATATGGGTGGAACGTATTACTGTTGGTCTGTGTGAACTGATGCACACATACCAAACAAGAATGTTTGTTGGTCCAAGTTCAGAGGGTTGCTCCATTGTATATAGTTAGATGCAGAGATAATTAACAATATTTAGGTTTGGCTACATACAGCTTTGTTTGCGTCAATTCAAGTCAGGGCGACAGAAAACACATAGAGAGCTTTGGATTAGCCTCCTTCAGCCTTCAGTTGTTGGGGACAGCCCTTTTCAGCCAATAACGTTTTATTAACATTTTGGTTCATCTCTTTGTAGTATACTTTTATCACCATAATACCATTAGCTATTAGGTGTATTATTATGGCCAGGGAGAGCTCAGTGAATGAAAGGGGTAGAGTCCAGCATAATGGAGGTACATTGTTCCCAGGAGCAGCAGAGAGGTGGCTGTCCTGCGATACGGCTTCAGCTCTCCATTCTCATTCAGCAGCCTCTAGCTCATGATATGGGGTAGGGGTGCATGAACATCCCTCCTCTTGAGACAGCAGCATCTCAGTGGGCAGAACGCCTCCATGGTCTGAGGATGTGTACAATCCACTACAGCCAGTTGGTCCCTGTCATATGTGGCTTCAGCTGTGGCTCCTCACACATTTGCTCACAGCTGCTGATGAAGAGAGACACAACAGTGAACTCCCCCAGGAAAGCAAAACTAGACATTTTAGTATTAGAGAGCACACCCATACCAGCAATTCAAGTTCTGGAACCCATAGTTCCAGTGCTTGGGGCTGAGTAGAGGCTGGTGCACAGTTGTCACTGGTGGTTGGCACTGCATCGTTTGAGGAGGCATCAAACCTACATGTGCAGCATAGGAATCAGTTATTTCCTAAAAAACACAAAGATTTGCAAATAGGATTTAGTCAGGTGCTTTCCCTGTCTATCTTGCGATCTGACCCATAAGAGCTGCCCATCCACCACTGGCATCCCTGCCAGTTGAATTGTCTGACACTTATCTACTAATGTTTTAGCTGGAAGTCGACCTGTCCAGAAAAAAGATAATTAAGGCTATCACCTGACATACCCTAACCTTAAAGCCTTATCCCTGCCTGGCCAGAAGGAGTTTAACTGTTTCGTGGGTGCAAGCAAATTGCAACATGAGGGGCACTGCGAACAAATATTAAAATGGCTCAACAGTTCATTATCAGCTTTTGTTGAAGAATTTGCACAGACGAAACTGGCCCAATAAATCTCAAGTTGACTTAAATAAAAGTTTAAAACCCTACAGAGATAAGCAAGGAACTTGGAGAAGGCCCAGCTAAAAGACCCTAATGCCACAAATACAAAAACGTCATGCTTTACCTTGCTTATTTGATGCAGATGAAAATATCACATTTTCCTTAAAATGTTGCTAATTCTTTAGGAGTGTTGTACTTAAATGTAAGACACTCATTCTGTATCAAAAGCATATAACTTGCCTGGGCACACTACAAGGCAAGCCCTTCAGGGCTGAAGTTCCTAAATTGTACCAACTTTATCACCAGTCATCCGCACTTTGGAAGGGATACCTTGCACTCTGCCAGATTTACCAAAGTTGTCAGAGTTCTTTTGTTGTCTTCAAAAAAACATTTATTTCACTTTAAAAATCTTTATTGTATTTGTTAAAACAATATTACGATATGAAATTAATTAAGAATGGTACAACTGGGCATGATTACTGAACGTTAACAATAATGGTTAATCCTATCTGAACTTGTTATTTATATAAAGTCTTGTTTTTAGCTTAACTTTATGCAGCTAAATACTACTTATGTCAATTAAATTCATTAAAAAATGTTACAAATACCAAAAGACATAATTATAATAATTGTAAATAGTTTAAAAACAATTGATGATTCCAAATAGTTTAAAAACAATTGATCGCGAGTCTCTAGTAATAGTACTATCTTATAGAGCAATATTTATCTTATTTCTTAGAAAATGGTTTTAAAAAGTTCAATCCTAAATTAAAAAAATGGTGGATGATCAAAAAAAGAGAAGATTATTTTTCATGTTGCAATATGGTCAATATGCAAACTTTACATGTATTACAAGGCAACATGTAAGTAAAGAAATAAAACATTTAAATTAGAAAATGTTGTTGACTTCATTAGTCAGCTGATTGTAATTTCACCTGCACTCCTACCACGGAGACCCATTATTTATGACATATTTGTCTGCCTCCTGATCTAATCTCAAATTATATGAGAGCCAAAGAATTTTACAAGCACTGCATGAAAATGCCATGAAAACTTGAAATAAACACTTGTCTCCCTCATGAAACCTAATATCTGTTGACGCTCTTCCTAAATCCAAAAGAAAGTAAGATGGGTCAGAAAATTAAGCAATTGCTACTAATGTGTGTGTGTGTATGACTAACTGGTAATCAAATAGATGTGTTTTAATTTCCAAAGGTTCACACATTTAGTACTACTGACTTTGGAAAAAAACTGAATGCCAGGGACCTCATTTTCCCCATTGGTTTCATGTTCAAAGAAGTAGAATCTTTAATGTAATACAATCTTCCATGAGGCCTGGTGCAAACATTCCCTGTACTTCTTGCCTGTTACGGTCAGTTGGCACCTTCAGGACCTTAAGGCCAGCCTTCAGATATATCCAGTGATGTTTTACTGAGAGTACTTAAACCAGGCTTGTAAGATCTAGAAGCAGCCTATTTTCTGTGGACACAACCAAACTCTATTGTTAAGTTCTGGCTACTGTTTTACATAGCACCAAAAAGCTTTGACTTAAGAGTTATAATAATAAATAATAACATACCTATTCTGTCAAGCACTAAAGAATTGTGGTACAAACCACTATGTGGGAACAAATTGTATTATACAAGTCTAAATAAACTCAGTTTTGACTTGAGAGCACTACTCAATATGTCAAAACAAAGCTTGCTTACAACACACAAAAAAAAGATTTGTTTGCATTACATTACATGCATCTCATGTAGCTATATGCCTCTTCGTCTTTAGGTGTGCATTACGTGTCCATTCTTCACTTTGAAAAAATAAGAATAAAATGAAGGCAGGGTAGCTTCAAGAACCAGATAAGAACTTTTCATAAGATGTGACAATTTATCCTGTTGGCATGACATGAATACTAATGAAACAGTCAGTGAAACATGAAGCCCACACTGCTACTACAAGCTTTACACACCAGACATTCATCACAGTTGTTCACTTTCATAGTGCTCATAGTAAACAGTGATACTTAAACAGTCAAGAGAAGAAAGAAAAAAATCATGTGGAGAACATTATCCTGCAATTTCATTGTGAGTCCCACTACGTCTTTCAAGAAAACATTTTTGAAGTCTTTGTAAAACAAGACCAGAAAGAACATTCCAGGTTGGAAATGGCCAATGACAATATCCAACTTTTTAATGTTGGCATTCACTCCATGGTGACAGGTTCAATTGGCTTATTCTGTCACATCTTATGAAGTCTTTGGGGTACTCATTGCCCCTGAAAACATCCTTTGGCACATGCGTGATCCCGGTGTTAGCACAGATAATTTGAGGAAGAGAGACACGCCCCAAATTAGTGCGTTGCCTGTTGTTGAATACACCAGGATTCTGCCACCAGAATCTAGAGGAAATAAATAAATAAAAAATGCAAGCATTAACCCTCTTTCCAAAAGGTAAATAATTCACATCAATGACTGTGTCAAATGACCTTCAGAATACATTCCAGTGGGGGATTTTCTACATTCGGTGTCCAGCTTTATAGCTGGGAAGAACCTATGAAGGAGTGTAGTGACGTTTTCTGACATGAACTATCAATTTTGTATTTCACAGAAATCAACGCTTTTTAATAGCATTCCTTTGACTGTACAGCCTCTAAAGTTTGCACCCTTATTTTAGTTGAATGATGTTTCCATTCTGTGTCTGGTTTTCAAACAAATGAAAATACCTTTTTTTCAAATTCAGAGTTCTCTCTTGGTTTGTTGGAAGATTAACTCCACAAAAAGCAGATGAACACCATTTTCAATGACATGCTGATTGTAAGAAATCCCAGGCGCCGTATTACGATAAGTGCACCAGGGGTGGAACGGGCGTCTGCGCCCGCTTTGCGCGCCCCTGGCGTACTTTGGTATCACAGAAGGCGGCGCAGGTGCTTGTGAGTCCCCTACAGTGATACTGATAGCGCTGGTGCACTAATAGCGCCAGCCTTACCATCAGGGGGCGTTCCCTCATTTGCGTAGGGGTGTGTCCTATGCAAATGAGGGAATTCCTTTGCCTCTGCACCCTTGCCATATTACAGACGTATGCAAAAACCACAGATGATGGACAGAATGCAGAACAATGTCATACATTCACCCCAGTACAGAGATCTGGGCCTAAATCCATCTTTTTTTGCACTCCACACCACCCCAGTTCTGACATGGCCATATGCAAATCAGTCTGACCCTGTGCTTCATGGGAACAGTCCAGCCCGAACTGCCAAGCCATGCCTTCCCTGGAACGGAAACAAGCTACAGACGTAGGCATAGAGGCAAAGAAACTCTTAGTGGGCACACTGTTAGTGCGCACCCTGAAAGCAGTTCTCTGGAGGTGAGAAAAGGGGTCCTATGGACCCTCAGACATCCCCTTGCAGGCAGGTGCAGGCACTGACTGCACCCATCTGCAAGGTACTCTCTAAACCCCTTTAAAAGTGCAGGGGGGTAGCTGCCTGCACTGTGAAAACACAGAGTGACTACTTCGTGGTTTCACAAGAATGTGCTGCACTGGGGGCAGCGCAGGTTCGCGAATGCCCTGGGTGCAGCAGCTTCACCATAATGGGGTGCATAGTCTGCACCCGCCACACATTTATAAAAGATCCACCAGGGGCAAACAATGACAGTGCATTATACGGCCCCAGATGCCCATCTCTTGTTTTTGCTACATGAAAAATCATGACCTCTGTGTGACCTGAAGGGCTGGTAAGCAGGCTCAATGCTCCATATGCTCTATTTTCAAATGGGTTAACCTTCCAATAGGCAGGAGTTAGGCCTGTCAAAGTGCAGCAGGAACCTCTTCATCTGTCCAGAGCGGTGGCCGTAGTGGGGGATTTTCTACATTCGGTGTCCAGCTTTATAGCTGGGAAGAACCTATGAAGGAGTGTAGTGACGTTTTTGGCGTTCATTCTGGCCACAGCTGCAGACAGACAAAAAGATCCTATTTCTAAGCCACGTTTGTGCTGTTTTCCATTCAGGACTATACTTTGCCTGGCTCTCTGTTTCTAGTTCAGAAACATAAAACAGCTCTGTCAATGAGATACACACTTTCCCACAAAATGTGCAGGTTTAGGGGCACTTAAGAGCTTTCTGTTTATTCAGTTTTACAAATAACATACCTTAAAGATAGATTTTCCGTCTCTGTAGTTGAATATGGGTGAAAATGTGCACTTGTAGTGTTGTCTGTGTATGCATGTATGATGTATGTGTCGGATGTATGCATATTTCCTGTGTTTAAGATTTCTACATGGATTTTTATTTGCTACCTGTTTGTTCAGTTATAGGTATGTGTTACCAACGTGTGCTGCATTGTCTACATATGTGCATGCAGTACAGGAGAGCTCGACCAATTGGCTTGCTCAATTGTTGTTCCTTTCGTCCAGTAACTTCAACCACAAACATCCAGCGTTATGAGTTTTTGGGGCCACAATAGGCAATAAAATGCAGGCTCAATGTTACCAGTGACTTTTACTTATGCGGATCGTCAATACCAACCTAATAATGGGTCCTTTTCTACTCTGATTCTCACTTGCTCTGAGTAGGTTGTAAATGGGGAGTGTAGGTGCCCTATGGCTCTGGAGGGGGGGGCAATCACTGCAGAGAGCATCAGAGGGCCGGGTAGGCATTTGAAATACTGACTGTAGTCAGTGGCTTAAAGATACTTAAGGAGACCCCCCCTGAAAAGTACATGGAGGGGGCCTTCCACCCTCTGGACCCAGGCAGGACCTCTCAGGTCAGGGGCCCGCTGCCTGTGCACAGTGCCTGAGGGGTTCCCCCTAGAGCTCGCCCCCCTGCACTGCAAAGGCTATGGGGGCTAATGTTACGCCACTGACTGCAGCGTTGAATGCAAACCCAGTGGCATTGCATGTGGGTGTGTGGGGACTGGGTTATGCATTAACCAGTAGCCACTTGACTTTGTGGGCTGCAGCTTTATCAGATAGGTATCATATCCACAACGAATTAAGCCGAAAAAGCCAGCCTTGTGTTATTGCATCCAGGAATTGCGGATGTGGGAACGAAGTAGACCTTGTATTTTGTTGGAGTGGTCTACCTGAGAGGAAGCACATAGACCAGATATGTTTAAATATTTGATGTGCTCCTTAGTTCATGACAGGCACTAGAAAACAGCAGAGTCAGAGGCTAATCCAACTGGCATCCTCTTGAATTGAGTAGCCTACTCCGGAGTTATACAGGAAGTAAGATGCTGTGAATCCCGCTCCAAAACTACCTGATAGTATGCCAATGCCATATCCAATGTGGAAAACATTCTGGCACCCATAACCAGTGAAAGCATCTGGATGATGTTGGGCACGGGATGAGGGTCAACCCAAATTCCGTAATTCAAATCCCTTAAATATACACACCAAAGTCAACTACCTTTGGGTTTGCATGCCAAAACCACAGGAGACAACCACTCTGAACCTTCAATAGGCTCAATAATGCCCTGTGTACATAACTTGTCCAATTCCTTCTTCAACTCTGGTCTAACCAAGAATGGAATCATTCCCACCTTATGCACCACAGCTTCAGCTTGCTACTTAAGCTGAATTTTGTGCCTGAACCCTTTGAATTTTCCAAATTTTCAAAAAAAAGTGCCTAAATCTTCTCTCCCATACATTCTCATCCAAAGCCCAAACCACCATACACTCCTTTTTCAAGAGCACTTGCTCAGTATTATTAGGATCCATAATTATCTCCTAATTGCGCTGTTCTAGCCAACGCAATATGGATGACCCACAACCTCTATGGGCTTCCCTCCATATGCCAAAGATCTATTCATAGAATTCCTAGCAACAACATTCTTATGTTGGATGTTTTTCCTGTCTTCCTCCCAGGTTAACGTAAAAGGTGACCCCAACTCAGCCATCATGCTCACACACACACACCTTCGACACCTACCTTACAGTAAGGGCTTCTGATAGAATAAACATCTGCGGAAACACTCCAGATCTATTCTTCAACATACAAGATGACATTCTCCCCACTTGACTCAGAAGATCCAGGATCATCAACAACACTAACAGCTTTTTGTTTCTCCTGACTCCAACACGGCCAAAGCTCCACATAACACAGAGAAAAAGATGCAGAGCACTGACTTACTGTAAACCCACAATGGTAATCGTAAACAACGTCACCATGGAGACACACACTCTGTACGCTGCCTTCCTGAAATGGTCGCTGGTAGTGGAAGACGTCACACTATGACGGCGTCACCATGGAAATGCACACGCTGTACGAATACTTATACTCTAGACCAGTCGTCTTAGTGATGTAATGATAAAATTAATCCTGACAAATACTGGAGGCAGAAATATTTACACAATGTGTGCCCTTTCTTCAAAGTTAACATTAAAAAGTTCACTTTACTACTAGTATTGGACTGATTTGACCATACGGAATCGACAAGGTGGCAGCCCTTCTGGGACAGGTATACTACTGAGAGTGGAGAAGAGGCAGAATTAGAATATGCATGGAAGCGGTACATTTGGCTCAAATTAAAGATGACCCTTACATGTATAGTCAGGAACAGTGCAAGGAAGTACAGCACTCCAAGCAGAATGGAATTCTGCTGGTTGAAGTGCTCCTAGAACATTGAATAAAGGCAATTTTTACGCATATTTCCAGCATTTAACCTCGCCTTTATAGCTAGTAAAACAATGGCAATTGCATACTAATTATTCACGGAATGGGTTTGAGATAGAGTCTGGGATATCACATTATAGTTCCATATTTATTATTACCTGTCTCCATTACGGATTTTCCTAAACTGCGTTCCTAAAAGGCAGGATAAGAGGGGTCCAACTCTTCCATTCTTGACAAAGGGCTCTGCCACTCCACCAAGCCAAATGTCAATATTTTCAGGTGTCTTGTACACTTCAAGAAGCTTTCTGGCAAGCTTTGTGTTTTTCAGGACCACGGCCAGCTCCCGCAGGTTTCTAGGTGCTGGGAGATTGCAGAACCTTCTCCAAGAGTTATAGCCTGAAACAAACAAAGAGAAGACATGGATATCACAGCAAAAGCACAAGCATCTTTATAACCAGTTAAAAATGTGGACATGCGCACTCTACTTCAAAACAAGACACTTCCTTAACAGGAAGGTTATCTCCTTGGTTTACAACCACCACATTTTCTTTCTATTCTCTCCCATCTGATGGGATATTTTTCCAAAAAGCATATTATATTTTGTAAAGCTCTGCAGAACTTGTCTTAGTGCTAGTATCAAACAAGCTAATTTGTTTCTTTTTTGATTGTAGACCTAGATCTCGACTTTGACCTTGCAAGTAAATTCTGTCCATTGAGCCAAAGGAATTTGCACAGGGAATGGGTATGAAATAATTACAGATTTATAATGCCTGTGCCTATTCAATTTTTCCCTGAAAATTGTTGGCATGTCAAACCTGACAAAATGTATTGTGGAAAATAGCCAGACAAGAGGCCAAACATTTAGAATTTGGTGCATTAATTAACACTTCTGCATTTTATGCCTAATTCCCAGGGATACAGCTGGGAATGTGGCCCTTTATCACATTCAGTAAATATATCAACAAGGAGCTTAGGAATTTGCCTGGGGCAGTAAAAATACGAATCCGTTCTACACAACTAGTAATTATGGTGTTGAAAGTAATAACATCATTGCTTTTTGTTTCGGTTCAATTTTGAATTGTATTACTTTTGGACTTAGAATCTGACAGAGAATATTGTTTCTCACTTTATTGGCTTATTTGCAGGCTGCTTATTTATGCTTTATGACTTAGCACGACATCCTAAAGGTGAAAACATTTGTGTTTATCAAAAAACAATGCATTACAACAACACACTGCATGTGTACTACAGTGCCGAACACACATCCAATGCAAGGCTTCCTTCTGGGGCTGTATTTTGTAGATCTGTTAGACCTCACCTGTCAGTGTATAAGCGGAAATGAAGGCCTGATGTGGATTCTCCAAAGTAATCATTTTTTAGGTCAAAGCCTATCAGACAGCGCATTTGTCCGGTTTGCTAACGACTTCTTAGGGCATTCTGAAAGATTCCCTGGGAATGCATTCTGCCCATTGCTGACCATTGGCTTTGTGGTTTGTAACTCACATTTGCTTGTATGTTATTTGCTGGCTCTATTTGATTTAGGCTGTCCAGCTTGAATTCGTCCCTCAGGTGGTGCAAACCCTGTTTAATGTATTCTTCCATGAACTCGTTTTCTGTAAACAGGCCTTTAAATCTAGTTCTTATCTTGTCACATTTGCTGTGCACTCAAAGACATAGGTCAAATGTCAAGCTTTGTGTTCAGAGAGAGCTTGGTGTTTACTTTTCTTTCTCTGGTTTCAATGTAAAAGAATGTATGTGACAATCTTGCTCTGAAAGAAAAGGCTTTTTTCTTGCACACAACATATGTTTACTGCCCTGTAAATGAATTTGATCTACCCCACTCCTTTCTAATCTACCTCACTCACCTCAAATCAACCCCATCTACCCGACTCCAAACTACGCCACTTTATCCAATTGACTCCAATCTACTCTCCTCCGCTCAATCTACCCAATTCCACTCTCATGTATCCTCCTCCAATATACCCCACTCCAATCTACCCCAATATATCCAACTACAATCTATCCCATTCCTCTTCAATCTACCCAAATTCACTGCACTCCAATGTACCCCAACCCACCCCACATGCACCTCAATCTACCTCACTCCACTTCAATCTGTCCCACAGTACCCAAATCCACCCTTATCTACCAGATTACAATTTACCCCAATCCACTCCAATCTACCCCATCCCACTTCAATCTCCCAAATCCACTACCCCAATCTACGCCACTCAAATCTACCACACCCCACTCCACTCCAATCTATCCCACTCCACTCCACCCCCAATGTACCCCAGTCCACTCCAATCTATCCCACTCCACTCAAGTCTACCCCACTCCACTCCAATCTACCCACTCCATTCTACTCCAGTCTCTGCTCCAGTCTATCAATCCTACTCCACTCTAGTACAATCTACCCCACTCAACACCAACACTCAAATCCACCACTCCAATCCATTCCAATTTATCCCACTCCAACCTTCCAAAATAGATCCCATTACCATCTACCCTACTGTACCCCACCCCAATCTACCACCCTCTACTCCAATGTATCCCACCCCACTCCAATCTACACCACTCCACTCTACTACAATCTACTCCACTCCACTTCTCCCCAGTGTACCCCTCTCCACTCCAGTCTACCCCAATCTACCCACACTCCACTCCAATTTTATACACTCCAATCTACCCCACTACACTCCAATCTACCCCATTCTGCCTGACTCCACTTCAGTCTACCCTTAATCCACCCTAATATACCCCACTACAAAGACATTTATTTTCCCCCCAAAAAATAGGATGCTTGAATATTGATAACAAAAACTTGTGCTAAAGTGACATTCATGTTTTCTAATACAATATGTTTACACAGCTCCACTAAAAATAGCTTTATAGAACACTGTGATGGAGAGAAACAATACTTTTTAATGTAACTATTGATCATTTTGATTGGTACGGTATGCTATTGACTGTTTGTGTGTGATGCTTCTATACATAACAAGTGTGTTTGTGGTTTAATATGTTTGTTTGTATTCTTTTCTCATGAGAAAGCTGAATATCTTATTACCACGAAGCCCGTGATCTCTCCCCCGTTGCATGTTGAAAGAAGCCAAGTCAAGTCCTGGGTTTGGGGGTCTTTCAAAGAGCCTTTCTCGCACCTCGTCGCTGAGGATTTTGTCCTGCATATTCAGCTTTGCCTCATTTGCCAACAGGCCACGGAGCAGAGGGTCAATACCTCCTGCAAAGACAACAGACAATGATCAGATGGTTAATACTTCCTGCAAAGACAACAGACAATGAGCTGAGGGACAATACCTCCTGCAAAGACAACAGACAAGTAGCATAGGGTTAATACCTCTTGCAAAGACAACAGACAATAAACAAAACATCTGAACTTCAAATCTCAGATAAGGAACTAGGCCATTGCTTTCAATTTGTAACATTGAATCTCTATGATAAAGTAACAATTCTGGTTTTCTTAATGAGTATTTTGGGATGTGTGAAAGTGGGCAAAAACAGGAAAGACTGGACTGTGGTTGATTAAGATTCTCTGTACTGTGAGCAACAAAGATTCACACAAGCTCCATTGGTTGGCCCATGTCTGCATATATTTACTTTTTAGAATTTTGTGATCATAGCTTGTGTACACAATGCACTCTTATGTATTTTTATACCCTAAATGTCTAGTTAGCATGGCCGTTCTGTATTACATAACATACATTTCACCCACTAATATTGAAAAAATAATTATCACCATTCAAACGAGCAAAAATACAAAAGAAGTAATACAAATTTACATAAATTTAAATGTAATACTATTAAAAATGTAATACTATGTCAAAAAAGAAGCAACTAAAAATGGCAACATGGCAAATGCTGCATTTAACTCCGATTTATTATGTCTAGGATGGAAGTGTAAAACATAGGCACTACAGGGAAGGTCCGTCACAGATATTCAGAGTAAACGCTAAGGGGCCGATTCTGAAGTGGTTTGGAAGGTCTCCTAATGGCATTTGCTCTGTGCAAATCAGATCAGGAATGTGTCTTTCCGACCTAATCGAAAAGTTTTACGACTGACCAATTATGATGCGAGTTAGGCGTTAGGAATATCTAATCTGAACCCGACAGAATTCAGAATGACCGAGCCGTACGGAGCAGACTCATACGTCTCTAAGGGCAGTGTTTCCGAACGACCGATTACAATGCTGGATTCAGACAGCCTTTCCGAATCGTGCCGTCTGACTCTAATTGGCAGTCGGAATCAGACTTTAGCGGCACGTAGCAGTCCCCCCTTCACACAGAGCCTTCCCCATCGGGCTTTTAGGGTACCCGCTGCGTTCCCCCTTACCTGCCAGGCACAGTGTGGCAGGCACCATGGGGTGCCCACCACAGGGTGTCTGATTTTCCCCAACCACCCCTTTCTTCAATGGGAGCCTATTCATTTGGTCGGAACATAGGCTGCCATTTAAGTCAATGGGAGTCTGACCTAATCATATTTGGAAGCATCCTGATGCATCATAATCAGTAGATCAGTCTCTCCAGAACCAAGTCGGTCAAAAACCATTCCCAAACTGATTAGGTTGCAATGATTTCCAAATTGCATCAGAATCCGCCCGAAAATATGAAAATTAGTTCTACTTGTAGTCATTGAATATAATTTTACCTGAGGTGGAGATCTTAAACTATGATGCATATCCATCCCATTTGAACCCACATTGGGTAATCTTGGTCTGGGATCATCATGACAATTAAACTGATTTAATAACATCAGTACAACATCTTCTACTTTATTGTCATGCCAAGTCATATAAGTGTTGCCAAAGAAATCACATAAAACACGTCAAATATTGTAGTCCATCCAGTACCGATCATTCCAGTTTCCAGGCTGTTTATAAGTCATATTTATATTCTGTGCCTTGTTTGATACAGAACATACTTATTAATTGTCATTAAAAGGGTATCCCACAAATACAAGAATGAGCCACTAACATGTATGTGCTGTGCACAGTGCAGAGACAAAACAGCAACTTGCTCTGAAGTCTCTGCTTCAAACTTGACCAACAGGCAATACCTCTGCAAAACTTTGATCTGGAAAAACAACCAACAGGCTACTATATGACAGTTGGAGATGTGGAGGGAGCACATTGTGAGTCTATAAGATCATGAAGGGGAATCTGGATCTTAACTGAGAAGTCTCTTTGGCAAGGACCTGGTTGATCTGTGCTTTCTAAATTAATCCTCGTGATTGAGCATTCAATGAGTCAAAATTATCTTAGTCAATTGTTAAAGTCGAGTGAACACATGAGATCCTCATTAGATCCTAGGCACCACGGCCTGCTTCCACTGACACTGTGATTGGTGCTGCCTCACCTCCTGAGTGACCGCCTGAGATCCTCACTGGATCAGCTGGGGCAGCCCTGCAGAGTGATACTCATTGTGAGTTAGATTATTGCATTTAATTTATTTATGGAATTTTTAATGCGCAGCTACTACCCAAGGGTGTCTAGGCGCAGACTAATGCTTTCCTTACAATACTGCCAGGTCCTAGAATGCTCATGCATATTTGAGCTGACAATGTGCATTTGTATTTCTCTGTCACTTCTGCAGCCTAGTATTTTAGCAATGCAGCATCCCAGACCAATCCCTCTTGTCACACGATGTTAACAGCCAATTGGGAGGAGAATGGTAATTAAAATTATATGTGTGGCCAAGCACGTCATCCTCACTGGATTCCACTCACCTTTGCCAGCTCGCACGATACTATGATTGGTGCTGTCTTGCCCCTGTGTTAGCACCTGAGATCCTCATTGGACCACCAGGCATCTAGTCCTCCTCTATGGTGTTGTGATTGGTGAGCCATCTGCCCGTTGCTGTGCAGTGCAAATGAAGCCTCCATTGATTTGCCCTCAATAGTGAGAGACACAGACTTTCTATGAGTACTGATGGTTACTTTGATTTGTGCTTCATCGGCAGGTCAGTCAGCGAGGAGCATGGAGTTACGTGACTTGGAGCAGGTCGGATTGCTGTTAGAGGGAATTTGGTTGACACTTTCTAAGCCAGAGCTGCAGACCTGTGTAGAGTTTTCAAAAGGAATGAATACAGTCCTGGGGCCAACTTCCAACAACACTAAGTTCAGAAAGTGTCCTCGGAGGTCTGACATTTACATTGTGTTTCATGAAGGTGGCTCTGTTTGTTAGTAGAATATAATGGATCACTTGCCATTCTATGGGTCTGCTTGTGGTTTTTGAGCAGAGAGAGAAGACACAGAATCTTCTAATTTTGATGCTTGTCAGTGACAAGCTAAGCCACTGGTCGTCTGGATTCCATGGCTTGGACAGAATTCATTGTGTCAGGTGAGGCCCAAAGTGGGACGTGAGATGCCAAGAATAGACCAGGGTTCATGAAAGGACAGCCAATAATCTGAAAGACCTGGTGAGCTGTAGGTGCACATGCTAACCGATGCAGGAGGCACTTAAAGAAGGCAGAGAGGAGAGGTCTACTATAGCTCGGAAGAGAAGGAGAATTTGAGAGGCAAGGAAGAGAGCCAGGTGAGCAGGTGAGCCTATAGATTAAATGAAAGCGCTCAATTGCCCATGAACATCATGGCACTGGTCCAGCAACAGAAGAATGAAAGAGAAGAAGATAGCAGTCTAGATAAGTGTCTGCAAATAAAACAGCCAGGTTTTAAGATTCTTCCTGAAGGAGGAGAAGGGGGGACATATTTTTAAGTGGAGTAGCAATGCATTCCAACGTTTGGTTGCCCCATAAATAAAGCTTCTACTGTCCCAATAGGCTCTTTTGGTTTTTTGGACGAGCAGATTGAAAGCCAGGGAGGAACGAAATGGCCTAGGAGGAACATACCCAATGAATTTCTTTTTAACCACATGCGCGCTGCTCTGATTCTTCTGGAATGCTGACTTTTAAAAAAACCCATTGTTCATGACGAGCTGGGCTCGTCATCAGTGTTTGAGGAGGCTACACCATGACGAGCCCAGCTCGTCATCAGCCTCGAAGGGGTTAAATTAGTCCAGTTCTTCATTATGCAAAGCCTTGAAAGCAATACACAAAACCTTGAAGTCAATACATTTGTGTACTGGCAACCAGTGAAGATGGACGAATACCTTAGAGGCAGACTGATGCTTTTGTATCCCAAGCAGCAGCCGGGCAGCAGCATTCTGGAGGATCTGCAGCTTATTCGGAAAACGTCTCTCAAGATTGATATGCAAGGCATTGCCATAATTAATTTTAGAGAGGACGAGAGTTGTTACAACTAATTTCCCATGTTCAATCGGAATAGAAGGAAATATCTTTTTAAAAATATTTAAAGTAAGAAAAGCAGAGGAGGTAACTGTATTCACCTGCTTGTCAAATGACAGGTGGTTGTCAAAGACAACTTCCAAATGTTTTTCTTTTGCTGTTGGTAAAGGAACATCGCTTAGCTCAGAGAGCCACCAATTTGGAGACCAAAAAGAATCAGACCTCTGTTTGGTCGGAATTTAGTTTTAGGCAAATATTTTGAATCCAAAGATCAACATGTTGCATACAGCTAGGAAAATTAGCGACTGATTCCTGCTGATTTTCAGATATGGAAACAACAATTTGGGTATCATCAGCATAGCTGACAACCACATTTTTTTTATATTAAAAAGATGAGGCCTGTGGTACCCCGGAGGGAAGAAAGAACGAGCTAGAAAGAAAGCCGGCCATTGATACAAATTATTCTCTCTCTGAATGAAAGGAGGTCAGCAATGCCGCGGCAGTGTCACTTATGCCTGCGGACTTGACACGGTCAATCAAAGCCATGTGATTGACCGTGTCAAAAGCGACTGAATGATCCAGTAAAATCAGCGCTGCAGGTTTTCTGTTGTCCTGGATTGCTCTCAATTCTTCAGAAGAGGTAGTAAGAGCAGACTTAGTGCTACGCTGGCCACGAAAACCAAATTAAGAATGGTCCAACAGTTTATTGGATTTCAAGAAGTAAGTCAATAGCTTTTTCCACAATCTTCAACGAGAAAGGAAGACGCGAAATGGAATAATAATTACTCTCAACCAATGGATTAAGATGCAATTTTTTTAGCAGAGGTAAAATTGAAGCCACCTTCCATTTTGTTGGAAAGTATCCTTGCTGAAACATTTCAATAAAGATAGCCAGCTATGGTTGCGGAGACCAACCGAGGGTCACCGGTGGACAAAATTCCAATGGAAAGCCAGAACAGGTGGTGAGGATAATATCCTGGACTTGGTCCATCGTCAAAGGGGAAAAGGAAGAGAGGGACTGTGAGCTAAAAGTGGATGGTAATATCGTGGAAATCTGAGAAGAGACATTACTGATGTCAGCTGTGGAAGGAATAATGCCATCCAATTAAAACATAGTGAGAGCAAAATGATATTTGGGTGTGGTTAACAGAGGTATAATGAGGAAAGCCAATGAATCAGGAACAGGTAGGTACGGTGGACATGAAAGCAATCCATTCATGAGAAAATATTGTACTGTTCACAATAGGTCTTCGACAACGTAAAGGCCTTATCTGCTAGATGAGTAGCATGGCTCAGTGAAGGGAGTGCAACTGACACCCAACTAGCAGGAAATGTATGGGCAGTGCTGAGGCAATTCCCGGGTTTGGTCTTTCTGATCTTAGAACAGAAAAAGGTATGTACACACAATATAGATAGAGAGATTTTCTGTGACGAACAGAATTTACAGATTTTGGTGTAAAATGGACATGATGCAGAAACACATCTCAAAGAAGATGCCCAGGATGCCAGACAACATCATAAATAAACGCCCATAACATCCAGCTGTGTTTGTTTCTAAGTTATAGCCAACATATCAGAAACTGCAGGGATCACTATAGTCTTGATGACTTCAGGAATATCAATGCCTACCTTTTTCACAGGGAGGACAGAATGGTGAACTAGTTAGTAGCCGGAAATGTCCTCAGCACATTTGTTTTAACCTGCGGATAGCAGCAGATTTCTATTAGCCTTTCTTCAAGTACCCGCTTTACTTTTGAGTAATGTAATAACACAATACTATCTGGACTGAATGAAATGTGTATTGTTTAGTACCTACTGAGGTGCCAAAGAAAGGAACTGTTAAATCTACTACATCATTGATTCTGGTCAAAGGACACCTCTAAACTTTAATCTTTTCTGCAGTTAGAGCACTCTATTCAATTCGACCTCACTTGTGACTGGGAGACTTCAAAAGGTATGTTTCCTGCTACAGCAGGTCTTTATAATACACAAGTGCCTAGTGACTACACCAATGTTTCTAAGATAAATATACATTATAATTTGTCCCTGGGCATCACCAAACCAACTAAAACAATGCCATTTGAGTGAAAAAATAGATTACACTACACAGTTTTAGAGCTACACATTGTGTTTTACCTTCCTCTGTGACTCGCCAGGTAGCAAAGAACATTTTATGAAGAGGGACTTTATAATTGTCACCAAGTGGCTTATAATTATTGTCCAAGCGGTAGACGAATGGTGGAATTGAAGTATGACCATAACGATAGGCAATGGAGAAAATGTTTGCAACTCGCGGGTCCTCATACTCATCATATCCAGAATACTCAGGAATTTCTTTCTGATACCTATCACCAAGAACATGGGGAAGGTAGTCTCGGTATGTGATTATCTGGAACAAACAAGCAGAATTGTTAACATGCAGATTTACCTCATTTTCAAATATAATTCCTACTTTTATCCCACCCACCGTCTTTTACTGCCCAGCGGGTGCAAGAAAATCCCATCTTTCCTTGCATTTTCGGGCCTTTTATGTTACAAGTACGAGTCATACCCACACAGGTAAGGTATCATTTTAATCAAAAGACTTGGAGGGATGGTAGTAAATTAGTTGCTCCCCACAGATTCTAAAACTTTCCATCACGGAAATGTGAAGAAAACGTGTTTTATAGCCAAACTTTAAGGTTTATAAGGGGTTCTGGGTAGGAAAACCTGCTGGAAGTAACACAAGTCACTCCACCCTGGATCCCCCTAGGTGTCTAAGTTTAAAAAATGTGCATGTTAGCAAGGTTTCCCTAGGTGCTGGCTGAGCTAGTGCCCAAAATCCACAGCTGGGCACATTGGAGTTGTCTTACAATATAGGCCCCTCAGGCTTTTTGTTCGGGATCATAATATCTCATTGTGCATCTGCATGGTGTTTGGACAAAATATCAAGAGAAAAATATTGACTGGGCAACATATTGTGTCAAGAATAGTGAGGATAAAAATATTCTATTGGAAGGTTCTATGAGAATGCAAAGTTTTACAATACTTAACTAACTCCACATCTGATGATACATATATATATATATATAGATACAGGGGTCGAGAAAAAAGGGGGTTCCCAAAATGTGTTTTCCCCATGCAATTTTCCATAGGAACCTTTAATCGCAGCTACAGCCATAACTGCTGAACAGAATTACACCAAATTTGACAAAGAGGTAGTCCTTGGTTAACACTCGTGCCTTGTGGTTAAATGGTGTAAATCTGTTCAAGTAGTTTTTTAGATATTAAAAGCTTAACGACACATCTCATCGTGAGATCTGATTGGCTGTCATCACTTCATCCAAGAAGTGTTGGCAGCCATCTTGGGACCAATATACATGATAGCACCTTATTAAAAAGCATTGTAGTTAATAGAAGGTTTTAAGACTTTAGTTACATTACAAATCATTTGTTGATGGTACCATACTCATTTTAGGAATTGTGGTGTGTTTTAAGGTGATTTTACCATGTGAAAAAGCCTTCTGCTGGGATAACATGAATCATGTTTGAGAGAAAACTATTTTCTCATGCTTTTCCCAGAGAGGTTTGAAAGGTGATCTATAAGCTAAACTGAAAACATATTTTCTGTAAATTCACATTATCCTTCTCAGTCATGTGAGAATGAAGTCTGACATTCTCAGTAAAACATGTACATCCAACAAGGGCAGAGACTGTAAATGTATTCCTCTGTGTTCAAAGAAAAAAGTTCCACAGCGGATCTTGCAGCCAGCACCTCTATTTTCCGATGTCCCTCAAATGTCCAATTTATTGTTGTGCTGATAACCTCCAGGACCTGCTGCGGTTTGGTCCTACTGGAAATCCAGACAAAGACTTTAGAAACAGAATGGAGGCAGCACCAAGGATGAAGTAGACCAGGACCACGTAATATCAAAAAATAAATTCTTTTATTTTTTCATTTATAAGACAGCCAACGCGTTTCGCTCCCCAACCATGGGAGCTTCGTCAGGGCATGGGTGTTATCAGATCTTGAAGCGACGGAATGACGTCAATGAAAACGTTTGATCAAAACAGTACGGATGCCTATATCAAAATTCCGATATCCGGATAATGTTTTAAACACGTCAAGGGTTTATAAGTAAAAGACACAATTTATCCAAGAAGGTGATATTCCAAAGATTAATGTAAAGTTTTTGGCATCCAAAGACAAGCACATGCGCAGACCATAATAAGCTGCCACCACAAATGCTAAAAGCGTCCTGTTAGTGCGGTGTCCCCATGACGGATTCGATCGACCGACTGTGTTCTACTGCAGCTTCCCAGAGTGTTCTAATGTACAACTAGAGTGCTAACAGCCTTATGACTTATGACAAAATTATAGTGCACCTGAAGCCATCTTGATTGGAATAAAGTGGTAAATCTTAAAACATTTAATTTAAAAACATGAGGGGGTTCATTTTGCCATAGATAGTATGATTAGTGCTGCAGAAAGAAAATTTAGGGCACATTTTGAATGACTTCTCAAATCCTCTTCTATTTCATTAAAAAAAATTCTGACATGCAGACTGAAACATGTACTTTCAATACCAGCAGCAGACTTCCCTGGTGATAATAATAATAATAATAAACTTTATTCGGATTTTAAAGATCCATAAAAGCAGTACAGATAAAAAATCTTCAGTGAAATATAATTACAGATTACTTAAAAACAGCAAAAAGGAGTTTCGGTAATTTATACAGTACTATTATAATTAAAGGTTTTTCCTGTGTCCATATATACATTTCAGAAAGTTAAGAACATGGTAACATGTGGCTTCGGTATCCAAAAGCTGCAAGCTCAACATGGCTACTCGGCATTGTCTAAGACCCCAAGATTTTAAAAGAGTTAGTAACCAAAGTTTGCGGTGTTCCTGATAAAATTTGCAGAACAGAACAGTATGAAGGGTGGTTTGACCTGATATCCCATCGCATGGACATGGAAGTGGATTTGGGTCCCAAACGTTTGGCGTTGGGAAAGCTACCAGTTTGTGAAATATGTTCAGTCTGAATCTTATCAGGAGAAATCGTTCGAAGGTACCAATGTCAAGGTTTAAATAGGGCTGCATTAAAAGGGTAGATTGAACCATTATTGCGTGCTGCACCGACTGTTTCCCAGCTTCTATTTGTAGTCTTAGATTACCCAGATGGTCCAAGGCTCGTTTTTTTAAATTATTTTTTGAGAGTTCTCCAATTTTTTCGGGGTTTGAATAATATTTTTCTATTCCAAGGTCAAAGAGAAAGGTCCGGATATAGGCCAGCCATTTAATTTTTAAAACGTAGTCCAGAGACATTGCATCCGCCAGTATTGTTTTTGTAATGTCGTTTTTATCTGACGCCCAGATACGTCGCCAAAGGAGGAGTGGTTGAATTTTGGCAAGATCTTCGATATATGGTGCCCCCAATTCTAAGTGGCAGGCGTAAGTCGAGGAACTTTTGGGGGCGGATAAGAGGAATCTGAAAAACTTGTTTTCTGCAATTTGCAGAGAGGTGACATCCGTATGGCCCCATAGTCCTGCTCCGTATAAAGCTGTAGATTGACATTTAGCTTTGTATATGGTTATCAATTCCCTGGGCGGACGTTTTCCTAGTTTTTGTGTAAATGACACCAATGCGGCTAATGCTCTTTTAAAACAATGTTTTCTGGCTTCTACTGCTGGTTTCCAGGAGAGTTTATTATCTATCATGACTCCCAGATAGCAGTATTCATTTGTAGAGTCTATTTTTTGGCTGCCAAGGTAGATGGAGTTTTGCTGTTTCCTCCCAACCCCAGCCTTCATTACGAAAGTCTTTTTTACGTTTATATGAAGGTCAAGGGTTCTCATAAACTGCGAATATCTATTAAGGGACCTTTGGAGTTCACGGGGGGTTTGTGCAAGGAGGACGGCGTCGTCCGCGTAGAGTAGAGCGGGGATCGGGCGATGTTTGGCCAGTGGAAGATCACGGGCACCCTTCAGGAGCTCGACCTCCAAGTTGTTGGTATAGAGGGAGAAAAGGAAGGGTGCCAGGACACATCCTTGTCTGACCCCACGCTCTACTCTAAAAGACGCCGTCAGTTCCCCCTTTGTCCCGTAGCGGACTCTTGCGGATGGATTGGAATAGAGTTCCCTTAAAAAGTTCAGGAGTGATGGATCTACCCCCATCTGTGCTAAAAGGGACCACAATTTTGTATGGGAGACGCAGTCGAAAGCCGCGGACAAATCTACGTAGGTCATGTAAAGTTTTGCTTTCTTTGCATGCACATATTTTCCAAAGATTATCGATAAATTTAGGGCTTGTTCCACAGTACCTAGTCCTTTTCTAAATCCAAATTGAAGGTCGGATAGGATGCCTCTCTCTTCCGCCCAGTCCTGAAGTCTTTCTAAAATCACTCTTCCTGCTATTTTTCCCAGTGAGTCCAGCAAAGAAATTGGGCGATAGCAGGCAGGGTCCATACGGTTACCTTTTTTAAATATCGGCACCATGATGGACCTTGTCCATGACTCCAGAATTCCTAATTTTGCCGTAGCGGTGCAGACCCTTGTTAAAATCGGTGCCCAAAGTTCTGTTTGGTGTTTAAAAAAGTCTGCCGGGACTCCGTCCGGCCCTGGAGCTTTTCCTTTTTTGGTTGAGTTCAATGCCACAAGAATCTCAGAGATTTCAAAATTTATGTCTATAGGGTATGGTAGGAATGTTTTTTCCTCCTCTTCCGTCTCTTGATCAGAGGTTGGTTTTTGGAAGATGCTGGTAAAGTGTGATACCCAAGTTGCAGCGTCTATAGCAGCTTCGATTTTTGGGCAAGTGTCGTCTGCCAAGAAAGGAGTTCTTATAATTCTCCAGAAGGCTTGAGAGTTTTTTTCTTGGGCACTGGTGTGGAGTTCATGCCACAGCGCTTGCTTCAGTTCCTCTTTCCTCTTTTTCCTAATTTTGTGATATTCACTTCTGAGGGTGGCTATTGTGCGGGGATCCCTTTCGTTTTTGTTTAAGGCTAGCTTCAATTTTGTATGAGCCTTAGTGCACTCTTGGTTGAACCAGCCTTTGGGCCGGGATGGACCGGATTTTTGTGTTTTTGTGAGTAAAACCTTTAGTTTGTCCATAATTTGGGCAAAGTTATTTAGAAGCTCCACGTCCTTAGTTGCTATGTCCAAACAAATTTTGATTTGGGGATAGACTGATCTTATTAACTCTTTGGTGAGTTCCTCTGGGTTTATCCTTCCCCATTTTATTGAGTACCCGTTTACTTTATCCATATTGATATTTTCCTGGGTCAATGCATTGGCTATTATTACTGGAGAACATTGTTGATAGTTTAGTGAGACTTCCAAGGTTAATATTGCATGGTCACTTTGAGGATTCGGTTTGACTTCAAAGTTTTTTATTCTTAGTTGTAAGGATGTTGATATAATTATGAAGTCTACCGTGGTTTTGTAGCCTCTTCCTATATAAGTAGGTGCAAGTGAGTTATCCCCATAGTCCAGAGTGTTTACTATCTGGAGATCCAGGTCGGATAGGAGATCATTCATTTGTCTACCCATTTTGTTATGCAAGAAATGGGTGAGTGAGAGGCCATCTTCTGTCACCATGCCAGGACATTTTCTTTTTGGTTGGGTACAGGCGTGAAGATTGAAGTCGCCTGCCCATATTATTGCGGCCGGGCCTCTTTCTCCTTGTTTCATTCTGAGAGTAGTTAATTTTTCGTGGAGGTGGGCCAGGACTCTCTCAAAGTCCAGTTCATCCAGGTTGTTATAAAAATTAATGATAACCATTGACTCTTTTTTCTGGAGGAAAAGACCAAGGATCTGCAAATTAGATGCCAGTTCTATAACCTTTATTTTAGCGTTTTGGATAGTGTTGGCTACATAGATGCACAGACCTCCCTTTGGTCTACCTGTGTGTCCCGACTGCGCGAGAGAGGAGTACGTTTTGTACCCCTGCAGGTGATGTTCTTGTAATGACCATGTCTCCTGTATGCATATTATTTGGTGATTATGCATGTGGTGCATGATTGACCCATCCTCTATTTTTGTCCTTAGTCCAGCGATGTTCCACGAGATCAGGCTCAGGATTGTTGGACTGTCCCTTGAGCTTTTTACTCTTTTTGATTCGTTAAAGATCTCTGGGGCTGGAGGAATCTCTGGGTCTGGAGGGACTAATGGGGAGACCGTGGGTTCCGATAGGTCTGTGTGGATTTGGGAGTGTTCTTGTGGTTGTGGTAGTCAATCGACGCACTCCAAGGCGCTATACCTGTTTGCTAATTGTATGCCATTCCAGCTATCCCAACGTGTGGGGTCACTGTACTTTCTCCAGTGTTCCTGTCCACTCCATTCGTCCCTATCTCTGCCTTGGTGATTAAGGCCTAGTGGGTTGAATGGGGGAAACCGTCCTTGCCGCGGCTGCTGCCATAGGTGAGTGTTGTGTTGCGTGGATTGCTGGGGTTGCCACCACTGTTGGGTGGTATGATATGGGTATTGAGGAGGATGAGCAGGTGGTTGGGTAGCAAGGTGTATAGGTTGAGGAAGTTGGACGGGTGGTTGCCACTGGAAAACTGATTGTTGTGGAATTTGTGGGAATCGTGGCAAGTGTGGGTGCTGCTGGTATTGATACATATTGTATTCAGAGGAATTTATAGGCCCAGTGTTTAATGGGAGTACGGGAGAGGGAAGATTTTGCCTTGAAGATGGGGGTAGGAAATAGGACAAGGGAAGGGGATTTATTTGGGTGGCTGGTCCTCTGTTGGGTGAATTGCAGATATAATTTGATGCCCCTATCTCCCTAAATTTGATGCTGATGACATCTCCCGCTGTTGCCTTCGTGCTTCTGCCAACCCAATCTCCTCTGCGTGCGGAGAAGATATCACCCCTGATGTGAGCGGGTAAGGGTTTGTGGAGTTGGAGCCACTGGGCGCATTTGTTCCTCAGCTCCGCGAAAGTTTCTCTTACACCCTCCTTCAGTGGGGGAACAGCTGTTAACACCACCACGAAGGGAGAAGCTTCCGGGGGTAAATTGATTATTTTGGGCCGAGACTGCTTGGTCTTCAGTTCTGGTGGTTTTTCTAGGGAGGGGGTCTCTGCTGGAATGGTGGTATTTCCTTTTGTTTGTCGGTTGTTTGTTTTAGTTTGACCTGCTGGACCTATTTGTGTAGCAGGGGGGAGATCTACCGCGACCGGAATGTCTTGGGGGGCATCTAGGTTACTCCCTTTTTTAGCTAGGGGTTGTGTTACTGCCGCTTTTCTGGTTGGTGAAGTGTGAGGCTTGTTTGTTATACCTGTTATTTGTTTGAGACTAGATGGTTTTTTTGGGAGTATTTCCTTTGCCCCGTGCGTTGGAGCGGGACCGTTCCCGCTTGCCTTACAACTGCATTTCGTATTGATTAGTGACGTAAGTCTGTCCAACTTTGATATTAGGGGTTTGATCTGTGCTGTAATATTAGCTTCGAGGTCGGATTTTAGGTCCATGACCATGTTTTCCACCCAACAGGGGATACCTGCCGAGGAGTTTGGGGTGGGCGTGATCAGATTATGATTCTTTGTTTTAGTTTTAGGTTTTTCCTTGATAATTGGCATAGCCTTAGGGAGGGTGGAGGTGTTTTTCCTTGTTTTTGTTGGTTCTAAGGTCGTTACTGGATCAGGTAGTAAGGGATTACTAATGGCACTCTGGTCTAATTTTTCAGTCGGTGATTGGCAGGCTTCTAAGTCTGGGGTTGCTTCAAGGTCGACATATGATTGATCAGAGTCTGTTTGGGTTACGGATAAATCTACAGAATTTGGAACAGTCATCGTAGGAACGATAGTTAGTGGCAGTGGTAAAGAGCAATTATTAGCAACCTGGTGAGCAGGGGAATTTGCGGTGGCAAGTGAGCCGAGCGAGGATCGTTTGGCCTGCATGAGGTCCAAGGAGACTCTTTTCTCCAGTAGGATAATACTCTTATCAATGGTGTCGTTTACCCTGGATATGAAAAGGTCTATAGGACCGGTCACTTGTGTCACCAGTGTAGCTTTCTTAGACGTGCTTCTAGTTTTGGGACGCATCGTGATTCTCAGTGATGTACGTCAGAAGTCGTGGGGGCCTGCGGGAACGAAGTAAAGTACAGGGTGACAGGGCCGGGGCCGTCCTCTGCCGTCCTCGAACGGCCTCAAATGGCCCTGTCTTTGCCCAGTCTTCGCCCGTGCTGCGTCCCGCGCTGCGGGAGTAAGATGTTATTAAGTAGGGGGCGTAAAGGGCAGGGGGCGGGCCAGCAGGGAGAGCGGACCGGAAGCTCTTCCTTGGTCTTGCAGGGACTTCTGGGAAATGAAGTCCCCGCACACTCGCAGCCCCGCTGGTTCCTCGCGCCCCTTACCGCCTTGCCGCCGGCGTCCTGCGTTGGTCCTTGAAGATGTTGCCTCTACCAGCGCCCACCAGCGAAGCGGCACCCGCGAAGCGGGTGCGGCGAGAGGTGGGCTGGGAGGCCGGTGCGCTGCTGGGCTGATAGGCTACAGCGTGAGTGATGCCTTCCGCTTCAAAAGTAAGTAAGTAGGTGTCCCACAGGGTAGAGGAAGAGGAGGGCTTTTAACTGGCTTTGATGGGCGGGGGGCGGGCCAGCAGGGAGAGCGGACCGGAAGCTCTTCCTTGGTCTTGCAGGGACTTCTGGGAAATGAAGTCCCCGCACACTCGCAGCCCCGCTGGTTCCTCGCGCCCCTTACCGCCTTGCCGCCGGCGTCCTGCGTTGGTCCTTGAAGATGTTGCCTCTACCAGCGCCCACCAGCGAAGCGGCACCCGCGAGGCGGGTGCGGCGAGAGGTGGGCTGGGAGGCCGGTGCGCTGCTGGGCTGATAGGCTACAGCGTGATTGATGCCTTCCGCTTCAAAAGTAAGTAAGTAGGTGTCCCTGGTGAGCAGTAGCTTTACTACAGTGAACTAATGAGCAACTAGAGTGATAACATTCAGAATTCATGGCAAATGTGTAACACATCTGAATGCCTTCTTGATGGAACCAAAGTAAAAAACTGAAAGTATTTCCTACTGAGGAGACTGTAGTAAATGAGGAAATTAGGAAACTTCATAACAAATAAGTCTCCCAAGATGGCCACCGGAGACAAAAGAGCCCAAATGTAGCACAAATATCACTCAGATGTAGCCCAAGTATAGCCCAATGATAGAATGTCCCAGAGTGTTCTAAAGAACAACTAGAGTGCTAACAGTCTTATTTATGACAAAAGTATGGAACACCTGAAGCCATCTTGATTGGAATAAAGTGGTAACACTTACAGCATTACAGCATTTAATTTGCAAAGGAACAAAATGAGTGGCTTCATTTTCCCATAGAAATTATCATTAGTGCTGCAGAAAGAAAAATTAGGGCACATTTTGACTTCTCAAATCCTCTTCTATTTCATTAAAAAATTCTAACATGCAGACTGAAACATACACTTTGAATACCAGCAGCAGAATTCCCTGGTGAGCAGTAGCTTTACTACAGTGATCTTATGAGCAACTAGAGTGCTAACATTCAGAATTTATGGCAAATGTGTGACACATCTGAATGCCCTCTTGATGGAACCAAAGTAAACAAGCATTGAAAATGCAATAGGTCTCGCCCTCGTTTAAGTTACAGCAATTCTGTTTGTAATTAGGTGGCTTTTTAGCTTTGCTTTTATTAGTGTTGTTCAAACTTTCATGGACATAACATGCATATGTATGCATATATGTATATTTATGCATGCATTTATATTTGTATTTGTATAGATATGCAGATTATATATGTTTATATATGTATGTTTATATATATATACACTCTGATATGAATGATTAATCACACTCCTTAGGTTGGTGTGGCATGGTAATCCACGTAAAAATGTAGATAGGTGCGGCTGGGTTGACCCTCCTGAGTATGAGGGTAATGAATAACTCTGCAAATGCTTTAGCCCGACTGTGGGAATCGTCACCTAGATGCACATTGTGATTGATTTCAATAAAGGTGAACCAGATTCATACATTTTCATGCTATGCTTATTATTTCATGCTATGATTTTTATTTCATCACTTCTTTGAATTCTTCGTGGTTATGATTACTTTCATCATATTTATTCATTTATATGCCCAATGCATTTCGGGGCTTGCCCTCCTTTAGGTGTCTTTTTATCTGTAATGAGTAAAATACACAGCCAATCACTCAATAGTCTATAATACATTACAAGATTGCTTCCAATATTTAAGTGTGCACTCGAATTTAGCCCAAGAAAACATGCTTCTTACTATTGCTTTTAGAGAAAAAAAGATGTTCAATAAAGCTTAGTGAAACTTTATTCGAAGTTCCACCGTGTATGAACCGTGTTTGGAAACTAAGGAAAAATATTAGTGTACAAAACAAAGAAGAGAAACGCAATCTCGTGAGTAACGTGCACAGAGCATGCTTCAGTCAAGCGTGGATGATACCAATGTGCCGAACAAGCCGTTAAACAAATGTAAAAACGCATACAATTCAGAGTCAATCTCCTCATGTGTAATCCTTTCAATTACAAGAGTTTAAAAAAAAATTGTACAGAACCTGATAAATACATACAATGTCCTAGGTTACATGCTGGTGTGTTTGCGTAAGAACGTCCATGTTCATAGGTTAACATGCAATGAACATACGTAGTAGTAGAGACAGAGGTAGAGAGAGGTAGAGCGGTAGAGAGCAGAGAGTGAGTAATAGAGAGTAGAGAGTGAGTAGTAGAGAGTAGAAGAGAGTAGTAGAGAGTAGTAGAGAGAGTAGAAGAGTAGTGAGAAGAGAGTGAGTAGAGAGATTAGTAGAGTGAGCAGTAGAGAGTGAGTAGGAGAGAGTAGTAGAGAGTGAGTAGTAGAGAGTAATAGAGAGTGAGTAGTAGAGAGAGAGTAGTAGAGAGTGAGTAGTAGAGAGTAATAGAGTAAGTAGTAGAGAGTGAGTAGTAGAGAGTTATAGAAAGCGAGAAGTAGAGAGCAAGTCGTAGAGAGTGTGTAGTAGAGAGTGAGTAGTAGAGAGTAGTAGAGAGTGAGTAGTAGAGAGTGAGTAGTAGAGAGAAGTAGAGAGTAGTAGAGTGAGTAGTAGTGTGAGTAGCAGAGACTAGTAGAGAGCGAGTAGTAGAGAGTGAGTAGTGGAGAGTGAGAAGTAGAGAGTAGCAAAGAGCGAGTAGTAGAGAGTGAGTACTAGAGAGTGGTGGAGTAGTAGAGAGTGAGTGGTAGAGTTAGTGGTAGAGAGTAGTAGAGAGTGAGTAGTAGAGAGTGAGTAGTAGAGTGAGTAGTAGAGATCAAGTAGTAGAAAGTGTGTAGTAGAGAGTGAGTAGTAGAGAGAGTAGTGGGGAGTGAGTAGTAGAGAGAATTAGAGAGTAGAAGAGAGTGAGTAGTAGAGTGAGTAGCAGATAGTAGTAGAGAGCGAGTAGTAGAGAGTGAGTAGTGGAGAGTGAGTAGTAGAGAGTAGTAGAGAGGGAGCAGTAGAGAGTGAGTAGTAGAGAGTAGTAAACGGAGTTGTAGAGAGTGAGTAGTAGAGAGAGTAGTAGAGAGTAGTAGAGAGTGAGTAGTAGAGTAGTAGAGAGTGAGTGGAAGAGAGTAGTAGAGAGTAGAAGAGTGAGTAGTAGAGAGTGAGTAGTAGAGAGAGTAGTGGAGAGAGAGTCATAGAGTAGTAGAGAGTGAGTAGTAGAGAGTAGTAGAGAGTGAGTAGTAAAGAGTAGTAGAGAGTGAGTAGTGGAGAGTGAGCAGTAGAGAGCAAGTAGTAGAGAGTGAGTAGTAGAGAGTGGGTAGTAGAGAGTGACTAGTAGAGAGTAGTAGAGAATGAGTAGTAGAGAGAGTACTAGAGAGTCGTAGAGTAGTAGAGAGTGAGTAGTAGAGAGTAGTAGAGAGTGAGTAGTAAAGAGTAGTAGAGAGTGAGTAGTAGAGTGTGAGTAGTAGAGAGTAGTAGAGTGAGTAGTAGAGATAGTACTAGAGAGTAGTAGAGTAGTAGAGAGTGAGTAGTGGAGAGCAGTAGAGTGTGAGTAGTAAAGAGTAGTAGAGAGTGAGTAGTAGAGAGTGAGTAGTAGAGATTAGTAGAGAGTGAGTAGCAGAGAGTGAGTAGCAGAGAGTGAGAAGCAGAGAGAGAGTAGTAGAGAGTAGTAGTGAGTGAGTAGCAGAGAAGAAGAGAGTACTAGATAGAGAGTAGTAGAGAGTAGTAGAGAGTGAGTAGTAGAGAGTGAGTAGTAGAGAGAGTAGTAGAAAGTAGAGTACTAGAGAGTGAGTAGTAGAAAGTAGTAGAGGGCAAGTAGTAGAGAGTAAGTAGTGGAGAGTGAGTAGTAGAGAGAGTAGTAGAGCATAGTAGAGAGCAAGTAGTAGAGAGTGAGTAGTGGAGAGTGAGTAGTAGAGAGTAGTAGAGAGAAAGTAGTAGAGAGTGAGTAGTAGAGAGTGGGTAGTAGAGAGTGAATAGTAGAGAGTGAATAGTAGAGAGAGAGAGTAGTAGAGAATGAGTAGTAGAGAGTAGTGGAGTGAGTAGTAGAGAGTAAGTAGTAGAGAGAGAGTAGTAGAGAGTAATTAGTAGAGTAGTGGAGAGTGAGTGGTAGAGAGTAGCAAAGTGAGTAGTAGAGAGTGACTAGTAGGGAGTAGTAGTAGAGAGTAGTAGAGAGTGAGTAGTAGGGAGTATTAGCAAGTGAAAAGTAGAGAGAGAGTAGTAGAGAGTGAGTAGTAGAGAGCGAATAGTAGAGATTAGTAGAGAGTGAGTACTAGAGATATATAATAGTAGAGACTAGTAGTGGAGAGTGAGTAGTAGAGAGCAGTAGAGTAATAGAGAGTGAGTGGTAGACAGTAGTAGAGAGTTAGTAGTAAAGAGTGAGTAGTAGAGAGAGAGTAGTAGAGGGTGAGTAGTAGAGTAGTAGAGAGTTGTCCGTCAGTGTCAGTCCGTCAGTGTCAGTCAGTCAGTGGCAGTTAGTGTCAGTGGCAGTCAGTGTCAGTGGCAGTCAGTGTCAGTCAGTCAGTCAGTGTCAGTCAATCAGTGTCAGTGAGTGTCAGTCAATCAGTGTCAGTCAGTCAGTGTCAGTCAATCAGTGTCAGTCAGTGTCAGTCGGTGTCAGTCAGTATCAGTCAGTCAGTGTCAGCTAAAACAGCTCTGCTGACCTGGATCTCTGGCTCTAAAGCAGCTCTGCTGACCTTGTTCTCTGGCTCTGAAGCAGCTCTTCTGACCTGTTTTTCTCCCTCTAAAGCAACTCTGCAGACCTGGTTTCTCTGGCTCTACAGCAGCTCTGCTAACCTGGTTCTCTGGCTCTAGAGCAGTTCTGCTGACCTAGTTCTTAGGCTATAGAGCAGCTCTGCTGATCTGGTTCTCTGGTTCTACAACAACTCTGCTGACTTGGTTCTCTGGCTCTAAAGCAGCTCTGCTGATCCGGTTCTATGACTCTAAAGCAGTTCTGCTGACATGGTTCTCTGGCTCTAGAGCAGATTTGCTGACCTGATTCTTAGGCTCTAGAGCAGCTCTGCTGACTCTGCTGACCTGATTCGCTGGCTCTAAAGCAGCTCTGCTGGCCTGGTTCTCTGGCTCTAAAGCAGCTCTGCTGACCTGGTACTCTCCCTCTAATGCAGCTCTGCTGACCTGGTTTCTCTGGCTCTACACCAGCTCTGCTGACCTGGTTCTCTGGCTCTAGAGCAGATATGCTGACCTGGTTCATAGGCTCTAGAGCAGCTCTGCTGACCTTGTTCTCTGGCTCTAAGACAGCCCTGCTGACCTGGTTCTCTGGCTCTAAAGCAGCTCTGCTGACCCGGTTCTATGGCTATAAAGCAATTCTGCTGACCTGGTTCTCTGGCTCTAGAGCAACTTTGCTGACCTGGTCCCTTGGCCCTAAAACAGCTCTCCTAACCTGGTTCTCTCCCTCTAAAGCAGCTGTGCTGACCCGTTTCTCTCACTCTAAAGCAACTCTACTCACCTGGTTTCTCTGGCTCTCCAGCATCTGTGCTGACCTGGTTCTCTGGCTCTAAAGTAGCTAAGCTGACCTGATTATATGGCTCTAAAGCAGCTCTGCTGCCCTGGTTCTCTGGCTCTAGAGCAGCTCTGATGACCTGGTTCTCTCCCTCTAAAGCAGCTCTGCTGACCTGCTTCCCTCGCTCTAAAGCAGCTATACTCACCTGGTTTCTCTGGCTCTACAGAAGCTCTGCTGACCTGGTTCTCTGGCTCTAGAACAGCTCTGCCGACCTAATTCCCTGGCTCTAAAGCAGCTCTGCTGACCTGGTTTCTCTGGCTCTAGAGCAGCTCTGCTAACCTGGTTTCTCTGGCTCTAAAGCAGCTCTACTGAGCTTGTTTCTCTGGCTCTACAGCAGCTCCACTGACCTGGTTCTCTGGCTCTAGAGCAGCTCTGCTGACCTGGTTCTTAGGCTCTAGAGCAGCTCTGCTGACCTGGTTCTCTGGCTCTAGAGCAGCTCTGCTGACCTGGTTCTCTGGCTCTAAAGAAGCTATGCTGACCTGGTTCTTTCCCTCTAAATCAGCACTGCTGACCTGGTTCTCTGCCTTTAGAGCAGCTCTGCTGACCTGGTTTCTCTGGCTCTAGAGCAGCTCTGCTAACCTGGTTTCTCTGGCTCTAAAGCAGCTCTACTGAGCTTGTTTCTCTGGCTCTACAGCAGCTCCACTGACCTGGTTCTCTGGCTCTAGAGCAGCTCTGCTGACCTGGTTCTTAGGCTCTAGAGCAGCTCTGCTGACCTGGTTCTCTGGCTCTAGAGCAGCTCTGCTGACCTGGTTCTCTGGCTCTAAAGAAGCTATGCTGACCTGGTTCTTTCCCTCTAAATCAGCACTGCTGACCTGGTTCTCTGCCTCTAGAGCAGCTCTGCTGACCTGGTTCTATGGCTCTAAAGCAGCTCTGCTGACCTGCTTCTCTGGCTCTAGAGTAGCTCTGAATACCTGATTCTCTGGCTCTAAAGAAGCTATGCTGACCTGGTTCTTTCCCTCTAAATAAGCTCTGCTGACCTGATTCTCTGCCTCTAGAGCAGCTCTGCTGACCTGGTTCTATGGCTCTAAAGCAGCTCTGCTGACCTGGTTCTCTAGCTTTAGAGCAGCTCTGCTGACCTGGTTCTCTGACTCTAAAGCAGCTCTGCTGATCTGGTTCTCTCCCCCGAAAGCAGCTCTGCTGACCTGGTCCTCTGGCTCTAAAGCAGCTCTGCTGACCAAATTCTTAGACTCTAGAGCAGCTCTGCTGACCTGGTTCTCTGGCTCTACAACAGCTCTGCTGACCTGGTTCTCTGGTTTTAAAGCAACTCTACTCACCTGGTTTCTCTGGCTCTATAGCAGCTCTGCTGACCTGGTTCTCTGGCTCTAGAGCAGCTCTGCTGATCTCGTTCTCTGGCTCTACAACAGCTCTGTTGACCTGGTTCTCTGGCTCTAAAGCAGCTCTGCTAATCCGGTTCTATGGCTTTAAAGCAGTTCTGCGGACATGCTTCTCTGGCTCTAGAGCAGCTCTGCTGAAATGGTTCTCTCCCTCTAAAGCAGCTCTACTGACCTTGGTTCTCTGGCTCTACAGCAGCTCTGCTGACCTGGTTCTCTGGCTCTAAAGCAGCTCTGCTGACCTGGTTCTCTCCCCCAAAAGCAGCTTTGGTGACCTGGTTCAATGGCTCTAAAACAGCTCTGCTGACCTGGTTCTCTGGCGCTAGAGCAGCTCTGCCGACCTGGTTCCCTGGCTCTAAAGCAGCTCTGCCGACTGGATTCGCTGGCTCTAAAGCAGCTCTGCTGGCCTGGTTCCTAGCTCTAAAGCAGCTCTGCTGACCTGGTTCTTTCCATCTAATGCAGCTCTGCTGACCTGGTTTCTCTGGCTCTACAGCAGCACTGCTGACCTGCTTCTCTGGCTCTAAGACAGCCCAAATTCTTAGACTCTATAGCAGCTCTGCTGACCTGGTTCTCTGGCTCTACAACAGCTCTGCTGACCTGGTTCTCTGGTTTTAAAGCAACTCTACTCACCTGGTTTCTCTGGCTCTATAGCAGCTCTGCTGACCTGGTTCTCTGGCTCTAGAGCAGCTCTGCTGATCTGGTTCTCTGGCTCTACAACAGCTCTGTTGACCTGGTTCTCTGGCTCTAAAGCAGCTCTGCTAATCCGGTTCTATGGCTTTAAAGCAGTTCTGCGGACGTGCTTCTCTGGCTCTAGAGCAGCTCTGCTGACATGGTTCTCCCCCTCTAAAGCAGCTCTACTGACCTTGGTTCTCTGGCTCTACAGCAGCTCTGCTGGCCTGGTTCTCTGGCTCTAAAGCAGCTCTGCTGACCTGGTTCTCTCCCCCAAAAGCAGCTCTGGTGACCTGGTTCAATGGCTCTAAAACAGCTCTGCTGACCTGGTTCTCTGGCGCTAGAGCAGCTCTGCCGACCTGGTTCCCTGGCTCTAAAGCAGCTCTGCTGACCTGGTTTCTCTGGCTCTAGAGCAGCTCTGCTAACCTGGATTCTCTGGCTCTAAAGCAGCTCTACTAAGCTTGTTTCTCTGGCTCTACAGCAGCTCCGCTGACCTGGTTCTCTGGCGCTAGAGCAGCTCTGCTGACCTGGTTCTTAGGCTCTAGACCAGCTCTGCTGACCTGGTTCTCTGGCTCTAAAGCAGCTCTGCTGACCGGATTCGCTGGCTCTAAAGCAGCTCTGCTGGCCCGGTTCCTAGCTCTAAAGCAGCTCTGCTGACCTGGTTCTTTCCCTCTAATGCAGCTCTGCTGACCTGGTTTCTCTGGCTCTACAGCAGCACTGCTGACCTGCTTCTCTGGCTCTAAGACAGCCCTGTTGACCTGGTTTTTTGGCTCTAAAGCAGCTCTGCTGACCCGGTTCTATGCCTCTAAAGCAATTCTGCTGACCTGGTTCTCTGGCTCCAGAGCAACTCTGCTGACCTGGTCCCCTGGCTCTAAAGCAGCTCTTCTAACCTGGTTCTCTCCCTCTAAAGCAGCTCTGCTGACCTGTTTCTCTCACTCTAAAGCAGCTCTACTCACCTGGCTTCTCTGGCTCTACAGCAGCTGTGCTGACCTGGTTCTCTGGCTCTAAAGCAGCTCTGCTGACCTGATTCTATGGCTCTAAAGTAGTTCTGCTGCCCTGGTTCTCTGGCTCTAGAGCAGCTCTGATGACCTGCTTCTCTGGCTCTAAAGAAGCTCTGCTGACCTGGTTCTCTCCCTCTAAATCAGCTCTGCTGACCTGGTTCTATGGCTCTAAAGAAGCTCTGCTGACCTGGTTCTCTCCCTCTAAATCAGCTCTGCTGACCTGGTTCTATGGCTCTAAAACAGCTCTGCTGACCTGGTTCTCTGGCTCAGAGCAGCTCTGCTGACCTGGTTCTCTAGCTCTAAAGCAGCCTTGCTGACCTGGTTCTCTCCCCCTGAAGCAGCTCCGCTGACCTGGTTTCTCTGGCTCTAGAGCAGCTCTGGCGACCTGGTTCTCTGGATCTAAAGCAGCTCTGCTGACCCGGTTCTATGGCTCTAAAGCAATTCTGCTGACCTGGTTCTCTGGTTGTACAGCTGTTATGCTGACCTGGTACCTTAGCTTTTAAGCAGCTCTGCTGACCTGGTTCTCTCGCTTTAAAGCAGCTCTTCTGACCTGGTTCTCTCGCTCTAAAGCAGCTCTACTGACCTGTTTTCTCTGGCTCTACAGCAGCTTTGCTGACCTGGTTCTCTGGCACTAGAGCAGCCCTGGTGACCTGGTTCTTAGGCTCTAGACCAGCTCTGCTGACCTGGTTCTCTGGCTCTAGAGCAGCTCTGATGACCTTGTTCTCTAGTTCTAAAGAAGCTCTGCTAGCCTTGTTCTCTCCCTCTAAGTCAGCTCTGCTGACCTGGTTCTCTGCCTCTAGAGCAGCTCTGCTGACCTGGTTCTATTGCTCTAAAGCAGCTCTGCTGACCGGGTTCTCTGGATCAAAAGCAGCTCTGCTGACCTGGTTCTCTGGCTCTAAAGCAGCTCTACTGACCTGATTCTCTCCCTCTAAAGCAGCTCTGCTGAACTGGTTTCTCTGGCTCTGAAGCAGCTCTGCTGACCTTTATCTCTCCCTCTAAAGCTGATCTGCTGACCTGGTTCTCTGCCTCTAGAGCTGCTCTGCTGACCTGGTTCTCTGGCTCTAAAGCAGCTCTGCTGACCTGGTTCTCTGGCTCTAGAGCAGCTCTGTTGACCTGGTTCTCTGGCTCTAAAGCAGCTCTGCTGACCTGGTTCTCTCCCTCTAAAGAGCTCTGCTGACCTCGTTCTCTGGCTCTAAAGCAGTTCTGCTGACCTGGTTCACTCCCTCTAAAGCAGCTCTGCTGACCTGGTTTCTCTGGCTCTACAGCAGCTCTGCTGACTTGGTTCTCGGCCTCTATAGCAGCTCTGCTGACCTGGGTCCCTGGCTCTACAGCAGCTCTGCTGACCTGGGTCTGTGGTTCTAAAGCAGCTCTGTTGACCTGCTTCTTAGGCTCTAGAGCAGCTCTGCTGACCTGGTTCTCTGGCTCTACAACAGCTCTGCTGACCTGGTTCTATGGCTCTAAAGCAGCTCTGCTGACCTGATTCTCTGGCTCCACAGTAGCTCTGCTGACCTGGGTCTCTAGCTCTACAACGGCTCTGCGGACCTGGTTCTCTGGCTCTAAAGCAGCACTGCTGACCTGTTTTTTTGGCTCTAAAGCAGCTCTGTCCACTCCTACAATCATCCTGACAGAAGCATGTCCTTATCTAATCACTCTGCTGAAATATAAGTGCTTATAAACATATCCTGCTGTCAACTACTAGCACTCTAGGAACCCAGTCACTGTCTATGCACTTGCAGAATGACTCAGGCATTGAGACAAGCAGTGGTACAATCAAATGTGCACACTATATGCGGTCCCTTAACACCTTGCAGACTACTGAGTCAGTCCTGCAAAAGTCCAGGTAACAGTCATGCTTGTCTGGAATCACACTGTGAGTCTGTGCCCACTCCTACAATCATCCTGACAGAAACATGTCTGTATCTAATCACTCTGCTGAAACATACGTGCTTATAAACGTATACTGCTGTCAATTACTAGCACTCCAGGAACACTGTCACTGTCTATGCACTTGCAGAATGACTTGGGCATTGAGACAAGCAGTGTTACAGTCAAATGTGCACTATGATCTTGACGCCCTCCAGCTCTGCCAGCTGGTGAGTGGCCCCACACACAACGGCGGGCATCTTTTGGATCCCATCTTTTTGTACTTAAGCAATGCACCCCCTATTCCCATAGTATGGTCTGACCATTGTCTGGTGACTATGACTATTCCTCTTGGTAGTGACCCCAATTTAAAACCTACCCAGCAAGTCCTGAAAAGACCTAGGAGGAAGCTTCGGCTTGAAGACTTCCATGCACTCCTTATAATGAATCCCCCTCAACCAAGTGAAGATCCTGATCTAAACTACGATCAGTTGTGTGAGTGGATCAGTAAAGCCTTAGACTCCCTGATACCAGCTAAATGGATCAAGGCACGTACCCATGAATCCAGTCCTTGGTTCAATGAAGCACTTTCCTTACAAAAAAAAGAATGCAAAAAAGCTGAAAGAAGATGGAGGAGAGAATACGATCCCACACTTAAAGTCCTCTATATCCAAGCACAAAAAAGGTATCATCGCAATATTTGCAGGACTCGAACGGAATATTATACCACTGAAATTAAGAATAGTGACAATGCTTCGCAAACCATATTTTGGATACTGAAAGAGCTCAGTGCTAAGAAATCGATACATAATTCCAGTATATCCGCTGCGTTCTGTGACAACAACATGGCGTCTTTCTTTATTGACAAAATTAAGAAAATTTATAGCACCTTCCCAACAAATACTTACCTTACTCCTCAAGCTGATCTGAGTAGGCCTAACCGTTCCGAAATCCCAGCACTCAGCCAAGATGATTTTCTTAAACTTTGCAATAAAATCAAGTCAGGTTCTCCTGCGGATCCCCTGAAACCGGAACTATTTAGAAAATCAGACTGGATGGTTTTGGGCCCTCTTAGAGACACGATAAATCTGTCCTTCTCTACAGCCATTATTCCCACAAAATAGAAGCAAGACTGGGTGACTCCCATCATAAAAAAAACCCACGTTATCCCTGCCCTATCCGAAAACTTTAGACCAGGGGTCTTCAATCTGTGGGGCGCGACCCCCATGGGGGGCGTGGAGCCGTGGAAAGGGGGTCGTGCTTTCCTGCCGCACTTCTGCTTTGAACTGCCTGACTCTGGAATCCAAAACGTTTACCGTTCGCTTTGGATTCCAAGCAGTGCATCACAAGGAACTCTCTGATTGGCGGACAGACGAATGTCCTCTAATCAGAGAAACTGCACGACGCACACCAGAAAATGCCGGGAACTGGGGACATAAATATGCACCTGTGGAGTGTAAAAGGCTCTGCAGTGCTTCAGTGTTCTAGCTGCCGGTGTCCTCTTCTCGCTTCTTCATTGGGCTGCCTCTGAAATCTGATCTCCCGGCAGTTTCCTGTTTTCCAAGGCAACCAAAGCTTCACAAAACTTGCAAGTAAAGCTACCTCTTTCCGTGCCTTCCAAGCTGGCTTTTAACCCCTCAGATACACACACATGCACAAAGGATGGGAATTTCCTTTTTGATTCCAAAAGTGCAAATGTACAACTACATCATAATACTGTGGTGGAGGCATTTTTTGAAGGCACACATAGCTGAAGCTATGGGATTTCTAGCAAGCTGCTGCACACACATCATTTGTGGGAATAGCAACCTGAAAAGCGATCTACGTAGGCTTGTGGCAATTTAGTGCATAGTTTTATGGCACTTGAATTACCTGGTGATAATTTAAGAAAAGGTGTCCTTATATTTGACATAGTGAAGAAAGCATAGTTTTGCGCATCACACAGAGACTGCACTTTCTTGAGATAGTGAACTGGGTATCCACACAGTGTCATGCTGTAAAGTATGGTGGCACCACCAACTTTTTACGGTTTGCAATTATTTGGAATGAATGAAGGGGTTGTTTTGATGTGTATGTAATAGTTAATGTAGGTACATTTACAAAAAAAGAGAAAGGAAGCAATTTAAAAAATTGCCTTCTTAACTGATAGAGAGAAAATGAGGAACTTTATCACCTTTAGTTAGCTGTATATCAAAAAAATTTTAATTATTGCAAAAGAAAATGCGTTGTAGAGCGGCACAAGATTATAAACAGAAGATAAATTGTGGGGGAACCAGTTGATAGCCATATGGCAACATTGAGATTGTTTAAAGATGTAATTCCTTACTGACAAGATATTAAGAAACGTGTTAGTTCAGTAAACAAATAACAAAAAGGTGCAGGAAAAATAATTACTCATTTTTCACAATAAAGTTAACATTAGACATAGTAGTGGAGATAGATTGCACTCAGATGGTAGAAACCTCACAGAGAATTAAGGGATTGGCAATGGTTGAAGGGGGTCAAATTAATTCCCAAGAGAAAGTTAAGTGTAAAAAAAACGCTATGACTCAACTATGTAAATGTCAGAATTAAAGACTAAGGGGCAGATTTACAAGCTCCATGCGCCATCTTTGCGTCACTTTTCCCATGTTAAAAGTGACGCAAAAGTGGCGCAAGAGGCTTGTAAATATGCCCCTAAGTGCCCAATGTAGGTAATAGTGAAATACCGAATTCTAACTACTGAATTTTACCGATTCCATATTTAGAAGTTGGTATTTCAGATGTAGGTAAGAATTCGGTAAAAAATACTGAATCCTTAATATTCGTTATTACCGAATCGGTAATTGAGATTCGGTAATAACGAATACCTACCCATTCATTCCTATGGGCTTGGAGGCCCATAGGAATGAATGTGAAGACAGTCGGTATTACCAATTCGGTGTTACCAAATTGATAATACCGGGAGTTATATCAAGGGTGCCAGGGTGTCCAAAGGACACCCTGTTGCACCCCTGAAATGTGCATGAAAGCAAAAAAGTGCATTTTTAAAGCAATTTGGTAATTACCACCAACTTGTAGTTGGTGGTAATTACAGATTCCTTAGCGCCCAAAAGCACTCTTTTATGTGCTTTCTACATTGCATTTAAGGAATCGGTGCTACCGATTCCTTAAATGCAAGGCCAGTAAGGAATTGGGATTAAGGAATTGGTATTTACCGATTCCTTATTACCTATTCCTTCCCTACATCAGGAATGGCTAAATTCCGGTCAGCAATGGTGAAATTTACCGAATTTCACAGTTACCGACCTGTATTCGGGCCATCCACATCGGGCCCTCAGTACCATTCTAGACTTGAGGTGGAGCACAACCTAAGGATGGCAGTAGCAAAAATACATCCACAAATTGACCATCTCTGTGGAGAAAAACAGGCACATCTGTCACATTAGTTCTGAATGCATTATCAAGTTTTGAGAAATTATGTTTTGTTTAGGAAAAAGAAAGTACTGTTGTGCATTTTTGGGCAATTCTTTTGGGAGACTTTTTGTTTGAACTGTGACTCCAAACGATAGTCAACCACAAACCTTTAATGTGCTAAACTGTTTAATAATATTTCCCCACCGTAAAAATTATTTGCCGTGGGAACTGGGGGCGTTTGTGGTAGTCGGTGATGAGGAATACCAGGTTCTAGACATTTTTGTCAGGAGGGGGTCCTTACGCCTGGAAATTTTGTCAGGGGGGTCTCGGCATCCAAAAGTTTGAAGACCTCTGCTTTAGACCCATATCACTCCTCCCCTGGCCAGCAAAAGTAGCAGAAGCCCATGTCAATTCTATCTTGACCAATCATTTGATATCCAATGCCATTCTGGATAGGTCTCAACATGTGTTCCGGGCTGGCCACAGCACTGAAACAGCTCTTCCTAGTGTGACAGAACATCTCCGTACCATATTAGACTCTGGGGGGATGGCAGCACTGATTCTTTTAGATCTCAGTGCTGCCTTCGATACGGTGTCACATGAGATTTTGCTGTTGAGGCTGGAGGAGATAGGAATAACTGGGCAGGCGCTCAATTGGTTTAGGGCTTTCCTTTCGGGCAGATCTTTTAGAGTCTCTACCCCTCCTTTTCTATCTAAAGAGCACCCCATTGAACAGGGTGTGCCCCAGGGGTCAGCTCTGAGCCCTACCCTGTTCATTGTCTACGTCCAACCACTGGCAGAAATAGCTAGGAGACATGGTCTCTAGTGACCTACGCCGATGACACCCAGCTGGTGGTGACACTGGACAACAAAGGTGGTCTTAGTGCACAAAATTTCAAACGGACACTTATCGACATCACCAGCTGGATGACGGCAAACTATCTTCAGCTAAACGCTGGAAAAACTGAAGTGTTACTGGTGGGCACAGAAACAACTTCGTGGGGAAACAATTGGTGGCCAGACATACTTGGCCAACCACCTGAATGTAAAGGTCATGTAAGAAACCTGGGAGTTTGGGTGGACGCCGCCCTGACTTTTACCCATCATACCAAAAAGGTGGCAGCTACCTGTTTCGGTATTTTACGCAATCTTAGACCGATTTAAAAAAAATTTGACCACCAAACCCGCCAAATTGTGGTGCAATCAGCAATCTTGTCAAGATTGGACTACGCTAGCTCTCTCTTGTTAGGGGCAAATGTAGCAGAGAAAGCTAGAGCGTTAACTGGTCTCCCATGCTATAAGTCAGTGTCCACTGTCCTCACGAAACTCCATTGGCTTCCTGTGGAAAAAAGGATCCACTATAAAACCCTCTGTCTTGCATTTAAAATCCTTAAAACTGCCTCCCCCCATGTTATGTCCACTTCTCACATCGTACGTCCCTCAACGCTCACTGCGTTCAGAAGGACAGAATTTGGCAGTAGTACCCCGATTCAAACTTGCAAGAATGGGCGGTCGGTCATTTTGTTACCTCGCTGCCAGACTCTGGAATGGACTCCCTATTCAGATTCGAAGAATTGAGGAGCTATTACTTTTTAGAAAAGCCATAAAAACTTACCTTTTCTGTTAATGTATAACTGCCCACTGTGACATCACGAACAGTTTCTACATGTACACCCCTTGAAGCTAGCGCCGGGACGCCCCTTGGCTGGGGCAGCTGTGCGCGTTACAAGTCTATTTAACAATTACATTAACATTAACGTGTATGAGGTCTCTTAAACCCTTGCAGACTACTGAGTCAGTTCTGCAAAAGTCCAGGTAATAGTCATGCTTGTCTGGAATCACACTGTGAGACTGTGTCCACTCCTACATTCATCCTGAAAGAAGCATGTCTTATCTAAACTAAGTATGGGCGAAATTTGCGAATTTGCGTTCCGCAAATTTGCGCGAAATCGAATTCGCAATCCGCAAAATCCTCGAATTTGTGCGAATTTGCGGATTTTTGTTTTTTTGCGTGTTCGTGGGGCTTCTTGCGTGTTCGCGGGCCGCTTGCATGGCAAAGTTACCCATGTGGTCGTGTATGGGCACAGCACCCTCTGGTTCACCACTGCCGCCCTCTGGTTCATCACTGCCACCCTCTGGTTCAGCACTGCCACCCTCTGGTTCAGCACTGTCACCCTCTGGTTCATCACTGTCACCCTCTGGTTCATCACTGCCACCCTCTGGTTCACCACTCCCACCCTCTACCGAGACCTTTTGTGACACTGCGGCAGCACAAAAGATGCGCCATGGAGCTGGGTATTAACAACGTGACGCATCTGAGAGATGCGTCTCGTTGTAAAGCCCTGCGCCATCAGGAGGTGTTCCGGCGCAGGGGAGGGGGTTCCTGCGCAGGAACACCTCCTAAAAGTGGCTGAGTGAAATCTACAAAAATTCACTCAGTTACTTTTAGGCCAATGCTGCGTCAAAACCCTGCGCCTGCTTGAAGCAGGCGCAAGGCTTGATGCAGCATTGGGGAGATAGGGCCCCCCAGAGCATTGCTGGAGCTGCGTCGCAAGCTCGACGCAGCTCCAGCAATGCGCTGATTTTATGGCACAGATGGGTGGCGGAGCTGCAGCGCACAATAACTGGTGCATCCCTGGGGTTGCGCCAGTTACTGTAAATCTACCCCTATACATTTAGCCAATGAGGGAGCACTTACTGATTAGACAGTAGAAAGTACTCCAGTTGAGTAGAGGTATTGCACAAAAAGGTGGCATCTTCGTGGACAAACACGCAGGGCGGGATTCATTCTGCCCCCTGTTAGACTCGTTTTTGTGCCCTTCTGCCCTCTGTTAGTCTAGTTTTTCCCTTGTTTTTCTGCCCTTCTGCCCTCTGTTAGACTCGTTTTTCCCTTGTTTTTGGGCCCTTCTGCCCCCTGTTAGACTCGTTTTTTGTGCCCTTCTGCCCTCTGTTAGACTAATTTTTCCCTTGTTTTTCTGCCCTTCTGCCCTCTGTTAGACTCGTTTTTTGTGCCCTTCTGCCCTCTGTTATTCCCTTGTTTTTGTGCCCTTCTGCCCTCTGTTAGACTCGTTTTTGTGCCCTTCTGCCCTCTGTTAGACTCGTTTTTGTGCCTTTCTGCCCCGTTAGACTAGTTTTTTGTGCCCTTCTGCTGTTAGACTCGTTTTTCCCTTGTTTTTCTGTCCTTCTGTCCTCTGTTAGACTGTTTTTTTGTGCCCTTCTGCCCTCTGTTAGACTCCTTTTTCCCTTGTTTTTCTGCCCTTCTGCCCTTTGTTAGACTGCTTTTTGTGCCTTTCTGCCCTCTGCATCACCACATCATCACTCAGCGCTTCCCCAGCATCACTCAACACCACCACATTATCACTCAGCACCACCACATTATCACTCAGCACCACCACAGCACCACTCAGCGCCACCACAGTATCACTCAGCGCCAACACAGCATCACTCAGTGCCACCAAATTATCACTCAGCAGCACCACAGCATCATTCAGCACCACCACAGCACCAATAAGCACCACCACAGCACCACTTAGCACCACCATAGCATCACTCAGCACCACCACATTATCACTCAGCACCACCACAGCTCCACCACAGCATCACTCAGCACCACCACAGCATCACTCAGCAGCACCACAGCACCTCCCAGCACCACCCAGCACCACTCAGCACCATCCCAGTATCACTCAGCATCACCACAGCACCACTCAGCACCACCACAGCACCACTCAGCGCCACCCCAGCATCAATCTGCACAACCATTCAACAACAATGGGTTCAAATATGTTCTCTCAATATTTCAAACTTTACTACAAATGTCACAAAAAGATGTTAATATTTCACTTCTGTTCTTGGATTTTCGTCACAATAAAATACACTGAACATAATCTTCACAAAAGTTATTTACAAAAGTTTAAGCTATTGCCATTATAAATTAAAATCACTTTTATTTAAGTATTAATTATTTAAAAAAATTAAAAGCCATTGTAATTTGAAATATCAATACAGCTAAGTCATGTAAATACAAAACATTTTGTATTACAAATGCTATAGGTGTCACATTTGCGAAAGTTATAACTATTGGCATTGTAAATGACAAAGCTATTAATTTAGATATTTTCAAAACTAACACATAAATAAAAAAAATTGTCATTTACAAGACCAATAGCTCAAACTTTCCTAATGCGAGACCTATTGCATTGCAAATGCTTGTTTTTATATCTGTCAGTGCTTCCTGTTGAGGTTTAATTTTCATCAGAGCAGGGTCAGAGAATAGTTGCAAGTAGGCAACGAGGCGCCAGGAAGCACTTACAGACTTACAGCAGCAGGTGCCCAAGTTGAAGTTAATTTCTTCGTAACCTTTTTGTAAAAGGTTACAAAAAATTAGCTTCAACTTTTGCACCTGCTGCTGTAACCCTGTAAGTGCTTGGCTGAAAATTCGTCCCCGCTGATTCGCGAATTTTACCGCGATTTCGCGAGATTCGCGGATCGCGAAATCGCGGAAAATCCGGAATGAATTTTCAGTCCATGCTTAATCTAAACACTCTGCTGAAACCTAACCGCTTATAAACTTATCCTGCTGTCAACTACTAGCACTTTAGGAACCCAGTTACTGTCTATGCAATTGCAGAATGACTCAGGCATTCAGACAAGCAGTGGTACAGTCAAATGTGTACAATGTATACGGTCCCTTAACCCCTTGGATACTACTGAGTCAGGCCTGCAAAAGTCCAGTTAATAGTCATGCTTGTCTGTGAGTCTGTGTCCACTCCTCAATCATCTTGACAGAAGCATGTCCTTATCTAATCACTCTTCTGAAACATAAGTGCTTATACACGTATCCTGCTATCACCTACTAGCACTGTAGGAACCCAGTCACCGTCTATGCACTTGCAGAATGACTCTGGCATTGAGACAATACCTAAGCACTTATAAATTAACTGAGCACTCTGTTTGCAGCACTGTCATCATTCTAGTTACTATGATGTTCTTATAGAATGACCAAGGCACCAACACAAGTGCACATAAAATATTCTGTGCACAATCCCTACAAACCTCTAAGCAGATACATACTATTGGTACACTCCACTAAATACTGTACTCCTGCAGCCTAGGATACCTCCTGTCAGTTTCATGCAGTTTGTCAATCAGCCATCCAGTACTATAATCTTATTGTATCACTCTGCCAATACCTAAGAACTTATGGGCAGATTTACAAGCCCCCTGCGCCACTAGTACGTCACTTTTTGTAACGTAGTGATGGCGCTGGGGACTCCTACATACTTACAAGTAGAGGAAAAGCCACCCTGCGCTGCTTTTCCTCTCCTTAAAAATGCGACCCCATCAAATGCAGCACTTTGCGTTGAAGGGGCATTCCATGGGTGTTGCTGTGTCTGTTCTCACACAACACGCATGGAATAACAAATCTCAAGACTTTCGAGAAAGTGTAAATCTGTAGATACGTGTGAATGGTGCGCCACCCTAGAGGTGGTGTAGCGGGGCACAACAAGGAGAAATGTTTTCATTTCTCTTTGGTTTTTCCTCTTTGAATGCATGCTGCATTCCACAGCACACATTAAAGGAGGAAAATGCCTTTAGTGATTGTTTTTGTGTAGGAAGTAGTCCCTTCCTGCACAAAAACAATCTCCTCACGACACAGATCTCCTTGCACCATGGTGCAACGGTGCCTGCGTCACTTCAAAGCTGAAGTTTATGTGCTAGTGCAGAGGGAGCACAGAATTGCAACATATTCATGTAAATATGTCACATCCCTGTGCTTCAGAAGTGCTGCAGCTCGATGCAGCTAAAGGGCTTGCAGTGTCACGCTGCATCACTTCCTCATAGATCTGCCCCTATAAATTCACCATACAGTACTAATACATTCTTTCAGTCAATCCTGCTCTACACATACATTCAACCAAACTTTCAGATATTACCATGCAATTAAAGTTTTTTTTTAAACCAGATAAGGTAGTTCTGAACTTTTTTTTCTTGTTTTTTATTTTCAGTTTTTTTGTATTTTTTTTAACAATTTTGGACTAGGGTGTATTTTAAAAATTGAACAAAAATGGAACTAAGTAAACAATTAGCTATTGGAATTCAACATCATTCCAAAAACACAAAAAATTGCATTTGTGGTTCAGTTGAGCTGCACAAATAGCGTCCACTCACTGTTCACCATAACAGATGATGGTTTTGCACTTAGTGCAGTGCTGCTGCAGAAAAGCAAATTCTGGGCGAATGTCTACTGGTGGTGCTGAAGTGGATGCTCCAGAGGTGCTAGCAATGCCTGGTGGTGGAGTTTTTGCTGCACGCCTCATTTCTTCCCGTGCCAGATTCTTCGGCCGAATGGTCCGCAGATGTTTATACATACTCGCTGTTCCACAGGAGTATTTCTTGTCACTGCCTCGCAACAAGACCCTGTCACAAAGCAAGCATGTGACTTTTCTTGCATTGACCTTTTTTTCTCCGGCAGGAAAGGTGAAAAATTTCCATACCACTGATTCAGGCATCTGCTTGGGTGGATCTTACTCCAAGATATCTTCATCTGAAGAAGGGTGAGGAGCTTGCAAACTAGATGCGATTTCTCCAATGAAATTTTTTAACAACACCAAAAAAATTCCAAAACCAGCTCTGGAAGAAGAAGAGATGTCTCTCATCAACTGCTCCAAACAGAATAAATAAATGGGTGGGGTCCTTCAATAGTTACAGTGGGAAATGTTATGAACCAATCAAATCTTTTTTTTTAGGCCACATGGGATCCGCGCACCATGTGCTCACGAAGCGCACACCCGACTCGAATTCGCGAAAATATGTTTAAAATAATATACGTTTATTACAAGTAGAAATATAATTTTTATGAATTCCTTAGATAATCTTCTGCCCTAATATGTACATTAAAGACACGTGCATATAATTTTAGAACATAAAAAATTTCACGGGAGTCACGCACCCAGCGCACCCCAGCAGCACATATATGACGTCACGTGGGACCCACCACCGCGCAAGCGTTGCGTACTGTAATATGCATGTATTGCAAATACGCAGGAGCAGGAGTCGCGGACCGGTCACATACCGGTCACGCACACCACATAACATTGTACGTGGAGTGCCGTCCTCATCGCTGTTTGTGCTTTGGAACATTCACCATTAAACCATTTCTTATCCAGGATAATGCCTTTCCTTGCAGATTTAAGCAAATGTGTGGCCACATTCCTACAGAGAACTTCAAAATTCTGCACTATCAATTCTGGGTCGGAGGTGACAGTTAAACAGGTCGTAATTTGTGATGAATTGTCTTTGAGAATCTTTTCCTCCATTTTTCTGGGGTCAATCTTGTCCCATTTTATTCGAACCCTTTGGTTATGATTGTATGTTATTGGTTGTTCTAGGGGCATTATGCTTGATATCGCAGTGCTCAAAAATAATATGAGGGCGTTATGATCAATGGCAGGATTCGGTTCTACTCTAAAATCATAAGCAAGATGAACATATCCACTGGAGATTAACATGAAATCTATTACACTCATAGACCCCTGGCCCGCTGAAAAGTTGGAATGGGTGCCGTTGGTATATTAGTCAGGGTATCAAGTATGCAAAGGTTATTAACCACAATGATGTTGTTTAGTGCGTCTCCCTGTATGGTGTGCTTAAAATGTGCCAAGGGTTGTTCATTAATATCAAATAGCCCACAAGCATGACTCCCACTATATGGACATAGAGTACAATTGAAATCCCCTAGCCACATAATACATAAGGGAGAGATTTTCTCAGTCACTTTAGTGATTTCCACCTGCAAAGAGTCAAACATATATGAGTGTCAAAGATGTTATAGTACCAATTAACCAAAAGCAGGGGTACAATAATCAGATTAGTGCACAAAGTCAGTTGGTACCAAGGAGAAGAATTTTTTTTGATATCTTTAGGGACTTATTCCATATTGAAATTGAATTCATTAAACCACCCTTTGCCCTCCCAGAAAGGGACGGTTCGGCATGAACCACCAATGTATTATAGCCATGTAAAGAAAGATCCTCTCTGCTCCACGTTTCTTAGAGACAGATAACATCAAAGGATTTAATGTACTCTCTCCATACCTCATCCGATAACCTACGTGAGATGCCTGCTACATTCCACAAAATCAGGCGGAGGGTACAATCATCAGACTGGCTATTTGCTAAACCAAGGGGTTTACTAGACTTATTCTCTTCCACTATATGATCAATTTGTGTTATATTCTGTTCCTCCTCGCTATCTTTTATTGTACCCTGAATTTTATTAAAAATTTTAAGAGGCAGCTGCGGATCCCTATTAATGCCCAAAGTGTCAGGAAGGGTTATTTATGTAGTGGCATTTTCCTTGACATTCTCTAATTGCAGTCAATCGACCTCAGCCAGAGTGCTCAGGGGGTCAAAACGATTTGGATGATGCCATGGGGGAAACTGTGAATATGGAATTGATCATATTTGGGATGCGATTTCTGTTGGACTAGATCGTCTTATAAACTGACAATAGAAAAACCCCAGAGGCAGTATCAGGACCCCAGGCTTATCCATATTTTGATTTTTCACCCTGTTGATTATAGCTCTTACCAAACCAGGGGGCCTAAAGGTCAAGACAATGCAATCTCCCTCCATTGTTTTCTCACTAGGGCCAACCCATCTAACCCTACGTGCCATCTTAAGATCTGAGGACAAAAAATGTTGGTTTATACCAGCCTTCGCATTTATAAAATGTAAAGATTTGCTCCTCAGAGATGGCCAGTCTTCACTCTCTTCAGGGGCTAAATGGGGGACATTTGCTAAGACAACAATAAAGGGAGTGGTTTGTGGGGGGAGATTTTAAATCGAATCTGGGCTACTGTGAGACCGAGGGCATTGGTGGTATTCCACAGCTGAAGCCATATTTTAATGTATCTTTATTTTTAATATTTTGCTCCTTATGGGGATTATTGATACTTGTGGGTTTTGGGGTCTGGCGGTCATCCTTAGTCTGGCCATTCGGTGTTATCGGGATGGTATTTAAATGAGGACTTACCAGAATTCCCCCTCGAGTTCCCATCATGTATTATTTTTTTCCCTAGGGGTCTGGTATATCTGCGCCCGCGCAAGGAGTTTTCCCTTTGGGCATATTTGAGCTAGTTCTTACTTCAGGGTGTGACACGCAGGTGCTGGGATATTGGTTCTCTAAGCGCGATAATCTATTATCAATGGTCATCAAATTTTGGAGAACAAGTTTTAAGTGAGAGCAGATTACCACTTCCAGTTCAGTCCAAAAACTCCCCTCCAAGCCCTGTTCTATGATAGGTAATGTGGGTATAGTTTGTATATCTTCCAAAACTATATCTTGGCTTGCCTCAGATACAGAATCAGTTAAAAGTTCTGGAATCTCTTTTGTAGCCTTCCTTACTAGGGGCTTGGGTATGTGCTGTGTCTGTTTCCGGGAACTTTTTGGTACTTGGCCCTTTCGTTTTTTAACCATTGGAACAAGACAACTTCTATTTTTTTGCTTGGTTTTTTGTGCCCTTTTAACTACACTAGGTTTATCATTAGGAACAGGAGAAGAATCTAAAGAATCTGGAATCTCCTGAATACTAGGTGATTTAGGCGATAATACAACACACCCATTACTTTGTAAACCTCTATTAACTGGGCCGTCATTTGGCTTAGGGCTGGGAATATTAAGGCCATTTTGAGGCATTTGAGAATCCAAGGATAATCTACGCTCTGTTAGCTTTATTTCGTGGATTATGGCAGATTCAGCTCTTAATAAGAAGGCATCCAGTGGGCCAGCTATCCCCTTCCCTTTACTATCCTTTTGTCTTGCCATTCTAGATATATCACCACAGGGCAAAACCTTTTCACCAATAAGATAAAACTAGACAATTTTTGACCCTACAGAATGACATGGGCATATATACCACGCAACAGGCTAATACCGGTACCCAATAGAGAGTCAAGTTTTTTCAGTTCCACTTATGCAAAGAACGAGCAATGTCTTAGGTGATCCACTAAATAGATGTCAATGCTGTGTGCCCAGCCCGGCCTCCTTTGGACCCTGACGGCCACAGACGGCCCGCCCTTTGCCCGGGCTTAGCCCGGCACACGCCCGCGCGCGTCCCGCAGGGCCGGGACTGAGGCTCCCTGAAGTACTTCCGGTCACAAGGGGGAGGGGCGGATGTTCAACTGTTAACCCTCGCGGCTTTCTAGAGCTGCTAGTCCCACCACAGGCTCTCCTTGCTGATACTCAGCGTCTCCCACAGAGCGGGAGGCGCAAGAGTTGTTTAAAGGTTCCCAGTAACAAGAGAGAGGGGCAGATGTTCAACTGTTAGCCCCGTGACTTTCTGGAGCTGCTAGTCCCGTCACAGGCTCTCCTTGCTGGTACGCAGCGTCTCCCGCAGAGCTGGAGGCGCAAGAGGTGTTTAAAGGTCCCCGGTAACAAGGGGGAGGGGTGGATGTTCAACTGTTAGCCCCCGCAGCTTTCTGGAGCTGCTAGTCCAGCCCAGGATCTCCTTGCTGGTACGCAGCGTCTCCCACAGAGCGGGAGGCACAAGAGGTCTTTAAAGGTCCCCGGTAACAAGGGGGAGGGGCGGATGTTCAACTGTTAGCCCCCGCAGCTTTCTGGAGCTGCTAGTCCAGCCCAGGATCTCCTTGCTGGTATGCAGCGTCTCCCGCGGAGCAGGAGGCGCAAGAGGTTTTTAAAGGTCCCCGGTAACAAGGGGGAGAAGCAAATGTTCAACTGTTAGCCCCCGCGGCTTTCTAGAGCTGGTAGTCCCGCCACAGGCTCTCCTTGCTGGTACGCAGCGTCTCCCGCAGAGTGGAAGGCACAAGAGGTCTTTAAAGGTCCCCAGTAACAAGGGGGAGGGGCGGATGTTCAACTGTTAGCCCCCACGGCTTTCTGGAGCTGCTAGTCCCACCACAGGCTCTCCTTGCTGGTATGCAGCGTCTCCCATGGAGCGGGAGGCGCAAGAGGTTTTTAAAGGTCCCCGGTAACAAGGGGGAGAAGCAAATGTTCAACTGTTAGCCCCCGCGGCTTTCTGGAGCTGGTAGTCCCGCCACAGGCTCTCCTTGCTGGTACGCAGCGTCTCCCTGACTCATCTCAAACCTCCTTCTACTACTCTTTCCAATGTACTAGCCTATTTCTCACTCTATACCTCTATCAAGATATACATTACCTTCACTCTGTCATTAACTCCAAACCCCATAGCCCTACTATGATCCCTAAAATAAACCCTTTGAGACTCTTCCCTACTCCACCCTCCTACATCATCTCATACCTCGTTTTACTATTCTGATCCTCCAAAACAAGCCTTTCTAAACCTCCTTTCGACTTCTACCCCTCCACCTCCCTTTTTATCATTCCCCCACCTCCCTTTTACTCATTCCAAACCTCCTCCTACTGCTATGAGCTCCAAAACTAACAAAAACACACAAAACACGAAATCCTTCCCTTCTATCCACACACTTTCCTTTTCAATCCAAATAACTAACATGTCCACCACTCAAATTAGTTTCCTATTTCACTATACTAATTCACCACTAATCCTTTATGGGTTCCGTAGTAGCATGCTACTCGCCGAAAAAGCACTTCAAAACCTCATCAGGGGTAGCCAGTGCTATATAAATGTAAACCTTTTTACCTTTTCTACCCCTTTGCTATCTTTCTCAATCATAATAACTGACTAACATATCCACCACTCAAATTACTTTTATCTTTCACTATACTAATTCACCACTAACACTGTATGGGTTCCAGAGTAGTGTGCTACTCACCGAAAACTGAAAAAGCACTTCAACCCCCCCATTAGGAGTAGCCAGTGCTATATAAATACAAACCTTTTTTTCCCTTCTCTAACTCTCCACTATCCTTCTCAATCCAAACAATCCAACATACTCACCACTCAAATTACTTTCATATTTTCACTATACTAATTCCCCACTAATCCTTTTTGGGTTCCAAAGTAGCAAGCCACTCACCGAAAACATGATTCAACACCCAATCAGGGGTAGCAAGCACTATATAATTGCAAACCTTGTTCCATTCTCTATCCCTCCACTATCTTTCTCAATCCAAATAACTGACTAACATATCGACCACTCAAATTACTTTCACATTTCCACTATACTAATTCACCACTAAACCTTTCTGGATACTGAAGTAGCATGCTACTCGCCAAAAAAGCACTTTGACGCCTCGTCAGGGGTAGTAAACGCTATATAGATGCAATTACAATACAATACAAACTTACAATTTTTGTTGAATTGTAAACAACTCAGAATTTCAGTGCCCAATTCACAAAAGTAAGCTGAGTTGAAAGTCTAACTTTATGACTTTTGGTATTCATAAAGGGCATTAATGAGTAGTAAAGTTAGACTTTTGTTTCAGTTTAACTTAAGTTTTGGTCTCAGTAAGCTTAAGACCAAACCTTAAGTAGAACAGACAAAAGTCTAACTTTACTACTCATAAATGCCCTTTGTGAATACCGAAAGTTGTAAAGTTAGACTTTCGTCTCAGTTTAACTTTGTTATTAGGCCCCTCAGAGAGCAGTGTCTTGCTGTCAAATTGTTTAGGGCGCAGGAAGCTGGCATTTCCAGGCTTTACACTCAGGAGAAACATTCTTACAGCTATGACACTTTGGGTATTTATTATTATTATTAAATGTCATATTTCAATTATGCACACCATGGGGTTTTTGGTGTTAGAGATAGAACAATGTCTGGGTTTCTTTCGTGTCACTAGCAAAGAAAAAGAAGCAGAGTGCAAATGTATCATCCCTTCCTCTTTCTCACATCCTTCTCTTTGGACTTCCTTGCTACTTCCTCCCCCTTCTTCCTTTTCCCTCACTTAAAACTTTTCTGTCCTCCTCCCCCTCTGTTTCCTCCCTTGCCCTCTCTCCTGCTTTCTTAGCTGTCCCATTTAAAATCCCCCCCCCCCCCCGAAAGCCCCAGAGAGGAAAAATAGAATTGCAATGTATTATGAGTAAAGTGTCAGGACGGGGCGGGTCTACTCCTGAGTGACAGCAGCAGGAAGGAGTTTGGGCTGCCTAATGTACTGTTTAAAGTGCTCGTATCTTTTTTGGCTGGCCGTCAGAGCGATGTGGAGCACTGAGTGAGGCTGCTCCCACCAATCATGGAGCTGCTCACAAGCTGCAAGTGAGCAGTGCCAGGATTGGGCAATCAATGGGAGTTCCAGCATCCAGTTCCGGTAAAGAAGAGGTCCGGAGAAAGGGCGTTGTGTCAGGTAAGTTTACATTTTTTAATAATATTTTCTGTCCTATTTCTATCTTGTTCTTGTTCTCCGCATTCCCCACCTCTCCTCTAACCCTATGTAGTCTTCATTCACAGACGTCCCACCCTTCACTTCTCCTCCCTTCAATCCTTTGTCTCACTATTTCATCAACCTCTCCACCCACATTCTCTCTGTTCTTTTTCCAACTCTCTCCTTCCCTTACTGTACCCGTCTTCCTCCCCTCTCCTGCCTCCCTGTCTCTCTCAGTATTCCACTCTCGTTAATCATTCATCCTCCATCCCCCCCGCTTGTTCATTGTTCTCACTCTGCACTTCCCTTGCTCCTCCTCATTCTGTTACTCATGTTGAAGCAACTGGTTCCTACTCTGTGACTGGCTCATGCTTCTTCTTTTTATGTCAGCTGTTTGCTCATTCTTCTTCTAGACTGTGTTATCCATAAAAGCAAGGCTTCGTTTTTATATGTAAAGCGCTCTCCTACCTCATGGTGCTCCGCGCTATATAAAACTGTTAAATAGATAATTAATAAACAACATCGTCATGTAAATAACTATTCACACGTGTCCCATTGATGCTTTTTCAAATAAGAAGTACTGTAGTGTGCATTAGAAGAAATGATTGCAATGCTACCAATTCTTTTCTGAATGTAGTTGCACTCTAAAAAGAAGGAAAGCCTAAACACAAGCGTCCAGACAATGTCCCTGCATCAGGAGATCTCAGGTGAGCAGTGAGAAATGAATCGGTAGCTGGATAGAAATATATAAATAGAAACGCAATTCTACAGTCATAACCTTACAGAGTATTTTTGGATTCTATCTCTTACCCAAGTCTGGTAAGCAATTTTTGACATAAGGTCTTAAAAGGCACCAGTGGAATGAAATGAAAGTGAGATTTATAAAGTGCGCTAATACTCTGGGGTGTCTAGGCGCTGGGCACAGAAGATAAAACTGAGGCAGGTTGCAAGAGTGAATCTACTGTTTAAAGGGCTTTCCTGAGGGCTGGCAGGTCTCTTTTCTTTTTTCAGTTCAGTGGGGACGGAGTTCCAGAGTCGTGCTGTACTGCCCACAATACTCCTTCCACCCCACCGAGATTTTTAGGTCTCGTCTGTCGATGCGCATGCGCATCGAGCAAGCGAGAGTATTGGGACTTATCCACTCTTTATCCACACTGCAAGGAATCGTGGCGATTCCTTGCAGTGCCCGTGACTTTTAAGCTCAATGCGCATGCGCATTGAGCTTAAAAGCGCGTGCACGTCCGTCTTTGTTTACCCGCTCCGCCCCCTCCCCTTCCCGCCGTGTCGCATTTCTCCTCCCCTCCCCTCTCTTCCCTCCGTCTTGTTTGTTATTTTACCCGCTCCGCCCCCTCCCACCGTGTCGCATTTCTCCACCCCCTCCCCACTATCGCCAAGCTGGTCATGGGCTCATTTTTCACTTCAAGGCCACGCCCCTTTGGACGACGATTGATGAATAGCTTTATGCACTTGCAAATCTCTGCTCATGCTCGGACTACCTCTAGGAGCTTTGCTCGGAATCATGGTTCGGTCACACTCCTCGGTGTCTACAGCGGGAAAGTGAAACGGTGAGAGGGAAGCCTAGATGAGAACGAGTGAAGCTTCGAGTTCGAAAGGGGGATGCATATGTGGAATGTATGCAGTTATGCACGGGTCCTCTTAAATGAATAATACCTAAGAGAGTAAAGCACAGTGGGCTTGATTTTGTGCATGTGTTATTTAACAGCACGTTGGCAGGCCACGGAATCAACTTCGCGGGTGCGCGTTTGCATGCAGGAAGCAAAGCTTCATTCCAGGAGATGCCATAAGCACGGTTCAGCTGCTAGGCAGCAAGAGTTTTTGTTTGATTGGCCATTTGCTTCTCTTTACTAGCGTCCCTTCTTGAGGGGTTACATTTTCAGATAGTGGAGAAATGTTGTGATTGTACAAGCAGGCTGCCCATATGGGGCATGCTTTCTTCTCTCACGCCGAGTGCATAATGCTTGCAACTGCACCTATAATTTCAATCTTGATGCATGCGTTGTTTTGCATTTGTTGAAACCAGATGTCTTACCTGCTAAAAACAATGGATGGGTGCTATCTCCTAATGCCTATGTTTGAGTTCTATGCCCTTCTTTTACAAGTGTGCTCTTGCAGATTCCTGTTGTGTTCTGCTCCTGTATGCTCATATTGTATCCGTCTCTTCCTCCTCTGCGTGCTGCAAATTGTGCAGCTGCTATTAGACCCGTTGCAGATAAGAATGTGTGCTACTGAGCCGATCTGGTAACATTGGGGAGATCGAATTAATGCTGTATTTTATCGAGCCCCAGGGGCTCCATATCCAGGAAAATATTATTTAAAAATGATAATACCTTCGGAAAAAGGCTAAGATTTGGCTGTTCTTGTTCCAGCTTCAAAGAGCTTTACAATTTAGCGACTAAAATGGCCAATACATTATCGACTTCATTCCTATTGGATTAGAGTGTCGTATGTATATTATACCGAAAGATTTGATTTGGAGTTGGTAAACACGCACGCCACACTTCCTGGCTGTTTGCAAATCGACTGCAAGTTTTCCTTGCTCTTTCTCTGGGTTATCTAAAGGCAGGCATTGCTAATCGAGGAAGGGAAAGGAACCAACCTCCGCTCACCCTCACTCTCACTCATCCTCACTCACCCTCAACCCCTTACCCTCACTCACCCTCACTCACCCTCAACCCCTCACCCTCACTCACCCTCACCCTCACTCACCCTCAACCCCTCACCCTCAACCCCTCACTCACCCTCACTCTCACTCATCCTCACTCACCCTCAACCCCTCACCCTCACTCACCCTCACCCTCACTCACCCTCAACCCCTCACCCTCACTCACTCACCCTCAACCCCTCACCCTCAACCCCTCACTCACCCTCACTCTCACTCATCCTCACTCAACCACCCTCAACCTCACTCACCCCCAACCCCTCACCCTCACTCACCCTCAACCCCTCACCCTCACTCACTCACCCTCAACCCCTCACCCTCACTCACTCACCCTCAACCCCTCACCCTCACTCACCCACCCTCAACCCCTCACCCTCACTCACCCTCAACCCCTCACCCTCACTCACTCACCCTCACTCACCCTCAACCCCTCCCCCTCGACCCCTCCCCCTCAACCCCTCACCCTAACCCTCACTCACCCTCCCTCACCCTCAACCCCTCACCCTCAAACCCTCACTCACCCTCAACCCCTCACCCACCCTCAACCCCTCACCCTCACTCACCCTCACCCTCACTCACCCTCAACCCCTCACCCTCAACCCCTCACCCTCAACCCCTCACTCACCCTCACTCACCCTCACTCACCCTCACTCACCCTCACTCACCCTCAACCCCTCACTCACCCTCACTCATCCTCACTCACCCTCAACCCCTCACCCTCACCCTCACCCACCCTCAACCCCTCACCCTAACTCACACTCACCCTCACCCTCACTCACCCTCACTCACCCTCACTCTCACTCACCCTCACTCACCCTCACTCTCACTCACCCTCAACCCCTCACTCACCCTCAACCCCTCACTCACCCTCACTCACCCTCACCCACCCTCACCCTCACTCACCCTCAACCCCTCACCCTCACACAGTGCAATAGGTCTCGGAGCATTTGAGTTAGAGCTTTTAGAATTGTTTATGGCTTTTTTTATTTGTAAATCTTTAGCATTGGCTACAGGAAACAAAAATGCTAAAGATTTACAAAAAAAACCCATAAACAATTCTAAAAGCACTAACTCTAATGCTGCGAGACCTATTGCATTTCCAATGCTTGTTTAAATGTGGGGACAACCAGCCTGTGGGCTGACGGGCTGTACCAGTGAAAACTTTGCCTGAGAGAGGCAGGCTGCTACCGTGAAGCGCCCTGAAGGCCGTACAGAGGACCTTAACATCGATGCTCTTCTTGACAGGAAGCCAGTGGAGGGGGATGAGCGCGAAGGAAACCGATTCACGTTTGGGACTGCCCAAAAGTGGTCAAGTAGGCACATTTTGTAAGGTCTGAAATCATATAAAGTTTTTTTTCTCTCCAGATCTTGACCAATAGGGCATTGCAATAATCAATTCTTTAAAGAATGACAGATAATATCACGGTTTATGTAAGTTCATTGGGATAAAAGAGAAGATTTTTCTGAGAAGTTTCATTGTAAAGAAGGAGGCTGACAGGGGTGGTCTTAGGCATGTGCAAGCTGTGCACCTGCACAGGGCCACCAAACCCCAGGGGCCACCACGCCAATATATCACGTTAATATAATAATCCTCTGAGGATGGATACATATTTGCGTGGCGGCCCCAGTCGCAGGGATTTGGCGGCCTCCGACTCTGTTCCACCTCCAAACACCCTGACCCCCCCCCCACCCCTCTTCACTGGCCTCCGCGCTCTGCCCCGCCCAGACCCCCTCTTCCGGGGCCCCCTACCTACGCTCCCTGCCCAGAGCCACCATGAGCCTAGAGCCGCCCCTGAGGCTGAGGTGATGAAATTGACATGCCCCTCAAATTATAGTTTGTTTTTGAAGACAACCCCTAGATTCTTGACCTTTGCTACTGGGGTAGGGTGCGTGCAGAGTTCCAGGGGCCACCACATAGGGAACCAAAAGGAGGTATTCCTTCCAAAAAGCAAATCCTCAGTTTTACCGGCGTAAAGCTTCAAACAATTGTGGGACATTCATTTTCCAACCAAGAGCACGAAATTGTGGAAACGCGTGACTGTGTCTGCGGGGTCACTGGCCACTGAGACCATGATTTCGGTTTCATCAGCATAGGACACTGCTGACAGCCCAAAAGAACTGATCAGTTTGGCCAGTGGGGTGACATAAATATTATAAAGGGTAGGGCTCAAAGGAAAACCCTGGGAATGCCACAAGGTAGGGTGAAAGGGGATTAGTTGAAAACTTCAAGAGCGACAAATTGTTTTCGGTCAGTGACAAAAGATTTCAGAAGGGTAAGTGCTTGACCCTTGATACCAATAGAGAGAAGATGGCCAAGGAGTATATCATCGTTGACGGTGTTGAATGTTACGGAGAGGTCTAAAAGGATCAGGGCAGCATTACCTCCTGCGTTGATGGTCTGTCTAATTTGCTCTGGCACTGTAATTAGAGCAAGTTCCTTGCTGTGATGGCTCCTGAAGCCAAACTGGGAGGTGTCAGGGTGACACTGTTCCTCAATGAAGGATGTCACTTGAGAGTTAATAGCTTCTCAATGATTTTTGCTGAGAATGAGAGGCTTGAAATAGGGCAGTAATTATTGGGATTCGAGGCGTCCATGTTTGGCTTCTTGAGAAGAGGAAGGATGGATGCTAGCATCCATCCTTCCTCTTCTCAAGAAGCCAAACAAGAAGTATCCTGTGCTGAACACCTGACTGGAAATCTTTGTGCAATGCACGGAAATGATCTCTGGAGCAAGATTTATCATTTTTATGGGGGCAGGTATCCAGAGCGGAGGCCAATTTAATTTGTGTGAGTAGGTTCATGACTTGTGCTGGAAAAAGTGAGAAGGTGGACAGAGTGACAGGGTCCTCTCCCGAAGTGGGCTGAAGGCCAATTGCGCTATCTATAGGATCAGCAATAGGTCCTGATACTGTAAGAGAGATGTGGGGTCCTGGGTCGATTTATTGAAAAAAGGAGGAAGACTGCATTAACCTTGTCCTGAAAGAAATTGGCTAATAAGTTTGCAGAAAGCTGGACTAATGTTATTTTTGTTTTCTTGGGCCTTGGTTAGTTTTCTAATAGTGGCAAAAAGATCTTTCAATGAGATTTGGAAAGATTCTACCTTGTGGGTGTAGTAGCTAGTTTTCTCCTTGAAGATCAAGTCTTTGTAGGTTGCTAAAGAGCGGTTTTATGTCTTTTTCTCGATTGGGCTAGACTTGAGTCTCCATCTCCTTTCTAGCCAGCGGCAGGCATGTTTCTGGAGTCTCAGACTTTCCATGAATCAGGGTTCGGAAGGCGAGGTCTTGGACTTTTATGGTGCTTAAATGTTGCTAGCTGATTAAGAGCAGAGGTAATCCATTGATGGTAGGAGCTGTCTGCCAAGTGAAGGTCATTAGAGGGTGCATGCTGAGTCAGGGCTGAGGTGGTTTTTAATGAATCGGTGTTATGGTATGGCAGGGACGAGAGAGCCTTAGAGGTAATGGCTGCCCAGTGGCGGGAATGTCTGAGATAAGTTAAAGGCAAACAGTCTGACCAGACCAGATGGAGGAATGGAAGTATTTGGAGATGGCAGTTGTCTGAAAAAATTCCATCAAGCAAGTGACCTGCTGAGTGTGTGGGTCCCTTTGACCAATTGTTCTAAGCCAATGCTATCCGTCACATCTGTAAAGCCGGTTGTTTCATAAATTCTCTAAATGAAGATTAAAGTCACCCAAAATGGTGAAGTCAGAGAAGTCAATTTTAGTGTAGGGTTGGGCGTAGTTCGCGAAGTAGAGCTACGCAAAGTGCACTTTGCACTACGCGAGCTACGCGTAGCACTACGCAAACTGCGTAGTACCCTGTTTGCACTGTGCAAGATGCCGTTTTCAATGATTGCACAGTGCGGACAAGCATCCGGCACTGTACAATCATTGAAAACGGCATCTTGCACAGTGCGAGCTGTAGTTTTCTGCCGCTCGAGTAGATTTTTACTCGAGCGGCAGCTTTCTCAACACGGACTTGAAGTTTCTCATCACGAGTGGTGATGAGCATACGCGACCACTCGCAATGAGAAATCTGACCTCCCCACTTTGAAAATCTCGCTGGGAGGTTTATTTTCCACACTTGCGATCAGCAACTTGTTGTTGCTGATCGCCAACGAGCAAAAAGTCTCGCCGGGATGTCATTTTGCTTGCTCGCGGTCGCCAGCTTGACATTGAGGACTACAAGCAAGCAAAAAATGACCGCTACACGTGTTTGCACTGTGCTACATGCAGTTCGCGTAGTGCAAATTAGCTCAAACTTTGCAAACTACACAAGCATAGCGTAGTGCTTTGCCCAGGGTTAGTTTATTGTCCAGTGGTTGGGAAAGATTAGGCACTGAGGGGGCGGTATATGAGTAAACCATTAAAAGAGTAGTTCTTTGTAAGGTCAATTAGGAATGGTATTGCTTTGAATTCCTGAGAACCATATTGTCCGACAAATGAGGTTTTGAACAGTGCAGCTGGAGAGCATCATCCACGTTTTGAAATATCTAAAAGTACTTTGATATTTTGGCCTATCCTTTCACAAATGTACTGCCTGATATTGAGTATCTTGTCCTTTCATTTGCACATCAATTTCATATATTGCTCAAGAACTAAACAAACATTGACATCATGGATTTGGAAATTCAAACTAATAGGGACAGATAACTGAAATGATCACAGAAAGAGGAGTGGTAGTTAAAAAAAACCCAAAGGAAATCTGCGCAGTGTTTCAGAATTTTTATGAGAAACTCTATAATCAAGAGCGAGAAGAGAGCCAAGAAAGAGTGTAATAGAAAGATATTTGGAAGCGGCTGCACTAGATAAAGTTACAGAGCAAGATAGAATCAAACTGGAGACAAAATTTACTCGAGAAGAAATTCAACTGGCTTTCAATGGACTACCATCAGGGAAAGCTGTAGGACCTGACCTTACACCCCTAGAATTTTATAAGAAATTCTTTGCAACACTAGAGGGGGATATCGCTACACTTATGGTCTCGATCCAAGAAGGAGCTGAAACTCCCGATTCTTGGAGTGAAGCGACAATGGTGGTTTTCTTAAAAAAGAATAAAATTTCCACAGACCCCGGGTCATATAGGCCAATTAGCCTGATTAATAGCGATACAAAGGCCTACTCGAAAATATTAGCTAATAGATTGAGCTCGATAATTGGAAAGGTTGTTTCACCCCGCCAACATGGGTTTATCCCAGGTAGGGGGACAGCCGATCACATTAGAAGAGTTATTACCTTGTTTGATGGAACGACAGCCTCACAAGACCCAATGTCTTTAATATTATTAGACGCAGAAAAAGCTTTCGATAGGGTCTCGTGGGGTTTTCTTTGGACAACAATGTATAAACTCAACTTTGGGCAAAAGTATATAGGGGGATTGAAAGCACTATATAAAAACCCAGTCATAAAAGTAAGAGTAGCGGGGGAACATAGTGAAAATATTAACATCAAGCGAGGAACTAGACAGGGCTGTTCCTGTTCACCGTTGCTCTTTGCTTGCTACATTGACTCTTTCATAAGACACATAGAAAGAAATAGGCTCATATGTCCTGTCGTATTGAATGGCTACGAGACAAAAATCTTGGGTTATGCAGATGACCTAGCAATCACATCACCTACCCCAGCAACAGCGCTAGTGGAAATAGAAAAAGAGGCAAAAAAATATGGGCTTTGGTCTGGGTACAAATTGAACCAGACTAAAACACAGATAGTCATTAACCAATTTGCCATAATAGATTATGCTAGAGTAATTGATTCGGCTGTCTATCTGGGTATAACTATAACATCCAATCTATCTAAGTTAGTGGAGGAAAACCTTACTCCGGTAATTAGAAAGGCTAAACAAGATCTAGATAAATGGGATAATTTACATCTTACAATAATCGGATGCTGCAATGTAATTAAGATGATGTTTCTTCCCAAAATGTTATATTTCTTTCGAACTATTCCATTAATATTTCATAAAAACTGGTTTAAGGATATTGAAAGGGTCTGTAATCGATTTATATAGGCAAAAGGCAAAACTCGGAGGTCCATAAGAAAGATGGCACTATCTAAGGAAAAGGGAGGTTTAGCAGTTCCAGATTTTAAAGGATATTATTTAGAAGCATCTTTACAATATATTAGAGGACTTCTAGGGGGGAATACTAACGATAGATGGCGGGATGGATTTGGTATATCAGATATATATGATTTATTAGTTAGAGACTCCAATAAAGGATTACTTACATTTAAAGAATTTAACTACTATAAAAGAACAAAGTTTAAGGTGTTTGCAGCAGCCAAATCGGTATGGTCTATGGTCCGGAAAAAAATCAAGCTGGGACGGATGAGTTTCTGTACACCTTTATATAAAAATGATCTACTCCCTGAAGTGTTTCATGATCAAGTCATGAAAAGATGGGATAGTGCTGGGGTTTGTATTATAGGAGACATTATAGATGATACGGGTAATATTTCATTTGAAAGAGCTTGTAAAATATATAAGTTAGATCGTAGAGACTTTTTCAAATACCTGCAGATCAGATCAGTAATACGAAGGAAACTGGCCAGGGGAGATAATGTTGAAAGAGAAGATTTGATGGAATATATTAAAAAAGAGAGGGGCTGCTCAATCTCACAATTGTACGGGGTGTTGAGTGAATGCAAAGAAGACGACAGGATAAAAATTTTTGCTAAATGGAGGACGAAGTTAAACTTAGTGGGAAACAAGGGGGAAAAATCGCTGCAGTTTGCTAATTCTATTCTTAAAGTTGCTAATTTACAAGCGCAATGCTACTAAAGCTTCCATGAATTATATTATACGCCGCATAAAATAGCACAATGGGGGGGAATTAGTGGAATATTTTGTCCCAGATGACAAATTACACAAGCTGATACTATCCATATGTTTTCATCATGTCCAAAATTAAATCCTTTTAAAAAGTCGATCGAAATATTTTTTAGGGACGAATTAAGGATATCGATTGACTTAACAAACAAGATTATGATTTTGGGTGTAGGGAGAGATGGGCAGGATATCCCCCATCAGGAATGTTTATATATTGCAATGGCTATATCCCGACTTTGTATAGCAACTCTGTGGAAGGATCCTAATCCCCCGTCATTTAACCAATGGCTTACAAGAATGCTGTCAATGTATACATTGGAGAAATCATTGTATGAAAAGAAAAGTTGTAAAGCGATGCAATTAGGTAAACGGATCTGGGCACCGTTAGAGCATTGGAAATTAAGAATAGAGGGGTAATCTATTTCATAATATTAGTTTATAACATTATAATAATTCTCACTTTTTTTTGTTTCTTGTTTTTATGAACTTTAGCTCGTTTGTGTAAAGACTTAAATGACCTGTGAATTTTTTTTTTGTCTTGTTCATAATGATGCACATCTGCTAAAAGAAATGTATATTTGGAATGAAATAATTGATAGTAATCATGTGGAACTGTACTTCCTGATGATGAATAATAAAAAAAAGGAAATTCAAACTAATAGATATCATTCATTAATTATTTTAATTAAATGACCCCTCTACAGTGAACAACATGCAACAGTGCAGTACATGCAAATAAGGAGGCATAAATGGACCAAATTTTGCTTTGGTCAGTGGAAAATTGGTGTTAACAGTATTCATGCAAAACAAAATGTCAGAGGAAAACTGCAATGTGACCTGTAATGTTAATCAAATAATAAACTTATAACTAGTCCTGGGCAAAATGTAAATTATGTTGCATAAATTCGGGAATTTCGTGTAGTGCTTGTTAAGTGAAATTTCAGTTATTTTGCCAATACGCCAGGTCTCTTAATTACAGGCTATAACAATTTACTGCAAACTCATCAGAACAGCAGCTGTTTTTTGCATTGCTTTTGTATTTTGCAATTTATTTAGTGCAAAATGGTCTCGTGCATCAACAATTTACAAGAGGCCACATTTTGGGCTAAAATATAGCATAAAATGGCAGATTTGCAATTTGCATAATCACACATAATTTTACCGAAATCTTGCATAATTCCGAAAAAGCTAATTACACAAATTTCGGAAATCCCAACAACTAACATTTTGAAACATGTATGGTTGATGAAAATAAGTTTTAATGAAAATGCTGTGCATCATACATGGAAATTCAAATTCTAACCTGTGAAAACTCATGGGACTTCCTAAAGCAGTCTCACTTACTTAAATGCTTAAGTCAAAATGGTTCTGAGCTGTTATCCTCAGTGCACTAAGGTTAAAGAAGGTCAGCTGCTGTGCATCGTGTTTAAGGGACTTTGCGCACAGTACTGGGTATTTGGCCTTGTGGTAGCTTAAAAAAACATACGTTGCAGCTGAGCTTCATATGCACCTGTAGGGCTAAAATGTGCACATTTCTTTGGGTGGGTCTTCATTTAGAGAGGGGTTCAGAAACATATAACAATTTCTTTGGCGGCCACCTAGGAGCAACAGCAAGCCCCCGAAATCTCCATTGTGTAGAGAAAACTTTGAAACCCTAGAACTTCCAGAAGGAAGTCAGCAGGGCCAGAGAGGTGTATGGTACCTATTTTAGACACATCTAGTGGGTTTAGGGAAGGTTAAAATTTGCAGTGGTCTAGGGAGCATGACCCGTGGTGGGGGTCATAAGTGATAGTAAAAGGAAAATGCTAAAATGAGTAGGTTTGTGATTTTAAGTATTTACCACCAATGAGCTTAGTCTGTATCTAAGAGAGCAGCTGTCCATTGTGATCTTTGATTATGGCATCTAATTTGTAACCTAGTTATGTTGCTAGGCCCCTTAAGAAGGTGGTATACTTGGTATTTCCACCGGCCATCTTGTATATAATTGTACATTTGTGTTAGGTATTTAATTGTGTTTCTATTAAGCTATGTTTTGCATTCCAGAATTCTGAGCTTCTAGACCACATCACGTTCCTCAAATGTACATACAACCGCAAAGGTGCACCACATAAGTTGTTACAGTTGTAATGAAAATGATATATCTTGGAGATGTAGTTGTTCTTCTTCAAATCCTTTATTTTCAAAAACATTCAGTCAAACATAAACAGCCGACGCGTTTCGTCCCAACCTGGGACTTCTTCAGGGCTGTCGGTAAAAAACATATATACATACGATCAGTATTGTAGGTACTGAATTACATATACAAATTTAAAAACATTAGACACACTAATTAAAAACGCAGTAAGTACACCAGACGCGGAGCCTATGCGTATATTTAATGTTTAAGACATAAACTAACTGTCCCTCTGACAGCCAAGTAGTCATAGATGGAAGTTCAGGATGTGTACACATTAATATACAGTATTTACATCATTTACATGTTAAGTACTTATCTCTGAGCTCACTATCCATCTGACAGCCAAGTAGTCATAGATGGAAGTTCAGACTGTATACACATTTATATACAGTATTTACATCTTATACATGTTAATTACTTGTCTCTAAAAGAGCATAAGATTGAGCAACACTCATGTGACATATGTTATCGGGGGAAAGGGTCTATATTTCCACAGTTCAATTGTATAAGGTTCGCAAAGAAGCACACTTTTGTCCTACAATTTCAAGAAATGGAACACTGAAGTTTGTTTGGCCATGGCACTAAGGTAATGCTCCCAGGACTGGTACCATGTATGTAACTAAAGAAATATTTTGTTTTTTGTGAGTCTGACTATACCACATGTGAAACGGAGAGAGAAAAGAAGAAGTTGTCAAAGCTATCTCAGTTAGCACCAAAAAATACATCTGCTGTGTTACCTTTAAGTTAATCAGACGTCGCATGCGAGGGAGAAGTGCCGTGGCGTGGTCTTGAGCTCTACTTGCCAGCAACAGTAAGTCTTATTGTTACGGTACTTTCCGCTGTTAGTGATTATATCTGGGGCATAAAGGAAAGAAGAAATCTCTGTGACCATGTCAGCTTTAGTAAGTGTATATTAATGACACAGTAAGAAAACGCCCCGAATGGTGGAACATGTTCACCAACATATGGAGTTTCTCTGGTAGTTAACCTCAGAGAAGATCTGGGGCACAGACTACTTACTATCAGAATACTGGCGAGAAACAGCAAGGCCGATATCTTAGTAGATTCTTCCAATAAATCCTGGATGGATACCAGCTTGCTATATGAATTGATTCAGTACATATGCTGGAAGGAGTAAACAGAGCAAAAAGACGGAACTAAATGCCCTGTGTGGCAATAATTTAGAAAGATATATGAATGGCACATTGTAAGTAGCCAAACTGTCTGTCCCATGGTGTTTTACCTGTATTGCGTGTATCAACGGTGTTGGGCTGGAGGTTCTGAACGTCCAAGGATATATTAGGAAAATTGGAAGGATTTGTCTGGTCAGATACCCTACAATTGGTCACCCTAGACGTAGTCGGACTCTACACTTGCATCAAAAAAGAATTCGGCCTAAGGGCGTTGGAAACTTTTTTGAACAAACGTACAGCAGACCACTTGTCTCACAATGGTGTCCTCCTTGAGATGACGGACATCATACTGTCAAAAAATTACTTTCTACATGACTCAACTTGGTTCCACCAGATACAAGGGACCGCGATGGGATCCAGGTTTGCTCCCGCTTACGCCGGTCTGTTTATGGGCTGGTTCGAGCGGGAGCATGCTTGGGGCCGACACGCGGCGACCTGGATGAACAACATCATTTTCTGGGGTAGGTACATCGATGATGTGATCATGATCTGGGATGGACCTACCCCAGACCTCCAAGAATACTTTGGTTACCTTAATGACAACCCGTTTAATGTCCGTTTCACCATGACAAATGACCCGAAAACAATCGATTTTCTGGATGTAAACCTTTTTGTGGAGAACAATAAAATCCAGAGCCGCACTCATCGTAAAGCGACAGCTTGTAACAGCATACTACATTACGAAAGTGCACATCCCCGACATATCGTTGAGAACATCCCCTACGGGGAGATGATACGGATGCGCCGCAACTGCAGCACAGAGGACGCATTCCAACACAATATACAGGAGACAGAAACGCGCTTCCTAGAAAGGGGCTACCCAAGGAAGACACTAGCAAAAGCCAACAAAAAGGTTCAGAACATGCCCAGAACAAACACTCTGGCCCCCAAGCAAAGACCAGCAGATATCAGCAGACCCCTTTCGTTCACCACACAATACTCAGATCAGAGCAGCACGATCTACAACATCCTAAGAAAGAACTGGCACCTCATTGCGGACATACCGAGCCTTCGAGATTCGGTTACCAGAACGCCTAAGGTCTGCTACAGAAGAGGTAGAAACCTCCGTGACATCTTGTGTCCCAGTTACCTGGAAACGAAAAAGCGAACCAACTGGCTCACAACTCCCACCACAGGTTTCTACACATGTAGCGAGTGCAATATGTGTCCACTTGGTAGAAATAGAACTAAGACATTTAACTTCAACACAAGCAAAACCTATACAATTGACCACATGATCAATTGTAACACAAAATATGTGGTCTATGCCTTGGGTTGCGGCTGTGACAAGATTTACGTAGGCAGCACTAAGAGAACCTTAAAAATCCGCATACAGGAACATGTAAGAGCGAGACGCAATGGAGACCTAAGATATCCCCTGACCTTCCACATGCAGGAACACCACAAAGAAACAGATAACATGTGGTTCATAGGCATAGATCACCAACCCCCACACCCAAGGGGTGGAAACCGGGAACTGGCATTGAGACAACGGGAGGCGGGTTGGATCTGTAGACTTCGTTGCACTGAATTTGGGTTTAACACCGAAGATGAACTGCATTATTTCCTTGAGTAACCCGCATGTGTGGTCCCTAAGATGTTCTGCGCTGTCGTTGAGAATGAGGTTAAGATTATGGTGATAACATTGGAATTCTTAACACCGAAGTCATAATTGATATATTGTCCCTTAGGAACTTAATGTAAGATAGACACAATACTGTTGCTGACTTCAACAACCGAGGTTTGTCTGCTCTCTTACACACTGTAACTTTTGATGTACAATTCTCTTTTCTTTCTGGAGAGGGCTCATGTATCCGTATTTCATGCCGTTGTCATTCTCCATTCCAGGTTCATTGTTTGTTTGCACACTTTGCCCTACAATTTTACTATTTCCCTTCCCCATGACAAACACACGTACTAAGATTGAGCGACCAGGCACCACACATTTGGCATTCCACCTGCACATATATGAAAACGCACGGGACGTGCCCTTCATTTCCTCTTATGCCCTACAACAACACTTGTTAATAACAATAGGTTTTTCATACTTACGTTTTGAACCTGTTTGATAGTACCTGCCCACTAAACCTGTATGAACAGGAGGTCTGTCGAAAAATGGCGCCCACTATTGCTTGGATTTACCACATATGTGCCTTTACTCTAGGGCGGGCGCCCCAGACACACCCACCTCTGTCACACACACCCCATCATTTTTACCATGTATACTGATCGCACAATAGACTTTTTAATTACAGTTAAAGACCTCATATCCGACCTCGCAATTCATAACTAGTTTCTAATTAAAAGACTCTGAATACATTTCCTGGGGTAGAGTTATACTTAAACCCGGAATTTTCTTCCCCTCCTAGGTCATAACCTTCAACCTAGTGGCAACCATAACCAGCTCACTGGGACTTGCGCTCCAGCTTAGATATTCCATCATGGCCGCCAGGTTAGGCTCGGTGGGACCTAGAATTCATGAGACTTATTTTCCCTATTAGCGAGGCTGCACCTGCAGACATCCTTCTTCGCATTTAGCACTAAATTTCACCCATTAACATCTTAGTGTTTTTTTCCTCATTTCGGATAATAAACGATATTTTAACTAAAAGTTTCCGACCTCACTTTTGGTTTCCGATTTATATTTACTCGTAATTCACAAACGATCTTAGTGCGTTCCCTTTTTTTTCTCCCATCCAATGTCCCAAATATCAAAACGGGCTGTATTCCTAACTACTGTATTAGGAATTCGTTCACAGCCTAGACATTCCAAGATGGCCGCCATTGTCAGGCTAACTCGGAATGATGATCCGAGTGATTTAGCCGCCTGATCTTCAAAGCTACAACTTCTTACACCTTTTGTGGCACCAGCATTGGAAATAAGGGCCCGCCTTTCCCCTACTTCACCTTTTCAAGTTCGGGATCGTTTCTTGTCCACTTTTCAGGGGTGCGTGTTTTTACCGATATTTGTAAATTTACGACGATATTAGAAGAGGAAACTTCTTAAAAAAGTAATATGGTCTGAACTGCCAACTTATAGCCATGAACTAAAACAAAGCAATACGCTTTCCTGCTCATGGGCACATAAACACATACCATTTTAAACACTACAAGATGGCCGCCGCGTTTACGACGATCGGCCATCATGATGGGTCCATTCTCCTCCTTGTCAACGTACTCGCACGAAGGCGGGAAATGGGGCCAGGTGATTTCAATCAGCCTAATCTCCACTACTATAAAGGGAGGAAGATGGACTCACACCCTCAGCACACGACGTCGCTGCAGGTGGAGGTCAGGAAGAGGGTTGTGGATGGGCGCCGGCCGTCTTTGACTACAACGGTAAGTGGCTCTGGTGCATGATACTCCTGGCTCATCCATGCTGGCCCATCTATGCACTTAGGCTAGGCCTATAGTACCCTTCTCAGTGAAGAGGTAACTTTGTCCCTTAGACCTCGGGGACTACCTCTCTAAGTAATCGTTTGGGATGGGTTTCTCTAAGGCTGCCTCCTCCTTTGTATTTAATTTAATTTACCCTTAACTGTATTAAGGGTGTTCTAATAAAACATGCCACATGACATAGAGGATTATACACTTTACTAATGGAACTTGCTTAGTGTGTCTTGGTACACACGCACTTTTATTTCTTTAAATCAACAGCCTTTTGATACAGGGTACCGTCGTATAGAAGCAGGGCAGACCTTTTTGTCCATAAGTGTTACTAGCTTCTCTTATGGATTTTATAGGTCTCTGGTTATCTTTGCTTTCCACAGGCCTGCTGGGATACAGTGCCCACGACCCTACTCCATAGGACGTTCAGAACCTCCAGCCCAACACCGTTGATACACGCAATACAGGTAAAACACCATGGGACAGACAGTTTGGCTACTTACAATGTGCCATTCATATATCTTTCTAAATTATTGCCACACAGGGCATTTAGTTCCGTCTTTTTGCTCTGTTTACTCCTTCCAGCATATGTACTGAATCAATTCATATAGCAAGCTGGTATCCATCCAGGATTTATTGGAAGAATCTACTAAGATATCGGCCTTGCTGTTTCTCGCCAGTATTCTGATAGTAAGTAGTCTGTGCCCCAGATCTTCTCTGAGGTTAACTACCAGAGAAACTCCATATGTTGGTGAACATGTTCCACCATTCGGGGCGTTTTCTTACTGTGTCATTAATATACACTTACTAAAGCTGACATGGTCACAGAGATTTCTTCTTTCCTTTATGCCCCAGATATAATCACTAACAGCGGAAAGTACCGTAACAATAAGACTTACTGTTGCTGGCAAGTAGAGCTCAAGACCACGCCACGGCACTTCTCCCACGCATGCGACGTCTGATTAACTTAAAGGTAACACAGCAGATGTATTTTTTGGTGCTAACTGAGATAGCTTTGACAACTTCTTCTTTTCTCTCTCCGTTTCACATGTGGTATAGTCAGACTCACAAAAAACAAAATATTTCTTTAGTTACATACATGGTACCAGTCCTGGGAGCATTACCTTAGTGCCATGGCCAAACAAACTTCAGTGTTCCATTTCTTGAAATTGTAGGACAAAAGTGTGCTTCTTTGCGAACCTTATACAATTGAACTGTGGAAATATAGACCCTTTCCCCCGATAACATATGTCACATGAGTGTTGCTCAATCTTATGCTCTTTTAGAGACAAGTAATTAACATGTATAAGATGTAAATACTGTATATAAATGTGTATACAGTCTGAACTTCCATCTATGACTACTTGGCTGTCAGATGGATAGTGAGCTCAGAGATAAGTACTTAACATGTAAATGATGTAAATACTGTATATTAATGTGTACACATCCTGAACTTCCATCTATGACTACTTGGCTGTCAGAGGGACAGTTAGTTTATGTCTTAAACATTAAATATACGCATAGGCTCCGCGTCTGGTGTACTTACTGCGTTTTTAATTAGTGTGTCTAATGTTTTTAAATTTGTATATGTAATTCAGTACCTACAATACTGATCGTATGTATATATGTTTTTTACCGACAGCCCTGAAGAAGTCCCAGGTTGGGACGAAACGCGTCGGCTGTTTATGTTTGACTGAATGTTTTTGAAAATAAAGGATTTGAAGAAGAACAACTACATCTCCAAGATATATCATTTTCATTACAACTGTAACAACTTATGTGGTGCACCTTTGCGGTTGTATGTACTGTAAAAAAATTCCCAAGGGAAAAGGCACAGTGTTGATGGGTGCCATGCAGTGTGCACACAGTCCCCTTGTTTGATCTGAGGGGTGTACATACCGTTCAGGGGATAGTTAGTCAGGTGCTTAGCCTAGTAAGGGTCCATCATCTTTTCTGTTCTTTTTGACTTTTGTTCACCCTTGTTAGCACTGACTTACCCTATACCCATTCTCAATATATACTGGTACATTCGTGTAGTGTTTTGGGAAGACACGATTGACCCAAACATGACTAGCTTTAAAGACAGACGCCAGGAGCTTGCCCAGGATTTATTTACAGCTGGGGTAAAAACAACAGGCACATCAATCCCGAAGGAAGATGGCCTCAAAGCCAAGTTTAAGAGATTGGAAAAGTTAAAAATGAATGAGATGTCCCGGTGGTGGGATGGCACCACCTTGGGGAAATACCTAGAGAATGAAAAAATACCACGTGGGTTGAGAATATTAATTTTCCCCACTTTTGAAGATCTAGATACTGAGCAACTAGAAGATTGGGAAAATAACCTTCGGAACGCATCATGCACCATGATGCGGATCCTTATTAAGAATGCCGAAAAAAAGGGAGCCAAGGCTCAGCAAGAGATAGACGAACTTGAAAGGGAAATAGCGCAATCAGAACTAAAGGATGTCATAAAGAAAAATTACGCCATACTGGATGGGGTACTGGAAAAACACCAAATCTACCTTAGAGATAAGAAACTGAGAAAAATCAAAAGGGATGACAAGGATTACAGCGATGGGAGGGTATACACCTTTTCCAAGAAATATGATAAGGTGAAAATACCGGGGGATGGCAAGAGGCAGAGAGCAGAAACCCCAGAATTAAGCTCAGCGAGTAGTATTACATCACTCTCGTCTGCGGCAAGCTCTGCTTCCACGACTGAACCATCAAACTCCAACACTACTGACACAAGACCCAATAATTTTTTATTGGAGATGGAGAGGTGGAGGCTAGGGGCACGTCCAGCTCACAAAGAACCTCAAAGACAAGAAGGGGAGGGAGGATCTGGCAGAAACGTAAACAGAAACACAAAAAAACCAAATCTGGAAACAGTGGAGAGAGTAACCAGGTCCAAAAAGAAGGGGAACTAGCCACAATAGTCGAGTCTAAAAACGATAACAAATCCCAATCTATTGTGGTCAACCTCTCAGAGAGAACATTAGAGCAGGATGAAATCTCTGTCCTTAGCAAGGGTCTAGGCTTCTGCCCCAATCAAAAGGGTGGGGATGTTGATATATTTGTGGATCTAATGAAATTTGTCCGTTTAGTCAAACTAAAAGACCATTTCGAACGTAACCCATCCAACCATGTCATTGATCAGAATGTCAAAAATGTTACTGATTACACTGTCAATGAAATAAATACATTGCAAGCAATGATGTCTGTTGAGCTTGATACTTCTGTTGAGATTGAAAATGTAAGACAGGAATTGAATGTCGTTGAAGATGTTTATGTTAACAGTGGTCTAAAACCAAAATCAAAATTCACCCCCACAGGCACTCATCCAAACATAGACACCTTTAGAGAGAAAGTCAGCCACTCCTTCCACCAGATGCTTGACAACCCCACACGAACTCCCCTGCCAAAATATAACCTTACCCGGACAGAATCAGAAGCCTTGAGGGGTTTACAATCTGATGAAAAAATAGTTATCCGTGAGGCAGATAAAGGGGGGAATGTGGTCATCATGAATAGGATAGACTATATGAACGAAATCTCCAGACAACTTTCGGACCCCACCTGCTACACCAAATTGGACCACAACCCTATTGACGCACTGACCTCGTATATAAACATGAAACTCACAGAGTGGCGAGAGATAGGCTTACTAAGTACAGAAGAATGCCAGTATCTGACAGTTACAACCCCGTCTTATCCCTGCATATACATACTTCCCAAAATTCACAAAGAGGGCCCCTTTCCACCTGGCCGCCCCATAATTTCTGGAGTCAGTTCGCCTACGGAAAGGCTCTCGGAGTATGTGGACACCTTCATCCAGCCTATGGTACAAAATCTCCCTGCCTACCTGAGGGACACCAAGGATATATTAGGAAAATTGGAAGGATTTGTCTGGTCAGATACCCTACAATTGGTCACCCTAGACGTAGTCGGACTCTACACTTGCATCAAAAAAGAATTCGGCCTAAGGGCGTTGGAAACTTTTTTGAACAAACGTACAGCAGACCACTTGTCTCACAATGGTGTCCTCCTTGAGATGACGGACATCATACTGTCAAAAAATTACTTTCTACATGACTCAACTTGGTTCCACCAGATACAAGGGACCGCGATGGGATCCAGGTTTGCTCCCGCTTACGCCGGTCTGTTTATGGGCTGGTTCGAGCGGGAGCATGCTTGGGGCCGACACGCGGCGACCTGGATGAACAACATCATTTTCTGGGGTAGGTACATCGATGATGTGATCATGATCTGGGATGGACCTACCCCAGACCTCCAAGAATACTTTGGTTACCTTAATGACAACCCGTTTAATGTCCGTTTCACCATGACAAATGACCCGAAAACAATCGATTTTCTGGATGTAAACCTTTTTGTGGAGAACAATAAAATCCAGAGCCGCACTCATCGTAAAGCGACAGCTTGTAACAGCATACTACATTACGAAAGTGCACATCCCCGACATATCGTTGAGAACATCCCCTACGGGGAGATGATACGGATGCGCCGCAACTGCAGCACAGAGGACGCATTCCAACACAATATACAGGAGACAGAAACGCGCTTCCTAGAAAGGGGCTACCCAAGGAAGACACTAGCAAAAGCCAACAAAAAGGTTCAGAACATGCCCAGAACAAACACTCTGGCCCCCAAGCAAAGACCAGCAGATATCAGCAGACCCCTTTCGTTCACCACACAATACTCAGATCAGAGCAGCACGATCTACAACATCCTAAGAAAGAACTGGCACCTCATTGCGGACATACCGAGCCTTCGAGATTCGGTTACCAGAACGCCTAAGGTCTGCTACAGAAGAGGTAGAAACCTCCGTGACATCTTGTGTCCCAGTTACCTGGAAACGAAAAAGCGAACCAACTGGCTCACAACTCCCACCACAGGTTTCTACACATGTAGCGAGTGCAATATGTGTCCACTTGGTAGAAATAGAACTAAGACATTTAACTTCAACACAAGCAAAACCTATACAATTGACCACATGATCAATTGTAACACAAAATATGTGGTCTATGCCTTGGGTTGCGGCTGTGACAAGATTTACGTAGGCAGCACTAAGAGAACCTTAAAAATCCGCATACAGGAACATGTAAGAGCGAGACGCAATGGAGACCTAAGATATCCCCTGACCTTCCACATGCAGGAACACCACAAAGAAACAGATAACATGTGGTTCATAGGCATAGATCACCAACCCCCACACCCAAGGGGTGGAAACCGGGAACTGGCATTGAGACAACGGGAGGCGGGTTGGATCTGTAGACTTCGTTGCACTGAATTTGGGTTTAACACCGAAGATGAACTGCATTATTTCCTTGAGTAACCCGCATGTGTGGTCCCTAAGATGTTCTGCGCTGTCGTTGAGAATGAGGTTAAGATTATGGTGATAACATTGGAATTCTTAACACCGAAGTCATAATTGATATATTGTCCCTTAGGAACTTAATGTAAGATAGACACGATACTGTTGCTGACTTCAACAACCGAGGTTTGTCTGCTCTCTTACACACTGTAACTTTTGATGTACAATTCTCTTTTCTTTCTGGAGAGGGCTCATGTATCCGTATTTCATGCCGTTGTCATTCTCCATTCCAGGTTCATTGTTTGTTTGCACACTTTGCCCTACAATTTTACTATTTCCCTTCCCCATGACAAACACACGTACTAAGATTGAGCGACCAGGCACCACACATTTGGCATTCCACCTGCACATATATGAAAACGCACGGGACGTGCCCTTCATTTCCTCTTATGCCCTACAACAACACTTGTTAATAACAATAGGTTTTTCATACTTATGTTTTGAACCTGTTTGATAGTACCTGCCCACTAAACCTGTATGAACAGGAGGTCTGTCGAAAAATGGCGCCCACTATTGCTTGGGTTTACCACATATGTGCCTTTACTCTAGGGCGGGCGCCCCAGACACACCCACCTCTGTCACACACACCCCATCATTTTTACCATGTATACTGATCGCACAATAGACTTTTTAATTACAGTTAAAGACCTCATATCCGACCTCGCAATTCATAACTAGTTTCTAATTAAAAGACTCTGAATACATTTCCTGGGGTAGAGTTATACTTAAACCCGGAATTTTCTTCCCCTCCTAGGTCATAACCTTCAACCTAGTGGCAACCATAACCAGCTCACTGGGACTTGCGCTCCAGCTTAGATATTCCATCATGGCCGCCAGGTTAGGCTCGGTGGGACCTAGAATTCATGAGACTTATTTTCCCTATTAGCGAGGCTGCACCTGCAGACATCCTTCTTCGCATTTAGCACTAAATTTCACCCATTAACATCTTAGTGTTTTTTTCCTCATTTCGGATAATAAACGATATTTTAACTAAAAGTTTCCGACCTCACTTTTGGTTTCCGATTTATATTTACTCGTAATTCACAAACGATCTTAGTGCGTTCCCTTTTTTTTCTCCCATCCAATGTCCCAAATATCAAAACGGGCTGTATTCCTAACTACTGTATTAGGAATTCGTTCACAGCCTAGACATTCCAAGATGGCCGCCATTGTCAGGCTAACTCGGAATGATGATCCGAGTGATTTAGCCGCCTGATCTTCAAAGCTACAACTTCTTACACCTTTTGTGGCACCAGCATTGGAAATAAGGGCCCGCCTTTCCCCTACTTCACCTTTTCAAGTTCGGGATCGTTTCTTGTCCACTTTTCAGGGGTGCGTGTTTTTACCGATATTTGTAAATTTACGACGATATTAGAAGAGGAAACTTCTTAAAAAAGTAATATGGTCTGAACTGCCAACTTATAGCCATGAACTAAAACAAAGCAATACGCTTTCCTGCTCATGGGCACATAAACACATACCATTTTAAACACTACAAGATGGCCGCCGCGTTTACGACGATCGGCCATCATGATGGGTCCATTCTCCTCCTTGTCAACGTACTCGCACGAAGGCGGGAAATGGGGCCAGGTGATTTCAATCAGCCTAATCTCCACTACTATAAAGGGAGGAAGATGGACTCACACCCTCAGCACACGACGTCGCTGCAGGTGGAGGTCAGGAAGAGGGTTGTGGATGGGCGCCGGCCGTCTTTGACTACAACGGTAAGTGGCTCTGGTGCATGATACTCCTGGCTCATCCATGCTGGCCCATCTATGCACTTAGGCTAGGCCTATAGTACCCTTCTCAGTGAAGAGGTAACTTTGTCCCTTAGACCTCGGGGACTACCTCTCTAAGTAATCGTTTGGGATGGGTTTCTCTAAGGCTGCCTCCTCCTTTGTATTTAATTTAATTTACCCTTAACTGTATTAAGGGTGTTCTAATAAAACATGCCACATGACATAGAGGATTATACACTTTACTAATGGAACTTGCTTAGTGTGTCTTGGTACACACGCACTTTTATTTCTTTAAATCAACAGCCTTTTGATACAGGGTACCGTCGTATAGAAGCAGGGCAGACCTTTTTGTCCATAAGTGTTACTAGCTTCTCTTATGGATTTTATAGGTCTCTGGTTATCTTTGCTTTCCACAGGCCTGCTGGGATACAGTGCCCACGACCCTACTCCATAGGACGTTCAGAACCTCCAGCCCAACACCGTTGATACACGCAATACAGGTAAAACACCATGGGACAGACAGTTTGGCTACTTACAATGTGCCATTCATATATCTTTCTAAATTATTGCCACACAGGGCATTTAGTTCCGTCTTTTTGCTCTGTTTACTCCTTCCAGCATATGTACTGAATCAATTCATATAGCAAGCTGGTATCCATCCAGGATTTATTGGAAGAATCTACTAAGATATCGGCCTTGCTGTTTCTCGCCAGTATTCTGATAGTAAGTAGTCTGTGCCCCAGATCTTCTCTGAGGTTAACTACCAGAGAAACTCCATATGTTGGTGAACATGTTCCACCATTCGGGGCGTTTTCTTACTGTGTCATTAATATACACTTACTAAAGCTGACATGGTCACAGAGATTTCTTCTTTCCTTTATGCCCCAGATATAATCACTAACAGCGGAAAGTACCGTAACAATAAGACTTACTGTTGCTGGCAAGTAGAGCTCAAGACCACGCCACGGCACTTCTCCCACGCATGCGACGTCTGATTAACTTAAAGGTAACACAGCAGATGTATTTTTTGGTGCTAACTGAGATAGCTTTGACAACTTCTTCTTTTCTCTCTCCGTTTCACATGTGGTATAGTCAGACTCACAAAAAACAAAATATTTCTTTAGTTACATACATGGTACCAGTCCTGGGAGCATTACCTTAGTGCCATGGCCAAACAAACTTCAGTGTTCCATTTCTTGAAATTGTAGGACAAAAGTGTGCTTCTTTGCGAACCTTATACAATTGAACTGTGGAAATATAGACCCTTTCCCCCGATAACATATGTCACATGAGTGTTGCTCAATCTTATGCTCTTTTAGAGACAAGTAATTAACATGTATAAGATGTAAATACTGTATATAAATGTGTATACAGTCTGAACTTCCATCTATGACTACTTGGCTGTCAGATGGATAGTGAGCTCAGAGATAAGTACTTAACATGTAAATGATGTAAATACTGTATATTAATGTGTACACATCCTGAACTTCCATCTATGACTACTTGGCTGTCAGAGGGACAGTTAGTTTATGTCTTAAACATTAAATATACGCATAGGCTCCGCGTCTGGTGTACTTACTGCGTTTTTAATTAGTGTGTCTAATGTTTTTAAATTTGTATATGTAATTCAGTACCTACAATACTGATCGTATGTATATATGTTTTTTACCGACAGCCCTGAAGAAGTCCCAGGTTGGGACGAAACGCGTCGGCTGTTTATGTTTGACTGAATGTTTTTGAAAATAAAGGATTTGAAGAAGAACAACTACATCTCCAAGATATATCATTTTCATTACAACTGTAACAACTTATGTGGTGCACCTTTGCGGTTGTATGTACTGTAAAAAAATTCCCAAGGGAAAAGGCACAGTGTTGATGGGTGCCATGCAGTGTGCACACAGTCCCCTTGTTTGATCTGAGGGGTGTACATACCGTTCAGGGGATAGTTAGTCAGGTGCTTAGCCTAGTAAGGGTCCATCATCTTTTCTGTTCTTTTTGACGTTCCTCAAATGTATACATTCTTCATCCTTTCACTTTTAACACTCTCACTGTTCACTTCCTGACAGTCCTTCCTGAAGTAATGATGAAGACAATGAAAATACCGTCTGAATGCTGTTAATCTATGCAAGCCTGGCAGCTTACCTGAGTACTGGTCACCTCAGAATCCACTTTTTATCCAGCAATTTGTCGACTAAGAAAGGGAGACGGATTTACTGAAACACCATTTGTGGTTTCAAGACCCTGAAACATTTATTAAGATAAGCCTGAGAGAGGCTTTGACATCTGTTTCAAATGAAGATAAAACCAGGGGCTCACAGTGTGAGGGGACTGTCAGGGTTACCTGCATCAAAACTTCAGGTCCTGGCCTCTACACTTTCCCTAATGCAGCTCCTACTCTCTCCACCTACAACATCCAGCTGCCAAGTATTCGCTTCAGCTTAGTACCAGCTACAACATTACAGTAATGGTGTCATATCTTTAAGATTTCAACTGTGGCTGGCACTGGAACATTCTGCACAATAGCAGACACACTGTTCAACAGGGGTCATACACAGTGAAAACCACTTTGGTACACAAGAACAAGAGTTGCTATGAATTCTATTTAGACTATGTAACCCCAGTCACAAGAATAGTGTTTCAAAATGACTACTGCTGAAACAGTCACTCCTATGCAACAATTTTAATTGTCATCTTAGTTGTCATACACATTGTCCAGCGACTTAGTGTTTCTGGTCTGCTCTGTCATAAAGCTCTGATGTGAAGATAATCCACAGTTTAACTTAGATTATAGTGAAGCATGATATATATTTAGTAATAATTATGGTTAGCAAAATGCAGCAGACATAAAAAGAGGGAAAAAACTAGGAGAATAAAGTTATTTTTCCTTGTTATGCCTCCCGTGGAGAGGTGCACGGTTTTGACGCAATGCCAGGTTTACAGATCCTTGTAAATCTGGAAATGTGTCAAAACCCATGGGTGTTGCATGGGAAAACCCATCGAAACGCTGATGGATCGCCTCCTTGGTGCATAGTAAGGCAAGGCAGCACCTTGCATTTCTCCATATCTATGAGGCCATGCAGAGCCGCCCAGGGTGGCTTTGCGCTGCCTCATAGATATGATTAAAAGGCCCGCACCACCAGAGCTTCATTAAAAGTGATGCTCTGGTGGCACAAGCTTCTTATAATTAAAGCCTTCAATGTACAGAGGCCAATCAGTGAGATCAAAATTTAGGAATGTGAAGTTATTTAATGCACCTATCCCCATTTCTCCACGTCTTGGATGCCATATTATGAACACCAACTATTCAGAAATTTGCAATTATTTGGCATGTATAAATGCACAATGCTTGCCTCATAGCACATAACACATAATACCTGAATCATGGCTCCGACTATCTTCCTAGTCTCCTGATAGATTTTCTCTCCATCCCATCTTGGATTTAAGGTCTTCAGGATTCCAGCCAGGCGATTGTGTTCTCGCAGGAATAATGTGTGAATAGATGAAAGACCCATATGTTCGCTGGAGCGACTGTCACCTTGGGAGACATAGATACGTTTTGAGTTTCATATACAAATATATATATGTGCGTATAAATTATGCACATTCAATTAGTTATCATTTCAAACAGAAATGCTGCAAAAATATAACACCTATGATATGTTGAGAAACAATGTGGGGGAGCTGAGGATAGATATGAGGCAGTAGAGAACAATAATATTCTTCTGCGTAATTATGAACCTCAGTTTCCAGCAGATGTGATAGTAGAGGTTACAAGGAAAACCCTAAAGTATGAAAAGGTAGCCTTCAATTGCATTTTCCAAATGGAGAAGACTATGTTGAGTGGTCCCAGTAAAGGAGAGTCAGAAGGAAGACAATATAATGGCTCTGAAAAATGTGATGGTCACTGGAAGGCAACTTGAGGGCAGTTTGAGGGACTTCTTTCAGACGTTGGCTTGTGTCTGGGTCAAATGCGTATGTTTTGCATTGGGTACAGAGTGTTTCAGCGTTCACCTCAATTCACATGACTAAGAGATGTCTCTTCACATTCCCTTCTACCCTGCGCTTGTTTAATCTTCTGGGCAAGGATAGATTTACAGACCCCAGACCCTACATAAACTCTACAATGTTTAACAAATGAGTTTCTCCAAGGTCTTACATGAGTGGCAACTCTTTAGGCATCTGTTAGAAATCATAGACTTTTATTGTACTCAACACGTTCTAGATTCTTGCCCAGTCATGCCCAGTTGAGTTGGGTGCTCAACTCTCTGCTTTGCTGGCATTGTTGTTTCTACAGTTGATTTCTGCTCCCAGGTGAGCAAAATGCTGATAAAGAGGACAATCAAGGTCATGTGTCCCAGTGCTGAAGGTAGCTCTTCTATGGCTCTGCCTTAGGGGACCGAGAGATAAACAACAGAGGAACAACACTGCGCTGACAAGATCAGTGAATATTGGTATAAATATTATAGATCACACCAACCATTTAATTTGTGTTATATTTGTATTTGGGACGGCCCCGTCCGTTTTAAGATTGAGCAAATGAAAAAACTGTTAATAATTAAAACCAACAACCCTTGGTGTGTACCTGACTGCAAACAAAAGTTTACTGCTGTGTTTCTGGGGGAGGGAGGGGTGTGGGAAATGTTGTTCACCGCAGGAGAGCCACTTGAATGCACCTAGATACTTGCACAAGTGCTACCATTGCCTACGTAACGTTTGTTACTGTGCTGGAGTGTCTGCCTTCTATTGCAGTATTATACCTCTACTTGTATTTTGTACGTTTTTGTAACCTGCACCCTTATCACATTTTTCTCCTATAATGCACCGATTGCTACCTCATGTATTTTGGTTGCTCACTAGTGTCCATGTAACTTATTGTTTGCTTTTGTATTTTGTTCCTGTATATCATTATTGGTTCTTCTGTGAAGCGCTCTGACACCTTCGGGTAAAGTCTGCGCTATATAAAATTGCATAAATAAATAAATAAAACCTCCAGCCATCAACTCCAAAACAAGCAGGATTAGCCTTGAAAAGAAGCCCAAACATGAGTGAATCCTACCAAAAGAAGCCCAATACTGGGTAAAGGCTTGGAGAGTAAATACAAGTAGCAACAACTGTTGGAGTGTTGTTTAATCTCCCCAGCACCAAGAGATATAACGTCAATTGCATCAAGGTTTTTACTGGTCGAAAAAGGGCAGATTCTGCGAATCAGCCTGTTTGCGACCGATAAAAAGTCATTTGCGATGCATTAAACCAAAATGCATTCACAAAATAGGTAATCGCAATTTTTAAATAGGTAATCGCAATTTTTGCGATTACCTATTTAGCAAAGGCATTTAGGGAATTGCAATTTGCGATTCCCTAAATGCAATGTAAGAAGCATTTTCAAAATGCGACTTTGCATTAAGGAATCGCTAAATAATATCAACTTCAAGTAGATGTTAATTTGCAAATCCTTAGAAAAATGCACAAAATTGCATTTTTCGAAGTGCCCTTAGGGCATGTGTGTGCGCAACTTGTGCACACTTTCTTTTTTAGAGGTACATCAGGGGTCCTTAGGCCTCTAGCACCTTTGCAATTGCATTTGCAATTTGTGATTATCTATTTGGTAATCACAAATTGCGAATGCTTTCGCATTCATTCCTATGTGCCTCTAGGCCCATGTGAATTAAAAGGAAAGCATTCCCTAATAGCAAATCACAATTTGCGATTCACTATTAGTGAATGTGTAGGAATCGTTATTATTTTTGCGAAACTTACTTGCATAAGGAATTGCGACTCCTAAATAGCGATTCCATAAAAACCGCTATTAAGGAATCGCGATAAAACAAGCAGGATTACACTCAAACGTGCGAGTCCTACCAAAAGAAGCCCAACGCTGGGTAAAGGTTTGGAGAGTAAATACACGCAGCGATGGGCTTCGGCAGAAAGGAACAATTAAAAAAAGAGTTCTCCTACATTACATCTGAAGAGGGACAGGGTAAAGAAGCTGTAATTTGCTGGTGTGCCCAAGCCTTGCAGGGAAGTGACGTATTGGCAAAGCAAACGAGTTAGGAGGCCGCAAATAAAAGTAACACTGAAGTGAACCAATGGTGAGTAGGAGGTGGGAAAAAGTGGTGGTATTGAATACTGCAGGTCTTGCAGATAGCGCATGTGCTCTGTCGGCTTGACCTAAAAGATCGTCAAAAAACATAAAAAAATATGGCAGTTGCAATACCAAGGACACACTTTTCAACAGAATTATGACAGAATGAGTTCTAGGTAATACGTATATCTGAATGCTAAAGTAGAAAGTGAACCATTTTTTCTTACTCTTTAAGAACAAATAGAAATCTATTTTCGAATCTTTTTATCGACTCAAAGCAAAAGGTAGCTAAGTATTTGTTTTATATAAGTACCCTTTTTAAAGTCTATCAATATTTAGTTAGTGGGGGATAGGCTTAACACAATGTTTTCTTTAGAAAACGTAATAATTATTTATTGAACTTACTGCAATGCTGTAAAATTACAAAATACAATTTAGATAACCAGAGTGTATTAATTCAAAAGCAAGACATTTTCACGATAATTACAATATATCTTTGGATGTATGTGTGCCTCTAAGCATCAGCCATTAAAAATAAAATGGTTAATTTAAAAATGAAAGTTGTCATTGTGTTTTTACATTTCGTGATGCTTTTTTCTGCCTGATATCCTCGAGTGGTTTATCTCACCTTCAGATATCCAAATGACCTGGTCTTTTACCTCCTATTATCAAACGTTGTTTTCCAGTAGGTTATGATACAATACATGTTTATCTGAGCATAGGAAACAGGCAGTGATTTCGCTATGATTCTGAGTAGCCAGCCCCTTCCTCTATGACTTGCAGCTAACCTGACACAAACGACCTGATCAGCCTGTGAATCGAACCAAGATAACCATAAATTCAGGGATAATGCATCTTATTAATTTCTTGTTGGATGTTGGATGGAAAATGTTGTTTGCAACTGCTTACTCTGCCTAGGCGTGCCTAAAGAGGGTTTCATCTTAAATGTTAGGCGGAATAAACAGGCCAAAGGTACCAAAGAATGTAAGTCAATGTTTGGAATCTAGCTTTAGTTCCAAATAGAATGCTTTCCATGTTGCTCCTTTCAGTTGGAGGTAGTTATTTTCCTTCAAAAATTTGCATTAGCCAGAAATGTAGGAAGTGGCTGGGATTGTGCTCTAGTTCCATCTTTTTTTTATTTAAGCAAAATCAAGATGTACTTTTTAATGATGTTCAGAAATTGGCATACATCGATACTGAAGAAGTAGCTGGAAGGAGGACCTTTTAGAATTCGCAACAGTAACCAAACAAAATGGGGGCTACCTGCCTCTGGTTAATGTCCCCATATCTTTAGGAAAAGAGATGTAGCAATGAATGGAAAAGTTTGACCACAATACTTTAAATTAATTCAGCAACCTAATTTCACACTGGTCTGCATTTTCAAACATGTTGTCTTGAATGTTAGCTAATGCTATTTTTGGTTTTACAGCTAGATTATATGGCAAGCTTATTATACTTCAGAATGTTGCAATTGTTATGTTATGAGTTATTATGTTATGCTATGTTATGTTATATGAAAGGCAAATTGTCACAGTGCATGACTCATCTGGGTGGGTATCTGGTACTGAAGAAGGAGGTGTATGTTCTCCAGCAAAGCCTTGGAGTAAGTCTAGACCCACAAATGGCCATTCAGAGGAACAGGCAGAAAATAATGGAGGCAGGGACATACAATTCAAGCCCAGAGAAAATGCTTACATTATTCTGATTATCAAAATAAATATATTTTTATACATTTTATAATGTTAGAAAGTTATATTAGTTACAACTTCAGACATAATAATAAGCTAATTATTTTAAAAACATTAATCCATTAAGCTTTTATAAACATTTTAAAATACTTTACATTTATTAAAAAAATTTAATGTTATTTAAAATGACTAAATATTAATTAAATAATAAAATGCAAAAATGGCAGTTTATGTTAACGTTGTTTAAAAATCATATTTACCAATGAATTAACAAATTATTATAGTTTAATTATTCAGTTATTTAACAAACACTTAATTTGATGAGTTATGTGCTGTAATTCTTTTCTTTAATAAAGCTTATTATTTCTAGCTATACTTCACCAGAGGGATATTTCTATCCCAATAGTGGAGGTTTCCAGTTACTCTCATCTTCAACGTTTTTTACTTTAAGGATGCTAAAAAAGATATTTCCTTTCATCCCTTTACGTATTCAAAATACCCTCATATCATCACTAGTTATGTCTAAACTAGACTATTGCAATGGTTTGTTTCTCACTGCTTCCCAATACGCTCTTAATAGGCTACACACTTTGCAAATCTCATCAGCAAGGCTTTTATAATGATACCAAAATACCAATCTGTATCCTCAACCGTTAAAAGTTTGCACTGGCTCCCCATCAGACATAGGATCACTTTGAAGGCACTTTGTATTGCTTATAAAGCACTGCACGGTTTAGGCCCGACCTATCTGCAGCATAGGTTCAAGTGGTAAAACCCAACCAGACCCTACGATCTGCCTCTACAAAAGTCACAGTTGCACTCAGATTCTGACTGTCCACTTGGGGCAGTAGGAGCTTCTTTTTAGGCACGTCTAAAGCCTGGAACGCTCTACCATCAGATATCAAAAACGCTCCCAATCTGCTGAACTTTAGGAAACAGCTGCAAACTTGTCTCTTTAACACTTGCTAAACAAGACATATTTGCCTGTATCTTCCTCAGTTACGCTATGTTAGTGCAAAGACATCTTCGGGTAATCGTGCGCTTTATAAGACTTATTAGCATAACATACCATAACATGTGAAAAGCTACTGGTAGTAACTTTACTCTGCTACATTCAGTCTTAGATGTTTCCAACCCTTGGTTTTTGGAGGTGGAGACAGACGATATTATATTTAGGTTAAAATTTACACTTTTCTGCTCTTTGCTATTTCCGAGTGTAGATTTACAATGAGGTTCAAGAATACATTTGCACGTGGGTAAATCAACATGTGTAAATTTGCCTTTGTGAATAAGGGCCAAAGTATTTAGATCCTGCATGTTTATGTTTATGTTTGTGAGTTGTGTGGAGCGGATAGCTGCCTGCGGGCTTCCCAGCTCTGCTGAGCAGGAGTGAGCATGGACCGGGGCTGAATCTGGCAAAGCCAAGTCTTCAGTTTCTTTCTGAAGGCCATCTCATTCATGGTAAGTCTTAGATCTGTGGGCATGGAGTTCCAAAGTTTTGGCACTATATGCGAAAATTATCTTTCTCCCCATCTGGCTCTCCTAACCCTGGTGGTTTTGGCCAGATGTTCTGCAAAAGATCTTAAGGCTCTTTCTAGTGTGTAGAGTGTGATCAGGGTTGGTCCTTCACCCTTTAAGGCCCTATGTGCTATGCACAGCGTTTTAAACTTAATCCTGGCCTGAACTGACAGCCAGTGGAGCAACTTCATCGCCTTTTGCACTGATTCATGTATAGGTGTTTTTCTAAGTAGTCTGGCTGCTGCATTCTGCACCACCTGTAATTTATTCAACACGTATTTTGGTGAACCCAGTAAGAGAGAATTTCAGTAATCGAGACGCGAGACCACCAGCGCCTCTACCACGATTGTCTGGGTCTCCTCTGGAATGAGGTCCATAATTTTTCAAAGCATCCTGAGGATTTCGAAACAGGTGTCTACTAGTTTCCTGGCTTGGGACTCTATTGTGAGGTTGGAGTTTAACCACGCTCCTAAGTTTTTTAATGGGGTTCTTATGCTCCAGGGGGAGTCCTCGTTCTTTTGGCCAGTTCATCAGGATTTGCTGTGTTAACTTGTTGCCTAGGAACATTAGTTCTGTTTTGTTCCTGTTAAGTTTTAGCCTACTGCATGTCATCCATCTGGCTATTTTTTCCATACAGGAAGGCACTAGGTAGTTTTTTGCGTCAGGGTCTGCTGTTATTGAGACCACCAGTTGGGTGTCATCTGCATATGTTATAATTGACAAACCAAATTCTTGAACAATATTGGCCAGCGGTTGCATGTACAGGTTGAATAATGTGGGTCTAAGGGAGGAGCCCTGTGACACCCCGCATGCAACCTTGAATTTGTCCGAGAAGTGTCCGCCTTCTGAAATTTTGAAGGATGTGTCTTTCGAGAACAACACTATACACCTTGGTGCTTGACCGTGAATCCCTGCTCCCTCTAACCTAAGGGATAGAGTCTCGTGATCCACTGTGTCAAACACTGCGCTCAGGTCGAGCAGCAGGATGGTGGCCTCGCCCTCTTGGTCAAGGATGCTTTTCAATTTTTCTGTGAAAAGCAGTAGGGCGGTTTCGGTGCTGTGTGCTAGTCTGAAGCCCATTTAGGTCTGATGGAGAATCTCATTCTCCTCTAAGAACTGGGACAGTGTGTGATTAACAGGTTTTTCAGCCGTCTTTTCCAAAATAGGGAAAAGTGATATGGGGCGGAAATTCCCTAGGTCTTTTGGGTCTAAGTGAGGCTTTTTGATCAGAGGGCGAACTAGGGCCTGTTTCCAAGATTTCAGCACTATCCCCTGTCTGAGAGGGAGATCAACTAACTCTGTGGCTGTTGTTGAGATATTATCTCCTCCCTCTGATAAGATGTGGGGGGAATGGGGTCCATCGGGGACCTGGATTTAATACTTGGTAGGATCTTGGTTGTAGTATCTATACTCATTTTTGGAAATGCCTTTAACGTTGGTCTCACTGGGGGCTCGGTGGCTGGCTTATTGAGTGACTAAGGTATGCCCGTTCTCTAACATGGAATCATAAATGGTTTTTAAAGAAAACCACAAGTTCATTACATCTCCCCTTAGAGGAGGAGTTTAGGGGGGCCTCCGGTGCTATAAGTGTAAGGGATTTCACCACCTTAAAAAGTTCTCTTGAGGAGTTAGAGGCTGTCTCAATTTTTTCCTGGAAGTATCTCGCCTAAGCTAACTTGATCTCATCTTGATAATGTCTAATCTCTTTTTTGTATTGACCTTTTAGGGTGATATCGTATGATTTCCTCCAGGTTCTTTCGTTTCTTTACATGCTCTTTTTAAGGAGGCAAGATGGCTATTAAACCATGTTGGTTTCTTTCGTAACAGCGGTGGGTGTTCCGTCTGGGAACCGATACCACTGGGCTCAACGACTCCATTCCCTGGAATCTCCTAAGATAAACTGTACTAGGTCGTCCCGCTCTGAACTCTGTATCTCAGCCTGATATGGGAAGGTCATAGTTAAATGGGGCTATTTATAAACATCAATGGTGTTCCATTAAGATATACTGTCCCCCCTCGATATGTCTCCACTGAGCCAGTTTCCTATACTACCATCAGACTCACTGTTCTTTCTAAAGTACCTATTGGGCCAAGTTAGGGATTAATTCCCACATTTCTCTATCACACCAGCTCTTCATTTTGATAGCGCTACTTGATAGTTGGCTATTTTTTCCTATTGTAGTGCCCCTGCACCTGATATGCTTATTTTCAACTCCAGCGCGCATGCTCACTGTGTATTTCTTCTCCCGCATGCGTTTTTTCCTTTGCGGCGTAGTGCCATTGCCTCGCGCATGCGCGGTTGCATCTTCTGCCGCGCATGCGCATTCACTGCTGTGGAAAGCGGGGGTACGCATGCGCGTTATGTAGCGCGAGCCGATCGCGCAGCACCGGATTCCCTGACATTATAATCTCCGTATTTGGGCATTCCCCGGGCCTCATTATTCAATCTACCTCAACTAATTACCTGTCGGGAGAGTATAAATGAGTTACTGACGCGACCAACGCTCACTTCATCGGAGCCGCGTTGGGGGAAGGCAGGCAACTAGCCATTGCAGTAACCGTGAGTTGGGTCTTGAAAAGGAGCATTATTCTGGCGCATTAGGATTTTGGTGCCTATAACAAACTGAATCCCATATATCAATGTCTTTTAGGTTACTTTACTGAGCAGTAAGGAAGGATCCCCCAATAACACGCATAGGCTCATGAGGTCTTGTATTTGAGAACTATAAGTAAGCCTTACATTACCTGCTTTTTTCTCCCTCTCTCTTTCCATCTGAGCAGAGAGTATTTCAATGTTATGAATGTATGTCTGTAAGTGCTGTGTTTGTCCATATATATTTTTTTTTCATTTTTTCTTTACAGGGTTCTCTGACCCTTATTTTTGGGTCTACCTTGTTGTATTAAGAGAAGCATTTTCTTCTCCCTTGGTCTGTTCACTGTAGACCAGTGTGTTTATTGTGCTTTCTTTCCACAGGTTTTCATCGCCAATTGGGCGCAACTACATCTACCTACATATATAACACTGTTAGGTATATTACACATTGTTGTAAAATTTTTTACACTTTTACATTTACATGTGAGTAAGGGGAGGGTAAGTGCTTATCCTTGTCCTGAAGAAGGAGCCCCCGCGCTCCGAAACATGTTGACACCTTTGTAGTGGTTGTAATACCCTAATACGTATTCTTACAACCCCATCTTGCACTTATTTTAATAATACCAGCCGGGGATTTAATAAAATTATTTTTCACCCACGTGCCAGGTATTTTTTAACTATTCACTTTTTTCACCTCACCTCACTCACTCCTTAGTAACACACCCCCTCACATAGTTCACCTTCTAGTGCTCCTGCGTATTCGCGAGTCGTAGCACGCCGCATCCCGTAGAGGGGTGCGAAGGCCCCGATGATGAAGCATGACACCAAGGGGCCTGTTGGTGTGTGAGGGGCATTTAAACAACACTGTGTGTTCCCCATCACTTTAGGGATCACCGCCACTTTGAGTGGATTCTACTTTGTTTATTTATATGTACGTGTGAGCATATTCCACTATATGTGCCTGTTTGTAGTACTCTGTGCCTTTTATTTTATTTATTTATTTATCACAGCGGCGGGCTTATGGGCTACCTTGCGCGTAGATTTTAAATACTTGGGCGCCACGCTTTATGTTTCAACACGGTGCCCGCTTTTATGTTTTTGTCTATTTTCTATCTGCCGTCCTCCAGGCTTGGGTTCTGCACTTGGTGACATGTGCGTGAGGCCGGGTGCTTTCCATGCTGCACAGGTAGCAGTGCCGCAGCCATATTGAGCACAGAGTGGGGGCTCGGCTAGGGAAAGTTGTGAAAGACAGTTGCAGGCCCCAGTGGAAGAAAGCTGACTCTGCTCTCGCAGCCCACTCTTTGCACAACACTGACGGGCGGCGGCTGCTTTTTGGTGCTGCAGGGCTGCTACTTCAGGAACCGAAGGAGATGGTCGGTGAGATACAGTGTAGGTTGCAGCAATGCCTGGCCAGCCTTAATACATTAGTTGTGAAAGGACAGCCACTGTTAACATAAAAATATTGAAAATGTATACTAAACTGCCCATTTGCGTGACTCAGCGTTTATGAGTGCAGGTGAAAGCGAGACACAGTTCCAAAACTGACTAAACGTTAACCACAATGAAGGTGCCCATGGTACATACAGCATGAAAGTTGATGCTTTGAAAGAGTCAGAATGCCTTATTGCTGAGATCTACAATCTGCAGAGAAACGTTTCAATCAATCAATCAATCAATCAATCAATCAATCAATCAATCAATCAAGGTATTTATAAAGCGCACTACTCACCCAAAGGGTCTCAAGGCGCTAGGGGAGGGGGGTCCGCTACTGCTCGAACAGCCAGGTCTTGAGCTGCTTCCTGAAGGCGAGGTGGTCCTGGGTCAGGCGGAGGTGAGTCGGGAGGGAGTTCCAAGTCTTGGCGGCGAGGTGGGAGAAGGATCTTCCCCCTGTGGTGGCTCTTCGGATGCGGGGGACGGCGGCGAGGGCATGGCCGCTCGATCAAAGCTGTCGTTTGGGAGCGTAGAAGTTGAGGCGGCTGTTGAGGTATCCTGGGCCTTGGTTGTGTAGGGCTTTGTGTGCGTGGGTGAGGAGACGGAAGGTGATTCTCTTGTTGACCGGGAGCCAGTGCAGGTCTCTCAGGTGTCCGGAGATGTGGTTGCGGCGGGGGATGTCCAGGATGAGTCGTGCTGAGGCGTTCTGGATCCGCTGGAGCCTCTTCTGGAGTTTGGAGGCGGTTCCGGCATAGAGGGAGTTGCCGTAGTCCAGGCGCTGGTGACGAGGGCCTGGGTGACCGTCTTCCTGGTCTCGGTGGGGATCCACCGGAAGATCTTTCGTAGCATGCGCAGGATGTTGAAGCACGTCGAGGAGACGGCGTTGACTTGTCTGGTCATGGAGAGGGAGGAGTCCAGGATGACGCCCAGGTTGCGTGAGTGGTCTGTCGGTTTGGGTGCGCTGCCTAGGCCTATAGCGTGCCTCTCATCCTTCTGATATCGATAACTTAAACACCAATTTCATCTGGTTATTAACCTGCCCATAATTATGTTCGGCTTCAACAAAATCGTGAGTATTGTTAACTCTGCAAGCAGAATATTTTATATTCCATTGGGAAGTATTTTAACCGGGATCAAGGGCGATTTGAGTTGCAACAGGACCCACATACAAAGAGCCCTTTACACCGGAAGACGGCGTGGTTGGAGAGCGAAGGCGGAAAACCAATGGGCAAGTTGGATCAGGCTACTTTTTCTTTCCAGTGATTTCTACATGTCACACAACAGTTGGAATACACAGCACACTTAACTGTGGTGCAGTGGAGGCATCTGGAAACCACTTCACAGTAGGCATGAAGTTGTAGTAAAGTCTCACCATCCTCTTTCCCCCATGAGATGGGCAAGTCAGGCACCAAGTCGTGACCCTGGTGCACTGGGTGGGTGGGGGTAAGAGTAGGCAAACAAGACATGCAACAGGGTCCCTGGGAAACTGTCATGAATGTGCTTTAAAATCAGAACTGGGGGCTAGTGGGAAGGGGAGGCAGGAGTCGGTGCAACTCCAGCTGCCGATCAGGTTTCTATGCAGCCATGGCAGTGGCAATCAGAGCTCCAGGACAAGCTGAGTGGCCTGACAGGCCTACCAGCACACACCTCCTGCACATATACCTCTGTGCACCTCTTCATCCTTTAGAGTATCCTTATGTAGTTTAACCCCTTCGCTGCGGCGGCTATTCCGCCGCAGCACTAAAGGGGTGGGGCGGCCCGCGGCGGCTCCGTACTAGTGACGGAACCGCTCCGTCACGGCTCGCGGGTGAGCTGTGCTTGTGACGGAACGGTTCCGTCACGAACCCGCCCGCCCATTAAAGCGTCAGGCAGACACGGAATTCGCGCCGCGCAGGCGCGGCGAGCGGGCCGTGACGGAACCGTTCCGTCACAAGCACAGCTCACCCGTGGCTTGTGACGGAGCGGTTCCGTCACAAGCACGCAACGGGTTAAAGATGTCCATGTATGTTTTTGTCTGCATGCACCTTTTATAAATATATGTATGTCCAATGCATTTTGACAGGGCATAGGTCCTGATTACTTTAATCATATTTAGTGGAGGAGTGGAGGCGACATGCACCTGGAATAAAATCAAGCTGCAAAACTAATGTTACATGTAAGTAACTTGAAACATAACATAATATGGTTCTAGGGCTGAGAGGGCAGATGCTGAGGTAAAGTGTACTGATGACGTTTTCAGTTTTATATAGTATGAACTTGATCCAGAGGAATTTACATGAGAACCGGATACATTACACAAGCACACATTATTCGTTTTTGGCTTGGTTTTTTTCTTGGAGGCAGGGGAGATTAAGTAATTTGCTTTCAGGTGCTTCTCTGGTCATGTCAGTAACTCCCCCTTTTTAAGTCCTCTAAGCAGTGCTGCAACTGTCTCTGCTCACAATGGTAATTCCTCATTCTCCTCTAGACAATGGTGCAGCAGCATCTCTGTTCATACATCCACTGCACTCCAAACCAAAACACATCGGTAAAAGACATTGTCATTTACAACACCTATAGCACTAACTCTCACAAATGAAAGACCTATTGCATTGCAAATGCTTGTTTAATTATATGAGATTTCATCCATTTCATATGGCAACTATCCCCTGTCAGCCACTGTATCTCAGCTAGTTACTATATAACTTAGAAGTAGATTAATTGTTTAGGGGTGTGTGAATTAATATGGATGTATTTATTATTCACCCTTTTTTTAATTTTGTTCTCTGAGGTACTAATAATCATGGCTGCAAATATAATTCACAATATTTGTACTAGAACAGCTTATAATAAATATTAGTTCTATCGTAAAATACCAATTGACTGTTTGTCCGACCCTTAGCATCGTTTCCCACATAAACGTAACTCTGTGGGTGGGGTGAGCAGCACAACAAATGTACACAATCAATGACAACCAGCATTTGTTCTCGCAAATAGGCAGTCATTCATTGCATGCTTTAAATCGACGGACACAGGGGCATATTATCAAGGGGGTTTATCTCCGCTTTTTTGGCTTTAAAAGCCAAGAAAGCGGAGATAAAATTATCTCCCTATTACCTAGCTGTGGCTAACACCAGTTAGCGACAGCTAGTAGGAGATAGCGACCATCTTGGGCCCCACTTTGCATGTCAGTGATATTTATCACTAATGACATGCAAAGTGGGCGTGCCAAGATGTTAGCGACTGGAAACAGTCGCTAACATCGCTATCTCCTATTACCACTTTTGGAGATATTAGCGCGAATATCTCCAAAAGCTAACACCTGCCCTGAGCAGTTCTTAGCCATGTTATCCAACCGGAGGTGGATAACATGGCTAAGAGCATTAGCTCGGTAATGCATGAATATAGCGGACTTTTCAGCGAAATTCATGCATTGCGGCCGATTTTTATCGCATTTGCGATAAACCTTGGTAATACCAAGGTTTATCTGCGATAAAAACCGCCGCAGCTCAGCTGTAAATTTTTGTCTCTAACCAAGCAATAGCGATAATTATCGCTATTGCTTGGTAATATGCCCCACAATCTTGAATTGTCGCTTTTACATTTTTTCAATTCTTGCAGCAAAAAAAAGGCAGGAGCGCGAACCTCCTGAAATGATACAGTATGTATATATTGTTTCTGGTTTTAACGGTTTTATGTAGATTCACTGAGGCAGATACCTAAGTAGTATTAATTTAAGGCATGTTATGGCTTTTAGTTAAAAAAATTATAATAGATAAATACTTATTCTATGTCATCATGTGCATGAATAGTCTCTTTGGCCCAAAGCCCCTTTTTGCCATCTCCGTAAGGAAGGAATCTGGAGTGTGTTGTTTAAGATGGCAGTTCAATAGCTCTATTACCATAATAAATAGCCGCACTGATGATTTTGCATAATTGCACATTGAACGTTACTCTGCTGTGCTCATAGCATTGCATTACTATCTTAAGGTAATAGGAGCAAATGAGAAATTGTCATGCAATGACCAGACGGATTTGTAAACGTGGAACAAGACGAATTTGCTCAATTGCACAATAAATATTTACGTTTATGAGCACTTTAGTATTTAATTTTTAAGTTAAAGCTTCATTAATGATAACAAATGTGAAGCCATTGTGCAAATGATAAGATTGTTTTGAAAATGTTTTATTTATTGTTAATCATATGATTTTATTAGTAGTGTAATGGTTTTAATTAACTATGCACATCATAAATTAACTTGACACCTCCCAGTTTTCGTTTTTTCCAGGAAGTTTGTGGTTTGCTTTTGCCACTTAAGAAATCTACCAGCTGCGACCCCTAATGTTTTGGTGAACATACGCCAGATTACATAATGAAAACTGGCATAACAAAAACAGGTCTAAAACAAACATATTAGAAGATCAGCATGCATTATAATTGTAAAGGCATCTTGCGACAAAGAAACACACACACGCACTATATATATATATATATATATATACACATACACACACACACACACACACACACACACACACCAAAGCAGGAGTATGATGATCCAGTACCATGACATAAACCTTAAAATCTTTGAAGCTGACTTCAACTAAACCCAACTGACCAAGGCATGAAGAAGTGGGACAAGGTGCATCTCCCTAAAATGTACAGGTCAAAAGCAGTAGAAAAGGAGAGAGGAGTACAGGCAATGCGAGGGATACCCCATTTCATTTACCACTTCTCAGCACATGACGAACTGGAGAAGTAAAACCTAGGGAGAGGATTGCCAGCCACACAATATCGTGCCAATACCTACAAGGGTTTATTGGGTTTCCCATTTATCTTTTGTAGCCACACAATACAGCTGAGCAGACATTAACCCTGAAACAAATCCAGGGGGAAACTTAAAGAGAACAGAGTTGACTCCCAACTTACAGCTATCAGAAACTTGATGGAAATAAAAGAAACCATGAAAGTGACACACACTGGACCTTGTCCTCATATATAATGTTTGGTATCAAACCAAGCAGTGCACACAGGGCCAGTTTTCTTTTCACAATCAAGCTCTCCAGGGAGAAAATTGCCTGGCTCATTCAGAACCTACAGACTCATTCAGAGCCTACCGGGTAGCCTTCCAGGTCATTGGAGGCTATCGGCCTCTGCTCCCTTGGAGGAGGCCTGTTAGCCCTACTGAAAGATTCCCACCTGCTTGGTGGGGATCACTTAAGCCTTCGCTACAAGCGCAAATGCAGTTCCTGTGGCAAAGGCTGTGAACTTTGGGGCATATTACCAAGAAATAGCGATAATTATCGCTAAGCAGGGTTAGCAGCAATAATTTTATCGCCCGCTTCGACGATTTTTATCGCTGAGATACCTTGCTATTATCAAGGTTTATCTCAAAAGCGATAAAAATCATGCAAAATGCATGAATATCGCTGAAAAATCAGCGATATTCATGTATTAGCGACCAAGGGCCAGATGTAGGTAGATCTTTACCGATCGGAATCGGCCGAAAATACCGATTTTCGTCCGTTTCCGACCGGTAAAGGGCTATGGAGATGTAGGGGCACCAAAAATGGACATATTCGGTAATTTTACAGAATCGGTATTTTTACCAAATCGGTAAATTTACCATTCGGTAAAAATACCGAATATGTAATTTGAGATGTATGTAGCATGTCTAACAGTGCTACAGGGCATTAAGAATTCGGTATTTACCATGCAATACAATTGCATGGTAAATTACGAATTCATGTGTACATGTACATCTGTGCATGTACACCTGTGCCATGTGGCACACAGACAATCTCTAAGGGCATGTCTGTGTGCCACATGGCGCAAAAGCCAGTTACAGGGGTGCAACAGGGAGTCAAAGTGACACCCTGTCCCCCTTAGCAATTCGGTATTTTTACAGATTCGGTAAATACCGAATCGGTATTTGCTATTTAATCCTATGTGCTTCAAGGCCCATAGGATTCAATAGCAAATACCGATTCGGTATTTACCGAATCGGTAAATGCTGAATCTTACCGATTCGGTAAAAAATACCGAATCTTTTCCTACATGTCATTTACCGATTTTTGAATACCGATTCGGTAAAATTCGGTATTTAAAAATCGGTAAATGACATTTACCTACATCTGGCCCCAAAAGCTCTTAGCCATGTTATCCACCTCCCATTGGATAACATGGCTAAGAACTGGTCAGAACAGGTGTTAGTTTTTGGCGATAGCGGGAATATTTCCATTGCTACGCCTGTGTTGGTAATAGGAGATAGCGAGGTTAGCTACTGTTTCAGTCACTAACAGGTTGGGAACGCCCACTTTGCATGTCATTAGCGATAAATATCGTGACATGCAAAGCGGGCCCCAAACCGCTCGCTATCGCCTAAAACTGTCGCTAACATCAGTTAGCGACAGCTTGGTAATAAAGCGATAGAATTATCGCCGCTTAGCGGCCGAAAACGGACGCTAAACCGGCGATAATTCAATATCGCCACCCTTGGTAATATGCCCCTTTGTCTAATGGTTGCTATAGTTGTTGCACATGATTGAATAGGGAAATCTATTGATGGTTGCCTGAACTAAACATGGCAGCGTGAACATCACTATCATCTGGTGCGCCAATGACAAAGAGGTGGCTTGATCCAGGATTTCTTACTGCAGAACTAGCTGGTGCTCTCCTGATGGAAAACCAAGGGCTGCCCTCTAAATGAGGTGCAGAAACTGCGAATTTGTGAGAAACACAACTCTAAATGACCCTTCCCATTCCAATCACAAGGTAGGCCGGGATTTTATGCTTTTGATACAGTCCATAAAGGTGAGTAAGGGTGAATTACAAAAGTCCTTGGGTACAGCACAAGTTAAACTAGAGAATAGATCAGTTCCAGAGGCACAACTGGTAGCCATTTATCCCAAGATGCACCACGGACATTGACTTGAGAGACTGAAAACAAAAACTGAAATTGGAGGGTTAAGTGAATTGCTGCCACAGACCTTAATGAGATCAACTTAGCTCATCAACCTCCCGCTACATTAGTGCCGTGATATCCCACTGGGATGAATCTCGCACTTTATAAATGAATAGCAACTGGTAATATACTGAACTCACCAATATACCCACAACTGATGTTAACATGGAAGTCCAATGGCACCAAAACACTCAAGAGGACACACATTAATGTCCAATACAACCACAGTTGTAAAGGAGGTCAAAATGAACATATCACAAAAAATATATCTAATAAGGTGAGCAGCAAAAAATAAAGTATGTGCTCAAGGGTTTCCCCCCAAAAATGATGAGGAGGACAAAAAAAGAGTTCATCAGACCAAGGACGAACCGTGTTTCTATATAAACAGCAACAACGTCAATGTCAATGTCATAGCAAACATTCCCATCCCATCCCCATCAAACGAACCTCAAAAATTCTACCTCATCTGAGATTCTCATTCACGGATTTTATCCTATTTATTATAATATGACTAAACTCAATGGTGAAGGCAGGAAATGGGTTCAGAGTCTCAGTTTTATGGTCCAGCGTTGGAAGCAAAAAGGAGCAGGAGGCCAAACGCGACCTATGCAAGCAGCAAGGTCAGTAAAAGAGTTTTTAAATGTTGTGTGTTTGGTGAGTGTGTGTGTTAAAGAACGTTTGCATGTGTGAGCATGTTTGTGTGTCTGTGTGTGAGTGACTGTGTGAGTGACTGAGAGAGTCAGTGAAGTTGTGAGCCAGACTGAGTGAGAATGAGTGATATAAAGGCTTAGGATTAGTGAGACACACTGAAACTAAGTGAGTCAAAGTGAGATTGAGTGAGTCAGAGTGAGTAAAAATTAGTAGGGCTGAGTGAGAATAAGTAAGACTGAGTTAGAATAAGTGACTCAGCATGAGACACAGTGAAATGGACCGAGTGGAACCGAGTGATTCAGTCAGACTGAGTGATTCAGCTGGAGACTGAGTGAGAATGGGTGACATTGATTGAGAATGAGTGAGAGTGAGTGAGTCAGAATGGGTGAGAAAGAGAGGGAGTGAGTGAGAATGAGCGGATCTTGGTGAATCAGAGGGAAATGGTGTGAATCAGAAAGAGTGGCATTGAGTGAGATTAAGTAAGAATAAGTGAGACTGAGTGAGTCAGTGAGACTGAGATTGAGTGAGTAAGAGTAAATAAAAGTGAGTGCAAGTGCGAATGAGTGTAAGTTAATAAGACTGAGTGTAAAAGTAAGACAGAGTGCAAGCGAATGTGAGCGAACTCCTGGAACCTTCTGAGAAGAAGTCAAGTTTGCTCACTGGAATTTGAGCCTAGGATAATACGCGTCGAACACTTTTAAAGGCCACTAGCTGGCACTGGATTTGCCATATCAATATAAGAGTGATACATGACAGGAGTTGTGCATCACTATGATGTACTAAGGTCATATTTCGCTAATAGAGCAGATGAAAAAGAAATGAGTTCAATAAATTTGACATGTTCACACGTTGTCTCTGTCAATCTTTTCAACATTCACAAGAACCTATTGAAACGATTTCCAGCAACTGCATTGCCAGATGTTTGCAGACAAGACCCAAGTCAACATCTCTCTTTGGAGCGAAATAAGGAGCCAGAGAATCATGAGAGGACTACATTATACCCGGAGTCTCTGCAAGGATGGCTATTGGATAGGCTGAACGATCTTGCCCCGGTGTTGGCCCCCGCTTAACATCGAAACGGGTTTCGGCTCCCTGGTTCACTGCGGCACTGTCGGCCGCTCGGCAGCAGTGTAAGGCAGCTGAAAGAGCCTGGCGATCACAATATGACTCTGTGGCAAGGCTGAAATACAAGACAGCGGTCAAGGCCTATCATCGGGACATTCGCCTAGGAAAAAAAGCCTATCTTGCAGGGAGGATAGAAGCCGCCTCTAACTCCTGTAAGGAGATTTTCACCATAGTGAGAGAATTTATGGCTCCTCGATCCAATACATCCCAAGGTATGCCCCCCAAGTCCTGGGCTTCTGATCTTACACATTTTTTCACCAGCAAGATTAAACTTATCCAGGATTCTTTTCCACTGGCGGCGCCCGTGGGGCTGATCAACCCTGAGGACGACTCGTGCCTTTCGGCCCGGTCCGGTGCTGGCCGTTTTTCCATCTATCTCAGCCCCTGCTTCCTTAACGCTTATGGGCAATCTTAAATCTGGGTCGCCTCTGGACCCCTGCCCTGCCAAATTCTTGGCAAAAATGGCGGAAGTGATAAATCCGCTGGCGAATCCACTCCTGAATCTCTCGCTGAGCCAGGGAGTGGTTCCGCAGGCCTGGAAGCAGGCAATGGTCATTCCTTTGCTGAAGAAGCCTGGTCTCGATCCTAAGGCTCCGGCCAACTATAGGCCTATCTCCCTGTTGCCTGCTCTCACGAAAATTCTGGAGAAGCATGTTCACACGGTGCTCTCCAATTTTCTGGAAACACATGAGATTCTGCACGCCACCCAATCCGGCTTACGCCCAAATCTCAGTACAGAGACCGCGCTCCTAGAGGTCTCAGAAACCATTAAAGGGGTTCTGGACGCCGGGGGCAAAGCCCTGCTGGTTATGTTGGATTTGTCGGCGGCCTTCGACACCGTCCCCCATGAGGGCCTTCTCGCAAGACTCTATGAGATTGGCCTACGAGGGACGGTGCTCAGCTGGTTTTCATCTTTCCTAGCTGGCCGTCGACAAACGGTCTGGGCCTCCCCAGACTCCGCCGTGATGCCGCCACTGGGAGTCGGGGTTCCGCAGGGCTCTATATTGAGCCCGACCCTTTTTAACATCTTTATGACCACTTTGGCGGCGCTGGCGGAGTCGTTCGGGGCCCAGATCGTATCCTACGCCGACGACACCCAGCTCCTCTTTTCTTGTAAGAAGGGAGGAGACTTCGATGGAGAGAGTATCCGGGATTGCGTTGGGGCTGTTTTTAAATGGTTCCAGCTGAACAGCCTCAAGTGCAATTCTGATAAGTCCGAGGTACTCTTCTTCGGGTGTGCTGCGGAGCCAGACTGGCAAGCTTGGTGGCCCGTTAACATGTTTCCTCCGTCCTGTTCATCCCAAGTAGCTAAGAACCTAGGGGTCAAGATGGACAAGGGTCTGACGCTGAGATCCCAGATCCTAGGTGTGACGGGTACATGTTTCGGCCTCCTCAAGATGTTGCGGAGGTTTCTGCCTCTTCTGTCTGAGGAACACAGGAAGCTGATTGTGCAGGCTCTGATAGGCTCTAGATTGGACTACTCCAACGTCCTCTATCTGGGCCTGCCAGAGTATCTGCTGCAGCGGCTCCAAGTTGTGCAGAATGCGGCCGCGAGGGCCATTTATGGCCTAAACAGGAAAGCCAGTGCTGCTGGTCTTTTGCAGACTTTACATTGGCTGCCTATCCGTAAACGGATTGCTTTCAAGGCATTAACTTTGACCTACAAAGCTCTTCATTCTTTGGGAGCTAAGTATCTCCAAAGGAGACTCGCCTTTTACCAACCGGCTCGCTCTCTCAGATCAGAATCTCTGTTTCTGGCGGCTGTGCCGCGCGTAAAGAGAGCTCGCATTGGAGGCCGCTCCTTTGGACTGCTGGCGCCACAGCTGTGGAACACCTTGGCGCTGTCACTCCGGGGAGCTTCTAGTTTACTCGCATTCAGGAAAGGCCTTAAAACCTGGCTGTTTGCCCTCTAGGCTGTTTTTCTGTCTTTTTCTGTTTCTGCTTTTCACTTTGTTTTTATTACTGTGTTGTGTTATTCTGCTGTAGGTCTCATTATTAAAAGCGCCGGGACACTCTTTTTGAGTAGCCGTGCGCTATATAAAATAAATATAACATAACATAACATAACATAACATATACGTGCTTTTAAATATATGACATCTACCTACACCCTAAAGGATCTAAAGACTTGTTTCAATAAAGGATGAGTCGTGCTCTCTAGGCCAAAAACATTTGAAGTAGCCCCCCATTGCAAAAGATAGGCCAAAGGGCATGATATGTGACTATGGCCCCCATTACTACCAGGCAGGCTGTAAGAACCCCCATTATTTCCATCCCCTGAGTCTCTGTCAGGGAGGAGAAAAATAACAGGGACTCTGAGTTTTAGGCAACAACATGCAGAAAATGGTCTTTTCTGCACAGATTTCTGCATGTTTTCCTCTGGGAGTCCAACCACAGTCTTTGTCTGCTTGAAGCAGGTGAAATGACTTGGAGGATTACCACTGAGTACTGAGTTTCCGCTAAACTCATAATTCCTATGAGCCCAGCAACTACATTTACTGGGGGCCATTGGAATTAACAAGCCACTCTTAAATAGGGCGTAAGAGACTCAGAGCTTGAGATAAGTCCATCCAGGTTTGTTGCAACATAGTCTGCCCAGGCCTGCCCATCAAATGAAGAATGAATGCAAGCAAGTTCAAAATTAGGCAGTCAAAATAAGCTAATTGTATATTTAAGAGCATATAAAACCTGTCTGAGTACTACTGGGATTTTGCAACTGTTGCATGGTCTCAGAAGTATTCACACTAGTAATCATTTGGAAGTATGAAAATACATACGTATACTGTTCCATGAGAAATTGTGTTGTGTGCGAAATGTACAAAAGTTTGTGTCTGAATTTGCCAACTTGAGATTGGTTCAAATAGAAATTGTTCAGCTGAGCAAATTATTTTATCTCCTCCACACAGTCTTCTGCCGGTATCCTACACTATCTTTTTTGGTCAGCCAAAATTTACAGGTGAAATATATTTCAGGGGGAGCGCTGAAAGCCACTGTTGTTACTAGCTTGCAGAGGAGGGCCACAGGACCACAAACCCCAGAAGCATCTAGTCCCTGGAGGGAGCAAAGTGCTACAAAAGCGCCTTAGACACCTGCGGCGTGGGAGCACCGAACGCCACCGCTGTTACTGGCTTGCAGGGGCGGGGGGCCACAGGACCACAAGCCCCAGAAGCCTCCACTCACTGGAGGGAGCAACGCACTACAAAAGTGCCTTGAGACACCCGCAGCATGGGAGCGCCGAACGCCACTGCTGTTACTGGCTTGCAGGGGGGGCCACTGGACCACAAGCCCCGGAAGCGTCTACCCCTGGAGGGAGTAACATGCTACAAAAGCACCTCGTGACACCCACGGCGCGGGATCGCCAAATGCCACAGCTGTTAGCGGCTTGCAGGGGGTGTCACAGGACCACAAGACCCAGAAGGCGCTACTCCCTGGAGGGAGCAATGCTCTACAAAAGTGCCTTGTGACACCCGTGGTGGGGGGAGCGCCAAATGCCACTGCTGTTACTGGCTTACAGGGGGTGCCACAGGACCACAAGCCCCAGAAGCCTCTACTCCATGGACAGAGCAACACGCTACAAAAGCACCTAGGGACACCCGGGGCGCGGGGACACCGAACACCACTGCTGTTACCGGCTTGCAGGGGGCCACAGCACCACAAGCCCCAGAAGCCTCTACTCCCTGGAGGGAACTACGATCTACAAAACCACCTCGTGACACCCAAGGCGCGGGAGTGCCCAACACCACTGCTGTTACCGGCTAGCAGGGGAGGGCCACAGAACCACAACCCCCGAAGCCTCTACACCCGGGAGGTAGCAATGTGCTACAAAAGTGCTTGTGACACCCACAGCGCAGATGTGCTGAATGCCACTGCTGTTAGCGGCTTGCAGGGGGGGCCACAGGACCACAAGCCCCAGAAGCCTCTACTCCCTGGAGGGAGCAACGTGCAACAAAAGCACCTCGGACTAAGCATGAGCGGATTTTGCGGATTGGCAATCCGCGAATTTTGCGGATTTGCGGATTCGCAATCCGCAAAATCCGCGAATTCCCGCGAATTTGCGGATTTTTTTTTTTTTTGTGTTCGCCCGTGTTTCTGCCAGTTCGCGAGGGTTTTTACAATTTCGCAATTTGCGAACTTACCTGTCGGGTCGCAAGTTTTGCGAACTTGTTGTTTCTACGTGTCCAGCCTGTTTGGGACACTCTTCTTCATCACTGCCACTCTCTGTCACCACTGCCACTCTCTGACTACTCATGCCACCCTCTGGCCCACCCATGCCACCCTCTGTTTCATCACCACACCCTCTGGTTGTCCAGTGTACATTATTTTCGGCAAAGCAAAGCACACCTTTCCTGCCTCAAGTGACCTGAATTAATTTGGGGCTGATTAATGTGTCACAGAATATTTTTTTAGCTGGCACCTGCTTCCTTAGTGCGCCCTGATTAGTGATCTTTTGCACTTGCTAAGTGCTTTCATTGTTGCAAAATTAGTTACAACACCTGCCCTGCCCCAACTGACAATAATGAATTAGGGGCTGATTAATGGATTTTAACTTCCAGCCTGGCTCCTGCTTGTCTCCCTTAGCTGCAATTCAGGACCTTTGTGGCATATGTGTAACTATTCTGAGGTTCAGAGCAGGGTCACATAATAGTTTCAACTGGCAACTGAACTCTGGAGGGGCCCCTCAGGAAGCACTACAGGAAATGGCTACTAATGATGTGCCTGAACTTTTGAACCTGGTAAGTAGTTACTTTCAGTTTTGCTAAAATCGTATTTCTGCAATTTTGCACTTATTCGCGGGGCGCGAACTCACGCGAACAGTGCGAGCAGCGCGAGCAAAATCCGCTGCTCGCGGATTTGCGGATTTTGCGGGAAATTCGCAAATCTCGCGGATTGCGGATTTCCCGAAAATCCGCAAAATCCGCGAGCGGAACGGATTTTCCGCCCACGCCTACCTCGGACACCAACGTCGCGGGAGCACCGAACGCCACTGCTGTTACTGGCTTGCAGGGGGGGCCACAGGACCACAAGCCCCAGAAGCCGCTACTCCCTGGAGGTAGCAATGCTCTACAAAAGTGCCTTGTGACACCCGTGGTGTGGGGAGCGCCAAATGCCACTGCTGTTACTAGCTTGCAGGGGGTGCCACAGGACCACAAGCCCCAGAAGCCTCTACTCCATGGACAGAGCAACACGCTACAAAAGCACCTCGGGACACCCGGGCGTGGGGGCACCGAACACGACTGCTGTTACCGGCTTGCAGGGGGCCACAGGACCCAAGCCCCAGAAGCCTCTACTCCCTGGAGGGAACTACGCTCTACAAAACCACCTCGTGACACCCAAGGCGCGGGAGCGACGAACAATACTGCTGTTACCGGCTAGCAGTGGAGGGCCACAGAACCACAAGCTCCTGAAGCCTCTACTCCCTGGAGGTAGCAATGTGCTACAAAAGCGCTTGTGACACCCACAGCGTGGGTGTGCCGAATGCCACTGCTGTTACCGGCTTGCAGGGGGGGGGCACAGGACCACAAGCCCCAGAAGCCTCTACTTCCTGGAGGGAGCAACGCACCACGAAAGCACCTCAGGACACCCACGTCGCAGGAGCACGGAATGCCACTGCTGTCACCGGCTTACAGGGGGGGCCACAGACCCACAAGCCCCAGAAGCCTCTACTCCCGGGAGGTAGCAATGTGCTACAAAAGCGCTTGTGACACCCACAGCGCGGGTGTGCCGAATGCCACTGCTGTTAGCGGCTTGCAGGGGGGGGCACAGGACCACAAGCCCCAGAAGCCTCTACTTCCTGGAGGTAGCAATGCGCTACAAAAGCGCTTGTGACATCCGCAGAGCGGGTGTGCCGAATGCCACTGCTGTTACAGGCTTTCAGGGGGGGCCACAGGACCACAAGCCCCAGAAGCCCCTACTCCATTGAGGGAGCAACGCGCTACAATAGCACCTCATGACACCTGTGGCAAGGGATGTGTGTGGGCAGCACCCGGGCAAAGCCAGCGTGGGCCCCTCCTTTCCCATCATTGGCGGGAAGAGGCAGGGCAGGGCCACCCAGTGCATCCAGAAACCCGGAGATCTGTTGAGGGCAGCTGTTACATTTATAAGTTACTGTGTACGCTCCAGTTCAACCTTAGTTAGGAGGACAATCTGCTTACGTTCCCGCTGATTTGCGACACCGGAGTTTGACTGCTTGCGATCTTCCACTTTCGTGCTGCCATACCATAATTTGTGGAACTCATTGATGCTCTCCTTGCTGAGACATTTCAGGTAATATTTAAATTATCACAAAAATTACAATCATTTTGGGGAAAAATATTTATACCCTCTGTTGGACTTGGCCTTGTTGGCTAAAGTTTGCTTACACTTTTTGCTTTTCCCCTAGACCGTGTTCCTGATTTGTGAAGTTAGATGCTGTAGGTACTTGCCACTGCTTATCAGTGTGCAAGTACAGAGGTTCCCTGTATGAATTGTGGTGGTGATTGGTTGTCTCTGATTCGTGTGTTTGCCTTACTAGCAAGATCCTTTAATGATGTGCACTTTGTGTGCCAGAGCTAGTACTAAAGAAATGAGCAGAATGTGAATTGCCTGCCTGGACCTGGGAGAGTTGAGAAAGGCTGAGGGAGGTGCTGCCCCAGGGGAGTGGTGTAGATGGCCCCAGGCTGTCCTGCACCTGGAACAGGAAGAAGGAGAGGCTTTGCGAGGTGAAGAAGCCTGGTGCAGAGCCATAAATCAATAGACCCATCCCCCTCTGAGTGATTAAAGATTAAGGCCCCCAGTATCAAAGAGAGGGCAGTGACACTGGGGGGGAGATATGCAAGACTGATTTAGGAGTGGTCGGGACCCCTGAGCACAAGGAAACTTCAAAGACAATGAGGGTTATAACTGGAAGATCTGTAACCCCAAGGCTTTGGTTAGGTTATGTTGGTGATATCAACGATGTCGTCGAGAACGGTCTCGATATCGTTCAGAGAAGTGCTGGGAGCACTTTGAAGACGCTGTGGACTGGTCGAGTCTCTGGGGGCTCTGAACTGTCCGCGATCGGGAAGAAACCTCTGTCTCAGGAAGAGTTGCTGAATAGGCTGCGGGAGACACCTGACCTTGTTTCATGATCTGGGGCTTGTGGGCAGTTTGTAGCTCTTGACCGAGGAGAGACTGAAGGGGCGCTGAAGTGGGTCATGTCCCCCCTTCGTCCAGAGCAGTGTTTTGCTGTGTGCCGCGTCCTATACCCCAAGGTGAGCTGAGGTGAGCTGGCTCCCTATTCGCAAACACAGGAACATAAAAGTTTCCAGGAAGTCTCAAGTGGTGCAGTGGTGGGACCATGTCGTGGCGGCCTGAGACCTCAGCGGGTGCCTAAGGTGATCGTGGGCACCTGGAGCGCATCAAGACTCTAACCCCCAGGGAGTGTGTCTTGGTGCGGCTACAGATGTTGGAACGCCTGTGGTTTGCAGGCATCCTGGAAGAGAGCCAAGATTCGGGACACGCAGAGGGTGCGTGTTGTAGTGCAGTCCAGGCACTAGTCTAGTGAAGAGTGCCTGGACATCGTGGGCACTAAGAAAGAGTGAATCTCCGACACGCGGGTTAGCATGTGGTGGTGCAGCCAGGGCGTTAGTGACTAGCGCCTGGTACCTCCTGTGCACTAGGAGGAGAGTTGAGACTCAGACGCGCGTGTGCGTGTCGTGGTGCAACCCGGGCGTTAGTGGAGAGTGCCTGAAGACCGGGTGCACCAGGAGACGGAGTGAGTCTCAGACGCGCCAGGAGTAGTTTGTGCTGAATGTTGGCGGCCTGACCAGCAGCCCTGCAGGAGCTGAACTATGGGCCCGAGTGTGCCTTGCCTGTGTTGACAAGCTTTTGGAGTGAGGCCAAGCCGCTGCAGCAGGAGAGGAGATTGGGGTCGCGCCACCCCAGGTAAAGTGGATCATCGCCTGGGGCGGGGTGCGGGCCCGGAGAGATACTCACTCGGCCTCTTGCCGCTGGTAGGCTGGTGCGCCTGACGAACTCAGGGGTTAGTGCGCTACTCACTGTGTTATGTTTCTCTTGCAGGATACAGGATCATAGCGTAGCGCACTGCATTGGTTGTTTACTGCACTGTACTGAATTGCACTGTGACGCAGTACCTTTTTCCTTCCTTGCACAGGGCATGCTAGAAGTGATACGCATTGCATTGTCTTACTATCGCACTGTACATAATTGCAGCATGACGCATTGCCATATTTATTCTTTGAACAGGGCATGCTGGTAGCGAGCCGAGTTGCATTATCTTGTGTTGACTCAGTACATGACCATGACGCTACACATTAAATTGTTTCACTGTGGCACTGTACAGGAACCCATTGTTAAGTAGTGCAGTGTTCCTTGTATTTTGCAACGTGTGTGAATCTAGTAATACGACGTACCTAACCTGCTAACCTGTTGAGAAGAGTTAAAGCCAGTGTAATTGTTGGTTAGAAGCGGTGATTGGGGATTAGGATCGCGCACACCACTGGGAACAATATTACCCAGTGTATATATGTGGGAGTTGTATCGTATGGTCATTTTGTATATCTTTTTATATAAAGTATACGTGTATTATACAAACACAAGTGGAGTCCATTTGTGGGGACATCATTGGGATTGCTGTAGGCGTGGTTGCATATACTGAACACTCGTGCCTTGGAGATAAGCCTGGCTGCTCGTGTCAAGGTACTAAGGGGGTGAGCAGGGCTGTCTCGTACGGTTTCCTTTCTTGGGCTAACCTGGGAGCAGGGGGGTCTGGGTCGCGCACTTGATAACAATGGTGCGCGGGGAGTGCCGGCTTCTAACACCCTCCAAACATAAATATTTGTTCATCAGGAAAATGCACCCAATGGGTGGAATCACTATTTAAACAAATTCTATTTGGGAGGGCAAAGTCCCACTATTCTTGATTTTGTGAATCAACATGATATTTCTTGACCTCCTAAATGAGAATTTCTTTGTTGAAACCATTCTAAAACTGGGGAATAGAAAAAGAAAAGAAGAGAACGAGGAAAACAAGAACATAATTAAACGAGACAGAATCATCAAATAAAAGCACATGAGAGAATTCATAAATGAACATGCACAACACCTCATGGGCGAAGTGTGCTCCATATACACTGCTATTGTTCTTATGAAACTTTTGACTTTTAGCAACTGTAGCCTCAAAATGATGTCTCTTTGTTAATCTGATACGTAGGAAATATCTTGACGACAATCACTTATAGAACGTATTAAAAAATATAACTTTTATTTTCAGAATTCCAATCTCTAAAATCAATTGATGCTCATATTTACTACTTTACACATCTGGAAATTTCATACCATTAGTTATTTTCGTTGTTGGTCTCATTTGTAATCTTTTGATTGCTTAGCTTCTGTAGGATTCCCCTCCTTTCGTGTGCTAGCTCCTCCCTGGAGCGTGGACAAAGTACATGTGCTCTGTCTTGTCTTTGTTCTTCCCCATTTTTTGCAATGCAGAATTTATTTTTATAAGCGGTTTGGTATTATTTCTGAACATGTAATATACTTTTTTACATTTAACACTGGCATGCACCTTCTTATGTATCTTCTTTTAACTCTATCTACTGTCTCTATTGATGTTTAGTTGCTTACACCCACAACTATACTACTCTACACCAATGCACTCTACGCTACTTCTCTCTATGCCACTCCACTCTATGCCACCATACACATCTCCACTCTACTCTATGCCACTCTACACCTCTTCACTCTACTCTATGCCACTCCAGGTCACTCCACTCTACTCCACTCAATGCCACTCTATGACACTCTATGCCGCTCCACTCTATGCCATTCCACCCCATGCCACTTTAGTCTATGCCAACCTACTCTACTCCGCTTCACTCTATGCCACTCTATTCTACGACTCTCTATGCCACTCTACTCTATGCCACTCCTCCTTATGCCACTTTATTCCACTCTATACCAGTCTATGCCATTGCATGACACTCTGCGCAACTCCTTGTCTCTCCAAACTATTCTACGCCACTGTACTCTATGCCTCTCCACTCTAAGCCACTCCACTCTATGCCACTCTACTCTAAGCCACTTCACTTTCTTCCATACCACTCTGTGCCACTTCAACCCACTCTACGCCACTCCAGCCGATGTCACTACTCTACATCACTCTGCTCCATTCTTTGGCACTCTACTTCCTCTATGTGAATCACCTGCATACCAATCTAATCTTCTCTACACCACTCTACGGCACAGCACTCCACTCTAGCCTAAGCCACTCTGTGCCACTACCCTCCACTCTACACCAACTCCACACCACTCAATGGCATTCCAAACTGCACAATGCCACTGTATGGCACTCCACTCTATGCCACCAAACTCTATGCTAGTCTACTCTAAACAATCCCACACCATTGTATGCCACTCTTCTCTATGCCATTCTACTCTACATCACTTTATGCCCCTCTATTCCATACCACTCTACTCCAGGCCACTCTGCGGCACTCTACTCTACTCATCACCACTCCATTCCAAGCTGGTCACTCCACTTCACTCTACTCTCCGCTTCTCATTGACTCTCCACCACTTCAACCCACTCTATGCCACCCTACTCTACGCCACTCCCTTCTACTCAACTCTATGCCACTCTCTTTTATGGTACTGTATTCTACACCAATCCACTCTATGCCACTCCAATCTATGCCATTCCAATCTATGCCACTCCTCTCCATGCCACTCTTCCCTACGCTACTCTCCACTATGCCACTCTAGTCTTCACCACACCACCAACTTTTAGCCACACAGAACTCCAGCCATGCTGCTGGACAACATGGCTAACAGACATTGGCAAAGTCAATAGATTTCACATAGGAGAGACCAATTGGCTTTTCTAATGCTTATTATTTGTTTACATATATTATCTTGATACTGGTTGTAGAGATAAACCTCACATAAGTCCAACACCTCACTTCAGCCTACATCCTCACACCTGCCCACAATTGATGGAGAACAGTCTGTTTCAGGAACAAAAGTTTTTAGTTTGCAGGGGGATGCCGTCAGAGTTCAAGGCCACCCTCTACATTCTGGTGAAAATTTCAATGCCTGCTTTAGAGTCCTGCTTGATCTAACAACAGCTTTCGACACCAACAAATACTGAGAGCTACTTAACACCTTCAAAGCATAAATTACTTTAAAAAGCAACATCCTGTTGCATTTCATACCATACCAGAAGGACAGAGTGTAGCTGATCCAGAAGGGTTCCAACAGATCTGAACGCCCACCCTTCTCTAGGCAACAGTCCCTAGCCAAGGTGTTTTGATCCTGTAACAGCAACAACATCAAAGACACGTACATGGGGTTCACACATATCTATCAGTAAGTATTTATGCCATCAATCGCCTGATCATTTGTCTTGCTGCAATCCAGGCTGGATCTGGAAAGTCTGGCAACCTCTGGATTTTGGTATTTTGATGGAATAAACACTCTGCTGTCAGGGGCTGTAGTATCCAATTAACTCCAAGGACAAGATGCCAGATGCAACCTTGCTATGCTCCGAAGTCATAGAATGCTGTCTTAGTCAACACCTACCAGGTGCCATTCTTTTTCCACAATATAGGGAACACTTTTCCTAATTGCCACTTGGATGCAGAAGATCCCCTGAAGAGGGTGCACTTTTCCCATCTACACCTTTAACTCACTCCTCAGAGCCCCCCATCCCTGTGTCCTCTCTAGCAACTCTGTCACTACCACTTACTCCTGTCTGCGCTACTAACCGTAAAATCATTATTGTGGGTAGGGCTGAATTGCCTTGTTGCTATATTCATACTATATAAGTCACATACATAAATCACAAGATCTATATATTGAAATATCTATAACAGTAACACTTTCATTGTAGCAGAAGATCCCAATTATAATATCTTGGTTATTTAGACTAAGCACTGTGCATAGTAGTACATTTCATGATTGCAATTATAGATCTTACCAGCAATGAAACATGGAATTCCAAAAGTTGCATTGATGGATGCACATGCACTATTTGGGTTAGCATCAAAGGGCAGAAATGGTCTATTTCCATCCTGAAACCTGTTGTTGACAGCTAACAACCCCAGATCACTGGTCTTATTCCTTAGACTGGCAGCTGTTGAGGCTGTGCTTCCATACACCATGCCAGCATCAATGAAGGAGGTCAAGCCATTCAGCTGCTCTCTGACTTTTGTCTCAGTAGGGCACGCTGGACCAGTGCGAAACAGGGGAATGCATTTGCCCCTTCTATCTCCCAGTGGATCGTTCGGCGGTATCTGAAAAAACATTATAGATTTTTTGAGCAGTTAATGTTATATCAGTTTTCCATATTGAATTTACCATGACATCTAGTGAAGAACATTAATGGCAATCATAACCTGAGAGCTCAGAGAGTGAACCAAAAAGGCTAAGCGGATATTTAAAATTAAACTTAATAAAAAGGGGTATTTAAATGTATGTTAACATTAGGTTCCTCTGTTTCAGGGAAATCGCACCGAAAGGAAGATAATATAATGAAAGTAATCAATTAATCAAACAGCATTTGTAAAGCACAACTTTGTCACCCCAGCAGTATCTGGGCACTATGTCTCCATCAAAGAGCCAGGTCTTGAGTCTCTTTCTGAAGTTTGCCAGATCTGCTTGGGGAAGGTCCTTCAAGGTCTTGGCAGCAAAGTAGGAGAAGGAGCGTCCACCGCTGCGGCTGCAACGGATGCGGGGGTGTGAGGGCAAATGAAGAGGAGCCCAGGTGTCTAGAGGGTTGGTGGAAGTTTAGTTGATGATTGATGTAGGTGGGTCCTAAGAATAGAGGGCTTTCTTGGTGTGCCTGAGGTTCTTGAACTGGCATCTCTTCTGGATGAGGAGAGAGTGGATGTCTCTGTTGTGTCTCGTTATTCCTTGTGCTCGTCTGTCTCCATGTCTCGACCTAGAGTATGGATCTTTGGCCACATTCCAGGACGGTTGGGGATTGGAGATGAACGAGACAGGAGGACGCTCTTCAGGATGGTGGTTGCCTGTTACTCTTATCTTCAATAATGACTTCTACATCTGCCATGGCCTTCATTCTCCTTGATGACGATTGAATCCAGTTCGCTGAGGTGAGTGTATGTTGTGCCAGAGCCATTTTGCTGTTGCACCACACCTCTCTGGAACAATTTGCTGCTACGGCCGAGTGTGCCCGTTCTGAGGTCTTCCGCAGAGAGCAGGAAGCTCCACCCATATTTCTGCAGCAACTTACACTTTGTCTGTTTGGGCAACCACCCCATGAGCATGTGCGCAATACTGCGCATACACATTGAACATTTTGGCCTCCAAACAACGTCAGGAAAGTTAAATAGGCCTGACAGTGATTTCAACGCTAATGCTTCATTCACTGGTTGTTTTCTTCGAAGGCCATATTGTTTGCCTGACCCAGGAATGTTTCAGAGTCAGGGAACACAGTCTTTCCAGGATTTTGGAATTTCAAACTGTTAATAATAATAATAATAATAATAATAATAATAATAATAATAATCTTTATTTAGATATAAAACATATCTTTAAAAGAATTTACAAATTCACAACCTGACCAAGTATAAAGATAAAAACTTCTAAGAAATAACCACACAATATAAATATAAAAACACAATCCATTGGCAATCTTTAAAAAAACAGGAATTTTTGTCTCATGGTGTACTTTAAAATCACAAAAATTGAAACAGGGCACCAGCTTGCATTGAGTATCACCAGATTATGTCTAACATTACTGAAAATAATGCCAGTTGTTACTCATTTCGGTGTGAGAGAAAGGAGAATTAGGCACTTTAGCATGGTCTCCTTAAATTAAAGATGTAATATGCTCGCTGAACAAATTTTGTAAATTTTATGTTTAGCACTATGTTTTCCGGGTTTAAGGCTGCCATGATGGCTTGCCTGCAAGTCCGAACCCCCAGCCTATTCCATTCTAATTTTAGTCCGGACCTGCGTTCTGTATTAAGGGCTGGGCAGAGGCAACTTACATGCAACATGGTTTCCGCTGTTTTCCCACACCCTCTACAAGAGAGATCTTCCGATGTACGTCGGCATGATGGTAAGTCCTGCAAGAAACGCCAGTCACCCAGTCTGATGGCAATAAAGCCACGTTTCAAGTATAATGGGTATGTGCTGGCCAAATAACTGACTGGGGCTGGGTGTCTGTAGGCATTTATCATGGTTCAGGCGTGGCTACGTTTCAGAAAAAGTGCTTTGTCAGTGAGACAAGAAGTCATTCTCACACTTTTTTATGGCTTTTTCAAACTGTTGTTTTTTTATTTTTGTTATTGCTGGCATCTTTGGACATGTCTTGACTATGACTTCAGGATACAAGCTCTATGCTATTTTCCAATTAAAGAAACATTTTCTATATTTTGCCGTTTTTTTCTTTTCTCTACCACAATGTATACATTCTTGTTAATTTAGTGGTATAAATGTAGAATGCAAGGCATCAATCCTCCTGAACCTTTTCTGCAATCTCCAGGTGAACCGCCTGTGTCTTGGAAAGAATCGTACAGAGAGTTAAAGCATTTTTGGGCGCAGTTGATGGTTTTAAATTTAAACCTGAAAGGAAAAAGTGGCTGTTGGAGCATTCTCTGTGCATGGAAGCACAGGAAATATTTACACAAATACCTGATCTACTAACAGAAGATATGGATGAGTATAAACTAGCGGTAGCAAAACTTGAGAAACATTTCTGTATCCCGCCAGATTTAATTCTCAAGAGGCACAAGTTCTTTCTAGAAAACAGTCAGTTGCAGAATCTATTGACACTTATGTAGCCTCATTGCGAGTATTAGCTATGTGTGAATTTGAAACATTAACTGACCAGCTTATCAGAGACCAACTAGTAACCAGGTGCTCCACAAGAAAATGCAGGAAGGTCTACTCACCTGCAAGAATCCTTCGTTTGAGGAAGTTGTCGATATTGCTAATAGTATGCAAGACTCAAAAAAGTCACTCAAATAATTGAATAAGGACACTGAAGAGGTAGTACTTTTAGTGAAACCTATCAAGCTTACTGCCACTTAGTTGCCTGACGACAAGAAAACATTTAGTGGAGGTGGTGAGTGTTTTCATTGTGGTTCGAAGCTCCATGTGGCTTCACTCAAGTACTGTCCTGCTGCTGGTCGAGTGTCTCAAATGCGGCAAACCTGGCCATTTTGCTCGAGTGTGTTGCTCTCAGACACGTAAAAACAATGTGAAGATTGTGGATGAGGAACATGATTTGGCCCACAGTATGGCTAATATGCTTTTATGTGTAAGAGTTCATGAGAATGAGTTACCTAAATTGAGAGATCAAGTAGAAAATGATGCCATTAATGACAAAAATGTGCTATTGCTAACTGATTCAAGTTCAAAGATAACCATTATTTCTAAAAATTCGTATACTAATAAGAATTTTACTGACAAGTTGGAAATACCAGTTATTAGTCCCTTTGGGTACAATGGTGAAAGAATTGACCTGGTTTTTCTATACAATAATACAATTTAAAGGCTGAGAAGTTCAGGGAAAAGTTATGTTATGTTATGTTATGTTATCGGGCGCTTGTACAGCGCGCAGCTGCCCCAGCAAAGGGGCGTCCCGGCGCTTTCAGCATCAGTGAAGCAGAACAAACACAACACCTGAACAACATGAGAAAACCGCTACCAAAACTAAACTAAAGGAAAAAGAAAAGTTTTAATGGCTTTCCTAAAGATAAGTAGACAGTCAATACTGTGAATCTGTGGGGGCAGGGAGTTCCATAACTTAGCTGCCAAGCAGCAAAAAGAACGCCCCCCCCGGCGCGGCAGCGCTTCACCCTGGGAACACTAAGCAGGTGCTGTCCTGTGGAGCGCAGCTGATGAAGCGGAACATAGGGAGTAAGCAAACTATTCAGCAAGCCAGGCATAGCAAGTTTTAAAACTTAAAGGAGATACACAACGTCTTAAATTGAATACGCTTCCCCATAGGGAGCCAAGGAAGTCTCCAAATGATGCCAGAGGCAGCCCCGAATCGAGGGAGTCCCACCAGTGCTCTGGCAGCACTTTTTTTGGACTCGTTGCAACCGAAGTATTTCAGCCTTGTTTGCCTCCTACAGAAGGGAGCTAGAGTAGTCCAGGCAAGATAAAATAGTCGACTGGACAATCAGCTGACGTGTCGATGGTTCAAAGAACTTCAGAAGAGGCTTAAGACCACGCAGAAGGCCGTAACACATACCAGCTATTTTCCTGGTGTGGACCTGAAAACTAAGGGATGAATCCACCCATACCCCCAGATTTTTTACAACTTCCTTTGTGGTGGGGATATTGCCCAGAGCTGTCGGCCACCAACATTTGCTCCACAAGCTCGTGTTCTTCCCAACCAACAAAACCTCAGTTTTGTTGGCATTTAATTGCAAGCAGTTGATAGCTATCCATTCAGCTAGAGCCGCCATCCCATCTCTAAACCTGGAGGCATTCGGAGAAGAGCAGTCAGCCAAGGTCACTACAAGCTGCGTATTGTCAGCATATGAGACCATGGTAAGGTCCCACTGCCTGGCGACCGGTGCCAGAGGCTGAACATAAAGATTTAACAGTAAAGGGCTCAACGCCGAGCCCTGCGTTACCCCCTGGTCGATGGAATGGATTTGAGAGAGAGGGGGGCGGACACTCGGAAAGATCTTCCGGTCAGAAAAGATCTGAACCATTCCAGAGCCAAATCAGTCACCCTGCCTCCTCCAGCCGCTGTAGCAGAATACCATGCAAAACTGTGTCAAGGCGGCACTAAGATCCAACAGGATCAGTGCCACCATCTGACCGGAATCAAGAATGGTTTGTAGATGTTCTGTGGTGGCCAGGAGAGCAGTCTCCGTACTGTGCCCCGGGCGAAATCCATTCTGTGTTGCATCCAAGATGTTATTAGAATTCACAAACTGTGTCAGCACATTATTAACATGTGCCTCTGTGATCTTAGCCACCCAGAGGAGAAGAGATATAGGTCTAAAGTTTTTGAGCTTAGCTGGGTCCACCGTGGGTTTTTTAAGAATAGGAGAAACCCATGCTTGTTTCCATAATGCCGGGACAGTTGCAGTGGAGAAGCAGGAGTTAACTATATGACATAGCGGCGCCCGCAGAATAGAAAGTGACTCCTTGAACTGCGCCGGCTTCAGAGGGTCAGATGGAGAACCAGTTTAAATGTTACTACTCAGCCGAGTGAACTCCTCCTGAGACATTCAAGGAATAGCTGCAAGAGTTGGCCGGGACCTAGTTCCAAGAGGCGAAATAGGGGAGTGAGTGATCATTTGTGGAAAAGACTCATAAATAGTGCAGACTTTCTCTACAAAAAAGGTGGCTAAGTCATCGCACTGCTGTGCAGACAAAATGATGGGCACAGTAACTTTCTTAGTCCTAAGGTCTTTACGAATATTAAATATGCACTTAGCTGGATTAGGGCTGATCTTAATTTCGTTTGCATAGTAGGCTGCACGAACTTTACATATAGTTCTATGATACTGTTTAATCATAGCGTGATAGCATGCCTTTTTCTCAGAGTCATAATCTTTTCTCCACTAGCGTTCCGCTTTTTTACAAGCTTTCCTTAGAACAATCAGAGAGTCATTATGGACTGGTGATAGAGGTTTGCTCTTTAAACCATTTGGCAGGTATAAGAGAATCTAAACCTTGGTTGATCCAGTCACAAAACAAGCCATAATCAGATACAGAGTCATGCAGCGGTCCCAGAGGATTAGCAGTGAGAAAAGCATGACAATCTTGGAATTATCCTTATGTTTATCTTCAATCGTAGTATCATGTAAGAAAAATAACGAGTTAAGGATGTGCATCGACTTGAGGAGCATTATTAAGGCCCTCTGGGTGGAAGGAGATTCTTTGCCCCGTATTGAGGTGATGATTACCCGTTAGATGGTGTCAAATACTTTTCTAAGCTGGACATGAAATCAGATCATCACCAAGTGGTACTAGCATAGGAGTCTAGGCACCTCATAACATTTGCAACATCATCAGGGATATTCCAAATCTGCAGAATGCTGTTTGGCCTAGCGTCAGCGGCAGCTGTTTTTCAATTAGTAATTGGAGAAGTTTTGAAGGATTTGAAAGGAGTCTTGGTTTTCCAGGATGACATTCTAGTCTATGATGAAAATGACACTGAGCACATATGTAGATTAAATGCTGTTTTATGTGCACTTAGGACCAGGGGGTCGAGATTAAGGAGGAATAAATGTGAGTATGGAGTGGATAATGTTGAATACCTTGGTCACATTGTATCCAGAGAGGTCATTGCAACATGACCTAGGTTGCTCAAAGCTATTGAGGAAGTCGCCACTCCAGTGGCTAAAGAGCAACTCCAAGCTTTCCTTGGCATGTGTGAATTTTAAGCTAAGTTTATTCAAACTTTTGCCACTAAAGCAGAGCCTTTGGTCATTTTACTAAAAAGGTATTCAACATTTGGGGGGAGGCTCAAGAGCAGACTTTTCTTACCATCAAGAAGGAATTAACCAATACTTCATATTCTCCTTATGTGCCTGGGAAACCACAAAAAGTCTTTGTGTCCCAACTTGGTCCTGACATCCTGGGGTGGCATCACCAAGGGTGTTTGGGTATTATTTTAAATCCAGGCATACTGACCAAATACTGCCAGTGGATGAAGATAATACTCATTGTAGTAGTAATGACTGGAAGTTGGTATTGAAGGAAACTGAGGACATTTTTTAACACAAATAAGGAAAGTTGATTGTATTCAAACATATTATTAAATTAAAAGAAAATTGCATTATGGTCAAACATAAACTTCGATTCATTCATCTAAGCATTAAAGGCAAATTGGATGGCCTAATTTCACAAAATTGCCATGATGGTGTCATAGTACCAGTGGAGTTATCCTTATGGTTGACTCCAATTGTAGTATCTTGTAAGAAAAATAACGAGTTAAGGATGTGCTTCGACTTGAGGAGCCTTAATAATGTCCACTGGGTGGATGGACATTCTTTGCCCCGTATTGAGGTGATGATTACCTCATTAGATGGTGTCAAATGCTTTTCTAAGCTGGACATGAAATCAGATCATCACCAAGAGGTACTAGCAGAAGAGTATAGGCACCTCATAGCGTTTGTAACATCATCGGGGATGTTCCAAATCTGCAGGATGCTGTTTGGCTTAGCATCAGTGGCGGCTGATTTTCAATTAGTAATTGGAGAAGTTTTGAAGGATTTGAAAGGAGTCCTGGTTTTCCAGGATGACATTCTAGTCTATGGTGAAAATTACACTGAGCACATATGTAGATTCAATGCTGTTTTATGTGCACTCAGAACCAGGGGTTCAAGATTAAGGAGGAACAAATGTGAGTTTGGAGTGGATAATGTTGAATACCTGGGTCACATAGTATCTGGAGAGGTCATTGCAACACGACCTATGTTGCTTAAAGCTATTGGGGAAGTAGCCACTCCAGTGGCTAAAGAGCAACTCCAAGCTTTCCTTGGCATGTGTGAATTCCTGGCTAAGTTTATTCCTACTTTTGCCACGAAAGCAGAGCCTTTGCTCAGATTACAAACAAAGGATTCAAAATTTCAGGGGATGCTCAAGAGAAGACTTTTCTTACAATCAAGAAGGAATTAACCAATACTTCATATTCTCCTTATGTGTCTGTGAAATCTTTGTGTATCAAAGTTGACCCCAATGGGGTAGGTTTGGGGGATGTGCTATCACAAGTGAAAAGCACTAATGAGAATATCCTTGCTTTTGCCTCACACACACTCAAACCACAAGAATGTCTTTACTCAGTAATTGAAATGAAAATGCTGGCTTGTGTGTGAGCAGTTGAAAGATTCAAGTTTTATATGTGGGGAACAACATTTCTGTTACAAACTTATTACAAGCCTTTAATTCTGATCATCAGTAGCTCTAATGTTTATTCCACAGGAGCTACTGCCAGTTTGGTTACATTGAGCATGAAGCTTTTGGAATGTCATTTTGAGGTACCATACATTCCTGGGGGAAGGTATACGAAAGCTGAATGTCTGTCACATCTCCTGTCCTCTAAAAAGGATCTGTAAATACAATCCGAGGACATACAGGATGAAGATGCTTGGCAGCAAATATTGTTTGGGATAATACTAAATGTATTAGTGAAGAAGTCTGAGCCAAGATAGCATTCCGACAAGGATGATGGAATACATGACAAAAGGGTGGCCCAGAGAAAAAGCAAGTTAAAGGCTAAATTATCACTTGAAGCGGGTCTGATGTTCAGGGAGGACACATTAGAACCACCAAGTAATGTAAGAGAGAGATTGTTGCAACTAAATCATGAAGGGCATTTAGGAATGGCGCTTGCCAAAAAAATAAATGCTGCAAAACTTAGTGTGGCCAAGTATGGATAAGGACATTTAGAGTTTGGTCAAGAAATGTTCAACATGTTCGAGAAATTACAAAGATCTCAAGAGTGTAATACCTCCCATGGTGGAAGTTGGCAGCCCAGAGAAACTATGGGGTAGAGTAAGTCTGAATTTCCTTGGTCCATTTAGTAGATTGCCTTATAACCAGTGTTATCTAAATGGATTGACAAATTTGTCAAAAATGCTAAAACTAAAACTGTAATCACCTTACTTAAAGATATGTTTTCCAGAGAGGGTTTTCATCAGAGCTGATTTCAGACAATGGGGTGCAATTTGTTTTGGAAGACATGGTGACATTTTTGAAAAGATGCTGGTATCAAGCACAAAGTCTTTATCAGCAACAAAGTAATGGTCAAGTAGAGTGGGCTAACAGATTGGTAAATTCATTTGTCCGAGGAGCAATCATTCAGGGGTTGGAAGTGGTGGATGCTGTCAGTGCCATGTTATGGTCTTATTGCAATTCTCCCCATTGTATAACTGGAATTACACCTTTTCTGCTTTTAGGCGAAGGGCTACTCAAGACTATTTAAAACCAGCTTGGTTAAGTAATGTGTCAAAAAAGGGAGCAGGTTTCAATGTCAAGCAACATGTGGTAAAAATGCATCGTAAAATTGAGCAAATTCAATTGAAAAATAAAATGATGTATGATGAGTTAAAAAAACCAAAAGTTATTCATTTCCAGAAGGGAGATTGGATCCGCATCAAATTACCGAGTGTTAAGGTAGAGAAGGGTGCGGGTAAAGTAAGCTGTGCCTTGCCAGGTGATGAAGTACATTTTAATGGGCGTGCAGTATGGATCAAAAGTGGACAATGGTGGAATGTTGCCAGAGTTGTAAAAGTTCCACGTCCGCATGTTCCTAACAGAGAAGATGAATGCCATCAGGCTGCCAAATCCATTATTGTGGGTGGGGAAGGTGGTTGTGTTCGTGAGAAGCATGCAACTAAAATACTTAGAAAGTTTAAGGATTTTGTCATGACGTAATTTTATGCTGTCATGTTAATAATTGATTAATGATGTTTTTCCTACATTCCTTATAGTTTACTGTTGATTATATTTGTAATTAATTTTCTGTATTCTTTGACAGTGTATCCTTATTTTGGTTATGATGTTGTATATATTTTATGCCACTATTTATGCTTTTTTATTTTTTTTTACTTTTACAGTTATTGATATAATGAATTTAGTATGCAATATTTTGCTATTGTTTTATTGTAAATGGGGGAGATGTGTTGTGTCCTGTTATCCCTCATGCTCATCTGTCTCAGTGTCTCAATCCAGGCTGGAGTATAAAGCTTTGGTCGCATTCCAGGACGGTTGGAGATTGTGGGCGGAGGAAAGAGGAGGACGCATCTCAGGGTTGTGGTTAAATATTCAATTAAAAGTTCTACTACTGCCACGGCCTTCATTCACATTTGTAACAGTCTCTTAGGTTGGGGGTGATGTAGGTTCATTTGGAGAAGTCCAAGACGAGTCTGGCTGCAGTGTTCTGTATGGCCTGGAGTCTTCTGAGGAGCTTGGTGGAGATGCCCGCATAGAGGGCATTGCTGTAGTCAAGGCAGCTGGTTAAGAAGGCTTGAGTGACGGTCTTTTGGGTGGTGGGTGGGATCCATCTGAAGATAATGCAGAGCATGCACAGTGTGTGAAAGCAGGAGGAGGTGACTGCATTGATTTGTCATTTTATGGTCAGTTGTCTGTCAAGGATGATGCCGAAGTTGCGGGCATGGTCAGTCGTTGTAGGTGTAGATCTGAGTTCTGCAGGCCACCAGCTGTAGTCCCATGCGTAAGTGTCACTATCAACTGAGGAAAGGCTATCCTGAAACACATTGTGATGGCATTGTTCTCTACTGAAATATATTTTTCTCTCTTCTTCTACAGTGAAGTGAAATATAAAATACTGAATTTTATTTATTTAATTTATTATTGTATTTGTAAAAAGTAATGCAGTTGGAGCAACCTATGAGTGGTACCTTGAAAGCTGCATGTTTTCCCTGCAATATACTGTCACTCGTTGAGATGGCTGTACTAATCACAACATTATTCAAACCATCATCCCTCAATGTATGGTGCAAGCAATATTGAAATTTCAAATCTTGGTAGGAAATGTTACAATAACGTTGGGTATATCCCTCACCCAGAAGCCACATTGGTCATTGACAATATCCTCAATCTGCTCATTCAAACCTTCTTAAAATTATGTTACACTGGGCCCCAACTCACCATGATAGGAAAGCAGTTTGCTTCTTTAGCACAGGTTGCAGCACACTCATCTCTAGTTTTGTGGGGGCTTGCCACAGGGCTCTCAGGAGAAAAATCGAGATCATGGTCAATCCACTGGCCCCATACCATGAATATTTGAGACCTCTCCTGGTCCAATACCACTTTGTTATCCAGATATCGAACAACACGGTTTGATACATCCCGGACCTATAGGAATAAAAAGTGGTGAGATGTTTGGGATGAATAAGGCCAAAGACATTTGTAGCTGATATACAATGAACTTATATATGGCAAAATTTATCAATTCTGCATCAACTCATATATTTCAGATGATTCCAAACTCTTTAGTGCTTAACATAGACATGTGTTGTTGATATCAACTCTCTCTGCAACTATAAGACATGGCTCTGACAAATATTTCTCTGGAGGGAATCTTTAGGTTTAACTCAACTGTATACAGAGACTAATCAATGCCACAAAATTGCTTGCAATTCTCAAAGTGTAGGACGGAGTGCAAGATTTTTCTTTAGTGGCATGTACGATGCTGCAGGAAACAAAGTATGCTGCAATGTTGTGGCTCTGTAAATGACCCATGTTAATATTACCCTAACCTGCAAATTTGTATTGATGCTTCAAAAATCTTGTGCATGCCCAGTTCCAAATGTAGCATGAGTCTTTGAGTGGGACAGCCTGATTTCAGCCATGGTATATTCAGGGCCTCATTTACAAGAAAGTGCCGCAGCACAGCACAGCACATCACAGCAAGCCCTTTGGCTGTGCCAAGCTGCAACACTTTCAAAGCACATGGATGCCTCATATTTATGCACAAATTTCTGCCATGCACCAATGCAGGCAACCTGGCGCCATGCTTCAAGGATGCCTGCGTCACTGGGATTAATGTTTATGTGCAGGAAGGTGTCCATTCTTGCACATAAACAATCTGAAATGGCGTTTTTTAAGCTCTATGTATGCTGCATTAGCACACATAAAACTTGCAAAACGTCACTTTTAATGAATGTTTATTGTACAGGAAGGGACCCAATAAAACCGATTTAGGCTTTTCTCCCAGAGCAGGACATCTCTTGGACAGTAAACAAGCCTCCTTGTCTTACATAGTACTTTCACACTACCTAATAATATGTTTTGGTGGCTTCTCTTAATACATGTGTGTGGTACCATGAGCCAGTGGCCTCAGACAGAACTTGAATCAATGGGCCTAGTATGGAGTGTCAGAGGTCTCACACAATTTATGCATCAGTTGCCTAGTAATAAGCACCTATGGCCAAGAACAGTGTAGGGTAAAAGAGCATCAGTGACCCAACAAAGTACCTGCAAAAATGGCTCCAGTAATAAGTGTAAATGCCCCTAAACTGTAGATTGTCAAAGGACCTAAGTCAGAGGCCCTAGAGACTACATTGATCGATGAACCTAGTGGCAAGTGTATGTGGTTCAACACAAGCAAACCCCAAATTAACCTGTGTTTAACCCTCTGGTAGCTTGGCACCTGCAGTCAGGCTTAGCCTAGAGGCAAGGTGTAAAGAATTTGTGCAGCACTTCTAACAGTGAAAACACAAAACAAGAAATATTTCACACCAACTTAAACTGTAATAATTTATTTGAGACTAAAATGACAAAAATCTAATCTGGAGAACCTAAGATATGCAATTTAGAATGTTAAGTAAAAACAGCATTTAAAAGCAGAAAACGCCAACTGTGGATATCTAGTTGTGTGGGACCGTGACAAAGTCAAAAGTTCAGGCTGACTGCATTAAAGTGAAGGCTGGCTACAGGGACCAAGTCAGGCCAGTTGAACCATACTACCTTAAATCCTGGTTTGCAGAGCTCTGTGAGATTCTGCATTGAAGATGTGCTGTGCATCAGCCATTCTGAGATGCTGCGGGGCTGTCGCTTGTAATGTTGAGTCCTGTATCCTCATTGAGGATGCAGTACGATAAGGGGCTTGCGGTGGAAGTCCCACATCAAAGATGCATCATGCACCAGCGGTTTTGAGGAGCTTTGGCGCTGTGATGCGGAGTCCTGCATCATCGTCAAGGAGGCCGTCGACAAGGGGCTTTCTTTGTAGAGCCGTCACTGAGAATGCATGATGCAGCTGCAGTTATGAGGAGTCTGCAAACTGCTAAGCGAGGTCTAGCTTCTGAGATGAATGGCCCTGCAGTGGTTTTTCTGTGAGATGCATCATGCTTCATCTGTTCTGCTTCACAGGTCCACAGCTTGGCTGGCAGAGTACCTTTAGGTCCACTTCCAAAGGTCCCGGACTGGGTAGGCACCACTAGGTGGGTAGGACTCACAGCAGCCAGACCCCCCAGGTGTTGAGTTCAAGGTGGTTGGAGCTTTTTCTGTCCCTGAGGCTGTGATCGGAAGGCTAGCCAATTAGCCATGTAGTTATTCTAGAGGGCCTGGGTTCAAGATGCAGGTCCAATCCTTCACTCAGGCAGCAGGGCAGCTGAGTAGCAGTCCTTCTTGCAGAGCAGCTCAGCAGTCCTTCTGAGTCTTCCACAGGTCCTGAGATGTTCTGAAGAGTTGGGTCTGAGGCTCCATTATTTAAACCTGATGCCCAGTGTGAAGTAGAAGAAGGTTCTGGAGGTTTCCCCCCTCAGTGGTGCTTGAAATGCCCTGCCTCCCTGCTTTAGACCCAGCTTGTCTGGCCTTTGCAATGTGCAAGTGTAGTAGGTGACAACTCTTCCTCCTCATCGAGTCAGAGATGGCCCATCCAGCCAACACCTATGCCCTTTGTCTCACTGTCTGGGAGCCATACACTAAGCCCAACTGCCAGTTACATCTAACCATGGAACCCAGGATGCAGGCTTCAGCTGTAGGCACCAAATGGTTAGGACAAGAAAATGGCAACTTTCCAAATGTAAGTATATACAACAGCAATGGATGGAATTCTTGATTGAATCTCAGTCACTAGTAATCACAAGGACCACACCCCAATGTATTGCTTATTTACTCACCATGCTACCTCAGTTTGGAACTAGCTATATGCAAATCAGCCTTGACCCTTCTCCAATAGGAACCGTCCAGCCCGGACTGCAAAGCTAGGTTCTCCTTCAGCCGGAACACAAGTAACCCAGGATCTGTTTCACCCTAGTTTTGGGCTCATTAGCTAGGTACAGCTTAATTCCAGTAGCACAGTGTGCATTGTACCCATATCTTGGCATACCCGTCCCACTTAGCGCGAGACAATAAGTATTACAAACAGTGATAGATGGAATGCTTGAATTAATTTACACCACTCGGGCCACATTCCAATCCATTGTTATTTTACTCACCATGCCACCTCAGTTTGGAACCAGCTATATGCAAATCTATCTTGACCCGGCTCCAACTGGAACAGTCCAGCCCGAACAGCAAAGACAGGTCCTCCCTGATGGGAACAAAAGCAACTCAGGACCGGTTTTGCCCTAGTTATAGGCTCATCAGCCAGGTACAGCCTGGTTCCAGTGACACAGAGTGCACAGGGCCCACGTCTGGGCATACCCGTCCTACTCAGGGAGACACAATAAGTATACAATACAGAGATGTATGGAATGATTGAACTAATCTCAGCCACTGGTAATCACTTGGGTGTCTCGTACTTCAGCTGCAGACTTGTTGTCCACTAGCTGTAGAGGGACTACGTCCCCCAGCCTGTCAAGTTCCTCAGGAAACCTCCTGGTGCTGGAGCACAGGAGTGCTAGAAAATCAACAGACAAAGATCTCCGGGTGCAGTGTGCAGGAGAGGTATAAATTCAATGGAGGCATCCTGCGGGTGCCTTGTACTTCTGCCACAGAATCTGTTGCCTGCTAGCTTGGGTGAGACCACGTTCCCCAACCTGCCAAGTTGCTCAGGTCACTTCCGGGTGCAGGAGCACAGGAGTGCTATAAAATCAATGGGAGAATACCAGGCCAAGAGCAGGCCTGTCTGTGCCCATCCACATCCGACCGAGGCTGGGTAACCACCGATGATGTAATCATCACGGGACATTACGGGACAAACACCATCTGGCTAACTCGGCTAATCCAGGTGAACAGTCTTAATTTTTGCAAATAACCTAGTACAATGGGGAAGAGGAAAGTTATGGGTACTGATATGTTGCCTCACAAACCCACAAGTATTGATACCATGCTAGAGAGAGACAAGAGGGGGTAAGCACTGATATAGCCCTTACAGAGAGTAGGCTTTCTCTTGGTCAGGGGATTGGCCAGGGGGCTGGGTTGGTTGAAACAATACACCCTGCCCATTCTCCTGAGGTTGAGCGCATGATGAACCGGCGGGGTAAAAGGGAAAACATTGTCCAAGCCTGGTGTAGCTAAGACCCAACCTGCTACCCCTAGCCCTGATGACCTCGAAAGTCTTTCTGCTACAGTGGATTTCAGCAGTCCTACCATGATCCCTGAACCAGTAGTAAAAAGGAAGAAAACTTTCAATCGTGTAGCCCACTCAAAATCTCACACAGGGAAAGTGCAACTAGAAACGGGACAAAGTCATCTTCGCTGATTGACGAGGTTTATGACAGATTGTTTCATTACCTTGGACAAATAAAATGAAATGTGGTATTTATAAAGCGCAAACTGTCACTCCGGAAGGAGCCTCCTGGCGTGATACGGATATAAAAACACTTAGCAGTAGTGAATGGAGACCTAGATGAGGGCTTGCAAGAATTCATCTGATGCTCCAAAGATACAAAGATCCAGGTCTTTAGGGCCTTCCTAAACTGCATTTCGGGTTCTATCGATCTCAATTTTTTTGGCATTAGATGCCAGGCCTTTGCACCTAACACGGTTGCAGATTTCCATCCCCGTGTTTTGAGTTTGAAACCCGGCGGTTTGAGGAGGTTTGCTGATGAAGATCAAAGTAGCCTCATTGTACTATATGGTGTGACTCTTGTTGAAAGATATACTGGCCCCAGCCGGCAAATAGCTCTAAAGGTGGTTTCTTGTGTAGCGGAATCCAGTGAAGAGATTTAAGGGCTGCTGAGGCGGATGCCCTGCAAGGACGTTTTAAGACCAATCTGGCTGCTGCGTGCTCCACTACCTGTAGCCACTCCAGGGTTGATTTATTGGCCCCTGCTGAGGGCTGGGCCTTACTTGCGCACATTGCTATGTTAGCATAGGCTTATTACAAGTTTAAACACCATTTTAACTTTTTGCTGCTTTTGCACACAACACTATATGTAACTGTTGTGGTAAGTTAGGCTGCATGAATTGCTTCACATGAGAATGGCTTATTTTCAACGTCCCTAGACTTACAACTCGACCTTAGTCTGCACAGTGAGGGCTGAGGCCTCCAAGGTTATCATAACAATGTTCGGTGTTGTTCGGGCTGATCGACTCATGCACTAGACATAACATACACACAGCTGCAGCTAACTGAAATCCTGTTTATTTATTTATTATGCAACTTATAACGCGCAGACTAAACCCGAAGGTATCAAGGCGCATCTTTAATATCACACTGCATGCATGATTTAGACACTCTGAAGGAAGCCCGATTCCAGAGAGGCAGAGAGCTATTGAAGATCCTGATGTGATTCACTTCTGTTGATCTTGGAGGTATGGGGTCCCCTTTTCAAGCCTAAGAGACCTTCTATATTTTATAAAACATGGGGGCATATTATCCAGACAGGCGATAAAATTATCGCAGTTTTAGCGGCAGAAAACTGCTGCTAAAACAGCAATAATGGGCTTGATAATATGCTCTATGGAATTCCAATTGAAGCCCATGTTAGACGTCCTTCACATTTAACATGGGCTTCAATCGGAATTCCATGGAGCATATTATCAAGCCCATTATTGCCATTTTAGCAGCAGTTTTCTGCTGCTAAAACTGCGATAATTTTATCACCTTTCTTGATAATATGCCCCATAGTTCCAAGCTAGGGAGGGTGGCATACTAGGTGCCATATAACCTGTTCCCACCATCATTATAATATGATTTCTCCTTTTGTGTTTTATGCAATTGTAACAATGCTGATCGTATTATTTTTAATCATATGTCTGCTTATGCTCGCAAAAATACTGCATCTTAGAGCACGTTTTAAAAAAAAAATATTTTAAACTTTATTGTGTCTCTTTATTTACCCATGTGGTGGACTAGTATGCGAATAGAATGAAAGAGTGTTCTTGATTCCAACCATTCCTGAGAGTAACCTAGGTCGCATGTTCTGGGTTGTCTAATCATTCGTACCTTTGCTATAGGACGAAGAGCTAATGTGACACTGATGCTAGTCGGTTAGGGATTCTAGGTACAGAGGTTAGTTTTTTAGTACATCACAATTCACTGATGTCCTGGGTCTCTGTGCACAGTTCTGTGTGAGCGGAATCCCTGCACTGCCATAAGGCTGTTACAATAGTCCAGGCGTGAGAGTATCAGCGCCACCACAACTGTTTTCCTGGCTGAAAGAGGAATAAGATCAAAACATGTTTTCAAGTTTTTAATTAAACTAAAGCAGGTCCCAGCCACCCTAAGTGCATGGGGCCTTATTTATGAAAAGTGACGCATCGCTGCGTGAAAACAGCGATGCGTCACTTTTCACTGCGCACTCCTTGCGACACCAATGATGCGTCATATTTAATGTATGACGCATCATGTCGCAAGGAGTTACAGATACGTCAGTATTTCTGACGTATCTGTAAGCGCAAAAGTGACGCATTGCTGGAGTGTGTCACAAAAGTGACGCAACTCCAGCAATGCGTCCTTTCACATGGGGAAAGCCCCATGTGAAAGGGCTTGCGTCAGTCTTACTCCTGCTGTGAGGCAGGCGCAAGATTTTGACGCAACAGCGTCCTAAAAGTGACGCAGTGAAATCTCATAGATTTCACTGCGTCACTATTACGAGGCTTTTTGCGGGGGAACGCCCCCTCTGCATACATTATACCTGACGCAGGTATAATGTGGCGCAGGGGTTTAAAAAGTGACGCATCTACCTAGATGCGTCACTTTTTAAATATGGCGCAACAAGGCGCATGTTTTACGCCGCCGATGCGTCACAAAAAGTGACGCATCAGCAGCGCAAAACTGACGCAAGGCCTCATAAATGAGGCCCATGGGGTTTAAAAGAGAGGGAGGAGTCGAACAACACTCCCAGAGTTTTAGCCACTTCCTCAGGCCTTAGGTTGAAAGGGATTGTCTTTTCCTATGTTATGTTATGTTATTAAATTATTTATTGGCGCACTAACACTGATTAGTTTCTTGGCGCTATCAGCAGGATTTCTGTCTTGTCTGTATTACATTGGAGGTGGTTGTTTTTCATCCATTTGATGACCTCCGTAAGGCAGAGTTTAAAATTTTCTTCTGTATCCGTAGAATTTTTATCAAGGGACAGAATCAGTTGCGTATCATCAGCATAAGATGTTATCACAATCCCATATGTTGAAATAAGGGAGATTAGCGGCGCCAGGTATATATTGAAAAAAAGAAAAGTGGACTGAGTGAGGAGCCCTGTGGGAATCCTGCACTAATGGTGCGTTCTGAAGACAGGAAGGAGCCAAGAGAGACCGCTTGCCTCCGGTTGGTCAGGAAGGACTTCATCCAGGCCAGTACAGTGTCAGAAATGCCACAAGATTTTAGTCTGGCCAAAGTATGTTGTGAGAGATGGTATCAAAGGCAGAAGACAAATTGAGCAGGATCAGCACTACCTTCCTGACATTATCTGTGATGAGTTTCAGAGTGTCTGTTATCTCTAGCAGTATAGATTCTGTAGAATGTTTGGGGTAGAAATCTGACTGTCACGGGTGAAATGTCTGAGAGCTCATTATATACCATTCTTTCAGTCATTTTAACCAAAATTGGTAGCACTGGAACCCAATACAAGAGTGTGTAATAAGCATTGAAAACACTTGGCAACACTGTTAAAACCACCTGCCACTCCTCTTTTTCTGGCACGATCTGCATTTGGTTCTTCAATTGCGACCATTTTTGTCAATGCTTAGAGTAAGGGTAAGGCACCTGGCATTTCCACTGAGAAAACAGCACCTCCACAAGTCATGTCGAACTTAACATCAGCCACGTGTAATGCACCAAGAGGAGCGGAGGCTGGCACTGGCACTTTGGTTGAGGGGAGGGGGGGGGGGGGGGGGGCGAGGTTCTACTTCAATGCCTTGTCATCCTGCTACAGTATCCCAAAATAACCCAAAGCTGTCTACGTAGGAAATAAACCCTAGCACCACTATTGTAAATCTTCCCCCTGAGGCTTCTCAATATGTCTTGGTTAAGGCGGGAGTGTCCCCGTTGAAGAATGGCCAAACAGAATTGTCGGAGCAAGTCTGGAATAAGGTGGCTCATTGGCTTGGGGCTAATAGAAATTGTAAGATGTTGGTGGGGAATTACTTTTTTATGGTCCGATGGATAAGATTGATTGAAACTGTCCATCAAGACATACCGGACAATTGCAATACCCACTTGCTGACGGTAATGAGGTCAACTGACAGGGTGTGCCCAGTTCAGCGAGATGTTTCGGCTGCAAGGTCTTGGACTGTGGATGTCTTGTTTTCATCTGACTCGATAGTCCAGGTATGTGTAGGCCCACCCCTAAACTATCTCATTTAAATGATATTGCTAAAATTGTGTCTGTTTCAAGCCAACTCCGTCCATTATCAGTCTTGATTTGGAGCATTGTCGGTGTGCGTTTTAGTATTTTACTCCCAGAGTGGCAAGCGTTCATAGGAACTTATGACGTTTTGCTATTTCAGGAAACGTGGGACATTGATCCTATAGCTTATTAAGGTTTTGTGTGTTTTTACTAACCCTGCAGTTTCCTCTATCTCTATCTATTTGGATTAATTTTCTGCTTGAGGGTTGAGCAGAGATTTTAGAATTAAAGGAAAATAATTTCCAAGTAGTGGTAGACAAGGGGACCCTGGAGCTATATCTTGTTTATTTTTAATATAATGAATTTCAGAATCTTTTGAACAAAAATGTCCCTGTTGTGTTTGATTATATTTCTTCCATTATGGAAGTAAACGCAGGCGATCAACTGTATGTTTGTCTTGCAGGGGATTTTAACTCCAGAACTCCCAACCAAAAGTAAATACCATACTAAAAAGATGATGCTGGTGGGGACAGAAGGGGTAAGGAGCTGGAGGCACTTCTTATTTCATCTGATTTGTATAATGCAATGGAGTTAGCTGGCAGAGATAATTTAGGAGTGCACACGTTTAGTGTGAGAAATTGGTATACAGTTATAAATTATGGATTTGTCTCCGGTAATCTGATAAATTGTTTGTTATATTGCACCATTGTACCTACTCACTTTGGTGACCATAATCCCATTGTAATAACATTTGACATCTTAGTTAGAAAGACTCCCAAGTTAGCAACTGGCTTTATTGTGATCCGGCTATCTAAGGATAATCTAAGATTATGCTGAAAAAAGTCTGATTCTGTGTTATTTCTGAAGAAGGTAGTAGAAGAGAATATCAATCAAATGTTGTGGTGCTTAGCAGACCCTGGAGATCAGGGAGAGGTAGTGAGCACCTTTCTAGGTCTTTGTGACAAGATTAAAAAGCCCCTCAGTAAGCCCCACAGACCTGCGGCACAATGACCATAGTGGTTTGATCATGTGTCCTCCCTAGCAAATGGCTTATTGCGTAGAGGCTTGGTTAATAACCCTGGACACCACGCTGAGGTGGCTTTTATGCAGGAGTATGAAGTAGTAATTGCACACAGGAGAAATTAAGCTATCACCCAAAAGTGTGAGGCTCTAACTGACAAAGCTCACATAAAGGACAGTAAATTGTTTTGGAAAGCCGTGTCTAGCATGCGCTCCTTAGACCAGACATCTACCACTATGTGTTGTCCCATAGAGCGAGATGTGTGTGTTGAGCACTCTGTTAAGATTTATTCAGATACTGATCTGAACTTTCTACCCTTATTCAGCCAGGCCCCTGACTCTTTTAAAATGTTAAACTTCTCTCATCGTGAAGTTACGGTAGTCCCCATCGATTTAATCAAATGTAATTTGAATATATGGGATCCCCTGTTAACCAATGCTTTTAAATGGCTTGACTCGTTTTACCATACAAAGATCCTAAGCGACCTCAACTATAGTCCCCATCTTTAAAAAAGATGGTCTCTCAAAGCCCCAGTTATCGCCCAATCTTTTTGATCGACATACCGGGAAAGATTCTTGGTCAAGTTCTTTATAACAGGATTCAATATTGGGCGCTCGGAAATAACATTCTGGATCCTTGCCAATATGGCTTTTAGCCTGGCATTGACACTGAGGAGCAGTGTCTAAATTTGAACCTACTGATTGGCAAGTATACAGTGGCTAAACATTACACAAACATGCATGTGAATAATATGTATATTACTGTGCAAAAATCCTTTAACATGGAAAACGCAATAAAAACGAGTTAAAAAAAATATACAGTGGTCAAACAGTCCCTTTTATATTTAGGTTTCATGGACTTCTCCATGGACTTTGATTGCGTTAATCGTAACAGGCTTTGAAAACTCCTTCGCGTTGTGGGATTTGATGGGAGCCTAATTCATATACTGGCCTTGCTTCATTTTAAAACCACAGCAAGCGTATGGTACAGACAAAGAGGTGAAGTGTCAGATACTATCCAGATCAAGAGTGGAGTGTGCCAAGGGTGCATACTTGCCCCATTAATATTTATTTTATATATTAACGATTTCGGCACTTATTTGGCAGCCAACATCCTGGATATTAGAAAGATAAATGGTAGCCTGCTCCCAGCATTTTTGTATGTGGATAACATGGTTTTAGTGGCCGGCACACCAAAGGCCTTGTGAATGTCAGTTTATACATTTGTGAACTTTATGTCTATGCTCGGTCTATCAACTAACTTTGTAAAGTCTTTTCTAATTACGTGTGGCCCCAAGAGATACCAGGCTCTTAAAATTACAGTCGGTTCAAACACCATAAGGACAAACACCTTCTCTTACTTAGGTGTTACTTTTAGTGCGACACGCTCCTAGGTGCTGCACATTTTGCATAGCAGGGCAAAATTGTCTAGATCAACAGGTTCACTTGTTAGTCTTCTGCATCCCTCTAGTGGGCAGTCTCTGGTTCAAATTTATGCAGCACAATGAATGTACCCCAAAAGCATCCTAAGGGGTAGCTGTTTGGGGATTTGCTGATTGTACGGCAATACCGAGGGAAGAAATTATTTTTACAGGAGATTTTTGGCTCTCCTCGCATCCTCTTCACATTATATTTGTCATAGTGACCTGGGTCTGATCTATCTGATTGATTTTATTCAAACTAGACCCCCATTATTGCGGCTTTCTATTTGGCGCACTGATGTAAATGTAAATTGTATAGCGCACTACTCACCCACAAGGGTCTCAAGGCGCTTGTACGAATACCGCTGTGGAACCCATCCTGGCTTTCCCTGTGAGGCGTCCACTCCTGGGCACCCCCAAGGTGGAGGCCAGGTATCCTTAGCATTGTGGGGGCTCTTGTGGAGATTAAGCAAGCTATTGCCCAGAGTTGCACTCCATGATTGGAATAGGTACAGCACCAAGAATTATCAGGTCCGTGGAATTTTTGAGCCCAAGACCAGCAGAGGCGGGGAATTGAACCCAGGTCCCAGGCTAGACCTCTGCATCAGGGTCTGCTGCTCTAATCACTGAGCCACACTTCTCCACTGATGAAGCATCTTTAACAAGGGCCATCATTTTCTTCAGTTTGGCATTTGACAAGAGCCTCTTAATTTCTTGCTTGTCATTTATGAAAGATTCATTGATGGGTTTGGCCTTTCCCGCATATTTTATGACAAAGCCATGCATTGCTATTGACAAAAAACAGGTGTCCTCATTGGTGCTAGCTCAATTGCATGATAAGAGGGTCAGGGTTGAAAACAACTATTGTAAACTACTTGCTGATAAATGTGAGTTTAATTCAGACAGTTACTTGTGGAAACCAAGAAGTAATTGGGAATGTTCTTTTTTGTTCCGGGTTAGTGCGAAAACGGTAAAGTACCTACTTTGTTTTCCTACAGGGTACCAGTCGAATTTAGACGCGATAGTATACCCATGTCACAATGTTGCTAACGAATCAATGGACATTGTGTTCCAGCTTATCTTTTCTCCAGCGACTTTTGTATGAGGAAACTTGCACTGTTGTAAATCGATTCCTACTCACTGATGTATGATTACGGGGCACTATGCACTTTATTTAAACTGTGTTTACAGGGTTTTATTTGGATGTTATCGTGTGATATAACTTTTCAATTTCTATCAAATGTGGATGTATTTTATTATTGTTAGGCTTTTTACCTATTTTTATGTTTGCATACTTTCGTGATTGTTTTATCAGCTGAATAAAGTTGTTTAAATCAATCAAATTAAGCAATCACTCGGCCGCAACCCAATTCATTGTTATTTAGCACAAAATGCCACGTCAGTTTGGAACCAACTATGTGCAAATCAGTTGTTGTCCTGCTCCAATACGACTCCATCCCATCCTTACATATTTTAAAGGAGGGTGGAGGGGAGTAAGGGGGGGAGGCACATGGCTTCCTACCATCCTCCCGACCCTCATTAGGCCCTGGGAACCCAATACACCAGGGCCATTTTTTTTGTTAAAAGGGAGGGGGCTACATGGCCCACGAGACTTGGGCCCTGTGAACTCCATCACCAAGGCCTTTTTTTATTAAAGGGGAGGGGGGCCGCATGACCCCCATACCGCGCCTTATTATGTCCAGGGAACCCCCATCCTCAAGGGCTGTTTTTTAAGTACTATTTCATTAGGAGCCCAGAGGGAAAAAGAGATACAGGGTTGCCCTCCACTCATTAGCCATAAATACAACAAAAACCCTGTCTCTTAGGCAAAACATATATACATATCTATGAATACATGTATTTCTCTTTGAGCAGGAAGTATCTCCCATCTATTTTCTCTACTGCACCAGGACCCTTTCGTTGCTATTTCCTGTGTGATCGTGCATTTCACCTTGGCTGCTGGTCTGGCAGCAGGCATTGTGAGGTCAGAACTCACTAGAAATAACTTATGACAGTTGTGCAGCTGCATGAGTTTGTTATTACAGGGGACTAGAGACATAAAAAGTTGCATGTAATACAGAAATTATAATCAGGCTTTTATCAGAGATTTGCAGGCCTGCATGTATTATACACAAATAATAAACAGTCTTGACTGATGCCTTTCTTGCTACAGGACAGTATCTAAGCTTTGAGGTACTCATTGCCATGGCCATGGCTCACATATTCTGATGCTGATGTTTTCCTTTGAATATCCTGGTATCTGTCAGATTTGCAAGTTGAATTAAACTCTCCCTTTACAGTGATTATCATAATGACCTTTACAATATATAGGGCCACATATTGAAAGAGGAAACATTGAGTAGAAATGTAAATAAATAAATAAAGATATCTCTCCTTGTTGCTCCTTTGGTGGGGAGGCACATGATTCTGACACTTTCCCAGGTCTACCATTTTTGGTAGATCTGTGAATGTGACAGAAATCATGGGTGGATGCATGGGAACACCCTGCTCCATCCATGGTATGCCTTCCTGCCGCAGAGTAACCCAAGACAACGATTTGTACTGGCCTAAGTTACTTTAAATTTATCAAGCTATTCAAGACCATGCCTTGCGTGGCTCTAGATTTATCAAGCTATTCAGGACCAGCCTTGCGTGGCTTGATAAATCTCATTTAGGTTTTGCATCCCCTTGTGCGGTGCAAGGGACGAAGCAAAATGTCGATAAATATGCCCCTACAGTTGAGATTTCTTACGCTACTGATAAATGCAGGTTGCATACAAGTTACAAAAAGACAATTCTTACCAGTGGCAGGGCATGTCCAAAATACCTCTTTTCCTTAATCCATCCTCGAGGAAGAGAAATCCTATCTTCGTAATCTGCTGGGAGCCACCGAGCAAATGCTCTGTCTGCAGCTCCTAGCCAAGGCCTCCTCCTACGAGAAGAAAAGTAGATAAACTTGTTTGGTTCGGATTCATCTACTTAGTAAGTCAAATATAGCAAAGTCAATTCAAGGGCACTTGTAAAAGATAGGTAGTCTTATTCACATCGACAAGAGGAACCCAGACTAGAATATGGATCCTTTTCTAATAACCCGGTTGTAGTATTCTCAATTAGAATGTTCTTATAGAATTGTTATGTTTCCTCCTACAATCTGTATCTGCATTCTGTATCAGGGAGTTGGAGTGGAAGAGAAGGGTAGCTGGTAACTGGATTGCACTGTGGATGTATAAACTGTTGTTGGAATAAATTACTTCTTACATCAATTCTGCTTACCGAATTACTTCACAATTTGGCGACGTTTGGGATGTGTTAAGAAGAAGAACCCTACAAGAGGTATTTTTTTTTCCACAAACAGCGTTCACTTCTGTTCAAGGTATTTATTTGAATCTGTGTGTTGATTGCACCTGTGGCTGTTTCAAAAGTACGTGTTTTGATTGCACCAGCGGCTGATCCTTTGTAGTCAAGTTTTTTTTTTGGGCTTGATTCCAAATTGAAGCGTTTACGTGCATGTGTTCTTAAGATACTGTTTAAAAATTAAATATAGCAAGAAGTTCTGAAATTTAAATCATTCTTTGGTACTCTGTATCTGCGCTACATTTCATTACCACATCAGAGGTTTTGTCTAGCTATTTTAGCCGATAGTGACCTTTCTTGTGGTGTATTTTCTTTGAGAAGTTTGCCAAATCTCAGTTTGCAGTATCTATCGGCATCGGCTGTCAATATCAGGCAGCAGCACCATTATTGTTTTGTTACTGAACAATTATGAGCTATTACAGCAACCTGACATCAGCGTGTACCGTCACGCAACTATTACAGCGACCTGACATCAGCCCGTACCGTCACGCACTACGTTATGTTTTGGACGCCATTTTTGTTTCTCTTTCATCTCTTAGCAATGCTTCCACGGAGCAACGCGAAGTGATGCATCGGCAATATCAATACCAGAACATCACATTTTCAGGAAACCTCGTCTGTTTTCACATTGCAACGTGTCCACGGAGCAAAACAAGTTGGTGTTTCTCAATAATATCAATAATAGAACATCGTATATCAAAGAAACCTCGTCTGTTTCGACATCGGTGACTACATTTATTATTTTAAGTTGTTTTTTTTTTCTTCTTTTTCTCTTTGTATTTAAATCTCTGATTCAGCTAAAAAAATGTGTGCATTACTATTGTTTAACAAATTTAAGTATCACTTTAGTCATATCTTTCATTCAATATGTCTAACATTATTGCTCCACCACATTTCTTATCAGTAGCAGTTGAACCAAAAATGGAATGGGATTTTATGTATCCAATGTTTTTAGCGTATGTAGATGTACTTGAGGAAGATGGTTGTTCCCCTAAGAGAAAGCTTGCACTTTTAAGAAATTGTTTCGGTGGAGCAGGTTTAAAAGAATTAGCCAATCTACCTCCCATAGAAAGTTCTGGTGATATTAATGTTTTTGATGTTAGTCAAACAAATTAGTATTAGATTTGGCAGAAAGATTAATACAGTTATGGAGAGATTTACATTTTTTTCCCGAGCACAGAAAGAGGATGAATCTATTGAAAATGATGTGGCTGCACTGCGCACTTTAGCTGCATCATGTGCTTTTCAAACAATTAATTTTGAACAAGTGTTGAGAGATCAAATTATGATGAAAACGAAAAGTAAGAAAATTCAAGAGCGTTTATGGATGGGAACAGAATCTTCTCTTAGTGCAGTGATAAATATAGCTAAAGGGATTGAACAATCTGAAATTTTTGTCAGTGAAATTAGAGTTCACGTAGTTAAAAGTAAGGAAACAATTCCTGAAGTAGCTATAGTGAAAGAGCATACAAATACTAGGAAATTCTCCTTTAATTCTACTAAAAAGGAGAATTTTGGAAAAGACAACAAGTTCTTAGGAAAAAAGGCTCAATTTATTTGTTACAGATGCGGTGGTACTGACCATGTAGGAGGTTACAAAGGTTGCCCCGTATGGAACAAATTATGCATTAAATGCAAGAAACCTGGGCATTTTAAGAAAATGTGTAGATCTTAACAAAAAGTTAATCTGGTGTCATTTGAAGAAGGCGAGGACCCAGAACAGGTGACGGATATCAATAGTTTGCTATGTGTTGGTGATACCAAATGTAAAAGTTTTCCCAGTGATAATATTTTAGTAAATGGCAAAGAAATTTCTATGTTAATTGACTCGTGTGCCCAGTACACTATTATAGGTAGAAATATTTTCAATAAGTGTTGGAATTCTACGAAATTACTACCACCTGATATTCAACCGGGTGGTTATTCAGGCTATAAAATTAATCTTGATGGGTTCATATGGACTGACCTCAAATTTAAGGACAGGACAATCAGAGGGAAAGTTTATGTAGCAACCAAAGGAGTATTTATTCTCGGTTGGCCTCATCAACAAGAAATGGGAATAAGCTTGTTCCTAATGCATCTCCACCTGTGTATGTGTTACCTCCTGAGAATGATGAGTTCACAGGTAAAATAAGGAATACATTTCCTTCGATCTTTACTGATAACCTGGGGGAATTTGTTAATTTTTAACATAAAATCATTTTCAAGGAGGTTGCTGTTCCTGTCAGACATAGAGTTAGAAATGTACCATTAGCATATCAGGACAAGTCGAAATTAATTCTGTCTGATTTAGTGTCAAAGAAGATCATTGAACCTACTGAGTCTTCTCCCTGGGTTTCTCCAGTGGTTTTATCGCTTTAAAGCAATGGCGAACTTCGCTTGTGTGTGGACCTTCGTAGTTTAAATAAGGAAATTTGGATCGACAGGCACCCTTTACCTCATATTCATGAATTAATTTTCGCTCTCTCTGGTGCTTGTGTCTTTTCCACAATAGATCTGGCTAGTGCATATCACCTGGTGGTTCTACATGAGGAGTCAAAATTTGTAACTACTTTTATCACACCTGAGGGTATGTTTCAGTATCACTGCATGCCGTTTGGCTTAGCCAGTGCAGCGTCTGTTTTCCAAAGACTCATTTAAGAAGTTCTGGAGGGGTGTCATGGTGCCATTGCCTTCCAGGACGACATTTTAATCTTTGGAAAGAATGATGAAGACCATGATAAAAATTTGGATAAAGTAGTACAATGTGTACAAGAAAAAGGTTTAACTTTAAAACTCTCTAAATTTAAATTTAGACAAAGTAAAATGGAATATCTTGGGCTTGAAATTTCTTCCCAAGGTATCAACCCCAAATTCAATCACATTTAGAGTATTTCCAACGCTCCTGCTCCATCCACTAAGGAACAATTGGTGTCATTCCTTGCTCTTACTGAATTTTACAAATTTGCACATGACTATTCTACCCAAAGTTCATCCATTGAGATCTTTACTAAAGAAATTTTTTTAATTTGTTTGGAATAATGAACAACAGTGTTCTTTTGAATTACCTGAAAAAGAAATTGTGAATGCTCCTTTTCTACGACCATTTGAAATTGGGAAGGATTGCATTGTATTTGTAAATGCTAGTAATGTTGGGTTAGGTTCTGTCCTAATGCAGAGAAGCATGGGTGAAGAATACGTGGTCTCATATGCATCAAGAACTCTTCGTGGTGCTGAATGTAATTATTCCACCATTGAAAAGGAATTGTTAGCCTGTACTTGGGCGGTGCAACATTTTAGACAGTTTTTGTGGGGCACCAAGTTTCGTTTGCGAACTGATCACAAACCATTGATTAATATGTTAGCGGCGGGTGGTGGTAGAACTTTGACTGCTCGTTTGGCACGTTTAGCTGCTAAATTACAAGAATTTCAGTGTGTGGTTGAATATGTTCCTGGTCGTTTTAATGTGCACGCTGATTGCATGTCTCGGTTACCGTTATCTGACACTCTTGATATTGTATGGATTGCGATGTAGCATTTTCCATTGAAGATGTTAATGGGGAAAGGTCCAAAGCTTCGGTTGATGTTATTTCTGAAAGTGAATGGAAAGCTGCCATGTGTCAAGACAATGATTTATCTGGGGTAGTAAAATGTATGTAATTAGGTTGGCCTGAGGAACGTAAATTATCATGTGATCTTTCATCTTTTTGTAAATTAAAGGATGAAATTATGTTTAGTAATGGTTTCATAATTAGAGGTGATAAAATTGTTCCTCCAAACAAATTAAGGGAGAAAATAATTTCAATGGCTCATGAAGGCCATTTGAGCATGTTCAGCATGAAAAGGCGCATAAGAGAATTCTATTGGTGGCCAGGTGTTGACGGTATGGTTGACAAATGGGCCAGGCTATGTTCTCCGTGTGCTAAAAGTGACAAATCTGTCAAACCTTTGGCTGTTGATGTTTCCCCTATTGAGTTTGTTACAAGTCCGCGGAAAAAACTTGGCATTGATATTATTGGTCCACTGAATTTGTCGCCCAGCAAGGATGTGTTTGCTTTGGTGTTAATCTATTACTTCTCTAAATGGCCTGAGATGAAGATTGTTGATAAGATTGGTTCTGCGCAAGTGATTGAATTTTTGGATGAAGTCTTTTGTAAGGCGGGTATTCCTGATGAACTTGTTTCGGACAATGGTCCTCAGTTTATTAGCAGAGAGTTTACATTGTTTCTTGATAGATGTGGAATTGTACACAAAAGGGTCTCTAATTATAATCCTCAGGCCAATGGTCAAATAGAACGCTTTAATAGAGTTATTAAAGAGTCTATTCTATTAGCTGTTAGAAGTGGTTTGGATTGGAAAAAAGCACTTTGTGCGACTTTGTTGTCATACCGTACTTCTCCTAATTCTGTAACAGGTTTTTCTCCCTTTGAGATGCTACATGGTAGAAAACCTGGTTTAAAACTTTTACCTTGGTGGATGAAAGTTAAAATACATTGTGATTCTACATTGGATTTTGCTAAGGTCAAAGATAAAGTTTTGAAGTATCAGGAAAGGATGAGAAGTAATTTGCTGCGAATATCCACTCGTAGTTCAAAAATTAAGGTGGGCGATTTTGTGCGTGTCAAGTTTGGTGGTTTTCAGGGCAATAGGCGGGCTAAATGGTCTGATCCATGCAGAGTTCTGGAAGTTTTTAGTAAAGCTGTAAGAGTTGAGGGTGGCAAAATTTGGAATTTTAGACGTATTTCTTTGTGTAGAATGGAATTCTACACAATGGAATTCTAAGATGATTTCACAACAGCCTTGTTCATCCAAGTTGGGTGATAATTCTGACAATTTTCTTGCCATGTTAGACACTTTTGGGAATGATGTACCAATTTTTGATACTGCAAGCCCTAATTCTTTAAGTACAACCAATGTCCAAGCTCCTGCTACTTATTTACCTTGTAACACTGACGAACATTTGGGCAATGTTGTTGTGGAACCTGGCAATGTGGAAATAAGGAAAAGTTCTCGTATCAAACAAACTTCTGTCAAATTGCGTGATTTTATTCATTAATTTCACCTTATTTTTTTTCTTTTTCTTTCTCCAATTTTTTTTCTTTTAAAAAAATGTCTTTTTTAGGTGGAAGGTGTGTAGTATTCTCAATTAGAATGTTCTTTTAGAATTGTTACGCTTCCTCCTACATTCTGTATCTGGGAGTTGGAGTGGAAGAGAAGGGTAGCTGGTAACTAGATTGCTCTGTGAATGTATAAGCTGTTGTTGGAATGAATTACTTCTTACTTCAATTCTGCTTACCGAATTGCTTCACCGGTAAAGTTCCTAGTATTACCACTGCATACCTCTGGAGTTACTTGAGTATCTCTCTCCCTTCTGGCAGTGGGTGGGCGGAGAAAGGGAAGGTGAAGTAAGGTGAAGACATGCAGTTTTAGCAGGTGAACGGGAAACACAAAATCGGTTTCATTAACAAGCGTTCACAAAGCCAATTGGCTTTGTCAATGTTTTTTTAGCTATGTTGTGCAGCGGCCCTGCTGCTGTGCATGAGGGCTGGAAGACTAAAAAAGTACTATGACAAGATCAATGCTGGCTGCATCATAGCACTTTTTTTCTTTACTTTCAGCCCTGTTGCACAGCAGTCTCTACTGCACAAAATGACTAGCAAAACATTACAAAGGCAAATAGATGTCATACACACAAAAGTTGTTTGGCTTTGTCATTTGTTTTGTGTCATGACTGGATGGACATGCAACAAGAGTTTGGGGAGTAAGCAACAACGCGGCAGGGCTGCCCAGCTACTAAAGTTAGAAAAAAAAATCCATGACCTAGCCAGGGTGGGAGGAGACAATCAACAAGAGAGACAGCTGGTAGAGCTGCAGTTCACGGCAACAAGACAATAAACAGTGTGTAAGGTTGGGAGGGAGCAGGGATGAGTGCACTTTAAGAGATACAGCTGGTTCAAAAGCATTGTTATACCTGATATTGCTTTTGTGTTTTCGTTGTGAACGTGTGTGTCTGTAGGGTTTTGAGATTGCATATATTGGTGCCTGTGAGAGGGTTTATGTGTATGTGTATTTCTATGTGGATGTCTTTGTGGACCTGCTTGTATTTGTGTGCATGAGAAAGTGTGTGCATTTTGTGTCCCTGTGTTTGTTCGTGTGAAGTGTGTGTACTCATCTGAGTGCATTTTTGCATCATGGGAGTGAATGTGTGATTGTTTGGGGGGCTACTGTGTGCTTTAGATTGCCTGTCTGTGTGGGCTCACCTGTGTAAGTGAGTGTCTGTGCTTGTGGGTGCATGTACTTATGTGTGTTTATCTGTGGTTGTTTGTGTGTATATGCGTGTGTCTGTGCCTGTGTTTGTGTGCGTATCTTGGATACATTTGGGTGCCTGTGTGTGTATTGTGGTTGGGTTTGCATGGGTGAATGTGTCTGAGGGTTGGTGTGTGTATATCTGTGGTCATGTTTGTGTGTGCATGTGCCTGTGTGTGTGCCCCCCATTCTTAGGGTGGGCTACCGAGATGCAGTGGCAGCTAGCAACATTTGAAAGTGAAGAGGAGTAAAGGTTTGGTATGACTTGTTTGTAGTAAGCAATACAGGTTAGCTTAATGGACAAACTTGGGGTCTGGACTGGATACTCATACAGATAAAAAAATTGAAAAACAGATTGGCAAATGGTGCATTTTAAAGCAAATTAATTTATTGATAAAGCAAGGCTTGAGAAGTAGTGGGAATGTTAAGTTTTGAAATATTAAACACATAAAAAACTGCCCAATATCTAACCACATTAATATGTTCAACAGTTACCTTAATGTGTAAATAGTACAATGTGATAACTTCAGCCTTTCACAGTGTGTGCTTGCCGGTAAACAACCTTTACAACAAAACTTTTACAACGCACTACCATTACAACGCAGGCATTACAACGCAAACCATTACAGCGCATTGCGCTGGGGGGCGCTCTAGGATAGGGAATAAGTTTAATTTTCTATCCAACACCTTCCCTAGTGTCCACGGGGACTGGAGTTAGAATAGAAAATTAAACTTTTCACTATCCAGCACCTCTAAGCGCTATGCGCTGTAATGGATTGCGATGTAAAAACCGCGTTGTAAAGGCATGCATGGTAAAAGCATGCGTTGTAACGTCATACATCCGTGCTTGCCCAGCATCAACTGGGAAAGCTCTAACCAGACTTCTGGAAGGACCCACAGCTGCTGATTGCAATCATTCATGAAGAAATATATGAGGGTAGTTCTGTAAGTGGGATGAAAAATGTGTTGCCTCTTTAAAAGGGAACAAGCAAAATAAATTACTGTGATTCCCATTCTGTGCTACCCGACTGGTATTTTGGTTTCTCTCTGAGATGTAATTGCATCCAGATATATAATACAACACCTGACCTACACCTAAAACCTGTCGGTACAATTGGCTTTGTGAATGGTTGTTAGCTGTTTAACATAAATGAGTAACAAGAAAGGATATTTTATAAATAGTTAACCTTCAAAATGTTTCACTTCTGAACTTTCAATAGTAATGAAGTCTGTGAAAGGAGTATTGGCCTTCTGTTATGTGCACATTATATTCGATATATATGTACTTTTTCTTTGCACATCTCATCAATCTGCACACCTTCAACGACCTCTCTTTCCTCCTCAGCACCCTCTTTTCACTCTTCTCAGAATGCACTTCCTTGCATCTAACTCACTTCATGACTTGCACACTCACTCACATTTTAGAAATGTATTTACTTTTGCATTTTGCCCTGTATATATGAAACTGAAAGTATCACTGGCCTACAGTGGATAGTGCCATAGACTACAATGGCAATGGCAATGGCAATGGCAATGATTCATTATGAAGGGCATTGGAACAGTAAGCCCTGCGTCGTGCTTCAGAGCGTGGCAGGGCAGGCAGCCTGGGACACACAGCCCACACTTAAATGCATCATTCTGTTTAGAGATACAATTGTATCTCTAAATAGATTGATCTATTTAATCGTAGTACAGGAATTTGAAGGAATATCAGGTGGGCACAGCCCCAGAGCCCTAATGGAGAATCTTCCCCTGCTGTGGTGTGTGCCTAAAGTGGGGACCCACTGTGCCTTCATACAGCTCTGCAGACAGCCACCTATATGCCTCATCCAGCACTGCATGTTTTCTGTTCCTTTCTAGAAACCCGATATGTGTATTGGAATGGATACCATGTTCAAATAGAAAAAACGTGCACTCAGCTGCAGGGCAAGTACTTTTTGAGCAGATTGTTAGGACAGGTTAGGAAGGGGCAAATAATAATGTGGTAGGACGCCTCATCTAATAGAGTTAAAAAAGTACAATGATGAGGCCAGTGCTGGCCCGGTCAAAGTGATTTTTTATTTTGGTGGGTAAGAATGGTCCAACATGAGCAGTGGGGGGAGGGTGGCACAGTGCAGCAATATGACAAGACAGCAGGAGGATGCCAGGATGTGGCTTAGCAACATGAGAGACTGCGAAAGAAGGACAGGAGGGGGCAGCAAGATGACAGACAGTGGGAAGAGGGCAGTAGAGGACTGCAAGAGTATGGACAGCGGGAGAAGGGTGGAGGTGGATGACCCAAGTAAAACAGATTGCATTCAGAGAGTGTATTTGAACTTCTAAAGATGAACAAAGTGTGCATTAAGGGTAATGTATGAGCAATATGTCACTATGTCCATATATTTGCAAAGTATCTTAGTGTAGACAATTACTGGCCTCAACGAATAAAAATAAAAGCACTTTAAGACATCATTCTAGTTGTCAGTTTTTAAGATATAGGCTGGAGGGATGATAGAGTCAGCTAATAATTAAATACTCTTAGGTAGACAAAGGTATGTGATTAGGACATATTTGCTTGAAGGAATCACTGTGGTTAGAGGAAATATTAGCACAGGTCTATTTGTGAAGCATATATGGCAGATCCTGTAATTAGTGATCATATATATATGTTGATTTTCAAAGAGAAAATAGCTGAGTTATTTTTTGTGAAATATTACTCTGGAAATATTCAATACTTGAATTGATCAGTAAGAAGTGAGTGGACTTGATGAATCTCAATGAAGAACAAATGTGGCACATTACTGCAAATTTCCACAAGGCATATCTATTAAGGAACAAGGTATTCACTGCATTAACATCTAGATATTTAGTACCTTAGACCCCGTTGGAAAGTGGGTTATTAGTAGTGGCAAATGGGCATCTTCCACTGGCAATAAGGTCACTACCACAGTCAAGGGCTCAGTAGAGGTCTCAATACATTTTTCACAAAAAAAACGTGGTAAATCCCAGGTGAGAGAACTAGAGCCACAGGTTATTCAAGATGAGCTAGCCTCCATACTTAAATGTGTACACAAAAGAAGCTACACTGAGTGAAAGAAGACCGAAGTTAAAAGGTGCTAAGTCGAGTGCCTGGCATCTCACAAAAAAATGAAGGACTGTCCTCACATTCCACCAGGTGTCATGCTTCATCATCGGCAGTCCTCACTCTCTAAAACCTTGGTTTGATAGAGAGCAGGCCTACACCTGGAGACAGGGAGGCACTTCTAACTCCAAGTAGGGGCCAGTGACAGTGAGTGATAGTTCAAAAATCAATGTAAGTGCCAAAAATACATTTATTCAAATGGCAACTACTAGATATTAAAATGGAAACTGTGAAGATGGGGAATTAGTATCCCATCACTGTTTCTGCCCTTATGGCCCAGGATGAAAGAAATGTGGGCTCCTATGAGTAGGTGGACTTGCTGTAAAAAAGAAATTGAGATTGCCATCAGGAATGGGTATCCTGAGAGTGATTCGGTCAAAGTAAAATTAAAAACTGCAGTCAAAGTTGCCACACATGCATCAGTATACATATAATGGCTATTGTATGAAAACACATGTCACTGCAAACGTGAGACACACATGGATTGTCATTTACACAGTTGTGAGACTGGCTCACAGTCATTCTCATTGGTGGTTACTACACACACCATGAGAGGAGGATGAAGTAGAGACCCCTGTAGTCACACTCTAGGAAAAAGGAAAATTGTAATTCACATTTAAAGGAAAGTTTTCCTGGTTGGGGTGCTCTAGCTTCATATAAGCACACTTCCATACTACCACTCATACACTTACTACATCAAGGTACATCTCTCTCCATAGTCCTAGCTGTGTTCGCTTCTCTTCCCCACGGTGGAATAAAGGGCGAGAGAATCGGGTTTTAAATAGTTGCCTTAATTTGAAAAAATAGAAGCATGTGTGGAGTTACAAATGCCGGAAAATGTTTTCCAATGTATGGAAACCTCTCTGTATAAAGGCGGATGAGTGCCTGACCATTGCATAAGAGAGGAAATATGGCAGTAATTGTAGCTCATCAGCAGAACACCTGTTCCCATGCTCAACCCTTGGTAGCTTGTGAGCAAGTCCCCTGACCTTGGCCAGGACACTGCCCTCCCAGGAGCACAGTCCACTTGAAGTGCCTCTGTCTCCTGCTCTGTACTGACCCTGGTTAAAGGCCGGCACCCACTCTGCCTCGCGTCTCTGCCTGCTTCTGCTTCTCCTCCTCTGTTTTTCTATTTTATTTGCCCTGTGTCTGCCCTACAGTTGTGCCTGTGCCCTTGTTTGGTTCCCCCTGCCCATTTTCGCTGCCTGTCTTTTTCCCACCGCTGCTGCCCCTGTGGCCCCTCCCCCGGCTGCTGCCTCCCATCTGCATCTCCCTACCTCCCTCCCCCCTTATTTATTGGTGGCTGCTGCACACCCAAGCGAGCCAGTCCCCTGACCTTCGCCAGGATACTGCTCTACCAGGCGCGCAACTCCACCTGAAGTGCCTCTGTCTCCTGCTCCTGGTTTGAGGCCAGCGCCTGGTCTGCCTCGCATCTTTGCCTGCTTGTTTTTTTTGTTGTTTTTTTTTAAAAGCGTGGTAGCTACTCTGAGGCGTCCTAGCGCTCTGGACGGCGGATGTAAATTAACAGTGGGAGCTAGTCTGATTTATTGAACAACAGGGTTTTTAATCTTTGCGGAAGGGCAGAACATTGGGTTCTGATCGCAGATGGATGGGGAGGAAGTTACAAAGTTGTGCTGCGTTGTAGGAGAACGATCGGCCGCCACATCTGGCTCTCCGGATCTTGGGTATGGTGGCCTGGAAGGAGGAGGCATATCTGAGCTGTCTATTTGGGTGGTATGGGGTGATCAGAGTGTGGTCGATGGTGGCACCCTTTTTCCAGAAGGCACGGTGGGCAATACACAGGCCCTTGAATTCAATTCTGCTCCTGATTGGGAGCCAGTGGAGGGTTTTAAGTTCAGTTGCGACGGGGCAGCGACGGGGGATCTGAAGAAGGGTTCGGCAGCACAATTTTGAGTAACTTGGAGCTTATTTAGGGTCGCCTGGGGGGACCCAAGATAGAGGGCATTGCCAAAGTCCAGGCGGGACAAAATGAGCCCCTGAATCATAATCTGCCTCGCCTTGAAGGGTAGTAGGGTACGGATTTTCCGGATGAGCCTGAGTATGCCAAAGCAGACGGCTGAAAGTTTGGCAGCTTGATGGTCAAAATTCAGAGCCCTATCCAGCCATACGCCCATGCTCTTAACTGAGTCCTTTGATATGGGGGCATGTCCAAGACAGGATAGCCATAAGGAATCAATGGAGGGGTGCGGGGTGTTGCCAAGAACCATCAGCTCAGTCTTGTCCCAAACAGTTTGAGACACGACAAGGTCATCAGTCTGCTTCTCCTCCTCTGTATTACTTTTTTATTTGCCTTGTTTCGGCCCCACTCTTGTCCTCGCGCCCTTCTTTGGTGCCCCTCTGCCCATTTTCGCCACCTGTCTTTTTCCCGCTTTTCCTCTACCAATGCTGCCCAAGCAGCCCTTCCCCACACTCCTGCCTCACAGCGGCGCCTCCCTCCCTCCTCCTCTATTTAATGACGGCCGCTGAATACCCAAGCGAGCAAGTCCCCTGACCTTGGCCAAGATGCTGCTCTCCCAGACCCGTAGCTCCACCTGAAGTGCCTCTGTCTCCTGCTCTGAGCTGACCCCGGTTCGAGGCAGGTGCCCGCTCTGCCTCACATCTCTGCTTGCTTCTGCTTCTTATCCTCTGTATTTCTTTTTTATTTGACTTGTTTCTGCTCTACTCTCATGCCAGTGACCTTGATTGGTGCCCCAGTGCCCATTTTCACTGCACGTCTTTTGCCCACTTTTTTCCCCGCCACTGCTGCCCCCGCTGTCCCTCACCCCACTCCAGCCTCTCAGCTGCATCTCCCTCTCTCCCTCCCCTATTTAATGGCAGGCGAGCCGCAGGTATGCCAAAAGCGAGCTAAACACAAGCCCATCTGCGCCCGGCTGCGACCTGACTTTGAACAATGCCAGGACCCCTAGCCCTCCGGCCCGCCAGCGTTACAGCTTCTCAGCTCTCCACAAACTGAAAGCTGGAAAGAACATCAACTGCAAGCCCTCCTCCCCACTTGACACCCACAGACCTTTCACCTGCTGTCACTGCCGCCATTCATTCACCTTTGCCGAGACCCAGGACCCTCCACCTCCCTCCAGCACCAACTCCATTATACCCTAAACCCTGAGATGCATCTTCAACATCTGCTCCCTCCACAGACACGCCACGGAAATCTGGGACATCCTCGACAGCACCACCCTGGACTTCTCCTTCCTCACCGAAACCTAGATGCATGCCGCCTCCGGCCCAGACATCGCAAACGCCATCCCTGAAGGATACTAGTTCACCCGGAAAGATTGCCCAACCGCCCCAGAGGAGGCATCGCCATTTTATTTATTTATTTATTTATTTATTTATAATGTTTTGTATAGCGCGAACAAGACCCGTGGGTATCAGAGCGCTTAACAAGGAAAGAATTACATATAGACATTATAAAAGCAGTACTGACAACAAGAGAATAATGAGGTAGAAAGCGATATACTGTATGGACGAGATTAAATAAATATATTCAAAATGACTGTGCAATTAGCATTAGGTGGCGAGCAAGGTTTGGCTTGTGTCATAGAAACAAACCATGCTCGTTGAGGTAGGGTTATGAGGCGTCCCAGTGCATATCAAGGATAATAAGTATAAATAAATCAGGTGCGGTAGAAGATATATAGAATGATTGTGACATATAGTTAAAGGTTCCACATATATGGCTAAATAAATCAAGTGAGAAAGAAGTTCTATAGTATGACTGTGAGATATAGTTAAAGTTCACACATATATGAGGTAGCAGCAAAGTGTCAGAAGTTCTATAGTATGACTGTGAGATATTGTTAAAGTTCACACATATATGAGGTAGCAGCAAAGTGTCAAGTCTCGGCTTGCGCACGGCATCATTTCCTTATCCGCTGATGATCTTCCAATTTTCCAAGAAGAGGGCGGCCCTTAGTAGCTGAATTGCACATCCCAGTGATCGGTAGGTTTCTCTAAGTAGGGTATTTACTCATCAAGTGGCTCTTCAGTTCTCGTTTGAATGTTGCTGTATTTTGAATCTTCCTGATGTTTGGAGGGAGTGAATTCCAGATTCTGGGGGCAGCTCCGGAGAATGCTCGGTTGTAGGTCTTTTTCTTGTGGAAAAAGGCTGGTCGTAATAGCAAATCTTTTGCGCTTCTAGTTGATCTGTTACCTCCTGAGAGCTTAAGTTTCTTGGCTAGGTATCTAGGCGTGTTGTAATGTACAGCTTTATGCGTGATACAGGCCATCTTCATTTGAATTCTAGCCTCGTAAGGTAGCCAGTTTAGTGCTTTCAGGTGAGGAGATATGTGATCGAATTTCTTCGTTCCCGTAATGAGTCTCACCCCTGCGTTGAGGCAGGCTTTTAGTGGTGCTGTGGATGATTTTGGCAAGCCAGCTAATATGGTGCAGCCGTATTCGATCCTCGAGATGACTAGTGATTGGATAGCCAGTTTTAGATCTGTCTCAGAGATAAAGGGTTTCAGTTTTCTTAAGTAAGTCAAGTGGAAGCGGGCGCTCTTGGCCAACGAGTTAATATGGTTTTTCATGTCGAGGTTCTTATCTAGTGTAATTCCTAGTGATTTGGCTGAACTAACTAGGGTCGGGGTGCAGTTTAGCGCTGTCACCAATTTAGTCCACTCTTTAACTTCAGATTGGCTCCTTGTTGGTGAGATTAGTAGGAATTCTGTTTTCTGGGCGTTTAGTTTCAGATGGTTCATTGTTAACCATCGCAAAGCACTCTTTAGTGTCTTGTTCATTAAGTCAATGTCCTCAAGGGAGGCGATCTTTAAGTATAATTGCGTGTCATCCGCATACATGTGATAGGATACCTGAGATTTTTGGAGGATCTCCGTGAGAGGTTCTACATATAAGTTGAATAGATCTGGTGATAGCGTTGAGCCTTGTGGGACCCCGACTGCGTTGGGGCTCGGGGATGAGATTGCTTGGTTAACCAGGAATCGCTGAGACCTGTTCTGTAGGAAAGAGTTGAACCATTTCAGCACGTTTCCAGACAGACCCATCCTGTCATGTAGTCTGGTCATTAGCACTTTGTGCTTTACCGTATCAAATGCTGATGATAGGTCTAGGAGGATCAGTAGGCAAGATTGATTTCGGTCTAGGGCTTGTAGGGCGTCATCAACAATGTGCAGGATCGCAGTTTCAGTACTGTGCCCTGTTCTGAAGCCTGATTGGCAATCATCTAGAAGCGAGAATTTAGCGATGTGTTGACTTAGTTGGCCCTGTACGCATTTCTCAATGAGTTTAGCCAGTAGAGGGATGTTGGTCACTGGCCGATAGTTGTTCGGGTCTGTAGCATCAGCTGTCGGTTTTTTGAGGATGGGCATCACCTGCCCTGTTTTTAGACAGTCCGGGAGGGTTCCTTGTGCCAGTGAGGTGTTTATTATCTCGGTCCATATTGGAACTAGAGTGTGGCTGATTTCTCTTACACACTTTCCTGGTAAAGGGTCTTGAAAGTGGTTATTCGGTTTGAGTTCCGCCAGCGTTCTGGCGATCTTTTCCTGGTCGAATAGATCAAATGTGTCCCATTTTGCCTTATTTTTAGTTTGGAGACTCTCCGGGGAGAAATTGGTCTCGTTACTAGGTGGAGGCAATGTCTTAAGGTTAGTTGCTGCAGTAGTAAGATCATCTTCAAGCAATTTAGATTTTTCCGTGAAAAATGCGGAGAATTCCTCGCAGCTTATGGGAGTCTTTGTATTCTCTAACACCGTTTTGGCTAGTTTATTTGATTGTTGTTTTAGAATCTCGAAGAGTTTTCGTGGTCTGTTTCTGGCACTGTCCAATTCATCTCTGATAAATTCTTTTTTGGAGTTGATTATTTTTTTGTTGTATTCTTTCCTTGTTTTTCTGAGTGCTTTCAGCTCGGGGGAGGAGGGATGTTGTCTCCACCTCCTTTCGGCCATTCTCAGTTTGCGCCTGTCTTCATTCAATGATTCGTTAAACCAAGGATTTTTTGGTTTCTCTGATACCTTTTTCAGTTTTTGGGGCATGGTGTCATTGACGATATTACCGATCGAGGTTATGTAGTGATCCGTCAACTCATTGACATTTTGCTTATTGTTGGGTGGCTTCAGGTCTTTCTCACACCTTTTCACCAGTAGATCAATGTTAGCCTCTTTTGTGTCTCGGGTCAGTTTCTTGAGCTTGCGTGGTTGCACGGTCCTGCCCTTTGTCATTGTAGGTATCGCGAATGTTATGATGTGATGGTCAGACCAGTCACATGGGTCTATAGCAAGGATAGATGTCTCATCCTTTCTTGAGATAATCCAGTCTAAGGTCGCTCCTCGTGAATGAGTGGGTTGGTTGCAAGCTTGTACAAGTTTTAGCTCATTGAGGAAGTCTTTAAGCGAGTTGACAAGTTTGTCACCGCCGTCATTCCAATGGAGGTTAAAGTCACCTAGGAATATGTTATTGGCGTCCGAATTAGAGTTGGTCGTTAAGATCTCCATCAGTTGTTCGGTGAACTTTGCGTTCTCTCCTGGTGGGTGGTAAAATATATGCAACTTGCAACTTTGATTCTTTGGTGTTCTCACATTAATACCAAGGTATTCACAGGATTCTAAGGGGTCAGAATGGAAATGGCCGACCTCGATCTCCGACCGGTGAATGCAAGCTATGCCTCCTCCCACATTCCTTGGTCTGTCTAGTCTGACGATGTTATATTGTGGCGGTATTAAGAGATCCATGGTAGGAGAAGATGATTCATTGAGCCATGTTTCCGTGAGGATGGCCAGATCAATTTCCTTATTGATGATGAGGGCGGCTATGTCTGCTGCATGTTTAGTTGCCGAACGACAATTAAGTAGAAGGCAGTTCAGGGGTTTCTGTGATTTAACTAGTTTTCCATTATCCGATTCAGATGCAATAAGCTGAATATGTTGTAGATTTTGGTGAATTGCTTTCCTGTCATTCTTTCTGGCCCTTCTACTAGAGTCAATAGGTACTGTTTTGATATTCTCCTCCTTACTACGGGCAGGTTGTTCATAAGACCTGAGTAAGGCCCTAGTTTCTTCATTCGACAAGGGCTTGGTCCTGTTAGGTCTATTGTTTCTAAGTACCAGATTCTGGATGTGTGAAACCTTGGTGTGAGTGCTTATCATCGTCTCCCAGATTTTTCCAATTGTCTGTGAGACTTTCAACGAGTTTTGCGCCAGGTTACCAACAAGTTTCTGGAGCTCCTTGATTTCTTTCCGTGTTCGGGATGAGTTCTTGTGTGAGGTAGACATGGTCGGATGAGCATTGCAGTTTGCTCTTCTCTGCAACTGATCTGATCTCATTCCCACAAATCTTTCCTTGGTAAGGGATGTTTTTGTGTGTAGGGATCTGCGGGATTCCGGTCTCGTATTCGAGGAAGGATAGGGAAGGTCGATATCATCTACCTTGCTCATATCATTGGCTTCCTGGAGAGATTCGCTTGGAGCTGGGGTACACTCTTCCAGCACGGTGGAGTTGTGCGTTAGCGGCACCTGTTCTTTCCTTGGGGTTTGGTTGTTCTGGCCATCTGATTGATTGGTGTCTCTAGTATTGGAGTCGATGTTTTCAAGTGTGATATCTGGTAGTGTCAGGTTTTGTTGCAGGTTTGGTCCTTCTGAGTATTCCTTTAAGTTTTGGATAGTTAGCTCAACGTTCTCGAGTTCTCTGCTGGTAACTTGAATCAGCTCTTCCTTGTGGGTCAGGCTCTGCTCTTCATTAGCCAGATTGGAAGACCTCCCTGTTCTTTCCGTCTTATTCTCTAAGGATACCATCTCAGTTTCCGTTATATCTCCAAAGCTGGGAGTTTGAGAGTTATGGCCCCCTGGTTGGATGATGTCTCTAGTTGTATTGACACTGTTGTCCCGCGTGGCTTCATGCTGGGTCATGGGTAGTTGGTATCCTGGTCTCTCCAGGGTTTCTTTTACTATTAGGAAAGTCTTCTCAAATTCCTCAAGGTCCCTATTGGCTGCTTGTATCAACACTATTCCCGTTTTATATAAAGTGGTGCATAGTTCAGCATTGCAACTTCTTGATGGGGAAGTCATTATTTTTGTGCCATGAGGGATCTTTTTCATTTCTGTTATGACCAGCATTTCTATGAGGGCATTGCGCCATTTCGCTGTTTTATTAGTGTGGAAAATCAAGTCATTCATTATGATGCCTTTAACCATATCAAAGTATGGGTCGGCGAACAATATGTCCGGGTTTTTTCTCAATGTGTTGTGTTTGAACTTTTTGGCAGCATTTTTGGATAGATTAGAGGGATATTTTATATTCTGTGTTTTAGGGCCTATCGTCACTTGGCCTCTTTCATCCATTTTCACTTTCCTGTTGTCAAATTATGTTGATTTGATCTGAGTTGATCCCTTGTCAGTGAACCGTGGTAATCACCTTATTATTCCCAGTATTGGCAGATAGATCACGTATCAGAATTTCAAAATTTCGAAATTTCCCCTTTCAGTGTTTATTGTTGTTCTGTGGGGGAGGGCATTATCTAAGTTTCCACTTCTGTAGTAAGTCCACTTTCATTTTATAATATATCCTGCCCCCTATCAGTGATGGATTGAACTATCATAAGTTCTATTATATAAGATCTATCACAAGTAGCACCTGTTGATGCTTTGCTGGCGATGGGTACACGGACCACTTTCTGTTTCTATGCTCCTGTGTTAATGTTTTGGTGGCGATGGGTACATAGTCCCTTTTCAGTGTCTATGCCCTGTGTTGTTGATCATAGCTGGCGACATGTTGATAGCGTTGGACCATTTCCTTCTTCTATTTTATCCGTGTTCTATATTTGCTCCTTACAAATGTCCTATTTGTCAGACCTCCTCCGCTATATCATCTGGGCTGAATCTCTTGTCATTGCTTATGGGCGGTGACGAGAAGATCGTGTGAGAATGTCTTAAGCGGCCGCCATTTTAGAGTCAGGCGTGCCGCTTTCTCACTCTTCTCTTGGTTCCCCCGGGTTATTTTCCTCGTCTGTCATTAAGGGGGGGGGGCGCGCGATTGTGCGGGGCTGTTCGTACCTTGTCTCTGTCGTTTGCCGAGTGTTGCTCCGCTCCTTCTTCGTGCCGTGATCGGATTGTGCTCGCAATCGTCAGAGGTGCCGTCTCGAATACCCCTATTGTCCAGCGTCGGGGGTATGGTCGCAGCAGCCTCTTCAATACCGGCACCGGGCAGCTCAGGTTGACGTCGGATGGCTCCCAGTAACAGCCGCTCCCCTTCCTACTGTCCAATCTGTAGGACTTGTCCTCCGAGGTCCGTCGTCCGTGAAGTCCGGTAAGCGGGGTCAGCCTTGTTGTTTACTGGCCGAGTCTGTTGTCTCCCGCGATTTTACTTTTCGAGCCTTCTGTTTAAAATCACTGCCCACTGCTCTGTTCCTGCAGTGTCAGCTTTGATGATTCTGTGTCGCACTCAGGGTATTTCAGGGATTTATTCCGTTTTTAGGAGATCCCTAACCCCAGAGCTCTTCCCTAGGGCTCTTGTCCGGCGGCCATCTTTCTTGTTGCAAAAAAAAAAAAAAAGCCATTGCTCACAAAGCCAATCTCCAGTTGAGCACCTATTCCGACAGGCTCACAGACCTGATGGAACACCTCCATTTTAAGAATCAGATCAACCCGTCAACCACCGTCCGAGGCACCCTCATCTACAGACCCCCCGTTCCTGTGCTCCTTTCTCCGACTCCATTACCAACATCATCAAGCCATATGCCATCACCTCCACCAATTTCATGCTGCTCGAAGACCTCAACTTCCCCGTTGACAACCTCCAGGACCCCAACTCTGCATCCCTCCTGGACAACCTCCACACCATCGGACTGAAGCAGATCATACCTGAACCAACACACTCAGCTGGGCACATCCTCGATCCCGTTTTCCCAGTAGGGAACTCCATCACCTTCAGCCACACCTCAAAACTCCCATGGACGGACCACCGATGTGTTCACTTCGGATGTATGTCGTTACAACGCATACTTTTACTCCGCATACCATTACAACGCGGTATTTACAACGCATACCGCTACAACGCATAGCGCTTTGGGGTGCTGGATAGTGGTAAGCATAATTTACTATTCTAACTCCAGTCCCCGTGGCCCCAGGGAAGGTGTTGGATAGTAAATTAAACTTACCTCTTATCCTAGAGCGCCCCCCAGCGCCATGCGTTGTAACGGTATGCGTTGTAATGCCTGCGTTGTAGTGGTAGTGCGGGGTAAAAAATGCGTTGTAACAGGTGCATACCGTTCACTTCACCTTCAAATCCAACATCCCGCGCAGATGCCTGCATCAGCTCCATCGTAGGAATTGGAACAAGATCTCCGCCGACCAGTTCACCACCGCCCTCGGCAACTCCGCCCCACCACTTCAAACGACGGTGACCCACACCTGCCACCCGCACTCTACATAACTGGTTCACCGACTGTGCCAACACCTTCGACCCGTCAAAAAAGCCTCCAAACCCCATGCCAAGAAAGCCAGCTGGTTTTCCACCGAACTCCGAGACACCAGACGACTCAAAAAACTGTGGAGGACCTCCAAAACCCCGACTGACCTCAACAACTTCAAAACAGCTACCGCAGCACACGACAAACTCATCAGCCTCTCCAGGAACAAATCACTGCAAACAGAATCTCCACCAACGCTCACCGCAACAAGGAACTCTTCAGCATCATCACAGAGTTCAGCCAACCCAACAGCAAGTCCACATACATCACTCCCTCCCAGGACCTCTGCGACAGACTCAATTTTTTCTTCCATCACAAAATCAAGCCCATCTATGACAACTTTGACAAAAACAATCCCCACGAGGAACTCTCTCCCACCTCTCCCAGCAGCACGCAGACGACACTTGACAGCTGGATCTCCCTCAGCATTGAAGATGCTCTGAGGATAATGAAGACCACCTAATCCTGGGCCCCTGCCCCCACCACATCTATTGCAAAGCAGAATACATCATCGCCTCCGAGCTTCAACGTACCATCAACCGCTCCTTTGAGACTGCCTCATTCCCCGATGACTGGAAACATGCAGAGAACAACCCTCTCCTGAAAAAAACCCTCAACGGACCACACCGACCTTAAGAATTTCAGACTGATCTCCCTACTCCCATATCCAGCCAAGGTCATAGAAAAAGCCGTCAAAAGCCAACTCGCCACCTTCATCGAGGAAAACAACATCCTCTACTATTCCCAATCAGGCTTCAGGAGGAACCACAGCACCAAAACCACACTCCTCACAGCAACAGATAACATCCACGTCCTCCTTGAGAGAGGAGAGACCGTGGCCCTCATTCTTCTTGACCTCTCTGTGGCCTTCAACCCTGTCTCTCACCACATCCTAGCCCACAGACTTCACAACGCGGGAATCCGGAACAAGGCCCATGACTAGATCTGCTCCTTCCTCTCCAGCAGAATGCAACGAGTCAGACTCCCTATATTCCTCTCAGAACTGACTCCAACCACCTGCGGAGTCCCACAAGGATCCTTCATCAGCCCGACCCTGTTCAACTTCTACATGGCCCCACTTGCATCCATCATCAGTGCACATGGACTCAGTGATTCATTCAGTGATTCAGATTAGCTTTATTCGATTTTGGTTTAAAATCATAAAAGCAGCACCAATACATAAATAAAGACCTTAACATTTCATTACAAAGTTAATATCAACTATTAAAACAGGATTAAATAAGTATGACGTATCAGCTAATCAATTTGAAACATTTCATTATCAAGTAGAACAAAAAGAGTCATGCATACAGTGCTACAAAATAGCTTAAGGTTCAGGGGAAGAACATCAGGCAAACCTATGTCAGCAGTTTACTTATTAATTGCATACTACCGTGTCAATTAAGCTAGTATTCATGAGTGGCCTCTTTGTAGTTGGTTCTCGGAAAATACAATTTTTAAACAGTGGTTCAAATCTATTAGAGGCTAGAAGGTTAGTGGCGCAAGGTGCACAAGATCTCCTTCCCCAGGAGTTGTATTTCTTTGCCGTTGATCTTTGTAACGGGATGTGTAGGGAGCTCGGGTAGAAGTCGTGCAAGTCCCAAATACCAATGGGGCCATCTCCTTCTTTGGGCTGGCAAAATCGTAAGTAGGGGACGATGTTCCTATTCTTAAATTTAATTAACACCAGGTCCCCAGAGGTGTCTTTGGGCAGCGTACCTAACCACCCCACCCTCCTGATGCTCAGGATTCCACCATCTAGTTCAGGTGGCAAATGTCTGTTGTTCTGTAGCCAAAAAATAACCTTATTTAGCAGGTACTGATGTGTTTCGTGTTTTCCCTGGCTAGGTGCAGGGACCCCAGAGAGGACAGTCACATATGGGGCGGCTTCAGGAGGTAGGTTAATTTGTGGCATTCTTTCTGGATTGGCTCTGGACACTGTGTGATTTATTAACGCAGGTTTTAATGCTACTTTAGGGCCTGTTGCGGTAGGTGTATTAAGAGGTAGTAATTGAGTTTGGGCATTCTTACGTTTAATTGACTTAAACTTTTCGGGGGTATTGGGAGGATTAGGGCAAATGGGAATTGCCATCTTATTGGTTGGTGGAGAATTCCTTTTAATTATTTTCTCAATGCTGGTCAGCCTGTCCCCCAGGTCATTAATTTTTATAACCAAGGGTGATATGACGTATAGTAACAGTTGCTCGAGCTGAGCCAGTAAAGTCAGTTGGGAGGATGATACAGGGTCATCTATTTTATCAACAGCCATATCCACCATTGGTGTGATTGGGTTAGAGGGGACTGATGTAGGGCTGATGCACAATTTCTGGATTTTAGGTTGGTTCTCATTGACATTTTCCCCGTCGTGCTTCCTTTTAATATTGAGACCCTGGGGCAGTGCCTTGGCTTGAGTTTTGTCTTTATTTAAAGATAGAGGTAGGTCCCACGGAGTGCCGTTTGAATTGTCAGAATTACTGCCCATAATAGGGGGCGGGGGGACATACTTGGTGCCACACAGGGCATTGAGCTCCTCCCAGATGGACATGTTTTATATACAATACACCAAAGAGCAGAAATAAGCAGTACAGTGTAAGTCAATATGAAAAGTGCGTCTCTATACCTCCTCCAATGGAAAAGTCAAATGGGGTGGCCCGTCCCGTCCTCTTCTGGCCTCTGAGGGCAGTAGAGGGCCTGCCCTTTGCCCGGGCTTAGCCCGGCTGGTCCCACGTGCGACCCGCGACGCGGAAGGTGTCTCTCCCTTATCAGCGCCTCCGGGTGCGAAAGTCCGTGCAGGTGGGTTTGTCTGCTCTGGTGATCCTGGGAGCTGTAGTCTCCCCCTACGGCGGCCGCGGGATGGGGTGAGTGGCAGCAGGGGAGACTAACAGCAAGAGTGGCAGCAAGTGGCAGCAAGTGCGGTAGGTGCTTGACGCGGTCCCCGCTCCGCCCAAGGTGTCTCTCCCTTATCAGCGCCTCTGGGCGCGAAAGTACGTGCAGGTGGGTGTGTCTGCTCTGGTGATCCTGGGAGCTGTAGTCTCCCCCTACGGTGGCCCCGGGATGGGGTGAGCGGCGGCAGGGGAGACTAACAGCAAGAGTGGCAGCAAGTGGCAGCAAGTGCGGGTAGGTGCTTGACGCGGACTCAACATCACATCCTACACGGACGACAGCCAACTCATCCTCTCCCTATCCAACCAACCCAACAGGACCAAATGCAACTTTCAAGATGGAATGGAAGCGGTTGCCAGATGGATGAAAAACAGCTGCCTTCAACTCAAAATGGACAAAACCGGGATACTCATCATGGGCCCTCACCCCATTGCCTGGAATGACACCTGGTGGCCCCCATCCCCCAAGAACCACACATGCATTCACGGAATCATCCTGGACGCGGAACCCAAAATGGACCGCCAGTTCAACGCCATCACCACCTCCTGCTACCACACCTTCTGCCTACTCCGCAAGACCTTCAAGACCTTCAAGTGGATCTCCCCTTGAACACAAGAAAACTGTCATCCACGGCCTCATCAATAGCAGACTGGACTATGGCAACCCGCTCGGCCCAGCTCTCCCTTGCAACGGTACCTCGGATCAAGAAAAGCAGAACAGGAGGGCATTTCTTCTCCCTCCTCGCTGCCAAGGCATGGAACTCCCTCCCTCTGCACCTCCGACAGATTGCACCGCTCCCTAAGTTCCTAAAGGACCTCAAGACCTGGCTCTTCGATGGAACTCAGTGAACCTCTGGATTCTGTGGCACCTATCCCCCTTCCCCACTCTCCCCCAGCACCTTGAGACCCATTCCAGTTGAGTAGCTAGCACTATAGAAACCTTGATTGATTGATTGATTGATTGGCGGCGAGCTGGCAGGCTTAACTTAGGACACAGGTATGTAAAGCATTTAAAAACACTAATTCAGTAAATAAGTAAGACACAACAAAATCCAACACTAATATATATATAAAATAGGAAATATTTTTATCTTTAAAATGATACCAAAACGTCAAAAATCCAATGTAGGGAACTGGAGATATTATTTTTTAAAGATTTAGCACTATATAGAAACCTATAGCGCCACCTTGGGAAATCTGGCCACGCTTCACTGTGACAAAGTCAAAGTTTCAGGCCGACGGCAATGGAGCCCAGCCGGGATATCCCTTACGGTACGCCTTGGTCAAGATTTTACCTTCGGCCTTAGAAACTTTTTCTGTCAGGGTCCCTCGATACTCTTTAGGGTTTACTGGCTTGCTTATCAGAGAGCTTTCGGTCAAACTCTGGAAATTGGACCTCTGAAGATTTTCAGTAGGATGCACCAGCAGGGCAAGCCAGCTTGCGGTTGAAGGCTCTCCCAGTTGAGTCGGTCATCTCATGGATCTTTTTTCCAAAGTTACTCCAAACTTCTCCAAGTGTCTGGAACTTCTTCCTAAAGTTTCTCTTGAGGATCCAAAGTGTGAAAAACACAGTCTAGAATCTTCAAGATGGTCCTTGAAAGGTTTGGATCACAATTCCCACAATGCAGCTAGACAAACCCTTATAAATCGAATGGACACACTCCAGGCAGGGGATTCTTGGTGGTGATGATCCAGGTGATCTCTGTTAACCTGTAGCTTGCAGGGAGTCCACTCTTTATTACCCTTGAAGTAAGGTACATCCAAAGGGCTGTACTACCAGATAATACAGCAGGCGCAATCAGTCAGAATGAAGGGCCTGATGATGCAAATCAAAGTTTCGAGCTTGGTAAGTCTTTTTCTTCTTTTGGTTTAAAGCAGCAGATCTGAGGGGCTCTGCACCTCTCACATTTTTATTCAGTGTTCTCTGGGGTCAGGCAGGAGAGCACTCCTGAGGTGTAGGGCAACACCCCAGAGCATGACCACTTCCTACAAAGTGTGGCATATTCTTCTCCTAGAAAGAATTATTCCTCCAAAATTCAGTATGGCTGAAGTCTCAGCAGAGGAGCAAGAACTAGTTAAACCAACCTCCAGTATGGCTCTTTTCCATAGCTCTCCTTCCCCTACCATCCACAAATACCTGCCTTAGCCTGCCATCTCACTGGGTCAGAGGGATGAGGGGTAGATGAACCAGGCCTTCCCTGCCTGTCCTATCTCTTATTTGAAGCTCATGGTTTATGACCCCTCCCCCCTGCTCTGCCATTCCTGTGAAGCAGAGCTCTTTCCAACATATAGTCTCTCTCAGGGTGAGCCACTTATCGCTTCATCAAAGCAGCCTGGCTAATTCTATTAATCCTGACCAATCAGGGAAGACCATAGGAAGGTTGAATTTTTGCTTACAGACAAGAAAGTCTAAAAACGTATTTTCTGTATATTTTAGGATACATTCAACAATGGCATATTGTTGGATTTATCAATACCATTCTCCTAAGTCCTTGAATTATATTTTCGTTAACTCCTAAAAATAGTTGTGCATTCATAAACTATTGCGATGGTATCCTATTTGGCTAGGAATCTACAATGGGAAAATAAAATGTGCAATTACAACACCAGGGCATATAAAACTTTGTTTATATGGCCCCTCCATGGCTACATGACCCCCACTCCCCTGGGACACTTGGGGAGACTTTGGGGGACCCGAATATGCAAAAATAGTGTAGCTCATTGCCCCACAGTGCTCATTGCACCAAAGTCGATTTTGGTATTCACTTTACTACAGTGTGGGGAGGGAAATGTGCATTTCTCTATCCCCAGGGCATATAAAACATCTTTCATAAGGGCCCTCCTTATAATGACATGACCCCCCACTCCTGGGACAGAGACCCTGGGGTACCTAATATGCTAAAATATTGTACACTATCACTTTTTAAGTGACTCTACCACTAAAGTCAAGTGTGAGCACAATTTACAGTTAAAAGCAGTGCTTCAACACAGGGCTGCTTTTAAACTGACCTCAGGTTCTCAACAGTGCACACATACAAGTGTAGAATGTGCTGCTGGCCTCTAAACTGCCATGCCTATTATGTACAAGGAATTTATAGAATAGGTACCCTAATGTGTGCGTTTTCACTGTGTTTTCAAAATAGCACCAGCGTTGGGCCTGGTTAGACAGAGTCAGTTACCACCAGTACCAGTCAGCAACAAATGGGGTTCACAGGGCACACAGGATGACTTTACAACAGACCCCTTCTTCTCTTTTAAGGCCTCACCTATGGGCAGGCCTTAGTTTGCAAAATAATAAGTGTTGGTGCCTACAGCTCTTTTCAGAAGCCTGTGGCCAGTGAAATTAAATGCCTGTGCGTCTAATATGAAGGCTGTGAACTCCTGAATCCACCTCATGCCTCTTTAATCCACAAACTTTGAAACTCACCCGGACCTGTCAATGTAGCAGTTCAACGTCCCATCAGGGGCAAATAATGTACCCTGATCTTGTTACTCACAATCACCACTTTTAAAATTGCTGCTACCGTGAAGACAATCCACTGGGTGGACCCATCTGACCTTGCCCCTATCACATCATCACCAAAGGACTCCTTCTTATCAGTGAAGCACCAGCACTCATCTATAACACTTCCAGCAACACAGCCTCATGTCTGGGCCCCTGAAAACATGCCACTGTCACACCCCTGCTCAAGAAACCATCAGCTGAACAAGCCATTCTTTCCAACTACAGAACCATCTCCCTCCTACACTTCCCAGAAAACGTCTTAGAAGAAATCGTCAAGCCTTATTCACCACTTAAGCAAACACCAGCTCCTTGATTCTGCATAGTCAGGTTTCAGGCCTGTCACAGTACAGAAAAATCACTCATTGCCGCCATACATGATGTCAGCATGATCCTTGACAGGAGAGACATGGCAGCCCTCAGTCTTCTGGAGCTCTCTGCAGCACTTGACACAGTCCCATGCCCCATCCTCATCAGGCATTTGTGCAAGAGGGCATCTAAGGACTTGCTCTCCCCTGGATTTTCTCTTCCATAATGGATAGAACACAAGCCTTCAGCCTCCCACTTCACTTCTTGGAAGCCTGGGCAATCATTTGCGGAGTGCCTTAAGGTTGATCACTCTGTGCATACAACCTCAAAATTCTCTCCTAAGCTGATGTACACAACTCATACTCTCCCTTTCAGACAAGGCCTCAACTACAACAAACAAGTTCACCACCTGCATGACCGAAGTCCCTAACTAGCAGAAAGCCAACAGTCTCAAGACAGTAATAGTGATCTTCAACAAGAACACCTCCTGCCGTGCCTGGTTCCTGCCGTCTCCCGATCCTTTCCCCCCACTGCGTCCCTGTGGCCCCGCCCCCAGCTCCCCTTTGGCCACCCCGCCCCCACCCCCCAACTGCTTCTCCCTCCCTATCCCCCTCGTATGGAGGCCGCGCCGCTGGCACCCTTAAGGCGCGCCAAAGGCAAGTCCGTGCGCCCGTCTGCGCCTGGACCGCACCCAGTGCCATAAACCCTGGACCCCCCGAACGCTACAACACCAGACTCCACTACGACATCGGTACCCTCTACACACTCAACGCCGGCTGTAACCACACCTGCTTCCAAGCCGCCCCGAAATGGACTCACGGACCTTTCTCCTGCCACACCTGCAGCTTCACCTGCGACAGAACCACCAAACCTCCAAAGACTGGACCCAACCATGTCCGCTGCATACTCCTCAACACCCACTCTGCACGCAAACAGGCCATCGAGCTCTGGGATCTGCTCGACACCTCCGCCGCAGACGTGGCCTTCCTGACCGAGACCTGGTGGAAAGACTCCTCGGTGCCCGACATCGCCATAGCCACCCCGGACGGCTACAAGATCATCCGCAGGGATCGCGCCAACAGAATCGGAGGAGGAATATCCATTGTCCATAAATCCATCCTCAAGGATGCCACCCACGCAGACGATACCCTCAACACCGCCGAACACCTGCACTTCCGGATCCACACCGACCCAACACCACCCTCAGATGAACACTCATCTACAGACCACCCGGACTCCGAGCTCAATTCAGCGACTCCATCGCCGACCTTGCCAGCACCCACGCACTCACCTCCACGGACTACATCCTCCTCGGGGACCTGAGTTTCCACCTCGAGAACAACAACGATGCTAACTCCGCCACCTTGATCGACAACCTCACCAACCTCGGCCTCAGACAACTCGTCACTGCACCCACCCACGCCGCTGGCCACATGCTGGACCCCATCTTCTCCACAGGCACCCATGTCGCCTTTGACCACACCACCAAACTCCACTGGACCAACCACCACTGCATCCATTTCACCTTCAACAAACCAACCACGCACCACCGCACCCAACAGCTGCCCCGCCGCTGCAGGAGCAAAGTCACCGAAGACCAGCTGATCACCATCCTCGCCCAAAACCCGCCCACCGACCCCACCAACCCAGACATCGCAGCCAGCAACCTCAGACAGTGGATCGATGACTGCGCCAACAACCTCGCCCCACTCAAGAAACCCTCCAACAACCACGCCAGCAAGCGAGCCACCTGGTTCACAGACGAGCTGAAGACCTCCAAACGTGCCTGCCGGAAACTGGAGAAGATATGGCTCCACAAACGCACTCCGGACAACCACGCAGCCCACAAGGACGCCACCCGCAGACATCACCACCTCATCAGATTAGCCAAAAGATCTTCCTTCAAAGACCGCCTGGATAACAACACACACAACAGCAAAGAGCTCTTCTGCATCGTAAAGGAACTCTCCAACCCCAGCGCCTATGCCAACGGCATACCGACCCCAGAAGAACTGTGCAACTCACTAGAGGTACTCATCCTCGGACCCACCCCCTCAGCCTGGGACAACTCTTGGATGACAACCACACTGGGAACAGCACCGACACCCACGACCATGCATGCAACCTAGGATTCATCCTCCGCATGCTTCGCAGGATCTACAAGTGGATCCCTACCGAAACAAGAAGAACAGTGACACAGGCCCTCGTCAACAGCAGACTGGACTATGGCAACACAATATAAGCAGGAATCCCAGACAAACACCTACAACGACTACAACGCATCAAAAACGCCTCTGCCCGACTGATCGCCAACGTCCCCCGCCGCAGCCACATCACCCCCCACCTGAGAGACCTACACTGGCTCCCCGTCGACAAGAGGATCACCTTCAAGCTCCTCACCCACGCACACTAAGCACTCCACAACACCGGACCAGCCTACCTGAACAGCAGACTCAGCTTCTACACCCCACCCGCCAGCTCCGCTCCGCTCCACCAGCCTCGCCCTTGCTGCTGTTCCCTGCATCCAACGAACAACCTCCGGTGGCAGATCCTTCTCCTACCTCGCCGCCAAGACCTGGAACAGCCTCCCTACTCACCTACGGTAGACCCAAGACCTACTCGTCTTCAGAAGACTCCTCAAGACCTGGCTCTTCAAGCAGTAGCGGCACCCCCTCCCCTCAGCACCTTGAGACCCCCACGGGTCAGTAGCGCGCTTTACAAGTACTCTGATTTATTGATTGATTGATTGATTGATTGATTGACTGTGGGACTGTGGGACTCCAGCTGGTGACCAACCAAACTTGCATCCATACCCCTACCCAGCACCCATGCCAGGAACATTGGAATAATCATCTACAGCAAACTGGACAAGACTGAAAAAGTTAACTTTGTCACCGCATCCTGCTTCCACACCCTAAAGATGCTGAGGAAGATCTTGAAATGGCTCCCAAGCAACACTAGAATACTACCAGCTCAAATTAAGCACTGCATATCAGAAGACATAGCTGTTCAGTGAATGCTTTTGTCAGGATGCACCATTGACCCTAAAAAACCTTACCCACCACTAATTTCCTTGCACTTTCCCCTTCCCTTCCTCTGGGTTACCGTTTATGTAATTATTTATGAGATACTTTTTGCAAAGTCACACATGTGAATAACCACGCCCTCCAATGTGATTACATAACATTGGTTAAAATGATTTTCTTTCTTGTCTCTATGAAGGCTCAATATAAAATGTTTATGTCTTCCCCCTTTTGTGAATCTATTACCCTGGGATCCTTTCTTTTTCATATCAAACTGTATTCACATGACTGGCATTTTCTCACGTAACATTAGTGTGGCTGTTTTTAGGCCTTAAGCCTCAGCAGAATATAATTGTTTTTAGAGTCTTCTTTGAATTTAACTCAAAGTTTTCTTCTGGATATGTCCCAGGTTTTCATTCTATTTCAGGTATCCTTTCCACTCAATTAGTTAGAAAGGCTTTTGTTTATGCTGAGAATTGATAATAATTTAAACTTGTCTGTGGACATGCAGAGCGTGGGGTTTTGAGAGAGCCTCTTGTACCAGGCAGACCAGACTGTTGCTACTTTTAAGGCCATGGAGCTGTGTGTTTCCTTGTTTGGTAATGGGAACATGGGGAATTTACCTGCTCCCTAGAGACGATTTGACCTGATCGACCCATTGCACAAAATCAGGTGCCAGCTTTGAATTAGGGGAAGGTTCTTGAGGTTTCCACCCCAGAGGTGTTTTCTGTCTCCTGTCCAGGCCCCAGTTTGCGTGGGGGCACAGAAGGCTAGTGTGAAACCCTTTCTCTCAACACCTATTCTCCTTTTGCCTCTTAGTCTGTGAACAATATACAAAGAACAACTGCCAGGTACACCTAGTCATGTGACCAAGGATACAGGGACAGGCACCAGATAGTTGGGACAAGAAAATGTCAATTTACTAAAAGTTCTATTTTCAGACTTGTGACTTGAAATCCAACTTTACCTTTAAATAGGTTTTTGGATTATAATTCTTTAGACACCAAACTTGAAATTTCTACTTACTCCCAATGGAAAGTTATCCAATCTAAAGAAGGCTTGGACCACGGAAAGAAGTTCCTACTCCTCAAGCCTAAAGGGTAGAGAGGTCCTTACACTTTATGGATAAGTGGAAGGAAGTATACATCCTCCCAGACTATATTGTACACACACAGAGAATTGCCGCTTAAAATTACAACGTGGTGCTATATGCTATTGTTATCAGGTGGAACACTGCCTATCTAGAGGCGTGTAAGGAAATCATTCCCTTTCTTTAAATAACCCTCATAAACTCTAATAGTGTCATGCTTCAAGCCATGTCAGCCCAGCAAAATAAACCTTTTGCTGGGCCTAGCATTCTTTTTAATACCTATAAGTCACCCCTAGAGTAGGTCCTAAACAGCACATAGAGCAGGGGTACAGTGTATTTAAAAAGTGCATGCTTCATCATTGGGTTCACTCTGACTCCTAAAGGTCAGGGTCGGCTCGACCATGTTCCAGGGAGCACTTAAAAAAAATAATACAAGAGGGCATAAAGATGAAAAATTAAGTCTGGGCAGTGAACTCTGCTCCGCTCGCAGAGTTTGCGGAGTTTTCGGCACTCCCCGTTACGCGGAGCTCGCGTAGCCCCCAAAAAACTCTGCTTCACATTGCGGAGCAGAATATTTTTCCTTGCTCGCGTTCGGCAACGTCAAGGTGGCGAGCAAGAGCAAGGAAAATCCACCTTCCGGTGCTATTTATTCTTGTTCGTGATCGTCAACAACAAATTGGTGAGTGGGAGCATGAAAAACAACCTCCCAGCAGGGTTTCTCAACGTGGGCGGTCAGATTTTCTCATTGTGAGTAGTCACGTATGCTAACGACCACTCGCATTGATAAACCACCATCTCGCATTGAGAAAGCTGTCGCTCCAGTAAAAATCTACTCAAGGGGCAGAAAAGAAGCAGTGCCCGCTTGCATTGTGCATGCCGTTCACAATGATTGCACAGTGCGGACAAGCACATGGCACTGACAATCACTGCAAACTGCATTTATCTAAATACATTCTGCCGCTCACAGAGCTCTGTGTAGCGCAGAGACTCCGCCCAGGGTTATTAAAAATCTTCTGGCTTTCTCCAAGGTATCCCTTCATTAGTGAAGAAGTTGAGATATTAAAAAGAGTATCAAGAGTACGATCCATGACAAGAAATCATGATATACTTGGACTTCATATCCCTCTACACGGGTATTCTACAAGATGAAAGCCTCAGTGTAATAACCAACATACTACAGGATCAAAATTGGACGTGGCAAATACCGATCAAATGGATTATGTCATTAGCACATCTAGCACTGACAGAGCATTTCTTCAAGTTTGAAGATCAGATGTACTTAAAATGACAACGTACTTCCATGGGCAGCACATTCTCCCCAAGATTAATCTGTCTTTACATGAGCTGGTTTGATCAAGAGAACATCTGGCTGAACAATCCTTACCAAAATGAGATACGCCGATGGTGCTGCTCCATAGACGTGATCCTTGTAATATGGCACAGGGATGAAAAGAGCACCAAGGGGTTTATAGGATGGCTAAACCGACTTATTCCATACCTATGCTTTACCATGACCATGACCATCAACACTAAAATGGTCTCCTTTATGGATGTTAATATCATAGCTAAAAATGACAAACTTGAAAGCACATTATACACAAAACCAACAGATCGCAACAGCTTGCTCCACCTTTACAGTGTCCACTGATGATCTTTATAAGAAAATCACCCAGTGGGACAAAACCTCCGGATCAGAAGAAACTGTTTGGACCTACAGAATTTCAAAGGAGAGTCAGAGAAACTGACAACAAAACTACAAGAGAAGGACTATCCAAAGAAGATCATCGAACAAGAACAGAAAGGGCCCATAATGCCCCACACTCAGCATTGCTAGAAACCAATGAAAAGGAAGAAATGTATTTATTGATATGTGTCACTACTTATAACACTTCTTCAAATACCAGAAAAAGAATAGTAAACAAAAAATGGCCGATCCTTACTTCAAAGCAACTGTCCTTTAAAAAAAAACATTTTCTCATTCAAATGGAATAGGAGCATCACTGATGTACATGTCCATAGTAACAGCTGGAAAGGCCAACAAAATATATCACTTACACTATGGGACCAACCACAAGTCAAAGGACATTTTCCTTGTGGTTCTTGCACTGTATGTCCATTAACCACACAATCCAAGTTCATCGGCCTAGGTCTTTCCACTCCGTGGGAACAGAGCCACCATATGAATTGCTACAGCAGTAAGTTTATTTACATGATCACATGTCCATGTGGTCATTTCTATATACTGATGACCATCCGAAAAGTAAACACATGTATAAATGAACAAAGGAGTACTATACAGTGTAAAAGGTCAGCTACAAAAGTTAACAGCACATTACATAGAGAGGGGACACACTGACCCGGATATCAAATGGTCAGTGATTGAGAAAGTAATTTGGAGCAAGGGACTAACACACAAATTACGCAAGGGACTAACACACAAATTACTGGAGAAAGAACAATGTTGGGTCTACAGACTCAATACACATAGGGCAGGCCTCAACAATGAGATTTCTTGGAGCCAGCTGTCTCCTAACTGAAAGGTCATTTTCCAATCTCCTCACTGCACATTACATAGTGAGCCAAGTGATAGAGGAGTAGAAATCACTTCCAAAGTAAAAGCAATATATAGTATTTGTGCCAGTTTCACTAATAAACATAGACGTTATTCTTTCACCTTCACCTTCCGCAATGCACAACACTTTTCTTTCGCACCTGACAATCCCGCTTGTGAGAGGCACAGGCATACTAGTGTAACACATCACTATAGTTCTCCAACCTAACATTAATAAATCCCCTAAATTAGTACCTTGGAGGCTACAACTTTATATTAATACTAACATTAATATATACCTAAAATAGTATCTTGGAGACTACTATTTTATAACAATAGTATGGGCATTAAAAATGTTAGGACCCTTTCTCCAAATACCAAAAATCATTTACATTATTAAGTCCTCCAAAAGAGTACCTTGAAGACTATTTTATATCAATAGTATGAGCTACTTAGAAATGTTAGAACTCTTTCTCCAAATGCCAAAAATCTTTTTCTCCGCATCAGCAGCTCTCCCAATGTTGGGGCTCACATAAAGATAACGGAACTGAAATTCCCATGAAACCATGGGATTTCGTAGTTTCGGTGAGATATGAAGGAAACTCTGGAAAACGTTCCAGTACTCCTCAGGCCTGTGACAAACACATCACAATGACGTTCACATCACCCACTGTGGGCGGGGCATATGCTCAGATCATCTGCTACTACAGGTTTGTCTTTAGTTAAAAACACTCCCTCACCGACACCTTGTAGGAACAAGCCGAGAGCAGCGGACCCATGATGAAGTGAGTCTCTGTGTGTATGTGGTGTGGCACACGAATGTTTTTGTCTGTCACGTTCAATATATGCATTTCTCTCTGCCTCACTTTTGGTTTGTTTCCCATCTTTAATCTCCATTGTAAACAAACAGTGACTCTCTGGGCGACCCTTATCTCCATTCTCTCTCTCTTGAGAGGCAATATGTTCAACACACCAATGTGTGAGTACAATATATTTAAATATGTGTGTTACCACAGCGTGAGTGATGTCGTTGAATACCAAACTACAGCTAAATATACCTCACACATGAGGCATGTTGTGACCGATGAGGGCGGCTTCAGCTCTAATTGGTAGCGGATGTTTGTATTTCGAAAAGGCATTCACTGTTATGGCTGCGGTGTTTAAGATGATATGATGTATGTGCAATACACTATGCTGACTCTCGCTGAAGGAGTGAGTATCTAAAGCATATGTATTGCTACAGGTGTCCTTGTGAGAAAAGCTCATGTCCAGGCACTCTATTGACGATAACCGTTGGGTTAATTTAACCTCAACGTGAATATGCACTGGGTGGTGCATGCTATAATACATAATCTCAAAATGGGAATTTCATACTGGTGAAAAATACCATGAATACCGGTGTTATTATGACCTTTTTATTACAGGTTGGACTCAAAAATAAAAAAGAAATGAGTAACAAGAAGTGCAAGCATAACCTTTTCCCCGAGATGCTGTTAGTTAAATGTATCTGTTGTGTATGAACTAGACACCACTTAAATCGCACACACCAGGGAGGTGATTCTAAATCACCCTGATGAAAGCCCCAGACCTTTCTCAGCCATAGAATTGGGTTGAAACATTTTGGTATAGGGTCAAAGGACCAATCAATCCTAATACACTCTTGATATTCTTTTTAACATTCCTGACTACTTCACTACTAAAGGGATAGGTTGGACAAAGCCAGAGGATGTTTAATCTTTATGGCCCCATATCTTTTTATTTTAAGTGTGCCCTGGAACATGGTCAAGCCCACCCTGACCTGTAGTAGTCAGGGTGAACTCGATGATGAAGCTTGCCACTTTTTACATACACTGTACCCTTGCTCTATGTGCTGTTTAGGGCCTACTCTAGAAGTGACTTTTATGCAGTCAGGTCAAGTAACGCTTTATTCGATTGAAAAAGATTAAATCATAAAAGCACAAAGAATTATAAAATAAAATAAAAAAGTATACAATGTTTCAGAGCATATGTGTAAAATTAACCATCATTAAAAAAAGTTATATAACATGTTAAAAATAACATTGATAAGTATAAGATTAAAGCTATAATTCTATCATTAGAATTATATGCAATTTAAGAAAAGGAGTTACCTTGCATCGTTTTCCTGAAACGGATCACCCCCTTCAGGAATTTAGCTATATGATCATACAACATTAATTCATCTAGCAATTGTAGTTTGATGAAAGCGGGTTGGAGTTGTCTCAGGCCCTAATATTTTAAAATAGGCAGTATCCAACTTTTCCTGAGTAAAGAATAAAACTTACAGAAAAAAATAACATGAATTGTGGACTGTACAGATGTTTCATCACAAAGACAAAGGCATAAGGTGCGTGACCAATCATTCATCTGTGGGAAAGAAACCATAATATGGAAATTACCTAAGCGCAAGCGGGTCAGCAGCATCCTGTCATAGTTCCCTGGCGCAGATGTTAAATAAGGTTGTACCCCCAAAGGAGTCAGAAGCAGCTGATTATCTCTGACAGATGGTTTCATAATGTTAATGGACAATCTTAACGTCTCCAGGTGGTTTAGGAATACTAACTTTGGTTCCCTCCTAGAGATGTAAGACAGGCTGTCGGGGTTATTAAAATACTCGGGGAAACCTATGTCATTTGCAAAGTCCCTGACGAATTTAAGCCAGGGGATGTGATTTGCCCGTTGCAGGTTCAGGCAATCATTGATCATATCCCGATTATGGCCAGTCGCTTGACTTGTCCAAACCTTATGCCATAGTAGAAGTGGCTGGACTTTGATTAAGTACAAAAGATAGGGTAGTTCCAATTCAGAGTGGCAATCTTTTATGTATTAAAAAGGAATGTTTAGGCCAGGAAAAGATTTATTTTGCCGGGTCAACAGGGCAGTTCATATCGCGCACACACAGGCCGCAATGGCAGGCCTATGGCATGGATAAAATTATATTTAAATGGATTGCACAATGTGTGCTGCTGACCTACTAGTAGCATTTAACTTACAGGTCCTGGGTCTGAATAGTGCCATTTTACTAGGGCCAAGTAAGTTAAATGTGCCAGTCGAGTTTAAGCCAATTTCACCAGTAAGTTACATGTACTAGATGAGTTTAAGCCAAATTCACCATGGTCAAGGGAGAGAGCACAAGGACCTTAGCACTGGTTAACAGTGGTTACGTGTGCAGAGTCCTAAGGCCAGTAAAAACAGGAGGATTGAAGACAACTCATTTGGGGAAAACCACACCAAGTATTTCAGGGTCAACACACACATAGAAGGCATTGGTGGGCGAAGTTTCCACAAACATCTTTTTCACATTGATATAGTGTGATTATTAGTGTAGTTTAGTACTTTCGATGCCTTATTTAGATTAGGGAAGTTCGGTTATAGAACTAATCTATTTTCTATTTTGTACTGTGTGTCTGGGTATACTTTGCATCTACTTTTTCCCAATATCCAAATTTAGATTGCATGACTGAATTGATATCAATGCTTATTTGATTAATTGATTTACTAATAAATTAATTGTAACCTTGACTACATTTGTTAACCACATCAGTGCGGCGCAGATTCCTGCGCTGTGCTGAACGTTCTAATGAGCCAACGGGCTCATGACAGAACGGTTCCATCCTGAGCACAGGCCAACAGACGCTCATGACGGAACCGTCCCATCATGAGCATCGAAGGGGTTATTAACATCATCCTCCCCGTGATTTTTGCGGTGCTCAAGCTGTTTCACTGTAATGGAAATTTTTAACTGATGCTGTCATTTTTTATAAATGTCCAGTCGACAATCAAAGGTCCAAATAACAAGGGGCGCAATCTGATAGATGACTACACTAGAGTATTTACATAGAAGAAAGTGCGCATCGTTAAAGTCACAGCTTTAACCTGCCCCATGGGGTGTTGGAGTTATGCCCAGCCCCCTCCTGATACACTTATTTTTATTTTATTTTATTGCTTTTTCAGTATTTCAAATAAGAACATTACAGAGTCACATCACATCTCTTTACCCCAATGTACATCACATATTTACAGTGTCTTTAATTAAATCCCTTCTAACATATGTGTTAGATCCTCTCTCTCGCGGTTGGTAATGGTCTGCACTTTATTTGAGTTCGCAATGTTCGGGTTTTCAAGCAGAAATGCAGTTAGCGACTCCCAGAAGTCTTTTGGCCGTGACATTGCATGCAGTTCTTCTTCGTATACCTTCAGAGTGTCTTTACAGTACACCATATCTTTTATCCATTTCTGGCATGTAGGTTTTAGTTTGCTGTCCCAGTTTATTGACACTCTACGTTTAGCCAGTAGTAAGGCTAATGCCGGCAGCTTTCTCTTTGATGGTGGTACTCGGTCGAATAAACCTAACACACAAACTTTAACTGAGCCTACTAGATCCCACTTCATAATATTCCGTAGTGGTTTCACAACTTGTTCCCAGTATTCTCTAATTACCTGACAATGCCATGCTAGGTGCACCACCCCTTTTTGTACCGAGGTGCACGAAAACAGCATCTCTTGAGCCACATCTACGGCAGTTAGCACGCGCCCTCAAGACATATCTATATAATTTTGCAGGCGTGTGGTATACTTGGTGTAAGTATTTGTATGTATTATATGCAGATTTCTATTTAGAGTGAGCTTTTTGTCAGCGTGCAGAAAAATTGCCATTCAGCCTTTTCTAGAGGTGCAGCTAGCACTTGCTTCCATCACTCTTGTTATTGTTATGTTATGTTATGTTATGTTATGTTATGTTATGTTATGTTATGTTATGTTATGTTATTAAGGCATTTGTTAAGCTCACTATCACCGATTAGTTTCTTGGCGCTGAGGTCAACAGTAACATAAACATGGATGAGAGGTGGAGAGTTATTGAAATGCTTGTCTATAGAGCCAGGTCTTCAAGGCTTTCCGGAAGGAGAGGAGGACTTGGCAGTTCCGGATCTCAAGAGGGAAGGTGTTCCACAAGCAGGGGGCAAGTGTTGCAAACCTACGTCCTCCAGAGCGCTTGAGTTTGAAAGGGGGCGTCTGGAGGAGGCCCTGGTGGAGTGAGCGGAGATTGCGAGATGGTACGTACCTGGTGATTAGTTGGTTAATGAATTTGGGGCTTTTGCAGTACAAGGATTTAAAGATCATACATCCTGTTTCAAAGGCACAGCGTTAGATGACAGGGAGCCAGTGCAGTTTTCTGAGTAGGGGAGTAGCTGCGTGCCACCTCGATTGATTCAAAATCAACCTCGCGGCATAGTTCTGTACCATCTGGAGGCGTTTAGATAGGTAGTTGGGGAGACCTAGATAAATGGAATTCGCGTAGTCCAGATGGGACAGAACAGTGGCGATCACAACTTGGGTGATTGCCTCCGCCGTGAGTAGACGCCGGACCTTCTGGATTTTTTTTAACTGGAAAAAACATTTGGAGACCACCTGGCCCACTTGTGCTTTTAATGAAAGATCGCAGTCCACGGTGACCCCAAGTGTTTTAGCCGATGGTGAAGGTGATGGGGCTTGACCTAGATCCGATGGCCAATAGTGGGGACCCCAGTGGTTGGCGCTGTCCCCAGTAAGGACCAGCTAGGTTTTTCCTGGGTTCAGTTTTAGCTGGTTTTGGTCCATCCAGGATTTAATAAACCTCATGGTTGATTGGAAATGCAGGATGGAGTTTTCAGTATTGTCGATAGTGAAGAGTAGCTGTAAATCATCAGCATAGTTGAAAACCCTCACCTGTTTGTCTCTAAGGGTCTGAATCAGATGAAGTATGTACAGATTGAATAGGTGGGGTGACAGGGAGGAGCCCTGTGGCACTCCACATGCAATGGACTGTTTGGCGCCAGCTAGGTCTCCAAGGCGCACTGCTTGAGTGCGGTTCTCCAAGAAGGACCTCAACCAGCAAGCCGCCGTGTCCCGTATGCCGGCCTGTTCGACACGATCGACCAAGATGTTGTGATCGACCGTGTCGAACGCGGCCGACAGGTCCAGGAGCACCAAAGCCTGTGGGGAGCGTCTGTCAGCGAAGTCCCGCAGCGTGTCCAGGACTGTGGCTACTACTGCCTCTGTTGAGTGTGCCGGCCGGAATCCAGCCTGGTGGGGGTCAAAGCAGGAAGACTTCCCAAGGAAATTAGAGAGGCATTTAGCCACGTAGGCCTCCAGGACTTTTGCCAGATAGGGCAGTAAGGAAATAGGCCGGTAGTTAGCCTTACAAGCAGGGTCAGCCCTGGGTTTTTTCAGGAACCGTATGACCGTAGCTTCTTTAAATGCTGAGGGAACTATGCCGGAGGTCAGGGAGTCGTTCAAGAGTGTGAGGGCAGGGGTCGGATGGGTGGAAAAACAATTTTTCAGGATGTGGGGGGGCAGCTGTCCGAGGGGGCACCGGATTTAACTCTTGTCAGTAGTTCCAGAAACTGGTCCTGGGTTATGGACGAGAACCTACTGAGGGTGCCAGGGCTGGTCTTGATTGCCATACGGTAGCGATTGGGATCGCAGGTTGGGGAATGCTACCTTTAATATCTGCTATTTTGTCGCTAAAGTAGGTGTTAAGTGAGTCACAGAGAGACTGGGTGGGAGTTATCTTGGGGCGGACATTGTCCAGGTTCGTCAATTCATTAAGGATTGAAAAAATATCCTTAGATCTGTTTGAAGATTCTAGGATTCGAGAAGAGAAGTAAGCCGCCTTTGCAGCGGAGATGGCATTCATGTACTCCTTTCTGGCCCTTGTGTATTTGATTTTTAGCTCAGGGTCATATTCACGGCGCCATTGGCGTTCTAACTGCCGCAGATCCGATTTCCTGGATTTTAAATCAGAGGAGAACAATCTATTGGCATCAGCTCGCCGTGCCAATCTGACTTTTTTGTATGGGGCGTGAAGATCGCTAGCCGCTTGTAGCCAGCTTGTGAGGGTGGATACTGAAGAGTTGATATCACTATGAAGGAGGGGAGTGATGTTAGCTAGTGATTGTAGAAATGCAGTTTTATCCATTGCATTCCAATTCCTAGCTAGCCCGCCGGCGGCTGGCGCGGTAGTCCTAGTGGGGACGAAACATAATTTGAATTTGAGAATTAGGTGGTCTGACCAAAGACATGGAAGGATTGTCGGGTGGTTACACAGGAGGTGTTGGTCCACACCTGGTCTAGGATATGACCCTTGCAGTGGGTAGGGGAGAGCACTAATTGAGTAAAGTTTAAGTTGGACAAGAGGTCAGTCAATTAGCCGATTGAGGGCCCTCCAATGGACCGTTAAACCAGTAGTTTAGGTCACCTACTAGGAAGATCCTGGCATGGTCGATTGCTAAGTTAGCGACTTGATCGCTCAGGGCCATAGGGAGCGATGGCATCGAGTTGGGAGGTCTATACAGGAGGACACATGCTATTGTCGAGTGGGAAGTGGCAATTTTTAACACTAGGTTGTCTGTGTTTAGTAACGTGAAGCAAGTCAAAGTGGGGACATCCAGATTTGAGCGGATAATAGCCGCCACTCCTCCACCCCCTTTCCCCGTGACACGGTCTGCATGGAAAATATAATAGTTAGGTGGAAGAGCCGCAATTATATCGGGGGCGGAATCAGGAGTTAACTACGTTTCCGTAAGTAGGAGAATGTCCGGTTTCTCCATATCCAGCAGAAGGAAGATGTCCATCTGGTGTTTTACTAGGGAGCGGGTATTTAGATAGAGAATAGTAGGCGAGGGGGGAAGTGGCTCAGAATGTACCTGATTGTTTGCAGGGGTTGTCAGATGACATCCCTGGCGCAAAATGCCATACTTACAGAGCCGGCTGAGTATCTCCATCGGTAAGTGGCACTTATCATTATTATTGTGTTCCATGAGATCCTCCCTGGAATAGTGGATAGGACGGGCGGCATGGTCTGCCCCTAGTCCCATCTATTTACAACAAGGGGTGGTGAGGGACAGAGTCTCTGAATTAAGCAGAAAGCTCTCACCCAGTCAAGAGATCAGGGCTAGATCCAACACCGTTTTTTAGCTCACTGCAGCATCCCAGTTTCAGAACCTGGCTGTATGCAAATTAGTCTGTTCCTGTCCTAGTGCATGATGGGAACAGGGCAAACCAAACTACAAAAGCCAATTCTTACACTGGGAAGGAAACAAGCTCCCGGGGACCGGTTTCTGGCATTACAGCCGTCTTCGGCCCGGTTTGCTTGAATCCTGATGGTGCAATGAGCAAGGGTCTCACATCTGAGAATACCCTTCCACGCTTAGGGTGGACAAAAATATTTACAACAAGGGGTGGTGAGGGACAGAGTCTCTGAATTAAGCAGAAAGCTCTCACCCAGTCAAGAGATCAGGGCTAGATCCAACACCGTTTTTTAGCTCACTGCACCATCCCAGTTTTAGAACCTGGCTGTATGCAAATTAGTCTGTTCCTGTCCCAGTGCATGATGGAAACAGGGCAAACCAAACTACAAAAGCCAATTCTTACACTGGGAAGGAAACAAGCTCCCGGGGACCGGTTTCTGGCATTACAGCCGTCTTCGGCCCGGTTTGCTTGAATCCTGATGGTGCAATGAGCAAGGGTCTCACATCTGAGAATACCCTTCCACGCTTAGGGTGGACAAAAATATTTACAACAAGGGCTGGTGAGGGACAGAGTCTCTGAATTAAGCAGAAAGCTCTCACCCAGTCAAGAGATCAGGGCTAGATCCAACACCGTTTTTTAGCTCACTGCACCATCCCAGTTTCAGAACCTGGCTGTATGCAAATTAGTCTGTTCCTGTCCCAGTGCGTGATGGGAACAGGGCAAACCAAACTACAAAAGCCAATTCTTACACTGGGAAGGAAACAAGCTCCTGGGTGTGGTAGTGGCAGGGTATACTCAGACATGAGTCCCTTTCTCACTGCACCATCAGGATTCAAGCAAGCCGGGCCGAAGAAGGCTGAAATGCCAGAAACCGGTCCCCGGTAGCTTGTCTCCTTTCTGGTGAAGAATTGGCTTGGTAGTTTAGTCTGCCCTGTTCCCATGATGCACTGGGCCAGGGCCAGACTGATTTGCATATAGCCAGGTTCTGAGCTGGGATGGTGCAGTGAGATAAATAACGGTGATGGATCTAGCCCTGATCTTTGGACTGGGTAAGAGTGGTCTGCTTAATTCAGACACTCTGTTCATCACCACCCCCTTTTCTGAATCGTTTTTGGCCACTATAGGTGTGGCAGGGTATACTCAGACATGAGTCCCTTTCTCACTGCACCATCAGGATTCAAGCAAGCCGGGCCGAAGAAGGCTGAAATGCCAGAAACCGGTCCCCGGTAGCTTGTCTCCTTTCTGGTGAAGAATTGGCTTGGAAGTTTAGTGTGCCCTGTTCCCATGATGCACTGGGCCAGGGCCAGACTGATTTGCATATAGCCAGGTTCTGAGCTGGGATGGTGCAGTGAGATAAATAACGGTGATGGATCTAGCCCTGATCTTTGGACTGGGTAAGAGTGGTCTGCTTAATTCAGACACTCTGTTCATCACCACCCCCTTTTCTGAATCGTTTTTGGCCACTATAGGTGTGGCAGGGTATACTCAGACATGAGTCCCTTTCTCACTGCACCATCAGGATTCAAGCAAGCCGGGCCGAAGAAGGCTGAAATGCCAGAAACCGGTCCCCGGTAGCTTGTCTCCTTTCTGGTGAAGAATTGGCTTGGTAGTTTAGTCTGCCCTGTTCCCATGATGCACTGGGCCAGGGCCAGACTGATTTGCATATAGCCAGGTTCTGAGCTGGGATGGTGCAGTGAGATAAATAACGGTGATGGATCTAGCCCTGATCTTTGGACTGGGTAAGAGTGGTCTGCTTAATTCAGACACTCTGTTCATCACCACCCCCTTTTCTGAATCGTTTTTGGCCACTATAGGTGTGGCAGGGTATACTCAGACATGAGTCCCTTTCTCACTGCACCATCAGGATTCAAGCAAGCTGGGCCGAAGAAGGCTGAAATGCCAGAAACCGGTCCCCGGTAGCTTGTCTCCTTTCTGGTGAAGAATTGGCTTGGTAGTTTAGTCTGCCCTGTTCCCATGATGCACTGGGCCAGGGCCAGACTGATTTGCATATAGCCAGGTTCTGAGCTGGGATGGTGCAGTGAGATAAATAACGGTGATGGATCTAGCCCTGATCTTTGGACTGGGTAAGAGTGGTCTGCTTAATTCAGACACTCTGTTCATCACCACCCCCTTTTCTGAATCGTTTTTGGCCACTATAGGTGTGGCAGGGTATACTCAGACATGAGTCCCTTTCTCACTGCACCATCAGGATTCAAGCAAGCCGGGCCGAAGAAGGCTGAAATGCCAGAAACCGGTCCCCGGTAGCTTGTCTCCTTTCTGGTGAAGAATTGGCTTGGTAGTTTAGTCTGCCCTGTTCCCATGATGCACTGGGCCAGGGCCAGACTGATTTGCATATAGCCAGGTTCTGAGCTGGGATGGTGCAGTGAGATAACTAACGGTGATGGATCTAGCCCTGATCTTTGGACTGGGTAAGAGTGGTCTGCTTAATTCAGACACTCTGTTCATCACCACCCCCTTTTCTGAATCGTTTTTGGCCACTATAGGTGTGGCAGGGTATACTCAGACATGAGTCCCTTTCTCACTGCACCATCAGGATTCAAGCAAGCCGGGCCGAAGAAGGCTGAAATGCCAGAAACCGGTCCCCGGTAGCTTGTCTCCTTTCTGGTGAAGAATTGGCTTGGTAGTTTAGTCTGCCCTGTTCCCATGATGCACTGGGCCAGGGCCAGACTGATTTGCATATAGCCAGGTTCTGAGCTGGGATGGTGCAATGAGATAAATAAAGGTGATGGATCTAGCCCTGATCTTTGGACTGGGTAAGAGTGGTCTGCTTAATTCAGACACTCTGTTCATCACCACCCCCTTTTCTGAATCGTCCTAGTCCCATCTGGTCGCGGACGGGCGCAGACAGGCTTGTCGACGCGCCCGCTGCGCTTCCTGTGAGGGGGGTTCATTTGTGAACGTAGAGGTGGGAGGGGCCGAGCACTGTGCCGCTCGCCTGCTCCTCACCTAAGATGGTGGCTTACGCTCTAGACCCCGGCAGCGCCTAATCGGCTGCAATGGGCGAGCAGGATCAGTGGGGCGGGAACAGAAGAGGTTAAAATAGATGCCCAGAGTGAACGATCGGTAAGTTTTAAAATTCTATACACAAGTACACAATAATACTTTTTAAAAAGTAAATCTTTTAAAAAGCCGATAATCAGCTCACTCGCACAACAGTCCCGGCTTCCGCCTCAGGACCTCAACATCCGCGTGCACACTGTCACTTGCACTTTGGTACTGTCCTCCACTAGCTCTATTTGCATTGCTCTGTATATTATGGCAACTACACGCTTATTCATGGTGTCTCTAATTATCATTTGTAATGGTGTCAGTGTGTACGGTTCCGTTGGGTAATTTGGGTAGAGTGACTTGATTGCTGCTTTTAACTGGTGGTAGGTGAATCGAAAATAGTATTTGATTGCTTATTTAATTCAGATCAGAAATCTCTATAAATATTCCTTCTATATATAAGTCACCCATAGTACTCACCCCTTCCTGCCATAACATTTCTATGCTTCCTTTGTCCTGCGCTACAGATATTGATGGATAGTTTACTAATGGTAGTTCTGGTGTGCATAACAGCAGCTTCTGTGCCATCTGACCCATTTTGCGCCATGCCGCCGTTGTAGCCTGTATTCTATTTATTTCATTGCGCGTTATTTCTGTATATTTGTGGGTTAATATATTGTATAGTGGGATAGGATGCACGTCGCCCTCTTCTACCAATGTGTGTGGTAAGTACTGTACTGGGTGGTGCCAATAGTGTGCATATTGCGCTTGTGCACAGAGGTAATATAATAGCATGTCCAGTGCAGTGACTCCCCCTTGTTCGTACGGTAGAGTTAGAGTCTTCCAGTCTATCCTTGGATGTTTCCCGCCCCATATTAATCTAACTATCCCTGTTTGTAATTCTTTAAAAACAGATGTGGGTAGCTATATTGGGGTACTGTTGATTAAATATAAACATTTAGGCAGTATGACCATCTTAACTATGGATATCCTATCCACCAGTGTTAAAGAGAGATGGGTCCATTTCTTCACCTGCGTATCTAATTGATCTATTGCAGTCCCATAATTTTTCCAAACCATTTCCATTGGGTCCCTATAGATCCAAATACCTAAGTATTTTATTGGGTCGCTCTACCATGCGAGCGGAAATTCCAGTGGACATGCGTGGGTGCCTTCAATAAGTGGAATTATGGTGGGCGTGCTCTAGTTTATACTAAGTCCGGATTGTCCACCAAACTTGATAAACTCCCTCAACAGCGGTGATAGGTTGATGTGGAGGTCACAGACGTAAAGTACCATATCATCCACATGTAGTGATATGCCTATTGGTCGCTGATGGAACCTCAATGGCATGTGTGCATACTTCTGTTTTATTTTGCATGCCAGCAGTTCATGCGCTATGTGAATAATATTGGGGAGAGCGGACCCCCTTGTCTCATGCCATGTTGAATATGTATCGGATCTGATACCTGCCCATTGACCCTAATACTTCGCCACTGGATACGTATATAGTAGGTGTTTTCATTGTATTAAGGTCACTGAAATACCCATTCTCTGAAGAATAGTGAACAAATAGACCCATTCTATAGAGTCAAATGCCTTGGCTGCATCTAGCAATACAGCTGCTGCCTCCAACCCTGGATTGAGTTGATGCTGTAGCGCAAATATAGTGCAGATATTGTGTGATGTTGATCTTTCTGGTTTAAACCCAGATTGATCTGGCAGTACTATCTTTTGCATTAGTGCGTTAATCCAGTAGCTATGATTTTACCCTGTATTTTAGCATCAGTGTTGATTAGCGACAGTGGTCTGTAGGAGTCCCATCTTTCTTGTGGTTTGTCTGGATTAATGAATGCCAATATCAAGGCTTCTCTGAGGGTGGGTGGCAATAGCTTTCTAGAGTATGCGTCTTCATACTTTCAGGCTAGGTCCGGGCTGAACAGCTCAGCAAATTCTTTATAAAACTTGCCCGTTAGCCCATCGGGCCCATGTACCTTGCCATTCAGTAGCGTCCTGATGGCCTCCTTAACATCTATTTCTGTAACAGACTGGGCTAGGTATTCTCGTTGGCCATCTGATAACCAAGCTAGCACAATGTCCTCTAGGTAGTCTACTATTTCCCCTGCATCCACAGTTTCAAAAGTAGCGTACATTTTACGGTATGCCTCTGTGAAGGTTTGAGAAATCCCGTTAACATCGTAGTGCGTTGCACCATCTTCATCCGTTATCTGTATGATTGTCTGTTGAGCGCTTTTAGCTTGAATTTTTGGGGGGAGTGTATGGCCTGATCGACCCCCCTCCCTATATGCTCTCACTCTTTGCCTCTTGAACCTGTATTTGACTTCATCTTCTGCGTATTCATCATATATTGACAGTTGTTCTCTTATAGAGCCTAGCACTGCAGCGTTATATGTACGATTATACTCCACTTCCAGCGCTTTAATTTTCACTTCTGTTTTCTGCAATTGTGTACGTGTCTTTCAAAATGCCCGCACTTGTCCCTATGCAGACCCCCCGAATAGTGGCTTTAAAGGCCTCCCATACTATGCTCGGGTCATCTACTAAGCCCAAATTAAACTGGAAATATTCTTCTATAGCTTTGTATATTGTACACTGGGTGAAGCATAGGCTTTGCGTTGAACTGCTATATATATAGTGGTGGCACGTGTGTTGGTATGTCTAGTGACAACTGGAATGGTCTATGGTCTGAAAGCGTTCTTGGGAGATGACATACATCTGTCACCCAGCTACTGGCACCCGCTGATGTGAGCCAGTAGTCTAACCTAGACCAGCTAGAGTGTATAGTGGATGTGTATGTGCCCTCTTACTTCCCAGGGTTTCTTAGATGCCACACATATACTATCTGGAATTCTTCCAAGCCATCTAATATTACTTGGGCAGCTTGTCTATGATGCTGTTTAGATGCGGGCGATCTAGCAACTGCCTCATCCAAGGCGACTTTAGGATCCCCTGCCTATATTATTTCCATCTGCTGAAATTCATACGGCCTTTCCCATATTGACCTCTAAAATCCCAGGTCATATGTGCTTGGCCCATATGTATTAATCATGCCTATCTTGGTGCCACGTAGTTTGCGAGTCAATATTACATATCGGCCTTGATTGTCCTTAATGACCTTATCTTTCTTAAATTGTTTTCCTTTCTTCATTATGGTTACCACTCCTCTTGAGTAGGATGAGTACGAGGAAGCTACCACTAATTCTGCCCACCTTCTGCCTACCCCTTTATCAGTCTGAGCGGTGAGGTGCATTTCCTGTAACATTGCGATTTCTATTTGGTGCCTATCGAGATATGCTAGCACTTGCTTTATTTTCCTAGGGTCATTTAGGCCCTGTACGTTCCACTTTACCCATTTTATCGATGTTTTGCGCCTCTGATCAGTTAATTATATACTTATGGAGGATATAGTTGGGGATATGTTTCGTGTTGTGGTCATGTGTGTGTCTATGTTGTGTATCCTGTATGTGGTGACCCTTGTTGAACTGATACAACAATCCCCTCCACCCACTCCGGCATGCCAAACATGCTGGAGAATTCCCTCTTAAACACAATACCATTTACCCATTCCTCAAGGAGTTTAACAGTTCTAAATTGAGGCATTACTTACATACAACAGTTCGGGGTTCACCCACTGTGACGGCGCGCCAGAGTCCCAAATCTCATCCCCTCTTGGGAAGGGATGGGCCATGAGCTTTACCCCTTCGATGCTCATGACGAGCTCAGCTCGTCATGAGTTACACCTCTCGTACGCTCATGACGAGCTGAGCTCGTCATGAACCCATAGGTTTCCGTTTGCACTTAGCGCACAGCGGAAATATGCGCCGCACCGATGCGGCCAAAGTTTTTGTCCTCAACCAAAAGTAGCACCACCATGCCCACACTGTTCATTAAAGCAGAAAAAAATGCAAGATAAGACATCACATATTGTGGAAAAGAAGTGTAACATTGAAGAACAACAGTGGCATAACCTGTGAGGGCCTGCATTTAAAAAAAGTTTATGCAGACTTGGGTCACCAAACTGAAGCGTGACCCCTTCACAGGTCAATAACCTATTTCAAAGATCAAGTATCCAGCACCAGCTAGTGGCACTGACTGTGTTAACTGCTTTGTCATTCATAAACAGGGCTGCTTTGCTTTAAAATCTAAAAATACAGTTTGCAGCACACTTATGGGGCGCTGAACAACACGAGGGTCCCTTGCTCCCCTTCTGACAGGTCTAAGTGAAGGCTTTTGAAGGGTTCTACATTACCCCTTAGGGACTAAGCCTTGAGTGATAACCATCCGGCCTGAGTACCACGTTACAGTGGAGCGGTGACAGATGGCGAAGCCCCCTCTAACCTGCACTGGATGGCAACCTTTTGAGCCGCCCCTGGTGGCAGTAGGTCTATCTAAGCCACTGGAAGCATGTAGCAGAATTCAATAAACCTAGTGTCACAAATCTATTGAATAGTAATAAGAATGTGAGCAAAGTAAGTTCTGACAACTGACACACGTACAACACAAAGTGCTACAAGACATTGACTAAAACCTAAAACTTTAGTCTGCATCCAGGAAACAGCTCAGAATTACCTCAAGCTATCTCCAGCCTCCAGCCTCCTGCCCTAAACCCAACCTATAGTATTTATCATCCAACGTGTAACATTGATATCCCATATATTACTGATTTGTTTTTCCAGCGAGAGACTTACTTGTTGTTGCAGGCTCCGGTAATGTCCCTGTAGACATCATTTTTGGGACATTGAATCATTATGGCCTCTGAAGCACAACCGCTCTCTGCAGAAATGGTATCCAGCTGAAGTTTGCTGAGTTCATCTGAAAAAGGACCCCTTAGATATGAACTTTCCCATCAACAACGGACTTAATAATATAAATCACAATAAGAACAAGGCCCTCTATAAACTAGGGCCCGAATGCCTCAACACTCGACTATCCTTCTACACACCCACCCGCCAACTAAGATCCTCCAATCAAGGCCTCGCCGCAGTTCCACGTATTCAAAGATCCACCATGGGAGGGAGATCCTTCTCCTACTTGGCGGCCAAGACCTGGAACTCACTCCCCACTCACCTCCGCCTCACACGGAACCACATCTCCTTCAGGAAAGAACTCAATACCTGGCTATTCGACACATAACAAACCCCTTCCCCAAGCGCCTTGAGACCCTCTGGGTGAGTAGTGTGCTATATAAATTCTTGAACTTGAACTTGAACTTTCCTGCATAAGCATAAGCAAGCTAAACCATAATAGTTGCCCTACTTTGTAGACACTGCCCAGTACAGCCAGAATTATGAAGATTTTTTCTGACTGAAATATCCAACTTGTATCTGAACTGTAGTGTCGAGGACTTGTCACTTATGTGGTCATACCATCTTTCACACATACACACGTGCGCACGCACACACACACAAACACATGTAGGCACACAGGCACACAGGCACACATGCACACACGCACGCACCCGCAAACAGGCTACGTTACCTGGTTGCACGTTTTCCTCGTGATGTTTCACAGTGGGGAGATGTATGTTTTTTTTAAATGTAATATTAACATTTTGAATACACTTATACTACTGGATGATACTGCACCCTGGAAAGGGGGAGTACAACAAATGGGGTGACAGAGTTATTGGGGATTGAAGGTGTGGAGGAAGGGGTATGTTATGCACCTCATTGTTTATCTTAAAGGGGGCGCGAAAAGAAAAAAATCTAGCTCTCGTACCCAATCTTGCATCATCCACAGTCATTAAGAATATAAGATTCCAGAATGTTTTGCTGATGTATGGTTGGGTTGTTAAACCTATTGTGTCGTCATTTTTTGGATGGCCTGTGAACAGAGAGAGGTGGGTCGTGTATGTGTCCATGCTCACTCCTCCACTGCTTGTCTCTGGTAGGTGTGATATAGAATCTTCATTGCATCATAGTGTTATGGACCGGGGGAGGGGCAGAGTAGTCTAATTTGATGACACCCACTCTTTCTGCAATATTATTAACAGCTAACACGTTTCCCGTGCCCGCTTTTCATAAAAGCTGTGTTTCATTGTTATTACTCGTTTCAGATTCACCCTCTGTTTATATGCTTTATAAAATATAGCCTTTTCCTGCGTTTTACTGTGTTGGTAAATGGTTCCATCAAGTAACTTGAAACTGTTGACTGCATGAATGGAACTGTTGAAATACAGACACAGAAAGCTTTAATCAACAGTACCTGTTAAATTGAAGTTTTCACAGTTGAAGGCATCCAGCTTGGTACCAAGGAGACTAATAATTTTTTCTCTTTTCTCAGCGGCTCTGAGGGCATTTCTTGTATTGCCTGTGGGCTGCCTGAAAAATGCCATGAGTTCAAATGGCGAGAAAGACCTGCCTCTCAGGAGCTGCTTGAAGCTGAAACGAAAAATATTTGCTCATCTTTAATTCCACTGTCAACAATTAGGTGCATTACAAATCTCAATGTTTAAAGGAAAACGTCAGCAATAAATACGGTAAGAAAGTGCCCCTTTTTGACACGGGCACCCCCACTGTTTGCCCTAGTATTGATGCTTTATGACAGAGGTGGCACTGAGTCCCTCCTAACCAGGCCCCAGTGTCAGTGATCTTTCCCTCAAAACAAGGTAAAGGTTCAATGTTACCCCATTTGGCAATGACTTTAGCTCTCCTGTAAGTCACTGGTAAATGGTATCTCTGGTACCCAGGGCATGGGTACTAAAGAGGGTCTCTAAGGGCTGCAGCATGTATTATGCCACACTAAGGGACCCAAACAAAAACTACATACCGACTGCCATTACAGGCTGTGTGAAATAGTGCAAGCTATTCTTGAAAAAATGACCTGGCACACTATGCCATGCACACTGCATATACTATATGTAAGTCACCCGAACAGTAAGCCTTAGTGCCCTAGGGCAGGGTGCCTTTTATTATGTGTGAGGACATATCTGCATATGCAGATATGCCCCTGTGGTGTCTGGTTCCATTCCCATGAAATTCCAAGTGATCAGGAAGCCATTTTAAGCATATTTACTGAGCACTGGTCATTACAAGTTACCAGCTACATAATTGCTTCACTGAAAATAAATAATGGTGTTTGGTACTAAACACCTGGTCTTAATAAATCCACATGGATGCCAGTGTTGGATTTATTATGACATGCACACGGAGGGCACCTTAGAGGTACCCCTGAAACCTGCCAGTCGTTTAGTGTGCTGGCTGATTGGACTCTTCCAGCCTGCCACCACAGACAAGTATCTGACCCCCTGCCCGGGAAAGCCCTCACTCTCAGAGTCAGAAACAATTCCTACTGTGGAAAAAAGTGTTTACACCCCCTTTTGCAGGATGGCTAGTAAATTAGCAATAGCATGTCAGGGCTAGAGGCTTCAAAGCCGCTGCTGGCTTTGATATGCAACATGGGCTTCCCCAGACCTGGAGAACGCCAACCCCTGGGGCCCATTTGACAGCAGAGCTTGTGGAAAATTAGACAGTCAGAAAGCATGGCACACTTACAGGACAGACACATCCCTAAGGTATGCCACCTTAAGTGGACAGCTAAAGAAGGGTTTCACCATTTTGAATTCATTGAAATTAGGAACTCTGGGTCAGGATTATGCCCACACTCCCCAGGAAGTGGTCATACAAGGGGTGTCGTCCCATTGGCTACTAGATTACACTCCACTTAGCACCCCTAAATTCAGTATTTAGGTATCCCCCTGACACCAGGAACTCAGATTTGCCTACCTGGTAACCGAAGAAGGACAAAGAACAGCCAACAATGCATGAAATGTGGACCAGCACCGAAATTGCAGCCTATCCTAACCCTTGGCGGACTGTCCCGTACTCTGATGACCAAGCAGCATCTCCCTTGGGTGGAGGAGCCACTCCCCTAGAGCTGCAGGCACTGACCTCACTTTTCTTGTACATCACCTAGCTGACCATCGGATCCACAGAGGGAACATCACACCAGGAAGAGGGCACCATGGTTCCAGGAGCTAAAATCCATCTCCCTGCCAAGTTTGGAGATGCCAGGCCCACCATGAGCCGCCCAGCACTAATACCATGGGTATCAGAGCACATGCCATAACCAAGGCTTGTTGCTTGCCAAGCCTGGACACCACCGACGTCAACCCACAACCTGCCAATAAGGGATTCAGGACCCATGAGAGCCTCACCGAGAGTGGCTCTGCAGTCTTGTTTTCTTCCCCTCACCAGGTCAACTCAAGAAGAGAGAGGCTTTGACTCAAGAGACCTGCTGGCCAAAAGACCTCTGAACCCGAGACCCACAGCCCATGTTCAAGTAACCCTATGGTGAACCCTTGTCCCAGAGACCCTCAAGTACCAAGCCCACCATTGGGTTCCACTGGACTTGTCCCCAAGACCCCATGTGCAGCCTTTCTTTTTCAGGTACTTGCCCATACACGTTAACGTGAAGAGCTTGGGGCCACCAACGCGACCAGCACGTCTGGAAAGGGGCGACCAATCGGTCCCCCCGAACGTATGGTGGAGTACCACGATCCCCCCGGGAAGCCATCTTGGGCGGGAGGCGAGTCTCGGCTGGTATGCCCGAAGCGGCGTAGCCAGGGCGCGCCTTTTTTCCGCCCTAGAGTGTGCTGGCCTAGACACCAACGCGGCCGGCCACGCCCTCGGAGGCAGGCGGGGGCGGGTTCACGCCCACCCTGAAGACGGATAAAAGGAGCGGAAGCCAAGAAAGCATCCTCTTGTTCCTGTGCTCTGAAGCTGCACCTCCCCGCTGCACGTGAGCTCGAGACGGAACGAAGAGCAATTTTGAGCGTTGTAATCCCTCTTTTGTCTTACAGATATTGTCTAAGAATGCCCAAGAAGGTCGGAAAGCGGGTCGGTACCGAGGAGATGCTCCGCATACTCATGAAGGAGATAGCCGATCTAAAGAGAAAGGTTGAGGCTAAGGACGGAGAGGGAGGACCGGATAGGCCTTTACAGGGGACAATTCCCGGTGGAAAGAGCAAGAGGCCCAGAAGGGGAGCACTTGGGGGGGAGACCCCGGTTCCCGAAGCGCCACGAGAGGAGCCAACCCCGGCGCCAAAGGAGGGGAATCAATCCCTGTGGTAGTCACCCCTGCGAACAGGGAGGATATGCCCCCCGAGTTAGCGGCGCAATTGGCAGCGTGGTTGGGAAACGATAGCGAGGGCGCCACGGCTGACGACGTCCGGGCAGTGATGAGGCAACTGCGGGAATCTAGGGAGGCTGCGAAGACTCCATCTCCTGTTCCTCCGCAGGTCCCGGCGGTTGGAAATACAGCAGGCCCAAGTTCGGCGACAAGCGTGGGGTCTACTTCAGGTAAGCGGCCATTGCCGATTGCGGGGGGGACTCTGCACCTTCTCGAAAGGAGAAGATTGCCCAGCACGTCCCACTAGAAGTCAAGGAATTGATTTGGGCGGATAAATATGTTAACATGTTTTCATTGCTTACCGACCATTACGAGATCGAGCATGTAAAGAGTCAAAAGGAGCTCATGCATCCGAGTGTTTGGCGCGCAAAAATGGCCGCCTTTAAGGTGGACGAGACCATTGGTACTTGGGGCAGAGCGTGGGGAATTTTTACTTCCATCATGGGGGAGCGCAGACCTGAGTTGTTGACCGAGTTACCCATTTATCAGTCACGTATTATGGAATATTCTGTGGCATATGGGGGCAATCAGTGGTTCTGCTATGATAATCTGTTTAGAAAAGCTAAAGAACACAACCCGTTGTTGTCTTGGGATTGTTACGACTCTGTGTCTTGGCAAAAAATGGAGAGTACAGGGATGTTGAAGGTGCCATTAGTAGGGAGTAACGGGGGGGAATCCTCCCGCCAAAACTCTGGGACGCCCTTTCGGACGGGTACAGGTAACGAGTTCCACACGAAGCCGAATGGCAACACAGGTAAAAGGGGGATCTGTTGGAATTTTAACAGGGGCAAATGTACCAGGCCCCAGGGGTCATGCAAATTCAGACATGAGTGTGGGGGGTGCGGGCAGCCATCCCATCCTGAGTCCATGTGCAGAGCCAAAACGGGTGATAACGGTGGTAAGGGAGGCGCCAAACAGGTCTAACATAGTCCGAGGGGCGCCTTTACCGACCCCGATTGATACCATGGCGATGATTCCTTGGCTCAGCGAATACCCAGATCATGCCTCCGCTGGGGTGTTACGGAACGGGTTTTCATATGGTTTCCGCATCCCAGTGGGGGATTTTCAGGGGGTACCGGACTGTAAGAATCAAATGTCAGTCTTACAGCACACGGCAGTGGTGCAGGTAAAGATTGGGAAAGAGGTGACTCGAGGTCGTGTCGCCGGTCCATTCGATTTGCCACCAGTTGCTAATTTCGTGTGTTCTCCTCTAGGGGTGGTTCCCAAGAAGGACCCGGGTGAGTTTCGGCTGATACACAATTTGTCAGCCCCACATGGTCTTTCCGTGAATGACGCGATAGACCCGGAAGTATGTTCGGTGCGGTACGCATCTTTCGATGAGGCCGTTGCCATGTTGAATCGCCTGGGGCCCGGGACGCTGATGGCCAAATCGGACATCGAGTCAGCGTTCCGGTTGCTCCCGGTACACCCAGACGATCAGCGTCTCCTTGGTTTTCAGTTTCAGGGTCGCTATTACATGGATAAATGTATGCCAATGGGATGCTCGATTTCATGTGCCTATTTCGAGAAATTCAGTTGTTTTCTGCAGTGAGTATTCACGAGGAAGACAGGTTTTCAACATGTTATGCACTATCTCGATGACTTTCTGTTTCTGGGGGCAGCCGGGGATTCTGAGTGTGGACAGGCCTTACATGAATTTTGTGTCCTAATGAATCAATTCGGTGTGCCATTGGCGCCAGGTAAGACGGTGGGTCCCTCGACCTTGATTGAGTTTCTGGGGATCGAGCTCGACTCGGTGGAGGGTTGTTTTCGTTTACCTAAAGAAAAAGTGTTAAAATTCAGGTTATCCCTTGAGACATGTATTCGTGCAACGAAAGTGAACTTGCATCAATTGCAACAGGTGGTTGGTCAGTTGAATTTTGCCCTAAGAGTAATGCCGATGGCACGCCCCTTTTCCCGCTCGATTGCACAGTCCATGGTCGGCTTGAGGGAAGGACATCATCGTACGAGACTCTCGGCAGAGGTTCGCCAGGACATGCACATTTGGATTGCATTCCTGGCGGATTTCAATGGTCGAATTGTCTGGAATAAACCGGCAGTGTCTTCCGAGGAGCTGGGGCTATGGACAGACTCGGCGGGGAGTGTGGGTTTTGGCGCCATATTGGGTACACAATGGTCGGCTCAAAAATGGCCGTCATGGTGGCATGAGTGCGGGTTGACGAGTAACATTGCTTTTCTCGAACTGTTCCCTATTCTGGTGGCCTTGAAAACATGGCCAGAAGGGTTTAGGGATCACTCTGTGGTGTTCTGGTCGGATAACATGACCGTGGTTGAGTGTATCAATAGTCAGGCAGCACGTTGCAAATTGATTCTGAGACTGCTCAAAGAAATTGTGTTGTTGTGCATGCAACTGAATGTACTGTTTAGGGCGCGACATGTGCCGGGGGTGATGAACCAGGCGGCTGATGCGCTCTCTCGTTTCCGTATGCAGGCCTTCTGGGGTTTTCTGCCCACAGCGGACCCGGTGGCGGCACCCTTTCCCGAAGCTCTCTGGTCTCTCGGTGCCCCGAACTACAAGACCTCGTGGGAGAGAGTTTAGCACCCAGGACGAGGAAGGCATATGAAGGGGCGTTCCGTTCCTATTGGGCCTTTTTGGGTACTGCCGGGAGGGAGCTTTGGGGTCTGGAAGAATGTGTAGTGAGATTCCTGCTCTCTTTACGTCACGCAGGCAAGTCAGTAGCTACGGCCCAGAGGCATCGGGCCGCCATTTCCTTCATGGCAAGGGCTCATGGGATCCAGGACCCGACAGCGTCTTTCGTTGTGCAAAAAGCGCTACGAGGGTGGCAACGCCTTGAGGGTCGCAGAGTAGACGATAGGCACCCGATAGGTCTGGATAGGTTGGCCCTGTTATTATCCGTGCTACCGGTAACATGTTCATCCCTGTACGAAGCCGTGTTGTTCCGAGCCGCATTTGCATTAGCATTCCATGGGGCTATGCGGGTAAGCGAATTAGTGGCAAGGAACAAGCAGGATACGATGGGGGGACTGTGCCGGGAACACATTCAGGTCAGGGAGGAGACGATGACGGTCTCGTTTGTCAGGTCCAAATCCGATCAGGATGCAATCGGGGACTGCGTAATCATCCAGAGGATCCCCGGGTCTGCCATGTGCCCTGTGGGGTGCGTAGAGGAATATTTAGCACAGAGGGTGGCAGCATGGGGGGGGACCTTGTTAAGACACGCTGACGCCACCCCTCTGACGAGGTTTCAGTTTCAGCGGGTGCTTGCGATGTCGATTTCTGCCGCGGGCTTGAACCCCGGCGACTTCGGGACCCATTCCTTTCGGATAGGGGCTGCTACGGAAGCTACAGCCAGGGGTCTGAACGTTGAACAAGTAAAACGTGTGGGGCGTTGGTCCTCGAACTGTTATAAGAGGTATGTGCGGTTGCACATGTTGTGAAGCTGTAATGATGTACTCACGCTTCTTGTTTTTGTTTGGTTTTCAGTTGCGCAAGCCTACGAGGCGGGGCGGACTGTCCAGTCGACCCGACACCGGGGGGCCAGCGGTCAGACATTGCCGGCTGTGAAAAAGGAGGGGTGGGTCGTGGGCCACTCATACGTGAGGCGTGCCGCGGACGTATTCAAAGCAGGTGACATGATTCACGTGGCTGGGGAATACGGGTACAGTGTGTCCTTCTACGGAAAGGGCGGGCTCTGTATTGACCAGTTTCGATCATTTTTCGAGGATTTGTTAGGGCGGACAAGGTCACCGCCGTCTGTAGTCATAGTACATCTTGGGGGCAATGATTTGGTGACCACTGGTAGACGACTTCTTCTTGAGGCGATGCTTTCCACGGTAAGTTGGTTGGCGAGAAGAGTTCCAGGGTGCACAATTGCATGGTCCCATATGATCCCACGGAAAGTGTGGCGGGGGGCTATTTCTGTTTCTGCGCTGAATCATTCAGTAAGGAAAATTAATAATAAAATGAGTAGATTGTTTCGTTCAAGTACACTGCATTCTGTTTCGCATGGTTGTATTAAAGGGGACAGTATGTATTTGGGGGACGGGGTTCATTTGTCCCGGGTGGGGAACGAATTACTCATAGGAGACTTCATAGCATGGTTAAGGAGTTTACAGCATGACCTTTAGGTAGGAGTGTTTTGTGGGGGGTCCGGATAGCCGGTCAACTATCCGGCCTGTGGCGGTAAGGTCATGATCGGTGAGCAGTAATTGGAAGATCCCTATGAGGGGGCGTCACCCATTACGGATGGGAGCGCGCGGGGGAGGTGGCCAATTGGCCCCTCAACGGGGAGGCGGTCCTGTCTAAGGAGAGGCCGCCGGAAGGAAAGGAAAGGTGGTCAAGGCCCCTTCCTGGATAGGAGGGGCTACGGCCCCTCCTGGGGAATTTCCCGGGGCCAGGACATCTGCGACGGCAGATGGGTAAGTTGTGTGGGGTGCGGGAGGGGGTTTACGCTACCTTTTTAGACACCTCACACGAGTCCTCGAACGACCGTTAAATGGCGTCGAGTTTATTGGGGCCCCCGTCAAGTACAAAGGGAAATTGGTAGATGCACTTGAGGTACGCCTCTGTGCGGTCGCCCCTCTCACAAGTGAGGGGGGTATTTCTGGTTTAGGGATCTGACACCGGTTACGACCTTGCCGTTGGCCCTTAACGTTAGGATGTACAATTTCAAGTCAAATGTTTTGTAGGATGTTAGTTCGGCTAGGAGAACCTTTGTATTAGAGATCTGTTAAGGTTAGCCAACATCGTAATGTGGAAATGAAATTGTACATTATATGAAACTGTTATTTTAATGTTTTCTTTTGTTTCATATTTTAATAAATACGGCCGGGAAGGGTGACTCCCTTCCCGCCTTCCAAAAGTTCAAGAACTGTTTCCGGTTTCCCAATTCTTGGGGATTGTGTTGAGAGGGGGTGGCGGGTATCTCGGCCATATGGAAAGGGGCGACCAATCGGTCCCCCCGAACGTATGGTGGAGTACCACGATCCCCCCGGGAAGCCATCTTGGGCGGGAGGCGAGTCTCGGCTGGTATGCCCGAAGCGGCGTAGCCAGGGCGCGCCTTTTTTCCGCCCTAGAGTGGGCTGGCCTAGACACCAACGCGGCCGGCCACGCCCTCGGAGGCAGGCGGGGGCGGGTTCACGCCCACCCTGAAGACGGATAAAAGGAGCGGAAGCCAAGAAAGCATCCTCTTGTTCCTGTGCTCTGAAGCTGCACCTCCCCGCTGCACGTGAGCTCGAGACGGAACGAAGAGCAATTTTGACCCACCCACCAGCCCCTGAGGACAGCAATTCATTGGAAATACAGTTGATATAGTATCTTTGGTTTTATCTGTTTTCTTACAGGTTGTGATGATCGTCGTGAAATTTCTTAACGATGCAATAAAGATTGGTTATTTTCAGTATGTTTTGCAAATAAAGTAATGTTGAACAAGGATTGATCAGTATTTACGCCTGATAATAAATGCTGTTTTGCTTTGTAAATCTTAGTAACTTAGGTAGAACTGTCGTATTTATTCTGGTCGGGCGGTAAGGTCATGATCGGTGAGCAGTAATTGGAAGATCCCTATGAGGGGGCGTCACCCATTACGGATGGGAGCGCGCGGGGGAGGTGGCCAATTGGCCCCTCAACGGGGAGGCGGTCCTGTCTAAGGAGAGGCCGCCGGAAGGAAAGGAAAGGTGGTCAAGGCCCCTTCCTGGATAGGAGGGGCTACGGCCCCTCCTGAGGAATTTCCCGGGGCCAGGACATCTGCGACGGCAGATGGGTAAGTTGTGTGGGGTGCGGGAGGGGGTTTACGCTACCTTTTTAGACACCTCACACGAGTCCTCGAACGACCGTTAAATGGCGTCGAGTTTATTGGGGCCCCCGTCAAGTACAAAGGGAAATTGGTAGATGCACTTGAGGTACGCCTCTGTGCGGTCGCCCCTCTCACAAGTGAGGGGGGTATTTCTGGTTTAGCGATCTGACACCGGTTACGACCTTGCCGTTGGCCCTTAACGTTAGGATGTACAATTTCAAGTCAAATGTTTTGTAGGATGTTAGTTCGGCTAGGAGAACCTTTGTATTAGAGATCTGTTAAGGTTAGCCAACATCGTAATGTGGAAATGAAATTGTACCTTATATGAAACTGTTATTTTAATGTTTTCTTTTGTTTCATATTTTAATAAATACGGCCGGGAAGGGTGACTCCCTTCCCGCCTTCCAAAAGTTCAAGAACTGTTTCCGGTTTCCCAATTCTTGGGGATTGTGTTGAGAGGGGGTGGCGGGTATCTCGGCCATATGCACCCGGACACACTAGGGCAGGTAAAACCGAACTACTGGTGGTTTCTTGGACCTTGGCCCCTGAGCACCTTAAGTTTGCAAAAGGTACCCTAAAGAACTGCTTCAAAGTAACTGTATGCAGAGTACATTTCTCCCATAGGATAAATTTACTGTAATTGAGGCTTCTATCTCAAAAGCCATTATTCAAGTATTTTATTGTATTATTTCAAAAATCCATTACTCCGAAAGTACTTACCTGATTCCAATGATCTTTTTGTCTAAAATTACATCGAAATATGTGCTATTTTTCTAAATTGGTATCAGATTTCATATTGAGTGTGTCCCATTTATTCACTCCGTGTGTACAACACATGCTCAACACTCTACTCTGATAAGTCTAAACTGTTCGACCACACTACCACAAATAGAACACTTACAATTATCAAAGTAAGCCCTGCAAACCAAATAAGGGTCCTCTGGATTATTTGTATGGTGTAACCCTACATTGGTAAACAACTTAAATGTACAGCTTTCTACAAATATTTTACGTTTCCCAAGTATTGGCTTACACAATGATGCTTCACTGCAAGAGAAATGAGAAGAAGAGTACATTTTGTAAGCAGCATGTTGCTTGCTGTATATAAAAATTTAGAAAAATATTTTATGTCTATTGTGTGATGCACAAATATTCAAATGTTACAAATACATCATAAGTGGGCTAGTATGCTACCGCCCATAGCCACATCAATGTACTTCACGAAATGGTTGGTACTTCCTCTCTCATCAGGGTTGGACTGGGGCAGAAAGTAGGCCCAGACACCATCATAAAAGTGACCCCCCCTTAGCGAATCAGATATTTATAAAAGTGACCCACATTTCAAAATCATGGAAGTTTTGAACTTGTGAAGACACGCTTTATAGATGTTTTGCAAAATATGGGATACTCTAAAGGGTTCATTACGATGGCGTTCCGACCGCCATCTCAGCAGTAATCTTACTGCTTGGCAGGTAGTCAGAGGTCCAACTTGCCAGGTCAGGATGCAACCGCTGTGTAGGCGGTCAGAAACATCCCTTTTTCTGTTTCGACTTGAGCTGTGGCCCAGAAAAGGGCTGCAGCACAACCCACAGTAGGAAAGGGTATGTTTTTAGACATCCATGCACTGTGTGCCAGGCACCCTCTGGTGCCTGGCACACAGTGCATTCATGTTTGAGGGGGCACCACATCTGCTCCCCTGGCTCCTTAGTAGAGGCCCATGGGGAATGGCATTCATGCTAGGGGAGTCCAAAGTCACTTTCTGACAGCCGTTTCAGAAAGTGACTGTCGGACTGCCAAGAAAAGCATCCTAATCTGACATCCTAATCCCTATGGTGGTACATCCCCGGGCACTGCCTTTATTGTAGGGATTAGGCTCCTTGAGCCTGTCGAAGGTGGTGGTCTCTTCCTCCACCCGATGCGCCCTGACCGCCGGCATCATAATCGGGTGGTCGGACCACTCAACATCGTAATTGGACCCTAAGTGTTTGTGCTTGTTTAATGTAATGTTTGTGGTAATGCTAAGGAAATCAACAGTGAACACCAGCGCACCACACCATAAAACACACCAAACCAGCCACAAAACAGGCCCACAAACTCATTGGTCAGATAAGCCCTACAGGCACTGCCAGATTACCCCATAGGTGAAACCGACCTTTCTTCTCATTAGGACTTGTAATGTGCATGTGCATCCCTATATTACAAGTACTGAAGTTATAGAAGTGTTTCACATCCCATTACAAAAGGTAGTTTTCAAATTAGCTGCACTGCCTTACACCAAAGGAAAAATATAGCGCTGCTCCATATCTACAAAGTTTGCCCTGCTCCAGGTGTCATCCCGTGCGCTGGCACACAAACAGTCTACCATTTAATGCTCACAACCACTCACCATGGCACAAATGTGAATGTGTGTTGTTTATTAGAGGATTTGAACTGAAGGCATTCTCTTCCAGTAAATCAAATCAAATCAAATATCTTTATTCGGTTTCATATTACATAAAACCATAAAAGCACAATATAAAAACCGGGATCACAATAAAATGGTACAATGTGTACAATAAAGAGGGAATGTCTGTGCAAGTTCATTATTCGAGTAATATGTACAAGTGGGAACTAATCCCAAACTCCGGTTATGTTAAAATAAATCATCTAAAATCAGTACGTAAAATGTAATGACTGGGTCTGCGCCCTGATAAAAATACACATACCAGATTCCAAGGGGTTAGTAAGGGATAGGCCAACTAATTACAGGTTGCCCCAAGCTTGATGGCAGATTTTAAAAAGTTTTAGACATAAAATACGGTGTTACCCATCAACATCTGTAAAACTGTAAAGGCAGGGCGAACTTGTTTGAAATTGGTCTGTTTCAAGATGGAGATTAAATATGTTTTTCTAGGGGTGTCATAAAATGGACAAAACATGGTAAAATGTTACATTTCCTGCTGAGAGATTCCATAGCAACCACAGGACGGAAAATATTGCCCTCTATTGTTGCCTCTTGGGTAAGTAAGGAGTAAATGAAACAGATCAAACCGAAACCTGGTCAGAAGGAATCCATCATAAGAGTTCACGAAACCAAGTATATAAGGCTCCGCCTTCTCAGTGGACCATAGTATAACAAAACAGCGAACACTTGGGTTCATGAGCTCCCTCACCTCCCTTAATATAGTCTGACGAGTATTAAACGCCGTGAGAAGGGGTATTTCTGCCTTTCGGATTCCCAGTACTCTCCCAGTACGAATGGATGTACGTTGTTACAGCGCATGCTTTTAGCACGCATGCTGTAACAACGCGGTTTTTATAACGCATTCTTTTACAACGCATAATACAAAGGGGTGTTGGATAGTGAATATTTTAATTTACTATTCCAACACCAGTCCCCGTTGACACTAGGGAAGGTGTTGGATAGTAAATTAAAAGTATTCCCTATCCTTGAGCGCCCCCCAGAGTCATGCGTTGTAATAGAATGCGATTTAAAAACCGCGTTGTAATAGCACTGCGTGCTAAAAGTTGCGTCGTAAACGACGTTCCCTGTACAAATACCTATGAGTAGACAGTCTCAGCAGATTTTCAAGCATTGGCTGTTTGCTGGTCATTGCACCATACATTCAAAGTGTTATTTTGTTTTTTGAGAAATTAACACATTTTCCCTTCTTTTCACCTGCCTTAAGAAGGCATTTGTTTTGAAGCAAAGCCTGGTCCACACCAAAACATATGGGTGTTTGTGCTAATCTGCCCCAGTAATGCAAGCTTATTTCAAATTGGTGTAGAGCAAAGAGGGTTTTTTGCACTGTGAAAATTGCACCTTTACAGCACAAATCATCTTTTGCACTGAAAAGTTAACAGCATGTGCCACCTAGAGTCACACCAGAGTTGACACAAATGCGTAGTAAATCTGGGCCTATGAGTTTCTGCTCTATGACCGTCAGTTGATTCTGTTGGTCTTGGTTTGCCTATACTCTTCTATATTTTGAATCTCCCTCCTCTGGATGTTGGCAGTGTTCTCAATATGAAGTACCATCCACAAATTCATACACAATCTGGATTCCTGATAGAAAGATTTCCGTAAACTAGTAACTTACCTGGAGCGAGTCTCGGTGAATGCATGGTCCACTGATTCCTTAGCTTGTTTCGCTAGTCTCAGAAGGGATGAAGCATCTATTTCATCCAGCAAGGGATGACCAGCTTTAAAGGGAGATAAGAAGTTTCAGAATGTCAGAGGACGGCTGGTAGTAGAAGACGATATAAATACTAACACATTCATGGCATAAAGTAGATTGCACCTTACATTATCGGGATATTGCAAGATACTGAGCAGATTGTTGACCATGCAGAGAATCAAGGATCAAGGCCACGTTTCTTTAAAATATCAAAACATGTCAATGTGGTTTACAACGTCTTACATATGGTACGAAGTATTTCATTCCACATAGTATATGACTATACATGCCATCGCCATACTCCTAATCCTCTTCTATACCACTGCTCTCACAAAAAGCATTCTCCAGTTACAATTAGGTTAAATATTATTTACTTATGTATGCATGTATTTAATGATTATTCTGTGGCTTTGTAGAGTTTTTACATGACTCAAGGGGACATAGCAAGAATAAATGTATAACAAATGTAGACTAAATCAATAAAAAAAATGCTGTATAAAATGTGTGGTAATCTGCAGATAGATTTTTGTTTTCTTTGAAGTTGGCCGGCAGCAGGCACCACGACTGAACTGTAGTACGTTATTACAGTACAAAAGCTATGTCAGTCTCTTATTACAGGCAGGTGAGCAGTGGGATCACAACTAAACTCTTATTCATGGTTGGCAAAATATAAAATGTTGTAAAGTCAGGAAACACTGCACTCTCACCACATTTCCATTTGATGTGAAGCTGCAGCAGTTCGCCAAATAATTTAGTACAGCCAGATGCCCTCCTAAGGGTATCTTGCTGCAAACATATCTGGACAGCCATTGTATTGCACTGGGCATAGTCCCAGGTGGACTGGGGGACTTGAAAGTCACTTTTTGTGCATTTGTCACTTTCCCCAGCTCCCGGAGATTAATTGCAGCTGACATGGGAAGGGTTTCTGGAGAGAGAGGAAGAGAGGAGGAAGGAAGAGAGAAAGTGATAGGAGAGGTAGAAGGGAGAGAGGAGACAAGGAGGGAAATAGAAAGGATGGATGCATAGATGGATGGATGGATGGAAATATAGAGGTAGCATAAAGAAATGAAGGGATCACATGTGGTTTGAACATTTTTGCCAGGGCTGTTTTTGGTATTCCAGTGGCTATGGTTGCAAATAGCTAAAGTCGTGCGTCAAAGGGATAATCTTGTCTGCCTAGTGGGGAAAAAATAACGCTAGCATTAATACTGACAACCCAGAGCTGCAATGGGTAATCAGCCACAGCTCGGCACCGGCATATTGGTGATTGCCCTGCTAAGTTCTGCACCTTGCAGGGCAGAACTTCTGGTGGTGGTGCAATATGGCATCTTCCCAACGTGAATACACGTCTTGCTATTGTATCTTGCCAACTACTAACTACAACCAAGAAAATAGTACCTATCACAATGTACCTCATGCATTGCGATGCAAGGACTCTTGGACGTGAAAAGGTGCACCTATAGAGTCAACAGCAGGACTCTGAGAGAGAAATGCACCTCTGGATGGGACAAGATATGATTGGCGAATTCTCAAGCCAATGGTTGAACGAGGCTGAGCCAATGGTTGCAGAATATATATTTGTGGTATGGGTAGAGACTCTACAGTAAGATTCATAGACATCCGCATATCAGAAACGATCGATGGGAATAAATCCAACTCGGATAAATGTGATCAATGACCTCATACATGTTAGCAGGGAAAGCTGAACAAAATAGAAGCGATTCGAAAGGGTCCTTGCATCATTTGACATGCTCTACCCGTTAGGCAGCGCTCGTTTTTATTTGTGATTGACATGCTCTTCAAGTTAGATTTTACTACAATATGCTTTGTTCTACCCTGTCTGATCTTTCTTTGAATCCACATATTTTGTTTAACCCTGGGCAAAGCACTACGCTACGCTCGCGTAGTTTGCGAAGTTTGTGCAACTTCTCAAAACGCGAACTGCACATAGCACAGTGCAAACATGCATAGCGTAGCGGTCATTTTTTGCTTGCTCGTGGTCCTCAACGTCAAGTTGGCGACTGCGAGCACGCAGAATGACATCCTCGCGAGACTTTTTTCTTGTTCGCGATCAGCAACATCAAGTTGCCAATCGCGAGCATGGAAAATAAACATCCCTGCAAGATTCTCAACGCGGGGAGGTCAGGTTTCTGATTGTGAGTGGTCGCGCATGCTCACGACCGCTCGCGTTGAGAAACTACCTGTCCGCGTTGAGAAAGCTGCAGCTCAAGTAAAAATCTACTCGAGCGGCAGAAAAGTACAGCTCGCACTGTGCAAGATGCCGTTTTCAATGATTGCACAGTGCCGGATGCTTGTCTGCACTGTGCAATCATTGAAAACGACATCTTGCACAGTGCGAACATGCTACTACGCAGTTCGCGTAGTGCTATGCGTAGTTTGCGTAGTGCGAAGTGCACTTTGCGTAACTATGCATAGCGCTACTTCGTGAACTACGCCCACCCCTAATTTTGTTATCCTTACATCTGTTTAGGCCCTAACCTCTCTTATCACCTTATGCCTCCTTATGTTTGCTTGTTAGTGAAAGCTTGTGCATTTATGGGCCATATCTCTTTCAGAATAAAAAGATGACCAAGGAAGGAATAAAAATATCCAATTGCTTTAAGTAAAGAAAATATTAGCACCAACACCGCAAAATGGTCGAAAGCACTGAAAAAAAATGGATTGAAGATTAAAACAACTTTTGGAAGTTTCCCCCTGCAGATCAAGCTCGTCTGAAAAGAATCTACCAAGCGTAAAGTTCTACTTTGCTAAGTGGACTGGTACTGCTTTAACACAGCTCGATTAAGATTACGAGACATAAAGTGTCTGTACAGGATATTAGCCTTCAAGGAAATGTTACACCCCCTCAGAACCCGTGCACTCCATTGGTGGTATACTTCTTGAAAACAAATCGGAAAATGTCATCACGGATTCAATTTCATCGCCATCCAGTGACACTAGCTATTAAATTCATGGAATAGAAGATAGCCAGAAATTCACCGAGTGCCGAAATCAAAGCATCAGGCTCACACTGCGCTTAGGAGCTCTGATCATGTCAGTTTGTCAGGACAGGAGACACATGCCTGCTCAGAATGCCTTGAGTTTTGCTGTCTAGGCTTCATGCAGAATACTCATTTTCTTCATTTTCTCTCTCGTTTGCTCTGCTGTTCTATTTCCAGAGACTAACAGGCGGATGCAATTTAGAAGAGACAGCAGGCAGCCACAGTTTCACCTGGTGGAGGAAATGAGTAGAAACTCGCAGCGTCCAACTGAGTCATCGACTCTTTATTGTTCAGCCAGAAAAGTAGCTCAGGAATAGTAGCATGCGGAAACAGCAACAGAGAACTCTAGACCACTCCCCCACAAGATCTAAAGATACATTAAAAGCCCTTTTCTCTGATCTAGTTGGAGATGAATGCTGCAATCTAAAAACAGTGCATCTTTAACTCTGCAAATGCAATACGAAGGGCCTAGAAGTGTGGACAAATTGTCCATAAAATAAAGTCCCAGTTTAGAGTTTTCGGTTTTCACTTCCTTTAAATATGGATATATCCTAATGTGGGTGTTCGAACAACTCTGGGTCAGCGGTTCAAAATCTGAGACAGTGGCCTTCAGGTACACTGAATGGTAGCCCCTACAAAACAGCAAAGAACACACACTGGGAGCACTCAGGCCCTTTTTAAGGTGGCTTCAATGGAGGCTACCCCGGTGCTGGACCTCTGCAACAAAGCAAGTTTATGAGAGCAAAAAAAACATTTAATGTACTATCCAGAAAAAGTCACCTGCACTTGTAGTAGTTGTGTCTTGAGAGAACCCTCTTTCAGGTTTTGGAGAGGGATGAGAGAGCTTAAAGTGGTGTTTATTTAATGTCTGGGCCTACTTAGGCACACTCATAGGCAAGGCCAGCACCAAGTCTGGCAACCGGAGCTTTTTCAGTTCTCTGAGGCTTGTTCACCGCCAAAAAAGAAAGAACATTACCCAATTCTATGTTCTGGAACCGAAAAGCAGGGTTCAAGCAGATCTTTGTTGGAGGAGGTGTTCTGAAAGATGGAGGGGAACTTAAGCTCATGTGGCAAGCTTCTGGGAGTTGAGTTTGCTGACTGACTCCCCTTAAGAGTCAGTTACCTTAGTAAATCCAACCAAATAGGAGGGACTTAGCTTCCCCTCTTAGAATGGCTTCTAGGAAACCTTTCATACAAATATAAAGATGTTCATAATCAGATAAGGGTAACCCAAAGGTCTGTTAAATTGGGGTCAAGACCACAAAACTGGGTGAGAAAAGGAGAGTCTCCCCATGTCAGAGCACAAATGTGCCCCTGAAGATCACTAGAAAGTAAAAGGTTCACGCCAAACTTAATTTGAATGGTCGGATTGACTTAAAAACACTCCAATTTTAATGACATGACATTTTTTTTCAGTAGTAATTCAAAGAAACGTTTTCCTTTGAAATTTTTTTTATTTTGTGAATGAGGATGGTAATGCATACACACATATGTCACTCACTAAATGCGATCTAATTTATATTTCGTGCCAAGGAATTTCATCATTGAGACTGATGTTGTTAGATGAAAGGCGGAATATCCATTGTTGTTCCCTTCTAAAGAGGGCATGCTTGTTTACGTTTGGGTATGCTTCTAGCACTGTCCATTGTAAATCCTCTCAGTGAGGTAATGTGTGCACTTTTTGTATTGGATTTTTTGCAGTGTATAGTGCTGTGATGTTCATTAATTATCAATTTTACAGGGCGTGTGGTCATCCCGATGTATTGCTTACCACAGGGAACAAGTGATTAAGTAGCCACAGTACTTTGTGTTGCAATTGGTGTGTGATTTTTGTATCCACATCCAATTAGTCTTCATTGAGCTTTCTGTGAAAGTATAGGTGACACATGATCCACAATGGAAATGTCCTTTTACTGTGAGTAGTTCCCATAATATTCTCTGGTCTACAGAAAGAGGGAATGGCAATTTTGAAAGCCAGGTAGTGAGGGAAGAACATTTTTTGTTTACTCACATGAAACGTCAGGGGCCTCACCAACCCTAGAAAGGCAAGTTAGTTGTTGGCATTCCTAGATAGGCATAAGATTCTGTGGTCCTCTTTCAGGGAATTAACTTACAGAACAGTGGGCACATTTGTGGATATCGTTCCCTGTTTCCTATAACACATATTCTATGAGAGTGGCTATTTTTCTGAAGAAGTAACAAGAGTTTGCATATGATATCAGACACAAAAGGTAGATACTGTATTAAACAGGGTTTACTGCCCGACACTCATGTGACAATGATCAACTCATGTGACTGATTTCATTAACAAAACGGTGCTTAATTTGTGCCAGTGCTTTCCAGTGCGGAGCACCAGTACTTAATTGTCAGCACCGGCACGTATGACAGTATGCCACATGGTGGCACTGCTCATCTAATTTAGCGATGAGCAGAACAACGGTTGTATATGAAAACATTATGCATTTCAAATTACTAATGCCTGCCTCTCAAGCCATTCCTATAGTTTGGGGATCTGGAATAGTCCGAACTGTGACACGTGTAGGCGAGAGAGATGGTTAGTAGTTGTTTTGGTGCCATCATTGGCAGTGATGACATGGGCAACAGGTGGTGCAAGCTGCAGTGGCCTCCTGGCCAGGGCCCTGGCACTTATTATTTTACAAATTAAGCACTGAAATAATATACTTATATATGAACGCTAACTTAAGTTCCTTCCAATGTGGTGAGACCTAAATGTTGTCCTGGAACTGTCACTAGAACATCCACTGACAAAGGAAGTCCCCTCTCAGCAGCAACAGGAGCATTTCATGAGCAATTCATAGAATAATGCAAAAATCTGGCCTCATAAATGTGTGGTGCTTTTGACACCCAGGGTCACAAAGTTACATTTACTATTCATGTGTCGTGATGCAGAATCAGAAATTGATTATTGACTCTTTCAGCAAGATGACTGAACTTGGATATCTGAAATTGGAATGCAGATTTGAACACTATTGGGTCACATTCCTGTAAATGTAACAATTAATTCCACCACTAGCTATAGGTCAAAGAAATTCCCCTTGGCAGAGCTATTGGACAGAGTGTTGAGAGCTGGGCTGAGGCAGGACATTGGTGATTATTTCAAACTCAAAGGGGTTCAGTTGGAAGCATAGGTGTGAAATGGGAGGCCTTTAAGGCATATATTAAGGGTATATATATTTCTAGGCAAGCAGGAAAACTGAAAGACATCAAAAGTTAGAAGAAGAATATACTGCTTCACATAGACAAGAGATATTGGGAGATTACTTGATTTTCGGCAACAACTGATTGTGAAATAAAATAATAGGACATTGTGTGACAGCTAGAAAGCATTAGGAATAAATCTGCCTCCATCCGGCTTTGCAAAGTCTGCCAAGTAAAGGCCCTTCAGCCTAGTGACTAGCAAGCAGTCATGTGCATCTCGCGGCGAGAGTGTGATGGTACTTTAAGCTCAGAACTAAACAATCACCCAGCAGTATATTGACAGACGGTGCCACCCAGTGCTTGTTATTGTTAAAAGAAAGTACTATAATGCACAACAACAATTAATACTATTAACTACAGACAACAGATATGAACACTTCACAGGGCAAGAGCAACTGCCCACAAAAGTAGGTATTCTACCCTCACCCTCCTTCTTGTAGGGATATGTAGTATTTACACTACTATCCATGCCTGTATACCATGCCTGTATATCTTTATTCATCTTATGCCCTGCCTCTAGAATCTTACAGCATGATGATGTGATGTAGAATGTTGAGTGTCTCTCAAGAAAAGGACAGTTATGATGGGACTGAGCAGCATGCTGGCTGCTCCTGGTGGGGCTCATCTACTGGACATATGACTCCTTCAATAAATACTTCTAAAATACATCCACCAGCCTAGAGTTCATTACTACGTTTTGTTTCGCCTCGGGTAGGTATGAATGAATGCATGAATATGCATTTATAAAGCACATGGCTACCAGAAGGCCTCCCAGCACTAGGAGCTGAGTCATTTAAGTACTACAGTTAGGAATCAAGAAAACAGAAAGGTTTTAAGAAGTTTGTGAAAGGATACATAGTTGTCCTCAAGACGGATATGGTTAGGTAGTTGGTTTCAACATTTCGCCGCGTTGTATGAAAACAGGCGTCCGCACCCTGTTTATCCTGGGAACAACTGCTAAATGTTTATTCCCAGAATGCAAGGGCCTATTAGGGAGACAGGAGGAAATAGTAGATCGGAGAATCGTTGGACCCTTGGACGAAAGAATCGTACGGGCAATACACAGTGCTTTAAACTGCACTCTTTCCACGACTGGAAGCCAGTGGAGAGTGGCAATGGAGGGTCTTGCAGATTCCCGATTGGGGACCTGCAGAAGGAGGCGTGCTGCACATATTTTACCGTCTGAAATTTTTTATTCGTTTAGCATAGAGAACCTAGATGTATAACGTTGGCGTAATCAAGTTGGGAAAGAATTAAAGCTTAAACCAACAGTCTCCGAGCATTGAAGGGTAACTGGGGAAGACTTTTCCTAATCATTTTCAGGATCCCATAACAGGTACCTGCCACCTTTTGTGCTTGCTCTTAAAAATGTACTTATGATCCAGCCAAACATCAAAGCTTTTGATCTGCTCTTTAGCAGGAGGCATGACGCCCAGACACCTAGGCCACAGTGAGCTGGTGTTCAGGGTAGGGGTTTTACCCAAGAACATCAGCTCAGTTTAAGCCCCATTAGGTTTTAAAAAAGAGCCTTCCATCCATGCGGATACCGTTTCCAAACAGACAAAGCCCTCGCAAAGCAGCAGCGCCAGAGGAGGTGGGCCGCTCTGCTGGTCCGGTGATGGCGACTGCAACCTTGTCATGACACCCCAGGCAAGAAAGGGGCTAGCGAGAACAAAGTGCTGGTCCTCTGAAATTCACACTAAGCACAATAAATATTGTGCATGTCAGGCAAGCTGCACGAAGGACCTCAGCAGCGTTCTGGGGTCACACAGGTCAGCCCAGAGTCAGCAGGGACAGAGGAGCATGATGTAGGGCAAGTTTAAGGGAAGTCTGTAAATTAACTTTTATGTTCCTGAGTAATAACAGGAGGCCAGCTTATCTCGGGCCCTTGGAGACAGGTTCACCTCAGAGGGACAAAGCACACAGCACAGTTCCTCTTCAAATAGGGGTGGGCACAACATACAGCAGAAAGTCCCTTAGTCCTCTTCCTTAGCAGTAACTGCAGGTCAGCTTCCAGACACACAGCAAGGGCAGCACTTTTCCTCAGTCTTCCTGGCTGTTCTTCTTTGGCAGTGATTCCTTCTTGATCACAAAGTTTTTCGTAGTCTGATTTTACAGGAGTCACAGTTCTACTTTTATACCCCAAAAGTCTTTGTTCTCCTTGTTTGAGGGGTCCTGGACCCAGTCCAAACCAGTTCTGGGCGCACTCTGCCAGTGTACCTCTTCTTCCTATGTGAGTGTGGGCCAGAGCCATCAGACGCACCGCCGAAGGTGGAGCCAGCATTGTGGCAGGCAGGCACAGGCCCATTCAGACCCAGGTGCTACTGCTCCCCACCACTCTACATGCAGATGGGTCTATTCAGCCTAGTACTGACTCACCCGGCCTCTTGGAGCCACCCCAAGCCCATTTCACTCTCAAACCAGATAGTCAATCCACAAACAGGCAGAAGCACACAGAAAGGCTGAACAAGAAAATAGACACTATCTAAAAGTGCTATTTCCAAACTTAGAATTTAAAAAACCATCTTCAGTAAAAGATGTGTTAATAAATTCTGAGTTCAGGGATACCAGATTCCATATGTCTATCTTGCCGTTATGGGAAGATATACAGGTAAACATGTTACACTGCTTCCCCATTCTATCCCATGGGCAAAATAGCCTTTCAATAGTGAAAAACTAAATTGGCAGTATTTCACTATCAGAACATGTTACCCACACCAGTACATGTCCTACCTTTCACATACACTGCACCCTGCCCAGGGGGGTACCTTAGGCTTACCATAGGGGTGTTCAATGTGTAAGAAAAGGGAAGGGTCAGACCCGGCCAGTGTGTACACTGGCCAGGACAACATGGCAGTTAGCAACTGCCCACAGGCACTGCGTTGGCAGGCCTGAGACACCATTTTAGGGCTACTCCTGTGGGTGGCACAATCAGTTCTGCAAGCCCACAAGTAGCATTTGAATCACCAGTCCTGGCACACTCAGTGCACTTTACTAGGGACCATCCCGTAAAACAAATATGGCAATCATGGATAACCAATCACAATAACAATTTAAAGGGAAGGCAGATGGATTTTAGCACTGATCTACTTTGGTAAAGTGCCCAGAGTTCTATAGCCAACAACCACAGGTCAGAAAAACAAGGGTTGAAGACGCAAAACATTTGGGGATAACCCTGTGTCTCCCACATTTAGACAGCCAAGCAGACAAGGGATGTGGAGTCTCTGGCTTACAGAGTCAGTTTGGGGTTAGGTGTGTTTTCTACAGGCTGTTCTTCATACATTCTTTGTACAGAGTAATGCTCGTGACAGCAGGAGCAACATAGGCATATGCATGTATTGAGAGGTGAATGCTTCCTGCACCTATCAGTTACACTGAACAATAGAATTTTCTGCACTTGATTATCAACAGTTACACTGAACAGTGATCAGGAAAGGGATGAAGAGCTGACTTGCCCAAAGGACATTCTGAACAACAGAGACTGCAATCCCAAACTTCACCCCCATTTTCTTCCAAACGGCAGTTCTCTGGAAGACTAATCTGAACTTCCATCACTAAAAGGGCCTTATCAAATTTTTAACAGGAGGCCTGTGTCCACTCTCCCCACTTCAGTGTCTAGGTCTCCCCCTTCCAGCTTCATAAATGTCAGGAATACGCTTCCTCTGTCTGGTAGAATAACCTCACCTCACTCTTGTGCACATGAATAGGCCAGCAGCTTTCATAATGGAACCTACTGGCCTCTATTACTCTCACTCACTCAGACACAAAATCCATTTACCACAATAGTCATATAAGCAAAAATGCACATGCTATACTTTTGCTGTTAATGTTAGGATCTGCGTAAGCTCACAGAAGAGAAGTGGGCCAGTAGGCTTCCACCCCAGTGACACAGACGCCTGGTCAACATTACTTATTCACAAAACATGGTACACTGCCTCTACCACTCTACATGCTAAACCCACGCTAGGGACAATAGTCCACTGTCAGACAAATTAGGACATGTTGTTGAAAACCTCCAGGCCTAGGTCAGGTCCAGGTCCTTATTGTTTTCACGGGATAGACCTATGCATTTTCACACATGCTAAATTAGCTGCAGATAGAATCAAAAACCAAGATACCAGAGTCTTGTACTCAGGGCACTGTAAGAGGACTGAAAACCATGCAGAGGACAGTCCCAACCCAACAGAAGGTGAGCACCTGCACCGAACGCTTGGCTAGTTATTCAATGCACATTAGTTGGCTCAAGTGCTGAAAATCGAGAGTGGCTCGAGTGGGACATTGTAGCAATCTTCCCAGAATAACTCATAGCTATATATTGCCCAAGAAGGATTTGTCAACAAACTTGGTAATATCCTATTTAGATAGTACGGCAATGGCCTCCCGTAAGCCTCATAAATTGGGGTTATTAAAGAAATAAAGGAAGCAATAATTGCAATGTCTGGCAGCTAGACAACAGGCAGGCACAGACTGACAGCCAAGGAAAAATTTGAGGAATCCACCCTCCAACAATGAGGGAAACAATTATAATGGCATTATTAAAATCAGACTAGCCTTCTCTATTCTGCTCATCCGATATACCAGTGTCTCTGATGACTGTGGATACTAAAATATTGGCCAAAATAACAGAGATAAGGCTAATGTCCGAATGTCCGAACTGGTCCTTTTGAGACAGGCAGGCTTTATACCAGATGCAGGAAAGTTGGATCTGCTTCTTATGGATACCCCCACTTTTTGCTGATGTGATGCTGTTTAGGTCTCGCGACTAGCATTGCAGTGCGCAACATTGACGCGCAGTGCAAGACATTTAGTAGGTAGAAATGGGATTTCAGAAGCTCACTTAGGAATGGCATACGCACAAGCATGTGCTTTTCCTTTTGTGGCACGCTATTGGGCTTTGCATGCTTGTTTTTTACCAAGAGGGCACGTAATAGGCCAAAGGTGAATGCATTGCTCCACCCATGACCTATTGGTGTCTATTACGCACAATGACCGTCAATGGGTTTCAATTCTCGTGCCCAGACACGGGCGCAATAATTGTAACCACATGGCTCGCTGTGGCGCGCAGAGGCGCGCGCACCACATGCAGGCTAGTTCTTTTTTTTTTAGATCAATTTCTCAGGGAAGCAACTAAATGAAAAAAGCTGTTTTATTCGGCGCCACTTTCACACCTCCCAGGATAGCGATGTTTATAAAACAAAGTCTACCTATTTTTATGTGGTTGTCAGACGGTGAAATCATTAAGCTTCACAGCAGACAACATTCGCAGCATATACATTGTCACCCATGGAGGTTGCTTTGGTCAGCGACTGGCTTCCTTCCAGAATCAACTATAGCAGATACCCAGACTGTGTCCGATTCGTAGGAAGGCAGATCTGCTCTTTAAGTAAAATCAACAGCAAGGACTTTTCAAAATCTGCAGAAAGACAACAGCAATTGCAACAGGCACCACATTTCAGTGTTTTCAAGACCTGTTCTAAGTGAATGGGAGTAACCTTGATGACAGCAATGGGACTAGTGCTGATGATAATTAAAATAGCGCTGATGATACCAATGGGACTTGTGCTCCTGACAACAATTAGAATAGCACTGATGATAACAATGGGACTCGTGCCGATGCCAATATTGTGTTTTATCTAGGAACCTGAATCAATATTGCTATTTTATGCCCTTGTACGGCTATAATCAATAATATCCCTATAATGGCATAAGGAATCAGATCCATATTTAAGTAAATAGCCCTTGCAGTTCAAAGCACGGCAGAAGCTACTTCCTTGGATTCCTAGAAAGCACAACAAGTTCTTTCGACACACCAAACCTCCAGCAACCTGGGAAATCCCCATTTGCTTTTGTTTTGATTTGTCATTAAACTCCTGCGAACACTAAAGGAACAGTCAGTTCTTAGTGACATCTTTATTGACGTCTTATGTCCAAACCTTACGTCAAACTCGGCACCTTTCAGGTATAAATATACCAACGTTGCCTTAAGCAAACACACTGTGGTATTTTTGGAGCCGAGCAGCCATCTACTTGCCCGAGAGCCCAGCTGATGCGAGAGCCTATGGATGCTGCCCCTCCTCTTTGATGCACAGAGAGACGCTGTCTTTTCTCCTGCCGAGAAATCCAGCTCCGGTGTTCTCAGCCGCCTTCACAGGCTGCTGGGATATCGAGTCCTGAAAGAGAGATACCAGACCTCCTGCATTTTATTACCCAGGTACGGAGCTGACTAAACCCTTGAAGAGAATTCTTGAGTCAGATTCTTGGCAAAACCAACTTAACTTAAACTGCTACTCACTTACTCCTTCCCACGTATTAGGCTTAGGTCAGGTACACCGGGGTAGGCGTATTTAGAAGCACCAGTTGAGTACGTTAGTCAATGTATATATGTATGTCTATATTTTATCCATTTTAAAGTATCTTATCACTAAGAAACCATATCAATGCTTTTACAGTATTATTTCATAACTAGCAGCCCGCCCCAGCGTTGCCTGGGGAAAAAAGGGGCTGGGGGCAGTACACCCGCTCCTGCCCGACCCCCTCCCGCCCCCATTCCTCCCGCCTGTCCCTCTGTGCACACCCGCTCCCGCCCCCCTCCCGGCCCGACTCCCTACCGCCCTGATTTCCAAGAGCATTTACTTTACCTGAGCTGCCTTCCCGCGATCTTCACTTCACCGCCGCTCCTCTTCGCCATGACGCGCCGGCGCTCCTCACTTCACCGCAGCTCCATGCTCACTTCACCGCAGCTCCATGTCTCTCCTCCTCGTCATCACGCACATCGCCAGCGCTATGTCACGGCCAGAGCAGCGTCGCGGCCGGCGCTACTTTCAGGGCACTACTTTCTTTTAAAAGTTATATTTTTAATTGTACGTTTTATTTTTATTTTTTATAGCCTATGTCCATCTGCACACCCTGACAATTTCTACAATGTATCAGGTGTGTGGATTGGCGCTGTGGTTCCCGAGTTTACCTTGCCAAATGGTTTGTGTTCTCTCTTTATATTAGTAGTATAGATACTCTTTTTTACTGTACGCACTTTACTTTACATTACGTATTGCAATAATGGCAATTCATTTCTCTTCCATGAGAAAGAAGACTACTCAATAAATTACACCTTTTATTGAAAACGCCCGTCTCTCTTTTCTCTGCACTCTGGTGAAACTAAGTAGGCACAATGACTGAGTGAAATAGCTGTCTATTGTTTTCACACGACTCTAGAGATACACTCTTATTCTGAGAGAGCAAAGTTGTCATGTTATATGGTTGTCGGAAGCTAATCCCTTCTTGTCTATCCAGGGAGGTTAAACTCCTCCTCGTTTATTCGAGAACGTTTCTAGTGACCTCTGAGCTAGCTGGCAAACCTTAAGTCTAATATAGTCAGTAGAGACCTAGTCGACCTCAGTCCTACGTCTACACTTCTGAAGATATTATTCCAATGCGCAGAGCCTGGGATTTTATTTTTATTTTTTTAGGAACTACACTACACCAACAATGAAAATAGCACTGATGATAACAATGGGAGTAGTGCCGATGTGAACAATGAGAATAGCACTGATTATAATAATGGGACTAGTGCCCATGACAACAATGAGAATAGCACTGATGATAACAATGGCACTAGTGCCCATGTCAACAATGAGAATTGCACTGATGATCACAATGGGACTGGTGCCCATGACAACAATGAGAATTGCACTGATGATCACAATGGGACTAGTGCCCATGACAACAATGAGAATAGCACTGATAACCATTAGACTAGTGCCCATGACAACAGTGAGAATAGCGCTGATGATACAAATGGTACTCAATGAAAATAGCATTGATAACCATGGGACTAGTGCCCATGACAACAATGAGAATAGCTCTGATGATAAAAATCGAACTGGTGCTGATGCCAACAATGAGAATAGCACTGATGATAACAATGAGACTAGTGCTGATGCCAACAATGAGAATAGCACTGATGATAACAATTGGACTAGTGCCGATGTCAACAAAGAGAATAGAAATGATGATAGCAAGGGGACTTTTGCTCATGACAGCAATGAGAATAGCACTGATAACCATGGGACTAATGCCCATGACAACAATGAGAATATCCCTGATGATAACAACGGGACTTGTGGTGATGATAACAATGAAAATGGCTCTGATGATAACAATGGGACTAGTGCTCATGACAACAATGAGAATAGCACTGATGATAACAATGGCTATAGTTCTGATGATAACAGTGGGACTAGAGCTAACGAGAACAGTGAGAATAGCGCTGATGACTACAATGAGACTAATGCTGATGACAACACTAATGGCAACAACGAAAATAGCGCTGATAACAATGAGACTAGTGCCGATGACAATGAGACTAGTGCAGATGACAACGAGAGTAGTGCTGATGACAATGAGACTAGTGCCGATGACAACAATAAGAATGGCGCTGATGATAACAGACTAGTGCAGATGGCAAAACTTCATGATTAAGAGACCGTTACTCAGGGTCGGCACTGCTCATTTATAGGAGACACTGACCTAGACTCACATGCCTCTCATCAGTGTGCACACTGGTCTTTAACCATATTCCTTCAACAGGTTCTAGCACACTGTTCCAGGTTAATATGTTCCTTGTGAGGCCTCCTGACTCCTACTATTGGGATTTGAGTTCTGCCACTACATTGATTTTAATTCCAGTGCTAAAGCATTGTGCTTTGGTAAAACGAAGCCATCTAGTGCTTTACCTGCACATTTTTGTTTTTGTGAGTAACGTTAAAAGAGCCAGTATGCCCTGTAGAAAGGGCTTGTGGGTAACAACAAGCATTTGCAATGCAATAGGACTCACATTTACGCGAGTTTGACCTATTGGCATTGTCAATGACAATGGCTTTTATTTATGTTTCAAAAACCAAAACATAAATAAAAGGCAATGTCATTAACAATGAAAATACACAAACTCTTGCAAATGCAAGACCTATTGCATTGCAAATGCTTGTTTTGACTACTTTTTGACTAGTCTAGTCTGACTGAGATCCTGCTAATAAGGACCCCACTCTATCTGCTTTCTCCCTAAACAGTTGTGTTCAGTACCTAGGTACATCCCAGATTGGATACTGGGGTACACTTGTCAGTTCCCAGTATATGGTACCCGAGTACCCAGGCCATAGGTACCCCAGAGGTCTCCCATAGGCTGATGCATGCATTATGCCACCCCTGAGAGACCCTTCAAAATGGAACTACATGCCTGCCATTACAGCTTGTGTAAGTTGGTGCATGCACCACTTATGAAAGATAAAGGGTTACTATATCTAAGGGTCACTGCACTTAAAACCTATAAGCCACCCCTCTAGCAGGCCTTTACAAACCTGAGGGCAGGGTGCTTGGTGCTAAGTGAGACAGTGCTCCTGGGAGGGTCCCCTGAATCTTCCAAACCCTTTCCTTATGGTACTTTAGGGCTTACCTGGGTGTTGGTCCCTAGATTAGTCGTGGGCAAGATTCAGAACTGAAACCACTGCACTTCTTGGCACTCAGGACTTCGTTTAGGCCTGACTTTGTCTCCCTTTCAGTTTGCTGCATTGTCTGTGCCTGTGCATCATACATGATCTATGCAGGACCTGTGGAGCATCCAAGACACATGAAGTGAAGAAGTGAAGTGAAGAAGTCACTTCCTTGCATTTGCAGGAACCTCAGCCCTGCTGACCGGTCTGCTGTTCCCGATCTCCTGCGAACTCCAAAGGGTTAAAGAACACAGGTGATGGTTATCTATGTCTCTCAAGGCCCGAGCTGTCCACTAGGATCAGAATCCCTCATGGGGGTGGCATTAACTTAACACCTGTGCAACGCGTACTTATGCAAGTGCATATGCTTGTTGGCAACTTTACGACAAGTGCATTGGACTCCAAGCAGCCCTGACCTTCGGCACCTTCTTCCACCAAGATCTTCAGCCACACCCCCTTGTGGGCATTGCGGCCTACTCCTGTTGGTGAGCTGCTAGAGGTCCTCTTGCGACTCATGTGCCTCCAGCATATGGGTCCATTTGAGTGCCACCTTTGTTTTCCTTGGGCTCCCCTGATTGCTCGGGACCTGTCCTGACTCTGCTGCTTGTGGTGAGTCTCCAGGACCTTGCTGGTCCCAACCGCTCACTTTCTTGATTGCCTGTGTGGGTTGCATTTGCCAAGACACAGACCCTTCAGTACTCAACATCCTTTGCGGAGCAGCTCACATCCGAGTCCTGGTCATCCGCTGCATCGCATGGTCCTCGCAGCTGCAGAGTCAAAGTCACCGTCATCCTACCTGAGGCACCTGACATCGGAGGGCATTCGTCTTTCAAGTCTCCTGGTCACCCCTGAATGACATAGACTCTGTCCCCTCTGCTTTCAGGCACTCCTCATCAACAACCCACAATTGGATTCCTCTGGACACATTCTCCTCTTCCAGTAGCGGCACTTTCATGAAGTTCTCCATTGTGTTCGACAGCGGTTTTCGTCACCACTTCACACCTATGCACCCTGCTTCCCTGGGATAGGTAACTTTAATACCAGAGTATCCACGGGTGGGGTGGCTCTACAACCTTCTGTCTTCTATGGGGTTTCTTCAGGGTCCACTGAGAAGGGTCCCTAATCTTTAAAATTCCAACCGCAACTTGCATGTAGACTTGTACAGAGCACGCGGTCTTGTTCACACACTGCACACACTCAAAATGTGAGCCCTATCTCCTTACCTTGGGTAGTTTTTGGGGCCCCAGCAATTCTACGCCCTTTCAACATTGTCCTGACTCAGGTTGTGGTTCTTATACCACTTGTGGTTCTTATACCACTTTCTTATTATATGGTTTGGTCCCCCATGGGGCCCACTGTGTATTAGTGCTATTTACTGAGAAGGGTCTCTAATCTTTTAAATTCCAGACAATCATGCTCCGCAAGATCTACAAGTGGATTCCCATCGAAACAAGAAGAACGGTCACCCAGGACCTCGTCAGCAGCAGGCTGGACTACGAAACACCCTCCATGAAGGAGCCTCGGCCAAACTCCTAAAATGACTTTAACGCATCCAGAACGCCTCTGCACGCCTGATCCTCGACATCCCTCGCCGCAGCCACATCACACCCCACCTGAGAGACCTGCACTGACTCCCCCTCATCAAGAGGATAACCTTCAAGCTCCTCACCCACACACACAAAGCAAATCACAACACTGGACCAGCATACCTCAACAGACGACTTTTCTACACCCCCGCTCGCCAGCTCCGCTCCGCCGACCTCGCCCTCGCCACAGTTCCCCGCATCCAAAGAGCAACTTCTGGCGGCAGGTCTTTCTCCCACCTCGCCACCAAGACCTGGAACACCCTCCCCATCCACGTACGGCAGACCCAAGACCTGCTGACTTTCAGAAGACTTCTCAGACCCTGGCTTTACAAGCATTAGCAGCATTCTCCCCCTCCCCCCAGAGCCTTGAGACCCGCGCAGGTAAGAAGTGCACATTACAAATGCTATGATTGATTGAATAATGGGCTTCCAATTTAGTGATAAACTAGCCTAGTATCCTTGTATATGCAGATGACATTTTACTACACATCAGGGAATAAATACACAATACTGAATCTGTAGCAAGGGAAATCAATCGATTTTGCGAGAGACTTCAAACTAATAGTGGTAGATCAGACCTATTTACATTAACCCCAAACTTTATAAAACCTACAGTATAGTTTCCAATACAATGGAGACAAGTTTCATTGAGATCTTGATGTATTTGTGAGGGACATCTATGACTCCGTAAGGTCCAAGGCACAAGATCTTGTGGTCAAATGGATGTAGCATCATATATTACTTCTTAAACTACTTTTTGCCAATATCCTGAAACCCTTGAGTAAAACGTTTTTCAACACTGTGCACCTTTGTAGAAAGGTAGTGTAGGCAGGGAATCAGGCAAGTCGTAGCTTGGAAGCCATGACATTAATAGATGATCTTGTTTTTCAGTCCTGGACAACGCATTTTACTTTCGGATCACCAAGGCACAATAAGGTAACATGAGTTGTCCTTGATGCTGCATGTGGATTAGAATCTGAGATAACAGATACAAGACATCCGAATAAAATTGTAGATAAACCAATAACTAAGCCAGTCCAACAAATACAATTGGTAGTGTTCACAGTATGGGCATGACTCCGACTGGGAGCCAGCATAGGTGTTCAACCACTCTACTCTGCAGAACTACACTTACTAAGCAATCCCTGCATGAAGGCCACAAGTGAGCATGGTGACAACAGAAATGCTTTGGAATGCTTTGAGTGGAAGACCTATGCCAGGGAGGAACATGTATATCCTAGCTAACTTGAAAAAAATAATTACCAACATCATTAGAAGTCTTTTTATAATTCAATCAAAGTGCATTTATAGAGCACAACAGCTACCTCATCGGAGGTGTCTCGGCAGTAATGCAGAGTGACAGCAAAGATCAGTGTGGAAATAGTATAACTGTGAGAAAAGCAGAGTCTTTAAGGTCTTCCTGAGCTCTAGTTCTGACTTGATCAGACGCATGTGAGGGGGCATTGCATTCCAGAATTTGGCTGCCCTGACCGAGAATGACCTTACTCCTTGACGCTCTTTGACATATCGTGGTACACGGAGCAGACACAAGTGCCTGGATCGCAATAAGCGTTCCTGCTGATAAAGGCTAAGCCTCTGCTTAAGGGAGCAGGAACTCAATCCTCTTGCTCATCGTGAGCCAGTTTAACCATCTCAGATGGGGGGAAATATGATGTTGAAAGGGAACCCTGAAGATCACCCTTGCTGCCGCATTCTGAACAATTTGTAGTCTGTGAACCAGATATGCCTGGAGCCCAATATACAGACAGGTTGCATAGTACAGCTGGGAGGTGGACAGCTCATGTATGATGATCTTACTGCTTTCCACAGGCAGATATTGTAAGACTTTCCTCAATGAGTGTAACTTCCAGAAGCATGAGGACGAAGCCTAGGATGTGCATCGCGAAAGAGAGATCAGTATCAAACTTGATACCCACATTCTTCGCAGACTTGGTGGGCATTGGAGGGGGGGTGGTTCTGTCGTATTTTGACGATGGCTGGGTTAGCGCTTAGCTTTGCTACACGTTTTCCGCTAAAATTAGCTATACGTAGAAACGCCATTTTGTATGTGTTGGCGGCCATCTTAGATCATGAGCGGCCTCGTGGCCGGTGTGCCCTTTAGTCCTTTGTCCGTTCCATTGACCACTCGAGTCTGCCCAGCAACAGGCTATTTTTAGTATTGGTCAAGCCCACACATGCGCAGTTCACACTGACCAGTCACTTCTCAGGAATGTGCCGCAAACTGACCAGTGGGTTTGAAACCCTCCAATAAGCTGGCAGTATTCCAAGATATGCCTTTATATGTACATAATGTTCTGTAACTTTGTGCCGCGTGTTCGTTTTATTACCTATAGAATTGTATAAAAGAAAGGGTCACACCGATGTTCGGTGTGATACCTCTTGCATTACCGAAGGGTGCTGTATGAGTGTACCACCACCCCATGGGGTCCTAATAAACTTGTTCTTTGACTTTTTACAGTTTCCGTGCCAACAGTTCTTCTAATGTATGTGGGTTATCTTCGGAACATGTAGGCCTTGGGAACCCGATACGACAAATTGGCGACCACGAAGGGACTCATCGGTGACTCGGATGCCCGAAGGAGAGGTCGTGACGAAGGTTGGGACACTCGCCATGGACGCGCGCTGCCATTAAGTGACCCGAGTCTTGGCTCCCACGGTGTTTTTTCCTTCCCTTCCGATCTGACCTTCCAGGTGGCGCCGGTCCCCGACTGAGTTTCGATCGTCTGTGTTGCTGGATAAAGTGCCGTTTGGCTGATTCGATTAAAAGACCTTGGCAGTTGGAATCTGGACTTTTGAGATTTTGGGTAAGATTTGTGATCGGTAAGGTAGTCTGCGGACGCTTACTGGAGTTCTAAGATTTGTGATCGGTAAGGTAGTCTGCGGACGCTTACTGGAGTTCTATGCTTTGTGATCGGTAAGGTAGTCCTTGGACGCTTGCCGAATTGTGACCTATGACTTTGATTTGAGTTAGCTAACATTTGTGAATTTGTGAATTTGTGAACTTTGAATCTATATGTGTAGTGCACTTCACATAGGCAGGCATGTAGAGATGTTTCTCTAACTTTGTTTTTTTTCTCCTCTGAGCGGCACATTTGTGTGAAGTACTGTAAGTGCCTTTTATACGGTGTCACGCTTTCGTGATACTCTTTGAACATGCCTGTTTTTAGCACGCTTCGAGGGATGTGTTGTCTTGGAAATGGTACCACAATTAGGTTAGCGGAATCACAGCCGGCTCCCCCAGAGGGAACACCAAATCGCGAAATGTATATTAAACATGGCCTTCCCCCTATAATGTACAGTAAACTCCGGCACAAGTACACTAAGTCGGATCCTGAATTGCAATGGCCACTACATGGGTCGTTCGATTTACAAAAAGTACAGTTTGTGGAACAATGTCTGTTTCAACGCAGGTCTAGACAAAACATGTTTGACTGTGTGCGAATGTGGGAGAAAGCGGTGCGTGAGCGAATGAAACATGAAATTGCCTTGGCGGACAAAGAGCAGCGCAAGGCTGCTCGGGATAAGGCTTTACAGCTTGAGGAAAAAGAGGCTCAGGAGAAAAGAGAGAGGGAGGAACGGGAACGCAAATTGCAAACGACGGGTCAATTCCCTATTCGACGACCGCTTTATCCTGTCCTTAATAATGAAATTGATGATTTTTCATTACTAGATCGGTCTCCGCCTCCGTATGTTTCACCGACGGCTCCAGCTGAAGATTGGGTGATGAGGGGCAGGATAAGTTGGAAAAGAAGGGTGTATCTGCTCTCAGGTTTTCTACAGAGAGGTCCGCGCATTTACGTAGTTGGGCTCGTAAAGTGAATAAGAAATGTGTTTCTCAGGATGAGGTGATTGCGGAGAGGAGTAAGTGGTCGGATCTTGAGTTAATGTATTTCTTGTCTACTTTGGCAGATGAAGTTGTTGTCGCGTATCGTGATTTTTCAGACACGTTAGAACCTAAAGCTGTGTCAGTACATCGTGAGAATTTGGATAAAGGTTTATTTGCTCTTTCAGATGTCAACGACCTTTTCAAGCAACTGATCCAGCTGCCGGACGAAACAACCAAATTGCGGGAGGAGCGAAAAAAGAGGCAAAAGGAGTCTGAGTCGAAGAATAGCGAGCAGATTAAGGAGTGTTCTCTCCGGGGTTCAGATAAGAATTCTGCAATGCATGTTATGCCTATGCGTGAAGCTGCGCCTCTGTATGTTCCACCAAAAGGGGAAGGTACAGATGATGATAGAAGATCGAAAGATGCGAAGGGGTATTTTGTATATAACTGGGTGTATACGCCTTGGAATAGAGCGGATGTTATGGCGCTGAAAAATTCTTTGCCTGATCTTCGTAAGAACCCGGCAGCATTTTATGAGGGGGTGGAAGGGGCTATTTTATCTTGTGTGATGACTCTAGTTGATATTGATTTGTTCTTTGGGTTAATACTTCCGCCTGATATGTGGAGACAAATTCGTAAGAATAATGATGAGACAGTGTTAGGGGGTACATGGAAAGAGATTAATGAAGCCGACTTAGAAAGGAAGCCAGCATGTAAACCTTGTCAGTTGATTTTAGACCTTCCAGCGGCTATTTTGACAAAATTAAAAACGCTCGTTCCCTCTAAAAAGATCGATTGGACTATGTTAGCTTCGTGCAAACAAAAGCCTGATGAAACGGTTTCAGATTTCTTTACACGCTTCGAGGAGGCATTCCATGATTATAGTGGTCAATCATTAACAGACGATACGGGTCGGCATTTGTTTGTAGATAAGTATGTAACTAATCTCCTACCGGAGATTGCAAAACGATTGAAAACGAGTGAAAGTTCCTGGGCCACGGCGACCCCTGCGTCTTTGTTAACGATGGCTCAGTATTATGAGCGTCAGGAGATAGAGGCTAAAGAAAGTGTTGATAAGAAAGCGAAGGAATTGAAGACGAAGGTAATGTTGGCACAGGTCCGTGGGACTCAGTATAGAGGGAGTGATAGAGGAAGACGAGGTGGAGGTACTACGTCGTATGGTCGTACGGATATAGCGGAGGATCAGTGTGCCTACTGTAAGGAGTTTGGGCATTGGGCTGATGATTGTCCGGTACTTCGTGAGCAGCGTAGTCAGCGTGGTCGAGGAAGTGGTAGGTCAAGAGGAGGTTATACGGGAGTAAGAGGTGGCGGAAGTGATCGTGGAAGGGTTGAGGGCAGGGGCCGTGGCCAGGATGAACGAAATACTTTTGATAGACGAAACTAATATCAGATATCGGAAAGTGAGAATGTGGAACACCAGGATTATGTACATGCATAGGACTGCGTAGGATGGGGTGCGGAACCAATTGAAGTGCCTGTAGATCAGGAGGGTCCATATGTAACAGCGGGTATTTTGGGTTCTACTGATCAGTTCCTAGTTGACACCGGAGCTACTCGTAGCGCTTTGTCTAAAAGGTTGGTTCCGAGGGCTCCCCTGTCTGGCGAAATGATTACATGTGTAGGGTTTGATGGCACACCCTCCCCTAGCCCATTGTCAAAACCCCTAGCGCTTTGTCTCGACAAATTTTTTAGTTTTGGCCAATTTTTGTTATCGCCCTACACCCCAGATAATATCCTGGGCATTGATTTGCTTAAATATTTTCGAGCAACGATACGGTGCGCTCCGGAGGGAGTGCGTGTCATTCTCAATGACAACTATCCTGACCCAAATAGGTTTTATACTATACAGGATATTTCAGCTTTGGCCTCTCTCCCGCATACGTTATGGGCGACCTCAGACACGGATGTGGGAGAGATGTGTATTCCACCTATTCACATTACTGTTAAGGAAGGAGCTTCTCTGCCACGTGTGCCACAGTACAAGATTTCGAAGGAAGGAGAAATTGCCCTGACACACATTGTCCAAGATCTGATTGCGGCTGGGGTGGTAGAAGAGGTTTCTTACAATGTTTGTAATAGTCCTATTCTGCCGATTCTGAAAAGAGATACTGACGACAAAATTTATCGATTTATTATTGACCTAAGAGAGATCAACAAAATTGTTGTTCCCCAATACCCGGTGGTGTCTGATATTACAACTTTACTTACGATGGTACCACCATCGGCTACGACCTTTAGCGTAATTGATTTGAAGAACGCCTTCTTTTCTATTCCTGTCCATCCCGATAGTAGATACTTATTTGGCTTTACGTTAAATAATAAATCGTATAGATTTTGTTGTGTTCCTCAAGGGTACACTGAGAGTCCGAGTATCTACAGCCAGGCTTTGAAAAGACAGCTTGATTCTTTTGTGTTGCAGTCGGGGGTTGTCCTTATCCAATATGTGGATGACCTCCTGCTTGCTGCTGACTCTTATGCACAATGTGAAGAAAGTACGATTGCGCTGCTTTCTTTTCTGGCACAGAACAATCATAAGGTTTCCAAGAAAAAGCTTCAATATTGTAGACCCAAGGTGACCTACCTCGGTCATCTTTTGTCTAAGGAGGGGCGTGCACTAACATCAGATCGAATTCAAGCAATTTTAGATACACCAGTCCCCCGCACACAGAGAGATGTACGTGCTTTCATAGGGTTGACGTCCTTTTGTAGACAATGGATCATGGGGTTTTCGCAAATTATAAAGCCTTTGCTAGCGTTACTGTCCAAAACTACACCAATGCCCCTTGAATGGACAGATGAATGTCAGAACGCTTTTGAACAGCTGAGACAGGCCCTTTGTTCTGCACCCGTGTTAGGCACACCAGATTACACGAAACTTTTTACATTGTACGTGCATGAGAATGATGGGTGCGCGTTGTCAGTGTTAGTGCAATTACACGGGGATAAGCAGAGACCATGTGCGTATTTCTCTGCCACTCTTGATCCTGTAGCACGAGGGTTGCCTGGGTGTTTCCGAGCGGTAGCAGCCACAGCAGTAGCCATACGACAGAGTGAGGGAATAGTGTTATCACATAAACTGTTGGTGTTAGTTCCTCACGCAGTAGATGCCCTGTTAAACCAAACGAAAACCCAATATCTCACGAGTGCACGATTAACAGGATATGAGCTTACGCTGTTGGCGCCACATATTACACTAAAAAGATGTGCTACTTTGAACCCTGCCACTTTATTGCCCTATCCGGTCGAGGAGGGTCAGGGAGAAAAGTATCACAACTGTGTTTTCCTGACCGAGGAACAGACAAAGGGTCGTATCGACTTACAGGATATGCCACTTCCAGATGTGGATGGGGAACTGTGGGTTGATGGATCGTGTTTGAGGCTGCCTGATGGTACGACTTCTGCAGCTTATGCGATCACGACACTTAAGACAGTGGTGGAAACAGCTAGAATACCACAGAAATCGGCTCAGGCAGCAGAGCTGATAGCTTTAACAAGAGCCTGTGAATTGAGCGCTGGTTTATGTGTGAACATATACACAGACAGCCGGTATGCCTTCGGAGTAGCGCATGACTTTGGGCTACTCTGGAGAGAACGCGGGTTTCTGACTTCTCATGGAGAACACATTATGCACGGAGAACTGGTGCGTGATCTCCTAAACGCGTTGCTTTGCCCGAAGAAGGTAGCGATAGTAAAATGTAGTGCCCATAAGAAGATCGCTGATAAAGTGGGTCAGGGAAATGCCTTTGCGGATAACATAGCGAGACAAACGGCTATGTTTCCAACTGACTCCCCAATGTACGTGACAAAGTCTCAAGCTGAACGATGGAATGATGCTAGAGCTGAGATATTAGATATTCAAAAGTCAGCTACTGAAGCTGAACTTGCGGCATGGGCAGTAGATGGGGTGCTTGATGATGAAGGGTGTTGGAGAAGTAAAGATATGGAGAAATGGAAATTGCCTGCAGCTTACTTGCAGGTGATGGTCCAAATGGCACATGGGCTGGCACACGTAGGGGCTCTTGCAATCACCCGACTATTGACACGAGTTTGGGAGCATCCCGAGATTGCCAATACTGCTAAGAGAGTAGTGCTTACCTGTCTGATATGCTTGCAGCACAACCCTGGAAAGGGGACCCATACTCCGAAAGGAGGGTTCGTTCCACCTTCTGCACCATTCGAGGTACTCCAAATGGATTATATCCAGCTTGAGCGCTGTAATAACCTGAAGTATGTTTTAGTGGTGGTATGTGCTTTTAGCAAATGGGTTGAGGCTTTCCCCACGAAAGACAATACTGCTTTGACAACAGCTAAGGTTTTGCTCAAGGAGTACTTCCCTCGATTTGGAATCTGCAAATATCTGTGGAGCGACAATGGGCCTCATTTTGTCGGGAAAATTGTGGAATATGTGTTGAAGGGGTTAGGGATTCAGCAGAAGTTCCATGCTGTGTTCCACCCTCAGTCGGCAGGTCTTGTTGAGCGGTACAATGCCACGTTGAAATTAAAACTGGCTAAGATCGTGGTGTCCACGTCATTGAAATGGCCGGATGCCTTACCGCTAGCATTACTCTCCCTCAGATCAATACCCCATTCTCGAACGGGCCTCACACCATATGAAGTGGTGTTCGGAAGGCCGATGAACATCTGGGGGGTGCCTAAGCCGCGTTTGATACATGATGTGCCTTGTGTAATGATGAACGACTATTTGGCACGATTAACAAATGATTTGCTTTCTATTCATCAACAGGTTCGAGAAACGCTCCCTGACAACTCTACTGGAGAAGGCCATGATCTTCGTCCTGGGGATTTCGTGATGATTCGGTCGTTCGAGAGGACGAATAGCTTGGAACCGAGGTGGCGTGGCCCCGAGCAAGTCCTTCTCGCCACTCGGACAGCTGTACGAGTGACCAACAGGAAGCGGTGGATACATTCAACCCACTGCCGTCGTGTCTCTTCTGATTTGGCAAATCCTGTTGTGTTGACCGATTATAAAGAGATTTTGGAAAAGGAAAAGAGCCCAGCTGTGACGTCGGCCGAAGTTGAGGGAGCCTTCCCGGACCACACTGCTTCTGGACAAGAGCGTTATAATCTACGTCCACGATAAGAAGAGTTCTCTTAGTTTTTTTTTTCTAATGACTGGTTGGTTACCGCTCCAGGTTTGTGAAACGGAAACCGGGAATTCCAAGGGGGGGGGATCAGTTCTGCCAGTGTAGCGACACCCGTCTTGGCCCGGAGAAGAAAACAACGGCTACCTCGGAGTTCAGCACCATATTTTTCTCTTTTTTTTAGGTATATACGCATGTGTATGTGAAACTTTGTGACCAATTCGAACTATTTGAGATTCTGCAAAAGTTTTCAGAACTATGGCATCATCAGCATCACAAGATAAGAGACTCTTGGGTGCCATTCTCTTTGTCCTAACTATTGTGGTGATTGCGGTAATAGCCTGGGTAGTTGAACTTGTGGTACCTGCACGTGAACATTTGCTGCCGACTACCCCGGCTCCATCTGAACATTTCCATTTTACCTTGCCTTATCACGAAGAACGGCACCGACAGACTTATCTGAACAATAGTTTTATTCAGATCCTACATCATACACACAATATGACAAATACTTCAAATTGCTGGGTGTGTGGGATGTTGCCTGGGCATCAGAAGAAAGGGGGTACTCCACTCATCCCTCTCCCGTTTTCGCATAATGGATCCTGCAATGCATTTTATACTCTCCTCTTTACTTTGAGATGGCCCACAAATGGGGAAGTGCTTTTTCGTTTGAATAAATTGTGTCATCATGACCGGGATGGGTATCCACAAGCTGAGGGTACTCGATTTGAATACGAGGAGTACCGCCCTGATAATGTGTCTGCTTCACGAATTTATAGCAACCAGCGAAATGTCAATGTGTCGAATGCACATGTTATTAATGTTATTGCTACTAAAGCAGACCTATGTGTACGTAATAAAGGTGTAATTTCTGTTGGGAAAAGTGAATGTACCACCACACTCACGTTTGATAGTCCTACCGGTATATCGTTTGTGACATCCCGAAATACTTACTACATCTGTGGAACGAAGGGTTATCATCAGCTTCCTTTGGGGTGGTCAGGCACTTGCTATGTGTCATTTGTATTACCGCCCGTATTCATTGCCCCTCCAATGTATCACAACAATTACATCCTCTATCATGACTTTGTTTTAAACCGTGATAAACGTTCTGTTGTTTTGGACGATGTAGATCAAACGGACACTACTTTGCAGCAGTATGTGGACTTTAATTTGGGTTTGTTCTCCTTCGTTGGGGCAGCTTTGAACAGTCGAAAGATCCGACGACTAACTCGTGTTGTTGAGGCTGTGGCTAATGATACTGCAATTGCACTCGGAAATATCACTGAAGAAGTACAGATTTCTAGAATTGTTGCGCTTCAGAACCGGATGGTTCTGGATGTAGTGTTAGCTGACCGTGGGGGGGCATGTAGAATCATCGGAAGTAGCTGTTGCGTCTACATACCTGACAATTCTCCGTCTGTATATGATGCTATCACTAAATTACATAAGATAGCGGCTGAAATACATCCAGATAATGGTACTTGGACTCTGTCAGAGTGGTTCTGGTCAATACTCACCACCTGGGGATGGAAACTGTTGACGATTCTATGTATCATTGTGGGAATTCTGTTTTTCATTTGCTTATGTATCCAATGTGGCCTAGTTTTTTGTTCTATGTGCTTGTCAGTTTGTGTGCCATCGAGACGAGCTCTTGCTCATGACAAAATGATGCTTCATAAAGAAGTAACACAAATAATGCTAATTGATATAGAAGATGAACACCCCGACTATGTCCACTATGAGGTAGCTTCAGCTAAACGCTAAAAGGGTCGTCTGTCGTATTTTGACGATGGCTGGGTTAGCGCTTAGCTTTGCTACACGTTTTCCGCTAAAATTAGCTATACGTAGAAACGCCATTTTGTATGTGTTGGCGGCCATCTTAGATCATGAGCGGCCTCGTGGCCGGCGTGCCCTTTAGTCCTTTGTCCGTTCCATTGACCACTCGAGTCTGCCCAGCAACAGGCTATTTTTAGTATTGGTCAAGCCCACACATGCGCAGTTCACACTGACCAGTCACTTCTCAGGAATGTGCCGCAAACTGACCAGTGGGTTTGAAACCCTCCAATAAGCTGGCAGTATTCCAAGATATGCCCTTATATGTACATAATGTTCTGTAACTTTGTGCCGCGTGTTCGTTTTATTACCTATAGAATTGTATAAAAGAAAGGGTCACACCGATGTTCGGTGTGATACCTCTTGCATTACCGAAGGGTGCTGTATGAGTGTACCACCACCCCATGGGGTCCTAATAAACTTGTTCTTTGACTTTTTACAGTTTCCGTGCCAACAGTTCTTCTAATGTATGTGGGTTATCTTCGGAACATGTAGGCCTTGGGAACCCGATACGACAGTTCAATTCCTCCAGCCACCAGAGATAGGATGGTGATGGTGAGCTCTGATAAAAGAACAATACCTCAGTCTTAGCCGCAATAAATTTCAAGCAGTTATCATACATCCACGTGGAAATATGCTTCATGCATTCTTTGAATTTATTGAATGCTGTCTGGGAATGCTCTTTGACGGAGAAAACCAATTGCATGTTGTCTGTGTAGATTGCTACTATCCTGCCCCATGATTAAATAATGGGGACTAAAGAGGCCAGGTAAAGATTAAAAAGCAGTGGGCTCAAAGCCAAAGTTTTTGGTAAGGATGAGAAAGGTTGTAAAAAGACCTGTTGAAAACGGTTTGCCAGATAAGACCGAAGCCATGCGAGTGCCACTCTCCTCATGCCCAGATTTTATAAGCTCTGCAGCAGGATCTGATGAGAGACCATGTTGAAAACTGTCGACAGGCCCAAAAGTACTACCATGGCTGCGGCCCCGCTATCTACAGACTCTTGTACTGATTCGGAAATTTTCAACAATGTTTCCGTGCTACAACCTGCTTGGAAACCCGGTTGAGAGTCATGGAGGAGGTTATTCGTTTCCTGCAAAATCTGTGAGCTGTTTCTGAACTACCTTTTCGAGGATTTTTACCAGGGCTGGCAGGCGGGAAATTGGTCTGAAATTGCTAATCATTCTCGGATCCGCCTTAAGTTTTTTCAGCAGAGGCCGTAAGAATGATTGTTTCCAGGCACTAGAAAATATACCCAGTTGTAAGGAAGAGTTCCAGATCTGGTTTAATGTGGTATTGAGTCATGAGGCTACTGAAGAGGCGGGATGGACACGGGACCATAGGAGAGCCAGATTTGCATTTCTGGAGTTCCGCCAGTGAGTCTTCCAGAGATATGGGGAGAAACTCTGAGCACAAAGAACGATAATCAGCAGTCAGTAGCCAATGACCCCCGTCCCATGGTTTGGTATATTGAAACTCCATTGAAAGGCGTAGCAAATACTCTGTTGCTAAATACTAGGTTCACCTGCCTCATTTAGAGATGTGTGGATCTAAAGTATTATGTCTATTGAGCCCCTGTTGGCTCCATCTACAGAACAATTCCTCAGATGGCCTGATGGAGTAGGGGCAATTAAAGGGAGAACATTTTATTACTGGTCTTTTTAGATCTTGTAGTGTGATGTCTTTGTTTCCTATCTGTCACTGCCGGGAAAAACCTAGCAATGAGGAACAGAAAAAAATAATGACCCCCACAATCTGGGAGAAAACCCCCAGGGTGTAGATGTCATTAGTTTGTTGCTTTTCAGAAACATACTCCCTCTTCGGTGTTTGTCTCTGAAAAACAAAAAGTATGGAAAAGTTTGTTCAATGGCCGTGAAAACTGATGAAGCCTGTTTATGAACATTGTTGAGCATTGAAAGAAACTGCTGCAATGATAGTTCCTTTCAATGTAAAGGGATGACTGCTGGGCCATCTTTAAATTTGAAGAAGGGTAGTCCATCAGGATGGCAGCGGTAATGTCCTCTGCCACACTGACGGATAGAGTATTGTCAGTCAAATTCTAAATCAGGCCTATAATCTCCAAGTTATATAGCATGATAGCGCACACTAGATTAGGTAAAACAAATTCTGGCAAACAACATTCAGAGTTAGACCTGGAAATGACACACAGACAAAAATGGAGATATTGCTGCTCCCAAATGAAAAAGGTTTTCATGAAGAATACGCAGATTATTACACTGCAGCTAATTATATGAGTTTCAATATACACCGCAAAATTAAAGACATTCAGTTTACTAGAAGATTAGAAGTGCACAAGATTCCAAAAAACATTGCCAGCTTTGCCAGCTCATGGCCTAGGTACATTCTCAAACATATGGTTTTAGGTTCAAGTATTTAGACTGGCAATGATAATGAGGGAGATATGTGCCACATTGTCCCTATTGGTTCTCCTGTTAGGACTGTTGAGTGAGGTTTCTGTCAATGTGAAGCATTTTACTGCCATATCCTTGTTGTTGTGGGAAAAAATGTGAGAGGCTATCTATTGGGGTAGAGAAACAGCTCCTACAATTGAAAAAGTGATCCAGGACTGATTTAAAGTTTGGTGGACAGTATATTCCATCAGAGATGTGTAGGAGTATATTTTCCACCAAACTCTTTGACTGCCCAACTCATTTGTAACAGCTGTAACCTTTCTGTTGACAGAGTTCCCATAGGCAACTTGGACAGAAGGCTTCCTGAACAAGGAGCCTTCAGAGAACCGACATTACACTGCCTACCCTCCTAAGTAGGGATGGTGTGATGCCTCTTTTTACTGTCAGTGACCTCCAAGAAAAATCTGGTTGTGAGGGACAAAAAAACATAATGACCCTACAAACTTGGAGCAAATTCCCAGGGTGTGGGGTTATTCGTTTTTTTGCTTCTCAAAAACAAACTACCTCTTTTCATTTTGAAAACCACAAAATGTTAAAGGTTTGGTGGACAGCCAATAAAACTAACAGCGGAGGCTCACCTATCTTTTTGTACCTTTAATGGAACAACTGTGACAGTGGTTCCCTTCAACTTACAGAGATGTCCACTGGCCCGGACCTCCCCTCTAAATTTGGCACACAGTACACTGTCTGGTCTGTAGAGGCTTGGGAGCTGGAAGCATGAATGTAGTGAATGCTGAAGCACCCCCAGAGATAACCATGCTGAGTTCAGAAGATGAATGTACTATAAAAGTGCTTGAAAGTTCGTTTTTATCTTGTTACATTTTCTGAGTGTTCAAAGCCAAAGGTCAACTGTCAGGCTCTGTCTTCTGAGAAACTGCTGCTTATTAGTTTGACTTGGTCAGAATATTTTTTTTAAGTGAACTATATGGCAGTCGGTCAGGAGTACAAGGAGTGTGAAAGGAAAGGTTGTAGGATGTTATTTTGCCCACCAAAACACAATTTTAATACATTTACTTAAATTATTGAAACATTTCAAAATATAACAGCAGTTATGAAAGCATAAATTATGCTCTTTCTTCGTAATTCTGAAGTGTGATTGTAGCAAAGATTTTTAACAGTATGAAAACAAATCAAAACAGAAGTTGCTAAAACCTGATTTCCACACATTGTTGTTTGTAAGTTATAGTTTTATCAGCAAACTTTGTGAAAATGTAATGACCTTTTCAATTAAAACTGTGCAGTCTGTAAAACAAAGTGCACTGCCACACCATTCCATATTAATATATTTGCGACACTATGAACTGCCAGCTACATATTACACCATTACCACCTGCTGAATAGGCGTGGCTCATTTGCTACACTTGTTTTTTGTGTAGTGCTTGAATTTTTCACAACCTCTATGAGTTCAGTGATATAACACTGATGGCAGCACCCCCACACTGAAAATTGTTCGAGTACAACTGGGTAGAGGTAATGTCCTCCACCACTCAAATGGACTGTACTCCATTTGATAATCCCTAATTCGTCCCCTTAGTTCTCTGTGGTGATGCGATGGAAACATACAGAACACCGATGCCCTGTACATCACCACCAAAAGATGGGAGTTTACCCAAAACAGTATTGATGTCATTTGAGATGTTCTGAAGTGATGCAATAACTGCTTGCAGAATGGGAAATTATGCTCACTGTGAATTTGGAACATGAATCAGCAATCTGTGATGTTGGGGACGTATATGTAATTAATCTGAACTAGTATTTGTCTAGCTGATGACCATACTTACACTATACTTACACTTGTCTTTATACAGTGCATTCCTTTACACTAGTCTTGAGAAATTGAGCATTGGTATAAAATGTTCGTTTCTCTTCTTTTTCATCTTGATGGTTTTTTTGTATCAATATTGAAATAATGTTTATTTGTTAGCCTATCGTACATCACTCAAAGTACAATGAATGTCTTGTTTTCTGACTCTTCATAAAAAGTTTGTTCTCATTACAATTCATCATTAAGAAACATAGTGTATAATATTTTAAGTACACCTTTAAGTAACTCAATATGTCTCATTGTCTGTCCTTTAGATGGGAACAGAAGAAGACAAATGTTTTATAGCTGTGCTTCTTAGCACACCTTTTACATAGATTCACCATTATTCCTCTCAAGATTCCTGAGGTCGAAATTACTCTATTTGGGGAAACAGCCTTTACAACAAGGTTTTTTAACATGTTGTGACTTTACCACACATTTTTTAACACACAACTTATTACAGTGTGTATGTTCTTACAGCACATGCATTTACTATGCATTTAAGGTATGTTTGGGGTGTGTGGGGGGTCTACCCCCACAAAAACATTGTTTTTCTATATATATAAACAATGCTTGGTAATGGCATACGTTGTAAATGCATAAGCATCATTAAAAAAATGCGGGGTAAAAAATGCATGGTTAAACCATGCTAAGTTTTTCCCTGCTGTGTTTCTTCGTACAACCCTACACTTGCTACACCATACAAATATACACATATGACCACTTGATAAAAAAATATGGCGTATTTAATAAATAGTAGACTCTGCTTAAAAATGATGGTTGTCCTTTGACCACAATGGTTGCCATGTGATCAATAACTAATTGAGATTGTGCCTACTATAGAATTGATTGGAATATTAAAATAGATTTTTCATCAATAATAAGGATTCTATTACAAAGCGATTACACACTGGATTCCTTTCATGTATGAAAGAGTAGTAGATTAGGAAGTGTTACTTGGACACAGTTGTGCACTGAGAAGCATGCTTCCTGATTGTAGGTGTGCCTTTGGAATTTACAGTTTACCTGCGGCTGAGGCGTGTATTTCAGTAGTACATAAAACAGATCACCTAGGTTAACATTGAGCAAGCAGGATTGCCTTTTATAGGATTTCTTCTAATAGGATTTATAGCACACAACTTTGCATTCTGATTTTTGCAGTTCTCTTTTTACCATGACAAACCCACATATACAAGTATCATTTTGCAAATTAATTTTAATGAGAAACTTTTGACGGGCCACACACCTCGCCCATGGCATAGATGTCTTGAGTGGGCTGGACTAAGAGATTTCTCAGGTCTCAGGCAACTCATTCAGGGGGGTGTCCAGTGGTTATTTAACAATGCTGGACATTTGACCTCCACATTTGCCTTCCACTGAAACCAATTGGTCTCATTCCTCATTGTTCTGTTTCTTGTAGTTCAGTGGTAGGGGACATGCTTGGCATAGACAAATTATGGGAAAAGCAAACTTTAGGATGGAGAGCTGAAAATGTGTTGTCTGTAACAGAGAGCACAGTATAACATTCTTCCAAAAAAATGACACATAGGTTGAGGTGGGCTCAAAGCCTTACCTGGACATCGTGACTCTGACTTCTCAAACTGACCAATGACCAATAGAACCCAGACCAACGCTGAAAGATGCCCCATCCTTTGAAAGAAAAGCACAAACATAATGTGATGGTGCTTGCACAGCTGGATTACTGTAACTCAGAAGTGTTTTTACATGCACACTGAACACATCATTCTTCGTAACATTGATACAATGAGGAATTATGAAAAATATATAGTCTTGTGGTGTAATTACCGTGAATGTTATGTACAACACAATAGAAGTTTGATGTCAGAGGTGTGGAAAATTGAAGGACTAGTTTTAAGCACATTTCAGAAAAAGTTCACCTGCAATACAATTTCCAAATGTTTTTCAAAGAATTGTTTGAGAAGACCTCCTCAAAATATGTTTCACAGGAAAATAAATGTTTGTAGACTTTCCATATGAAAATGAATGACACATCTAAATGATTTATGTTACTCTGGCTTTGCTTGAAAATAAATGTGATTTTTTGCATGAGAACCTTTCGATAAATATTACAATTTTGGCCCAGTTGGAAAAAAAAGTAATTTGGCCTCATTTAGAGTTTGGACAGAACTGAAATCCTCAAATTTATGTAGCAAACTTTTAATATGGGAAATAATCCACTGGCTGAAATTACTCCACAATGATATTCCTATATTGGAGTAAAGTTAGCCAGTCGAATGTAATCTGCATTTAGAGTTTCTAGCAGACACTGGCAATTTTTCAGTTCCTTCCAAAATCTAACTAAGGTCCAAAATGTTGCAGTTTCATAAAGACCATATAATACATTTGGCTAAAATCTTCTTGCTGAATTTATGGAGTGTTTGGGAAATATAGGCGTTCTAAATAATGTGGCACACTGACCTAATGTTGGGAGAAGCTTCAAAGTTTTCAGTAGAAGATGAGAAAAAATGACTAACTCTACACAGTGTTCCAGCATAGGGGGTTATTTAGAGTTTGGTGAATGCAGGACATTGACCATAAATAACTCCCATTGATTGTAGGTGAAGTTCTATCTTTATTTGCAAGAAAGTTATCTACTAAAAGTGAGCTTTTCTTCAGTAACCACCCTTTTAGAGGATATCCTTTGTGACTGTTTGCTTTTATGCTTAACATGTTGTGCTTTGTGAGGTCCACAGAGATTGCAGAAACACAAAAATAAATGTTCAATGTTTGATGTTTAGTACATTGCAACAGGTATTATGTTCCATTATTGTACTTTGGCGTAGTAATAACCTAATGGAGAACCTTCCCTGCTAATCTGACTTAAAAACTGGTAGCAGTGACGCATACTCACATTGTGTCAGATGGCAATATAGGGCAACTTGTATTGGTACCCATTTTGCGTGAAGCTAGCACTGGTAAATTTTAAAAAACTTTTTAAGCTTTGCTTGTTTTAATGTTCTAATTCATTAAGTGAGTTAGCCATTTTAGAATCAGCCTGACTCTACTTTTGCTTTGCGCCAATTCACATTTCCTGGTTGCCTTTGCTGGCCACTATCTTGGGGTACAGTTTAGTTGTTTTTACCACATTTCAAACCAGTCCTCCTATTTACATCGGCCAAAGGCACATCTGCACTCATGGCCTACTGGACATGCCTCAAAGGAAAGCTCATCTGCGACCATCAAGGTCCAGACTGCAACCTGCAACCACAAACACTGCCTCACAGTGGAGCAAGCAAGAAACTATACTATACTTCTAAACAATTATATGGACCCGACAAATTTAGTAAAATCCTAGATAAACGGTATCAGTCAGCATCTGTTCCAATATATCTGGACTAATTGTACAACATGTATTGTATAATGGAGACCTGGCAGAAAAAGGATTGTACAGCAACTCTGAGTGTTCTAGTTCTTCCTGGATATCATATAATCTGTGCCTGCAGAGAATAAAAACTAGGAGTGGAGATCAGCAGTGATTGTGAAACAAGCTCTAAAATCTGAGAAAGTAATAGCGAATATCACCGACAGTTAGAGTTACTACTAGTAGGACTGATCGACCCTATGGAGCTGAACGACTGATCACAGTTTTTCATAGACCTCTTTGAGTTGCCCTGAGTTGCACTGAATTGGCTAAATAGACACCTAAATTCATCACCATCAACAAATGTGTGCAGTGTAATAGAAGAGGATTTGGATGAACAGTTCGATATCTCCACAGATGCGTACCAGTTAAAAATTAAACACTATTGATGTTGAATTTTAATTGAACTTTGATGGGCCCAGCACATAATTTGGGCCTTGTGCTTGATATGGTATGTCATACTTTTGCAGTCACTTGGTTGGACCATGCTCTTATTTTGTTTGCTTAATTTTTAAGATGCCAAACATAGGGTTAGAACGCTTGATCTTTTTAGCTAGAAACTGGGACAAACTTGATGCATTTAAAGAAGCCACATCTATGCGAGAGCTAAAAATAGATGATAAAGCTGTGGATAATCCTAACGAACTACTAATAAATACAATAGAAAATCAGGCAGTTGATAGACTGCTGATACAGTGGCTCCTTGTAGTAAAAAACTAAAATGCCTGTTGTAAAGGATTTTTAAATGTTTCAAAAAGGAATTACTCAAATTGAGGAGTGAGTTAAACTAACTAGAAAGGTTATGGAGGAGAGATTATAATACAGAGGGTAGAACAAATGTTTTGCCTAAACAGGGCCTACAAAAAAACCTATGAAAACTGGAATAAATCAATCACTCAATTAATTAATTAATTAATTTCGTTATTTAATTACTTGTTTATGGAGATTTATAGAGTGCACAGCCACAGGAGTAGTTGGAGTCATATCCAGGTTTTGATAGATTTCCTGAAATGAAGGAGATAAGAAATGGAACGCATTTCAGAAGTAATGAAATTCTAGAGTTTGTGGATGAGCACACTGATAGCGCCACAATGGGTGAGCTTAAATGTCAGAATCTTAGATTGGTGTTGGGAGCTTGAAAGAAAGGTACGGGATAGCTGATGTTTTCTGAAGTTATGGAATAGAAATGTAGGTGCCCTGCCAGCCTGGAATTTGTGCATGATGTATGACACTTTGGCTAGAATCCTTTTAGAAGTAAAGATTTCTAATGAAAGGAAATGGAATCAAATTGTCTTAGGTGTAAACTACTTCTGATCAGAGTTTTGGATTTTTTGAAGTCTGACAATGGTAATTCTATGTATGCCAAGGTCAACTGTATTACCATAGTCAAGTCTGGAGTTAACAAAGGCATTGGTAGCCAAAATAAACTGAGGGGAGGAAAATGAATGGTAAGCTCCTGTTGAGTAGGCTGAAGACAGGATTTGGTGACAATACAAATTTGACATTAAGATCAAGTGTATTATCTAGAAATATGCCCCGATTCATGGTCTTACAAACAGGGGAGTGACATTTAATTTAATTGTGGGTTTCTAATGCGCTAGAATTGACTCCCGAAGGAGTATCTCTGCGCAATAGACCGCTGGGGAACCCGTCCTGGCTTTCCCTGTGAGATGGTCCCTACTGGGTATCTCCAAGGTGAAACCAGGCATCCCCGGCGTATGTGTGGGGCCGTTGTGGAGATGAGGCAAGCTAATGCCCAGAGTTGCCGAGTGTGATCCCTGGTTAGAGTAGGCACCAAGGTGAGAATTATCGAGTCCGCTGACCCTGGTCCACAACCCTGCCGTGTCGGGAATTGAACCCTGGTCCCAGGCTGTCCTCTGCTCCCGGGTCTGCCACCTCTAACCAGTGAGCCACACCACTCCACTCTCCCAGAGGTGAGGCTATAAGAGTTGTTACAACAGTTAAGTCTATGAAAAAGAGGAAGAATTTCAAATTTAGGTGAGTTGGTCTTAAGAAATTGTCAACCCATCCAGCACACAACATAGTCACGATGCCGTGAACACAGGTGGGCTGGTTTAAAGAGTCAATAGTCAGAAATGTGTCATCAGCATAGAGCTAGCACGTAGAAGGAACGTATTATGCAGTTAGAATTTAAATGAACCAAACTCCATCAAAGCCATGTTTCAAAGTGATAGAAGAAGGGAAGGAACCACCAGGCTCCTCAACAATTGGGTATTAATTAAACAGATGCTATGATGGTAGTGGATTCTACCTAAAAACGATAGTAATCAAAGGGCAGTTTCCAACTACTGTTTTTTTATGATGATTGTACACATGTGGAAGTTGGGTAGACCTCGAACAAATGAGTCTTAATCAGTATGCTGTTTTGAGGTAAGAAGACAGTCTGTCAATAACTAAAAGAAGTACGGCATCTGGGTCTGGGACCAGTGATCTGCGAGCCAGGATAAATAAAAATGTTTGATAAAAATCATGTTCAGCAATCAAGGCCATTATTAATGCTTCAATACGCGGTGATGTTTTACCAAACTAGCTAAAAAAGGCTTGATTACTTCCATTATTGATCAAAAACCCCACACTACATCCATACTGCACTGGGAACTGTAGTTCAGTGTCCCAGCTACCTTTCCTTGCTGCAGCTTCTGATCACTTGCCTATGGGGAATCTTAAGCGCTACTTCATCACACTCATGCTGGATTTTGAGCAGGTTGCAGCAGGGGCTATCAAGGCAATACTGGATGATCAGCGACAGTGCGCCAATCGAAATATCCCTATTGCACTGATTCTGCTGGATCTTCCAGCGTCGTTTGATACCGTTCACCATCAGTTGCTGTTATAATATCTAGCTGGCTTTGGTATTAAGAGTACTGTGTTAGACTGCTTTAAAAGCTTACTTGCTTATAGGACTGTCCAGATTGAACTTGACTGTCTTCTGTCAATACATTTTCTTGTGATATTCCCCATGCGTTGGTGCTTTCACCTTTGTCATTTAATATTTATATGAGACCACGAGCCCAGATGATTCAAGAATTTGGCAAGCAGATCTTATTTGTGGCTACTCGGGATCCCAGCACTAATGCCTCTATTCTGCAGGACTCCCTGGAAAATCTACAATAATGGATGGATGAAACCATTTTCAGTGAAACATTGCGAAAACAGAAATTCTGCTAAGTGTTAGGCATAGTCCAGAACGGAATTATGATTGTTGACTTCCAGCAATGGCCCAAAAACCTACCCCAGTGCATATTGTAAAATATGAAGCGGTCAAAATGGACTCAAGACATACATAAGGAGATCAAATAAATACGTCTGCAAATACCAGTTTTTTTTACAACTAAGTGTACTGAAGGGAATTATATATATTTTCAATTACCAACAAAGAACGCAGATCACGAATATCTTTGTGTCGGCCAGTCTGGACTATTGTACCACGACCATTTCAGGCTTACCATTAAAATATCTGAACAAATTGCAATTGGTTAAAATGTAGCTGCCAGACTGATTTTAAAGATCATCAATATTGGTGTCTATATTATCCTTAGTACCAGTGAAGTTGCAATGGCTGCCAACAATGCAACAAATAACATTTAAATCCCGCTAACTGGTCCATTAGGCACTTCATGGCGGAAGACAGAGCCCTTTAAAGGCATCGTTTTAGATCTGAGACAGTGAAGATAGTCAATGTACAGAAATTTCTAAGCGCCTCTATGAGTGGCTCTCTGGGTGGCACCTCGATAGGTGGTGGATCTTTTCCGGTAGAGGCAGCAAGATTGTGGGTTGGTCTTCCCTACAACTTAGAAAACAATAGTCACTTCTAAAATTCATGATGCCATTAAGGCTCTTCTCTGCTAGCTAGTTTACGGAAGATGAACCACGTCTGTAAATAATTAGTTATCCTGATATCACTAAAACTAAAGAATCAATCTACATATTTCAACGCCAAGCTAGTTTTTTTCCGCTTAATAAATAAAAATGAATACATAATGCTGAATGATGCATTTTATCAGTTTTCTTGAGTAGCTCAGAAGAACTTTTATTGACTAGCTAAATATACAATGGAACTTCTATATCTTGGCATACATGGGCAACGAAATCTGTCTTGCATGTCTTAGTCAGTCCACATTTGTTAATTATAGTTGATTTTTTACTTTTCTTAAAACATTCAAAAAGCCTGAATTCATCAGCACCCACCAAACAACATCATAATGAACCATGACCAAACGTAAAGGAAGTCAAAAACAAAAGCAGACATGTAAAAAGAAAATGCTAGTAAAATGCCAAAATATCTCAAAGCCTCAAAAGAAAAAACAAAAATACATAAAACACAGATCGGAAGTTAGCACTGAAACTATTAGAAAGTCTTTAGAAAGCTGTAGCAGAACAGGTCCCGGGTAGGTAGAGCATTAGCTTAAAACACTTGGAGACATCTTGGGCTAGCAAAGTCAATAAGACAGTGTTGTCAAGAGGCAAGTGCAATAGCCAGGCAAGGTACCATATACATGTTTAATTATTATTTTTAAAAAGGTTCAGGTTTCTCGTCAGTTTGTTATTAAAAGCTACTTATGTAAGAGTTTGCTTTACCTGAGTTGAGCCTCTCTCTCCTTACTCAAACTATTGACCCCAGTACATTTATACCTTTTAGTTTGGGCAAAAGAATACACCCACTCTTCCTTCAGCCATTAGCTAGCAGGAGACACGCCCCTGGCCCTCTTGATGGAGCGGCCCTGCATCCCACCCAAAGCCATGATGAGGATGTATATGGAGATGCGTGCTTGCCAGCTGGCTTGTAAAATATATGATGGCAATCTCAACTGGCTATGTTTATATTTCAGTGAATCAGACATTCCAATCAACTGAGACCTATATTTTACAACATGGACTGTCAAATTATGTCAGCTCCCAGGAGTGGGTGTGGAGCCTACCATTTTGTCACTGTCAGGTTCAGTCAGGGGGCATGGATGAAGTCCCTCTTCTTTCAGGATTAAACTACCTTCCAATTTGCAAAACGATAATGACTAATGTGACTGGAGGTTGTAGCCTTCTAGGGGTCTCGAAAATTGATCAACTGGACAAACAGGAGGCTTGTTATCTGAGAAGTGTGTGAGTAACTTATTGTTTATGGAAGATTACAACCTCTCAAGTTAATCGAAGTAAATTGAAATGAAGTGAAAATGTGTGTTGTTCTTTCAGAAAAGGGAGCCTCCAGTGGAGAAAGATCTGGTATAGAACCAATGATGGAATGATCTTCAGCCATGTACTCTTGATTCTTGCAGGGGAGCTTCTCCCAGAACATAGGAGTCATTGAACCTCCTGAGTATAAGAGGTAATGTGGGAGTCTTTTTTTTTTCCTGCATAGGTAGAATAAGTGATTTGCCCAGAATCACTGATATTAAGCCAACGTCAAGACTCGAACCTGGTTCCACACTTTAAAAGTCAGTCGCTCTGGCCATTACACCACATCATTTCCATCACTTTTGTGGTGCATCCTTGACGCAAAACCCATTTTGGCATTTACTGAGACCCCACAAAGCCATTTTGTGTGGTTTAGTTCATACAAAGTAACGCAACAGAGTGCTTAGCGCTGCTTTGCATTACATTGCCTCGGGTAGGCATTACATGGGTCGCACATAGGAGTTCCCGTGCCCCACCCATGTATTTTGATGCAAACCCAGATTTACAAAGGTGTGTAATTTTGGGTTTGCATTCAAATGGGCTGCATACCCGACAGAGGTGCAATGAAGAGAACAGTCTTTCTTTCTCCTCGTTACTTCCTCATTCCTTGTGTGCTGCATTCTGAAATAGAAAGAAGAACATGCATCAAAGGATTTTTTGTGCAAGAAGGTAGTCCTTCCTGCACAAATCGATCCTGCCTGTAGTGCAGGCATCCTTGTACTATGGTGCAGGAGTGCCTGCTTTGGTGCTAGTCAGCACACAGTGTGCCAGAGCAAGGAGAGAGATGGAATGGCCGGATCTTGGTAAATATGGAGCATTTCTGCTGCCTCCCTCTCACTCAACGCCGTGCAGCAAGCTCCCTTGCTGCTCCACATTTCGTGTATGCGAATAAACAGTGAATAATCTTAGGCATAAACTACCCGTGCAGGCACATTTGCCTTAAATAAATCAATGGATAAAATTGGTTAAATCACAAACATTGTGAAGCTGACGATTACAAATTGCAGTACATAGGTATCAATTGCTGATCCTAACACCGAAAAACTGAAACCCTCCCTGTCCCAAGCCTAAAAGAAATAATCTTCCCTTATGTAATGTAACTGGTGCTCGTGTGAAGTGCTTTCGAACATTCGGGTCCAGTTTGTGCTATTGAGAACTGAAAAAAAAGAAACCTTGAAGCCAAATCATAGTTAATCTGGGCCATAATCTTGTGAATGTGTCCTCTTTGTGAGCATCTTTCCAAGCAAGAACTGTAGTTGGATCTATGAAGAGGTTCTTGGGAATCCCATAATTACGCATGGGACGAATCTGCAGAAGCAGGTTCCCATGTCCCTTCCTCTGCACCATAATCCTTAATCTCTATGAAGTATAGGAACAGACTTTTCAAACTCAGAAGTTATTAACCATAACAGGAAGAGGCGGCAAAAGCATAAGAAATCTTTTGGATAAACTGCTCTTTTAACAATGAAACATGAGCAACAATTAAAATTTAAATCCAAGAAGCAGCTCCACGCCCGTGGAGGTTTCTCTTGGATTTATATTATTGACCCTCCTGAGCGGGGAGCGACTTTCTGGAGCCCGTCATACTTATTGAACTTCATCTAAGCACACACAGTGCACGCTCGCACTTCCTCAACAATTAAAATTTACCGTTTTAGAAGTGAAGTATGATGAACAGGAGGTCATCTGACAATATTTTAAGATGTGAAAGCACCAGATGCAAAATATTGAGCAACCTTGGCAGGGAACCTAGATGATATGTGCACATTGCCTGTTTTAATACCTATTACCCAACCTAGCGTTTCAGGAAGTCACGAAGATGTCTGGAATCAAAGTGATTATATTTGTGTTTGACACACATTATACGTCATTGCAAGTTAGAATTTATGAAGGAACTGCCAGAGTGAAAAAAGGGATAGTGAACATATATATATTCCCCAATTCCTAAAGAATCTGTATGAAAAGAAGAGGATTGACAGGATAATTCAAATTAAACTGAAAACTTACAGGGTTGAATCCTGTGAGGATTAGGGCATAACATCTGGTATGGCTTGCACAAACTATCAGTCAGGCTCATTTGAACAGCCTTGAGCTCAACCCTGGTTAGCTCTGCCTTTGAGCAGCAAGACTTGAACAAAGGAAATGAGTGTAAAGCATTTCACAGTACCATACAACGAAATAGGAAAGCCACAAAACATGAAAGAAACACACCAGCAATTTATAAAAAGATATTATATTTGTATGAATTTTTAGAGTTATTGATGAGTTAAATCAACTGAAAGGGCCAGTTTTTAAAGGTTTTATAACTTTTTAATTCAACCGCAAACAAGCATTGATTAGTAAAAGGTTTACAAACTTTTCAAAAGTTTATGAAAGTAAGTTCGACTACTCGGTCCAGCTTGAGTGACCAAATCCAACATGATGAAGGTTTGGAGGTACAATGGGGTAGATTTGGATAGTTACCTGGCCACTAGGGCATTTTCTAGTCCAGGTCCAAACCTTACAGCACAACCGCCATAGACATTCATGGAGTGGTTCTGATGTTGGGGATACAGGGTGAAAAAATGCTCAAAGATTCTCTGGTTACACACCGTTTTACAGGGGTGACTTGTCCGTGATTCCTTGGTCTACAGGTCATGTGCGGGGACTTGTGCTACAGAAGTCGGAGGCTCTTGAAGTCCTCTTTGAGACACTGGAAGGCCAGCTGTGGCTCAGCTATCACTCTCCTTAAACCGTGGGTGGGGTGAAATTCTTTAGTGGAACATTTGCCCGTCAAGGATCGGTGCCCAGTGGTAGTGAGTGGGTAATCCCTTGAAGTGGCTACCAACTCAACGGTTTGGGAATCTTCAGCTTTAATATCCTTAGAGCCCCAGCTTTGATTTGGAACTGGGGAGTGACTTTTCCCTGAACCAGGCGCCACAGATAGTCCTAAGCTTGCTAGCCAAAAAGTGCAGCAGATGTAGTTTAGCAGATGGTGCAGCCTCTCTTTGTGCAGTCCAACGGCAGCAGGGAAGTCCTTCTTTGGTCCTTGTTCCTGTTCCGATGTTATCTGAGGTTCAGGCTACCAGATTCGCCATATTTAACACAAGAAAGAGCCCTAAGGGAACATTGCATTTACTAGCCAATGGGCTGGCAGGTCCCCTCCCTCTTGGTTACGATTTTTCAGAAATATGTGGCATCCGGCAATCCCAGAGTGCACTATTCTGGCCACTCTGAATATGTTTGAACTCCTTGTCAACTGTGAGGGGCTTGGTAGCTCACCCTAGAGGTGTGGCTACCTAGGAACTGCACACCCATGGCAAATCTCATGCAGGCACTGGTCTTCCCTGTCTGGGCCAGTCTTCAACCTGCCTATCTAAACAAAGGCCAGCACTTCAGGAGTGCTATCACCATTTGCCCATCAAACGGAGCTTTACCTTTGAAGCTCACCTTTTGGACTAACACCTTGAGTGGCTTCCCACAATGGGGAGGTGAAACCTCCCCCGGCAGTGTGTTGCTATTGTTGTCAAGCCTCAGAGTGATTTACATGACTCCCCATGTGTGTGGAGGCTCTCTTGTGGGCCTGTGCCCTGGTGAGGCTACTGGACCAGCAGGGTCACGGAGTGGCAATTTTTTAGAAGTTGCTTTACTTTAATAGTGACATTAAATTCAGCCTGGGCATCAGGTAGGGCTTAATGCCACAATTAATTTGATATCTTACAGTACCGGTTAGGTACTCCCATTCAGAAGTTAGCCAGGCTGGAATGGCAGCATGTAACCCTTTATTAGCCAATGGGGCTACTAACTTTTCCACAGCAAAACGACAATTTGAGAGGGTTCACGGCAAGGACATATATAAACATAGATGTCTACCTTAAAAATTTAAAGATCCCTGGCTTAGGGCTTTGTAGGCCTTCCTGTTGTTAAAGGAACGGGTGGCTTTGCCATTAACAACAATGTCAAAGTCGAACTGACAGTATGACAACTGTGCTTCCAGTCAGCAGTGGCAGGCTTGGAGTCGTTTTGCCATTCACAAGGTGGGCGAATCAGCGTTGCAGTCCTGGGTGGATATTCTGCCTTCCATGCTCTTGGTACCCTGTGTGTCATATATTAGGGATTTATACGGAAGTCAGTACTTGCCAATTAGAGAGAGCTGATTCAACATACACTTTGTAATGGGTAAGAACACTGGCATTGAGGTCTGGTTAACAGGCCTCAGTGAACTCTTGGAGTCGAACAACCAAAATGGGGTCAATAAGTCGGGGGGGACGTGGACAAAGACTGTTTCCTTCCAAATCATATTCATTTATTGCTTCACAGACCAACAAATGTGCCCTTCTAGGAGGTTATTTACTGTATCATATTTTCATTGATAAATGATAATCAAATGACACAGAGTTGAATTTCTAATAATTCTGACAACAACTTTGATGAATGGGCGAGACTGTGAAGGGTAAAAATAAGTTGAACAAACAACTGCAAGCCTTGCAGTGGGCTTAAAATGAGTCATTATTGTCAATTGGTGTGCTACCCCAACGACTATACACCTTCACTTTTAGTTGATTCTACATGATTGCTAGTGTTGTCTTTGTATTGGAACCAGTGGTGTAAGTAGTGTTTTATGGGCTCCAGTGCAAGGAATGAAATGGGTCCTCTAGCTGCTGCTTCAAATATAACATACATCAATAAACAGGGTATAGTGGGCCCCTCAGGTCTTTGAGTCTCGTTCCAACTGCACCTGCTGCACTAACGGAAGCTACGTCCCTGATTAGAACTGCTTGTAGGAATCTTCTGACACATACATGATCTGAGTGGAAAAGTGCCCTTTTTGACATGGTCTCCCCTACTTTTTGCCTGATGTATGATGTGATTTTGACTGTAAGTGTACTGTGTCCCTGTTAACCAGGTCCCCAATGCCAGATCTTTTTCCCAAAACTGTGCAATTATTTTTCCTAATTGGCAATACCTTTAGCACCCTCTGTAAGTCCCTAGTAAATTTTACTCCTGGTACATAGGGCCTGAAGGCACTAAAGAGGGTCCTTAAGGGCTGCAGCATGAATTGTGCCACCTAATGCACCCCTCACCAATCTCATGCAAACTGCCACTGCAGTCTTGGGGGAAACAACCATCACAACGCAACTTTTACCACGCACTACCATCACAATGCAACTTTTACAACGCAAGATCCATTACAACGCATGCCATTACAACGCATGCCATTACAACGCAGATGCTATTACAACGCATGCCATTACAACGTAAATATGGGTAAGTATTTAATTTAAATAATATCAATTTATTTTTAAATTAATTTTCTTAAAATAATTATAATTTAATTTATAATAATACATTGTAATATTTTAATTTGATTTAATTTAAATTTAAATTAAATAATTAAAATTAAATGTATTTTAATTAAACCCCCTGGAGTTAGAATAGTAATTTTAACCCCTACACTATCCAGCACTTACCCTACTATTACACCCCCCTGGAGTTAGAATAGTAATTTTAACCCCTACACTATCCAGCACTTACCCTACTTTTACACCCCCCACGGATTTAGAATAGTAATTTTAAACCCCTACACTATCCAGTACGTACCCTACTTTTAAACCCCCCCTTGAGTTAGAATATTAATTTTAAACCCCTACACTATCCAGCACGTACCCTACTATTACACCCCCCTGGAGTTAGAATAGTAATTTTTACCCCTACACTATCCAACACTTACCCTACTATTACACCCCCTGGAGTTAGAATAGTCATTTTAACCCCTACACTATCCTGTACTTACCCTACTATTACACCCCCCTGGAGTTAGAATAGTAATTTTAATCCCTACACTATCCAGTAATTACCCTACTTTTACACCCCTGTGGATTTAGAATAGTAATTTAAATTTAAAAATAAAAATTAATTTAAATACATTATTTTTAAATTTTTTAATGAAATTACATTTAAAATATTATTAATAAAATTATATACTTACCTATACTTACATTGTAATGGCATGCATTGTAATATCATCTGTGTTGTAATGGAATGCGTTGTAATGGTTTGCGTTGTAATGGATCTTGCGTTGTAAAAGTTACGATGATATGCGTTGTGAATGTATGCGTTGTAACGTCATACATTCCAGTCTTGGTGCAGACAAAAGTGAAAACTTGTCGCACATCTCTGTGTGTCATGCCACCTGGCACTGCATGCCGTATTTGTAAGCCACTCCTACTGCAGGCCTTACCACCTAAGGCAGGGTGCATTGGATAGGCATGTCCACCCTCAGACTAGTGCCAGCCCTAAGGTGGGCAACCAGAAGTAGACACAACTTTTCAAAGGTAGCCATATTGGTGATTGGAAACTCAGAAATTCTGGTAAAGGGCTATGACCACTTACCCCAGGATGTGGTCATACAGGGGGTGCAGTGACCCTAAGGGTAGGTAGCCCATTGGCTACTACCCTATACTCCCCTAACATCCCTAAATTAAGTATTTTGGGGAATCATGGCACCAGAGAATCAGAACCTGATGACCTATGAAGAAGAAGGACACTGAAAAGCTGCAAAAGCAAAGACTGAGAAAGAGCAACCAACTTGGCCCCAGTCCTGCTGGTCTGTCTGCTGTTTCCCTTTGAATTGCACCAAAGTTGTCTCAACCTGCAAGCTGTCATGCCTCAGAGCCTGGGAGAACTGCCTGCCTTCCTTCAATAAAGACTCAAGGAATCCTGTGGGACAGTGGAACTGCTTCACTGCATTCTGCAGGCCCCCCAAAGAAAACATAGAGACTCTGGAACTGCAAAAGCCCGATGCAGCAAAGCACCACTGCACCCGCGCTTCCTAGCCTGAGCTGAAGTGGGCAAACGTAGTCAGCGTGGTCCCTAAGCTCTGAAGAGACAGAGTCCACTTTGGTTTTGCCCCTTGTGAACTCTCTGACACTGCCTGCCTGACGAAGAAACCCGACACCCCAAAGACCCCTGCACCCGGTTGCCCTGTCCTGAGTAGAAGAGAACCAAAAGTGTCCTCAGATCCCACACCATTACAACTACTGAATCCACTAATTGGTTCTCATTCCCCAACTGCATCCCCTTTGTGACCGGACCATCCCAATTGGATAACATTGGGCACCCGACGCTGTTTTAGCAGCACTGCACCTGGCTGCCCTGGTGCCACTGGAGGTTGACTGCTGGTGGGGCCTTGGACCTTGCCCCATACTCACCTTAACTCCATTATATAGTTCCCGGAAGTCACATTGCTGAGTGCCCATGTGCAATACATGTTTTTCCTGCATAACTTAACATCAGTGCAAAAGGCTTCAATTCCGATTTAAAATATCAAATGACCTGAGGTTGAAAAACACACCAAGGCACCTGGATGCCCCCGTGCCTCCTGTGGTGACAGGTTGGTGCTACTGTGGGCCTTGCCCCATACACACCTCAAGACCTGGGGTAACATCCTGTAAGTTGTTTAGTGACTGTATGCTGCATGTGGTTTCTTCTCAGCTTAACATCCCCGCAGAGTGCTTCAATTACGATCTAAAGTATCAAAAGCCTGTTTTCTTCAAACCTGCTATTTTAAAAAGTACTTACCTGATCGTAATGATTCTGGTGCCTAAACATATAAAGATACCTATTATTTTTCTAATATTGGTGTGGATCTCATTATTGAGTTGTGCATATCATTTATTGGCTGTGTGTGTGTGTTGCAGATGTCAAACACTCCTCTCGGATTAGCCTAAGGCTGTTTAACCACACTATCCCCTAAAAGAGCACCTTGAGATTGCTAGAAGAAGCCCGGAACCCCCGGACTCTTTGCACGGCATATCACTGTTTGGTACACCATATAAAGTGCTGGCTTCCTACAATCTACCTTTAGAATGAACTACATTTGTGAAATTTAAATTATGTTGCATCATTTTAGGAATTTTGCACTGCTCTTGTTATGCACAATGACCTAAATCAAGTCATTACGCCACTGTAATTACGCACCATTTAGGGTTAACATTTACCACATATTCACCATTCGCTGAAACAATTTACTGAAAACACACAGGAACAACAAAACGTAAGTGCCTTTTTGTTTTTTACTCGTTTTCAGCACAATATTAGTCCTTGCATCAACAATTAATATATATAAAATATACCTTAAAATGACTGAATTACATTTCATTTAATTACTTGGCAATTTTTATAACATTTTATGTATTAATGGAAAAAGCAAATTACGTGAATTTCAGACATGCCTATTATGAGCACAAGCACAGCAAAGACTGAAGATTTCTGAATGAACTGCGCCAATAGAATTAAGTTGTAGCAGTTCTCTAATTTTATTTTTACCAAAGTATCCTGCTACCCAAATTTAGAGTAAGCATGGGCGTAAAATCCGTTCTGCTCGCGGATTTTGCAGATTTTCGGTAAATTCGCAATCCGCGAGATTCGCAAATCTCGCGCAAAATCCGCGAGCGGAACGGATTGGGTCAAAAGTTCAAGATGACTTTTGCAACTCTTTTAGAATTGCGCCGGCAAACTGCAAGAGCCATTCTAAAATAGTTACAAAAGTCAGCTTCAACAGGAAGCTCTCATAGATAAAGTAAAGCAGGTGCTCGAGTTGAAGCTCAAATTCAGTTACAAAATCAATATTCACCCCAAACTTGGGGTGATTAATGATTGTGTAACTTAATTTGACCTTCAACTTGAGCACCTGCTTTACTTTATCTATTAGTGCTTCCTGTTGAAGCTTTTTGTAGCTATTTTAGAATGGCGCTGGCAGCTTGCCGGCACCATTCTAAGTGGGCTGAGGGCAGAAGGGCACAAAAGTGGGACAGAGGGCAGAAGGGGACAAAAAACGAGTGGTACAGAGGGCAGAAGGGCATAAAAAACAAGAGGTTGGCAGTGATTAACCAGTCAAAAAAAAACCCCGCGAACACGCAAAGCGCCCCGCGAACATGCAGAGCGCCCCGCGAACACCCGCGAACACGCAAAAATAAAAAAATCCGCAAATTCGCATGAACTCACGAATTTTGCAGATCGCGAATTCGCAAATCCGCAAATTTGTGGATCGTGAATTCTCAAAATTCGCCCATGCTTAATTTAGAGCATCACTCGGGTGTACAATGCCTCTGAGCAATGGTTGGAAAAAATATGTGCTGTTATATCCAGCACATAATCCATCTTCAAACTCTAGGGACATTTGGATGATGAGAAAAGCATACTTGAGGTCCATTTGTAGCGGCAGTAAGACAGTGCCTTTTAATGAACCCTTAAATCAGTGTTACTTTTGAGTGTGACATTTTTGTAAATAATTATTACAGAATGGTCAACTGGTTCCTATTTCAGATGCAGATCTCAAATCAGTTTGTCCCTTTCCATGGCAATAGATTGGATACAAGGCAAGCTGCATCATCCTCAAAACCTCCTGTGCTGGCATCTCTCTCTGCTTGCCAAGCAGGAAGCAGCCCCAAGGTGAATCCCATAAGACACGTTGAGCCTGGTGTATCTGGACAGGGATGTAACCTTAGAGTCTGGATTATTTGTGAAGTGATGGAGCTGCAGAGGCTGGAGGATCTAGACAGAGATGAAGCCCTGGAGTCAGTCAGATCTGGACAGCTCCATCCCTATCTACACAAGTGAGGGTCTGGAGCTCAGTTCCTGTCCAGATTTGCCAGGCTAGAGCACCATCCCTCTCCAGATCAGCTAGGTTGGAACTCTATCCCTGTCTGGATCTGCCAGGCTCAATTTCATCACCACTTCAGAGATCTCTCCTCTTCAAGCACCATCTCATCACAATGTAACTCCATGTTGCCTTCCCGTCTGGAGAGAGCTGACTTTTTATCTTCAGCTTCCTCCAGCTAACACCCTCAATATCTTCCCACCTCTAATGAGCAGTCCTGCGCCCTCTATAGTTATCTCCTTGGAAAAAAGGCCATTCAGCCCGAACTCCCTCCCTCCTTGACTGTTAAACCCCGCATTCCCATTTGTAGGGATCTTTACTCGTTCATCCCTCAAACTGCAAAAAAAAGTGTTGCCTCTGTCCCTCTCTTATCATGCCTCCTCCTCCAGGTGTAGTTGCCATCATATTCTAAAGTTCTTTTTTGCTTGGTAAAAAGGATTTTAGCACAAAACTACTTTCCTACATACTTAGGCATATTTACGAGGGCATTTCATCATGCTTGTAACATTGCATTCTGCAGCACACACAGAAAGAGGCAAAAGCCTCTATGGATTGTTTTGTGCTGGAAGGGTGCTTACATTGGCCCTAGGCTGCCAAAACCGCACCAGCACCGGGGAAAGGACAGGAATGCACCGTATTGAATACATAAGTTGTATTCCTGTCATTTCCCTGCGGCACGGGTCAGCAAGGTAACTTGCTGCGCTGCCCTGTGCCACCAATACTTTTCTGCAATTTCATATATTTCTTAGACACTTTAAATAGCATAGTTAGTTTAAGAATTAACACATCAGACCAAAGTATAATCGTCTTGTAAAAAGGAATCTGCTGTTTGTTCAATCCGTTTTCTGGTCATTTATTTCAACAAGTAATGAACAAATGACATTATACCACCTAGTCTGTGATCATAATTTCGTTGCCACCAATGGGACCAGACTAGAACTGAGAATAGTACAGCAATGTCCTCTAGATGTTGCCGGCAACTGCTTATAATTATGCTGCCATCTTGGAGTAGTGGAATGAATGGCACTAGTGCATCAGCCGTTCTGCATTGGCTATAAAAGGGACTCCTTTTATTCAGGGAACACCACATAGGTCCAATAATGACTGTATTCTGGTGGGAGTTTCTACATCTAAATCCACCTATTGCAAACGTAATCTCAATGGAATGTGGTTTCTCCATGAGATCTTCCACATGGTGTTGCCTTATCCATCGAGATCAATGATCTATTTTATCACCTGCTCTGATCTGAGCACGAGCGGTGAGCAGTAACGTGAGTTTCATGGCGTGCTGTTTACTTGTTTGCTCGTAACCTTGTTCCTTATGTACTGGGGATTTTAAACTTTATTTCCTTCCTTCCTTTTTAAATATCGAGTGCCACAACCTTCAGGAAATAGTTTTTTAAAATTGTAGACTTGCACAATTTGCACTATTTGTCCCCCTCGTTCTGCCCTGAGATCTACATCACTAGAGCGCTAACGCGGTGCCAGGAACGTTATCCTGACCTGCCTGAAGATTAGCGCTCTAGTTGTCAGGGGTGTTTGGGATTTCTGGCTCCCCCCCTCCACTTCCTGCCTCCTATTTAGGCACGGATGTGGCGAAAGCACAGCAGGCGCGCGCAACGGGTGCGCCTGCGGCGTGCCTAAAGGCTAGCCCGTCTGCGCCCGTCCGCGCCCGTCCGCGCCAAGTCTGCGACAGGCGCAGGCCACGCTGGACAAAACACCCCGAAAATGGTTTATCAAGCGTGTGCCCTTCGAGAGCTTAATCTCTCAAGTAAGTGTTCGTGCTGCATCCCAATGAAACAGATATGGGGCCCTTTTTCTTGTAGAACTTGCTTATGGACTACACCATTGCCTACACCTGACTTCTCACCCCATTCAGATACCACTCCTACTAACCTATGTAGCTTTAAAGGGGGGATTATTAACGCACGGTATATGTGCTGTCATAGTCAGGATATCAAGGAATTAATCCTAGACCACTACTTAGATTTCCTCTTCATAACTGAGACATGGCTAAATGACTGTAGCAACCCTGACCTGGCAATCGCTCTCCCTCCCGGCTATGTCATTTTTAGACTGGACAGGCTGAGTGGAAGAGGAGGGGGAGTTGCAATAATTATTAGAAGCTCCCTGAAATGTCATACATTCAATCAGGGCCAACTTAAAGGCGTTGAAGGCATAGGCTTTTCTATTACGCTCAATCCCTCCTCGTCCTACACTGGAGGTTTAATATATCACCCCCTGGGTAGTGCGACCATGTTCTTGGAGTCCCTGGGCGAATCTCTAGGTCAACTTTTACTGCGTTACCCATACTTTACTCTCCTGGGCGATTTCAACCTTCAGCTGGAATCTAAAATCGATTCCCAGGCCACTAACTTTCACCAGACACTCGAAATATTCGGACTCTCCCAAAAAGTTGTAAAGGCCACTCACTGTGCAGGACACACACTTGATGGGGTCTGCTCCAACTTCCCCTCCCTTGTGATACATACTCCTATTCGGCAATTTTGGAGGGATCATTGTTTTGTCCCATTCAACATTAATGTGCAGCGCCCTTCTAAAATACTAAAAACGATCCTGCAGCCTTCATCCAATCTGAACTGGATGGCGGTTGCCGAAAGCATCAAGCTCAAGCACCCGGCTCAGTCTCAGGTTCCCAGCTTGTCTGGTGACGCTGATCGCGACTCGAAAACCTTCCACATCTGGATGCAGCAAGGTATCAAAGATCTCGCTCCCCCAAAGCGCCCCTCAAAAAAGGAGAAAAGGAAAAAGATAATTGCCCCTTGGTACACACAGTTTCTTGCCGAAACACATCTTCAGTGTAAAAAAAGCGAACGCAAATGAAGGAAAACCTACGACCCGATAGCGAAAGCTCTCTATGTAAAACATAGGAATGCATATTTTTCCAACATAAAAATTGATAAGAAGGATTACTATACCAAAGCCATCAAAGATGCCCAACAAAAACAAAAAACTGTCTTCTCCATAGTTAAATTCTTCACCCATCCGAAAGCCCTCCAATTGGAAATTCCTCCGTCTCAAGGTCTATGTAATCAGATCGCTGATTACTTTGAGGAGAAAATCAAACTCTTACAGGGTGATTTTCCATACATTCCTCTATCCATCACTCAAGGCACTAATGACACCACTGTGACAGCGGTACATACTTTTAGTATGTTTAAACCAGTGACTCTTGTGCAAACCCGCAAAGCCATCATAGCCTGCAAATCGGGATCTCCTTCTGACTCTTGCCCCCCACTGATCCTACATCAGATAATTGATGTAGTGAATCCGATCATAAATGCCATAGTCAATGCCTCACTTAGTTCAGGCACTGTTCCATCTGATTGGAAAAAAGCAATAGTGAAACCCTTATTGAAAAAACAAAACAAAAATACAACTGATCTTTCCAATCTATGACCAATATCCCTCCTCCCGGTCCTCGGGAAGATAACAGAATATATGGTCCACCAAGAGCTAAAGAACTTTGTGGAAATGCATAATATCCTACACCACCAGCAGTCGGGCTTTCGCTCAGGGCATTCTACTGAAACGGCCCTTATCGAACTTACCGACTCCATTAAAAATTTACAGGACGAAGGAAAAAACGCCATCCTGATATTACTCGATCTATCGGCGGCATTCGATACCATTTCCCCATAAAATACTTATTGGTAGACTGAGAGAAAAAGGAATTACAGAGGCTGCCCCGACTGGATAAGCTCCTTCCTATCTGAGAGAACCCAAACCATTTATTTGGGACCTTTACTCTCGAACGAAAAAAATGTTTCTTCTGGAGTCCCTCAGGAATCCATCTTGAGCCCGTTTCTATTTAATATTTACATGGTGCCCCTCATCACTCTAATTGAATCATACGGGATACTAGTAACATCGTATGCCAATGATACTCAATTGATTGTATCCTTAGATAAGAACTCCACAAATGCTGAACAGAATTTCCAGAACTGTTTGACTGACGTTTTTTTGTGGATGAAAAACAACCATCTGAAATGTAATGCAAATAAGACGGAAATACTGCCCATGGGAAAATTTTTTAACTTTAGCCCCAGTAAATGGTGGCCAGAGGGCACCACTGCGCCGCCCAGTTCAGTGGAAGTAGCCAGAAATCTTGGTGTACTTTTTGATTTTTCACTGTCCTTTGACCATCATGTAATAAATGTCGCGGGAAGTTGCTTTAGCGTTATAAAATCTCTAAAGAAATTCTTTGATTTTCTCCCTACAGAATCGAGAAAGGCGGTGGCAGTGGCCCGCATACTCTCCCGTCTTGATTATTGCAATGGTCTTATGGCAGGGGTAAAATAGCTCACGTTAAAAAAACTACAGAGCGTGCAACACGCGGCAGCAAGACCGGTACCAAAACTGCCTAGAAAATCCTCTGTATCTACAGCCCTTAGGACATTGCACTGGCTTCCCCTCCACAAAAGGATCCTGTTCAAAATCCTCCTGACTACCTTCCGAGCGCTAAATAATATCAGCCCAAGGTATCTCCCAAGAAGATATACCCGCTACAACCCTACCAGAGTTTTAAGATCAGTAGGCTGTAACTTAATCAGTATTCCCAAATTCCATTACAAAACCAAGGGTGGAAAAACCCTAACTGTCCTGCCCTCTACGGCTTGGAATTCCATGCCTAAAGAACTAAGACTCCTGGACTTAGAGATTCCATTCAGGAAACAACTTAAAACCTGGATTTTCAATTTGTCAGATGCCTACGTAATGGCCGCCATTTAGTTCTCACCGTTGCTCCTCCCACTTTCCTTAGCGCCAGGATGCTCCTTTTGGAGCGACAGTTCGCGCTTTATAAAATACCAAATACAAATACAGTAAGATTCATAGGGAGGACAGTGGGGAGGGGGCAGTGGGCAGCAGAGAATGTGGACAGGCAGGTGGGGTATTAGATGCTCCCACGATGCTGTAGTTAGAGATCGGGCAGAGGCTGAGCACTCACCAGGCTGCACTTGCAGCCCAAGCTTAAGTGATTTTAGCGGTCAGATTTTTCAGGCAGGAAAATTGGGTCTTATGTTCTCGTACCCAGGAAATCTGGAGCATTGGCCATTCACAGTTTTGATACTGTCCCCCATTCACTTTGTCTGGCCCATTTCAAGGAATGAGGCATTATTGGTTCCGCTGGAGAATGGCTGACATCCTTCTTGGAAGGTAGAGCCCAAGAGGTGTGGATCCCTCCCTTCACTTCTACTCCCCAAGTTCCTTTGATAGGGGTTCCGCAGGGGTCGGTTCTTAGCCTACTTTTGTTCAACTTATGTATGACTCCTCTCATTCAGTTGGCAGAAGAACTAGGAGCTAAGGTTGTTGCCTATGCCGATGACACCCTGCTCATGTTCACTTGGAAAAAATCTGAGTCATCCACTGCCCATGTTAAAACCTGTTTAGCTGCAGTATTTAATTGGCTGACATGTGCTCAGCTGAAATGCAATGAGGATAAGATTGAAATCTTATTCTTTGGAGAATTTCCCCCCAGGTTTGGCACATCTTCTGTCTCCCAGGCCCTCTCTTTCTGGACTCCCTGTAAAAAACCTTAGGATCTGGTTTGATGAAAAGCTGAATTACTGTAATCAAATTAATAAACTGACTGGTACTTGTTTCGGCATTCTGAAACTTCTCAGGAAATGTCTGCCCCTTCTGCCCTTAACAGCTAAGGAAATGGTTGTTCAAGCTCTTGTTACCTCCCGCATCGATTATGCAAATGCAGTATACGTTGGCCTTCCAGCCTATCTTATTGACAAACTTTAGGTGGTCCAAAATGCTGTGGCTCATCGGCTTCTTGAGCCCCCCAAATGCACCAGCGTCAGGCAACACCTGCGCAACCTGCACTGGCTACCGGTGAAGGCATGGGTCATGTATAAAACCCTGGTAACTATCCATGCCGCACTTTATGAATACGGCCCCCTCTTCCTCAGGAAACGTTTTCAGTTCTACTCCCCCAGCAGACACTTGCCTTCTTCTAACATGCTCCTGGCTTCTGTCCCCAGATTCGGCTTGAAGAAAAAGGGCGGTAGCTCTCTGGCCTATTTTGGCGGCCATGGCTTGGAACTCGCTCCGTCTTGACCTGTGTAGTCTGCAGAATTCTGCCCAAATTAGGAAAAAACGAAAAACCTTCCCTTTTAAATGATCTGGTTTTTGTGTATTTGGCTCTTAATTTTTACCCTTTCCTTCTGCTGTCTCTTGGGCTCATGCCAGGACACTCTTGAGTAGCTGTGCGGTACAAAACCATAAACATAAACAGTTGGGTGCAGTTACATCCCACATGGAAAAATCACTCTGACCAATTATTTATTAGGGCCTTTGTAAAGCACCTTTCCTTCCAATAACCTTCTGGTCTATGTGTGCAATGCACAACCCTCCCCACAGCCTGGACACCATCAGACGGCTGACGTAGTGTAAAAACAGGAAAAAATGATACAGCCGGCCTTTCCATCTATCTACTCAGAATCTGGAAGAAAATCCCCATATCCACCAGGACTACCCCACCAATGCTCCAGTTTAGGAAAGAGTTGAAGACTCTCCTCCTTAAAGAGCACTACATCACAAATCATTGACCTTTCACATCCCAGCTTTCTCTCCTCTTATTCATTGGCTTTATGCTTGTCTATGACCATGTTTAGCACTCCACTGAGTTTTGTCTAGGTTTGCGCTATAAAAATGCCAAATAGATGTATTGATACATATATATTTACAGCAATTAATGCCAAATATCTGGTTGATGGTTAGTCGACCTGTTCCTTGCTAATAAAATTCAGGGTCATTCCACTTTACTGGTATATTGTTTTGTATTATTTTGGGATTCAGTATATATTACTACAGAACAACATAGCAGTTCTTTCAAATTGCATTATATATCAGTGTACAGTTTCTGTTTGTGTTGCCCCTGCCACATCATCAGAAGAATATTGGCCATATTTCCTAGCGACTACTGAGATTGGCTGTGTGCCAGGTCCTTGCCTTCATTCTTAGCAGGTTCATCTTAGGAAGGAACGTCAACAACATGACCACAAGTAAGATGTAATCAGTACAATTTCTATTACAAATTCCTTCTTCGTTAGTTGCATTGCTATGCTATTTGCATAAAGCTACACTATGTGAGTACTTCCTTTTTATGTGGCCTTCCCTGAAAATGTAATACATGTGTTTGACATTTAACAGCTGACAATCACAGACACATTTGTTTATGGCATTTATTTTTTCCGAGATGTAAGTTATTAAGGTCCAGATGTAGGTCGCCAATTACCGGTCGGTAACGGCCGATTTCGGCCATTACCGACCTGTAATGGGTTCTTGAGATGTAGGGGCCATTATTTTACATAATCGGTAAATTTACCGAATCAGTAAATTTACCAATTCTGTAAAATACCGAATCGGTAATTTTACCAATTCCGTAAATCCCAGATGTAGGTAGCACTGTTTACAGTGCTACAGGCCTTCAGAATTCGGCATTTTATCACCCAATACAATTGGGTGGTAAAATACTGAATTCAGGTGTACATGCACATCTGTGCATGCACACCTGTGCCATGTAACACACAGACATGCCCTTGGGGCATGTATGTGCGCCACATGGCACACAAGCCTGGAATTGGGGTGCTACAGGGTGTCAAAGTGACACCCCGTTCACCCTTGCAGGATTTGGTATTCACCAATTCGGTAAATACCGAATCGGTATTTCCCATTGATTACTATGGGCTTCAAGGCCCATAGGAATCAATTGGAAATACCGATTCGGTATTTACCGAATCGGTAAATACCGAATCATACCGATTCAGTAATTCTAAAATAAGAATTACCTACATCTGCCCCCTTCCTATTTACCTACTCTTAAATACCGAATCGGTATGATTCGGTATTTAGGAGTAGGTAAATAGGAATTAACTACATCTGGCCCTTAATTATTACACTTAATGTTAGAAGTTTGCCCTTGCTGCAATTTCACCCCAGTTTTTTGCCTTCTTTACTAAACCTTTTTCTGTTGGCCTTAAGACTCTGTTCCCTTTGCTCCTCCTACAGTGGAGAAAAGCTTGTGATCTACCTGTCAAGCATGGTAAAAGTGACATACCACTGATTGGTACATTTATTTACTTACATGTTCTTGGTTATGATACTTCGCGTACCCAGGGCTTGTAAACGTAGTTCTACTAGTGGACTGGAGCACTTATTGTCTCATCAACTAATGTATCAGTGTAAAACATGTGTCAGGCCTCCAATGGCAGCCCGTAGTGCTGTTTAAAGCTGCCATTTCGATTTGGCAAAATAAACCATTTGCCAGGCCTAAATCTCCATTTTTAATAGTTATACGTGACACCTGTAAGAGGCCCTAAATGGGCAAAGGGCAGGGTGCATGGTATTAAAAAAGTAAGATGTGTGAACTTAAGTTTTATATGTCCTGGCAGTGAGAAACATCCAAAGTCGTATTTCACTGTTGCAAGGCTAGCTCTCCTGTACACTAACATTGATTCAACTCATTAATTTAGTAACTGCTACATTCAGTTTGTGAACATTTTGAGAAATACTTCTTCAACTCATTGTAAAAATGATTTTAAATCCTCTTTAATGGTGATGTTGAGATTACATTGCTGTTTTGTAAATCCTATGTTTAGAAAGTTGGCATTTGTGTGCCTATGCCAATGTTATTATTTTAGAGGTGGCACCACCCTTGTCCTCTAACCAGAAAGAAGACTGACTGAACTTGAAGTACAAAGTGATATACTGGTTGGGAAGAAATGCTGGCTGGCAAAATGATTTGCTTAAGGAGACACTTGCTTGGCCACTTGCCAAAATACACTCTTGGGGATTACGTAGTTACACATTTCAAAAAGCCCACTATTGGTAAAGGAACTTTTACAACGTTTAAAATACCTTTTTAAATGCCCTGGGACATCCATTGGGGTCGTTTTACAGGCCACCTTCCACCTCAATACATCCTAATCCACTGGGGAGGAGAACAATCAACACTGGTTTCAATCTCAAGCTATAAAAGATTCACCACCCTCGACACTATCATTGACAATGAATGACTGCAGTCTGCATACAGCTCAGAAGATTTAAGCTCTCCTGAGATGAACTCCCGAACTGTGGACCAAGCTATATCGAGTTCCATGGTTATTTCAATCACCCAAAGTAACCACACCTCTATTCATAACACTTGGTGAGCCAGATATACCGGTTTGTCATGCAGCACAGTGCATTAGCCGCAAATGATGTGCTGAGGTGCGTGAGAAGGAGACAGCAGGAGAGGGCAATGTATACAAATATATGGCACTCTCCTCCCCTCTCTCTAGCACCAGCGCAGAAATGTGAGGCTATTGTAAAAAAAGAGAGCGACATGTGCGTTTCCATACTAGTATCGATGCCCGGATGGCTGGCGCAAGTCGCCTATTAGTTCCCATTCTGAATAGTTACCAAAATAAAGAGACGGGCGCCGGAAGCCGGAATCAAAGAACAGAGTTTATTTCTCATGAGGAGAGCCTGTCATTTCAGACACGAAACAAGGTGTCATCGGGAGGTGCTCTAACAAGTGAGCTGAGACTCCGTCTTTTATACCTTACAAAACACTTGACCTTACAATCACAGCATTGTGAAACAAAGAAAAGATATCCCCATAATCCTCGTGTCAATCCTACCCCACATGTGTTCACAATAGGGACCCTTGACTTGCTGATAAGAGGGGAGGGCAATCACGCAGCTGAGTGTTCCGTCAACTGTTTAGAATGTGTGCGCCTGATCATAGCCCAGGGGGTGGGGTGGCCAGGATCAATAGTGGGTCCTTTGAAGAGGAGTGACTTCATACAAAAAAAGGCAGTAAATGGTATCTCCTGGCTTAGGCGATGGCCTCGGACATGTGTGGTCAGTCGGACCCGGGGGAAGGGGTCATCAAAGGAGAGGTATTCATGCCGCGTGGACAATCGAGTGCGGAGGGAGGGCTTGTCAACAGAGGGGCATTCATGGAAGGAAAGGAGGTGTTGGTCAGGCGCGGCCGTGACTTCCAAGGACAGGGTCTTGCAGAAGGAGGTTTATGACTTGCCCGTGTGAGGGAGAAGGGGAAGGGGGAGCCAGGGCGTGCACAGGGACAGAGTCGCACACAGAGAGAGAGAGAGGTCTTATGACTCATGCATGAGAGAGCGGTGATAGTCAGGTGCAGCTGGGGAGGGCTATGTCAGCTGGGGCGAAGGTGGCCTCTTCAAGAGGGAATGGGGGGTTTGCGTGGGTCAAGCAGAAGGGCTGCCTTTCAGGGCAGGGTCGCGCAGAGGGAGAGGGTTTCATGGTTTATGCATGTGAGAGAGGGGGGGGTTTCAAATACGCGCAGAGAGGAAGCCGGTGTTCCTAATCTTAGGCGGGCAAAAGGCTAGGGTGCCTAAAATGGCTGTCATGTACACATGGGTACAGGCCTTTGCTGACATAGTGATGCAGTCAATGCTTGACGGTATTCATGGTGCATGCAGGGAGAGGGGTGGGAAAAGGGAAATGAACGTTGCTTATGTACATCAATATTTCTAATTTTCTACAGTCGCCCCTTTTTACATAGCAAAGTTCATTTTCGTAATCGATGAGGGTACATATAAACAGGTGCGGTCGAAGGATTAGCATTTGTCAATACTAACATATGGCATATAATCATGGACAGTTGATGTGTTTGGCAGAATGCAGCACATAGGAGATTACATTTGTCGAGTTCCTGTTGTTTCAAAGCACTACATAGCATAAATGTTTCTGACTTAAAAATGTGACCAATGAGCATTTTGATCAAGTAGTCAAGGGCGGAATTCAGTTCAATACACAAGATCTCTTCGTCAAAGTGTCTTTTAGTAATGAGCCATCACTGGTAGGCTCTAGTCCGTGTCCTTTCGTTGGCGCTGTTGAGCACCGGCGGTGGAGCTATAGGTCCAGCTCGGGTCTATCCTTACGCGTTGCAGGGTGCCGTCAGTCCTCTGCTGTTAGACCACAGTCCTGTTCCCTAAACAATCCGTTTGGCGGCGCCTTATGCTCGGCACCTATATTTCTGTGGCAACACCCTATTCCCATTTGAATGCAGTTCTTTCTTTTGGCAATAAGTCACGTGGAAAAGAGGGTGTGTGTCGTTCAAATAGTCGATAGGAGAGAGAGTGGAGTTGGGTCAGAGTTCCTGGGACACACAAAAGGGACCAAGGGAGCAAAGGATAACAAGCAGGCAGGCCCATCAATCGGGCCCAAAGAAGGGGGACGGAGACTCCAGGCACACGTGGGTTAGCAGGCGGAGGGCTTCAGGGCAGCCCGTCGTTTCCACGTTTGGGATTGCTGTCTCGTCCCGTATCTAGTTGCTCTGCGGCTCCACCTTTGGTCGAGGTCACACTTGTCTCACGATCTGCAGCCAGGCTGTGTGTCACGTCCGACCCCTCTCCTTCAGTGATCGTGAATCTTTGAATAGGTACAAAACAAGTTTTTAGAGAACTGGCAGACGAAGACATTTATGCATGTGAATTCCTCCCTTAATCCTACGCGTTTGGGAGATACGCTCATCGGTCACAGTCAGGGGTCTATTACCAAGCAGTGCATATGTCGGCATTCCTACTGAGTTCATGCCAAGTTTATTCATCGTCCCATTTATAATTCAAGTGAGGACAAATAAGATTCCCATCAACTGTGCATTTCATCATATTCAACATTTCGGAACATTTCCCTTCAAGGCTGGCTAACCTTTTCAAACAGGGCGGGGGCGCTATCATCGAGAGTCAGGTAAAACAAATTTTTCTCGAGGGACGACAGTTACTCATGGTCATCATGTTTATACCCGGGACAGCAGCTGGGGTCTATCAAATGGGGCGGGGATGCTTCGGGCGCTCGCGCTTGGGTGCAAAAAGAAGGGGAGGGGGTAGTCTGGGCGTTGGGGGTCAAGCTGAACATTGGCGTTCGTCTCTGGTGAACAGAAAAATAGGGTGCCATTGACATACAGTTCCCCTATAAAGGCCAGATTGGGGGACCTTAGTCGTCTTACCTGTCCTTTCTTTCTCAACCAATTCGAGTTCATTCATTTTACAGAAAGGAGAGGTAGTAACATGGCGATATACAATCATTTTAGTTTTCAGTCAATTTCGCTGAACGCCTTCGCGTTCAATAATTACCCAATCAGACTGGTGCCTGCGAGGCACGATTTTACCATAAAAGGAAGAGGAAATAAGGGGACTCTCATATACCGAGAGTCGTCCGCAATCTAAATGAGCCATTTGGTACACGCATGACATGTAGAGAGAGAGAGAGACAGAGTGATGGAGAGAGATAAAGAAAGGGAGAGACGTGTACAAAAATAGGTCATTTAGTGCGTTCACAACACAGAACGGTAGGGGGTCAGGTAACATAAACCCCTACAGTACATACACACACAAACTCAGACGAAGGAAGACAGTACATGTATAAGACATTCACAACAAAAACATAAAACAATAGTTGGCCAACGAGATCTATATATTTTTATATCCTACTTATCTTTTACTATCCTATTTACCTACGTGCTTAGCTCTGTCTACCTTTCCCTCCCTTTTCCCTCTCGCCTGTTATCTTTTCGAGCGTTCTCAATTGCCAATACTTACACCTTCGTTAGTCGATCAGAAATGAACCTGGTCGCGCTATTTACCCATGGTTGGATTTTAAACCATTCTCCAGTTTCTTCCTTTGGTCGGAAGTTCTTCCGGCTGAGGCAACGGCAAGTATTGATCGGGAGAACAGTCGGACAGCTTGGCTAGATCTATGAGAGTGTGAGAAGGGGGGCAGTACATTTTGAACATCAGCAACACTTCTAACTTCCCAGATGGGTGCAGTCTTGGTGACCTTCACCCGTGCACTTTTCTTTTGTCCTTTCCCTACCTAGTCAAACGTCTAGTTACATTCTCTAATGTGTTATTTCGAGCCAATTTTTCGTCATACAGTACCCGTCAAGTTTCTATGTCAGTCCATCCTCCCAGTCGCTATGTTCTAAGGAGGTACAGTCATGTCAAGTCTACGTCTTTTTAAGAACTTATTGTCATAAGGACCATGCTCATATTCCCTTCTTCCCTTTCTCGTCGGTGGCTCGGTCATCGTCCTCCCATACTTCAGTCGAGGTTCCGACGTGACCTGCAGAAGGGAGGAGAAAGAAGGGGGTGGGGGGCAGCATTCAAACCACATCAGCATGCAGTAATCCGGAAATGTTTTTACCTACCACATACTCGACCTATCTCCACGTAGTGCATTTCTTTGCCATCTCAGCGTTTAAGCCTAGAGGGACCAGAAATGTCAGATAGATAATCACTGACGATCTGCGTATCTACATGAGTTACTTGGTCGTAACCCCTTTTGGTTGGGTGCAAGGGTGGCGGTCAGGTGGCATTTCTGTGGTGTCACTTTAAGGCTTCTAAAACACTTTTCCGGCTGCCTGTGACACATAATGTGGCTGCTAAATATCGGGTCCTTTTTAACCTTCAGCCTTCATCATACTTTCTCGTTGCTCACAGTAGTAATACATTCAAAACTCATTAATGCAACCGCTACGACTATGCTTTCGTTTTCAAAAATACCTTTAATAAAAAGTGCTGGTGTATAAATACAGGCCTACAACCCAGTGGACCGGCCACGGAGCAGATTGGAAATGTACATAAGAAGAACGAAGTTGGTGGCAGTTCATTGCATAACGTGTGGTAGTGCAACAAAATCGTATAAAACATTACTACAGAGCAAGCATGATGCATGTCAAGGATTCAGTCATATTAAATTAATTCATTATCCAGATGCTCGTTCACTGTCTAAATTACACCAATTCATTGTTCCCAATCATAATTAGTACCCACCCTAAATCAGTTCATTGTCAAAACACATGATCAATATCTGTATTGCTTTCTTCTCTAAGCACATAATCACTATCCATCTTATCGACTTTCATTGTCCAAAAATGCATACATATCTCAGAGCATCACTATTCGAGCAATCCAGGTGAACAGGGAGTTCGAAAGTTTTCGTTTCGTGTATCGGCGCCATTTTGGGCGAGGTCAGGCAAGTTCCGGTATAGTCAGAATGTTTCCAATGACTCATGGTCGGACCAGAACCTTCCGTTGGCAGTTCAAAAAGTTTTTCGCAATGTGGTAACAGTCTAACAAATGGACCATCAGTCAAAGAGTGGGGAGGGCAACAACAATTTTCCTACCGGGTCATTCTGGTGTTCCACCGGAACTGAACAAGTCTGTACCTTGGCTGTGTTTTAGCCATTTCCAAACTGAGGCTGGCGCCGGCAGGAGTGTGTCGATGTCGCGGGTCCCAGCGAGGGGGACGGGGGCACCCATGCAGAGGGGTCGGGGGGCCCCCCGGCTCTCATAGAATCTTCAAGGTTGAGGAGAGGTGGCATGGGGCGGGTGCCCGCCCCGGGCAAAAGACCGCTTTTCGATGTGGACCCTCTTTAAGTAAGAGCGTTGGGGTGTCGCTGGAAGCCTCCACCTGGAGGGGGGTGGGGGAGGCTCGTTCGCGCCACCTCCCCTTTCCAGCGACCCCTCGCCGATCCTCGGCTCCGCCGTTTCGATATTGGCCGTGCCGGCTATTGAAGATGGGGGGGGGTCGGTGGCTGAGGCAAGACAGCCCCCCCCCCTTTTTGACATGTGGTGGGACTACCTCCAACTCTCCAGGAATTTGAAATGTGGCGGGACTACCTGTAACTATCCAGGCGTCGGCATGTGGCGGGACTACCTGTAACTATCCAGGCGTCGGCATGCGGCGGGACTACTTGCACTTGTCCAGGCGTTGACATGTGGCGGGACTACATGTAAGCGCCGCCGTTCTTGCTTTTGGCTTCGGCCTTCTTCGTGGGCCGGTCCAGGCGAGAGACAGAGGGGGGGGGGTGGTCGGTGGCTGAGGCAAGACAGCCCCCCCCCGTGGCCTGCAGGGCAGCAGGAGAGGAGAGAAGGAGAGGCCATCACGGTTTTCTGGGCCGTCCGCCCCACAGCCTCCCCTTCCGACTGCGGCCAGGCGAGCCCCGATTGCCTCGAGGCCTCGCCTACCGGATGGGCATAACCGCGGACCTGTGGCACTTCGGGAGTTTTCCGGAATGGGGGTAGGTACCTATTGATTTGTATCTATTTCATGTGACCGTTATTTGGGCGTGGTGGGCAATGAGGCAGACATGTTTAGGGCAGGAATAGGCAACGGAACCTAGCTACCTCGTGGCTTGCCTTGGTGTTAAGCTTGTCTTCCCTCGCCATTTTTATGTTTCTTATTACGGGTTATTTCTAACGTTTCTTATTTTATTTTTAGCGAAGTTGATAACTCCTCAGTGGCCTACTGATTTCGCTCAACTCCTTTTCTTTTATTTTTATGCCATAACCTATTATAAGCTATAGCGACTAGTCCACACTTTAATGAACAGGTCCTTATTAGATGTGCCCTCCAGTGGAGCTGGATGGTTTGACTCTAATAAGCGGTCCGGGCTAAACAGGCTACCAACCAATGGGGAGAAGATAGGCATGACGGATTACAACGGGGACAAAAGTCTGCACTACCTATCTTATCACGGCGGGCAAAGACTAGACAGAATATTTCTATTCTCCGTTGTTTGCAGGCGGTGAATACCTCATAAGAACCAATACCGAACAACCAGTGTTCGGTCAATCAAACAATCAGTGGGGAGAATAAGTGGGTACGAAAAGTTTGCGTTACCCACTCTTTCTCTACCTGCAAAGAGAGACCTTGTTCTTCCCTGTTTGCAGACAAAGAATCTCCAGACAATAATCCACGAACGACAGTTCGGGACAACAGTGGGGGAGGAAGATAGGCACGACGGATTACAATGGGGACAAAAGTCTGCGTTACCTATCCTTCACTGCTTGCAAAGGGAGAGCCTGTTGTTTCTCCGTTTGCAGACGGTGAATCTCCAGAGGTACCAATCAAAAGAGTAATACTAGTATTATCCAAACCAAACAATTTATTCACAATTTGTCGCATTTACGCGACCTTACCCGGACCGGACCGTGTGGGCAGTTCTTCGCCTTCCTCCTTCCAGCGCCCGATCGTTTTCTTACTCCATGATTTTACCGCGGCAATCCTGTGGGATTCCAGTCAGGACAGTAGGTCACTCGAGAGAGGTCCGTTCGGAATTGGTGAAGTTCATTCAATCGGCAGCCGGACGAGGGCCCTCTCAAGGCAGGTATACTCCGATCATTTAGATGTTCACCTCATCGTCTGGATCTCTCTCATTGGACCTTATGTCACTGATGGACCCCGCGTTGGGACGCCAATTGTAAAAAAAGAGAGCGACATGTGCGTTTCCATACTAGTATCGATGCCCGGATGGCTGGCGCAAGTCGCCTATTAGTTCCCATTCTGAATAGTTACCAAAATAAAGAGACGGGCGCCGGAAGCCGGAATCAAAGAACAGAGTTTATTTCTCATGAGGAGAGCCTGTCATTTCAGACACGAAACAAGGTGTCATCGGGAGGTGCTCTAACAAGTGAGCTGAGACTCCGTCTTTTATACCTTACAAAACACTTGGCCTTACAATCACAGCATTGTGAAACAAAGAAAAGATATCCCCATAATCCTCGTGTCAATCCTACCCCACATGTGTTCACAATAGGGACCCTTGACTTGCTGATAAGAGGGGAGGGCAATCACGCAGCTGAGTGTTCCGTCAACTGTTTAGAATGTGTGCGCCTGATCATAGCCCAGGGGGTGGGGTGGCCAGGATCAATAGTGGGTCCTTTGAAGAGGAGTGACTTCATACAAAAAAAGGCAGTAAATGGTATCTCCTGGCTTAGGCGATGGCCTCGGACATGTGTGGTCAGTCGGACCCGGGGGAAGGGGTCATCAAAGGAGAGGTATTCATGCCGCGTGGACAATCGAGTGCGGAGGGAGGGCTTGTCAACAGAGGGGCATTCATGGAAGGAAAGGAGGTGTTGGTCAGGCGCGGCCGTGACTTCCAAGGACAGGGTCTTGCAGAAGGAGGTTTATGACTTGCCCGTGTGAGGGAGAAGGGGAAGGGGGAGCCAGGGCGTGCACAGGGACAGAGTCGCACACAGAGAGAGAGAGAGGTCTTATGACTCATGCATGAGAGAGCGGTGATAGTCAGGTGCAGCTGGGGAGGGCTATGTCAGCTGGGGCGAAGGTGGCCTCTTCAAGAGGGAATGGGGGGTTTGCGTGGGTCAAGCAGAAGGGCTGCCTTTCAGGGCAGGGTCGCGCAGAGGGAGAGGGTTTCATGGTTTATGCATGTGAGAGAGGGGGGGTTTCAAATACGCGCAGAGAGGAAGCCGGTGTTCCTAATCTTAGGCGGGCAAAAGGCTAGGGTGCCTAAAATGGCTGTCATGTACACATGGGTACAGGCCTTTGCTGACAGAGTGATGCAGTCAATGCTTGACGGTATTCATGGTGCATGCAGGGAGAGGGGTGGGAAAAGGGAAATGAACGTTGCTTATGTACATCAATATTTCTAATTTTCTACACTATGTGTCATGGACACACCTTTGCACCACAATGCACCATAATGCAAGGGTGCCTCTTTGAGTCTAGCATAGGTTTCGTACTGAAAGGATACCGTTTCAGTACAGAATACTATGTTTAGACTAACTTAAAACATATCGCCACTTTTTATGTGTGTTGTACAGTGCAGCACACATGCTAAATGGGAAAATAAAGAAGAAAAAACATTAAGCACTATTTTCTGACGCCAAACTTTGTCTAGTTTTTCGATTGCGCTAACGGGATCCGGACGTCCAACGGTCGTGCGCAGCACTAGCGAGGTAGTGCATGCGACGACCGTTGGACGTTCGCAGCACTGACCGGGTTAAAGTAAATAGGGCTTAGTGATAGAAACCTTGGCTGGTTGAATTGGAACACCCATGCACCACCCATGGTACGCCCCCTTTGGCGCTAAGTAATGCAAAACAGCTCTATGCAATGCTTTGCATTACCTTCAAGTGATTTTCCAGCATAAAACAGGTTTTATGTTCGAAAGTAAATAGGTATAAAAGATTTGGCATAGTTTTGCATCACTTTTGTGATGCAAACATAGCGTTAAATATTAGCAAATAGACCCCTATGTCCTAAATCTTGGAACTTAGATGGTATCAGTACAAAACTATCAAACACTGACTGATTAGTTAGATTTGGTAAAAAACTTTGGTGTAGTGTGCTGCCAGACGGCTTTTTTATCGATGGCTTCCACGTTTACCATCACCCGGCAACCCCATCAACTGTGGGCAAGCCAAATGAGGGCATAGCCATTCTCATTTCTCTCAAAATTGTCAGTATTGTGTAGAAATAGTGTGTTATATGCCATGGTACCAAATACTGTGCCTATCTTTTCCTGGTTCCATTGATCTATTGCTTATTAATTTATTTTACAATATTTTTAATAAATGAGCGACGGAAGTAATTGACCAGCTAGATAATGTTATGACAAAATCCACTACCAAACCTAATCAACAGTATTTTAGTATATGGGCAGGAGGTTTTAATCTAAATATGTGTAAATTTAGCAGATTGACAGTCTGTGGATATGTTGACACAAATGGATAGGATTCCATACATTTTTTCGATTCTCCCTAAGGGGAGGCATTACACGGTCTAGTAGTTAAGAATAATCTGTTTTTTCCAAGAGACATTTCTTCAGCAGGTGGATCACAGATCCCAACTTTTAGTACTATTGATTTTATATTACTATATTTAGATGTAAGTGTTTTACTTCCTGACTTTAAGATTATTGTTAACTGTATGAGTAATCATAATCCTCTCCACATGACCCTAAATTTAGACATTAGGGCTGCAAATGTGAATAGAAGTATGGGGGTGTTGGGTTTTTCAGAAAATAAGGTTATTAGGAACAAGTGATGTAAAATAGATCCTCCCCTCTTTTTGAGGGGTCTAGTAGCCATTAACACTAGCTCTTTACTCGATTGCTTCAACCCAAACGCTGAACCTAGCATAAAAATTACAAGTTTTAATATGATTACCTAACATGCATCGCAGATGCTCACTGCTAAAGAATCTATGGGGCATATTATCAAGGGGGTTTATCTCCGCTTTTTAGGCTTTAAAAGCCAAGAAAGCGGAGATAAAATTATCTCCCTATTACCAAGCTGTCGCTAACACCAGTTAGTGACAGCTAATAGGAGATAGCAACCATCTTGGGCCCCGCTTTGCATGTCAGTGATATTTATCACTAATGACATGCAAAGTGGGCGTGCCAAGATGTTAGAGACTGAAAACAGTCCCTAACATCGCTATCTCCTATTACCAACTTTTGGAGATATTCGCGCTAAGCGCGAATATCTCCAAAAGCTAACACCTGCCCTGAGCAGTTCTTAGCCATGTTATCCAATGGGAGGTGGATAACATGGCTAAGAGCATTTGCTCGATAATGCATGAATATCGCTGACTTTTCAGCGATATTCATGCATTGCGGCCGTTTTTTATCGCATTTGCGATAAACCTTGCTAATAGCAAGGTTTATCTGCGATAAAAATTGCCGATGTGCGGCGATAATTTTTGTCTCTAAACAAGTTAGAGACAAAAATTATCGCTAGTTGTTGGTAATATGCCCCTATGTTCTCGACTAATGGCACACTCCACATAGTTAGTTTAATTCTGCCTGTAGGGCAGTGCATAAGCAACTCAATCAATCAATCAATCCAGCTTTATTCGATATTTTTGTACAGAAAATCATAAAAGCAAAGCTGCTAAAATATCAAGATTATATAGTTAAAAAAATATCCAATACATTATAAAAATCTGATTACTAAAGAATACATTGATTAGTACCCACTTTGTTTTTCAAAATCCTTTTGATATCTCATGCATTTCCATATAATCATGCCTTTTCAGTGTTTCATAATGCTTTTCAAGAAGGAAGCAAATGACTGTGTGAAACATTCCTTATCCAGAAATTGCAAGGCTAGGAACGCAGGCCTGCATCGTCTCAGTCCCCACGATTTGGTGTCTCTCCATTCAACACCTGATCGCCAAGCCCACATGATTTACAAATCCTTCTTAAAATCCCAAAGGGAGGAAATTAGGAAGAAAGCATGGGCTGACCGGAAGGGTGTGCAAGGGATAGTCGAAGTTTTTGGGAGGTTGTGAATAGACCCTTTTTTCTGACAGTGCAGGCAGCGGAATTGAATGTCACATTTCAGCCAATGTCTGGAGATCTTAATTTGAAAGAGTTTTTGATTCTGGCTGCAGTTCTAATGATCGATTAGTTAAGGCAGCTGTTGTTCTGATTGATTTTGAGGCTGATCATCTTCTGAACCAAGAAATGAATGTTAAGAAATTAACCTCTGCCATAATGCCCCCTAGGGAAAGCTCTGTGGCCTGGTGGCATACCTAGGCCAATTTGCAACTTTGAGCACTAATACCAACAATTGTTTCGGCTGCGGCTATTGCGGTGCTTTTTCGGGTACTCGAAGGGAGGAAATCGTTGTGCCTATTCTGAAGAAGGGTGAGAGAAATAGCCCGAGATTTTACCGGACATTTTCCCTTTTGGATTCAACTTCAAAGATATTAAGGCGGGTCCTGCTCTCCAGACTTGAGGAACGGGCTGAAAGAAATAGGGGCATATTATCAAGCCTGTGCGCTAAAATTATCGCCGCTTTATCGGCCGAAAACGGCCGATAAAGCGGCGATAATGGGCTTGATAATATGCTCTATGGAATTCCAATCGAAGCGCATGTTAGATGTGAAGACATCTAACATGGGCTTCGATTGGAATTCCACAGAGCATATTATCAAGCCCATTATCGCCGCTTTATCGGCCGTTTTCGGCCGATAAAGCGGCGATATTTTAGCTCACAGGCTTGATAATATGCCCCATAGTCTCTTATCCGATGACCAGCATAGATTTCGATTCGGAATTGGGACCGTGGAGCAATCCCATAACCTATCATTACGATTAGGAAAGTATTTCAAAGCAAGGCGAGGTTCCTTGCACACGGCCTTCATGGATCTCTCCTGTGCTTTTGACAATGTAAATCTAGCAAGTCTGTGTAGTATACTAGAGGATATGGGAGTGCAAGAGGCACTAGTCACTTTATTATGAAGATTACACACATACATTTCATTTAGAATATAATACAGCACAGAACGGTGAGTGTACATCGTCAGTACACTCTACTCATGGAGTGTGGCAGGGGTGCATTCTGGTTTCCTGTTTGTTTCTTTTGCACATAAACGGACTTGAAAGTCACTTAATCCAATCAGCGGCAGATGCACCTCAATTGGGGAGGCACCCAATACCCACTTTTGGAGATGCAGTTCTCCTTGTGAGAACTTCTAATGACCCCCCAGTTATTGTTGGACACATTAACTGACCCTTTGGGGTGGGCATCTGGGGGCACACAAAAATCAGGCCCTTAGAAGAACAGAGAACAACTTTTTACATAGACTCCTTGTTGGTTTAAAAAGTGTCACCACTTACATTTGTCACTCTGAATTGGAATTATATTATCAAAAGGCCTCTGAAATAGCTCCTCTCTTATTATGGCTAATTCTGAAAGACGGCCTACAGTTGGACAACATGTTAAATATTCTGTGGCTTACTTATATTAATCACACCTTTTCAAACCTGGGAGGTCAGCATTATTTTTTCAAGCCAGAATCTGTTGTGAGCTGTAAACCATTTGTTTTCTTTTTATAACTATTGCAGCAATGTGCATTATATTCAAAGTTTACAATCGTTTTTAAAGTATTCACCTTTAATTACTACCCATTGTTAAGAAAGCTTATTTGGCTCTATCTTTAGCCCACAATATCGATTTTATCTTACAACATTTGCTTAAGCATGGTGCACTTTCTATTGACTTTTCCTGTGCATGGTGGATGGTTCATGGACTTGCTTCTGACAACCTCACGCCACATAGTTCTATGCATCTTATACTATTTTTCACTTTCTATAGTTCATAATGTAAAAATGCTTTATATGACTCTACCTTCAGAAATGTAGTATACCTACAGCACTTCGAGTCCCCAGAATTATTTTTTGCTGTGATTAACTTTAATCATCAGGTCTTAGCAGTAGTGGAAAATATATTAAAATGTACTGGATCTTATACTATTTTTCATTTTCTATAGTTCATAATGTAAAAATGCTTTATATGACTCTACCTTCAGAAATGTAATATACCTACAGCACCTTGAGTCCCCAGATTTATTTTTTGCAGTGATTAACTTTAATCATGAGGCCTTAGCAGTAGTGGAAAAGATATTAAAATGTACTGGATAACTGTTTTTTTTGTTCATAATTATAGTATGTATCATACTATGTGAATTTGTATGTTACATTTCCAATGGGACGTGACTAGATATTATTAATTTTTAAACCCTATGTTTTCATCACATGCATGTTCATTGCTGTTGCCCCAAAATTTCTACCCTCCACCTCGTATGGCTCTGAAATCCTGAATATCAAAGATGCCACAATACTAAATACCGCACAATCCATATTCTTCAAAAGGCTGTTTCTATTACCGTTACACACCTCACAAGAACAAATCCGTTTAGAATTTGGACTAAAAAACAGATTAAGGACGGACAAGGCACCCAAGTAAAGTTCTATTGGAGGATGAGGGAGGCAGAAGATTACACTTTAGCTCACCGCTGTTGGGTTGAGATTGAAAATCAAGGAAGACAAGCTAACTAGACCACGACAATCCTCCTGAAGGAATCTCTGTCTGCATTACAGCTAGAGGTGGCCTGGTCTACACCAATAATGTATTCTGGATTCAAAAGCGTGGTGAATGCCACAACCAAGCGGATCTCTTTGTTAACCGATAAAATGATTTTTGCAAAAAAACATCATGCCTGGGCTGTGGTACAGGCCTACCAGAGGCTAAAACTGCAACAGTATTTGACCGATCACTTCACCTACCACAAAAAGCATTACCTTATGTTGCTACGAATGGGATCATTCCCTTCAAAGGATTTGACCCCAAAATGGAAATTTATATGGCCTTCTAAGGAATGCCGCCTCTGTTGCCAAGGTGAGGAGTTAATACTACATCTACTATGTATATGACCCTTTTTACTGAAAACCCGTAAATCCATTCTTCTGGAGATTTTAAGGAATGAACAGATAAGAACATGTAGAATTGCAGTCATCAGGTGTCTCGGAGGGCTATCTATTCCCCTCTCCTGTAATGCCATAAAATTCTGGAAAATAGCAGCAAAGGAACTGGAAAAATTGAACTAAGCTAAGCAGCCAATAAACAACCTGCCTGCTGACTTTTCATAAATATACTGCACTACTTGTTAGCCGTTTAACTGTGGTAATAACTCCAAGGTTTTTTTCTCCACTCTTAGGTTTTAAGAAAAAAAATATATATATATATGTTCATTTAATTGTATGTGTTTTATGATGGTTTGCCATCCTTTTACGATTTTTAAAGAATCAATAAAAGCATTTTTGACTTGACTGTTGTTTTTTAGAAAGTGCAACTTGCATTGTACTTTTAGGGCTTTTTTCCCCGAATAAAGTTTATGATGATGACGATGACTCCAAGGGCTAGTTGGCTGGCCTCCTGATCAAAGCCTCAGCGATAGAATAGTCTCCAGCACCTGGACTCTGCCTATTGTGAATCTTGCCTCCCAAGTGGTGCCACCCGAGTCCTGCACCCTTTGAAGTGGGCCTGAAGGTGCTCGGCCAGCCCGCAGTGGTCTCTTGAGCAGAACCAATACATCTCCTTGAAGCTATATTAGAACCTGCCACTGTGCGACGCATCCCTAACGCAGGACATCGGATGGGAGACCACAGCTTCCCCAGAATTGCCGCTGCGTGACGCATCCTCGACGCAAGACTTTGCATAGCAAGCCCCTCATCTACGGCATCCTTGATGATGACGCAGGACACTGAATCGCAGCGCTGCAGCTTCCCAAGAACCACTGTTGTGCGAAACATCCTTGACGTGGGATCTTGCAATGCTCCACAATCCAGGACTGAAGGTACTTTGATCAGTAGGCCTAACTTGGTCCATGTAACAAGCTACAAGAGAGTTAAGCAATGGTTAATTTGGGGTTTGCTTGTGTTTCACCCTGACAGAAGTTGTGGTTGCTGCTTAAGGATAAATTAATAAGTACCAGCATTTGTAAAGCACACAGCTACCTCAGAGGAGGTATCCCAGCGCTGGGGGCTCTCGGGAAGATTAAGCAAGGTATTGCCCAGAGTTACATGGTGCTGGGCTAACCTGCTGCCGGCACCGGGGATCGAAATGTGAACCTCTTAGTCCAGAGTCAGGCACCCTGGCCGCTGTGCCACACCTGTTCCACTCCCTCAACCCTCTATCAGTTATATGAGCTCAAATCATTTTAGCGGCTAATGGACAGGGACTTTAGAAAGCAGTTTGTAGGTCCTTCAATCTGAAATTTAAAAGAGGCAATGGTTAGAATGAGTGTTGTAACCAGGGCCTAAATATCGTTTTAAGATACTTAAAAAATAGACAACCTGAATACAATGAAGTGCCAATATTTTGTAAAACGAGTTCTACAATACAATATATATGTAAGAAAATATTTCTGGCAACAATATTTTGGTAAACAACCTGAGTAAGTACTACTGAGAAATGACTTAGGATATTACAGGAATCATAATCATATAGCTGCACTTGTATTCTTTAAAGAACCAGAGCCTTATTTTGAGCTTGGAAAATGGAATGCTCCTTCAAAACATGGCAGATATCTTACCAGCTGTATTTCAAGAGCCATTGGCTACAATGCAGTAACTTGTAACATGGCAGATGGCACATTTGTTGCATTTGTGACAGAGTATCCCATCTGTCAAACACTATATTAGGCCCCAAGACGTGTAAAATAGTAGCATCTTCCAATCTAATGCGTAAGAGGGAGAACACACTTGGGAGGAATTTTGGAGTTGCTTTAGTGATGTTTATGGAGCAGCAAGAATAAAACCTACTATATCCCTTACTTACTTACATGGAGAAATACCAAGTGTTGTTTAGAGAGCAGAAATAATAAAACCTACTATATCCCTTACTTACTTACTTACATGGAGAAATACCAATGATAAATGATAAAGGTCAATGGGCTCTACGGTATGGCATGCTGTCCGATTTACAGGTTCTTCTAGGACCCCTGTAACAATGTGTGTGGCTGGAATCAGGAGTACAAACACTGCCTCACAGGCTCATGTAGTGGAGGGCAGTAAATTGTTTCCAGATTTGAAAAGTCAATAATTATGATAGGCACACTGTCAAGCAATGAATTGGTATAACAAAGTCAAACTTTAATAAAAGCAGTTTGCAAGGCCTTGGATAATGACAGCTCAGATCTGAAATCATGTATTGTATACCCAGTAAACGCACAAGCGGTAGAATGTAGCCTGCTTTATAAAGGCACCATTCACGAGCATGTGCACGCTTGTTACTGATAGGCATTGACTTACAGAACCTTTCCTATAATTGGGAGTAAAAGGTCCATAGGGCTGCCCCTCATACTTATCCTATAAAGTTTGATTTTTCTTATAATCTCTCACACAACATTCTCCTTTACATATGACTGCTTGAGCGACATCAGTAGGCAGCAAAAAAAGATCAAAAAGATGTCCCTCAGCTGCACATGCAATCCTCTTTTTATGTAAAATATAGTCATTGTGAGTACATCTACAGCTGTGGGTGGAAAGTGGGTCTTCCAGAGTCGGGATATTCTGGAGATTTGTGAGAAAATTCACTCTGAAAATTACTGAGGGGTAAGGGAACCTGTTTAGTCATAGATAAGTACATTTTCCTATAAAAAAACCGACATGTTGGCATGTAAATTTGCAGTTACTCTATTTTTTGGCATGCAAGAATATTCATATGAACATTATTGCATTATTAGTATTGCATTCTCCTACTACCACTACTACTCTTATCCTACTTACTCATACTCTTACTTCAACTCAATACTTATTGTCAGGTCTAGCCTAAAAACAGGTTCAGCTATCTGCTGTGATGAACAAAGAAACGACAGAGATTTTTTTTCAGCCCAGAGGTGTTTATTGGTTTACTGTGAAGCCATTGGTTATTAGCTATATTCCCACCAAAAGAGTACTTCTATTTCAATGGATGAATGGCACATCATTCATGCACTGCAATGGAGTTGCACCCCTATTCTTACTCCTAACCTATATCTACTAACCTTATTTTCTCTTCTCCTTCTTATCCCTACTCCTACTCATGTCACTACTCTTACCCCACTCCTACTTCTTTCTCTATTCCTATTCCCACTCCACTCAGCCACTATGCCTACTGTTATTCCTACTTCTACTTAACCTCCTACCCTTTTTATTATTACTAAACATTATTTTAATCAAACTCTCTCTCGTGCATCCCCTCATACTCTTACTTCTACTTCTCACACTCTTCTTACTTTTACACATCTTATGATTTAACACCACACTTCCTACTGCTCTCAGTTATAATTGCTTTACTTCTATTATTAGTGCTAATTATACTTACTCCTACTGAGCACTTTTACTCACATTAAGACTAACACTTACTCCAACTTACTCCTCCTATTTCTCCTATTCATCCTGTCATATTTCTGCTCTTTCTTGCTTATTCATACTCCTGCTCATACTTCTATATTGTTCATACATACAATACAACTTCTGTTTATGCCTTCCTTTTCACCTACTTACTCTACCTATTATTACTATACTATTCATGTGTATGCCTGCTTTTTCCCTTTTGCATACTTAAACGTACTGCTAGTTTTAATCCTACTTACTTTTTCTCCTCCGATTAATCTTACTCCTATTCTCATCCTCCTACGATTATTCTCTGTCTTGTTATATGGCCGGTAGGGTCATCCTCGACTTTGCTAAGTTAGGATGAGCTCTGCTGCAATGATGCTGCTTTTGCTCATGTCACTACATAACTTTGTTTTACAAGACTCTGTTTGTGCCTTTCACATGAGAACTGTCTGCTTTCTGCATTCTCTGCTTATTCCTGGAGTTTAGGCTGAACGTGATGTGAAAGGTCGATAAATGTGCCCCTTGTTATTCTGTTCTGGTCAGTCCCTAGCAGCTAGACAAAACAAGCTAAACACAGCTGCACTGCTGGAAACTCGTGCTTTGATATTATGGGGATGACTGTTGTTCATAGACACTTGGAGGGAGACTTTCCTTGGAGAAGAGTTATGCTGTTCCTATGATGTAAACCTACCATCTAGGCTCTAGGGCATGGGGTCTGCGGACAAAGCCCAGAGATCTTCCTTTATATAATAAACTTCAACTTACCAAGGGGAGGATGGTTAGGCCTTATAGTCCTTTTTCCACTGTCTGTATATGATTACCTCCCCCTTTATATTCTATGGTATTTTAACAATGCTAATTGTTTTGGGTTTATGCATTTTGGGGCTGGTAGTGGCTCAAATACTGCATTATAGAGCACAATAGTTAAAATAAACATTTTGAACTATACAGTGACTCTGACAATCCTTACTGTGGACAAGTAAGAGTGAGTGAGAGAAAGGGTATGTCTTGCCACCACAATTCCGTAGAGAGTCTGGAGTGTTGTGTTCTGGGTTCTCTAATCATTTGTAGCTTCATGATTATGTAGGAGAATGAATGAGACACTATAGCTAGCCGGTTTTGGGATTTTGGGTAGGAAGGTGGTAGGAAGGTACAACCCCTATACACTGAAGTCCTGTTTTGCTGTGCATAGTTCTGTGCATGTGCAACCCTCTGTTGAGCTTGTCTCGCTTTACATTTTCTTCCATGTATAATAAATGAAATGTACTCACTGGTTTTCCCTGAAGTACTTTATCCCTGATCTTACTCCTATTCCTATTGCCCTACTATCTACCTGCTCCCTTCCTTGTATACTTCTCTTTCCTGCACTTCTATCCTCACCTAAGTACATCAGCAGAGCCATTACTTTCTGACTCCAAGTAAGCAACACTTTGTTGCTCTGTGGTCAACCTCCAGATCTGTAAGCAAAACTATATTCTGTGAATTGCTCCGTTGAATTGACACTACCCCTTAAATAAAGGATCCCCATTGATACCACGCCTTTAAAGTCAAGTGAGCCATTGAACACCCAGATGCTCAACCTTGATCCATAAAACACCAGCAAGCTCTAAAGTTAACTGATCCACTTAGGCAACTGACTTAATGTGCCTAAATCGAAGCAAAGGCTCTCCCTCCAAATGCCAACATAAATACCATTATCTGTATTCAGTGCATTCCCACCTACACCCCCCCTAGTTGAAGCACTTACTCCAAGGGGACCACACCTTATGGACTTTCAAGATGAGATTCTAACTTAATTGTTTTCCTTTCTCACGAAATGTAGTAGTTTGAAATGTCTTGCAGTGTTTCCTGAACCTTGTTTCTCTCCCCTGCCCTTTTCAACCTATTCATGAAGCAACCGATTCTAATGTTATTGGTTATGTTATAGTATATAGGTATCTCCAACATATTACATAGACAACACACAAATACACCTGAACTATTGGTAAAGAAATTCCCACGCAACACTTGACTTAGCAGATTGCTTACGTGGATATCAGACCATGTCCACATACTCTACCACCATAACACAACAGGGTGCCCCCTTTTTACACCCTCTCACAGAAAATAAGTCCATCCTGTCTCTGCTGAACCTAGTAAAATCGAAACTATTCTCCTTATCTCACACTAAAATCAATCAGTAGGGCTTAATATTTCTGTCTCACTTACGTCTCCCATGGATGTTTTCCATTGACGTTTGTCTAACCATCCTTTGGTGACTTGCACCTGCTAGGTGACTCGGGTCGTCTAAGGCAGCCATGAGGAAGTCTTTTTTGCAAGATGTGCAATAATGCCACATTGGCTTCAGTGTCTTCCCTGTCCTTTTTCTTCTTGCATTTCTGACTTAAATGTTAGCAGATGGGTTACTGTGTTACTAACATGCTGAATATCCTGTCTGCAATATTGCAAGTGCCATTGGACCTAATGCAATTGTAATGAGAAGGACGAGATATCTATCACGATGAACTAAAACCTATCCACAGAACTTTAAATCAGGCCCTTAGTTTGTACTTCTGCTGGCAATATACTTCAGCTTAAACATTTAGAGCTCCCGAGCGCACCTACAGGTAGCAAATTGCTTGTGGAATGTATACTATAACATAGTCCACACCGGGAGGTTGAACACCATCAGCTTCGAGAGGGAAACAGCCTTAACAATGTGGTTAGAGCAACGTGCGCCATCACAACACAAGCCTTACCACATGTGCCTTTACCATGCATATTCCTTTACCACACAACAATTACCGCTATAAAGGCGGTAAAGGAATATGCGTGGTAAAGGCAGTCAAAGCTCTAGATGAAAGAGGAATGAGCAGGGGGTGGGGGGTGTTGGAGAGGGACTTCCTGCCTGAATGAGATTGGGAGGAATGGGAGGATTCACGGGTTGGTGAGTAGTTTTCTGTTTTTAAGGCAGGAGTCGGGGTAGTTTCCTGGGCTGGAGGGCGTTTTATGGCTCAGGGTTGAGGGATGGGGTGTTCTTAGGGATGGGGTCAGGGTCGTTTTCAGGGCACGAGCCGGGTTTTAGGGCTCAGGGCTGGGTGCTTTGATGTAACCTTTACCACGCAAATGCCTTTACCAATCATGCTATTACAGCGAAATTCGTTGTAAAGTCATATAAGGTAAAGACTGTGTTGTTAAGGCATGCTATGTTATCAAATGCATTGTTCGGTCATACAGTCATTCTGAGAAACCCCCATTTCTGTGCTGGCAGCAACTACATTTCCAAATATTGACCCAAAAAATATTTCTACCAAATTCTCATCACCCATAACGACTAACTTCCCCATACACAAATGAATGCTCCAAATCTACAAAACTTTACAGCCCATGCTCCTGTCCTCATTGAGAGAGCCGTACCATACTCCGAAATCTCCAAATCTGTCAACCATTTTACAAGCTTGTCTTACTGATAGGAGGTGCCTCTTTTGAGTGCCAGGCATCTTCAAATACAAATTAAGGGTATATTTTATTTCATTTCAATTTCACTGCATTTTTCATTTATTTGGAGATATTGACAGGGTGTTTTAGTATAACAGTGTCTTATCTACCAGAGATCAAACGCAGTAAAACTGAAATTAATGTGAAATTATAATACAAGTTATGTTTTATCTGGGTCTATTGCCTGGGTCAAAGAAGAACTCTGTTTAGAGTTGGGTGATCTTTTACATGTTCATCTGCATGGCCTGCTTTTAAATGCTTGTTAGACTTGGCATCTTTTGGCATGACTTCCCCTGTCTTTTTGCTTCTAACCTCCTGTTTTTGATTGTGTGCTGCATTTCGCTGTTGCTGTATTTAGGACTCTGGGCACTATAGTGCAAGTGCTCCCTTTGTAAAATGTTTTGGTGATTGGTTTATCCCTGATAAGCATATATGATTTACTAATAAGTTCCTAGTAAAGTGCATCAAGTGGGCCCAGAGCCTGTAAATCAAATGCTACTAGTGGGCGTGCGATTCAGAAAAGGGGGTGGTGATGAACAGAGTGTCTGAATTAAGCAGACCACTCTTACCCAGTCCAAAGATCAGGGCTTGATCCATCACCGTTATTTATCTCACTGCACCATCCCAGCTCAGAACCTGGCTATATGCAAATCAGTCTGTCCCTGGCCCAGTGCATCATGGGAACAGGGCAGACTAAACTACCAAGTCAATTCTTCACCAGAAAGGAGACAAGCTACAGAGGACCGGTTTCTGGCATTTCAGCCGTCTTCGGCCCGGCTTGCTTGAATCCTGATGGTGCAGTGAGAAAGGGACTCATGTCTGAGTATACCCTGCCACACCTATAGTGGCTAAAAACGATTCAGAAAAGGGGGTGGTGATGAACAGAGTGTCTGAATTAAGCAGACCACTCTTACCCAGTCCAAAGATCAAGACTTGATCCATCACCGTTATTTATCTCACTGCACCATCCCAGCTCAGAACCTGGCTATATGCAAATCAGTCTGTCCCTGGCCCAGTGCATCATGGGAACAGGGCAGACTAAACTACCAAGTCAATTCTTCACCAGAAAGGAGACAAGCTACCGGGGACCGGTTTCTGGCATTTCAGCCGTCTTCGGCCCGGCTTGCTTGAATCCTGATGGTGCAGTGAGAAAGGGACTCATGTCTGAGTATACCCTGCCACACCTATAGTGGCCAAAAACGATTCAGAAAAGGGGGTGGTGATGAACAGAGTGTCTGAATTAAGCAGACCACTCTTACCCAGTCCAAAGATCAGAGCTTGATCCATCACCGTTATTTATCTCACTACACCATCCCAGCTCAGAACCTGGCTATATGCAAATCAGTCTGTCCCTGGCCCAGTGCATCATGGGAACAGGGCAGACTAAACTACCAAGCCAATTCTTCACCAGAAAGGAGACAATCTACCGGGGACCGGTTTCTGGCATTTCAGCCGTCTTCGGCCCGGCTTGCTTGAATCCTGATGGTGCAGTGAGAAAGGGACTCATGTCTGAGTATACCCTGCCACACCTATAGTGGCCGAAAACGATTCAGAAAAGGGGGTGGTGATGAACAGAATGTCTGAATTAAGCAGACCACTCTTACCCAGTCCAAAGATCAGGGCTTGATCAATCACCGTTATTTATCTCACTGCTCCATCCCAGCTCAGAACCTGGCTATATGCAAATCAGTCTGTCCCTGGCCCAGTGCATCATGGGAACAGGGCAGACTAAACTACCAAGCCAATTCTTCACCAGAAAGGAGACAAGCTACCGGGGACCGGTTTCTGGCATTTCAGCCGTCTTCGGCCCGGCTTGCTTGAATCCTGATGGTGCAGTGAGAAAGGGACTCATGTCTGAGTATACCCTGCCACACCTATAGTGGCCAAAAACGATTCAGAAAAGGGGGTGGTGATGAACAGAGTGTCTGAATTAAGCAGACCACTCTTACCCAGTCCAAAGATCAGGGCTTGATCCATCACCGTTATTTATCTCACTGCACCATCCCAGCTCAGAACCTGGCTATATGCAAATCAGTCTGTCCCTGGCCCAGTGCATCATGGGAACAGGGCAGACTAAACTACCAAGCCAATTCTTCACCAGAAAGGAGACAAGCTACCGGGGACCGGTTTCTGGCATTTCAGCCGTCTTCGGCCCGGCTTGCTTGAATCCTGATGGTGCAGTGAGAAAGGGACTCATGTCTGAGTATACCCTGCCACACCTATAGTGGCCAAAAACGATTCAGAAAAGGGGGTGGTGATGAACAGAGTGTCTGAATTAAGCAGACCACTCTTACCCAGTCCAAAGATCAGGGCTTGATCCATCACCGTTATTTATCTCACTGCACCATCCCAGCTCAGAACCTGGCTATATGCAAATCAGTCTGTCCCTGGCCCAGTGCATCATGGGAACAGGGCAGACTAAACTACCAAGCCAATTCTTCACCAGAAAGGAGATAAGCTACCGGGGACCGGTTTCTGGCATTTCAGCCGTCTTCGGCCCGGCTTGCTTGAATCCTGATGGTGCAGTGAGAAAGGAACTTATGTCTGAGTATACCCTGCTACACCTATAGTGGCCAAAAACGATTCAGAAAAGGGGGTGGTGATGAACAGAGTGTCTGAATTAAGCAGACCACTCTTACCCAGTCCAAAGATCAGGGCTTGATCCATCACCGTTATTTGTCTCACTGCACCATCCCAGCTCAGAACCTGGCTATATGCAAATCAGTCTGTCCCTGGCCCAGTGCATCATGGGAACAGGGCAGACTAAACTACCAAGCCAATTCTTCACCAGAAAGGAGACAAGCTACCGGGGACCGGTTTCTGGCATTTCAGCCATCTTCGGCCTGGCTTGCTTGAATCCTGATGGTGCAGTGAGAAAGGGACTCATGTCTGAGTATACCCTGCCACACCTATAGTGGCCAAAAACGATTCAGAAAAGGGGGTGGTGATGAACAGAGTGTCTGAATTAAGCAGACCACTCTTACCCAGTCCAAAGATCAGGGCTTGATCCATCACCGTTATTTATCTCACTGCACCATCCCAGCTCAGAACCTGGCTATATGCAAATCAGTCTGTCCCTGGCCCAGTGCATCATGGGAACAGGGCAGACTAAACTACCAAGCCAATTCTTCACCAGAAAGGAGTCAAGCTACCGGGGACCGGTTTCTGGCATTTCAGCCGTCTTCGGCCCGGCTTGCTTGAATCCTGATGGTGCAGTGAGAAAGGAACTTATGTCTGAGTATACCCTGCTACACCTATAGTGGCCAAAAACGATTCAGAAAAGGGGGTGGTGATGAACAGAGTGTCTGAATTAAGCAGACCACTCTTACCCAGTCCAAAGATCAGGGCTTGATCCATCACCGTTATTTATCTCACTGCACCATCCCAGCTCAGAACCTGGCTATATGCAAATCAGTCTGTCCCTGGCCCAGTGCATCATGGGAACAGGGCAGACTAAACTACCAAGCCAATTCTTCACCAGAAAGGAGACAAGCTACCGGGGACCGGTTTCTGGCATTTCAGCCGTCTTCGGCCCGGCTTGCTTGAATCCTGATGGTGCAGTGAGAAAGGGACTCATGTCTGAGTATACCCTGCTACACCTATAGTGGCCAAAAACGATTCAGAAAAGGGGGTGGTGATGAACAGAGTGTCTGAATTAAGCAGACCACTCTTACCCAGTCCAAAGATCAGGGCTTGATCCATCACCGTTATTTATCTCACTGCACCATCCCAGCTCAGAACCTGGCTATATGCAAATCAGTCTGTCCCTGGCCCAGTGCATCATGGAAACAGGGCAGACTAAACTACCAAGCCAATTCTTCACCAGACAGGAGACAAGCTACCGGGGACCGGTTTCTGTCATTTCCGCCGTCTTCGGCCCGGCTTGCTTGAATCCTGATGGTGCAGTGAGAAAGGGACTCATGTCTGAGTATACCCTGCTACACCTATAGTGGCCAAAAACGATTCAGAAAAGGGGGTGGTGATGATCAGAGTGTCTGAATTAAGCAGACCACTCTTAGCCAGTCCAAAGATCAGGGCTTGATCCATCACCGTTGTTTATCTCACTGCACCATCCCAGCTCAGAACCTGGCTATATGCAAATCAGTCTGTCCCTGGCCCAGTGCATCATGGGAACAGGGCAGACTAAACTACCAAGCCAATTCTTCACCAGAAAGGAGACAAGCTACCGGGGACCGGTTTCTGGCATTTCAGCCGTCTTCGACCCGGCTTGCTTGAATCCTGATGGTGCAGTGAGAAAGGGACTCATGTCTGAGTATACCCTGCCACACCTATAGTGGCCAAAAACGATTCAGAAAAGGGGGTGGTGATGAACAGAGTGTCTGAATTAAGCAGACCACTCTTACCCAGTCCAAAGATCAGGGCTTGATCCATCACCGTTATTTATCTCACTGCACCATCCCAGCTCAGAACCTGGCTATATGCAAATCAGTCTGTCCCTGGCCCAGTGCATCATGGGAACAGGGCAGACTAAACTACCAAGCCAATTCTTCACCAGAAAGGAGACAAGCTACCGGGGACCGGTTTCTGGCATTTCCGCCGTCTTTGGCACGGCTTGCTTGAATCCTGATGGTGCAGTGAGAAAGGGACTCATGTCTGAGTATACCCTGCCACACCTATAGTGGCCGAAAACGATTCAGAAAAAGGGGTGGTGATGAACAGAGTGTCTGAATTAAGCAGACCACTCTTACTCAGTCCAAAGATCAGGGCTTGATCCATCACCGTTATTTATCTCACTGCACCATCCCAGCTCAGAACCTGGCTATATGCAAATCAGTCTGTCCCTGGCCCAGTGCATCATGGGAACAGGCAGACTAAACTACCAAGCCAATTCTTCACCAGAAAGGAGACAAGCTACCGGGGACCGGTTTCTGGCATTTCAGCCGTCTTCGGCCCGGCTTGCTTGAATCCTGATGGTGCAGTGAGAAAGGGACTCATGTCTGAGTATACCCTGCCACACCTATAGTGGCCAAAAACGATTCAGAAAAGGGGGTGGTGATGAACAGAGTGTCTGAATTAAGCAGACCACTCTTACCCAGTCCAAAGATCAGGGCTTGATCCTTCACCGTTATTTATCTCACTGCACCATCCCAGCTCAGAACCTGGCTATATGCAAATCAGTCTGTCCCTGGCCCAGTGCATCATGGGAACAGGGCAGACTAAACTACCAAGCCAATTCTTCACCAGAAAGGAGACAAGCTACCGGGGACCGGTTTCTGGCATTTCAGCCGTCTTCGGCCCGGCTTGCTTGAATCCTGATGGTGCAGTGAGAAAGGAACTCATGTCTGAGTATACCCTGCTACACCTATAGTGGCCAAAAACGATTCAGAAAAGGGGGTGGTGATGAACAGAGTGTCTGAATTAAGCAGACCACTCTTACCCAGTCCAAAGATCAGGGCTTGATCCATCACCGTTATTTATCTCACTGCACCATCCCAGCTCAGAACCTGGCTATATGCAAATCAGTCTGTCCCTGGCCCAGTGCATCATGGGAACAGGGCAGACTAAACTACCAAGCCAATTCTTCACCAGAAAGGAGACAAGCTACCGGGGACCGGTTTCTGGCATTTCCGCCGTCTTCGGCCCGGCTTGCTTGAATACTAATGGTGCAGTGAGAAAGGAACTCATGTCTGAGTATACCCTGCCACACCTATAGTGGCCAAAAACGATTCAGAAAAGGGGGTGGTGATGAACAGAGTGTCTGAATTAATCAGACCACTCTGACCCAGTCCAAAGATCAGGGCTTGATCCATCACCGTTATTTATCTCACTGCACCATCCCAGCTCAGAACCTGGCTATATGCAAATCAGTCTGTCCCTGGCCCAGTGCATCATGGGAACAGGGCAGACTAAACTACCAAGCCAATTCTTCACCAGAAAGGAGGCAAGCTACCGGGGACCCGTTTCTGGCATTTTAGCCGTCTTCGGCCCGACTTGCTTGAATCCTGATGGTGCAGTGAGAAAGGGACTCATGTCTGAGTATACCCTGCCACACCTATAGAGGCCAAAAACGATCAGAAAAGGGGGTGGTGATGAACAGAGTGTCTGAATTAAGCAGACCACTCTTACCCAGTCCAAAGATCAGGGCTTGATCCATCACCGTTATTTATCTCACTGCACCATCCCAGCTCAGAACCTGGCTATATGCAAATCAGTCTGTCCCTGGCCCAGTGCATCATGGGAACAGGGCAGACTAAACTACCAAGCCAATTCTTCACCAGAAAGGAGACAAGCTACCGGGGACCGGTTTCTGGCATTTCAGCCGTCTTCGGCCCGGCTTGCTTGAATCCTGATGGTGCAGTGAGAAAGGAACTCATGTCTGAGTATACCCTGCTACACCTATAGTGGCCAAAAACGATTCTGAAAAGGGGGTGGTGATGAACAGAGTCTCTGAATTAAGCAGACCACTCTTACCCAGTCCAAAGATCAGGGCTTGATCCATCACCATTATTTTTCTCACTGCACAATCCCAGCTCAGAACCTGGCTATATGCAAATCAGTCTGTTCCTGGCCCAGTGCATCATGGGAACAGGGCAGACTAAACTACCAAGCCAATTCTTCACCAGAAAGGAGACAAGCTACCGGGGACCGGTTTCTGGCATTTCAGCCGTCTTTGGCCTGGCTTGCTTGAATCCTGATGGTGCAGTGAGAAAGAGACTCATGTCTGAGTATACCCTGCCACACCTATAGTGGCCAAAAACGATTCAGAAAAGGGGGTGGTGATGAACAGAGTGTCTGAATTAAGCAGACCACTCTTACCCATCCGAAGATCAGGGCTTGATCCATCACCGTTATTTATCTCACTGAACCATCCCAGCTCAGAACCTGGCCATATGCAAATCAGTCTGTCCCTGGCCCAGTGCATCATGGGAACAGGGCAGACTAAACTACCAAGCCAATTCTTCACCAGAAAGGAGACAAGCTACCGGGGACCGGTTTCTGGCATTTCAGCCATCTTCGGCCCGGCTTGCTTGAATCCTGATGGTGCAGTGAGAAAGGGACTCATGTCTGAGTATACCCTGCCACACCTATAGTGGCCAAAAACGATTCAGAAAAGGGGGTGGTGATGAACAGAGTGTCTGAATTAAGCAGACCACTCTTACCCAATCCAAAGATCAGGGCTTGATCCATCAACGTTATTTATCTCACTGCACCATCCCAGCTCAGAACCTGGCTATATGCAAATCAGTCTGTCCCTGGCCCAGTGCATCATGGGAACAGGGCAGACTAAACTACCAAGCCAATTCTTCACCAGAAAGGAGACAAGCTACCGGGGACCGGTTTCTGGCATTTCCGCCGTCTTCGGCCCGGCTTGCTTGAATCCTGATGGTGCAGTGAGAAAGGGACTCATGTCTGAGTATACCCTGCCACACCTATAGTGGCCAAAAACGATTCAGAAAAGGGGGTGGTGATGAACAGAGTGTCTGAATTAAGCAGACCACTCTTACCCAGTCAAAAGATCAGGGCTGGATCCATCACCATTATTTATCTCACTGCACCATCCCAGCTCAGAACCTGGCTATATGCAAATCAGTCTGTCCCTGGCCCAGTGCATCATGGGAACAGGGCAGACTAAACTACCAAGCCAATTCTTCACCAGAAAGGAGACAAGCTACCGGGGACCGGTTTCTGGCATTTCAGCCGTCTTCGGCCCGGCTTGCTTGAATCCTGATGGTGCAGTGAGAAAGAGACTCATGTCTGAGTATACCCTGCCACACCTATAGTGGCCAAAAACGATTCAGAAAAGGGGGTGGTGATGAACAGAGTGTCTAAATTAAGCAGACCACTCTTACCCAGTCCAAAGATCAGGGCTTGATCCATCACCGTTATTTATCTCACTGCACCATCCCAGCTCAGAACCTGGCTATATGCAAATCAGTCTGTCCCTGGCCCAGTGCATCATGGGAACAGGGCAGACTAAACTACCAAGCCAATTCTTCACCAGAAAGGAGACAAGCTACCGGGGACCGGTTTCTGGCATTTCAGCCGTCCTCGGCCCGGCTTGCTTGAATCCTGATGGTGCAGTGAGAAAGGGACTCATGTCTGAGTATACCCTGCTACACCTATAGTGGCCAAAAACGATTCAGAAAAGGGGGTGGTGATGAACAGAGTGTCTGAATTAAGCAGACCACTCTTACCCAGTCCAAAGATCAGGGCTTGATCCATCACCGTTATTTATCTCACTGCACCATCCCAGCTCAGAACCTGGGTATATGCAAATCAGTCTGTCCCTGGCCCAGTGCATCATGGAAACAGGGCAGACTAAACTACCAAGCCAATTCTTCACCAGAAAGGAGACAAGCTACCGGGGACCGGTTTCTGGCATTTCCGCCGTCTTCGGCCCGGCTTGCTTGAATCCTGATGGTGCAGTGAGAAAGGGACTCATGTCTGAGTATACCCTGCCACACTTACAGTGGCCAAAAACGATTCAGAAAAGGGGGTGGTGATGAACAGAGTGGCTGAATTAAGCAGACCACTCTTACCCAGTCCAAAGATCAGGGCTTGATCCATCACCGTTATTTATCTCACTGCACCATCCCAGCTCAGAACCTGGCTATATGCAAATCAGTCTGTCCCTGGCCCAGTGCATCATGGGAACAGGGCAGACTAAACTACCAAGCCAATTCTTCACCAGAAAGGAGACAAGCTACCGGGGACCGGTTTCTGGCATTTCAGCCGTCTTCGGCCCGGTTTGCTTGAATCCTGATGGTGCAGTGAGAAAGAGACTCATGTCTGAGTATACCCTGCCACACCTATAGTGGCCAAAAACGATTCAGAAAAGGGGGTGGTGATGAACAGAGTGTCTGAATTAAGCAGACCACTCTTACCCAGTCCAAAGATCAGGGCTTGATCCATCACCGATGTTTATCTCACTGCACCATCCCAGCTCAGAACCTGGCTATATGCAAATCAGTCTGTCCCTGGCCCAGTGCATCATGGGAACAGGGCAGACTAAACTACCAAGCCAATTCTTCACCAGAAAGGAGACAAGCTACCGGGGACCGGTTTCTGGCATTTCAGCCGTCTTCGGCCCGGCTTGCTTGAATCCTGATGGTGCAGTGAGAAAGGGACTCATGTCTGAGTATACCCTGCCACACCTATAGTGGCCAAAAACGATTCAGAAAAGGTGGTGGTGATGAACAGAGTGTCTGAATTAAGCAGACCACTCTTACCCAGTCCAAAGATCAGGGCTTGATCCATCACCGTTATTCATCTCACTGCACCATCCCAGCTCAGAACCTGGCTATATGCAAATCAGTCTGTCCCTGGCCCAGTGCATCATGGGAACAGGGCAGACTAAACTACCAAGCCAATTCTTCACCAGAAAGGAGACAAGCTACCGGGGACCGGTTTCTGGCATTTCCGCCGTCTTCGGCCCGGCTTGCTTGAATCCTGATGGTGCAGTGAGAAAGGGACTCATGTCTGAGTATACCCTGCCACACCTATAGTGGCCAAAAACGATTCAGAAAAGGGGGTGGTGATGAACAGAGTGTCTGAATTAAGCAGACCACTCTTACCCAGTCCAAAGATCAGGGCTTGATCCATCACCGTTATTTATCTCACTGCACCATCCCAGCTCAGAACCTGGCTATATGCAAATCAGTCTGTCCCTGGCCCAGTGCATCATGGGAACAGGGCAGACTAAACTTCCAAGCCAATTCTTCACCAGAAAGGAGACAAGCTACCGGGGACCGGTTTCTTGCAATTCAGCCGTCTTCGGCCCGGCTTGCTTGAATCCTGATGGTGCAGTGAGAAAGGGACTCATGTCTGAGTATACCCTGCCACACCTATAGTTGACAAAAACGATTCAGAAAAGGGGGTGGTGATAAACAGAGTGTCTGAATTAAGCAGACCACTCTTACCCAGTCAAAAGATCAGGGCTTGATCCATCACCGTTATTTATCTCACTGCACCATCCCAGCTCAGAACCTGGCTATATGCAAATCAGTCTGTCCCTGGCCCAGTGCATCATGGGAACAGGGCAGACTAAACTACCAAGCCAATTCTTCACCAGAAAGGAGACAAGCTACCGGGGACCGGTTTCTGGCATTTCAGCGGTCTTCGGCCCGGCTTGCTTGAATCCTGATGGTGCAGTGAGAAAGGAACTTATGTCTGAGTATACCCTGCTACACCTATAGTGGCCAAAAACGATTCAGAAAAGGGGGTGGTGATGAACAGAGTGTCTGAATTAAGCAGACCACTCTTACCCAGTCCAAAGATCAGGGCTTGATCCATCACCGTTATTTATCTCACTGCACCATCCCAGCTCAGAACCTGGCTATATGCAAATCAGTCTGTCCCTGGCCCAGTCCATCATGGGAACAGGGCAGACTAAACTACCAAGCCAATTCTTCACCAGAAAGGAGACAAGCTACCGGGGACCGGTTTCTAGCATTTCAGCCGTCTTCGGCCCGGCTTGCTTGAATCCTTTTGGTGCAGTGAGAAAGGGACTCATGTCTGAGTATACCCTGGCACACCTATAGTGGCCAAAAACGATTCAGAAAAGGGGGTGGTGATGAACAGAGTGTCTGAATTAAGCAGACCACTCTTACCCAGTCCAAAGATCAGGGCTTGATCCATCACCGTTATTTATCTCACTGCACCATCCCAGCTCAGAACCTGGCTATATGCAAATCAGTCTGTCCCTGGCCCAGTGCATCATGGGAACAGGGCAGACTAAACTACCAAGCCAATTCTTCACCAGAAAGGAGACAAGCTACCGGGGACCGGTTTCTGGCATTTCAGCCGTCTTCGGCCCGGCTTGCTTGAATCCTGATGGTGCAGTGAGAAAGGAACTCATGTGTGAGTATACCCTGCTACACCCATAGTAGCCAAAAACGATTCAGAAAAGGGGGTGGTGATGAACAGAGTGTCTGAATTAAGCAGACCACTCTTACCCAGTCCAAAGATCAGGGCTTGATCCATCACCATTATTTATCTCACTGCACAATCCCAGCTCAGAACCTGGCTATATGCAAATCAGTCTGTTCAAGGCCCAGTGCATCATGGGAACAGGGCAGACTAAACTACCAAGCCAATTCTTCACCAGAAAGGAGACAAGCTACCGGGGACCGGTTTCTGGCATTTCAGCCGTCTTCGGCCCGGCTTGCTTGAATCCTGATGGTGCAGTGAGAAAGGAACAATCCCAGCTCAGAACCTGGCTATATGCAAATCAGTCTGTTCAAGGCCCAGTGCATCATGGGAACAGGGCAGACTAAACTACCAAGCCAATTCTTCACCAGAAAGGAGACAAGCTACCGGGGACCGGTTTCTGGCATTTCAGCCGTCTTCGGCCCGGCTTGCTTGAATCCTGATGGTGCAGTGAGAAAGGAACTCATGTCTGAGTATACCCTGCTACACCTATAGTGGCCAAAAACGATTCAGAAAAGGGGGTGGTGATGAACAGAGTGTCTGAATTAAGCAGACCACTCTTACCCAGTCTAAAGATCAGGGCTTGATCCATCACCGTTATTTATCTCACTGCACCATCCCAGCTCAGAACCTGGCTATATGCAAATCAGTCTGTCCCTGGCCCAGTGCATCATGGGAACAGGGCAGACTAAACTACCAAGCCAATTCTTCACCAGAAAGGAGACAAGCTACCGGGGACCGGTTTCTGGCATTTCCGCCGTCTTCGGCCCGGCTTGCTTGAATCCTGATGGTGCAGTGAGAAAGGGACTCATGTCTGAGTATACCCTGCCACACCTATAGTGGCCAAAAACGATTCAGAAAAGGGGGTGGTGATGAACAGAGTGTCTGAATTAAGCAGACCACTCTTACCCAGTCAAAAAATCAGGGCTTGATCCATCACCGTTATTTATCTCACTGCACCATCCCAGCTCAGAACCTGGCTATATGCAAATCAGTCTGTCCCTGGCCCAGTGCATCATGGGAACAGGGCAGACTAAACTACCAAGCCAATTCTTCACCAGAAAGGAGACAAGCTACCGGGGACCGGTTTCTGGCATTTCAGCCGTCTTCGGCCCGGCTTGCTTGAATCCTGATGGTGCAGTGAGAAAGGGACTCATGTCTGAGTATACCCTGCCACACCTATAGTGGCCAAAAACGATTCAGAAAAGGGGGTGGTGATGAACAGAGTGTCTGAATTAAGCAGACCACTCTTACCCAGTCCAAAGATCAGGGCTTGATCCATCACCATTATTTATCTCACTGCACAATCCCAGCTCAGAACCTGGCTATATGCAAATCAGTCTGTTCCTGGCCCAGTGCATCATGGGAACAGGGCAGACTAAACTACCAAGCCAATTCTTCACCAGAAAGGAGACAAGCTACCGGGGACCGGTTTCTGGCATTTCAGCCGTCTTCGGCCCGGCTTGCTTGAATCCTGATGGTGCAGTGAGAAAGAGACTCATGTCTGAGTATACCCTGCCACACCTATAGTGGCCAAAAACGATTCAGAAAAGGGGGTGGTGATGAACAGAGTGTCTGAATTAAGCAGACCACTCTTACCCAGTCCAAAGATCAGGGCTTGATCCATCACCGTTATTTATCTCACTGCACCATCCCAGCTCAGAACCTGGCTATATGCAAATCAGTCTGTCCCTGGCCCAGTGCATCATGGGAACAGGGCAGACTAAACTACCAAGCCAATTCTTCACCAGAAAGGAGACAAGCTACCGGGGACCGGTTTCTGGCATTTCAGCCGTCTTCGGCCCGGCTTGCTTGAATCCTGATGGTGCAGTGAGAAAGGGACTCATGTCTGAGTATACCCTGCTACACTTATAGTGGCCAAAAACGATTCAGAAAAGGGGGTGGTGATGAACAGAGTGTCTGAATTAAGCAGACCACTCTTACCCAGTCCAAAGATCAGGGCTTGATCCATCACCGTTATTTATCTCACTGCACCATCCCAGCTCAGAACCTGGCTATATGCAAATCAGTCTGTCCCTGGCCCAGTGCATCATGGAAACAGGGCAGACTAAACTACCAAGCCAATTCTTCACCAGAAAGGAGACAAGCTACCGGGGACCGGTTTCTGGCGTTTCCGCCGTCTTCGGCCCGGCTTGCTTGAATCCTGATGGTGCAGTGAGAAAGGGACTCATGTCTGAGTATACCCTGCCACACCTATGGTGGCCAAAAACGATTCAGAAAAGGGGGTGGTGATGAACAGAGTGTCTGAATTAAGCAGACCACTCTTACCCAGTCCAAAGATCAGGGCTTGATCCATCACCATTATTTATCTCACTGCACAATCCCAGCTCAGAACCTGGCTATATGCAAATCAGTCTGTTCCTGGCCCAGTGCATCATGGGAACAGGGCAGACTAAACTACCAAGCCAATTCTTCACCAGAAAGGAGACAAGCTACCGGGGACCGGTTTCTGGCATTTCAGCCGTCTTCGGCCCGGCTTGCTTGAATCCTGATGGTGCAGTGAGAAAGAGACTCATGTCTGAGTATACCCTGCCACACCTATAGTGGCCAAAAACGATTCAGAAAAGGGGGTGGTGATGAACAGAGTGTCTAAATTAAGCAGACCACTCTTACCCAGTCCAAAGATCAGGGCTTGATCCATCACCGTTATTTATCTCACTGCACCATCCCAGCTCAGAACCTGGCTATATGCAAATCAGTCTGTCCCTGGCCCAGTGCATCATGGGAACAGGGCAGACTAAACTACCACCCAATTCTTCACCAGAAAGGAGACAAGCTACCGGGGACCGGTTTCTGGCATTTCAGCCGTCTTCGGCCCGGCTTGCTTGAATCCTGATGGTGCAGTGAGAAAGGGACTCATGTCTGAGTATACCCTGCTACACCTATAGTGGCCAAAAACGATTCAGAAAAGGGGGTGGTGATGAACAGAGTGTCTGAATTAAGCAGACCACTCTTACCCAGTCAAAAAATCAGGGCTTGATCCATCACCGTTATTTATCTCACTGCACCATCCCAGCTCAGAACCTGGCTATATGCAAATCAGTCTGTCCCTGGCCCAGTGCATCATGGGAACAGGGCAGACTAAACTACCAAGCCAATTCTTCACCAGAAAGGAGACAAGCTACCGGGGACCGGTTTCTGGCATTTCAGCCGTCTTCGGCCCGGCTTGCTTGAATCCTGATGGTTCAGTGAGAAAGGGACTCATGTCTGAGTATACCCTGCCACACCTATAGTGGCCAAAAACGATTCAGAAAAGGGGGTGGTGATGAACAGAGTGTCTGAATTAAGCAGACCACTCTTACCCAGTCCAAAGATCAGGGCTTGATCCATCACCGTTATCTATCTCACTGCACCATCCCAGCTCAGAACCTGGCTATATGCAAATCAGTCTGTCCCTGGCCCAGTGCATCATGGAAACAGGGCAGACTAAACTACCAAGCCAATTCTTCACCAGAAAGGAGACAAGCTACCGGGGACCGGTTTCTGGCGTTTCCGCCGTCTTCGGCCCGGCTTGCTTGAATCCTGATGGTGCAGTGAGAAAGGAACTCATGTCTGAGTATACCCTGCTACACCTATAGTGGCCAAAAACGATTCAGAAAAGGGGGTGGTGATGAACAGAGTGTCTGAATTAAGCAGACCACTCTTACCCAGTCTAAAGATCAGGGCTTGATCCATCACCGTTATTTATCTCACTGCACCATCCCAGCTCAGAACCTGGCTATATGCAAATCAGTCTGTCCCTGGCCCAGTGCATCATGGGAACAGGGCAGACTAAACTACCAAGACAATTCTTCACCAGAAAGGAGACAAGCTACCGGGGACCGGTTTCTGGCATTTCCGCCGTCTTCGGCCCGGCTTGCTTGAATCCTGATGGTGCAGTGAGAAAGGGACTCATGTCTGAGTATACCCTGCCACACCTATAGTGGCCAAAAACGATTCAGAAAAGGGGGTGGTGATGAACAGAGTGTCTGAATTAAGCAGACCACTCTTACCCAGTCAAAAAATCAGGGCTTGATCCATCACCGTTATTTATCTCACTGCACCATCCCAGCTCAGAACCTGGCTATATGCAAATCAGTCTGTCCCTGGCCCAGTGCATCATGGGAACAGGGCAGACTAAACTACCAAGCCAATTCTTCACCAGAAAGGAGACAAGCTACCGGGGACCGGTTTCTGGCATTTCAGCCGTCTTCGGCCCGGCTTGCTTGAATCCTGATGGTGCAGTGAGATTGGAACTCATGTCTGAGTATACCCTGCTACACCTATAGTGGCCAAAAACGATTCAGAAAAGGGGGTGGTGATGAACAGAGTGTCTGAATTAAGCAGACCACTCTTACCCAGTCCAAAGATCAGGGCTTGATCCATCACCGTTATTTATCTCACTGCACCATCCCAGCTCAGAACCTGGCTATATGCAAATCAGTCTGTCCCTGGCCCAGTGCATCATGGGAACAGGGCAGACTAAACTACCAAGCCAATTCTTCACCAGAAAGGAGACAAGCTACCGGGGACCGGTTTCTGGCATTTCCGCCGTCTTCGGCCCGGCTTGCTTGAATCCTGATGGTGCAGTGAGAAAGGGACTCATGTCTGAGTATACCCTGCCACACCTATAGTGGCCAAAAACGATTCAGAAAAGGGGGTGGTGATGAACAGAGTGTCTGAATTAAGCAGAACACTCTTACCCAGTCAAAAAATCAGGGCTTGATCCATCACCGTTATTTATCTCACTGCACCATCCCAGCTCAGAACCTGGCTATATGCAAATCAGTCTGTCCCTGGCCCAGTGCATCATGGGAACAGGGCAGACTAAACTACCAAGCCAATACTTCACCAGAAATGAGACAAGCTACCGGGGACCGGTTTCTGGCATTTCAGCCGTCTTCGGCCCGGCTTGCTTGAATCCAGATGGTGCAGTGAGAAAGGGACTCATGTCTGAGTATACCCTGCCACACCTATAGTGGCCAAAAACGATTAAGAAAAGGGGGTGGTGATGAACAGAGTGTCTGAATTAAGCAGACCACTCTTACCCAGTCCAAAGATCAGGGCTTGATCCATCACCATTATTTATCTCACTGCACCATCCCAGCTCAGAACCTGGCTATATGCAAATCAGTCTGTCCCTGGCCCAGTGCATCATGGGAACAGGGCAGACTAAACTACCAAGCCAATTCTTCACCAGAAAGGAGACAAGCTACCGGGGACCGGTTTCTGGCATTTCAGCCGTCTTCGGCCCGGCTTGCTTGAATCCTGATGGTGCAGTGAGAAAGGGACTCATGTCTGAGTATACCCTGCTACACCTATAGTGGCCAAAAACGATTCAGAAAAGGGGGTGGTGATGAACAGAGTGTCTGAATTAAGCAGACCACTCTTACCCAGTCCAAAGATCAGGGCTTGATCCATCACCGTTATTTATCTCACTGCACCATCCCAGCTCAGAACCTGGCTATATGCAAATCAGTCTGTCCCTGGCCCAGTGCATCATGGAAGCAGGGCAGACTAAACTACCAAGCCAATTCTTCACCAGAAAGGAGACAAGCTACCGGGGACCGGTTTCTGGCGTTTCCGCCGTCTTTGGCCCGTCTTGCTTGAATCCTGATGGTGCAGTGAGAAAGGGACTCATGTCTGAGTATACCCTGCCACACCTATAGTGGCCAAAAACGATTCAGAAAAGGGGGTGGTGATGAACAGAGTGTCTGAATTAAGCAGACCACTCTTACCCAGTCCAAAGATCAGGGCTTGATCCATCACCATTATTTATCTCACTGCACAATCCCAGCTCAGAACCTGGCTATATGCAAATCAGTCTGTTCCTGGCCCAGTGCATCATGGGAACAGGGCAGACTAAACTACCAAGCCAATTCTTCACCAGAAAGGAGACAAGCTACCGGGGACCGGTTTCTGGCATTTCAGCCGTCTTCGGCCCGGCTTGCTTGAATCCTGATGGTGCAGTGAGAAAGAGACTCATGTCTGAGTATACCCTGCCACACCTATAGTGGCCAAAAACGATTCAGAAAAGGGGGTGGTGATGAACAGAGTGTCTAAATTAAGCAGACCACTCTTACCCAGTCCAAAGATCAGGGCTTGATCCATCACCGTTATTTATCTCACTGCACCATCCCAGCTCAGAACCTGGCTATATGCAAATCAGTCTGTCCCTGGCCCAGTGCATCATGGGAGCAGGGCAGACTAAACTACCACCCAATTCTTCACCAGAAAGGAGACAAGCTACCGGGGACCGGTTTCTGGCATTTCAGCCGTCTTCGGCCCGGCTTGCTTGAATCCTGATGGTGCAGTGAGAAAGGGACTCATGTCTGAGTATACTCTGCCACACCTATAGTGGCCAAAAACGATTCAGAAAAGGGGGTGGTGATGAACAGAGTGCCTGAATTATTCAGACCAGTCTTACCCAGTCCAAAGATCAGGGCTTGATCCATCACCGTTATTTATCTCACTGCACCATCCCAGCTCAGAACCTGGCTATATGCAAATCATTCTGTCCCTGGCCCAGTGCATCATGGGAACAGGGCAGACTAAACTACCAAGACTATTCTTCACCAGAAAGGAGACAAGCTACCGGGGACCGGTTTCTGGCATTTCAGCCGTCTTCGGCCCGGCTTGCTTGAATCCTGATGGTGCAGTGAGATTGGAACTCATGTCTGAGTATACCCTGCTACACCTATAGTGGCCAAAAAAGATTCAGAAAAGGGGGTGGTGATGAACAGAGTGTCTGAATTAAGCAGACCACTCTTACCCAGTCCAAAGATCAGGGCTTGATCCATCACCGTTATTTATCTCACTGCACCATCCCAGCTCAGAACCTGGCTATATGCAAATCAGTCTGTTCCTGGCCCAGTGCATCATGGGAACAGGGCAGACTAAACTACCAAGCCAATTCTTCACCAGAAAGGAGACAAGCTACCGGGGACCGGTTTCTGGCATTTCAGCCGTCTTCGGCCCGGCTTGCTTGAATCCTGATGGTGCAGTGAGATTGGAACTCATGTCTGAGTATACCCTGCTACACCTATAGTGGCCAAAAACGATTCAGAAAAGGGGGTGGTGATGAACAGAGTGTCTGAATTAAGCACACCACTCTTACCCAGTCCAAAGATCAGGGCTTGATCCATCACCGTTATTTATCTCACTGCACCATCCCAGCTCAGAACCTGGCTATATGCAAATCAGTCTGTCCCTGGCCCAGTGCATCATGGGAACAGGGCAGACTAAACTACCAAGCCAATTCTTCACCAGAAAGGAGACAAGCTACCGGGGACCGGTTTCTGGCATTTCCGCCGTCTTCGGCCCGGCTTGCTTGAATCCTGATGGTGCAGTGAGAAAGGGACTCATGTCTGAGTATACCCTGCCACACCTATAGTGGCCAAAATCGATTCAGAAAAGGGGGTGGTGATGAACAGAGTGTCTGAATTAAGCAGAACACTCTTACCCAGTCAAAAAATCAGGTCTTGATCCATCATCGTTATTTATCTCACTGCACCATCCCAGCTCAGAACCTGGCTATATGCAAATCAGTCTGTCCCTGGCCCAGTGCATCATGGGAACAGGGCAGACTAAACTACCAAGCCAATTCTTCACCAGAAATGAGACAAGCTACCGGGGACCGGTTTCTGGCATTTCAGCCGTCTTCGGCCCGGCTTGCTTGAATCCTGATGGTGCAGTGAGAAAGGGACTCATGTCTGAGTATACCCTGCCACACCTATAGTGGCCAAAAACGATTCAGAAAAGGGGGTGGTGATGAACAGAGTGTCTGAATTAAGCAGACCACTCTTACCCAGTCCAAAGATCAGGGCTTGATCCATCACCGTTATTTATCTCACTGCACCATCCCAGCTCAGAACCTGGCTATATGCAAATCAGTCTGTCCCTGGCCCAGTGCATCATGGGAACAGGGCAGACTAAACTACCAAGCCAATTCTTCACCAGAAAGGAGACAAGCTACCGGGGACCGGTTTCTGGCATTTCAGCCGTCTTCGGCCCGGCTTGCTTGAATCCTGATGGTGCAGTGAGAAAGGGACTCATGTCTGAGTATACCCTGCTACACCTATAGTGGCCAAAAACGATTCAGAAAAGGGGGTGGTGATGAACAGAGTGTCTGAATTAAGCAGACCACTCTTACCCAGTCCAAAGATCAGGGCTTGTTCCATCACCGTTATTTATCTCACTGCACCATCCCAGCTCAGAACCTGGCTATATGCAAATCAGTCTGTCCCTGGCCCAGTGCATCATGGAAACAGGGCAGACTAAACTACCAAGCCAATTCTTCACCAGAAAGGAGACAAGCTACCGGGGACCGGTTTCTGGCGTTTCCGCCGTCTTCGGCCCGTCTTGCTTGAATCCTGATGGTGCAGTGAGAAAGGGACTCATGTCTGAGTATACCCTGCCACACCTATAGTGGCCAAAAACGATTCAGAAAAGGGGGTGGTGATGAACAGAGTGTCTGAATTAAGCAGACCACTCTTACCCAGTCCAAAGATCAGGGCTTGATCCATCACCAATATTTATCTCACTGCACAATCCCAGCTCAGAACCTGGCTATATGCAAATCAGTCTGTTCCTGGCCCAGTGCATCATGGGAACAGGGCAGACTAAACTACCAAGCCAATTCTTCACCAGAAAGGAGACAAGCTACCGGGGACCGGTTTCTGGCATTTCAGCCGTCTTCGGCCCGGCTTGCTTGAATCCTGATGGTGCAGTGAGAAAGAGACTCATGTCTGAGTATACCCTGCCACACCTATAGTGGCCAAAAACGATTCAGAAAAGGGGGTGGTGATGAACAGAGTGTCTAAATTAAGCAGACCACTCTTACCCAGTCCAAAGATCAGGGCTTGATCCATCACCGTTATTTATCTCACTGCACCATCCCAGCTCAGAACCTGGCTATATGCAAATCAGTCTGTCCCTGGCCCAGTGCATCATGGGAACAGGGCAGACTAAACTACCACCCAATTCTTCACCAGAAAGGAGACAAGCTACCGGGGACCGGTTTCTGGCATTTCAGCCGTCTTCGGCCCGGCTTGCTTGAATCCTGATGGTGCAGTGAGAAAGGGACTCATGTCTGAGTATACCCTGCTACACCTATAGTGGCCAAAAACGATTCAGAAAAGGGGGTGGTGATGAACAGAGTGTCTGAATTAAGCAGACCACTCTTACCCAGTCCAAAGATCAGGGCTTGATCCATCACCGTTATTTATCTCACTGCACCATCCCAGCTCAGAACCTGGCTATATGCAAATCAGTCTGTCCCTGGCCCAGTGCATCATGGAAACAGGGCAGACTAAACTACCAAGCCAATTCTTCACCAGAAAGGAGACAAGCTACCGGGGACCGGTTTCTGGCATTTCCGCCGTCTTCGGCCTGAGGAAATATAAATTTTATGGTCAAGAAATGTTCCCTAACGTGTACCCCACCGTCTCCATGTACCAGTTTAAAGTGCATGTAACTTCCCTCCTGTGCCAGCTATGAAGACGCAAACACATTTGCGTCCAACGTTAACATGTCCTCTTTCAGACCCACCATGAACGGGTTGAATATTCAGCTTCTAAATACGCTATGCCAGCGTCTTTTTGTGGTGTACTTCACACGTTTTTCAGCTCTGGCGAAGTAGGCCCTGAATTCTGCCATCGAGCCTTTCTCTGCCTTCTGACTCTGAACGCCTCAGCCTGAGCTGCCTCTGTACCCGTGACCTCTGCCTTACTCCCTGCGCGGCTCACGGCGCTTAGCTCAGCCTGCTGCCTGCCAAGACCAAATTCAACCTTCGCATTATCTGTTCCGCTCCTCGAAAATACATTCCTACCTACTAGTTTAAGTAAACATCCCCCCAGCTGCAGAGCAAAGGGCCCGGCCTCACTGTCTCCGTGCAAGTAATTCATAGCCTCTGTTACCATGGTAGGCCCATGCCCCCTCGCATCTCATGCAGACACTTAGACGCTTATACACGCACTCACAGTCAGTATAGAATAGCTTCTGCCCCAGAGACCTTTTCCTTCTAGATAATATGGTTCCTAAACATCAGATATCAGATATGATAGTGGTACGAGTTGATCTGACATGCCAGACTTCTGTCTCTTTCCGCTAGTGTAAATGTCAAGTCCCCTGCACCCTCCAGCTTCACGTCATGCACACGTCACGCAGCTGCGCGCGCATCCAGACTTCAGATTTCTGCTGACATTGCAATATTCTGTTTTTCCCCACCTACTTGTGACACTTACATGTGACGTTTTCTATATTCACGCCTAGTTCACGCCTTCTAATTACGTATCACTACCACGTGTGTGCTCTTATCTTGTTTCTCTCAGCTGTTACGCCTACTGTATTGGTTTCTATAATATGATTTAAGTATATAAGCTATGTATTGTCAATAAAATATTGCTCTATCCCTTCCTGCACCCCAGTGGTGGCAGGAACCCGATATCCGATCTGGTACCATGACCATTCCTTTTTAAGGAATAAAACCCCTAAGAACTCTAACACCACGGACTCTGCCTCTTTCTTTCCGATTGAGTTATTTTTGTTTAAGTACTTACCTGCATAGAAATTAAGACGGTAAATCAAATATTTACCACATTATTTTGGCGCCCGAACAGGGACCCCTCCCCCACCCCACGCGCCGGTTGGTGCGTTGCAAGCTTTGCCCCCTGCCATCAGTCAAGACGGAACTACGCGTACCCGCAGGATTTCCTGTATCTCCCTCTGGCCCACGGAGGTGACGGAGACTGCGATCAACACCCAGACGAGGCGGTGAGGAGTGCGGAGGATCCCGACCAGAGCCTAGCTGAAAGAAGCAAGGTCCGAGGTGTCAAGAGGCCCACCAGTTCCGAAGTATCCACGTATCGAGTCGAGTCGAGTCCGGTCCAGTCCAGTCGAGTTTTCCGAGGCCTTCTGTTTCCGTGCTTCCCGGTGAGTACCATTGCTGGGACGTATCTAGACGGGTGCATTATTATGTATCCGGTAAAGACGGGTTTGGGTACACAAACGCGGTCTGCACTGTTTTAGACAGTGTATCTGTACTGTTTAGCAGTATATCCGTTATTCAAGTTCTTGCACTGTCTTCGACAGTGTATCTGTGCTGTTTAGCAGTACATCTAGTTCCGAGGGTAGAGATATATGTTCAAAATGTTCTCTCATGTGATTAATGTCGTGGTATGAGTGAGTGTTTAATGTGCATTATTGTGTTTTTGTGTAACTAGTTGTGTTCAGAGTTAAGTAGCAAGGATTGAGTATCCAGTACTAAGTAGACAAGATGCCGTTTTTCAATAAGTTAAAACAGATAGGAACTAGGAAAGGGATGCTAGAGGAAGAAATTCCTATCCCCCCTAGGGACACGCCTGGAAATTACATGTACCATAAGCATGGCATAGACGCCATACTGTATCTAGATTTATGGGCCGATTATACTAAGCACCTAGAAGAAAGACACAGATGGCCCGCTACAGGAACATGGGATGCCGGGTGCATCCTGAAAGTAGAAGAAGCACTATGGAGAAAGAAAGCCAGACAATCACAGAAAGATGCCATAGAATTATGGCGTAAGGAATCACATAAACGAGCCGAAAAAGAACTCCGAAAAGAAGACAGACTTAGAGAAGCGCCGGATAGAGTCCGAGAAAACGAATTAGTTAAAGAAGGGATCCGAGTAAAAGCCGAACAAGTAGACCGCGCGCGAAACAATCTTGTAAATGGCATGTACTTAGTGGCCGAGGGTTCGCCTGAAGCCAATTCAGAAATACCGAAAGATCTGCCGCCACCATTGGTTCCAACTAAAGTAAACCACAGGACCACTAAAGACATATTCCTGGCTTCCTATCTAGATGATGTAGCACCCGCTTACACCAACCCACCTGCCCGTGTACCGCATCCTGACGGTGATGGAGGTGGCAACCCGGCTCAAGACCATATCCCGCCATTACCGCAACAGAGTTCCCCCGTTCGACAGCCTGTCCCTCCACCCCCACCACTTCCCACACCTAAGGTTAAAATACCAAATCCGTTGTTGCCTGATCCTATTAAAAGACAAGTTCAGGTACACATACAGACTCCACAGAGAGATAATGTCCAAGCCTCCGCCCCAGGAGGTGCAACAGGGGGTCTTCAGACCCCGCCAGCAACACACAGATTACACGTTAGGGACATGCTGAAGCCATATACACCCCAATCACCCCGTCTCGACATACTCAAAGAACCCCTTCCAGTTTGCAGATATGATCCAGTACCCGGTAAAGATGATAGAATGTTGATAGCATCACTACGTTTGCGACAAGCCACAGATTACCTAGTGTTATTCCCGGGGATGACTGATCATCTAGATAGAATATATCATTTTGTCCAGACTGGGGAAAATCCTGAAAGTATTAAGGAGGCCCTGGCACACCAGAAAGTTGACACTCAAGCATATGTATTACGTTTTTTCATAAATTGCTTAATAAGAGACCGAGACAGGCCTGGGGTAGACCAGGAAGAAATGGAAGCACTAAACAGGTGGGGTCAAAATATAGCCGAAGGAAAGCATGATAGACAGAATTGCATATCTAGCATGTACAAGAAAATAAGAAAAGCAGTAATAGAAATACACGAAAAAGAAAAAGAAAATGGCTCCTCCGAGGAGGAGGAAGGACCTGAAGAACCAGAAACGACTACCGATACGATAGCGTATGTAGGTAAGGGAACTTACCTTAGGAAAGGCATTCGCCCAGAAAGCAAGAGAGTTTTTCTCTCTGGCATATCAAAACCGAATTCTCCTGAATATCTGTTTCAAGACACTGATAAAATGCTTCGAGAACGAATGGGGTACCATGTACTCAATTCTATGGATGAACAAGAACTAGCCCGATCAGCAGTACTATGGGCTGACAATCCTAATATATACAATGATGACACAGTAGCACAGACATTTCTGAACCTTTCCCCAGACGAGCAGAAATTAGCAGGTATATACATGATTCAGCACCTCCTCACGTTATACAGAAATCAACATTCTGATCCAGGTCCCTTACCTGATACATTAGAAGCACTACTTATGAATAGATGGAGAGGCCTAAGTACCAAGTTAATTCAAATAATTCTAGAACAACGGCACAGATATAACACTTTCTTAGGCCCACAATATGTTTCCGCTCCGCCCCCAGAAAGGAAAATGTTTCATATGGAGCATTTTGAAAGGCAGAACCCATTACGAGAAGTACATCCAGTTATGGGCACCGATAATACCCTGAAACGTGTGTATGTATACACACCTCTGACCAAGTTAGAATTATTGGAGATGAAGAAACTAGTACCCTGTCACGATAAAGACCCCGCAGGTTTTCACAGAGAACTGAAGGATATGTTACTCATGGGAGATTACACCTATACTGATATTATGAAATTGTTAAAGGTTCTGTTGCCTACCGGCATCTACGAGAAGCTCAAGGAAAGAGAATGGGAGGTGGGAGATAAAAAGATTATATGGACTGAAATAGAAGACGAGGAAAAGATTCGTACTCCAGGGCTAGGCCTTGGGGAAAAAGCTAAAGCATTACCAGGTTTAATAGTACAGGTTTTGCCAAGATTATTGACAACTAAAAAGGAAGACTGGGACGCAATCTCAGCCTGTAAACAGAAACACGATGAAGATACTAGTGACTTCTATTCAAGATTCGAGAAATGTTTTATTATTAATAGTGGCCTGAAACCAAGTAGCGAGTCATACCCACACCTTTTTGTAAGTAAATTGGTAGAGAATTCCCTAACGCAAGTTAAGAATAGAGTATATAAAGTCGAAAGCACATGGCAAGCAAATACGCCAGCCCAGATGTTACAAATGTTACAATATCATCAGAACAGAATTAGAGAAGAACAAGAACATGAACAAAGACGTATGAAAGACACGAAAATGAAAATACTAGTTGCCCAGACAGTCCCCGCTGACGGTCAGAAAAAGGGTGGGGCACAGACAAATAATTCAGCAGCTTCCGTTAAAGGGACATGCAACTATTGCAAGCAGCCAGGTCACTACGTACATGAATGTCCAGTCCTGAAACACAATATAGCAACAGGTAAAACTAAAGAGAGACCGCATCTGCCTAGACAAGACCAGGGCCAGCAACAGACTTCGCAGAATTCACAACCCATGCATGCTTCATCACATACAAACAGGCCGCAGTGGCATCACAGGCACAGCCCATTGCCGCGACACAGCAAGTTTCACGGCAGATGTGCCAGTATGCCCAATCTGATTATCCCGATTATCAGCGATACACATGAAACAGCCTAGAGAGGGAGGTTGGCTTGCCTCTTATTGAGATTCCTGTAGATCAAGAGGGTCCTTATGTACACAGTCGAGTATTGGGAAAAGACAGAAAGTTTTTAATTGACACAGGGGCAAGCCGCACCACAATCAGCCATGATGAAGTCCCAGGGGCACCCCTCTCAGGCTCACAGAATGTTTCCCTTGGTTTTTAAGGACAGCCTATTATAAATGAAGTATCGAAACCTGTCCCCCTAGCAGTAGGTCCATTATCACGTGTTACAGACTTGTTACTCACGAAATCATGTCCAGAAAACTTGTTAGGTATCAAAACATTGAAGGCTCTAGGAGCTGTGATATGTTGTTCTCCGGAAGGAGTTAGACTTTTCTTGCGAGACTTCAAGGGTCACTATGTATTACGAGAGTTTGATGTCAGATTGAAAAATGTACCAGAACACCTGTGGGCACAAGGCCCAACCGATGTAGGCTGCATGCACATTACACCATACTGTGTTACACTCAAGCCAGGTGTTGTTTTACCCCGAATCAGACAATACAAGTTACCACCCGATACCGTAGTGGCTTTACTGGAGATCATTGAAGAGCTCATTGCCCAAGGAGTGGTCGTAGAGACCGACTCCAATATCTGTAATTCCCCTATCATTCCGATTCTTAAACGTACTGATCCCAATGCACCGCCAGTATATCGGCTGGTGATTGATTTACGAGAACTGAATAAATGCATTGTTCCACAGTACCCTGTGGTTCCCGACATCTCATCCTTATTGACTGCTATTGATTCAGAAGCAGCGTTCTTTACTGTAATTGACCTCAAGAACGCCTTCTTCAGTGTGCCCATCGATCCAGAGAGCCAATATCTCTTCGGATTCAGTTTAAATGGACGAAGTTTCAAATTTTCACGCGCACCTCAAGGATTCACAGAAAGCCCCAGCATCTATAGCCAAGCACTGAAAAGACAGCTTGATTGTATCCAAATGCCAGTTAACACTGCCTTACTGCAATACATCGATGATCTGCTGATCACCGCACGAAGTGAGCCCGAATGCGAGCAAGCATCACTGACAGTTTTACATTTTTTGGCCGACAAGGGACACAAGGTGTCTCCTTCGAAGCTACAATTCTGTGTTCAGCAAGTTGTGTACTGGGGTCACTTGCTGTCCAAAGTGGGGAGACAGCTCACTCCTGATCGCATCCAGCTAATTGTAAATATGCCGCAACCCCAGACACAAAAGGAAGTGCGGGCCTTTATAGGCCTCACCTCGTACTGCAGACAATGGATTCCTCAGTATGCATTTCTAGCTAAACCACTCATTCAGTTGACAACACAGGAGGCAGCGACTTCGACTGCCCTCCCTTGGACTCAGGAACATACACAGGCTTTTGAAGAATTAAAGAAAGCTTTATGTCAAGCACCAGTTCTAGCAACACCATGTTACAGCAAACCTTTTACACTTTTTGTTACAGAACGTGATGGTACAGCGTTGTCTGTCCTCACTCAAGATCAAGCAGGTTCACATAAGCCTTGCGCTTATTTTTCAAGTACATTGGATTCAGTAGCCCAGGCACTCCCTGCGTGCTTAAAGTCAGTTGCAGCGACAGCCCTAGCAATCAGACAGACGAGTTAATTGTCTTAGGACATCCATTAACAGTACAAGTTCCACATTCTGTAGAGGTCCTTCTAAACCGAACCCAGACTCAACACTTGACTATAGCACGACTGACAGGTTATGAATTGACGCTATTCCAGCCACACATAGAAATCCGACGCTGTAGCATTCTAAACCCCGCAACATTGTTACCTTAGATTATGACAGATCCAGCCCCGCATGATTGTATAGAGATCATTAATGCAGTAACAAAGCCCCGACGAGACTTAACAGATGTTCCATTGACAAATCCAGACCTGACACTTTACGTGGACGGTTCATGTATGAGAACAAGTACAGGAGAATTAGTGGCCGCGTATGCAGTGACCACTGAAACTGAAGTCAAAGAAACACATCGTATTGACACACTGTCTGCTCAAGCGGCGGAGCTCATTGCTCTGACCCGAGCCTGCATACTAGCCAAGAACAGAAATGTTAACATATACACAGATTCCCGTTATGCTTTCGGAGTCGTACACGACTTCGGAGTGTTATGGCAAGAACGAGGTTTTTTGACCTCTCACGGTGCCAAGATCCAACACGGTCCCCTCATTCAAGCCCTGTTAGAAGCAATACATCTGCCTTCAGGCATATCCATCATGAAGTGTAAAGCACATACTAAAGTTACAGATTCTGTTTCCCAGGGTAATGACCTGGCAGACCAAACAGCAAAACATACAGCATTGACTCACACCCAGACAACTGACGTGACAAAGACCATAGTACCGACACATTGTATGACAGTTAGGGATCCCACACTAGATGTAATCGATATTCAGACACATGCCACTCCAGATGAAATCAAGAAATGGTCTGAACTAGGAGGGATTCAGACAGATCAAGGATGGATGACGAAGGGAAAATCTACATGGTTTCTCCCTGACTCTATGGTTCAAGTCATAATAAATACAGCACATAGTCCAGCACACCTAGGAGAAAAAGCTATGTTAGACAGTTTACAGAATCTCTGGTACAACAAACACTTACGAGCAGCAGCAAAACAGAAAGTGCGTACTTGCATGATCTGTTGTCAGTTCAATCCAGGTAAAAGTGTCCCTGTAGAGCAAGGTGGATTTCATCCTCCCGATCACCCTTTTGAAGTCCTCCAGATGGATTATATCCAGATGGACCGATGTCGAGGATTTAAGTATGTCCTCGTAGTTGTTTGTGCACTTTCCCGTTGGACCGAAGCATATCCAGTCCCAGATTATACTGCCCCGACCACTGCCAGGCAGCTGGTTCGAGAATTCTTCCCACGGTACGGCTTGCCTCGTATCGTGTACTCAGATAACGGACAGCCATTCTCATCCGAGCTCATGAAACAGGTTTCCCTTCTGCTGGGATATCAGTGGAGATTCCATTGTGTCCGACATCCCGAGGCCGCTGGCCTTGTAGAAAGACATAACCAGACACTGAAAACACGCCTTGCCAAAATCTGTAAAGAGAAAGGGGTCGACTGGATAGTCGCCCTGCCAGTTGCACTGTTCTACATGAGAATGGTCCCCCATTCGAGATCAGGGCTATCCCCGTATGAAGTGGTCTTTGGCAGACCACCGAATATGTGGGGGACGCCCATGCCTAAGAAAATCACCGATGTTGATTGTAATATGCTGACAGATTACCTTGCCTCCTTGATGTCTGCACTCCAATCATGTCGTTCACAGGTTGCCGCAGCCTTTCCCGACAACACTGATGTAAAGCCACACGATGTCCGTCCCGGCGATACTGTGTTGATTCGCAATTTCGACAGGAAAAGCCCGCTGGAGCCCCGCTGGAAGGAGCCGAAGATCGTCCTTCTTACCACGAGGACCGCGATTAAAGTGGAAGGCCGAAAGGGGTGGATCCACACGAGTCATATTAAAAAATGTAACGAACTGCTGCCAGAAACTGACTCGTCCACCCCCTCAAAGGACTGCCTCGAATCTAGTGACTCTAAAGTTCCCAAGCGAGAGAAAACTCCCCAAGAGGAGTATCGAACAAAACTTCGATCTAGCAAGTCAGACAGTTTAATTGTTTAAGTCCTCCCCTAGGTGAATCGGTTAAATAGTTTCTGACATGTATCCCCTAGATCGAGATAGAGAGAGAGAGAGACAACTCAAGAAACGTACATACTGTAAATCACTCCGCAGTCACTGTATAGTGACATTATTGGTTATGTTTTTTCTAAGTCTTTTGATTATTGTTGCTAGTATACTACTGCCAATATACTACCCTATCTTTAAGCGTGAACAATCTGCTTACAATGTAACTGCCGAACATTCTTTTAGTGAATTACCGTCTCATGAATTATCTTACAGACTTGCGCTGCGCAACAACACATTCATTAGTATGTTACATCACTCCCATCAGACTAACAATGCTACAAACTGTTGGATATGTGGCCGACTCCCTCCCTATCAGAAATACAAGGGAGTTCTGCCTCTCTTTCCGTACCCGTTCACTCACAATGGCTCCTGTGGTGCATGGTTTAGATTAATTAATTCTTTATATTCTGATATTGCTGTTTTCGAGGGGAATTGGATTTGGGGAAACCTGAACCTAGTTCTGCTCAACGTCTGCTACCCTGACAAGAAGGGACTTCCCATTAGGACAGGAACTGATCTAGAAAATGAAGTATATGGATTAGGTAATTATACAATTAACCTCATGATTCTTACTGTTGAATCCGAAGCTGCACCAGTTCTCCCTGCTATTTCAGTATTACCAGTCACAGGTGACTTATGTGTCAGAAAGAAGGGTTCAGTACACTTAGGTCATAGTAAATGTACTACCGTGGTCGAATTCAGTGATCATGGCAAGTCTTCCTTTAGAGCTACTCGTCATTCCTATTTTGTTTGTGGCCATACCGCATACATACGCTTACCTCCAGATTGGGATGGTACCTGTTACATTGCCTTCCTTCTGCCACCTGTTTTCCTAGCCCCTCCTGATTATCACAGAAATACAAATCTAGTAAAGAGTAGACTCAGAAGAGATCTCCCGATTGTCGACTATACTGAAACGGCATGGGAGCAATACACAGATTTCAATAAAGGATTCTTTTTCTTCACAGGTCCCGTCCAAAACAGTAAACTAATACGTAGATTAACTAGAACACTCGAAGCAGTAGTAGATGAAACTACCTCCGCTCTAGGCAACTTAACAGAGGAGCAGTCCGCCATGCGGGTTGTTGTTCTTCAAAACCGTCTTGTTATTGACGTCATCTTGGCAGATAGAGGCGGAGCTTGTAAGGTCATCGGGTCAAGTTGCTGTGTTTTCATTCCAGAAAATGCGCCAACGGTATACCAAGCTATTACACGTCTTCATAAAATTGCAAGTTTGATACATCAGAATCCAGGCACCTGGACTTGGTCCGGTTGGTTCTGGACAACATTGACTGCTTGGGGATGGAAGATCCTATCCTTCCTAGGCATTGCCCTTGTCATAGTATTCAGTTGCTGCCTGTGCCTACAATGTGGGCCAGCGATTTGTGGACTGTGCGCCACATCGTGCATTGCACATTCCAGTTTTCACTCAAAACGCAAAAAGAAGAAAGAAGAGCAAATGATGTTACAAGAACAGACTGATTGATTCATGAGGATCGATATATCATGAAGGGTCCGTAGGGAACAAGGAGGGAATGAGGAAATATAAATTTTATGGTCAAGAAATGTTCCCTAACGTGTACCCCACCGTCTCCATGTACCAGCTTAAAGTGCATGTAACTTCCCTCCTGTGCCAGCTATGAAGACGCAAACACATTTGCGTCCAACGTTAACATGTCCTCTTTCAGACCCACCATGAACGGGTTGAATATTCAGCTTCTAAATACGCTATGCCAACGTCTTTTTGTGGTGTACTTCACACGTTTTTCAGCTCTGGCGAAGTAGGCCCTGAATTCTGCCATCGAGCCTTTCTCTGCCTTCTGACTCTGAACGCCTCAGCCTGAGCTGCCTCTGTACCCGTGACCTCTGCCTTACTCCCTGCGCGGCTCACGGCGCTTAGCTCAGCCTGCTGCCTGCCAAGACCAAATTCAACCTTCGCATTATCTGTTCCGCTCCTCGAAAATACATTCCTACCTACTAGTTTAAGTAAACATCCCCCCAGCTGCAGAGCAAAGGGCCCGGCCTCACTGTCTCCGTGCAAGTAATTCATAGCCTCTGTTACCATGGTAGGTCCATGCCCCCTCGCATCTCATGCAGACACTTAGACGCTTATACACGCACTCACAGTCAGTATAGAATAGCTTCTGCCCCAGAGACCTTTTCCTTCTAGATAATATGGTTCCTAAACATCAGATATCAGATATGATAGTGGTAAATATTTGATTTACCGTCTTAATTTCTATGCAGGTAAGTACTTAAACAAAAATAACTCAATCGGAAAGAAAGAGGCAGAGTCCGTGGTGTTAGAGTTTTTAGGGGTTTTATTCCTTACTTTATTACTGGCTTGCTTGAATCCTGATGGTGCAGTGAGAAAGGGACTCTTGTCTGAGTATACCCTGCCACACTTACAGTGGCCAAAAACGATTCAGAAAAGGGGGTGGTGATGAACAGAGTGTCTGAATTAAGCAGACCACTCTTACCCAGTCCAAAGATCAGGGCTTGATCCATCACCGTTATTTATCTCACTGCACCATCCCAGCTCAGAACCTGGCTATATGCAAATCAGTCTGTCCCTGGCCCAGTGCATCATGGAAACAGGGCAGACTAAACTACCAAGCCAATTCTTCACCAGAAAGGAGACAAGCTACCGGGGACCGGTTTCTGGCATTTCCGCCGTCTTCGGCCCGGCTTGCTTGAATCCTGATGGTGCAGTGAGAAAGGGACTCATGTCTGAGTATACCCTGCCACACCTATAGTGGCCAAAAACGATTCAGAAAAGGGGGTGGTGAGGAACAGAGTGTCTGAATTAAGCAGACCACTCTTACCCAGTCCAAAGATCAGGGCTTGATCCATCACCGTTATTTATCTCACTGCACCATCCCAGCTCAGAACCTGGCTATATGCAAATCAGTCTGTCCCTGGCCCAGTGCATCATGGGAACAGGGCAGACTAAACTACCAAGCCAATTCTTCACCAGAAAGGAGACAAGCTACCGGGGACCGGTTTCTGGCATTCCCGCCGTCTTCGGCCCGGCTTGCTTGAATCCTGATGGTGCAGTGAGAAAGGGACTCATGTCTGAGTATACTCTGCCACACCTATAGTGGCCAAAAACGATTCAGAAAAGGGGGTGGTGATGAACAGAGTGCCTGAATTAATCAGACCACTCTTACCCAGTCCAAAGATCTGGGCTTGATCCATCACCGTTATTTATCTCACTGCACCATCCCAGCACAGAACCTGGCTATATGCAAATCATTCTGTCCCTGGCCCAGTGCATCATGGTAACAGGGCAGACTAAACTACCAAGACTATTCTTCACCAGAAAGGAGAAAAGCTACCGGGGACCGGTTTCTGGCATTTCAGCCGTCTTCGGCCCGGCTTGCTTGAATCCTGATGGTGCAGTGAGAAAGGGACTCATGTCTGAGTATACCCTGCCACACCTATAGTGGCCAAAACGATTCAGAAAAGGGGGTGGTGATGAACAGAGTGTCTGAATTAAGCAGACCACTCTTACCCAGTCCAAAGATCAGGGCTTGATTCATCACTGTTATTTATCTCACTGCACCATCCCAGCTCAGAACCTGGCTATATGCAAATCAGTCTGTCCCTGGCCCAGTGCATCATTGGAACAGGGCAGACTAGACTACCAAGCCAATTCTTCACCAGAAAGGAGACAAGCTACCGGGGACCGGTTTCTGGCATTTCAGCCGTCTTCGGCCCGGCTTGCTTGAATCCTGATGGTGCAGTGAGAAAGGGACTCATGTCTGAGTATACCCTGCCACACCTATAGTGGCCAAAAACGATTCAGAAAAGGGGGTGGTGATAAACAGAGTGTCTGAATTAAGCAGACCACTCTTACCCAGTCCAAAGATCAGGGCTTGATCCATCACCGTTATTTATCTCACTGCACCATCCCAGCTCAGAACCTGGCTATATGCAAATCAGTCTGTCCCTGGCCCAGTGCATCATGGGAACAGGGCAGACTAAACTACCAAGCCAATTCTTCACCAAAAAGGAGACAAGCTACCGGGGACCGGTTTCTGGCATTTCAGCCGTCTTCGGCCCGGCTTGCTTGAATCCTGATGGTGCAGTGAGAAAGGGACTCATGTCTGAGTATACCCTGCCACACCTATAGTGGACAAAAACGATTCAGAAAAGGGGGTGGTGATAAACAGAGTGTCTGAATTAAGCAGACCACTCTTACCCAGTCAAAAGATCAGGGCTTGATCCATCACCGTTATTTATCTCACTGCACCATCCCAGCTCAGAACCTGGCTATATGCAAATCAGTCTGTCCCTGGCCCAGTGCATCATGGGAACAGGGCAGACTAAACTACCAAGCCAATTCTTCACCAGAAAGGAGACAAGCTACCGGGGACCGGTTTCTGGCATTTCAGCCGTCTTCGGCCCGGCTTGCTTGAATCCTGATGGTGCAGTGAGAAAGGAACTCATGTCTGAGTATACCCTGCTACACCTATAGTGGCCAAAAACGATTCAGAAAAGGGGGAGGTGATGAACAGAGTGTCTGAATTAAGCAGACCACTCTTACCCAGTCCAATGATCAGGGCTTGATCCATCACCGTTATTTATCTCACTGCACCATCCCAGCTCAGAACCTGGCTATATGCAAATCAGTCTGTCCCTGGCCCAGTGCATCATGGAAACAGGGCAGACTAAACTACCAAGCCAATTCTTCACCAGAAAGGAGACAAGCTACCGGGGACCGGTTTCTGGCATTTCCGCCGTCTTCGGCCCGGCTTGCTTGAATCCTGATGGTGCAGTGAGAGGACTCATGTCTGAGTATACCCTGCCACACTTACAGTGGCCAAAAACGATTCAGAAAAGGGGGTGGTGATGAACAGAGTGTCTGAATTAAGCAGACCACTCTTACCCAGTCCAAAGATCAGGGCTTGATCCATCACCGTTATTTATCTCACTGCACCATCCCAGCTCAGAACCTGGCTATATGCAAATCAGTCTGTCCCTGGCCCAGTGCATCATGGGAACAGGGCAGACTAAACTACCAAGCCAATTCTTCACCAGAAAGGAGACAAGCTACCGGGGAACGGTTTCTGGCATTTCAGCCGTCTTCGGCCCGGTTTGTTTGAATCCTGATGGTGCAGTGAGAAAGAGACTCATGTCTGAGTATACCCTGCCACACCTATAGTGGCCAAAAAGAATTCAGAAAAGGGGGTGGTGATGAACAGAGTGTCTGAATTAAGCAGACCACTCTTACCCAGTCCGAAGATCAGGGCTTGATCCATCACCGATGTTTATCTCACTGCACCATCCCAGCTCAGAACCTGGCTATATGCAAATCAGTCTGTCCCTGGCCCAGTGCATCATGGGAACAGGGCAGACTAAACTACCAAGCCAATTCTTCACCAGAAAGGAGACAAGCTACCGGGGACCGGTTTCTGGCATTTCAGCCGTCTTCGGCCCGGCTTGCTTGAATCCTGATGGTGCAGTGAGAAAGGGACTCATGTCTGAGTATACCCTGCCACACCTATAGTGGCCAAAACGATTCAGAAAAGGTGGTGGTGAGGAACAGAGTGTCTGAATTAAGCAGACCACTCTTACCCAGTCCAAAGATCAGGGCTTGATCCATCACCGTTATTTATCTCACTGCACCATCCCAGCTCAGAACCTGGCTATATGCAAATCAGTCTGTCCCTGGCCCAGTGCATCATGGGAACAGGGCAGACTAAACTACCAAGCCAATTCTTCACCAGAAAGGAGACAAGCTACCGGGGACCGGTTTCTGGCATTTCCGCCGTCTTCGGCCCGGCTTGCTTGAATCCTGATGGTGCAGTGAGAAAGGGACTCATGTCTGAGTATACCCTGCTACACCTATAGTGGCCAAAAACGATTCAGAAAAGGGGGTGGTGATGAACAGAGTGTCTGAATTAATCAGACCACTCTTACCCAGTCCAAAGATCAGGGCTTGATCCATCACCGTTATTTATCTTACTGCACCATCCCAGCTCAGAACCTGGCTATATGCAAATCATTCTGTCCCTGGCCCAGTGCATCATGGGAACAGGGCAGACTAAACTACCAAGACTATTCTTCACCAGAAAGGAGACAAGCTACCGGGGACCGGTTTCTGGCATTTCAGCCGTCTTCGGCCCGGCTTGCTTGAATCCTGATGGTGCAGTGAGAAAGGGACTCATGTCTGAGTATACCCTGCCACACCTATAGTGGCCAAAACGATTCAGAAAAGGGGGTGGTGATGAACAGAGTGTCTGAATTAAGCAGACCACTCTTACCCAGTCCAAAGATCAGGGCTTGATTCATCACTGTTATTTATCTCACTGCACCATCCCAGCTCAGAACCTGGCTATATGCAAATCAGTCTGTCCCTGGCCCAGTGCATCATTGGAACAGGGCAGACTAGACTACCAAGCCAATTCTTCCCCAGAAAGGAGACAAGCTACCGGGGACCGGTTTCTGGCATTTCAGCCGTCTTCGGCCCGGCTTGCTTGAATCCTGATGGTGCAGTGAGAAAGGGACTCATGTCTGAGTATACCCTGCCACACCTATAGTGGCCAAAAATGATTCAGAAAAGGGGGTGGTGATAAACAGAGTGTCTGAATTAAGCAGACCACTCTTACCCAGTCCAAAGATCAGGGCTTGATCCATCACCGTTATTTATCTCACTGCACCATCCCAGCTCAGAACCTGGCTATATGCAATTCAGTCTGTCCCTGGCCCAGTGCATCATGGGAACAGGGCAGACTAAACTACCAAGCCAATTCTTCACCAAAAAGGAGACAAGCTACCGGGGACCGGTTTCTGGCATTTCAGCCGTCTTCGGCCCGGCTTGCTTGAATCCTGATGGTGCAGTGAGAAAGGAACTCATGTCTGAGTATACCCTGCTACACCTATAGTGGCCAAAAACGATTCAGAAAAGGGGGTGGTGATGAACAGAGTGTCTGAAAAAAGCAGACCACTCTTACCCAGTCCAAAGATCAGGGCTTGATCCATCACCGTTATTTATCTCACTGCACCATCCCAGCTCAGAACCTGGCTATATGCAAATCAGTCTGTCCCTGGCCCAGTGCATCATGGGAACAGGGCAGACTAAACTACCAAGCCAATTCTTCACCAGAAAGGAGACAAGCTACCGGGGACCGGTTTCTAGCATTTCAGCCGTCTTCGGCCCGGCTTGCTTGAATCCTGATGGTGCAGTGAGAAAGGGACTCATGTCTGAGTATACCCTGCTACACCTATAGTGGCCAAAAACGATTCAGAAAAGGGGGTGGTGATGAACAGAGTGTCTGAATTAAGCAGACCACTCTTACCCAGTCCAAAGATCAGGGCTTGATCCATCACCATTATTTATCTCACTGCACAATCCCAGCTCAGAACCTGGCTATATGCAAATCAGTCTGTTCCAGGCCCAGTGCATCATGGGAACAGGGCAGACTAAACTACCAAGCCAATTCTTCACCAGAAAGGAGACAAGCTACCGGGGACCGGTTTCTGGCATTTCAGCCGTCTTCGGCCCGGCTTGCTTGAATCCTGATGGTGCAGTGAGAAAGGAACTCATGTCTGAGTATTCCCTGCTACACCTATAGTGGCCAAAAACGATTCAGAAAAGGGGGTGGTGATGAACAGAGTGTCTGAATTAAGCAGACCACTCTTACCCAGTCCAAAGATCAGGGCTAGATCCATCACCGTTATTTATCTCACTGCACCATCCCAGCTCAGAACCTGGCTATATGCAAATCAGTCTGTCCCTGGCCCAGTGCATCATGGGAACAGGGCAGACTAAACTACCAAGCCAATTCTTCACCAGAAAGGAGACAAGCTACCGGGGACCGGTTTCTGGCATTTGCGGCCGTCTTCGGCCCGGCTTTCTTGAATCCTGATGGTGCAGTGAGAAAGGGACTCATGTCTGAGTATACCCTGCCACACCTATAGTGGCCAAAAACGATTCAGAAAAGGGGGTGGTGATGAACAGAGTGTCTGAATTAAGCAGACCACTCTTACCCAGTCAAAAAATCAGGGCTTGATCCATCACCGTTATTTATCTCACTGCACCATCCCAGCTCAGAACCTGGCTATATGCAAATCAGTCTGTCCCTGGCCCAGTGCATCATGGGAACAGGGCAGACTAAACTACCAAGTCAATTCTTCACCAGAAAGGAGACAAGCTACCGGGGACCGGTTTCTGGCATTTCAGCCGTCTTCGGCCCGGCTTGCTTGAATCCTGATGGTGCAGTGAGAAAGGGACTCATGTCTGAGTATACCCTGCCACACCTATAGTGGCCAAAAACGATTCAGAAAAGGGGGTGGTGATGAACAGAGTGTCTGAATTAAGCAGACCACTCTTACCCAGTCCAAAGATCAGGGCTTGATCCATCACCGTTATTTATCTCACTGCACCATCCCAGCTCAGAACCTGGCTATATGCAAATCAGTCTGTCCCTGGCCCAGTGCATCATGGGAACAGGGCAGACTAAACTACCAAGCCAATTCTTCACCAGAAAGGAGACAAGCTACCGGGGACCGGTTTCTGGCATTTCAGCCGTCTTCGGCCCGGCTTGCTTGAATCCTGATGGTGCAGTGAGAAAGGAACTCATGTCTGAGTATACCCTGCTACACCTATAGTGGCCAAAAACGATTCAGAAAAGGGGGAGGTGATGAACAGAGTGTCTGAATTAAGCAGACCACTCTTACCCAGTCCAATGATCAGGGCTTGATCCATCACCGTTATTTATCTCACTGCACCATCCCAGCTCAGAACCTGGCTATATGCAAATCAGTCTGTCCCTGGCCCAGTGCATCATGGAAACAGGGCAGACTAAACTACCAAGCCAATTCTTCACCAGAAAGGAGACAAGCTACCGGGGACCGGTTTCTGGCATTTCCGCCGTCTTCGGCCCGGCTTGCTTGAATCCTGATGGTGCAGTGAGAGGACTCATGTCTGAGTATACCCTGCCACACTTACAGTGGCCAAAAACGATTCAGAAAAGGGGGTGGTGATGAACAGAGTGTCTGAATTAAGCAGACCACTCTTACCCAGTCCAAAGATCAGGGCTTGATCCATCACCGTTATTTATCTCACTGCACCATCCCAGCTCAGAACCTGGCTATATGCAAATCAGTCTGTCCCTGGCCCAGTGCATCATGGGAACAGGGCAGACTAAACTACCAAGCCAATTCTTCACCAGAAAGGAGACAAGCTACCGGGGACCGGTTTCTGGCATTTCAGCCGTCTTCGGCCCGGTTTGTTTGAATCCTGATGGTGCAGTGAGAAAGAGACTCATGTCTGAGTATACCCTGCCACACCTATAGTGGCCAAAAACGATTCAGAAAAGGGGGTGGTGATGAACAGAGTGTCTGAATTAAGCAGACCACTCTTACCCAGTCCAAAGATCAGGGCTTGATCCATCACCGATGTTTATCTCACTGCACCATCCCAGCTCAGAACCTGGCTATATGCAAATCAGTCTGTCCCTGGCCCAGTGCATCATGGGAACAGGGCAGACTAAACTACCAAGCCAATTCTTCACCAGAAAGGAGACAAGCTACCGGGGACCGGTTTCTGGCATTTCAGCCGTCTTCGGCCCGGCTTGCTTGAATCCTGATGGTGCAGTGAGAAAGGGACTCATGTCTGAGTATACCCTGCCACACCTATAGTGGCCAAAAACGATTCAGAAAAGGTGGTGGTGAGGAACAGAGTGTCTGAATTAAGCAGACCACTCTTACCCAGTCCAAAGATCAGGGCTTGATCCATCACCGTTATTTATCTCACTGCACCATCCCAGCTCAGAACCTGGCTATATGCAAATCAGTCTGTCCCTGGCCCAGTGCATCATGGGAACAGGGCAGACTAAACTACCAAGCCAATTCTTCACCAGAAAGGAGACAAGCTACCGGGGACCGGTTTCTGGCATTTCCGCCGTCTTCGGCCCGGCTTGCTTGAATCCTGATGGTGCAGTGAGAAAGGGACTCATGTCTGAGTATACCCTGCTACACCTATAGTGGCCAAAAACGATTCAGAAAAGGGGGTGGTGATGAACAGAGTGTCTGAATTAATCAGACCACTCTTACCCAGTCCAAAGATCAGGGCTTGATCCATCACCGTTATTTATCTCACTGCACCATCCCAGCTCAGAACCTGGCTATATGCAAATCATTCTGTCCCTGGCCCAGTGCATCATGGGAACAGGGCAGACTAAACTACCAAGACTATTCTTCACCAGAAAGGAGACAAGCTACCGGGGACCGGTTTCTGGCATTTCAGCCGTCTTCGGCCCGGCTTGCTTGAATCCTGATGGTGCAGTGAGAAAGGGACTCATGTCTGAGTATACCCTGCCACACCTATAGTGGCCAAAACGATTCAGAAAAGGGGGTGGTGATGAACAGAGTATCTGAATTAAGCAGACCACTCTTACCCAGTCCAAAGATCAGGGCTTGATTCATCACTGTTATTTATCTCACTGCACCATCCCAGCTCAGAACCTGGCTATATGCAAATCAGTCTGTCCCTGGCCCAGTGCATCATTGGAACAGGGCAGACTAGACTACCAAGCCAATTCTTCACCAGAAAGGAGACAAGCTACCGGGGACCGGTTTCTGGCATTTCAGCCGTCTTCGGCCCGGCTTGCTTGAATCCTGATGGTGCAGTGAGAAAGGGACTCATGTCTGAGTATACCCTGCCACACCTATAGTGGCCAAAAATGATTCAGAAAAGGGGGTGGTGATAAACAGAGTGTCTGAAAAAAGCAGACCACTCTTACCCAGTCCAAAGATCAGGGCTTGATCCATCACCGTTATTTATCTCACTGCACCATCCCAGCTCAGAACCTGGCTATATGCAAATCAGTCTGTCCCTGGCCCAGTGCATCATGGGAACAGGGCAGACTAAACTACCAAGCCAATTCTTCACCAGAAAGGAGACAAGCTACCGGGGACCGGTTTCTAGCATTTCAGCCGTCTTCGGCCCGGCTTGCTTGAATCCTGATGGTGCAGTGAGAAAGGGACTCATGTCTGAGTATACCCTGCTACACCTATAGTGGCCAAAAACGATTCAGAAAAGGGGGTGGTGATGAACAGAGTGTCTGAATTAAGCAGACCACTCTTACCCAGTCCAAAGATCAGGGCTTGATCCATCACCATTATTTATCTCACTGCACAATCCCAGCTCAGAACCTGGCTATATGCAAATCAGTCTGTTCCAGGCCCAGTGCATCATGGGAACAGGGCAGACTAAACTACCAAGCCAATTCTTCACCAGAAAGGAGACAAGCTACCGGGGACCGGTTTCTGGCATTTCAGCCGTCTTCGGCCCGGCTTGCTTGAATCCTGATGGTGCAGTGAGAAAGGAACTCATGTCTGAGTATTCCCTGCTACACCTATAGTGGCCAAAAACGATTCAGAAAAGGGGGTGGTGATGAACAGAGTGTCTGAATTAAGCAGACCACTCTTACCCAGTCCAAAGATCAGGGCTTGATCCATCACCGTTATTTATCTCACTGCACCATCCCAGCTCAGAACCTGGCTATATGCAAATCAGTCTGTCCCTGGCCCAGTGCATCATGGGAACAGGGCAGACTAAACTACCAAGCCAATTCTTCACCAGAAAGGAGACAAGCTACCGGGGACCGGTTTCTGGCATTTGCGGCCGTCTTCGGCCCGGCTTTCTTGAATCCTGATGGTGCAGTGAGAAAGGGACTCATGTCTGAGTATACCCTGCCACACCTATAGTGGCCAAAAACGATTCAGAAAAGGGGGTGGTGATGAACAGAGTGTCTGAATTAAGTAGACCACTCTTACCCAGTCAAAAAATCAGGGCTTGATCCATCACCGTTATTTATCTCACTGCACCATCCCAGCTCAGAACCTGGCTATATGCAAATCAGTCTGTCCCTGGCCCAGTGCATCATGGGAACAGGGCAGACTAAACTACCAAGTCAATTCTTCACCAGAAAGGAGACAAGCTACCGGGGACCGGTTTCTGGCATTTCAGCCGTCTTCGGCCCGGCTTGCTTGAATCCTGATGGTGCAGTGAGAAAGGGACTCATGTCTGAGTATACCCTGCCACACCTATAGTGGCCAAAAACGATTCAGAAAAGGGGGTGGTGATGAACAGAGTGTCTGAATTAAGCAGACCACTCTTACCCAGTCCAAAGATCAGGGCTTGATCCATCACCGTTATTTATCTCATTGCACCATCCCAGCTCAGAACCTGGCTATATGCAAATCAGACTGTCCCTGGCCCAGTGCATCATGGGAACAGGGCAGACTAAACTACCAAGCCAATTCTTCACCAGAAAGGAGACAAGCTACCGGGGACCGGTTTCTGGCATTTCAGCCGTCTTCGGCCCGGCTTGCTTGAATCCTGATGGTGCAGTGAGAAAGGGACTCATGTCTGAGTATACCCTGCCACACCTATAGTGGCCAAAAACGATTCAGAAAAGGGGGTGGTGATGAACAGAGTGTCTGAATTAAGCAGACCACTCTTACCCAGTCCAAAGATCAGGGTTCGATCCATCACCGTTATTTATCTCACTGCACCATCCCAGCTCAGAACCTGGCTATATGCAAATCAGTCTGTCCCTGGCCCAGTGCATCATGGGAACAGGGCAGACTAAACTACCAAGCCAATTCTTCACCAGAAAGGAGACAAGCTACCGGGGACCAGTTTCTGGCATTTCAGCCGTCTTCGGCCCGGCTTGCTTGAATCCTGATGGTGCAGTGAGAAAGGAACTCATGTCTGAGTATACCCTGCTACACCTACAGTGGCCAAAAACGATTCAGAAAAGGGGGTGGTGATGAACAGAGTGTCTGAATTAAGCAGACCACTCTTACCCAGTCCAAAGATCAGGGCTTGATCCATCACCGTTATTTATCTCACTGCACCATCCCAGCACAGAACCTGGCTATATGCAAATCAGTCTGTCCCTGGCCCAGTGCATCATGGGAACAGGGTAGACTAAACTACCAAGCCAATTCTTCACCAGAAAGGATACAAGCTACCGGGGACCGGTTTCTGGCATTTCCGCCGTCTTCGGCCTGGCCTGCTTGAATCCTGATGGTGCAGTGAGGAAGGGACTCATGTCTGAGTATACCCTGCCACACCTATAGTGGCCAAAAACGATTCAGAAAAGGGGGTGGTGATGAACAGAGTGTCTGAATTAAGCAGACCACTCTTACCCAGTCAAAAGATCAGGGCTTGATCCATCACCGTTATTTATCTCACTGCACCATCCCAGCTCAGAACCTGGCTATATGCAAATCAGTCTGTCCCTGGCCCAGTGCATCATGGGAACAGGGCAGACTAAACTACCAAGCCAATTCTTCACCAGAAAGGAGACAAGCTACCGGGGACCGGTTTCTGGCATTTCAGCCGTCTTCGGCCCGGCTTGCTTGAATCCTGATGGTGCAGTGAGAAAGGGACTCATGTCTGAGTATACCCTGCCACACCTATAGTGGCCAAAAACGATTCAGAAAAGGGGGTGGTGATGAACAGAATGTCTGAATTAAGCAGACCACTCTTACCCAGTCCAAAGATCAGGGCTTGATCAATCACCGTTATTTATCTCACTGCACCATCCCAGCTCAGAACCTGGCTATATGCAAATCAGTCTGGCCCTGGCCCAGTGCATCATGGGAACAGGGCAGACTAAACTACCAAGCCAATTCTTCACCAGAAAGGAGACAAGCTACCGGGGACCGGTTTCTGGCATTTCAGCCGTCTTCGGCCCGGCTTGCTTGAATCCTGATGGTGCAGTGAGAAAGGGACTCATGTCTGAGTATACCCTGCCACACCTATAGTGGCCAAAAACGATTCAGAAAAGGGGGTGGTGATGAACAGAGTGTCTGAATTAAGCAGACCACTCTTACCCAGTCCAAAGATCAGGGCTTGATCCATCACCGTTATTTATCTCACTGCACCATCCCAGCTCAGAACCTGGCTATATGCAAATCAGTCTGTCCCTGGCCCAGTGCATCATGGGAACAGGGCAGACTAAACTACCAAGCCAATTCTTCACCAGAAAGGAGACAAGCTACCGGGGACCGGTTTCTGGCATTTCCGCCGTCTTCGGCCCGGCTTGCTTGAATCCTGATGGTGCAGTGAGAAAGGGACTCATGTCTGAGTATACCCTGCCACACCTATAGTGGCCAAAAACGATTCAGAAAAGGGGGTGGTGATGAACAGAGTGTCTGAATTAAGCAGACCACTCTTACCCAGTCAAAAAATCAGGGCTTGATCCATCACCGTTATTTATCTCACTGCACCATCCCAGCTCAGAACCTGGCTATATGCAAATCAGTCTGTCCCTGGCCCAGTGCATCATGGGAACAGGGCAGACTAAACTACCAAGTCAATTCTTCACCAGAAAGGAGACAAGCTACCGGGGACCGGTTTCTGGCATTTCAGCCGTCTTCGGCCCGGCTTGCTTGAATCCTGATGGTGCAGTGAGAAAGGGACTCATGTCTGAGTATACCCTGCCACACCTATAGTGGCCAAAAACGATTCAGAAAAGGGGGTGGTGATGAACAGAGTGTCTGAATTAAGCAGACCACTCTTACCCAGTCCAAAGATCAGGGCTTGATCCATCACCGTTATTTATCTCATTGCACCATCCCAGCTCAGAACCTGGCTATATGCAAATCAGACTGTCCCTGTGTCGTATTTTGACGATGGCTGGGTTAGCGCTTAGCTTTGCTACACGATTCCCGCTTAAATTAGCTATATGTAGAAACGCCATTTTGTATGTGTTGGCGGCCATCTTAGATCATGAACGGCCTCGTGGCCGGCGTGCCTTTTAGTCCGTTGTCCGTTCCACTGACCACTTCAGTCTGCCCAGCAACAGGCTATTTTTAGTACTGGTCAAGCCACACATGCGCAGTTCACACTGACCAGTCGTTCCTCAGGAATGTGCTACAAACTGACCAGTGGGTTTGAAACCCTCCAATGAGCTGGCAGTATTCCAAAATATGCCCTTATATGTACATAATGTTCTGTAACTTCGTGCCGCGTGTACGTTTTATTACCTGTAGAATCATATAAAAGAAGGGTCACACCGATGTTCGGTGTGATACCTCTTGCATTACCGAAGGGTGATGTATGAGTGTACCACCACCCCATGGGGTCTTAATAAACTTGTTCTTTGACTTTTCCAGCTTCCGTGCCAACAGTTCTTGAATGTAAGTGGGTTATCTTCGGAACATGTAGGCCTTGGGAACCCTGATTACTTCAAATTGGCGACCACGAAGGGACTCATCGGCGACTCGGATGCCCGAAGGAGAGGTCGTGACGAAGGCTTGGAAACTCGCCATGGACGCGCGCTGCCACAAGTGACCCGAGTCTGGGCTGCCACGGTGTTTTTTCCTTTCCTTCCGATCTGACCTTCCAGGTGGCGCCGGTCTCCGACTGAGTTTTCGAGTGTCTGCATCGCTGAGAAAGTGCCGTTTGGCTGATTTGGCTTACAAGACCTTGGCAGTTGGAATCTGGACATTTGAGAATTTGGGTAAGCTTTGTGTTCGGTAAGGTAGTCTTCGGACGCTTACTGAAGTTCTATGATTTGTGTTCGGTAAGGTAGTCTTCGGACGCTTACTGAAATTCTGTGATTTGTGATCGGTAAGGTAGTCCTCGGACGCTTGCCGAAGTCCTACGTTTTGATTTGAGTTAGCTAACATTGTGAATTTGTGATCTTTGAACTTATATGTGTAGTGCACTTCACATAGGCAGGCATGTAGAGATGTTTCTCTAACTTTGTTTTTTTCCTTTGAGCGGCACATTTGTGTGAAGTACTGTAAGTGCCTTTTTATATGGTGTCACGCTTTCATGATACTTTATTGAACATGCCTGTTTTCAGCACACTCCGAGGGATGTGCTGTCTTGGAGAGGGTACCTCAATTAGGTTAGCGGAAGCACAGCCGGCTCCCCCAGAGGGAACACCAAATCGTGAGATGTACATCAAGCATGGCCTTCCCCCTATTATGTACAGCAAATTATGGCATAAGTATACAAAGGCCGATCCTGAATTGCAATGGCCTCTACATGGGTCGTTCGATTTACGTAAAGTACAGTTTGTAGAGCAATGTTTGTTTCAACGCAGGTCTAGACAAAATATGTTTGATTGCGTGCGAATGTGGGAGAAAACGGTGCGTGAGCGAATGAAGCGTGAGGTTGCCTTGGCGGACAAAGAGCAGCGCAAGGCTGCTCGGGATAAGGCTTTACAGCTTGAGGAAAAGGAGGCTCAGGAGAAGAAAGAAAGGGAGGAACGGGAACGTAAATTGCAGACGACTGGTCAATTTCCTATCCGCCGACCACTTTATCCTGTCCTTAATAATGAAATTGATGATTTTTCTTTGTTAGATCGGTCACCGCCTCCGTATGTTTCGCCGACGGCTCCAGCTGGGGATTCAGAGGACGATGGACAGGATAAGTCGGATCAGAAGGGTGTATCCGCTCTCAGGTTTACTGCGGCGAGGTCCGCTCATTTGCGGAGTTGGGCTCGTAAAGTGAATAAGAATTGTGTTTCTCAGGAGCAGTTGTTAACAGAAAAGAAAGCGTGGTCGGATCTTGAATTGATGTATTTTCTGTCTAGTTTGGCGGATGAAGTTGTAGGCGCGTATCGGGAACTTTCAGACACGTTAGAATCTAAAGCGTTGTCAGTGTATCGTGAGAATTTGGCTAAAGGTGATTTTGATTTTTCAGATGTTGACGACCTATTCAAGCAACTGATCAAGCTGCGAGACGAGACAACCGGATTGCGGGAGGAGCGGAAAAGGAGGCAAAAGGAGTCTGATTCGGGAAATAATGGGCAGATTAAGGAGTGCTCTCTCCGTGGTTCAGATAAGAGTTCTGCATTGCATGTTATGCCTATGCGTGAAGCCGCGCCTTTGTATGTTCCACCTAAAGGGGAAGGTACAGATGATGATAAATTGTCAAAGGATGCGAAAGGGTATTTTGTGTATAATTGGGTATATACGCCGTGGAACAGAGCAGACGTTATGGCGTTGAAAAATTCGTTACCTGATCTTCGAAAAAATCCGGCGGCATTTTATGAAGGGGTGGAAGGAGCTATTTCGTCTTGTGTGATGATTCTTGTGGATATAGATTTGTTCTTTGGGTTAATTCTGCCACCTGATATGTGGCGGCAAATTCGTAAAAATAATGATGAAACGATATTGGGGGGCACATGGAAAGAAATTAATGCTGCAGATTTAGACAGGGAACCAGCATGTAAGCCTTGTCAGTTAATTCTAGATCTCCCGGCAGCTATTTTGACTAAATTAAAGACGCTTGTTCCCTCTAAAAAGATTGATTGGACTATGTTGACGTCGTGCAAGCAGAAACCCGATGAAACGGTTTCAGATTTCTTTACACGCTTTGAGGAGGCATTTCATGATTACAGTGGTCAATCTTTGACAGACGGTACAGGTCGGCATTTGTTTGTAGATAAGTATGTGGCTAATCTCCTACCGGAGATTGCGAAACGATTGAAGTCGAGTGAAAGTTCCTGGGCCACGGCGACCCCTGCGTCCTTGTTAACTATGGCTCAGTACTATGAGCGGCAGGAATTGGAGGCTAAAGAAAGTGTAGAGAAAAAGGCGAAGGAATTGAAAACGAAGGTGATGTTGGCGCAGGTTCGGGGAACACAGGGTAGAGGGAATGATAGAGGTAGACGGGGTGGAGGAAATACGTCGTATGGTCGTACGGACATAGCGGAGGATCAGTGTGCTTATTGTAAGGAGTTTGGGCATTGGGCCGAAGATTGTCCGGTACTTCGTGAGCAGCGTAGTCAGCGTGGTCGAGGAGGCGGAAGGTCAAGAGGAGGTTATACGGGAGCGAGAGGTGGCGGAGGTGATCGTGGAAAGGTTGAGGAGAGGGGCCGTGGCCAGGATGAACGAAATACGTTTGATAGGCGGAATCAATATCAGATTTTGGAGGGAGAGAATGTGGAACACCAGGATTATGTGCATGCATAGGACTGCGTAGGATGGGGTAAGGAATCAGTTGAAGTGCCGGTAGATCAGCAGGGTCCATATGTAACAGCGGGTATTCTGGGTTCTACTGATCAATTTCTAGTCGATACAGGAGCTACACGTAGCGCTTTGTCGAAAAACTTGGTTCCGAGGGCTCCCCTGTCTGGCGAAATGATTACATGTGTAGGGTTTGATGGCACACCCTCCCCCAGCCCATTGTCCAAGCCCCTTGCACTATGTCTTGACAAATACTTTAGTTTTGGTCAATTTTTGTTATCACCCCATACCCCAGACAATATCCTGGGTATTGACTTGCTTAAATATTTTCAAGCGACAATACGTTGCGCTCCGGAGGGAGTGCGGGTTATCCTGAATGACAATTATCCTGACCCCGACAGGTTTTACGCAATCTCAGATATTTCAGCTTTGGCCTCTCTCCCGCACACGTTATGGGCGATCTCAGATACGGATGTGGGAGAGATGCGTATTCCACCGATACATATTACTGTTAAGGAGGGGGCCCCTCTACCACGAGTGCCACAGTATAAGATTTCGAGAGAAGGTGAAATTGCATTGACACATATTGTTCAGGATTTGATTTCCGCAGGGGTTGTGGAGGAGGTCCCTTATAATGTTTGCAACAGTCCTATTCTTCCGATTCTTAAGAGAGACACTGACGGCAAAATCTATCGATTTATTATTGACTTGCGAGAGATTAACAAAATTGTCATTCCTCAATACCCGGTGGTGTCCGATATTACGACCCTGCTTACTTTGGTTCCACCAACGGCCACCACGTTTAGTGTAATTGATTTAAAGAATGCGTTCTTTTCTATCCCTGTTCATCCTGATAGCAGATACCTGTTTGGCTTTACGCTAAATAATAAATCGTATAGATTTTGTCGTGTTCCCCAGGGATATACTGAAAGTCCTAGCATCTATAGTCAGGCTTTGAAAAGACAGTTGGGTTCCTTTAAATTGCAGTCTGGCGTTGCTCTTATCCAGTACGTGGATGACCTTCTGCTGGCTGCCGACTCTTATGCACAATGTGAACAGAGTACACTTGCGTTGCTTTCCTTTTTGGCACAGAATAATCATAAGGTTTCGAAGAAGAAGCTTCAATACTGTAGACCTCAGGTGACCTACCTCGGCCATCTGTTGTCTAAGGAGGGGCGTGCATTAACATCTGATCGAATTCAAGCAATATTAGACACACCAGTCCCCCGCACGCAGAGAGATGTTCGTGCCTTCATAGGGTTGACGTCCTTTTGTAGACAATGGATTATGGGTTTTTCACATATCATAAAACCTTTGCTAGCATTACTGTCCAAAGCTACACCAATGCCCCTTGAGTGGACAGATGAATGTCAGAAGGCTTTTGAACAGTTGAGGCAGGCTCTTTGTTCCGCACCCGTGTTAGGCACACCAGACTACACGAAACTTTTTACATTGTACGTGCACGAGAATGATGGGTGTGCGTTGTCAGTATTAGTGCAATTACACGGGGATAAGCAGAGACCATGTGCATACTTCTCTGCCATTCTGGATCCTGTAGCACGAGGGTTGCCTGGGTGTTTTCGAGCGGTAGCAGCAACAGCAGTGGCCATACTACAGAGTGAGGGAATAGTGTTATCACATAAACTGTTGGTGTTAGTTCCTCACGCAGTAGATGCTCTGTTAAACCAAACAAAGACCCAATACCTCACGAGTGCACGGCTAACAGGATATGAGCTGACTCTTTTGGCACCACACATTACACTGAAAAGATGCGCTACTTTGAACCCTGCCACTTTATTGCCCTATCCGGCTGAGGAGGGTCAGGAAGAAAAACATCATGATTGTGTTTTCCTGACCGAGGAACAGACAAAGGGTCGTGTTGACTTACAAGATGTCCCACTTCCAGATGCGGATGGGGAACTGTGGGTTGATGGATCGTGTTTGAGGCTGCCAGATGGTACGACTTCCGCAGCCTATGCGATTACGACACTTAAGACAGTGGTAGAAACAGCTAGGATACCACAAAAGTCGGCTCAGGCAGCAGAGCTGATAGCCTTAACAAGAGCCTGCAAACTGAGTGCTGGTTTATGTGTGAACATATACACGGACAGCCGGTACGCTTTTGGAGTGGCACATGACTTTGGGCTACTTTAGAGAGAACGTGGGTTTTTGACATCTCACGGAGAGCACATTATGCACGGAGAACTAGTGCGTGATCTCCTAAATGCGCTGCTAGGCCCAAAGAAAGTAGCGATAGTAAAATGCAGTGCCCACAAAAAGATTACGGATAAAGTGGGTCAAGGAAATGCCTTTGCAGACAGCATAGCTAGACAAACGGCTATGTCCCGAACTAGCTCCCCCATGTATGTGGTACAATCACAGGCTGAGCGATGGAGTGATGCTATAGCAGAAATATTAGACATTCAAAGATCAGCTACTGAATCTGAACTTGCGACATGGGCAGCAGATGGGGTACTAGATGACGAGGGTTGTTGTAGAAGCAAAGACATGGAAAAGTGGAAATTGCCTGCAGCTTACTTGCAGGCGATGGTCCAGATGACACATGGACTGGCGCATGTCGGAGCTCTTGCAATCACTCGGCTCTTAACACGAGTTTGGGAACATCCCGAGATTGCTAATACTGCAAAGAGAGTAGTGCAGACCTGCCTGGTATGTTTGCAACACAATCCTGGAAAGGGGATCCATGCTCCGAAAGGAGGGTTCGTTCCACCTTCTGCACCATTTGAGGTACTCCAAATGGATTACATCCAACTTGAGCGCTGCAATAACCTGAAGTACGTCCTAGTGGTGGTATGTGCTTTTAGCAAATGGGTTGAGGCCTACCCCACGAAAGACAACACGGCTTTGACAACAGCTAAGGTGTTGCTTAAGGAATTCTTTCCTCGCTTTGGAGTTTGCAAGTTACTGTGGAGCGATAATGGGCCTCATTTTGTTGGAAAGATTGTGGAATATGTACTGAAGGGGTTAGGGATTCAGCAGAAGTTCCACGCTGTATTCCACCCTCAGTCAGCAGGTCTGGTCGAGCGGTACAATGCAACGTTGAAGCTTAAGCTGGCCAAAATTGTGGCGTCTACATCGTTGAAGTGGCCAGATGCTTTGCCGCTAGCACTACTCTCTCTTAGATCAGTACCCCATTCACGAACTGGTCTTACGCCCTATGAGGTGGTGTTTGGGCGCCCTATGAATATCTGGGGGGTGCCCAAGCCGCGATTAATACATGATGTGCCTTGTGTTATGATGAATGATTATTTGGCACGATTAACAAATGATTTGCTCTCTATTCACCAACAGGTTCGAGAAGCGCTCCCTGACAACTCTACTGGAGAGAGCCATGATCTCCGCCCTGGTGACCACGTGATGATTCGCTCCTTTGAGAGAGCAAGCAGTCTGGAGCCCAGGTGGAAGGGCCCCGAACAGGTCCTCCTTGCAACCCGCACCGCTGTACGAGTGACCAACAGGAAGCGGTGGGTGCATTCGACACATTGTCGCCGTGTCTCTCCGGACCTGGTGACTCCGGCTGTGTTGACTGACTACAAAGAGATCTTGGAGAAAGAAAAGAGCCCAGCTGTGACGTCGGCCGAAGTTGAGGGAGCCTTCCCGGACCACACTGTTGCCGGACGAGAGCGCTACAACTTGCGCCCTCGATAAGAAGATTTTTGCCTTTTTGAACTGGTTGGTTACCGCTCCAGGTTTGTGAAACGGAAACCGGGAATTCCAAGGGGGGGATCAGTTCTGCCAGCGTAGCGACACCCGTCTTGGCCCGGAGAAAAAAACAACGGCTACCTCGGAGTTCAGCACCACATTTTTCTTTTTTAGGTATACACGCATGTGTATGTGAACCTTTGTGATTAAAATCAGACTATTGAGGCTCAGCAAAGATTTTCAGAACTATGGCATTATCAGCAGCACGAGATAAGAGACTCTTGGGTGCCATTCTCTTTGCCCTGACTATTGTAGTGATTGCGGTAATAGCCTGGGTAGTCGAACTTGTGGTACCTGCACGTGAACATTTGCTGCCGACTACCCCGGCTCCATCTGAACATTTTCATTTCACCCTGCCTTATCATGAAGAACGGCACCGACAGACTTATCTGAACAATAGTTTTATTCAGATCCTACATCATACACACAATATGACAAACACTTCAAATTGCTGGGTGTGTGGGATGTTGCCTGGGCATCAGAAGAAAGGGGGTACTCCACTCATCCCCCTACCGTTTTCGCATAATGGGTCCTGTAATGCATTTTATACTCTCCTCTTTACTTTGAGATGGCCCACAAAGGGGGGAGTGCTTTTTCGCTTGAATAAATTGTGTCATCATGATCGGGATGGGTATCCACAAGCTGAGGATACTCGATTTGAATATGAGGAGTACCGCCCTGACAATGTGTCTGCTTCACGAATGTATAGCAACCAGCGGAATGTCAATGTATCGAATGCACATGTTATCAACGTTATCGCTACCAAAGCAGACCTATGTATACGTAATAAAGGTGTAATTTCTGTTGGGAGAAGTGAATGTAACACTACACTTACGTTTGATAATCCTACTGGTATATCGTTTGTCACCTCCCGAAATACTTACTTCATCTGTGGAACGAAGGGTTATCATCAGCTTCCTTTGGGATGGTCCGGCACTTGCTACGTGTCTTTTGTCTTGTCGCCTGTATTCATTGCCCCACCCATGTATCACAACGACTACATCCTCTATCACGACTTTGTTTTAAATCGTGATAAACGCTCCCTTGTCTTGGATGATGTTGACCAAACGGACACTACCTTGCAACAATATGTGGACTTCAATTTGGGTTTGTTCTCTTTCGTTGGGGCAGCTTTGAACAGTCGAAAGATCCGACGACTAACTCGTGTTGTTGAGGCTGTGGCTAATGATACCGCAATTGCACTTGGAAATATCACTGAAGAAGTACAGATTTCTAGAATTGTTGCGCTTCAGAATCGGATGGTTCTAGATGTAGTGTTAGCTGATCGTGGGGGGGCATGTAGAATCATCAGAAGTAGCTGTTGCGTTTACATACCTGATAATTCACCTTCTGTATATGATGCTATCACTAAACTACATAAGATAGCGGCTGAAATACATCCAGATAATGGTACTTGGACTCTGTCAGGATGGTTCTGGTCAATACTCACCACCTGGGGATGGAAACTGTTAACGATTCTATGTATTATTGTGGGAATTCTGTTTTCTATTTGCTTATGTATCCAGTGTGGCCCAGTTTTTTGTTCTATGTGCTTGTCAGTTTGTGTACCCTCGAGACGAACTCTTGCCCATGACAAAATGATGCTTCATAAAGAAGTAACACAAATAATGTTAATTGACATAGAGGATGAACACCCTGACTATGTCCACTATGAGGTAGCTTCAGCTAAACGCTAAAAGGGTCGTCTGTCGTATTTTGACGATGGCTGGGTTAGCGCTTAGCTTTGCTACACGATTCCCGCTTAAATTAGCTATACGTAGAAACGCCATTTTGTATGTGTTGGCGGCCATCTTAGATCATGAACGGCCTCGTGGCCGGCGTGCCTTTTAGCCCGTTGTCCGTTCCACTGACCACTTCAGTCTGCCCAGCAACAGGCTATTTTTAGTACTGGTCAAGCAACACATGCGCAGTTCACACTGACCAGTCGTTCCTCAGGAATGTGCTACAAACTGACCAGTGGGTTTGAAACCCTCCAATGAGCTGGCAGTATTCCAAAATATGCCCTTATATGTACATAATGTTCTGTAACTTCGTGCCGCGTGTACGTTTTATTACCTGTAGAATCATATAAAAGAAGGGTCACACCGATGTTCGGTGTGATACCTCTTGCATTACCGAAGGGTGATGTATGAGTGTACCACCACCCCATGGGGTCTTAATAAACTTGTTCTTTGACTTTTCCAGCTTCCGTGCCAACAGTTCTTGAATGTAAGTGGGTTATCTTCGGAACATGTAGGCCTTGGGAACCCTGATTACTTCACCTGGCCCAGTGCATCATGGGAACAGGGCAGACTAAACTACCAAGCCAATTCTTCACCAGAAAGGAGACAAGCTACCGGGGACCGGTTTCTGGCATTTCAGCCGTCTTCGGCCCGGCTTGCTTGAATCCTGATGGTGCAGTGAGAAAGGGACTCATGTCTGAGTATACCCTGCCACACCTATAGTGGCCAAAAACGATTCAGAAAAGGGGGTGGTGATGAACAGAGTGTCTGAATTAAGCAGACCACTCTTACCCAGTCCAAAGATCAGGGTTCGATCCATCACCGTTATTTATCTCACTGCACCATCCCAGCTCAGAACCTGGCTATATGCAAATCAGTCTGTCCCTGGCCCAGTGCATCATGGGAACAGGGCAGACTAAACTACCAAGCCAATTCTTCACCAGAAAGGAGACAAGCTACCGGGGACCAGTTTCTGGCATTTCAGCCGTCTTCGGCCCGGCTTGCTTGAATCCTGATGGTGCAGTGAGAAAGGAACTCATGTCTGAGTATACCCTGCTACACCTATAGTGGCCAAAAACGATTCAGAAAAGGGGGTGGTGATGAACAGAGTGTCTGAATTAAGCAGACCACTCTTACCCAGTCCAAAGATCAGGGCTTGATCCATCACCGTTATTTATCTCACTGCACCATCCCAGCACAGAACCTGGCTATATGCAAATCAGTCTGTCCCTGGCCCAGTGCATCATGGGAACAGGGTAGACTAAACTACCAAGCCAATTCTTCACCAGAAAGGAGACAAGCTACCGGGGACCGGTTTCTGGCATTTCCGCCGTCTTCGGCCCGGCCTGCTTGAATCCTGATGGTGCAGTGAGGAAGGGACTCATGTCTGAGTATACCCTGCCACACCTATAGTGGCCAAAAACGATTCAGAAAAGGGGGTGGTGATTAACAGAGTGTCTGAATTAAGCAGACCACTCTTACCCAGTCAAAAGATCAGGGCTTGATCCATCACCGTTATTTATCTCACTGCACCATCCCAGCTCAGAACCTGGCTATATGCAAATCAGTCTGTCCCTGGCCCAGTGCATCATGGGAACAGGGCAGACTAAACTACCAAGCCAATTCTTCACCAGAAAGGAGACAAGCTACCGGGGACCGGTTTCTGGCATTTCAGCCGTCTTCGGCCCGGCTTTCTTGAATCCTGATGGTGCAGTGAGAAAGGGACTCATGTCTGAGTATACCCTGCCACACCTATAGTGGCCAAAACGATTCAGAAAAGGGGGTGGTGATGAACAGAATGTCTGAATTAAGCAGACCACTCTTACCCAGTCCAAAGATCAGGGCTTGATCAATCACCGTTATTTATCTCACTGCACCATCCCAGCTCAGAACCTGGCTATATGCAAATCAGTCTGTCCCTGGCCCAGTGCATCATGGGAACAGGGCAGACTAAACTACCAAGCCAATTCTTCACCAGAAAGGAGACAAGCTACCGGGGACCGGTTTCTGGCATTTCAGCCGTCTTCGGCCCAGCTTGCTTGAATCCTGATGGTGCAGTGAGAAAGGGACTCATGTCTGAGTATACCCTGCCACACCTATAGTGGCCAAAAACGATTCAGAAAAGGGGGTGGTGATGAACAGAGTGTCTGAATTAAGCAGACCACTCTTACCCAGTCCAAAGATCAGGGCTTGATCCATCACCGTTATTTATCTCACTGCACCATCCCAGCTCAGAACCTGGCTATATGCAAATCAGTCTGTCCCTGGCCCAGTGCATCATGGGAACAGGGCAGACTAAACTACCAAGCCAATTCTTCACCAGAAAGGAGACAAGCTACCGGGGACCGGTTTCTGGCATTTCAGCCGTCTTCGGCCCGGCTTGCTTGAATCCTGAAGGTGCAGTGAGAAAGGAACTCATGTCTGAGTATACCCTGCTACACCTATAGTGGCCAAAAACGATTCAGAAAAGGGGGTGGTGATGAACAGAGTGTCTGAATTAAGCAGACCACTCTTACCCAGTCCAAAGATCAGGGCATAATCCATCACCGTTATTTATCTCACTGCACCATCCCAGCTCAGAACCTGGCTATATGCAAATCAGTCTGTCCCTGGCCCAGTGCATCATGGGAACAGGGCAGACTAAACTACCAAGCCAATTCTTCACCAGAAAGGAGACAAGCTACCGGGGACCGGTTTCTGGCATTTCAGCCGTCTTCGGCCCGGCTTGCTTGAATCCTGATGGTGCAGTGAGAAAGGGACTCATGTCTGAATATACCCTGCCACACCTATAGTGGCCAAAAACGATTCAGAAAAGGGGGTGGTGATGAACAGAGTGTCTGAATTAAGCAGACCACTCTTACCCAGTCCAAAGATCAGGGCTTGATCCATCACCGTTATTTATCACACTGCACCATCCCAGCTCAGAACCTGGCTATATGCAAATCAGTCTGTCCCTGGCCCAGTGCATCATGGGAACAGGGCAGACTAAACTACCAAGTCAATTCTTCACCAGAAAGGAGACAAGCTACCGGGGACCGGTTTCTGGCATTTCAGCCGTCTTCGGCCCGGCTTGCTTGAATCCTGATGGTGCAGTGAGAAAGGGACTCATGTCTGAGTATACCCTGCCACACCTATAGTGGCCAAAAACGATTCAGAAAAGGGGGTGGTGATAAACAGAGTGTCTGAATTAAGCAGACCACTCTTAACCAGTCCAAAGATCAGGGCTTGATCCATCACCGTTATTTGTCTCACTGCACCATCCCAGCTCAGAACCTGGCTATATGCAAATCAGTCTGTCCCTGGCCCAGTGCATCATGGGAACAGGGCAGACTAAACTACCAAGCCAATTCTTCACCAGAAAGGAGACAAGCTACCGGGGACCGGTTTCTGGCATTTCAGCCGTCTTCGGCCCGGCTTGCTTGAATCCTGACGGTGCAGTGAGAAAGGGACTCATGTCTGAGTATACCCTGCCACACCTATATTGGCCAAAAACGATTCAGAAAAGGGGGTGGTGATGAACAGAGTGTCTGAATTAAGCAGACCACTCTTACCCAGTCCAAAGATCAGGTCTTGATCCATCACCGTTATTTATCTCACTGCACCATGCCAGCTCAGAACCTGGCTATATGCAAATCAGTCTGTCCCTGGCCCAGTGCATCATGGGAACAGGGCAGACTAAACTACCAAGCAAATTCTTCACCAGAAAGGAGAGAAGCTACCGGGGACCGGTTTCTGGCATTTCAGCCGTCTTCGGCCCGGCTTGCTTGAATCCTGATGGTGCAGTGAGAAAGGAACTCATGTCTGAGTATACCCTGCTACACCTATAGTGGCCAAAAACGATTCAGAAAAGGGGGTGGTGATGAACAGAGTGTCTGAATTAAGCAGACCACTCTTACCCAGTCCAAAGATCAGGGCTTGATCCATCACCGTTATTTATCTCACTGCACCATCCCAGCTCAGAACCTGGCTATATGCAAATCAGTCTGTCCCTGGCCCAGTGCATCATGGGAACAGGGCAGACTAAACTACCAAGCCAATTCTTCACCAGAAAGGAGACAAGCTACCGGGGACCGGTTTCTGGCATTTCAGCCGTCTTCGGCCCGGCTTGCTTGAATCCTGATGGTGCAGTGAGAAAAGGACTCATGTCTGAGTATACCCTGCCACACCTATAGTGGCCAAAAACGATTCAGAAAAGGGGGTGGTGATGAACAGAGTGTCTGAATTAAGCAGACCACTCTTACCCAGTCCAAAGATCAGGGCTTGATCCATCACCGTTATTTATCTCACTGCACCATCCCAGCTCAGAACCTGGCTATATGCAAATCAGTCTGTCCCTGGCCCAGTGCATCATGGGAACAGGGCAGACTAAACTACCAAGCCAATTCTTCACCAGAAAGGAGACAAGCTACCGGGGACCGGTTTCTGGCATTTCAGCCGTCTTCGGCCCGGCTTGCTTGAATCCTGATGGTGCAGTGAGAAAGGGACTCATGTCTGAGTATACCCTGCTACACCTATAGTGGCCAAAAACGATTCAGAAAAGGGGGTGGTGATGAACAGAGTGTCTGAATTAAGCAGACCACTCTTACCCAGTCCAAAGATCAGGGCTTGATCCATCACCGTTATTTATCTCACTGCACCATCCCAGCTCAGAACCTGGCTATATGCAAATCAGTCTGTCCCTGGCCCAGTGCATCATGGAAACAGGGCAGGCTAAACTACCAAGCCAATTCTTCACCAGACAGGAGACAAGCTACCGGGGACCGGTTTCTGTCATTTCCGCCGTCTTCGGCCCGGCTTGCTTGAATCCTGATGGTGCAGTGAGAAAGGGACTCATGTCTGAGTATACCCTGCCACACCTATAGTGGCCAAAAACGATTCAGAAAAGGGGGTGGTGATGAACAGAGTGTCTGAATTAAGCAGACCACTCTTACCCAGTCCAAAGATCAGGGCTTGATCCATCACCGTTATTTATCTCACTGCACCATCCCAGCTAAGAACCTGGCTATATGCAAATCAGTCTGTCCCTGGCCCAGTGCATCATGGGAACAGGGCAGACTAAACTACCAAGCCAATTCTTCACCAGAAAGGAGACAAGCTACCGGGGACCGGTTTCTGGCATTTCAGCAGTCTTCGGCCCGGTTTGCTTGAATCCTGATGGTGCAGTGAGAAAGAGACTCATGTCTGAGTATACCCTGCCACACCTATAGTGGCCAAAAACGATTCAGAAAAGGGGGTGGTGATGAACAGAGTGTCTGAATTAAGCAGACCACTCTTAGCCAGTCCAAAGATCAGGGCTTGATCCATCACCGTTGTTTATCTCTCTGCACCATCCCAGCTCAGAACCTGGCTATATGCAAATCAGTCTGTCCCTGGCCCAGTGCATCATGGGAACAGGGCTGTAGGAGAGTAGGGTCTGCAATCCTATGATCACCCAGATTTTTTGCTTTTGTTTCACTGGTTTACGACTTCCTCTGGCTGTGGGCCTGCCAATCAGACCCACAGCCTAGCTGTTCTCTTTATAAATTACGAGATGTACCCTAGGTGCATTTACCAATTGGTACTGGGCCACCTTATCAGACCCTGTAACCCAGGGCGTAGGTGTACCCAGGGCCGTCAGGGGCTGCAGCATGTATTATGCCACCCCTGGCTGGCCTCCTAAATTTGACACAACTGGCTGCATGACAGCTGGGGCAAAGTCGTGTAATCACCCTTTGCTGTAGATATAGTAGCCCTATATCTAACCCTCCAATGGACACCCGAGTTCCTATCAGTCACTCCTATGGCAGGCCTTGACAATCCTGAAGGCAGAGTGCATGGGCTCGCGTGAACTAAGCTCTGGCCCGAGCCGAGCCCGGTTGCAGCTTGCGGAATCGAGACCCAATGGCTGTTCCATGATAACGCGTACCACATCGGTAACTCCGGTGTCGCGTTATCAAGACATGTCGAGTAAGGTGTCATACGAATCGGGATGCTGCCCTCTCACCACCTCTGGCGACGAGGTTAGCATTCCGCCCTTCTAGAGGGACACGACATGTACGTAACTGTGAACCCCGGTTAAAGTTAACGAAGGCCTCAGCTCCACAAAATGGATGCTGCCACCACAGACACAAGTCTGACCTCCTGCTGCTGGGAGTCCTTCCAGCGAGGAGCACTTGGACAAAGGGTTTCCTGTCAAGGGCGGTGTTCGCCCCGTCCCAGACAGGGTTTGTGTATTCTGGGTAGGTAGGGCTTTTGCGAGAAGGTGACTGCGGAGTGGCACCCCGGTGCTCACTACGCATCTGCCGGTTAGAACCAGTTCCAGGGGCGACAGCCCTGGCCTGGGGAAAGTCCGGCAGGGGAGAGGGGTGTAACTACCCCCCTTCCTGGTCCCACCCTTAGGGCAGGACCTAGTCATGTACCCACCCCCTTCTTTAGGATAAAGACCGGAGCGGGGACCCTTCCAAATTAGATCATCTTTGAATCAAGAATACTTTCTACGAAAGGACTTCAAGACTCTTCTTAAGATTTCTCCCTTGTGGCTAAGGAGTAGTCACCCTGCATCAGCGGGCACCATCTAAGAACTCTGCGGTTTGCTGTAAGTCCTTCCTCAAGGAATCCGACGGCCCAGCTCGACGAGAACCGGCTTCCCTGGCACCTCTGACCTCTACCCCCGTCATCAGCTCAGCTGTGATCTGTGGGTGCGACGAGACCTCGAGGGACCGGCCATCATCAGAACCTGCACGCTCTTAAAACCAGCACGACCATCGAGGTAACTCTCTGGTGAGTGCTCTGGGGTCCGAGAAGCCCCGACCCTGAGCCGCTCCAGCACCGAAGTGCAGTCTCCCAGCATCTCCACGATCTGCGTGGGGCCCTTCTGCTCGCTGCTCAGCACGTTGTCTGGTCACTTGCCGCTGGCTTGTGCCCTTCCGTGACGACGACCAAGAATCAACACTGCCGGTCTGGTTGCTCCAGACTGGCCCTTGCTTCCATCTTTCCGAGAAGCACCCCGGACCCTCCTGGTCCACCCAAGACGCCGACAGCGACATCCGTCGTGGGACAGCTCGCACCTCCACCGTGGTCGCCGACAACGCCTCCTGGTCCGTGAGACTGCAGAGCCGAGCGTCGCCCCCCTCACCTGGTCGAGGTGACGGCCAACCGGTGCCTTCCTGGTACCCTCTGACTACTGGCTAGTAGTACGAACTTGGTCCCCTCTGCTTTCAGGTTTCATCAATCTCTACGAACTATACACCACTGGTCGCCGGCCAGCAACTCCTTTTCTTCCGGCTCCTGGCTCGTCAGCGAAGACCCCGACGCCTGTAAGACTTGCAGCCGCAGCCCTCGTGGCTAGGTAACTCGGCACTTCGGTGCCTGCATAGCCTCCTTACTCTAGGGTCCCGAGTCCCTCGCTTCCGACTTGCCTTAACCCTTCCGTGTCCTCGGACACTTGTCTTTAAACGTGCACTTGAAGTATTTGCTAAAGAGATTTGGTTGTGCTTAGTACCCTGTCCTCATAACGAGTACAGGGCTGTTGTGATTCTTAATAAATATACTGTTTATTTTCATAACACTTGTGTGGTGTCCTTTCACTGGGTGTTCAAGGGGTACATGTGTGGTAAACAGCTGGCTTAACGCGCCCTCTCGAGTCTTTAGCCTTAGACTGCTCGTATCCACGCTACTAGGATAGCTGGTCTATAGGTTGACTTACAACCAAACACCATAAGGGTCGTTGGAACGATACATAGCGGTCGCTAGAATAGCGAACGTTGCATATCGGGCCAACTTCTCACATTGGTGAGCAGCGGTTGGGATTTGAGCTTGCTGTTGTTTTACCACACATATCCTAAGAATATCTTGTTGAAAGATCGCACAAGTACTGTTAGTACATATAACTAAAAGCTTAGAATACTCTGAGTTCTACTGAACCAGCTGTTGTAGCTCCTCAAGGCTTAGCACACCTTGGCTACAACTCTTAGCGAGGGAAAAGTAGGAAAACACATAGTGTAGGTAGGTGCATCACTTACACCACACTAGAAACAGTATGTCGGGCCAAGGAGGAAACTCTGAGTCTCCCCTTGTGTCAGTTGACCCTCCACAGGTCATCCCTTCAGGATATACTGTGCTGAGCTTCAAGGAGTTAAGACGATTGTGTCACTCCCGGAAGATTCAGCAGGGGTCTAACCCCACAACGTCCTTTCTGATTGGTCTCTTGGAGACTTATGATGCCAGGAGAGCTGAGAAACTTCGTAGCTCTTCTAATCCAGAAGGAGACATGCCTCCCCTCGAGGGAACCCGAGACGATCCTGACCTCATTCATCTCGCAACCGAGAACGAGGATGTGGAGGAGGATGAGGATGAGGATCTCTCTGGGGACGAGGCAGATAAGGGACAGGTAGAAGTCGTCAGACTAAGCAGGTCCAACTTAAGCAAACATGATAGCGGTACTGGGGGACCCCTGGGGCCACTATCAGGTCAGCTTAACATGGGGAATGGACGAGCCAGATCTCTATCAAGAGGCTCTGGCAGATCCCTTCATACCAACGGTTCTCACAACTCTTCTCAAAGAGGGATGACGTCCCCTCAGAGGAGAGTGTACGAAGCGAAGGAAAGGGCAGCTAATCTGCGGATCGAAAGGGAAGAACTTGCCCTGGCCAAGGAAAAGCTTGCTTTCGCTAGAGAACAACAGTTAAGTGGGGCAGTCCCCACTGGTGGCAGCAATGTACCTAGTAATAGGGAAAAGAGTTTCGATACGAAACACCTTGGGAAGGTAGTGCCCCCCTTTAAACAAGGGGACGACATCCACAAATGGATTACTGCTTTGGAGAGGGCCTGCACTGTGCAAGGCGTTCCCCAGAGTCAGTGGGCAGCTATCTTGTGGCTCTCCTTTGAAGGTAAAGGAAGAGACAAGCTCCTCACCACAAGGGTAGAGGACGCCAACGATTACCAAGTCTTGAAGAATACACTCGTTGAAGGGTTCGGCCTAACCACTGAGCAGTACAGGGTGCTGTTCAGGGATACCCAGAAAACGCAGTCTCAAGATTGGTCTGATTTTGTCGATTGTGCCACTAAGGCTTTTGAGGGCTGGTTGCTGGGCAGTAAGGTTACTGATTACAAAGGATTGTATAATTTGATGATGAGAGAACAAATTTTAAACAATTGTCAGAACCAGTTGTTGCATCAGCATCTTGTCGACTCGGATCTGACCTCTCCTCAAGAATTGGGGCAGAAGGCAGACAAATGGGTTCGTACGAGAGTTAAACAGAACCAGGGCCAGAATCAAGGTGGTCAGAAGAAAGCAGACCAGAAGGGTAAAGATTCTAAGGGGGAACAAAATGACCAGAAGTCTTCGACAGGTCCCCAACAACCCAAAGAGGGTGGGGGTCAGGCTCCCCAAAAGAAGAAAGAAGGCCAATCCAAACGATGGTGCCAGTACTGTAAAAGTAAGTCTCACTGGTTTAGTGAGTGCACCAAGAAAGGAGGAGGGCAGACTCCTGCCACTGCAGCCCCTAAGGCACCTGTGCCCCCTAGTACAGTCAGCAGTGGTAGTGCGCCTCCCAAGGGTTTAGTAGGGTTAACCCTGGGTTCTGAGGGGCGTGACAACTTAGTTGGCACACTCACTCAGGCTGTCCTTGTCAGTACAGGGGACGTAGACGTGTCCCCTGACGTAAGCCCCAATACTTTGGGCAAATACAGACAGACGCCTTTCATAAATGGAAAGATGGCTCAGGCCTATAGGGACACGTGTGCCAGCGTCACCATGGTGACGCCTAACTTTGTGGACCCTGGACAGATCATGCCAGGTACAGAGTTCCTGGTGACCAATGCAAGCAATGTCACTACCAATCACAGTATGGCAATTGTAGCTTTCTCCTGGGGAGGGGTAACTGGCCAAAAGAAGGTTGTAGTTAGTCCAGACCTCCCAGTGGATTGTTTGTTGGGCAATGATTTGGAGTCGTCACAATGGTCAGAAGTGGAGCACCGGACTCACATGGAAATGTTAGGTTTGCCAGCACATGTGTTCGCTGTGACTAGGTCACAGGTCAGGAAATGCCCCACTGAACAGGTGCTGGATCCTGGAACAACGGACCAGACACCTCCCAAGAAAAAGAGCAGTAGGGTTAAGGCTGCGCCTTCCCCCTTGCCCCAGGTCGAGGATCAAGTCTCAGAGGAGGCTGACCTACAGGAATTGAGGGAAACTGAGCCGAGAGAGTTCGAACTTGATCAAGTTGAATTCTTGGGCTCAGGGGGACCCTCAAGGGAAGATCTGGGGAAGGACCAATTAGACTGCCCTTCTCTTGAACCCCTCAGACAGCAGGCTGCTGCTGAGGCTGCTGGGAACGCCACAGGTACCCACAAGGTATACTGGGAAGATGGACTCCTGTACACTGAGGCAAGAGACCCCAAGCCTGGCATGACCAGGAGGCTGGTCGTCCCCTTGTCTCAGCGTGGTTTTCTACTTACCTTGGCCCACGAGATTCCCTTAGCAGGTCACTTAGGCCAGACGAAAACGTGGGACAGGCTTGTCTCGCACTTTCACTGGCCTCACATGAACGAAGATACCAAGGAGTTTTGCCGCTCCTGTGTCACTTGCCAAGCCAGTGGTAAGTCAGGTGGCACGACAAAGGCCCCCCTTATACCAATGCCTGTGGTGGGGGTGCCCTTTGAACGGGTGGGGATCGACATCGTCGGTCCCATGGAACCACCGACAGCATCAGGGCACAAGTTTATACTGGTGGTAGTGGATCATGCCACCAGGTATCCTGAAGCTATTCCCCTTAGGACCACTACAGCTCCTGTTGTGGCAAGAGCCCTAGTTGGAGTATTCTCCAGAGTGGGCTTCCCTAAGGAGGTCGTCTCCGACAGAGGTGCAAACTTTATGTCGAGCTACTTAACTGCTATGTGGAAGGAATGTGGTGTCAACTACAAGTTCACTACACCCTATCATCCACCATGCAATGGGCTTGTTGAGAGATTCAACAGGACCCTAAAAGGGATGATTCATGGACTACCGGAAAAGCTTCGGCGTAGATGGGACGTCCTGATCCCCTGCCTCTTGTTCGCCTACAGAGAAGTCCCACAGAAGGGGGTTGGCTACAGCCCTTTTGAACTTTTGTACGGGCATCCTGTAAGAGGACCCCTGTGTTTGGTGAAGGAAGGATGGGAGAGACCTCTCAAAAAGCCTGCAGCCAACATAGTGGACTATGTGCTCGGCCTCCGCTCGCGGATGGCTGAATACATGGAGAAGGCATCCGAAAACCTTAAGGCCAGCCAAGAACTCCAAAAAGCTTGGCATGACCAAAAGGCTGTCTTGACTGTTTACCAGCCCGGACAGAAGGTGTGGGTGTTGGAGCCAGTGGCCCCCGCAGCGCTCAAGGACAAATGGTCCGGGCCCCACACCATCCTGGAGAAAAAGGGAGAGGTCACCTACCTGGTCGACCTGGGAACTCCCCGGAGCCCCCACAGGGTGCTTCATGTCAACAGGCTAAAAGCATATGTCGACAGGAAGGACATGAGTTTGCTCATGGCCATAGATGAGGGACAGGAGGAGGAGAGTGACCCTCTCCCCGACCTGCTCTCTCAGAATCCTGACGATGGCTCGGTAGATGGTGTTGTCTTTTGCGGCAGCCTCTCCGACCATCAGCAGAGCGACTGTAAACAGGTTCTTCAGTCGTTCCGACATCTGTTTTCTCTGACACCCAGTCAGACCGATTGGTGCACCCATGAAGTCGACACTGGTGACAGCCTGCCCGTAAAGAGTAAAATCTACAGGCAGCCTGATCACGTCAGAGACTGCATCAAAAGTGAAGTGCAGAAAATGTTGGAGCTGGGAGTCATTGAACCCTCGGATAGCCCTTGGGCTAGTCCCGTAGTTCTAGTGCCGAAACCTCACACCCAGGGTGGTAAGAGAGAGATGAGGTTCTGCGTAGACTACAGGGGTCTCAATGCAGTCACTAAGACTGACGCCCACCCAATACCAAGGGCAGACGAGCTTATTGATAGGTTGGCTTCAGCCAACTACTTAAGCACGTTTGACCTGACAGCTGGGTATTGGCAAATCAGGTTAGCTGAGGACGCCAAGCCTAAGACAGCATTTTCAACCCCTGGTGGGCATTATCAGTTCGTGGTGATGCCCTTTGGTCTGAAAAATGCACCTGCCACCTTCCAACGGTTGGTGAATCATGTCCTTACTGGGCTGGATGACTTCTGTGCGGCGTATCTTGACGATATTGCTGTCTTTAGCTCCACCTGGGAGGATCACCTGGTCCACCTGCGGAAGACGTTAGAGGCCCTGCAAGCAGCAGGTCTCACTATCAAGGCCACCAAGTGCCAGATAGGGCAGACACAGGTTGTATACCTGGGCCACCTTGTAGGGGGAGGTCAGGTTCAGCCACTGGAGAGCAAGATACAGTCAATCAGGGACTGGGCTCCTCCAACCACCCAGACTCAGGTTCGAGCTTTCTTGGGCCTGACTGGATACTACAGGAAGTTTGTCAGGAACTATGGGTCCATCGTGACACCATTAAATGAACTGACAAGTAAGAAAATGCCAAAAAAGGTTCAGTGGACAGCGAGCTGTCAAAAAGCATTCGATGACCTCAAGCAGGCCATGTGCACGGCGCCTATCCTCAAGAGTCCGGACTACTCCAAACCATTCATTGTCCAAACAGATGCTTCTGAGTTGGGTGTGGGAGCTGTTCTTTCTCAACTGAATTTTGATGGTCAAGACCAGCCCATTGCTTTTATAAGCAGACGGCTGACCCCTAGAGAGAAGAATTGGTCAGCTATTGAGAGGGAGGCCTTTGCTGTGGTTTGGGCCCTGAAGAAGCTGAGGCCATACTTGTTTGGCACTCACTTCAAGATTCAGACCGACCATAAGCCCCTCTTGTGGCTAAATCAGATGAAGGGTGAAAACCCCAAACTGCTTAGGTGGTCCATTTCCCTACAGGGGATGGACTTCACAGTGGAACATAGACCTGGTACTGATCATGGCAATGCCGATGGGCTCTCCAGATATTTCCACTTAGAACAAGAAGACTTACCTGGTCAAGGTTAGTTAGTTGTTCCGACGTTTGGGGGGGGGTCATGTAGGAGAGTAGGGTCTGCAATCCTATGATCACCCAGATTTTTTGCTTTTGTTTCACTGGTTTACGACTTCCTCTGGCTGTGGGCCTGCCAATCAGACCCACAGCCTAGCTGTTCTCTTTATAAATTACGAGATGTACCCTAGGTGCATTTACCAATTGGTACTGGGCCACCTTATCAGACCCTGTAACCCAGGGCGTAGGTGTACCCAGGGCCGTCAGGGGCTGCAGCATGTATTATGCCACCCCTGGCTGGCCTCCTAAATTTGACACAACTGGCTGCATGACAGCTGGGGCAAAGTCGTGTAATCACCCTTTGCTGTAGATATAGTAGCCCTATATCTAACCCTCCAATGGACACCCGAGTTCCTATCAGTCACTCCTATGGCAGGCCTTGACAATCCTGAAGGCAGAGTGCATGGGCTCGCGTGAACTAAGCTCTGGCCCGAGCCGAGCCCGGTTGCAGCTTGCGGAATCGAGACCCAATGGCTGTTCCATGATAACGCGTACCACATCGGTAACTCCGGTGTCGCGTTATCAAGACATGTCGAGTAAGGTGTCATACGAATCGGGATGCTGCCCTCTCACCACCTCTGGCGACGAGGTTAGCATTCCGCCCTTCTAGAGGGACACGACATGTACGTAACTGTGAACCCCGGTTAAAGTTAACGAAGGCCTCAGCTCCACAAAATGGATGCTGCCACCACAGACACAAGTCTGACCTCCTGCTGCTGGGAGTCCTTCCAGCGAGGAGCACTTGGACAAAGGGTTTCCTGTCAAGGGCGGTGTTCGCCCCGTCCCAGACAGGGTTTGTGTATTCTGGGTAGGTAGGGCTTTTGCGAGAAGGTGACTGCGGAGTGGCACCCCGGTGCTCACTACGCATCTGCCGGTTAGAACCAGTTCCAGGGGCGACAGCCCTGGCCTGGGGAAAGTCCGGCAGGGGAGAGGGGTGTAACTACCCCCCTTCCTGGTCCCACCCTTAGGGCAGGACCTAGTCATGTACCCACCCCCTTCTTTAGGATAAAGACCGGAGCGGGGACCCTTCCAAATTAGATCATCTTTGAATCAAGAATACTTTCTACGAAAGGACTTCAAGACTCTTCTTAAGATTTCTCCCTTGTGGCTAAGGAGTAGTCACCCTGCATCAGCGGGCACCATCTAAGAACTCTGCGGTTTGCTGTAAGTCCTTCCTCAAGGAATCCGACGGCCCAGCTCGACGAGAACCGGCTTCCCTGGCACCTCTGACCTCTACCCCCGTCATCAGCTCAGCTGTGATCTGTGGGTGCGACGAGACCTCGAGGGACCGGCCATCATCAGAACCTGCACGCTCTTAAAACCAGCACGACCATCGAGGTAACTCTCTGGTGAGTGCTCTGGGGTCCGAGAAGCCCCGACCCTGAGCCGCTCCAGCACCGAAGTGCAGTCTCCCAGCATCTCCACGATCTGCGTGGGGCCCTTCTGCTCGCTGCTCAGCACGTTGTCTGGTCACTTGCCGCTGGCTTGTGCCCTTCCGTGACGACGACCAAGAATCAACACTGCCGGTCTGGTTGCTCCAGACTGGCCCTTGCTTCCATCTTTCCGAGAAGCACCCCGGACCCTCCTGGTCCACCCAAGACGCCGACAGCGACATCCGTCGTGGGACAGCTCGCACCTCCACCGTGGTCGCCGACAACGCCTCCTGGTCCGTGAGACTGCAGAGCCGAGCGTCGCCCCCCTCACCTGGTCGAGGTGACGGCCAACCGGTGCCTTCCTGGTACCCTCTGACTACTGGCTAGTAGTACGAACTTGGTCCCCTCTGCTTTCAGGTTTCATCAATCTCTACGAACTATACACCACTGGTCGCCGGCCAGCAACTCCTTTTCTTCCGGCTCCTGGCTCGTCAGCGAAGACCCCGACGCCTGTAAGACTTGCAGCCGCAGCCCTCGTGGCTAGGTAACTCGGCACTTCGGTGCCTGCATAGCCTCCTTACTCTAGGGTCCCGAGTCCCTCGCTTCCGACTTGCCTTAACCCTTCCGTGTCCTCGGACACTTGTCTTTAAACGTGCACTTGAAGTATTTGCTAAAGAGATTTGGTTGTGCTTAGTACCCTGTCCTCATAACGAGTACAGGGCTGTTGTGATTCTTAATAAATATACTGTTTATTTTCATAACACTTGTGTGGTGTCCTTTCACTGGGTGTTCAAGGGGTACATGTGTGGTAAACAGCTGGCTTAACGCGCCCTCTCGAGTCTTTAGCCTTAGACTGCTCGTATCCACGCTACTAGGATAGCTGGTCTATAGGTTGACTTACAACCAAACACCATAAGGGTCGTTGGAACGATACATAGCGGTCGCTAGAATAGCGAACGTTGCATATCGGGCCAACTTCTCACAAGGGCTGACTAAACTACCAAGCCAATTATTCACCAGAAAGGAGACAAGCTACCGGGGACCGGTTTCTGGCATTTTAGCCGTCTTCGGCCCGGCTTGCTTGAATCCTGATGGCGCAGTGAGAAAGGGACTAATGTCTGAGTATACCCTGCCACACCTATAGTGGCCAAAAACGATTCAGAAAAGGGGGTGGTGATGAACAGAGTGTCTGAATTAAGCAGACCACTCTTACCCAGTCCAAAGATCAGGGCTTGATCCATCACCGTTATTTATCTCACTGCACCATCCCAGCTCAGAACCTGGCTATATGCAAATCAGTCTGTCCCTGGCCCAGTGCATCATGGGAACAGGGCAGACTAAACTACCAAGCCAATTCTTCACCAGAAAGGAGACAAGCTACCGGGGACCGGTTTCTGGCATTTCCGCCGTCTTCGGCGCGGCTTGCTTGAATCCTGATGGTGCAGTGAGAAAGGGACTCATGTCTGAGTATACCCTGCCACACCTATAGTGGCCGAAAACGATTCAGAAAAAGGGGTGATGATGAACAGAGTGTCTGAATTAAGCAGACCACTCTTACCCAGTCCAAAGATCAGGGCTTGATCCATCACCGTTATTTATCTCACTGCACCATCCCAGCTCAGAACCTGGCTATATGCAAATCAGTCTGTCCCTGGCCCAGTGCATCATGGGAACAGGGCAGACTAAACTACCAAGCCAATTCTTCACCAGAAAGTAGACAAGCTACCGGGGACCGGTTTCTGGCATTTCAGCCGTCTTCGGCCCGGCTTGCTTGAATCCTGATGGTGCAGTGAGAAAGGGACTCATGTCTGAGTATACCCTGCCACACCTATAGTGGCCAAAAATGATTCAGAAAAGGGGGTGGTGATGAACAGAGTGTCTGATTAAGCAGACCACTCTTACCCAGTCCAAAGATCAGGGCTTGATCCATCACCGTTATTTATCTCACTGCACCATCCCAGCTCAGAACCTGGCTATATGCAAATCAGTCTGTCCCTGGCCCAGTGCATCATGGGAACAGGGCAGACTAAACTACCAAGCCAATTCTTCACCAGAAAGGAGACAAGCTACCGGGGACCGGTTTCTGGCATTTCAGCCGTCTTCGGCCCGGCTTGCTTGAATCCTGATGGTGCAGTGAGAAAGGAACTCATGTCTGAGTATACCCTGCTACACCTATAGTGGCCAAAAACGATTCAGAATAGGGGGTGGTGATGAACAGAGTGTCTGAATTAAGCAGACCACTCTTACCCAGTCCAAAGATCAGGGCTTGATCCATCACCGTTATGTATCTCACTGCACCATCCCAGCTCAGAACCTGGCTATATGCAAATCAGTCTGTCCCTGGCCCAGTGCATCATGGGAACAGGGCAGACTAAACTACCAAGCCAATTCTTCACCAGAAAGGAGACAAGCTACCGGGGACCGGTTTCTGGCATTTCCGCCGTCTTCGGCCCGGCTTGCTTGAATCCTGATGGTGCAGTGAGAAAGGAACTCATGTCTGAGTATACCCTGCCACACCTATAGAGGCCAAAAACGATTCAGAAAAGGTGGTGGTGATGAACAGAGTGTCTGAATTAAGCAGACCACTCTTACCCAGTCCAAAGATCAGGGCTTGATCCATCACCGTTATTTATCTCACTGCACCATCCCAGCTCAGAACCTGGCTATATGCAAATCAGTCTGTCCCTGGCCCAGTGCATCATGGGAACAGGGCAGACTAAACTACCAAGCCAATTCTTCACCAGAAAGGAGACAAGCTACCGGGGACCGGTTTCTGGCATTTCAGCCGTCTTCGGCCCGGCTTGCTTGAATCCTGATGGTGCAGTGAGAAAGGAACTCATGTCTGAGTATACCCTGCTACACCTATAGGGGCCAAAAACGATTCAGAAAAGGGGGTGGTGATGAACAGAGTCTCTGAATTAAGCAGACCACTCTTACCCAGTCCAAAGATCAGGGCTTGATCCATCACCGTTATTTATCACACTGCTCCATCCCAGCTCAGAACGTGGCTATATGCAAATCAGTCTGTCCCTGGCCCAGTGCATCATGGGAACAGGGCAGACTAAACTACCAAGTCAATTCTTCACCAGAAAGGAGACAAGCTACCGGGGACCGGTTTCTGGCATTTCAGCCGTCTTCGGCCCGGCTTGCTTGAATCCTGATGGTGCAGTGAGAAAGGGACTCATGTCTGAGTATACCCTGCCACACCTATAGTGGCCAAAAACGATTCAGAAAAGGGGGTGGTGATGAACAGAGTGTCTGAATTAAGCAGACCACTCTTAACCAGTCCAAAGATCAGGGCTTGATCCATCACCGTTATTTGTCTCACTGCACCATCCCAGCTCAGAACCTGGCTATATGCAAATCAGTCTGTCCCTGGCCCAGTGCATCATGGGAACAGGGCAGACTAAACTACCAAGCCAATTCTTCACCAGAAAGGAGACAAGCTACCGGGGACCGGTTTCTGGCATTTCAGCCGTCTTCGGCCCGGCTTGCTTGAATCCTGATGGTGCAGTGAGAAAGGGACTCATGTCTGAGTATACCCTGCCACACCTATAGTGGCCAAAAACGATTCAGAAAAGGGGGTGGTGATGAACAGAGTGTCTGAATTAAGCAGACCACTCTTACCCAGTCCAAAGATCAGGTCTTGATCCATCACCGTTATTTATCTCACTGCACCATGCCAGCTCAGAACCTGGCTATATGCAAATCAGTCTGTCCCTGGCCCAGTGCATCATGGGAACAGGGCAGACTAAACTACCAAGCCAATTCTTCACCAGAAAGGAGACAAGCTATCGGGGACCGGTTTCTGGCATTTCAGCCGTCTTCGGCCCGGCTTGCTTGAATCCTGATGGTGCAGTGAGAAAGGAACTCATGTCTGAGTATACCCTGCTACACCTATAGTGGCCAAAAACGATTCAGAATAGGGGGTGGTGATGAACAGAGTGTCTGAATTAAGCAGACCACTCTTACCCAGTCCAAAGATCAGGGCTTGATCCATCACCGTTATGTATCTCACTGCACCATCCCAGCTCAGAACCTGGCTATATGCAAATCAGTCTGTCCCTGGCCCAGTGCATCATGGGAACAGGGCAGACTAAACTACCAAGCCAATTCTTCACCAGAAAGGAGACAAGCTACCGGGGACCGGTTTCTGGCATTTCCGCCGTCTTCGGCCCGGCTTGCTTGAATCCTGATGGTGCAGTGAGAAAGGAACTCATGTCTGAGTATACCCTGCCACACCTATAGTGGCCAAAAACGATTCAGAAAAGGGGGTGGTGATGAACAGAGTGTCTGAATTAAGCAGACCACTCTTACCCAGTCCAAAGATCAGGGCTTGATCCATCACCGTTATTTATCTCACTGCACCATCCCAGCTCAGAACCTGGTTATATGCAAATCAGTCTGTCCCTGGCCCAGTGCATCATGGGAACAGGGCAGACTAAACTACCAAGCCAATTCTTCACCAGAAAGGAGGCAAGCTACCGGGGACCGGTTTCTGGCATTTCAGCCGTCTTCGGCCCGACTTGCTTGAATCCTGATGGTGCAGTGAGAAAGGGACTCATGTCTGAGTACACCCTGCCACACCTATAGAGGCCAAAAACGATTCAGAAAAGGTGGTGGTGATGAACAGAGTGTCTGAATTAAGCAGACCACTCTTACCCAGTCCAAAGATCAGGGCTTGATCCATCACCGTTATTTATCTCACTGCACCATCCCAGCTCAGAACCTGGCTATATGCAAATCAGTCTGTCCCTGGCCCAGTGCATCATGGGAACAGGGCAGACTAAACTACCAAGCCAATTCTTCACCAGAAAGGAGACAAGCTACCGGGGACCGGTTTCTGGCATTTCAGCCGTCTTCGGCCTGGCTTGCTTGAATCCTGATGGTGCAGTGAGAAAGGAACTCATGTCTGAGTATACCCTGCTACACCTATAGGGGCCAAAAACGATTCAGAAAAGGGGGTGGTGATGAACAGAGTCTCTGAATTAAGCAGACCACTCTTACCCAGTCCAAAGATCAGGGCTTGATCCATCACCGTTATTTATCACACTGCACCATCCCAGCTCAGAACGTGGCTATATGCAAATCAGTCTGTCCCTGGCCCAGTGCATCATGGGAACAGGGCAGACTAAACTACCAAGTCAATTCTTCACCAGAAAGGAGACAAGCTACCGGGGACCGGTTTCTGGCATTTCAGCCGTCTTCGGCCCGGCTTGCTTGAATCCTGATGGTGCAGTGAGAAAGGGACTCATGTCTGAGTATACCCTGCCACACCTATAGTGGCCAAAAACGATTCAGAAAAGGGGGTGGTGATGAACAGAGTGTCTGAATTAAGCAGACCACTCTTAACCAGTCCAAAGATCAGGGCTTGATCCATCACCGTTATTTGTCTCACTGCACCATCCCAGCTCAGAACCTGGCTATATGCAAATCAGTCTGTCCCTGGCCCAGTGCATCATGGGAACAGGGCAGACTAAACTACCAAGCCAATTCTTCACCAGAAAGGAGACAAGCTACCGGGGACCGGTTTCTGGCATTTCAGCCGTCTTCGGCCCGGCTTGCTTGAATCCTGATGGTGCAGTGAGAAAGGGACTCATGTCTGAGTATACCCTGCCACACCTATAGTGGCCAAAAACGATTCAGAAAAGGGGGTGGTGATGAACAGAGTGTCTGAATTAAGCAGACCACTCTTACCCAGTCCAAAGATCAGGTCTTGATCCATCACCGTTATTTATCTCACTGCACCATGCCAGCTCAGAACCTGGCTATATGCAAATCAGTCTGTCCCTGGCCCAGTGCATCATGGGAACAGGGCAGACTAAACTACCAAGCCAATTCTTCACCAGAAAGGAGACAAGCTATCGGGGACCGGTTTCTGGCATTTCAGCCGTCTTCGGCCCGGCTTGCTTGAATCCTGATGGTGCAGTGAGAAAGGAACTCATGTCTGAGTATACCCTGCTACACCTATAGTGGCCAAAAACGATTCAGAATAGGGGGTGGTGATGAACAGAGTGTCTGAATTAAGCAGACCACTCTTACCCAGTCCAAAGATCAGGGCTTGATCCATCACCGTTATGTATCTCACTGCACCATCCCAGCTCAGAACCTGGCTATATGCAAATCAGTCTGTCCCTGGCCCAGTGCATCATGGGAACAGGGCAGACTAAACTACCAAGCCAATTCTTCACCAGAAAGGAGACAAGCTACCGGGGACCGGTTTCTGGCATTTCCGCCGTCTTCGGCCCGGCTTGCTTGAATCCTGATGGTGCAGTGAGAAAGGAACTCATGTCTGAGTATACCCTGCCACACCTATAGTGGCCAAAAACGATTCAGAAAAGGGGGTGGTGATGAACAGAGTGTCTGAATTAAGCAGACCACTCTTACCCAGTCCAAAGATCAGGGCTCGATCCATCACCGTTATTTATCTCACTGCACCATCCCAGCTCAGAACCTGGTTATATGCAAATCAGTCTGTCCCTGGCCCAGTGCATCATGGGAACAGGGCAGACTAAACTACCAAGCCAATTCTTCACCAGAAAGGAGGCAAGCTACCGGGACCGGTTTCTGGCATTTCAGCCGTCTTCGGCCCGACTTGCTTGAATCCTGATGGTGCAGTGAGAAAGGGACTCATGTCTGAGTACACCCTGCCACACCTATAGAGGCCAAAAACGATTCAGAAAAGGTGGTGGTGATGAACAGAGTGTCTGAATTAAGCAGACCACTCTTACCCAGTCCAAAGATCAGGGCTTGATCCATCACCGTTATTTATCTCACTGCACCATCCCAGCTCAGAACCTGGCTATATGCAAATCAGTCTGTCCCTGGCCCAGTGCATCATGGGAACAGGGCAGACTAAACTACCAAGCCAATTCTTCACCAGAAAGGAGACAAGCTACCGGGGACCGGTTTCTGGCATTTCAGCCGTCTTCGGCCCGGCTTGCTTGAATCCTGATGGTGCAGTGAGAAAGGAACTCATGTCTGAGTATACCCTGCTACACCTATAGGGGCCAAAAACGATTCAGAAAAGGGGGTGGTGATGAACAGAGTCTCTGAATTAAGCAGACCACTCTTACCCAGTCCAAAGATCAGGGCTTGATCCATCACCGTTATTTATCACACTGCACCATCCCAGCTCAGAACGTGGCTATATGCAAATCAGTCTGTCCCTGGCCCAGTGCATCATGGGAACAGGGCAGACTAAACTACCAAGTCAATTCTTCACCAGAAAGGAGACAAGCTACCGGGGACCGGTTTCTGGCATTTCAGCCGTCTTCGGCCCGGCTTGCTTGAATCCTGATGGTGCAGTGAGAAAGGGACTCATGTCTGAGTATACCCTGCCACACCTATAGTGGCCAAAAACGATTCAGAAAAGGGGGTGGTGATGAACAGAGTGTCTGAATTAAGCAGACCACTCTTAACCAGTCCAAAGATCAGGGCTTGATCCATCACCGTTATTTGTCTCACTGCACCATCCCAGCTCAGAACCTGGCTATATGCAAATCAGTCTGTCCCTGGCCCAGTGCATCATGGGAACAGGGCAGACTAAACTACCAAGCCAATTCTTCACCAGAAAGGAGACAAGCTACCGGGGACCGGTTTCTGGCATTTCAGCCGTCTTCGGCCCGGCTTGCTTGAATCCTGATGGTGCAGTGAGAAAGGGACTCATGTCTGAGTATACCCTGCCACACCTATAGTGGCCAAAAACGATTCAGAAAAGGGGGTGGTGATGAACAGAGTGTCTGAATTAAGCAGACCACTCTTACCCAGTCCAAAGATCAGGTCTTGATCCATCACCGTTATTTATCTCTCTGCACCATGCCAGCTCAGAACCTGGCTATATGCAAATCAGTCTGTCCCTGGCCCAGTGCATCATGGGAACAGGGCAGACTAAACTACCAAGCAAATTCTTCACCAGAAAGGAGAGAAGCTACCGGAGACCGGTTTCTGGCATTTCAGCCGTCTTCGGCCCGGCTTGCTTGAATCCTGATGGTGCAGTGAGAAAGGAACTCATGTCTGAGTATACCCTGCTACACCTATAGTGGCCAAAAACGATTCAGAAAAGGGGGTGTTGAGGAACAGAGTGTCTGAATTAAGCAGACCACTCTTACCCAGTCCAAAGATCAGGGCTTGATCCATCACCGTTATTTATCTCACTGCACCATCCCAGCTCAGAACCTGGCTATATGCAAATCAGTCTGTCCCTGGCCCAGTGCATCATGGGAACAGGGCAGACTAAACTACCAAGCCAATTCTTCACCAGAAAGGAGACAAGCTACCGGAGACCGGTTTCTGGCATTTCAGCCGTCTTCGGCCCGACTTGCTTGAATCCTGATGGTGCAGTGAGAAAGGGACTCATGTCTGAGTACACCCTGCCACACCTATAGAGGCCAAAAACGATTCAGAAAAGGTGGTGGTGATGAACAGAGTGTCTGAATTAAGCAGACCACTCTTACCCAGTCCAAAGATCAGGGCTTGATCCATCACCGTTATTTATCTCACTGCACCATCCCAGCTCAGAACCTGGCTATATGCAAATCAGTCTGTCCCTGGCCCAGTGCATCATGGGAACAGGGCAGACTAAACTACCAAGCCAATTCTTCACCAGAAAGGAGACAAGCTACCGGGGACCGGTTTCTGGCATTTCAGCCGTCTTCGGCCCGGCTTGCTTGAATCCTGATGGTGCAGTGAGAAAGGAACTCATGTCTGAGTATACCCTGCTACACCTATAGGGGCCAAAAACGATTCAGAAAAGGGGGTGGTGATGAACAGAGTCTCTGAATTAAGCAAACCACTCTTACCCAGTCCAAAGATCAGGGCTTGATCCATCACCGTTATTTATCACACTGCACCATCCCAGCTCAGAACGTGGCTATATGCAAATCAGTCTGTCCCTGGCCCAGTGCATCATGGGAACAGGGCAGACTAAACTACCAAGTCAATTCTTCACCAGAAAGGAGACAAGCTACCGGGGACCGGTTTCTGGCATTTCAGCCGTCTTCGGCCCGGCTTGCTTGAATCCTGATGGTGCAGTGAGAAAGGGACTCATGTCTGAGTATACCCTGCCACACCTATAGTGGCCAAAAACGATTCAGAAAAGGGGGTGGTGATGAACAGAGTGTCTGAATTAAGCAGACCACTCTTAACCAGTCCAAAGATCAGGGCTTGATCCATCACCGTTATTTGTCTCACTGCACCATCCCAGCTCAGAACCTGGCTATATGCAAATCAGTCTGTCCCTGGCCCAGTGCATCATGGGAACAGGGCAGACTAAACTACCAAGCCAATTCTTCACCAGAAAGGAGACAAGCTACCGGGGACCGGTTTCTGGCATTTCAGCCGTCTTCGGCCCGGCTTGCTTGAATCCTGATGGTGCAGTGAGAAAGGGACTCATGTCTGAGTATACCCTGCCACACCTATAGTGGCCAAAAACGATTCAGAAAAGGGGGTGGTGATGAACAGAGTGTCTGAATTAAGCAGACCACTCTTACCCAGTCCAAAGATCAGGTCTTGATCCATCACCGTTATTTATCTCTCTGCACCATGCCAGCTCAGAACCTGGCTATATGCAAATCAGTCTGTCCCTGGCCCAGTGCATCATGGGAACAGGGCAGACTAAACTACCAAGCAAATTCTTCACCAGAAAGGAGAGAAGCTACCGGAGACCGGTTTCTGGCATTTCAGCCGTCTTCGGCCCGGCTTGCTTGAATCCTGATGGTGCAGTGAGAAAGGAACTCATGTCTGAGTATACCCTGCTACACCTATAGGGGCCAAAAACGATTCAGAAAAGGGGGTGGTGATGAACAGAGTCTCTGAATTAAGCAGACCACTCTTACCCAGTCCAAAGATCAGGGCTTGATCCATCACCGTTATTTATCACACTGCACCATCCCAGCTCAGAACGTGGCTATATGCAAATCAGTCTGTCCCTGGCCCAGTGCATCATGGGAACAGGGCAGACTAAACTACCAAGTCAATTCTTCACCAGAAAGGAGACAAGCTACCGGGGACCGGTTTCTGGCATTTCAGCCGTCTTCGGCCCGGCTTGCTTGAATCCTGATGGTGCAGTGAGAAAGGGACTCATGTCTGAGTATACCCTGCCACACCTATAGTGGCCAAAAACGATTCAGAAAAGGGGGTGGTGATGAACAGAGTGTCTGAATTAAGCAGACCACTCTTAACCAGTCCAAAGATCAGGGCTTGATCCATCACCGTTATTTGTCTCACTGCACCATCCCAGCTCAGAACCTGGCTATATGCAAATCAGTCTGTCCCTGGCCCAGTGCATCATGGGAACAGGGCAGACTAAACTACCAAGCCAATTCTTCACCAGAAAGGAGACAAGCTACCGGGGACCGGTTTCTGGCATTTCAGCCGTCTTCGGCCCGGCTTGCTTGAATCCTGATGGTGCAGTGAGAAAGGGACTCATGTCTGAGTATACCCTGCCACACCTATAGTGGCCAAAAACGATTCAGAAAAGGGGGTGGTGATGAACAGAGTGTCTGAATTAAGCAGACCACTCTTACCCAGTCCAAAGATCAGGTCTTGATCCATCACCGTTATTTATCTCTCTGCACCATGCCAGCTCAGAACCTGGCTATATGCAAATCAGTCTGTCCCTGGCCCAGTGCATCATGGGAACAGGGCAGACTAAACTACCAAGCAAATTCTTCACCAGAAAGGAGAGAAGCTACCGGAGACCGGTTTCTGGCATTTCAGCCGTCTTCGGCCCGGCTTGCTTGAATCCTGATGGTGCAGTGAGAAAGGAACTCATGTCTGAGTATACCCTGCTACACCTATAGTGGCCAAAAACGATTCAGAAAAGGGGGTGGTGAGGAACAGAGTGTCTGAATTAAGCAGACCACTCTTACCCAGTCCAAAGATCAGGGCTTGATCCATCACCGTTATTTATCTCACTGCACCATCCCAGCTCAGAACCTGGCTATATGCAAATCAGTCTGTCCCTGGCCCAGTGCATCATGGGAACAGGGCAGACTAAACTACCAAGCCAATTCTTCACCAGAAAGGAGACAAGCTACCGGGGACCGGTTTCTGGCATTTCAGCCGTCTTCGGCCCGGCTTGCTTGAATCCTGATGGTGCAGTGAGAAAGGGACTCATGTCTGAGTATACCCTGCCACACCTATAGTGGCCAAAAACGATTCAGAAAAGGGGGTGGTGATGAACAGAGTGTCTGAATTAAGCAGACCACTCTTACCCAGTCCAAAGATCAGGGCTTGATCCATCACCGTTATTTATCTCACTGCACCATCCCAGCTCAGAACCTGGCTATATGCAAATCAGTTTGTCCCTGGCCCAGTGCATCATGGGAACAGGGCAGACTAAACTACCAAGCCAATTCTTCACCAGAAAGGAGACAAGCTACAGGGGACCGGTTTCTGGCATTTCAGCCGTCTTCGGCCCGGCTTGCTTGAATCCTGATGGTGCAGTGAGAAAGGGACTCATGTCTGAGTATACCCTGCTACACCTATAGTGGCCAAAAACGATTGAGAAAAGGGGGTGGTGATGAACAGATTGTCTGAATTAAGCAGACCACTCTTACCCAGTCCAAAGATCAGGGCTTGATCCATCACCGTTATTTATCTCACTGCACCATCCCAGCTCAGAACCTGGCTATATGCAAATCAGTCTGTCCCTGGCCCAGTGCATCATGGAAACAGGGCAGACTAAACTACCAAGCCAATTCTTCACCAGACAGAACACAAGCTACCGGGGACCGGTTTCTGTCATTTTCGCCGTCTTCGGCCCAGCTTGCTTGAATCCTGATGGTGCAGTGAGAAAGGGACTCATGTCTGAGTATACCCTGCCACACCTATAGTGGCCAAAAACGATTCAGAAAAGGGGGTGGTGATGAACAGAGTGTCTGAATTAAGCAGACCACTCTTACCCAGTCCAAAGATCAGGGCTTGATCCATCACCGTTATTTATCTCACTGCACCATCCCAGCTAAGAACCTGGCTATATGCAAATCAGTCTGTCCCTGGCCCAGTGCATCATGGGAACAGGGCAGACTAAACTACCAAGCCAATTCTTCACCAGAAAGGAGACAAGCTACCGGGGACCGGTTTCTGGCATTTCAGCCGTCTTCGGCCCGGTTTGCTTGAATCCTGATGGTGCAGTGAGAAAGAGACTCATGTCTGAGTATACCCTGCCACACCTATAGTGGCAAAAAACGATTCCGAAAAGGGGGTGGTGATGAACAGAGTGTCTGAATTAATTAGACCACTCTTAGCCAGTCCAAAGATCAGGGCTTGATCCATCACCGTTGTTTATCTCTCTGCACCATCCCAGCTTAGAACCTGGCTATATGCAAATCAGTCTGTCCCTGGCCCAGTGCATCATGGGAACAGGGCTGACTAAACTACCAAGCCAATTATTCACCAGAAAGGAGACAAGCTACCGGGGACCGGTTTCTGGCATTTTAGCCGTCTTCGGCCCGGCTTGCTTGAATCCTGATGGCGCAGTGAGAAAGGGACTAATGTCTGAGTATACCCTGCCACACCTATAGTGGCCAAAAACGATTCAGAAAAGGGGGTGGTGATGAACAGAGTGTCTGAATTAAGCAGACCACTCTTACCCAGTCCAAAGATCAGGGCTTGATCCATCACCGTTATTTATCTCACTGCACCATCCCAGCTCAGAACCTGGCTATATGCAAATCAGTCTGTCCCTGGCCCAGTGCATCATGGGAACAGGGCAGACTAAACTACCAAGCCAATTCTTCACCAGAAAGGAGACAAGCTACCGGGGACCGGTTTCTGGCATTTCCGCCGTCTTCGGCGCGGCTTGCTTGAATCCTGATGGTGCAGTGAGAAAGGGACTCATGTCTGAGTATACCCTGCCACACCTATAGTGGCCGAAAACGATTCAGAAAAAGGGGTGATGATGAACAGAGTGTCTGAATTAAGCAGACCACTCTTACCCAGTCCAAAGATCAGGGCTTGATCCATCACCGTTATTTATCTCACTGCACCATCCCAGCTCAGAACCTGGCTATATGCAAATCAGTCTGTCCCTGGCCCAGTGCATCATGGGAACAGGGCAGACTAAACTACCAAGCCAATTCTTCACCAGAAAGTAGACAAGCTACCGGGGACCGGTTTCTGGCATTTCAGCCGTCTTCGGCCCGGCTTGCTTGAATCCTGATGGTGCAGTGAGAAAGGGACTCATGTCTGAGTATACCCTGCCACACCTATAGTGGCCAAAAATGATTCAGAAAAGGGGGTGGTGATGAACAGAGTGTCTGATTAAGCAGACCACTCTTACCCAGTCCAAAGATCAGGGCTTGATCCATCACCGTTATTTATCTCACTGCACCATCCCAGCTCAGAACCTGGCTATATGCAAATCAGTCTGTCCCTGGCCCAGTGCATCATGGGAACAGGGCAGACTAAACTACCAAGCCAATTCTTCACCAGAAAGGAGACAAGCTACCGGGGACCGGTTTCTGGCATTTCAGCCGTCTTCGGCCCGGCTTGCTTGAATCCTGATGGTGCAGTGAGAAAGGAACTCATGTCTGAGTATACCCTGCTACACCTATAGTGGCCAAAAACGATTCAGAATAGGGGGTGGTGATGAACAGAGTGTCTGAATTAAGCAGACCACTCTTACCCAGTCCAAAGATCAGGGCTTGATCCATCACCGTTATGTATCTCACTGCACCATCCCAGCTCAGAACCTGGCTATATGCAAATCAGTCTGTCCCTGGCCCAGTGCATCATGGGAACAGGGCAGACTAAACTACCAAGCCAATTCTTCACCAGAAAGGAGACAAGCTACCGGGGACCGGTTTCTGGCATTTCCGCCGTCTTCGGCCCGGCTTGCTTGAATCCTGATGGTGCAGTGAGAAAGGAACTCATGTCTGAGTATACCCTGCCACACCTATAGTGGCCAAAAACGATTCAGAAAAGGGGGTGGTGATGAACAGAGTGTCTGAATTAAGCAGACCACTCTTACCCAGTCCAAAGATCAGGGCTTGATCCATCACCGTTATTTATCTCACTGCACCATCCCAGCTCAGAACCTGGTTATATGCAAATCAGTCTGTCCCTGGCCCAGTGCATCATGGGAACAGGGCAGACTAAACTACCAAGCCAATTCTTCACCAGAAAGGAGGCAAGCTACCGGGGACCGGTTTCTGGCATTTCAGCCGTCTTCGGCCCGACTTGCTTGAATCCTGATGGTGCAGTGAGAAAGGGACTCATGTCTGAGTACACCCTGCCACACCTATAGAGGCCAAAAACGATTCAGAAAAGGTGGTGGTGATGAACAGAGTGTCTGAATTAAGCAGACCACTCTTACCCAGTCCAAAGATCAGGGCTTGATCCATCACCGTTATTTATCTCACTGCACCATCCCAGCTCAGAACCTGGCTATATGCAAATCAGTCTGTCCCTGGCCCAGTGCATCATGGGAACAGGGCAGACTAAACTACCAAGCCAATTCTTCACCAGAAAGGAGACAAGCTACCGGGGACCGGTTTCTGGCATTTCAGCCGTCTTCGGCCTGGCTTGCTTGAATCCTGATGGTGCAGTGAGAAAGGAACTCATGTCTGAGTATACCCTGCTACACCTATAGGGGCCAAAAACGATTCAGAAAAGGGGGTGGTGATGAACAGAGTCTCTGAATTAAGCAGACCACTCTTACCCAGTCCAAAGATCAGGGCTTGATCCATCACCGTTATTTATCACACTGCACCATCCCAGCTCAGAACGTGGCTATATGCAAATCAGTCTGTCCCTGGCCCAGTGCATCATGGGAACAGGGCAGACTAAACTACCAAGTCAATTCTTCACCAGAAAGGAGCCAAGCTACCGGGGACCGGTTTCTGGCATTTCAGCCGTCTTCGGCCCGGCTTGCTTGAATCCTGATGGTGCAGTGAGAAAGGGACTCATGTCTGAGTATACCCTGCCACACCTATAGTGGCCAAAAACGATTCAGAAAAGGGGGTGGTGATGAACAGAGTGTCTGAATTAAGCAGACCACTCTTAACCAGTCCAAAGATCAGGGCTTGATCCATCACCGTTATTTGTCTCACTGCACCATCCCAGCTCAGAACCTGGCTATATGCAAATCAGTCTGTCCCTGGCCCAGTGCATCATGGGAACAGGGCAGACTAAACTACCAAGCCAATTCTTCACCAGAAAGGAGACAAGCTACCGGGGACCGGTTTCTGGCATTTCAGCCGTCTTCGGCCCGGCTTGCTTGAATCCTGATGGTGCAGTGAGAAAGGGACTCATGTCTGAGTATACCCTGCCACACCTATAGTGGCCAAAAACGATTCAGAAAAGGGGGTGGTGATGAACAGAGTGTCTGAATTAAGCAGACCACTCTTACCCAGTCCAAAGATCAGGTCTTGATCCATCACCGTTATTTATCTCACTGCACCATGCCAGCTCAGAACCTGGCTATATGCAAATCAGTCTGTCCCTGGCCCAGTGCATCATGGGAACAGGGCAGACTAAACTACCAAGCCAATTCTTCACCAGAAAGGAGACAAGCTATCGGGGACCGGTTTCTGGCATTTCAGCCGTCTTCGGCCCGGCTTGCTTGAATCCTGATGGTGCAGTGAGAAAGGAACTCATGTCTGAGTATACCCTGCTACACCTATAGTGGCCAAAAACGATTCAGAATAGGGGGTGGTGATGAACAGAGTGTCTGAATTAAGCAGACCACTCTTACCCAGTCCAAAGATCAGGGCTTGATCCATCACCGTTATGTATCTCACTGCACCATCCCAGCTCAGAACCTGGCTATATGCAAATCAGTCTGTCCCTGGCCCAGTGCATCATGGGAACAGGGCAGACTAAACTACCAAGCCAATTCTTCACCAGAAAGGAGACAAGCTACCGGGGACCGGTTTCTGGCATTTCCGCCGTCTTCGGCCCGGCTTGCTTGAATCCTGATGGTGCAGTGAGAAAGGAACTCATGTCTGAGTATACCCTGCCACACCTATAGTGGCCAAAAACGATTCAGAAAAGGGGGTGGTGATGAACAGAGTGTCTGAATTAAGCAGACCACTCTTAACCAGTCCAAAGATCAGGGCTTGATCCATCACCGTTATTTATCTCACTGCACCATCCCAGCTCAGAACCTGGTTATATGCAAATCAGTCTGTCCCTGGCCCAGTGCATCATGGGAACAGGGCAGACTAAACTACCAAGCCAATTCTTCACCAGAAAGGAGGCAAGCTACCGGGACCGGTTTCTGGCATTTCAGCCGTCTTCGGCCCGACTTGCTTGAATCCTGATGGTGCAGTGAGAAAGGGACTCATGTCTGAGTACACCCTGCCACACCTATAGAGGCCAAAAACGATTCAGAAAAGGTGGTGGTGATGAACAGAGTGTCTGAATTAAGCAGACCACTCTTACCCAGTCCAAAGATCAGGGCTTGATCCATCACCGTTATTTATCTCACTGCACCATCCCAGCTCAGAACCTGGCTATATGCAAATCAGTCTGTCCCTGGCCCAGTGCATCATGGGAACAGGGCAGACTAAACTACCAAGCCAATTCTTCACCAGAAAGGAGACAAGCTACCGGGGACCGGTTTCTGGCATTTCAGCCGTCTTCGGCCCGGCTTGCTTGAATCCTGATGGTGCAGTGAGAAAGGAACTCATGTCTGAGTATACCCTGCTACACCTATAGGGGCCAAAAACGATTCAGAAAAGGGGGTGGTGATGAACAGAGTCTCTGAATTAAGCAGACCACTCTTACCCAGTCCAAAGATCAGGGCTTGATCCATCACCGTTATTTATCACACTGCACCATCCCAGCTCAGAACGTGGCTATATGCAAATCAGTCTGTCCCTGGCCCAGTGCATCATGGGAACAGGTCAGACTAAACTACCAAGTCAATTCTTCACCAGAAAGGAGACAAGCTACCGGGGACCGGTTTCTGGCATTTCAGCCGTCTTCGGCCCGGCTTGCTTGAATCCTGATGGTGCAGTGAGAAAGGGACTCATGTCTGAGTATACCCTGCCACACCTATAGTGGCCAAAAACGATTCAGAAAAGGGGGTGGTGATGAACAGAGTGTCTGAATTAAGCAGACCACTCTTAACCAGTCCAAAGATCAGGGCTTGATCCATCACCGTTATTTGTCTCACTGCACCATCCCAGCTCAGAACCTGGCTATATGCAAATCAGTCTGTCCCTGGCCCAGTGCATCATGGGAACAGGGCAGACTAAACTACCAAGCCAATTCTTCACCAGAAAGGAGACAAGCTACCGGGGACCGGTTTCTGGCATTTCAGCCGTCTTCGGCCCGGCTTGCTTGAATCCTGATGGTGCAGTGAGAAAGGGACTCATGTCTGAGTATACCCTGCCACACCTATAGTGGCCAAAAACGATTCAGAAAAGGGGGTGGTGATGAACAGAGTGTCTGAATTAAGCAGACCACTCTTACCCAGTCCAAAGATCAGGTCTTGATCCATCACCGTTATTTATCTCTCTGCACCATGCCAGCTCAGAACCTGGCTATATGCAAATCAGTCTGTCCCTGGCCCAGTGCATCATGGGAACAGGGCAGACTAAACTACCAAGCAAATTCTTCACCAGAAAGGAGAGAAGCTACCGGAGACCGGTTTCTGGCATTTCAGCCGTCTTCGGCCCGGCTTGCTTGAATCCTGATGGTGCAGTGAGAAAGGAACTCATGTCTGAGTATACCCTGCTACACCTATAGTGGCCAAAAACGATTCAGAAAAGGGGGTGGTGAGGAACAGAGTGTCTGAATTAAGCAGACCACTCTTACCCAGTCCAAAGATCAGGGCTTGATCCATCACCGTTATTTATCTCACTGCACCATCCCAGCTCAGAACCTGGCTATATGCAAATCAGTCTGTCCCTGGCCCAGTGCATCATGGGAACAGGGCAGACTAAACTACCAAGCCAATTCTTCACCAGAAAGGAGACAAGCTACCGGGGACCGGTTTCTGGCATTTCAGCCGTCTTCGGCCCGGCTTGCTTGAATCCTGATGGTGCAGTGAGAAAGGGACTCATGTCTGAGTATACCCTGCCACACCTATAGTGGCCAAAAACGATTCAGAAAAGGGGGTGGTGATGAACAGAGTGTCTGAATTAAGCAGACCACTCTTACCCAGTCCAAAGATCAGGGCTTGATCCATCACCGTTATTTATCTCACTGCACCATCCCAGCTCAGAACCTGGCTATATGCAAATCAGTTTGTCCCTGGCCCAGTGCATCATGGGAACAGGGCAGACTAAACTACCAAGCCAATTCTTCACCAGAAAGGAGACAAGCTACAGGGGACCGGTTTCTGGCATTTCAGCCGTCTTCGGCCCGGCTTGCTTGAATCCTGATGGTGCAGTGAGAAAGGGACTCATGTCTGAGTATACCCTGCTACACCTATAGTGGCCAAAAACGATTGAGAAAAGGGGGTGGTGATGAACAGATTGTCTGAATTAAGCAGACCACTCTTACCCAGTCCAAAGATCAGGGCTTGATCCATCACCGTTATTTATCTCACTGCACCATCCCAGCTCAGAACCTGGCTATATGCAAATCAGTCTGTCCCTGGCCCAGTGCATCATGGAAACAGGGCAGACTAAACTACCAAGCCAATTCTTCACCAGACAGAACACAAGCTACCGGGGACCGGTTTCTGTCATTTTCGCCGTCTTCGGCCCAGCTTGCTTGAATCCTGATGGTGCAGTGAGAAAGGGACTCATGTCTGAGTATACCCTGCCACACCTATAGTGGCCAAAAACGATTCAGAAAAGGGGGTGGTGATGAACAGAGTGTCTGAATTAAGCAGACCACTCTTACCCAGTCCAAAGATCAGGGCTTGATCCATCACCGTTATTTATCTCACTGCACCATCCCAGCTAAGAACCTGGCTATATGCAAATCAGTCTGTCCCTGGCCCAGTGCATCATGGGAACAGGGCAGACTAAACTACCAAGCCAATTCTTCACCAGAAAGGAGACAAGCTACCGGGGACCGGTTTCTGGCATTTCAGCCGTCTTCGGCCCGGTTTGCTTGAATCCTGATGGTGCAGTGAGAAAGAGACTCATGTCTGAGTATACCCTGCCACACCTATAGTGGCAAAAAACGATTCCGAAAAGGGGGTGGTGATGAACAGAGTGTCTGAATTAATTAGACCACTCTTAGCCAGTCCAAAGATCAGGGCTTGATCCATCACCGTTGTTTATCTCTCTGCACCATCCCAGCTTAGAACCTGGCTATATGCAAATCAGTCTGTCCCTGGCCCAGTGCATCATGGGAACAGGGCTGACTAAACTACCAAGCCAATTATTCACCAGAAAGGAGACAAGCTACCGGGGACCGGTTTCTGGCATTTTAGCCGTCTTCGGCCCGGCTTGCTTGAATCCTGATGGCGCAGTGAGAAAGGGACTAATGTCTGAGTATACCCTGCCACACCTATAGTGGCCAAAAACGATTCAGAAAAGGGGGTGGTGATGAACAGAGTCTCTGAATTAAGCAGACCACTCTTACCCAGTCCAAAGATCAGGGCTTGATCCATCACCGTTATTTATCTCACTGCACCATCCCAGCTCAGAACCTGGCTATATGCAAATCAGTCTGTCCCTGGCCCAGTGCATCATGGGAACAGGGCAGACTAAACTACCAAGCCAATTCTTCACCAGAAAGGAGACAAGCTACCGGGGACCGGTTTCTGGCATTTCCGCCGTCTTCGGCGCGGCTTGCTTGAATCCTGATGGTGCAGTGAGAAAGGGACTCATGTCTGAGTATACCCTGCCACACCTATAGTGGCCGAAAACGATTCAGAAAAAGGGGTGATGATGAACAGAGTGTCTGAATTAAGCAGACCACTCTTACCCAGTCCAAAGATCAGGGCTTGATCCATCACCGTTATTTATCTCACTGCACCATCCCAGCTCAGAACCTGGCTATATGCAAATCAGTCTGTCCCTGGCCCAGTGCATCATGGGAACAGGGCAGACTAAACTACCAAGCCAATTCTTCACCAGAAAGTAGACAAGCTACCGGGGACCGGTTTCTGGCATTTCAGCCGTCTTCGGCCCGGCTTGCTTGAATCCTGATGGTGCAGTGAGAAAGGGACTCATGTCTGAGTATACCCTGCCACACCTATAGTGGCCAAAAATGATTCAGAAAAGGGGGTGGTGATGAACAGAGTGTCTGATTAAGCAGACCACTCTTACCCAGTCCAAAGATCAGGGCTTGATCCATCACCGTTATTTATCTCACTGCACCATCCCAGCTCAGAACCTGGCTATATGCAAATCAGTCTGTCCCTGGCCCAGTGCATCATGGGAACAGGGCAGACTAAACTACCAAGCCAATTCTTCACCAGAAAGGAGACAAGCTACCGGGGACCGGTTTCTGGCATTTCAGCCGTCTTCGGCCCGGCTTGCTTGAATCCTGATGGTGCAGTGAGAAAGGAACTCATGTCTGAGTATACCCTGCTACACCTATAGTGGCCAAAAACGATTCAGAATAGGGGGTGGTGATGAACAGAGTGTCTGAATTAAGCAGACCACTCTTACCCAGTCCAAAGATCAGGGCTTGATCCATCACCGTTATGTATCTCACTGCACCATCCCAGCTCAGAACCTGGCTATATGCAAATCAGTCTGTCCCTGGCCCAGTGCATCATGGGAACAGGGCAGACTAAACTACCAAGCCAATTCTTCACCAGAAAGGAGACAAGCTACCGGGGACCGGTTTCTGGCATTTCCGCCGTCTTCGGCCCGGCTTGCTTGAATCCTGATGGTGCAGTGAGAAAGGAACTCATGTCTGAGTATACCCTGCCACACCTATAGAGGCCAAAAACGATTCAGAAAAGGTGGTGGTGATGAACAGAGTGTCTGAATTAAGCAGACCACTCTTACCCAGTCCAAAGATCAGGGCTTGATCCATCACCGTTATTTATCTCACTGCACCATCCCAGCTCAGAACCTGGCTATATGCAAATCAGTCTGTCCCTGGCCCAGTGCATCATGGGAACAGGGCAAACTAAACTACCAAGCCAATTCTTCACCAGAAAGGAGACAAGCTACCGGGGACCGGTTTCTGGCATTTCAGCCGTCTTCGGCCCGGCTTGCTTGAATCCTGATGGTGCAGTGAGAAAGGAACTCATGTCTGAGTATACCCTGCTACACCTATAGGGGCCAAAAACGATTCAGAAAAGGGGGTGGTGATGAACAGAGTCTCTGAATTAAGCAGACCACTCTTACCCAGTCCAAAGATCAGGGCTTGATCCATCACCGTTATTTATCACACTGCACCATCCCAGCTCAGAACGTGGCTATATGCAAATCAGTCTGTCCCTGGCCCAGTGCATCATGGGAACAGGGCAGACTAAACTACCAAGTCAATTCTTCACCAGAAAGGAGACAAGCTACCGGGGACCGGTTTCTGGCATTTCAGCCGTCTTCGGCCCGGCTTGCTTGAATCCTGATGGTGCAGTGAGAAAGGGACTCATGTCTGAGTATACCCTGCCACACCTATAGTGGCCAAAAACGATTCAGAAAAGGGGGTGGTGATGAACAGAGTGTCTGAATTAAGCAGACCACTCTTAACCAGTCCAAAGATCAGGGCTTGATCCATCACCGTTATTTGTCTCACTGCACCATCCCAGCTCAGAACCTGGCTATATGCAAATCAGTCTGTCCCTGGCCCAGTGCATCATGGGAACAGGGCAGACTAAACTACCAAGCCAATTCTTCACCAGAAAGGAGACAAGCTACCGGGGACCGGTTTCTGGCATTTCAGCCGTCTTCGGCCCGGCTTGCTTGAATCCTGATGGTGCAGTGAGAAAGGGACTCATGTCTGAGTATACCCTGCCACACCTATAGTGGCCAAAAACGATTCAGAAAAGGGGGTGGTGATGAACAGAGTGTCTGAATTAAGCAGACCACTCTTAACCAGTCCAAAGATCAGGGCTTGATCCATCACCGTTATTTGTCTCACTGCACCATCCCAGCTCAGAACCTGGCTATATGCAAATCAGTCTGTCCCTGGCCCAGTGCATCATGGGAACAGGGCAGACTAAACTACCAAGCCAATTCTTCACCAGAAAGGAGACAAGCTACCGGGGACCGGTTTCTGGCATTTCAGCCGTCTTCGGCCCGGCTTGCTTGAATCCTGATGGTGCAGTGAGAAAGGGACTCATGTCTGAGTATACCCTGCCACACCTATAGTGGCCAAAAACGATTCAGAAAAGGGGGTGGTGATGAACAGAGTGTCTGAATTAAGCAGACCACTCTTACCCAGTCCAAAGATCAGGTCTTGATCCATCACCGTTATTTATCTCACTGCACCATGCCAGCTCAGAACCTGGCTATATGCAAATCAGTCTGTCCCTGGCCCAGTGCATCATGGGAACAGGGCAGACTAAACTACCAAGCCAATTCTTCACCAGAAAGGAGACAAGCTATCGGGGACCGGTTTCTGGCATTTCAGCCGTCTTCGGCCCGGCTTGCTTGAATCCTGATGGTGCAGTGAGAAAGGAACTCATGTCTGAGTATACCCTGCTACACCTATAGTGGCCAAAAACGATTCAGAATAGGGGGTGGTGATGAACAGAGTGTCTGAATTAAGCAGACCACTCTTACCCAGTCCAAAGATCAGGGCTTGATCCATCACCGTTATGTATCTCACTGCACCATCCCAGCTCAGAACCTGGCTATATGCAAATCAGTCTGTCCCTGGCCCAGTGCATCATGGGAACAGGGCAGACTAAACTACCAAGCCAATTCTTCACCAGAAAGGAGACAAGCTACCGGGGACCGGTTTCTGGCATTTCCGCCGTCTTCGGCCCGGCTTGCTTGAATCCTGATGGTGCAGTGAGAAAGGAACTCATGTCTGAGTATACCCTGCCACACCTATAGTGGCCAAAAACGATTCAGAAAAGGGGGTGGTGATGAACAGAGTGTCTGAATTAAGCAGACCACTCTTACCCAGTCCAAAGATCAGGGCTTGATCCATCACCGTTATTTATCTCACTGCACCATCCCAGCTCAGAACCTGGTTATATGCAAATCAGTCTGTCCCTGGCCCAGTGCATCATGGGAACAGGGCAGACTAAACTACCAAGCCAATTCTTCACCAGAAAGGAGGCAAGCTACCGGGGACCGGTTTCTGGCATTTCAGCCGTCTTCGGCCCGACTTGCTTGAATCCTGATGGTGCAGTGAGAAAGGGACTCATGTCTGAGTACACCCTGCCACACCTATAGAGGCCAAAAACGATTCAGAAAAGGTGGTGGTGATGAACAGAGTGTCTGAATTAAGCAGACCACTCTTACCCAGTCCAAAGATCAGGGCTTGATCCATCACCGTTATTTATCTCACTGCACCATCCCAGCTCAGAACCTGGCTATATGCAAATCAGTCTGTCCCTGGCCCAGTGCATCATGGGAACAGGGCAGACTAAACTACCAAGCCAATTCTTCACCAGAAAGGAGACAAGCTACCGGGGACCGGTTTCTGGCATTTCAGCCGTCTTCGGCCCGGCTTGCTTGAATCCTGATGGTGCAGTGAGAAAGGAACTCATGTCTGAGTATACCCTGCTACACCTATAGGGGCCAAAAACGATTCAGAAAAGGGGGTGGTGATGAACAGAGTCTCTGAATTAAGCAGACCACTCTTACCCAGTCCAAAGATCAGGGCTTGATCCATCACCGTTATTTATCACACTGCACCATCCCAGCTCAGAACGTGGCTATATGCAAATCAGTCTGTCCCTGGCCCAGTGCATCATGGGAACAGGGCAGACTAAACTACCAAGTCAATTCTTCACCAGAAAGGAGACAAGCTACCGGGGACCGGTTTCTGGCATTTCAGCCGTCTTCGGCCCGGCTTGCTTGAATCCTGATGGTGCAGTGAGAAAGGGACTCATGTCTGAGTATACCCTGCCACACCTATAGTGGCCAAAAACGATTCAGAAAAGGGGGTGGTGATGAACAGAGTGTCTGAATTAAGCAGACCACTCTTAACCAGTCCAAAGATCAGGGCTTGATCCATCACCGTTATTTGTCTCACTGCACCATCCCAGCTCAGAACCTGGCTATATGCAAATCAGTCTGTCCCTGGCCCAGTGCATCATGGGAACAGGGCAGACTAAACTACCAAGCCAATTCTTCACCAGAAAGGAGACAAGCTACCGGGGACCGGTTTCTGGCATTTCAGCCGTCTTCGGCCCGGCTTGCTTGAATCCTGATGGTGCAGTGAGAAAGGGACTCATGTCTGAGTATACCCTGCCACACCTATAGTGGCCAAAAACGATTCAGAAAAGGGGGTGGTGATGAACAGAGTGTCTGAATTAAGCAGACCACTCTTACCCAGTCCAAAGATCAGGTCTTGATCCATCACCGTTATTTATCTCACTGCACCATGCCAGCTCAGAACCTGGCTATATGCAAATCAGTCTGTCCCTGGCCCAGTGCATCATGGGAACAGGGCAGACTAAACTACCAAGCCAATTCTTCACCAGAAAGGAGACAAGCTATCGGGGACCGGTTTCTGGCATTTCAGCCGTCTTCGGCCCGGCTTGCTTGAATCCTGATGGTGCAGTGAGAAAGGAACTCATGTCTGAGTATACCCTGCTACACCTATAGTGGCCAAAAACGATTCAGAATAGGGGGTGGTGATGAACAGAGTGTCTGAATTAAGCAGACCACTCTTACCCAGTCCAAAGATCAGGGCTTGATCCATCACCGTTATGTATCTCACTGCACCATCCCAGCTCAGAACCTGGCTATATGCAAATCAGTCTGTCCCTGGCCCAGTGCATCATGGGAACAGGGCAGACTAAACTACCAAGCCAATTCTTCACCAGAAAGGAGACAAGCTACCGGGGACCGGTTTCTGGCATTTCCGCCGTCTTCGGCCCGGCTTGCTTGAATCCTGATGGTGCAGTGAGAAAGGAACTCATGTCTGAGTATACCCTGCCACACCTATAGTGGCCAAAAACGATTCAGAAAAGGGGGTGGTGATGAACAGAGTGTCTGAATTAAGCAGACCACTCTTACCCAGTCCAAAGATCAGGGCTTGATCCATCACCGTTATTTATCTCACTGCACCATCCCAGCTCAGAACCTGGTTATATGCAAATCAGTCTGTCCCTGGCCCAGTGCATCATGGGAACAGGGCAGACTAAACTACCAAGCCAATTCTTCACCAGAAAGGAGGCAAGCTACCGGGACCGGTTTCTGGCATTTCAGCCGTCTTCGGCCCGACTTGCTTGAATCCTGATGGTGCAGTGAGAAAGGGACTCATGTCTGAGTACACCCTGCCACACCTATAGAGGCCAAAAACGATTCAGAAAAGGTGGTGGTGATGAACAGAGTGTCTGAATTAAGCAGACCACTCTTACCCAGTCCAAAGATCAGGGCTTGATCCATCACCGTTATTTATCTCACTGCACCATCCCAGCTCAGAACCTGGCTATATGCAAATAAGTCTGTCCCTGGCCCAGTGCATCATGGGAACAGGGCAGACTAAACTACCAAGCCAATTCTTCACCAGAAAGGAGACAAGCTACCGGGGACCGGTTTCTAGCATTTCAGCCGTCTTCGGCCCGGCTTGCTTGAATCCTGATGGTGCAGTGAGAAAGGAACTCATGTCTGAGTATACCCTGCTACACCTATAGGGGCCAAAAACGATTCAGAAAAGGGGGTGGTGATGAACAGAGTCTCTGAATTAAGCAGACCACTCTTACCCAGTCCAAAGATCAGGGCTTGATCCATCACCGTTATTTATCACACTGCACCATCCCAGCTCAGAACGTGGCTATATGCAAATCAGTCTGTCCCTGGCCCGGTGCATCATGGGAACAGGGCAGACTAAACTACCAAGTCAATTCTTCACCAGAAAGGAGACAAGCTACCGGGGACCGGTTTCTGGCATTTCAGCCGTCTTCGGCCCGGCTTGCTTGAATCCTGATGGTGCAGTGAGAAAGGGACTCATGTCTGAGTATACCCTGCCACACCTATAGTGGCCAAAAACGATTCAGAAAAGGGGGTGGTGATGAACAGAGTGTCTGAATTAAGCAGACCACTCTTAACCAGTCCAAAGATCAGGGCTTGATCCATCACCGTTATTTGTCTCACTGCACCATCCCAGCTCAGAACCTGGCTATATGCAAATCAGTCTGTCCCTGGCCCAGTGCATCATGGGAACAGGGCAGACTAAACTACCAAGCCAATTCTTCACCAGAAAGGAGACAAGCTACCGGGGACCGGTTTCTGGCATTTCAGCCGTCTTCGGCCCGGCTTGCTTGAATCCTGATGGTGCAGTGAGAAAGGGACTCATGTCTGAGTATACCCTGCCACACCTATAGTGGCCAAAAACGATTCAGAAAAGGGGGTGGTGATGAACAGAGTGTCTGAATTAAGCAGACCACTCTTACCCAGTCCAAAGATCAGGTCTTGATCCATCACCGTTATTTATCTCTCTGCACCATGCCAGCTCAGAACCTGGCTATATGCAAATCAGTCTGTCCCTGGCCCAGTGCATCATGGGAACAGGGCAGACTAAACTACCAAGCAAATTCTTCACCAGAAAGGAGAGAAGCTACCGGAGACCGGTTTCTGGCATTTCAGCCGTCTTCGGCCCGGCTTGCTTGAATCCTGATGGTGCAGTGAGAAAGGAACTCATGTCTGAGTATACCCTGCTACACCTATAGTGGCCAAAAACGATTCAGAAAAGGGGGTGGTGAGGAACAGAGTGTCTGAATTAAGCAGACCACTCTTACCCAGTCCAAAGATCAGGGCTTGATCCATCACCGTTATTTATCTCACTGCACCATCCCAGCTCAGAACCTGGCTATATGCAAATCAGTCTGTCCCTGGCCCAGTGCATCATGGGAACAGGGCAGACTAAACTACCAAGCCAATTCTTCACCAGAAAGGAGACAAGCTACCGGGGACCGGTTTCTGGCATTTCAGCCGTCTTCGGCCCGGCTTGCTTGAATCCTGATGGTGCAGTGAGAAAGGGACTCATGTCTGAGTATACCCTGCCACACCTATAGTGGCCAAAAACGATTCAGAAAAGGGGGTGGTGATGAACAGAGTGTCTGAATTAAGCAGACCACTCTTACCCAGTCCAAAGATCAGGGCTTGATCCATCACCGTTATTTATCTCACTGCACCATCCCAGCTCAGAACCTGGCTATATGCAAATCAGTTTGTCCCTGGCCCAGTGCATCATGGGAACAGGGCAGACTAAACTACCAAGCCAATTCTTCACCAGAAAGGAGACAAGCTACAGGGGACCGGTTTCTGGCATTTCAGCCGTCTTCGGCCCGGCTTGCTTGAATCCTGATGGTGCAGTGAGAAAGGGACTCATGTCTGAGTATACCCTGCTACACCTATAGTGGCCAAAAACGATTGAGAAAAGGGGGTGGTGATGAACAGATTGTCTGAATTAAGCAGACCACTCTTACCCAGTCCAAAGATCAGGGCTTGATCCATCACCGTTATTTATCTCACTGCACCATCCCAGCTCAGAACCTGGCTATATGCAAATCAGTCTGTCCCTGGCCCAGTGCATCATGGAAACAGGGCAGACTAAACTACCAAGCCAATTCTTCACCAGACAGAACACAAGCTACCGGGGACCGGTTTCTGTCATTTTCGCCGTCTTCGGCCCAGCTTGCTTGAATCCTGATGGTGCAGTGAGAAAGGGACTCATGTCTGAGTATACCCTGCCACACCTATAGTGGCCAAAAACGATTCAGAAAAGGGGGTGGTGATGAACAGAGTGTCTGAATTAAGCAGACCACTCTTACCCAGTCCAAAGATCAGGGCTTGATCCATCACCGTTATTTATCTCACTGCACCATGCCAGCTCAGAACCTGGCTATATGCAAATCAGTCTGTCCCTGGCCCAGTGCATCATGGGAACAGGGCAGACTAAACTACCAAGCCAATTCTTCACCAGAAAGGAGACAAGCTACCTGGGACCGGTTTCTGGCATTTCCGCCGTCTTCGGCCCGGCTTGCTTGAATCCTGATGGTGCAGTGAGAAAGGAACTCATGTCTGAGTATACCCTGCCACACCTATAGTGGCCAAAAACGATTCAGAAAAGGGGGTGGTGATGAACAGAGTGTCTGAATTAAGCAGACCACTCTTACCCAGTCCAAAGATCAGGGCTTGATCCATCACCGTTATTTATCTCACTGCACCATCCCAGCTCAGAACCTGGCTATATGCAAATCAGTCTGTCCCTGGCCCAGTGCATCATGGGAACTGGGCAGACTAAACTACCAAGCCAATTCTTCACCAGAAAGGAGGCAAGCTACCGGGGACCGGTTTCTGGCATTTCAGCCGTCTTCGGCCCGACTTGCTTGAATCCTGATGGTGCAGTGAGAAAGGGACTCATGTCTGAGTATACCCTGCCACACCTATAGAGGCCAAAAACGATTCAGAAAAGGGGGTGGTGATGAACAGAGTGTCTGAATTAAGCAGACCACTCTTACCCAGTCCAAAGATCAGGGCTTGATCCATCACCGTTATTTATCTCACTGCACCATCCCAGCTCAGAACCTGGCTATATGCAAATCAGTCTGTCCCTGGCCCAGTGCATCATGGGAACAGGGCAGACTAAACTACCAAGCCAATTCTTCACCAGAAAGGAGACAAGCTACCGGGGACCGGTTTCTGGCATTTCAGCTGTCTTCGGCCCGGCTTGCTTGAATCCTGATGGTGCAGTGAGAAAGGAACTCATGTCTGAGTATAGCCTGCTACACCTATAGTGGCCAAAAACGATTCAGAAAAGGGGGTGGTGATGAACAGAGTCTCTGAATTAAGCAGACCACTCTTACCCAGTCCAAAGATCAGGGCTTGATCCATCACCATTATTTTTCTCACTGCACAATCCCAGCTCAGAACCTGGCTATATGCAAATCAGTCTGTTCCTGGCCCAGTGCATCATGGGAACAGGGCAGACTAAACTACCAAGCCAATTCTTCACCAGAAAGGAGACAAGCTACCGGGGGGGACCAGTTTCTGGCATTTCAGCCGTCTTCGGCCCGGCTTGCTTGAATCCTGATGGTGCAGTGAGAAAGAGACTCATGTCTGAGTATACCCTGCCACACCTATAGTGGCCAAAAACGATTCAGAAAAGGGGGTGGTGATGAACAGAGTGTCTGAATTAAGCAGACCACTCTTACCCAGTCCAAAGATCAGGGCTTGATCCATCACCGTTATTTATCTCACTGCACCATCCCAGCTCAGAACCTGGCCATATGCAAATCAGTCTGTCCCTGGCCCAGTGCATCATGGGAACAGGGCAGACTAAACTACCAAGCCAATTCTTCACCAGAAAGGAGACAAGCTACCTGGGACCGGTTTCTGGCATTTCAGCCGTCTTCGGCCCGGCTTGCTTGAATCCTGATGGTGCAGTGAGAAAGGGACTCATGTCTGAGTATACCCTGCCACACCTATAGTGGCCAAAAACGATTCAGAAAATGGGGTGGTGATGAACAGAGTGTCTGAATTAAGCAGACCACTCTTACCCAGTCAAAAGATCAGGGCTTGATCCATCACCGTTATTTATCTCACTGCACCATCCCAGCTCAGAACCTGGCTATATGCAAATCAGTCTGTCCCTGGCCCAGTGCATCATGGGAACAGGGCAGACTAAACTACCAAGCCAATTCTTCACCAGAAAGGAGACAAGCTACCGGGGACCGGTTTCCGGCATTTCAGCCGTCTTTGGCCCGGCTTGCTTGAATCCTGATGGTGCAGTGAGAAAGGGACTCATGTCTGAGTATACCCTGCCACACCTATAGTGGCCAAAAACGATTCAGAAAAGGGGGTGGTGATGAACAGAGTGTCTGAATTAAGCAGACCACTCTTACCTAGTCCAAAGATCAGGGCTTGATCCATCACCATTATTTATCTCACTGCACAATCCCAGCTCAGAACCTGGCTATATGCAAATCAGTCTGTTCCTGGCCCAGTGCATCATGGGAACAGGGCAGACTAAACTACCAAGCCAATTCTTCACCAGAAAGGAGACAAGCTACCGGGGACCGGTTTCTGGCATTTCAGCCGTCTTCGGCCCGGCTTGCTTGAATCCTGATGGTGCAGTGAGAAAGAGACTCATGTCTGAGTATACCCTGCCACACCTATAGTGGCCAAAAACGATTCAGAAAAGGGGGTGGTGATGAACAGAGTGTCTAAATTAAGCAGACCACTCTTACCCAGTCCAAAGATCAGGGCTTGATCCATCACCGTTATTTATCTCACTGCACCATCCCAGCTCAGAACCTGGCTATATGCAAATCAGTCTGTCCCTGGCCCAGTGCATCATGGGAACAGGGCAGACTAAACTACCAAGCCAATTCTTCACCAGAAAGGAGACAAGCTACCGGGGACCGGTTTCTGGCATTTCAGCCGTCTTCGGCCCGGCTTGCTTGAATCCTGATGGTGCAGTGAGAAAGGGACTCATGTCTGAGTATACCCTGCTACACCTATAGTGGCCAAAAACGATTCAGGAAAGGGGGTGGTGATGAACAGAGTGTCTGAATTAAGCAGACCACTCTTACCCAGTCCAAAGATCAGGGCTTGATCCATCACCATTATTTATCTCACTGCACCATCCCAGCTCAGAACCTGGCTACATGCAAATCAGTCTGTCCCTGGCCCAGTGCATCATGGGAACAGGGCAGACTAAACTACCAAGCCAATTCTTCACCAGAAAGGAGACAAGCTACCGGGGACCAGTTTCTGGCATTTCAGCCGTCTTCGGCCCGGTTTGCTTGAATCCTGATGGTGCAGTGAGAAAGAGACTCATGTCTGAGTATACCCTGTCACACCTATAGTGGCCAAAAACGATTCAGAAAAGGGGGTGGTGATGAACAGAGTGTCTGAATTAAGCAGACCACTCTTACCCAGTCCAAAGATCAGGGCTTGATCCATCACCGATGTTTATCTCACTGCACCATCCCAGCTCAGAACCTGGCTATATGCAAATCAGTCTGTCCCTGGCCCAGTGCATCATGGGAACAGGGCAGACTAAACTACCAAGCCAATTCTTCACCAGAAAGGAGACAAGCTACCGGGGACCGGTTTCTGGCATTTCAGCCGTCTTCGGCCCGGCTTGCTTGAATCCTGATGGTGCAGTGAGAAAGGGACTCATGTCTGAGTATACCCTGCCACACCTATAGTGGCCAAAAACGATTCAGAAAAGGTGGTGGTGAGGAACAGAGTGTCTGAATTAAGCAGACCACTCTTACCCAGTCCAAAGATCAGGGCTTGATCCATCACCGTTATTTATCTCACTGCACCATCCCAGCTCAGAACCTGGCTATATGCAAATCAGTCTGTCCCTGGCCCAGTGCATCATGGGAACAGGGCAGACTAAACTACCAAGCCAATTCTTCACCAGAAAGGAGACAAGCTACCGGGGACCGGTTTCTGGCATTTCCGCCGTCTTCGGCCCGGCTTGCTTGAATCCTGATGGTGCAGTGAGAAAGGGACTCATGTCTGAGTATACCCTGCCACACCTATAGTGGCCAAAAACGATTCAGAAAAGGGGGTGGTGATGAACAGAGTGTCTGAATTAATCAGACCACTCTTACCCAGTCCAAAGATCAGGGCTTGATCCATCACCGTTATTTATCTCACTGCACCATCCCAGCTCAGAACCTGGCTATATGCAAATCAGTCTGTCCCTGGCCCAGTGCATCATGGGAACAGGGCGGACTAAACTACCAAGCCAATTCTTCACCAGAAAAGCTACCGGGGACCGGTTTCTAGCATTTCAGCTGTCTTCGGCCCGGCTTGCTTGAATCCTGATTGTGCAGTGAGAAAGGGACTCATGTCTGAGTATACCCTGCCACACCTATAGTGGCCAAAAACGATTCAGAAAAGGGGGTGGTGATGAACAGAGTGTCTGAATTAAGCAGACCACTCTTACCCAGTCCAAAGATCAGGGCTTGATCCATCACCATTATTTATCTCACTGCACCATCCCAGCTCAGAACCTGGCTATATGCAAATCAGTCTGTCCCTGGCCCAGTGCATCATGGGAACAGGGCAGACTAAACTACCAAGCCAATTCTTCACCAGAAAGGAGACAAGCTACCGGGGACCGGTTTCTGGCATTTCAGCCGTCTTCGGCCCGGCTTGCTTGAATCCTGATGGTGCAGTGAGAAAGGAACTCATGTCTGAGTATACCCTGCTACACCTATGGTGGCCAAAAACGATTCAGAAAAGGGGATGGTGATGAACAGAGTGTCTGAATTAAGCAGACCACTCTTACCCAGTCTAAAGATCAGGGCTTGATCCATCACCATTATTTATCTCACTGCACAATCCCAGCTCAGAACCTGGCTATATGCAAATCAGTCTGTTCCAGGCCCAGTGCATCATGGGAACAGGGCAGACTAAACTACCAAGCCAATTCTTCACCAGAAAGGAGACAATCTACCGGGGACCGGTTTCTGGCATTTCAGCCGTCTTCGGCCCGGCTTGCTTGAATCCTGATGGTGCAGTGAGAAAGGAACTCATGTCTGAGTATACCCTGCTACACCTATAGTGGCCAAAAACGATTCAGAAAAGGGGGTGGTGATGAACAGAGTGTCTGAATTAAGCAGACCACTCTTACCCAGTCCAAAGATCAGGGCTTGATCCATCACCGTTATTTATCTCAATGCACCATCCCAGCTCAGAACCTGGCTATATGCAAATCAGTCTGTCCCTGGCCCAGTGCATCATGGGAACAGGGGAGACTAAACTACCAAGCCAATTCTTCACCAGAAAGGAGACAAGCTACCGGGGACCGGTTTCTGGCATTTCCGCCGTCTTCGGCCCGGCTTGCTTGAATCCTGATGGTGCAGTGAGAAAGGGACTCATGTCTGAGTATACCCTGCCACACCTATAGTGGCCAAAAACGATTCAGAAAAGGGGGTGGTGATGAACAGAGTGTCTGAATTAAGCAGACCACTCTTACCCAGTCAAAAAATCAGGGCTTGATCCATCACCGTTATTTATCTCACTGCACCATCCCAGCTCAGAACCTGGCTATATGCAAATCAGTCTGTCCCTGGCCCAGTGCATCATGGGAACAGGGCAGACTAAACTACCAAGCCAATTCTTCACCAGAAAGGAGACAAGCTACCGGGGACCGGTTTCTGGCATTTCAGCCGTCTTTGGCCCGGCTTGCTTGAATCCTGATGGTGCAGTGAGAAAGGGACTCATGTCTGAGTATACCCTGCCACACCTATAGTGGCCAAAAACGATTCAGAAAAGGGGGTGGTGATGATCAGAGTGTCTGAATTAAGCAGACCACTCTTACCCAGTCCAAAGATCAGGGCTTGATCCATCACCGTTATTTATCTCACTGCACCATCCCAGCTCAGAACCTGGCTATATGCAAATCAGTCTGTCCCTGGCCCAGTGCATCATGGGAACAGGGCAGACTAAACTACCAAGCCAATTCTTCACCAGAAAGGAGACAAGCTACCGGGGACCGGTTTCTGGCATTTCAGCCGTCTTCGGCCCGGCTTGCTTGAATCCTGATGGTGCAGTGAGAAAGGGACTCATGTCTGAGTATACCCTGCTACACCTATAGTGGCCAAAAACGATTCAGAAAAGGGGGTGGTGATGAACAGAGTGTCTGAATTAAGCAGACCACTCCTACCCAGTCCAAAGATCAGGGCTTGATCCATCACCATTATTTATCTCACTGCACCATCCCAGCTCAGAACCTGGCTATATGCAAATCAGTCTGTCCCTGACCCAGTGCATCATGGAAACAGGGCAGACTAAACTACCAAGCCAATTCTTCACCAGAAAGGAGACAAGCTACCGGGGACCGGTTTCTGGCGTTTCCGCCGTCTTCGGCCCGGCTTGCTTGAATCCTGATGGTGCAGTGAGAAAGGGACTCATGTCTGAGTATACCCTGCCACACCTATAGTGGCCAAAAACGATTCAGAAAAGGGGGTGGTGATGAACAGAGTGTCTGAATTAAGCAGACCACTCTTACCCAGTCCAAAGATCAGGGCTTGATCCATCACCATTATTTATCTCACTGCACAATCCCAGCTCAGAACCTGGCTATATGCAAATCAGTCTGTTCCTGGCCCAGTGCATCATGGGAACAGGGCAGACTAAACTACCAAGCCAATTCTTCACCAGAAAGGAGACAAGCTACCGGGGACCGGTTTCTGGCATTTCAGCCGTCTTCGGCCCGGCTTGCTTGAATCCTGATGGTGCAGTGAGAAAGAGACTCATGTCTGAGTATACCCTGCCACACCTATAGTGGCCAAAAACGATTCAGAAAAGGGGGTGGTGATGAACAGAGTGTCTGAATTAAGCAGACCACTCTTACCCACACCAAAGATCAGGGCGTGATCCATCACCGTTATTTATCTCACTGCACCATCCCAGCTCAGAACCTGGCTATATGCAAATCAGTCTGTCCCTGGCCCAGTGCATCATGGGAACAGGGCAGACTAAACTACCACCCAATTCTTCACCAGAAAGGAGACAAGCTACCGGGGACCGGTTTCTGGCATTTCAGCCGTCTTCGGCCCGGCTTGCTTGAATCCTGATGGTGCAGTGAGAAAGGGACTCATGTCTGAGTATACCCTGCTACACCTATAGTGGCCAAAAACGATTCAGAAAAGGGGGTGGTGATGAACAGAGTGTCTGAATTAAGCAGACCACTCTTACCCAGTCCAAAGATCAGGGCTTGATCCATCACCGTTATTTATCTCACTGCACCATCCCAGCTCAGAACCTGGCTATATGCAAATCAGTCTGTCCCTGGCCCAGTGCATCATGGAAACAGGGCAGACTAAACTACCAAGCCAATTCTTCACCAGAAAGGAGACAAGCTACCGGGGACCGGTTTCTGGCATTTCCGCCGTCTTCGGCCCGGCTTGCTTGAATCTGATGGTGCAGTGAGAAAGGGACTCATGTCTGAGTATACCCTGCCACACTTATAGTGGCCAAAAACGATTCAGAAAAGGGGGTGGTGATGAACAGAGTGTCTGAATTAAGCAGACCACTCTTACCCAGTCCAAAGATCAGGGCTTGATCCATCACTGTTATTTATCTCACTGCACCATCCCAGCTCAGAACCTGGCTATATGCAAATCAGTCTGTCCCTGGCCCAGTGCATCATGGGAACAGGGCAGACTAAACTACCAAGCCAATTCTTCACCAGAAAGGAGACAAGCTACCGGGGACCGGTTTCTGGCATTTCAGCCGTCTTCGGCCCGGTTTGCTTGAATCCTGATGGTGCAGTGAGAAAGAGACTCATGTCTGAGTATACCCTGCCACACCTATAGTGGCCAAAAACGATTCAGAAAAGGGGGTGGTGATGAACAGAGTGTCTGAATTAAGCAGACCACTCTTACCCAGTCCAAAGATCAGGGCTTGATCCATCACCGATGTTTATCTCACTGCACCATCCCAGCTCAGAACCTGGCTATATGCAGATCAGTCTGTCCCTGGCCCAGTGCATCATGGGAACAGGGACGACTAAACTACCAAGCCAATTCTTCACCAGAAAGGAGACAAGCTACCGGGGACCGGTTTCTGGCATTTCAGCCGTCTTCGGCCCGGCTTGCTTGAATCCTGATGGTGCAGTGAGAAAGGGACTCATGTCTGAGTATACCCTGCCACACCTATAGTGGACAAAAACGATTCAGAAAAGGGGGTGGTGATAAACAGAGTGTCTGAATTAAGCAGACCACTCTTACCCAGTCAAAAGATCAGGGCTTGATCCATCACCGTTATTTATCTCACTGCACCATCCCAGCTCAGAACCTGGCTATATGCAAATCAGTCTTTCCCTGGCCCAGAGCATCATGGGAACAGGGCAGACTAAACTACCAAGCCAATTCTTCACCAGAAAGGAGACAAGCTACCGGGGACCGGTTTCTGGCATTTCAGCCGTCTTCGGCCCGGCTTGCTTGAATCCTGATGGTGCAGTGAGAAAGGAACTCATGTCTGAGTATACCCTGCTACACCTATAGTGGCCAAAAACAATTCAGAAAAGGGGGTGGTGATGAACAGAGTGTCTGAATTAAGCAGACCAGTCTTACCCAGTCCAAAGATCAGGGCTTGATCCATCACCGTTATTTATCTCACTGCACCATCCCAGCTCAGAACCTGGCTATATGCAAATCAGTCTGTCCCTGGCCCAGTGCATCATGGGAACAGGGCAGACTAAACTACCAAGCCAATTCTTCACCAGAAAGGAGACAAGCTACCGGGGACCGGTTTCTAGCATTTCAGCCGTCTTCGGCCCGGCTTGCTTGAATCCTGATGGTGCAGTGAGAAAGGGACTCATGTCTGAGTATACCCTGCCACACCTATAGTGGCCAAAAACGATTCAGAAAAGGGGGTGGTGATGAACCGAGTGTCTGAATTAAGTAGATCACTCTTACCCAGTCCAAAGATCAGGGCTTGATCCATCACCGTTATTTATCTCACTGCACCATCCCAGCTCAGAACCTGGCTATATGCAAATCAGTCTGTCCCTGGCCCAGTGCATCATGGGAACAGGGCAGACTAAACTACCAAGCCAATTCTTCACCAGAAAGGAGACAAGCTACCGGGGACCGGTTTCTGGCATTTCAGCCGTCTTCGGCCCGGCTTGCTTGAATCCTGATGGTGCAGTGAGAAAGGAACTCATGTCTGAGTATACCCTGCTACACCTATAGTGGCCAAAAACGATTCAGAAAAGGGGGTGGTGATGAACAGAGTGTCTGAATTAAGCAGACCACTCTTACCCAGTCCAAAGATCAGGGCTTGATCCATCACCATTATTTATCTCACTGCACAATCCCAGCTCAGAACCTGGCTATATGCAAATCAGTCTGTTCCAGGCCCAGTGCATCATGGGAACAGGGCAGACTAAACTACCAAGCCAATTCTTCACCAGAAAGGAGACAAGCTACCGGGGACCGGTTTCTGGCATTTCAGCCGTCTTCGGCCCGGCTTGCTTGAATCCTGATGGTGCAGTGAGAAAGGAACTCATGTCTGAGTATACCCTGCTACACCTATAGTGGCCAAAAACGATTCAGAAAAGGGGGTGGTGATGAACAGAGTGTCTGAATTAAGCAGACCACTCTTACCCAGTCCAAAGATCAGGGCTTGATCCATCACCGTTATTTATCTCACTGCACCATCCCAGCTCAGAACGTGGCTATATGCAAATCAGTCTGTCCCTGGCCCAGTGCATCATGGGAACAGGGCAGACTAAACTACCAAGCCAATTCTTCACCAGAAAGGAGACAAGCTACCGGGGACCGGTTTCTGGCATTTCCGCCGTCTTCGGCCCGGCTTGCTTGAATCCTGATGGTGCAGTGAGAAAGGGACTCATGTCTGAGTATACCCTGCCACACCTATAGTGGCCAAAAACGATTCAGAAAAGGGGGTGGTGATGAACAGAGTGTCTGAATTAAGCAGACCACTCTTACCCAGTCAAAAAATCAGGGCTTGATCCATCACCGTTATTTATCTCACTGCACCATCCCAGCTCAGAACCTGGCTATATGCAAATCAGTCTGTCCCTGGCCCAGTGCATCATGGGAACAGGGCAGACTAAACTACTAAGCCAATTCTTCACCAGAAAGGAGACAAGCTACCGGGGACCGGTTTCTGGCATTTCAGCCGTCTTCGGCCCGGCTTGCTTGAATCCTGATGGTGCAGTGAGAAAGGGACTCATGTCTGAGTATACCCTGCCACACCTATAGTGGCCAAAAACGATTCAGAAAAGGGGGTGGTGATAAACAGAGTGTCTGAATTAAGCAGACCACTCTTACCCAGTCAAAAGATCAGGGCTTGATCCATCACCGTTATTTATCTCACTGCACCATCCCAGCTCAGAACCTGGCTATATGCAAATCAGTCTGTCCCTGGCCCAGTGCATCATGGGAACAGGGCAGACTAAACTACCAAGCCAATTCTTCACCAGAAAGGAGACAAGCTACCGGGGACCGGTTTCTGGCATTTCAGCCGTCTTCGGCCCGGCTTGCTTGAATCCTGATGGTGCAGTGAGAAAGGAACTCATGTCTGAGTATACCCTGCTACACCTATAGTGGCCAAAAACGATTCAGAAAAGGGGGTGGTGATGAACAGAGTGTCTGAATTAAGCAGACCACTCTTACCCAGTCCAAAGATCAGGGCTTGATCCATCACCGTTATTTATCTCACTGCACCATCCCAGCTCAGAACCTGGCTATATGCAAATCAGTCTGTCCCTGGCCCAGTGCATCATGGGAACAGGGCAGACTAAACTACCAAGCCAATTCTTCACAAGAAAGGAGACAAGCTACCGGGGACCGGTTTCTAGCATTTCAGCCGTCTTCGGCCCGGCTTGCTTGAATCCTGATATTGCAGTGAGAAAGGGACTCATGTCTGAGTATACCCTGCCACACCTATAGTGGCCAAAAACGATTCAGAAAAGGGGGTGGTGATGAACAGAGTGTCTGAATTAAGCAGACCACTCTTACTCAGTCCAAAGATCAGGGCTTGATCCATCACCGTTATTTATCTCACTGCACCATCCCAGCTCAGAACCTGGCTATATGCAAATCAGTCTGTCCCTGGCCCAGTGCATCATGGGAACAGGGCAGACTAAACTACCAAGCCAATTCTTCACCAGAAAGGAGACAAGCTACCGGGGACCGGTTTCTGGCATTTCAGCCGTCTTCGGCCCGGCTTGCTTGAATCCTGATGGTGCAGTGAGAAAGGAACTCATGTCTGAGTATACCCTGCTACACCTATAGTGGCCAAAAACGATTCAGAAAAGGGGGTGGTGATGATCAGAGTGTCTGAATTAAGCAGACCACTCTTACCCAGTCCAAAGATCAGGGCTTGATCCATCACCATTATTTATCTCACTGCACAATCCCAGCTCAGAACCTGGCTATATGCAAATCAGTCTGTTCCAGGCCCAGTGCATCATGGGAACAGGGCAGACTAAACTACCAAGCCAATTCTTCACCAGAAAGGAGACAAGCTACCGGGGACCGGTTTCTGGCATTTCAGCCGTCTTCGGCCCGGCTTGCTTGAATCCAGATGGTGCAGTGAGAAAGGAACTCATGTCTGAGTATACCCTGCTACACCTATAGTGGCCAAAAACGATTCAGAAAAGGGGGTGCTGATGAACAGAGTGTCTGAATTAAGCAGACCACTCTTACCCAGTCCAAAGATCAGGGCTTGATCCATCACCGTTATTTATCTCACTGCACCATCCCAGCTCAGAACCTGGCTATATGCAAATCAGTCTGTCCCTGGCCCAGTGCATCATGGGAACAGGGCAGACTAAACTACCAAGCCAATTCTTCACCAGAAAGGAGACAAGCTACCGGGGACCGGTTTCTGGCATTTCCGCCGTCTTCGGCCCGGCTTGCTTGAATCCTGATGGTGCAGTGAGAAAGGGACTCATGTCTGAGTATACCCTGCCACACCTATAGTGGCCAAAAACGATTCAGAAAAGGGGGTGGTGATGAACAGAGTGTCTGAATTAAGCAGACCACTCTTACCCAGTCAAAAAATCAGGGCTTGATCCATCACCGTTATTTATCTCACTGCACCATCCCAGCTCAGAACCTGGCTATATGCAAATCAGTCTGTCCCTGGCCCAGTGCATCATGGGAACAGGGCAGACTAAACTACCAAGCCAATTCTTCACCAGAAAGGAGACAAGCTACCGGGGACCGGTTTCTGGCATTTCAGCCGTCTTCGGCCCGGCTTGCTTGAATCCTGATGGTGCAGTGAGAAAGGGACTCATGTCTGAGTATACCCTGCCACACCTAAAGTGGCCAAAAACGATTCAGAAAAGGGGGTGGTGATGAACAGAGTGTCTGAATTAAGCAGACCACTCTTACCCAGTCCAAAGATCACGGCTTGATCCATCACCGTTATTTATCTCACTGCACCATCCCAGCTCAGAACCTGGCTATATGCAAATCAGTCTGTCCCTGGCCCAGTGCATCATGGGAACAGGGCAGACTAAACTACCAAGCCAATTCTTCACCAGAAAGGAGACAAGCTACCGGGGACCGGTTTCTGGCATTTCAGCCGTCTTCGGCCCGGCTTGCTTGAATCCTGATGGTGCAGTGAGAAAGGGACTCATGTCTGAGTATACCCTGCCACACCTATAGTGGCCAAAAACGATTCAGAAAAGGGGGTGGTAATGAACAGAGTGTCTGAATTAAGCAGACCACTCTTACCCAGTCCAAAGATCAAGGCTTGATCCATCACCATTATTTATCTCACTGCACAATCCCAGCTCAGAACCTGGCTATATGCAAATCATTCTGTCCCTGGCCCAGTGCATCATGGGAACAGGGCAGACTAAACTACCAAGCCAATTCTTCACCAGAAAGGAGACAAGCTACCGGGGACCGGTTTCTGGCATTTCAGCCGTCTTCGGCCCGGCTTGCTTGAATCCTGATGGTGCAGTGAGAAAGGAACTCATGTCTGAGTATACCCTGCTACACCTATAGTGGCCAAAAACGATTCAGAAAAGGCGGTGGTGATGAACAGAGTGTCTGAATTAAGCAGACCACTCTTACCCAGTCCAAAGATCAGGGCTTGATCCATCACCGTTATTTATCTCACTGCACCATCCCAGCTCAGAACCTGGCTATATGCAAATCAGTCTGTCCCTGGCCCAGTGCATCATGGGAACAGGGCAGACTAAACTACCAAGCCAATTCTTCACCAGAAAGGAGACAAGCTACCGGGGACCGGTTTCTGGCATTTCCGCCGTCTTCGGCCCGGCTTGCTTGAATCCTGATGGTGCAGTGAGAAAGGGACTCATGTCTGAGTATACCCTGCCACACCTATAGTGGCCAAAAACGATTCAGAAAAGGGGGTGGTGATGAACAGAGTGTCTGAATTAAGCAGACCACTCTTACCCAGTCAAAAAATCAGGGCTTGATCCATCACCGTTATTTATCTCACTGCACCATCCCAGCTCAGAACCTGGCTATATGCCAATCAGTCTGTCCCTGGCCCAGTGCATCATGGGAACAGGGCAGACTAAACTACCAAGCCAATTCTTCACCAGAAAGGAGACAAGCTACCGGGGACCGGTTTCTGGCATTTCAGCCGTCTTCGGCCCGGCTTGCTTGAATCCTGATGGTGCAGTGAGAAAGGGACTCATGTCTGAGTATACCCTGCCACACCTATAGTGGCCAAAAACGATTCAGAAAAGGGGGTGGTGATGAACAGAGTGTCTGAATTAAGCAGACCACTCTTACCCAGTCCAAAGATCACGGCTTGATCCATCACCGTTATTTATCTCACTGCACCATCCCAGCTCAGAACCTGGCTATATGCAAATCAGTCTGTCCCCGGCCCAGTGCATCATGGGAACAGGGCAGACTAAACTACCAAGCCAATTCTTCACCAGAAAAGAGACAAGCTACCGGGGACCGGTTTCTGGCATTTCAGCCGTCTTCGGCCCGGCTTGCTTGAATCCTGATGGTGCAGTGAGAAAGGGACTCATGTCTGAGTATACCCTGCCACACCTATAGTGGACAAAAACGATTCAGAAAAGGGGGTGGTGATAAACAGAGTGTCTGAATTAAGCAGACCACTCTTACCCAGTCAAAAGATCAGGGCTTGATCCATCACCGTTATTTATCTCACTGCACCATCCCAGCTCAGAACCTGGCTATATGCAAATCAGTCTGTCCCTGGTGAGGTTCCGTGACGGTTCCGTGACGACTTGAACCCGTGTTTTCAAGTTTGTCGGAAATACATAAAATTAGTATCAGCGAACCGCAAATGATCCATTTAGTATATCCTAGTGTTTTCGCTACGCTACGAGCAAGAGCACTCCTTCCACTGACACATTTCTGATACACACACGGCATCCATCTTAGATCGTGGCCGCCATTTTTGTGGTTCCTTGCCCTCACATATGCAATAGCCTCTGATCATTTCATTCACTTCACTTTGATTAAAGACACGTAGCCTTAGCCGGAGATTCACCTCTTACATGACACGTGCACCTTAAACCAGATCACGCTGAAGCTGCATGACTCGACAAAGGCTGCCTCCTCTGCCCGAGGCCAGCCCACCTGAACTGGTTTTCCTGTCCATTGTACCTGATCATGATTAGGCGGCCGAAGCCGGTAGCCTTGCCCATTTACAACCCACAAACATCTCTTATCCCGCTTTTCTATCTTCTGCACCTGGCTCTGCTCCTTTCCTTCTGGGCCTTTATTAGGGGGAGGTAACGAACTTTACGATGAGGCGGTCCGGGTCTTGAATGCAATATTGACAAGGGATTGTGATGGACTGGTGGGAACCCCTCTTCGTGATGTTTGGTATCAGATATTATCGACAGTTCCTGTGTAACGCCAAATATTTATTGTTTAGAGACACAAAGGTTTGGGAATGTACCGACATGTGAAATATTTGCCTAGAGCACAATTTTTAGTATATAAGGAGCAACCCACTTTGTACAAATCGAACAGTCTCCTAGATTCTGCCCATGTGTAGATTCTGTGACTTCTGTGTCCCTGCAGTAATAAACCTTTGGTCTTTGACGCCACCATCGAGAAGCCCGTGTTTCTGTTCATTTGTGCACCAAGGCAGGTGGGACTCCGGGGTCTTTGGGTGTTGTACCCTGACACCTCTGGACGGAACCAAAAAGTCCAGAACTCCAATTGGCGCCCAACGTGGGGCGACGTCATTCGGTACCGGTCCAAAAGCCTGAAGAGTTCGAGAAGCTTCGTGTGAAGATTCCTGAGGGAGGCGCCCCACTTCATCGATCCCGGCATATCGCAAAAGTGGCCCTGAAGTTCTCTTCCACGAGGGTTCCCGTTCAGGACGGCTGCAGTGGGCCGTTGCCTTGACCGTCGCCCTGTCTTGGACCCGAAGTGGTGCAGTCCTTAGTACAGCGAAACGTGACGGGTTTCTCCTTGGTGACGTCTTCAGTGACTCAGTTAAGTATTTAGTGATAGCTAGCTGGTTACTTTTGTGAGGATTGTTAAAAATCCTTGATCGGTTCTTGGTTTGGTTTGGTTTTGTAAGATTATCACTAGTTGTTCTGGTTACGATAATCTATTTGGTTCAGTTTTGGGTATCGATACATCAGTTCGTTTTTTTTTGTAGGCCTAAGTTCTTGGTTCAAGTGCACAAATTTGTTTCGTGTTTGTTTGTTTTGTGTTCCGGACTGAGAATGGTAAGTCGGAAAATGTTGTCTTGTTTTAGTTGCAACAGTGACTCACAATTAGAGGATTCCTGTCTGGTTCCTCCGATTGGGACTCCCCTATATGACCTATATTGTAAGTATGGTGTGGGTCCTATAACTTATAATGAGATATGGGTCCGTTATTGTAAGAAGGATGGTGTCCTTAGTTGGCCACTGCATGGTAGTTTTGAACAAGAGATTCTCGACAATTTAGAAGCGAAATTGTTTAGGAAGAAAGCCCGGCCGGCAATGTTTGATTCCTTTCGTTATTGGCGGAAAGAATCCAAACAGAGAGAAATGAAAAGGTTGAAAAAAGAGCAAAAAGAACTAGAAGAGTTAACTCTAGAGCAAGCGACTAAGCAGTTGCAGGCTAACGAGTGTGAGAAAGCCATAGATGTAGCCATTAGAGAGCGTAACTTAGCGATTGACAAGTGCTATCCTGCCTTGCCATCGAAAATGGCTAAGATACTGGAGGATTCCGAAAACGATCCTCTGCTATCTTATCTGTTACGGTCGCCTCCACCGTATGCACAAGGTGCTGCGGCTCCACTTATACCGGATGTTCAATTGCCGGTTGCTGGACAACCTGGTGTTCTTGTTCCTCAGAATCAAGTTCCTATACCTCCTGTGGTGAATGTAAATGTTCCTACAGCTCCTCCTCTTCCTGCACTACCCGCTCCTATACCTACCACTGTACCTATTGGTCCTCAAACTATTTTCCTCGATACTCCTACTGTTTCGTCATCTATTCCTACCTCTACTGCGTTCTCTATGTCTGCGAGTGTACTAACTCCACTTTCTGTTCGTCGAAGAATCACTGATTCTGTTACTAATATGCTGTCGCCTATATATAAAACCTTGATTAAGACTCCTACTCCTGACTCTGTTCAGAGACGGAGTCAGCTTCCAAGTACTGAGGAACGGGGAGTTTTAGACTCCACAGCTCTCAGATGGATTACAAAAGTTAGAAGATATAGTACGAAAGATGTGTTAGAGACATTTATGCAATGGGGAGAGCCAACACAGCGATACGTCTTCGACGAGATGTGCTCGTTGTTGCGTGAGGAAATAGAAGAAGACGATGTCGAATCAGATTTGGAAGATTTAATTAAGATTCAAAAAGAGTTTGCTGCTGGAATGATAGTGGGCGATAATATAAAGGAAGCGATGGAACTCATTTTGAGTTTTAGGAATGATCCATCTCTTCGTTCCCCGAGAGATTTAGAGAAAGGTAGAATGAAGCTAAGTCGCCAATATCCTATGAGGGAAGTTCCTCCAATTTGGCGCGAGGCAGTACAACGTGATGATAATGCGGGTATTGCAGCTGCTCCAGCACAGTTCCAAAGAGTATGGATACATATTCCGTGGAAGCGAGCAGAAGTGTTAGCAGTGAAACAGGCCTTGCCAGATCCACGTAAGAATCCAGCCGGATATTACAAGGAATTGACACAGACAGTTGAGGCTTGTATAATGAACTTAGCCGACATTGATATGTTGTTTGGTAATGTAGTTCCACAACCAGTGTGGGCTAAAATTCGTAGAGAGGATCATCAGGCTGCTTTAGGTGGTGATTGGGCAGCTATCACTGCAGCAGATGCTCAACAAATAGGTGGTGCGAAACCCGAACCCCTAATTGCTAATCTTCCTGGCAGAATAATAGATTTAATGAAGACTCTGATGCCAGCATTGCGTGTTAATTGGGATAAATTATCCGCATGCAAGCAGAAGAAAGACGAAAGTGTCTCGGACTTCTTCACGAGGTTCGAAGAGACTTTTGTGGATCATAGTGGTCAGGACATGAGCACTGAAGGAGGACAGAGATTGTTTGTCGATAAATTTGTGCATAATTTGTTACCCGAATTATGCAATAAATTGAAAGACTCAGAAAGTGCGTGGGCTGTATCTACGACAGCGCAAATACTTGCGACTGCACAGTACTATGAAAATAGGGATAAAGAGGAAAAGGAGAAATCAGAGAAGAAAACGAAAGATTTAAAGACTAAAGTTCTTTTACAGCAGGCGTATCCGCCTCGCACGAATCAGACTAATATGCAACAGAATTCGTATCAAAAGACAGATTATAATTCGACCAGGCCTCAATACCAGTGGAATCAGTGTGCGTACTGTAAGAAAGAGGGTCACTATAAAAATGATTGTCAGATTTTAGCGCAAAATAATGCGGCAGCAGCTCAGAGAGGTCGTGGTGGTTTTGCACAGAATTCTAGAGGTCGGGGACGAGGTGCTATGCCTCCACAAACTAATGATCGTCCTTCTAATCACTTTGATCAGCGAAATGTACAGTCAGCTCAACAGAATAGATCTCAGCAATATCTTGTTGAGGATTATTGTGAAGTTGAAGAGGGATTTCAACAAAATGGGTACTAGGACAGCCATAGACAGAGAGAGGGAGTAGTATCAGTTCCAGTGGATCAGAGTGGGCCTTATGTCGCAGTAGCAACATCAGGTGTAGTCGAACCGTTTCTGTTGGATACTGGTGCCGCAAAAAGTTCTATCATGCATGCGAAACTCCCTGGCGCACCTTTGTCTGGCTCAACAAATGTTTCCGTAGGTTTTTCAGGCGCCCCTGTGTACAACCCGATATCTGGTCCTTTGTCTATTTCTGTTGGACCGTGTCAATTGAAAGCACCCTTAATTTTGACGACAGGTTGTAATGAAAATCTGCTTGGTTTAGATTTGTTAAAACGACTATATGCGACATTGTACTGTTCTCCGGAAGGAGTACAGCTTACTTTGGGTAAAAGACTCACCTCTCCGATGTACTTGTCAATGGACAAACTCCCGCCGGAGCTACGTTCACTCCCTGATTCTCTTTGGGCGACTGGTCCCAATGATGTAGGTCTACTAGAAATTCCACCGTATGTAGTAACTTTGAAAGCGAATGTGAAATTTCCAAGAATTCCTCAATATAAAATATCGAATGAAGGTGAACGTGCACTCTTATTGATTGTGCAAGATTTGATTAAAAAAGGTGTGGTTGAAGAAACGCGAGGAAATGTTTGTAATAGTCCTGTATTGCCGATTTTGAAACGAACAGATCCTACAAAGCCTCCAGTCTATAGGTTTGTCATAGACCTTAGAGAAGTTAATAAGATTGTAATTCCGCAGTTTCCTGTAGTGCCAGACATTACTGCTTTGTTAACATTGATTCCTGCTACAGCTACATGGTTCTCAGTCATCGACTTGAAGAATGCCTTTTTCAGCATTCCGATAGCCGAGGAAAGCAGAGATATTTTTGGCTTCTGTTTAGGAGGTCGCAGTTTCAGATTTAAACGCGCTCCACAAGGCTACTGTGAAAGTCCATCTATTTACAGTCAAGCTTTAAAAAGCCAGTTAGATTCTTTTGTCCTTCCTCCAGGCTCTGCCCTAGTACAATACGTAGATGATCTTTTGGTGGCTGCCGATGACAAGGAAACTTGCAAGGCAGCTACAATTTCACTATTGCATCATTTGTCTAATTTGAATCATAAGGTGTCACCTTCCAAAATGCAATATTGCTGCCAAGAAGTAACCTACTTAGGTCATCTCTTGTCAAAGGAGGGAAGGAAGTTGACCCCAGAAAGAATAAAAGCAATTATGCAAATGAGTGTTCCACGCACACAGAGGGAAGTACGTGCCTTTCTAGGTATTACCTCTTACTGTAGGCAATGGATCCCAAATTTTTCACTTTTAGCAAAGCCGTTGGTAGCTTTGACTGGGAAAAATGTTCCGAGTCCGGTGCCATGGTCTGATGAATGTCAAGAGAGTTTTGCTGAATTACGAAAAGCTTTGTGTTCAGCTCCTGTATTGGGCACACCTGATTACAGTAAGCCATTCACGCTCTACGTTCACGAAAGAGAAGGTTGCGCGTTGAGTGTCTTGACACAGAAGTTTGGTGATAAACAACGCCCTTGTGCGTATTTCTCATCAACATTAGATCCGGTAGCTAGAGCATTGCCTAGTTGTTTGAGGGCTACAGCGGCAGCTGCAGCTTCCATTCGACAATCTGCTGGTTTGGTGATGAACAATATGCTAGTGGTCATGGTTCCTCATGCAGTGGACACACTCATGAACCGAACGAAGACACAACACCTTACTAGTGCGAGATTATCTGGTTACGAGCTGACGTTATTAGCGAGTCATATTCAGATCAAAAGATGCAATGTATTGAACCCAGCAACATTGTTGCCGACTGATCAAGAGTCGAGTGATTCTGAGCCACATGACTGTTATTTCAAAACGGAGGAAGAGACAAAAGGTCGTATCGACTTGAGAGATACTCCTCTATCCGACCCAGATGGTACGCTGTATGTGGACGGGTCATGTTTTAAATTGGAGAATGGTGATGTGACTGCTGCCTACGCGGTAACGACTTTGAAGACGATTGTGGAGACTGCAAGAGTGAGTCAGAATTCTGCCCAAGCTGCAGAGTTAATAGCTCTTACGAGAGCGTGTGTTTTAGCTGAGGGAAAGAGAGTGAATGTGTTTACAGATAGTCAGTACGCATTTGGCGTGGCCCATAGTTTTGGCCGGTTGTGGAGAGAAAGGGGTTTCATTACGTCCCATGGGACTAAGATTCAACATGGTCAGCTAGTTAACGACTTGTTAGAATCTCTAACCTTACCGACTGAAGTTGCGATTGTGAAGTGCAGTGCTCATAAAGCAATCACGGATGATGTTGGTCGGGGGAATGCCTTTGCTGATGAAACCGCTAAACAGACAGCTAGAGACATGATGAGTAGAATGTATGTTGCTACGTCTGCAAGATGGATTGCTGAGTCTGGAATGTGTGAGGACACAATGGAAAGTGTGAAAGAGATTCAGAAAGAAGCGACTGAGGAAGAGAAACGCGTATGGAGAGAAAGTACGGGCAAATTGGACTCGAATGGATGTTGGATCGATTTGACAGAACAGCAGCGTTGGATGTTGCCTGATGCGTATGTGCTTGCAGTAGTGACGATGGCGCATGGAGTGGCGCACATAAGTTCTAAAGGGATATGTAAGATGTTAGCTCCGGTTTGGAAGAATGAGGGAATCAGTAAGTGTGCAGAGAGAGTGGTGAAAAATTGTATGGTGTGCTTGATGCATAATCCTGGCAAGGGAACTCCAACTCCAGCTGGTCATTTTGCTCCTCCTTCCTGTCCCTTTGAAGTAATACAGTTAGACTTCATTCACATGGAACGCTGCAACAATTTAAAATACGTCCTGGTGGTGGTTTGTGCTTTTTCCAGGTGGATAGAAGCATACCCACTAAAGGACAACACTGCTTTATCAACTGCCAAAATTCTTCTCAAAGAATTTTTCCCTAGGTTTGGAATGCCACGGATTGTATGGTCAGATAACGGAAGTGAATTTATAGGGAAAGTTATGCAGAGTGTGTGTGCTGGTCTAGGATTGAAACAAAAATTTCATAGTGCAAACCATCCCCAGTCTGCTGGTTTAGTCGAGGGTTACAATGGCACCCTCAAGCTTAAAATAGCCAAAATTCAAGCATCCACAGGTTTGGCTTGGCCAGACGCACTTCCTTTGGCCTTGTTATCAACGAGAGCAACAGTGCATTCTAGAATAGGGCTTTCTCCATATGAGATTGTATTTGGCCGCCCGGCAAATGTCTGGGGTGTGCCAAGGCCTAAACAATTCTGCTCCATTGAATATCCTATGTTGATAGACTATCTTTACGACTTGACTGCTAAATTAAGTCTTATTCATCAACAGGTCTTTGATGCTTTGCCAAAACCTCCGGAGAGTCCAGGGCATCAGCTGAAACCCGGCGACCACGTGGTGGTCAGAAATTTTGCGAGGACAAAGAATCTTCAGCCTCGCTACATCGGCCCCTTCCAAATCCTGCTGGCGACGAGGACAGCTGTACGTGTTGCTGGTCGCAAGCACTGGATCCACGCTTCTCACGTAAAGCGTGTTCCACTGCCGCTGCCCTACGACGACTGGGTGAAGAAGGGAATTGGTGCCTCCGAATCTGAAATAACTCCAAAATTTGTCCCTTTCAGCGATGCCGATTTGATTTCTGACACTTTGAAACGTGACTCTCCTCTTGAAAAGACTTCTTTGAACATTGAAAATTTGTCTCCAGCATCAGAAGAAACTTTGCCATCTGCGAACGTAAACTCTGCAACAGCTGCTAGTGATACACTATTCTCCGATCAGACAGTACCAGCGAAGCAGAAATACAACCTTAGAAGCCATAAAAAGAACTAATAAAGCAGGCAACTGCATATTGTGATTTTGATATTTATATACATTGGACTTTTTTGCTTTTCAGCCAGGAAGTTTGCTATTGTTTATTGTTTTTAATAAATTGCCTTGCCGTCTGGGTAGCCGTAGGGTCGTGGCTGTGTGCCTAGTTTGAATTTGCAGGGGTCTGACACAAGGTCGATCTTTCTGTTAGTACTGGGAACTCCCAGGGCTGACAGAGGCATTTTCATCTACGTACACATCATCAGTGGTCGCGAGCGGATTGTAGAAGATGGAACTTCCTGCGCTGCAACGAGAAAATGTGATTTACGTTCGCAGAAACAGACTAAATAGAATTCTTCATAGCAAATGTTTCTTGATGCAATGTGCCATTACATTTTTGATTGTTTTAGCAACACTGGTGGGTGGAATTGTCTTTAGCATAAATTTGATTTTTGTGCCAGTATCTACAGTACCTCCCCTTGATCCTGCTATTTCTACTGTTTCTTCTATACACTCTTTTCACTCGTTTCCGGAACATGAGCAAGCTCGACGCTCAGAATTCATTAATAATACTTTTGTACAGCTCTTGCACCAACACCAACTGGTAGTTAACACGACAGACTGTTGGGTGTGTGGCTTGATACCCCACACTATGGATAAAGGTATTCCCTATCTGGTTTTGCCTTTCAGCTACAATGGATCATTTCAGGCCCTTCAAACCATCTTTGCTTATGCTCTTGAGACCTATCCTCCACGTCCACCACGTTCCACTAAATATAACTCTGCCAACAAAGCTTTAGTCCAGGGAATTATTGACATGGTCAAAGACGTCAATAATACTCCATCTTACCCTAGAGACGAATTGCGAGTATATTTAAGTTGGAATACTTCAGAGTATCGCCTTAGTTTAGGAGAAAGCAAGCGTAAAAGCTCAACTCCAATCTGGGTCGTACCTCACCGAGGTCAGGTCTGTTTGCAAGGTAATGGGAGAAATCCGAGAGCTCAGCTAGGGAGGAGTGAGTGCGTAGAGACTTATGTGTTTCCGGCTAACTCTTCCCCTGCCTTTCTTACTGCTAGGGGTACCTATTTCATTTGTCGAGACAGAGCTTATACATGGTTGCCTGCCGACTTCTCAGGATCATGTTATATTGCTCGATTATTGCCTCCGACATACACTGCTTCACCGGATTACCACAGAATAAGAGTAGCTAGAGGTGTTTTCAGTAAGGAAGATACAGCTGGTCAGGAAGCTGGAGACTTCTTCAAAGGCTTCCTTCCGTTCTGGGGGCCTATGGCCAATAGTAGAAACATACGTCAGCTAACACGGGTAGTTGAATCTACTATTACCGAAACTGCTGGTGCCCTTAGCAATCTGACAGCTGAGCTTCAGGCGGATAGGCTCATGACATTGCAGAACCGTATGGTTCTAGATGTTATACTTGCAGATCGAGGTGGGGTATGCAGAATGATCCAATCGAGCTGCTGTGTCTTTATTCCTAATAATGCTCCAACAGTTTACGAGGCGATCTCTAAGTTGCACAAGATTTCGGACTCCATACATGTAGATGAGGGAAACTGGTCCTTTATGGAGTGGGTTTGGACTCTGATCTCAGCGTGGGGATGGAAGGTTCTAATGGTCATTGGTGTCATCTTAATATTACTATTCTCATGTTGTCTGATTATCCAGTGTGGTCCTGCTCTGTGTAGTCTTTGTGCTACAACCTGTTTTAGGAAACCACCTGCATTTGGAGAAAAGACACGAGAAAGGATGATGATACAACAACATGTCACTGACCTGATGAGCATAGAACTAGATTCAGACATAGATTGAGTAATTGCCTATGTAAGGGCAAAAGGAGGGTCTGAGGTTCCGTGACGGTTCCGTGACGACTTGAACCCGTGTTTTCAAGTTTGTCGGAAATACATAAAATTAGTATCAGCGAACCGCAAATGATCCATTTAGTATATCCTAGTGTTTTCGCTACGCTACGAGCAAGAGCACTCCTTCCACTGACACATTTCTGATACACACACGGCATCCATCTTAGATCGTGGCCGCCATTTTTGTGGTTCCTTGCCCTCACATATGCAATAGCCTCTGATCATTTCATTCACTTCACTTTGATTAAAGACACGTAGCCTTAGCCGGAGATTCACCTCTTACATGACACGTGCACCTTAAACCAGATCACGCTGAAGCTGCATGACTCGACAAAGGCTGCCTCCTCTGCCCGAGGCCAGCCCACCTGAACTGGTTTTCCTGTCCATTGTACCTGATCATGATTAGGCGGCCGAAGCCGGTAGCCTTGCCCATTTACAACCCACAAACATCTCTTATCCCGCTTTTCTATCTTCTGCACCTGGCTCTGCTCCTTTCCTTCTGGGCCTTTATTAGGGGGAGGTAACGAACTTTACGATGAGGCGGTCCGGGTCTTGAATGCAATATTGACAAGGGATTGTGATGGACTGGTGGGAACCCCTCTTCGTGATGTTTGGTATCAGATATTATCGACAGTTCCTGTGTAACGCCAAATATTTATTGTTTAGAGACACAAAGGTTTGGGAATGTACCGACATGTGAAATATTTGCCTAGAGCACAATTTTTAGTATATAAGGAGCAACCCACTTTGTACAAATCGAACAGTCTCCTAGATTCTGCCCATGTGTAGATTCTGTGACTTCTGTGTCCCTGCAGTAATAAACCTTTGGTCTTTGACGCCACCATCGAGAAGCCCGTGTTTCTGTTCATTTGTGCACCAAGGCAGGTGGGACTCCGGGGTCTTTGGGTGTTGTACCCTGACACCTCTGGACGGAACCAAAAAGTCCAGAACTCCACTGGCCCAGTGCATCATGGGAACAGGGCAGACTAAACTACCAAGCCAATTCTTCACCAGAAAGGAGACAAGCTACCGGGGACCGGTTTCTGGCATTTCAGCCGTCTTCGGCCCGGCTTGCTTGAATCCTGATGGTGCAGTGAGAAAGGAACTCATGTCTGAGTATACCCTGCTACACCTATAGTGGCCAAAAACGATTCAGAAAAGGGGGTGGTGATGAACAGAGTGTCTGAATTAAGCAGACCACTCTTACCCAGTCCAAAGATCAGGGCTTGATCCATCACCGTTATTTATCTCACTGCACCATCCCAGCTCAGAACCTGGCTATATGCAAATCAGTCTGTCCCTGGCCCAGTGCATCATGGGAACAGGGCAGACTAAACTACCAAGCCAATTCTTCACAAGAAAGGAGACAAGCTACCGGGGACCGGTTTCTAGCATTTCAGCCGTCTTCGGCCCGGCTTGCTTGAATCCTGATATTGCAGTGAGAAAGGGACTCATGTCTGAGTATACCCTGCCACACCTATAGTGGCCAAAAACGATTCAGAAAAGGGGGTGGTGATGAACAGAGTGTCTGAATTAAGCAGACCACTCTTACTCAGTCCAAAGATCAGGGCTTGATCCATCACCGTTATTTATCTCACTGCACCATCCCAGCTCAGAACCTGGCTATATGCAAATCAGTCTGTCCCTGGCCCAGTGCATCATGGGAACAGGGCAGACTAAACTACCAAGCCAATTCTTCACCAGAAAGGAGACAAGCTACCGGGGACCGGTTTCTGGCATTTCAGCCGTCTTCGGCCCGGCTTGCTTGAATCCTGATGGTGCAGTGAGAAAGGAACTCATGTCTGAGTATACCCTGCTACACCTATAGTGGCCAAAAACGATTCAGAAAAGGGGGTGGTGATGAACAGAGTGTCTGAATTAAGCAGACCACTCTTACCCAGTCCAAAGATCAGGGCTTGATCCATCACCATTATTTATCTCACTGCACAATCCCAGCTCAGAACCTGGCTATATGCAAATCAGTCTGTTCCAGGCCCAGTGCATCATGGGAACAGGGCAGACTAAACTACCAAGCCAATTCTTCACCAGAAAGGAGACAAGCTACCGGGGACCGGTTTCTGGCATTTCAGCCGTCTTCGGCCCGGCTTGCTTGAATCCAGATGGTGCAGTGAGAAAGGAACTCATGTCTGAGTATACCCTGCTACACCTATAGTGGCCAAAAACGATTCAGAAAAGGGGGTGCTGATGAACAGAGTGTCTGAATTAAGCAGACCACTCTTACCCAGTCCAAAGATCAGGGCTTGATCCATCACCGTTATTTATCTCACTGCACCATCCCAGCTCAGAACCTGGCTATATGCAAATCAGTCTGTCCCTGGCCCAGTGCATCATGGGAACAGGGCAGACTAAACTACCAAGCCAATTCTTCACCAGAAAGGAGACAAGCTACCGGGGACCGGTTTCTGGCATTTCCGCCGTCTTCGGCCCGGCTTGCTTGGATCCTGATGGTGCAGTGAGAAAGGGACTCATGTCTGAGTATACCCTGCCACACCTATAGTGGCCAAAAACGATTCAGAAAAGGGGGTGGTGATGAACAGAGTGTCTGAATTAAGCAGACCACTCTTACCCAGTCAAAAAATCAGGGCTTGATCCATCACCGTTATTTATCTCACTGCACCATCCCAGCTCAGAACCTGGCTATATGCAAATCAGTCTGTCCCTGGCCCAGTGCATCATGGGAACAGGGCAGACTAAACTACCAAGCCAATTCTTCACCAGAAAGGAGACAAGCTACCGGGGACCGGTTTCTGGCATTTCAGCCGTCTTCGGCCCGGCTTGCTTGAATCCTGATGGTGCAGTGAGAAAGGGACTCATGTCTGAGTATACCCTGCCACACCTAAAGTGGCCAAAAACGATTCAGAAAAGGGGGTGGTGATGAACAGAGTGTCTGAATTAAGCAGACCACTCTTACCCAGTCCAAAGATCACGGCTTGATCCATCACCGTTATTTATCTCACTGCACCATCCCAGCTCAGAACCTGGCTATATGCAAATCAGTCTGTCCCTGGCCCAGTGCATCATGGGAACAGGGCAGACTAAACTACCAAGCCAATTCTTCACCAGAAAGGAGACAAGCTACCGGGGACCGGTTTCTGGCATTTCAGCCGTCTTCGGCCCGGCTTGCTTGAATCCTGATGGTGCAGTGAGAAAGGGACTCATGTCTGAGTATACCCTGCCACACCTATAGTGGCCAAAAACGATTCAGAAAAGGGGGTGGTAATGAACAGAGTGTCTGAATTAAGCAGACCACTCTTACCCAGTCCAAAGATCAGGGCTTGATCCATCACCATTATTTATCTCACTGCACAATCCCAGCTCAGAACCTGGCTATATGCAAATCAGTCTGTTCCTGGCCCAGTGCATCATGGGAACAGGGCAGACTAAACTACCAAGCCAATTCTTCACCAGAAAGGAGACAAGCTACCGGAGACCGGTTTCTGGCATTTCAGCCGTCTTCGGCCCGGCTTGCTTGAATCCTGATGGTGCAGTGAGAAAGGGACTCATGTCTGAGTATACCCTGCCACACCTATAGTGGCCAAAAACGATTCAGAAAAGGGGGTGGTGATGAACAGAGTGTCTGAATTAAGCAGACCACTCTTACCCAGTCCAAAGATCAGGGCTTGATCCATCACCGTTATTTATCTCACAGCACCATCCCAGCTCAGAACCTGGCTATATGCAAATCAGTCTGTCCCTGGCCCAGTGCATCATGGGAACAGGGCAGACTAAACTACCAAGCCAATTCTTCACCAGAAAGGAGACAAGCTACCGGGGACCGGGGACCGGTTTCTGGCATTTCAGCCGTCTTCGGCCCGGTTTGCTTGAATCCTGATGGTGCAGTGAGAAAGAGACTCATAGCTGAGTATACCCTGCCACACCTATAGTGGCCAAAAACGATTCAGAAAAGGGGGTGGTGATGAACAGAGTGTCTGAATTAAGCAGACCACTCTTACCCAGTCCAAAGATCAGGGCTTGATCCATCCCCGTTGTTTATCTCACTGCACCATCCCAGCTCAGAACCTGGCTATATGCAAATCAGTCTGTCCCTGGCCCAGTGCATCATGGGAACAGGGCAGACTAAACTACCAAGCCAATTCTTCACCAGAAAGGAGACAAGCTACCGGGGACCGGTTTCTGGCATGTCAGCCGTCTTCGGCCCGGCTTGCTTGAATCCTGATGGTGCAGTGAGAAAGGGAATCATGTCTGAGTATACCCTGCCACACCTATAGTGGCCAAAAACGATTCAGAAAAGGTGGTGGTGAGGAACAGAGTGTCTGAATTAAGCAGACCACTCTTACCCAGTCCAAAGATCAGGGCTTGATCCATCACCGTTATTTATCTCACTGCACCATCCCAGCTCAGAACCTGGCTACATGCAAATCAGTCTGTCCCTGGCCCAGTGCATCATGGGAACAGGGCAGACTAAACTACCAAGCCAATTATTCATCAGAAAGGAGACAAGCTACCGGGGACCAGTTTCTGGCATTTCCGCCGTCTTCGGCCCGGCTTGCTTGAATCCTGATGGTGCAGTGAGAAAGGGACTCATGTCTGAGTATACCCTGCCACACCTATAGTGGCCAAAAACGATTCAGAAAAGGGGGTGGTGATGAACAGAGTGTCTGAATTAAGCAGACCACTCTTACCCAGTCCAAATATCAGGGCTTGATCCATCACCGTTATTTATCTCACTGCACCATCCCAGCTCAGAACCTGGCTATATGCAAATCAGTCTGTCCCTGGCCCAGTGCATCATGGGAACAGGGCAGACTAAACTACCAAGCCAATTCTTCACCAGAAAGGAGACAAGCTACCGGGGACCGGTTTCTGGCATTTCAGCCGTCTTCGGCCCGGCTTGCTTGAATCCTGATGGTGCAGTGAGAAAGGGACTCATGTCTGAGTATACCCTGCCACACCTAAAGTGGCCAAAAACGATTCAGAAAAGGGGGTGGTGATGAACAGAGTGTCTGAATTAAGCAGACCACTCTTACCCAGTCCAAAGATCACGGCTTGATCCATCACCGTTATTTATCTCACTGCACCATCCCAGCTCAGAACCTGGCTATATGCAAATCAGTCTGTCCCTGGCCCAGTGCATCATGGGAACAGGGCAGACTAAACTACCAAGCCAATTCTTCACCAGAAAGGAGACAAGCTACCGGGGACCGGTTTCTGGCATTTCAGCCGTCTTCGGCCCGGCTTGCTTGAATCCTGATGGTGCAGTGAGAAAGGGACTCATGTCTGAGTATACCCTGCCACACCTATAGTGGCCAAAAACGATCCATGATCAGTACCAGGTCTATGTTCCACTGTGAAGTCCATCCCCTGTAGGGAAATGGACCACCTAAGCAGTTTGGGGTTTTCACCCTTCATCTGATTTAGCCACAAGAGGGGCTTATGGTCGGTCTGAATCTTGAAGTGAGTGCCAAACAAGTATGGCCTCAGCTTCTTCAGGGCCCAAACCACAGCAAAGGCCTCCCTCTCAATAGCTGACCAATTCTTCTCTCTAGGGGTCAGCCGTCTGCTTATAAAAGCAATGGGCTGGTCTTGACCATCAAAATTCAGTTGAGAAAGAACAGCTCCCACACCCAACTCAGAAGCATCTGTTTGGACAATGAATGGTTTGGAGTAGTCCGGACTCTTGAGGATAGGCGCCGTGCACATGGCCTGCTTTAGGTCATCGAATGCTTTTTGACAGCTCGCTGTCCACTGAACCTTTTTTGGCATTTTCTTACTTGTCAGTTCATTTAATGGTGTCACGATGGACCCATAGTTCCTGACAAACTTCCTGTAGTATCCAGTCAGGCCCAAGAAAGCTCGAACCTGAGTCTGGGTGGTTGGAGGAGCCCAGTCCCTGATTGACTGTATCTTGCTCTCCAGTGGCTGAACCTGACCTCCACCTACAAGGTGGCCCAGGTATACAACCTGTGTCTGCCCTATCTGGCACTTGGTGGCCTTGATAGTGAGACCTGCTGCTTGCAGGGCCTCTAACGTCTTCCGCAGGTGGACCAGGTGATCCTCCCAGGTGGAGCTAAAGACAGCAATATCGTCAAGATACGCCGCACAGAAGTCATCCAGCCCAGTAAGGACATGATTCACCAACCGTTGGAAGGTGGCAGGTGCATTTTTCAGACCAAAGGGCATCACCACGAACTGATAATGCCCACCAGGGGTTGAAAATGCTGTCTTAGGCTTGGCGTCCTCAGCTAACCTGATTTGCCAATACCCAGCTGTCAGGTCAAACGTGCTTAAGTAGTTGGCTGAAGCCAGCCTATCAATAAGCTCGTCTGCCCTTGGTATTGGGTGGGCGTCAGTCTTAGTGACTGCATTGAGACCCCTGTAGTCTACGCAGAACCTCATCTCTCTCTTACCACCCTGGGTGTGAGGTTTCGGCACTAGAACTACGGGACTAGCCCAAGGGCTATCCGAGGGTTCAATGACTCCCAGCTCCAACATTTTCTGCACTTCACTTTTGATGCAGTCTCTGACGTGATCAGGCTGCCTGTAGATTTTACTCTTTACGGGCAGGCTGTCACCAGTGTCGACTTCATGGGTGCACCAATCGGTCTGACTGGGTGTCAGAGAAAACAGATGTCGGAACGACTGAAGAACCTGTTTACAGTCGCTCTGCTGATGGTCGGAGAGGCTGCCGCAAAAGACAACACCATCTACCGAGCCATCGTCAGGATTCTGAGAGAGCAGGTCGGGGAGAGGGTCACTCTCCTCCTCCTGTCCCTCATCTATGGCCATGAGCAAACTCATGTCCTTCCTGTCGACATATGCTTTTAGCCTGTTGACATGAAGCACCCTGTGGGGGCTCCGGGGAGTTCCCAGGTCGACCAGGTAGGTGACCTCTCCCTTTTTCTCCAGGATGGTGTGGGGCCCGGACCATTTGTCCTTGAGCGCTGCGGGGGCCACTGGCTCCAACACCCACACCTTCTGTCCGGGCTGGTAAACAGTCAAGACAGCCTTTTGGTCATGCCAAGCTTTTTGGAGTTCTTGGCTGGCCTTAAGGTTTTCGGATGCCTTCTCCATGTATTCAGCCATCCGCGAGCGGAGGCCGAGCACATAGTCCACTATGTTGGCTGCAGGCTTTTTGAGAGGTCTCTCCCATCCTTCCTTCACCAAACACAGGGGTCCTCTTACAGGATGCCCGTACAAAAGTTCAAAAGGGCTGTAGCCAACCCCCTTCTGTGGGACTTCTCTGTAGGCGAACAAGAGGCAGGGGATCAGGACGTCCCATCTACGCCGAAGCTTTTCCGGTAGTCCATGAATCATCCCTTTTAGGGTCCTGTTGAATCTCTCAACAAGCCCATTGCATTGTGGATGATAGGGTGTAGTGAACTTGTAGTTGACACCACATTCCTTCCACATAGCAGTTAAGTAGCTCGACATAAAGTTTGCACCTCTGTCGGAGACGACCTCCTTAGGGAAGCCCACTCTGGAGAATACTCCAACTAGGGCTCTTGCCACAACAGGGGCTGTAGTGGTCCTAAGGGGAATAGCTTCAGGATACCTGGTGGCATGATCCACTACCACCAGTATAAACTTGTGCCCTGATGCTGTCGGTGGTTCCATGGGACCGACGATGTCGATCCCCACCCGTTCAAAGGGCACCCCCACCACAGGCATTGGTATAAGGGGGGCCTTTGTCGTGCCACCTGACTTACCACTGGCTTGGCAAGTGACACAGGAGCGGCAAAACTCCTTGGTATCTTCGTTCATGTGAGGCCAGTGAAAGTGCGAGACAAGCCTGTCCCACGTTTTCGTCTGGCCTAAGTGACCTGCTAAGGGAATCTCGTGGGCCAAGGTAAGTAGGAAACCACGCTGAGACAAGGGGACGACCAGCCTCCTGGTCATGCCAGGCTTGGGGTCTCTTGCCTCAGTGTACAGGAGTCCATCTTCCCAGTATACCTTGTGGGTACCTGTGGCGTTCCCAGCAGCCTCAGCAGCAGCCTGCTGTCTGAGGGGTTCAAGAGAAGGGCAGTCTAATTGGTCCTTCCCCAGATCTTCCCTTGAGGGTCCCCCTGAGCCCAAGAATTCAACTTGATCAAGTTCGAACTCTCTCGGCTCAGTTTCCCTCAATTCCTGTAGGTCAGCCTCCTCTGAGACTTGATCCTCGACCTGGGGCAAGGGGGAAGGCGCAGCCTTAACCCTACTGCTCTTTTTCTTGGGAGGTGTCTGGTCCGTTGTTCCAGGATCCAGCACCTGTTCAGTGGGGCATTTCCTGACCTGTGACCTAGTCACAGCGAACACATGTGCTGGCAAACCTAACATTTCCATGTGAGTCCGGTGCTCCACTTCTGACCATTGTGACGACTCCAAATCATTGCCCAACAAACAATCCACTGGGAGGTCTGGACTAACTACAACCTTCTTTTGGCCAGTTACCCCTCCCCAGGAGAAAGCTACAATTGCCATACTGTGATTGGTAGTGACATTGCTTGCATTGGTCACCAGGAACTCTGTACCTGGCATGATCTGTCCAGGGTCCACAAAGTTAGGCGTCACCATGGTGACGCTGGCACAAGTGTCCCTATAGGCCTGAGCCATCTTTCCATTTATGAAAGGCGTCTGTCTGTATTTGCCCAAAGTATTGGGGCTTACGTCAGGGGACACGTCCACGTCCCCTGTACTGACAAGGACAGCCTGAGTGAGTGTGCCAACTAAGTTGTCACGCCCCTCAGAACCCAGGGTTAACCCTACTAAACCCTTGGGAGGCGCACTACCACTGCTGACTGTACTAGGGGGCACAGGTGCCTTAGGGGCTGCAGTGGCAGGAGTCTGCCCTCCTCCTTTCTTGGTGCACTCACTAAACCAGTGAGACTTACTTTTACAGTACTGGCACCATCGTTTGGATTGGCCTTCTTTCTTCTTTTGGGGAGCCTGACCCCCACCCTCTTTGGGTTGTTGGGGACCTGTCGAAGACTTCTGGTCATTTTGTTCCCCCTTAGAATCTTTACCCTTCTGGTCTGCTTTCTTCTGACCACCTTGATTCTGGCCCTGGTTCTGTTTAACTCTCGTACGAACCCATTTGTCTGCCTTCTGCCCCAATTCTTGAGGAGAGGTCAGATCCGAGTCGACAAGATGCTGATGCAACAACTGGTTCTGACAATTGTTTAAAATTTGTTCTCTCATCATCAAATTATACAATCCTTTGTAATCAGTAACCTTACTGCCCAGCAACCAGCCCTCAAAAGCCTTAGTGGCACAATCGACAAAATCAGACCAATCTTGAGACTGCGTTTTCTGGGTATCCCTGAACAGCACCCTGTACTGCTCAGTGGTTAGGCCGAACCCTTCAACGAGTGTATTCTTCAAGACTTGGTAATTGTTGGCGTCCTCTACCCTTGTGGTGAGGAGCTTGTCTCTTCCTTTACCTTCAAAGGAGAGCCACAAGATAGCTGCCCACTGACCCTGGGGAACGCCTTGCACAGTGCAGGCCCTCTCCAAAGCAGTAATCCATTTGTGGATGTCGTCCCCTTGTTTAAAGGGGGGCACTATCTTCCCAAGGTGTTTCGTATCGAAACTCTTTTCCCTATTACTAGGTACATTGCTGCCACCAGTGGGGACTGCCCCACTTAACTGTTGTTCTCTAGCGAAAGCAAGCTTTTCCTTGGCCAGGGCAAGTTCTTCCCTTTCGATCCGCAGATTAGCTGCCCTTTCCTTCGCTTCGTACACTCTCCTCTGAGGGGACGTCATCCCTCTTTGAGAAGAGTTGTGAGAACCGTTGGTATGAAGGGATCTGCCAGAGCCTCTTGATAGAGATCTGGCTCGTCCATTCCCCATGTTAAGCTGACCTGATAGTGGCCCCAGGGGTCCCCCAGTACCGCTATCATGTTTGCTTAAGTTGGACCTGCTTAGTCTGACGACTTCTACCTGTCCCTTATCTGCCTCGTCCCCAGAGAGATCCTCATCCTCATCCTCCTCCACATCCTCGTTCTCGGTTGCGAGATGAATGAGGTCAGGATCGTCTCGGGTTCCCTCGAGGGGAGGCATGTCTCCTTCTGGATTAGAAGAGCTACGAAGTTTCTCAGCTCTCCTGGCATCATAAGTCTCCAAGAGACCAATCAGAAAGGACGTTGTGGGGTTAGACCCCTGCTGAATCTTCCGGGAGTGACACAATCGTCTTAACTCCTTGAAGCTCAGCACAGTATATCCTGAAGGGATGACCTGTGGAGGGTCAACTGACACAAGGGGAGACTCAGAGTTTCCTCCTTGGCCCGACATACTGTTTCTAGTGTGGTGTAAGTGATGCACCTACCTACACTATGTGTTTTCCTACTTTTCCCTTGCTAAGAGTTGTAGCCAAGGTGTGCTAAGCCTTGAGGAGCTACAACAGCTGGTTCAGTAGAACTCAGAGTATTCTAAGCTTTTAGTTATATGTACTAACAGTACTTGTGCGATCTTTCAACAAGATATTCTTAGGATACGTGTGGTAAAACAACAGCAAGCTCAAATCCCAACCGCTGCTCACCAATGTGAGAAGTTGGCCCGATATGCAACGTTCGCTATTCTAGCGACCGCTATGTATCGTTCCAACGACCCTTATGGTGTTTGGTTGTAAGTCAACCTATAGACCAGCTATCCTAGTAGCGTGGATACGAGCAGTCTAAGGCTAAAGACTCGAGAGGGCGCGTTAAGCCAGCTGTTTACCACACATGTACCCCTTGAACACCCAGTGAAAGGACACCACACAAGTGTTATGAAAATAAACAGTATATTTATTAAGAATCACAACAGCCCTGTACTCTTTATGAGGACAGGGTACTAAGCACAACCAAATCTCTTTAGCAAATACTTCAAGTGCACGTTTAAAGACAAGTGTCCGAGGACACGGAAGGGTTAAGGCAAGTCGGAAGCGAGGGACTCGGGACCCTAGAGTAAGGAGGCTATGCAGGCACCGAAATGCCGAGTTACCTAGCCACGAGGGCTGCGGCTGCAAGTCTTACAGGCGTCGGGGTCTTCGCTGACGAGCCAGGAGCCGGAAGAAAAGGAGTTGCTGGCCGGCGACCAGTGGTGTATAGTTCGTAGAGATTGATGAAACCTGAAAGCAGAGGGGACCAAGTTCGTACTACTAGCCAGTAGTCAGAGGGTACCAGGAAGGCACCGGTTGGCCGTCACCTCGACCAGGTGAGGGGGGCGACGCTCGGCTCTGCAGTCTCACGGACCAGGAGGCGTTGTCGGCGACCACGGTGGAGGTGCGAGCTGTCCCACGACGGATGTCGCTGTCGGCGTCTTGGGTGGACCAGGAGGGTCCGGGGTGCTTCTCGGAAAGATGGAAGCAAGGGCCAGTCTGGAGCAACCAGACCGGCAGTGTTGATTCTTGGTCGTCGTCACGGAAGGGCACAAGCCAGCGGCAAGTGACCAGACAACGTGCTGAGCAGCGAGCAGAAGGGCCCCACGCAGATCGTGGAGATGCTGGGAGACTGCACTTCGGTGCTGGAGCGGCTCAGGGTCGGGGCTTCTCGGACCCCAGAGCACTCACCAGAGAGTTACCTCGATGGTCGTGCTGGTTTTAAGAGCGTGCAGGTTCTGATGATGGCCGGTCCCTCGAGGTCTCGTCGCACCCACAGATCACAGCTGAGCTGATGACGGGGGTAGAGGTCAGAGGTGCCAGGGAAGCCGGTTCTCGTCGAGCTGGGCCGTCGGATTCCTTGAGGAAGGACTTACAGCAAACCGCAGAGTTCTTAGATGGTGCCCGCTGATGCAGGGTGACTACTCCTTAGCCACAAGGGAGAAATCTTAAGAAGAGTCTTGAAGTCCTTTCGTAGAAAGTATTCTTGATTCAAAGATGATCTCCTTTGGAAGGGTCCCCACTCCGGCCTTTATCCTAAAGAAAGGGGTGGGTACATGACTAGGTCCTGCCCTAAGGGTGGGACCAGGAAGGGGGGTAGTTACACCCCTCTCCCCCGCCGGACTTTCCCCAGGCCAGGGCTGTCGCCCCTGGAACTGGTTCTAACCGGCAGATGCGTAGTGAGCACCGGGGTGCCACTCCGCAGTCACCTTCTCGCAAAAGCCCTACCTACCCAGAATACACAAACCCTGTCTGGGACGGGGCGAACACCGCCCTTGACAGGAAACCCTTTGTCCAAGTGCTCCTCGCTGGAAGGACTCCCAGCAGCAGGAGGTCAGACTTGTGTCTGTGGTGGCAGCATCCATTTTGTGGAGCTGAGGCCTTCGTTAACTTTAACCGGGGTTCACAGTTACGTACATGTCGTGTCCCTCTAGAAGGGCGGAATGCTAACCTCGTCGCCAGAGGTGGTGAGAGGGCAGCATCCCGATTCGTATGACACCTTACTCGACATGTCTTGATAACGCGACACCGGAGTTACCGATGTGGTACGCGTTATCATGGAACAGCCATTGGGTCTCGATTCCGCAAGCTGCAACCGGGCTCGGCTCGGGCCAGAGCTTAGTTCACGCGAGCCCATGCACTCTGCCTTCAGGATTGTCAAGGCCTGCCATAGGAGTGACTGATAGGAACTCGGGTGTCCATTGGAGGGTTAGATATAGGGCTACTATATCTACAGCAAAGGGTGATTACACGACTTTGCCCCAGCTGTCATGCAGCCAGTTGTGTCAAATTTAGGAGGCCAGCCAGGGGTGGCATAATACATGCTGCAGCCCCTGACGGCCCTGGGTACACCTACGCCCTGGGTTACAGGGTCTGATAAGGTGGCCCAGTACCAATTGGTAAATGCACCTAGGGTACATCTCGTAATTTATAAAGAGAACAGCCAGGCTGTGGGTCTGATTGGCAGGCCCACAGCCAGAGGAAGTCGTAAACCAGTGAAACAAAAGCAAAAAATCTGGGTGATCATAGGATTGCAGACCCTACTCTCCTACACCCTGCCACACCTATAGTGGCCAAAAACGATTCAGAAAAGGGGGTGGTGATGAACAGAGTGTCTGAATTAAGCAGACCACTCTTACCCAGTCCAAAGATCAGGGCTTGATCCATCACCGTTATTTATCTCACAGCACCATCCCAGCTCAGAACCTGGCTATATGCAAATCAGTCTGTCCCTGGCCCAGTGCATCATGGGAACAGGGCAGACTAAACTACCAAGCCAATTCTTCACCAGAAAGGAGACAAGCTACCGGGGACCGGGGACCGGTTTCTGGCATTTCAGCCGTCTTCGGCCCGGTTTGCTTGAATCCTGATGGTGCAGTGAGAAAGAGACTCATAGCTGAGTATACCCTGCCACACCTATAGTGGCCAAAAACGATTCAGAAAAGGGGGTGGTGATGAACAGAGTGTCTGAATTAAGCAGACCACTCTTACCCAGTCCAAAGATCAGGGCTTGATCCATCCCCGTTGTTTATCTCACTGCACCATCCCAGCTCAGAACCTGGCTATATGCAAATCAGTCTGTCCCTGGCCCAGTGCATCATGGGAACAGGGCAGACTAAACTACCAAGCCAATTCTTCACCAGAAAGGAGACAAGCTACCGGGGACCGGTTTCTGGCATGTCAGCCGTCTTCGGCCCGGCTTGCTTGAATCCTGATGGTGCAGTGAGAAAGGGAATCATGTCTGAGTATACCCTGCCACACCTATAGTGGCCAAAAACGATTCAGAAAAGGGGGTGGTGAGGAACAGAGTGTCTGAATTAAGCAGACCACTCTTACCCAGTCCAAAGATCAGGGCTTGATCCATCACCGTTATTTATCTCACTGCACCATCCCAGCTCAGAACCTGGCTACATGCAAATCAGTCTGTCCCTGGCCCAGTGCATCATGGGAACAGGGCAGACTAAACTACCAAGCCAATTATTCATCAGAAAGGAGACAAGCTACCGGGGACCAGTTTCTGGCATTTCCGCCGTCTTCGGCCCGGCTTGCTTGAATCCTGATGGTGCAGTGAGAAAGGGACTCATGTCTGAGTATACCCTGCCACACCTATAGTGGCCAAAAACGATTCAGAAAAGGGGGTGGTGATGAACAGAGTGTCTGAATTAAGCAGACCACTCTTACCCAGTCCAAATATCAGGGCTTGATCCATCACCGTTATTTATCTCACTGCACCATCCCAGCTCAGAACCTGGCTATATGCAAATCAGTCTGTCCCTGGCCCAGTGCATCATGGGAACAGGGCAGACTAAACTACCAAGCCAATTCTTCACCAGAAAGGAGACAAGCTACCGGGGACCGGTTTCTGGCATTTCAGCCATCTTCGGCCCGGCTTGCTTGAATCCTGATGGTGCAGTGAGAAAGGGACTCATGTCTGAGTATACCCTGCCACACCTATAGTGGCCAAAAACGATTCAGAAAAGGGGGTGGTGATGAACAGAGTGTCTGAATTAAGCAGACCACTCTTACCCAGTCCAAAGATCAGGGCTTGATTCATCACCGTTATTTATCTCACTGCACCATCCCAGCTCAGAACCTGGCTATATGCAAATCAGTCTGTCCCTGGCCCAGTGCATCATGGGAACAGGGCAGACTAAACTACCAAGCCAATTCTTCACCAGAAAGGAGACAAGCTACCGGGGACCGGTTTCTGGCATTTCAGCCGTCTTCGGCCCGGCTTGCTTGAATCCTGATGGTGCAGTGAGAAAGGGACTCATGTCTGAGTATACCCTGCCACACCTATAGTGGCCAAAAACGATTCAGAAAAGGGGGTGGTGATGAACAGAGTGTCTGAATTAAGCAGACCACTCTTACCCAGTCCAAAGATCAGGGCTTGATTCATCACCATTATTTATCTCACTGCACCATCCCAGCTCAGAACCTGGCTATATGCAAATCAGTCTGTCCCTGGCCCAGTGCATCATGGGAACAGGGCAGACTAAACTACCAAGCCAATTCTTCACCAGAAAGGAGACAAGCTACCGGGGACCGGTTTCTGGCATTTCAGCCGTCTTCGGCCCGGCTTGCTTGAATCCTGATGGTGCAGTGCGAAAGGGACTCATGTCTGAGTATACCCTGCCACACCTATAGTGGCCAAAAACGATTCAGAAAAGGGGGTGGTGATGAACAGAGTGTCTGAATTAAGCAGACCACTCTTACCCAGTCCAAAGATCAGGTTTGATCCATCACCGTTATTTATCTCACTGCACCATCCCAGCTCAGAACCTGGCTATATGCAAATCAGTCTGTCCCTGGCCCAGTGCATCATGGGAACAGGGCAGACTAAACTACCAAGCCAATTCTTCACCAGAAAGGAGACAAGCTACTGGGGACCGGTTTCTGGCATTTCAGCCGTCTTCGGCCCGGCTTGCTTGAATCCTGATGGTGCAGTGAGAAAGGGACTCATGTCTGAGTATACCCTGCCACACCTATAGTGGCCAAAAACAATTCAGAAAAGGGGGTGGTGATGAACAGAGTGTCTGAATTAAGCAGACCACTCTTACCCAGTCCAAAGATTAGGGCTTGATTCATCACCGTTATTTATCTCACTGCACCATCCCAGCACAGAACCTGGCTATATGCAAATCAGTCTGTCCCTGGCCCAGTGCATCATGGGAACAGGGCAGACTAAACTACCAAGCCAATTCTTCACCAGAAAGGAGACAAGCTACCGGGGACCGGTTTCTGGCATTTCAGCCGTCTTCGGCCCGGCTTGCTTGAATCCTGATGGTGCAGTGAGAAAGGGACTCATGTCTGAGTATACCCTGCCACACCTATAGTGGCCAAAAACAATTCAGAAAAGGGGGTGGTGATGAACAGAGTGTCTGAATTAAGCAGACCACTCTTACCCAGTCCAAAGATTAGGGCTTGATTCATCACCGTTATTTATCTCACTGCACCATCCCAGCACAGAACCTGGCTATATGCAAATCAGTCTGTCCCTGGCCCAGTGCATCATGGGAACAGGGCAGACTAAACTACCAAGCCAATTCTTCACCAGAAAGGAGACAAGCTACCGGGGACCGGTTTCTGGCTTGCTTGAATCCTGATGGTGCAGTGAGAAAGGGACTCATGTCTGAGTATACCATGCCACACCTATAGTGGCCAAAAACGATTCAGAAAAGGGGGTGGTGATGAACAGAGTGTCTGAATTAAGCAGACCACTCTTACCCAGTCCAAAGATCAGGGCTTGATCCATCACCGTTATTTATCTCACTGCACCATCCCAGCGCAGAACCTGGCTATATGCAAATCAGTCTGTCCCTGGCCCAGTGCATCATGGGAACAGGGCAGACTAAAATACCAAGCCAATTCTTCACCAGAAAGGAGACAAGCTACCGGGGACCGGTTACTGGCATTTCAGCCGTCTTCGGCCCAGCTTGCTTGAATCCTGATGGTGCAGTGAGAAAGGGACTCATGTCTGAGTATACCCTGCCACACCTATAGTGGCCAAAAACGATTCAGAAAAGGGGGTGGTGATGAACAGAGTGTCTGAATTAAGCAGACCACTCTTACCCAGTCCAAAGATCAGGGCTTGATTCATCACTGTTATTTATCTCACTGCACCATCCCAGCTCAGAACCTGGCTATATGCAAATCAGTCTGTCCCTGGCCCAGTGCATCATGGGAACAGGGCAGACTAAACTACAAAGCCAATTCTTCACCAGAAAGGAGACAAGCTACCGGGGACAGGTTTCTGGCATTTCAGCCGTCTTCGGCCCGGCTTGCTTGAATCCTGATGGTGCAGTGAGAAAGGGACTCATGTCTGAGTATACCCTGCCACACCTATAAAGGCCAAAAACGATTCAGAAAAGGGGGTGGTGATGAACAGAGTGTCTGAATTAAGCAGACCACTCTTACCCAGTCCAAAGATCAGGGCTTGATCCATCACCGTTATTTATCTCACTGCACCATCCCAGCTCAGAACCTGGCTATATGCAAATCAGTCTGTCCCTGGCCCAGTGCATCATGGGAACAGGGCAGACTAAACTACCAAGCCAATTCTTCACCAGAAAGGAGAAAAGCTACCGGGGACCGGTTTCTGGCATTTCAGCCGTCTTCGGCCCGGCTTGCTTGAATCCTGATGGTGCAGTGAGAAAGGGACTCATGTCTGAGTATACCCTGCCACACCTATAGTGGCCAAAAACGATTCAGAAAAGGGGGTGGTGATGAACAGAGTGTCTGAATTAAGCAGACCACTCTTACCCAATCCAAAGATCAGGGTTTGATCCATCACCGTTATTTATCTCACTGCACCATCCCAGCTCAGAACCTGGCTAGATGCAAATCAGTCTGTCCCTGGCCCAGTGCATCATGGGAACAGGGCAGACTAAACTACCAAGCCAATTCTTCACCAGAAAGGAGACAAGCTACTGGGGACCGGTTTCTGGCATTTCAGCCGTCTTTGGCCCGGCTTGCTTGAATACTGATGGTGCAGTGAGAAAGGGACTCATGTCTGAGTATACCCTGCCACACCTATAGTGGCCAAAAACGATTCAGAAAAGGGGGTGGTGATGAACAGAGTGTCTGAATTAGGCAGACCACTCTTACCCAGTCCAAAGATCAGGGCTTGATTCATCACCGTTATTTATCTCACTGCACCATCCCAGCTCAGAACCTGGCTATATGCAAATCAGTCTGTCCCTGGCCCAGTTCATCATGGGAACAGGGCAGACAAAACTACCAAGCCAATTCTTCACCAGAAAGGAGACAAGCTACCGGGGACGGGTTTCTGGCTTGCTTGAATCCTGATGGTGCAGTGAGAAAGGGACTCATGTCTGAGTATACCATGCCACACCTATAGTGGCCAAAAACGATTCAGAAAAGGGGGTGGTGATGAACAGAGTGTCTGAATTAAGCAGACCACTCTTACCCAGTCCAAAGATCAGGGCTTGATCCATCACCATTATTTATCTCACTGCACCATCCCAGCTCAGAACCTGGCTAAATGCAAATCAGTCTGTCCCTGGCCCAGTGCATCATGGGAACAGGGCAGACTAAACTACCAAGCCAATTCTTCACCAGAAAGGAGACAAGCTACCGGGGACCGGTTTCTGGCATTTCAGCCGTCTTCGGCCCGGCTTGCTTGAATCCTGCTGGTGCAGTGAGAAAGGGACTCATGTCTGAGTATACCCAGCCAAACCTATAGTGGCCAAAAACGATTCAGAAAAGGGGGTGGTGATGAACAGAGTGTCTGAATTAAGCAGACCACTCTTACCCAGTCCAAAGATCAGGGCTTAACCCATCACCGTTATTTATCTCACTGCACCATCCCAGTTCAGAACCTGGCTATATGCAAATCAGTCTATCCCTGGCCCAGTGCATCATGGGAACAGGGCAGACTAAACTACCAAGCCAATTCTTCACCAGAAAGGAGACAAGCTACCGGGGACCGGTTTCTGGCATTTCAGCCGTCTTCGGCCCGGCTTGCTTGAATCCTGATGGTGCAGTGAGAAAGGGACTCATGTCTGAGTATACCCTGCCACACCTATAGTGGCCAAAAACGATTCAGAAAAGGGGGTGGTGATGAACAGAGTGTCTGAATTAAGCAGACCACTCTTACCCAGTCCAAAGATCAGGGCTTGATTCATCACCGTTATTTATCTCACTGCACCATCCCAGCTCAGAACCTGGCTATATGCAAATCAGTCTGTCCCTGGCCCAGGGCATCATGGGAACAGGGCAGACTAAACTACCAAGCCAATTCTTCACCAGAAAGGAGACAAGCTACCGGGGACCGGTTTCTGACATTTCAGCCGTTTTCGGTCCGGCTTGCTTGAATCCTGATGCTGCTGTGAGAAAGGGACTCATGTCTGAGTATACCCTGCCACACCTATAGTGGCCAAACACGATTCAGAAAAGGGGGTGGTGATGAACAGAGTGTCTGAATTAAGCAGACCACTCTTACCCAGTCCAAAGATCAGGGCTTGATCCATCACCGTTATTCATCTCACTGCACCATCCCAGCTCAGAACCTGGCTATATGCAAATCAGTCTGTCCCTGGCCCAGTGCATCATGGGAACAGGGCAGACTAAACTACCTAGCCAATTCTTCACCAGAAAGGGGACAAGCTACCGGGGACTGGTTTCTGGCATTTCAGCCATCTTCGGCCCGGCTTGCTTGAATCCTGATGGTGCAGTGAGAAAGGGACTCATGTCTGAGTATACCCTGCCACACCTATAGTGGCCAAAAACGATTCAGAAAAGGGGGAGGTGATGAACAAAGTGTCTGAATTAAGCAGACCACTCTTACCCAGTCCAAAGATCAGGGCTTGATCCATCACCGTTATTTATCTCACTGCACCATCCCAGCTCAGAACCTGGCTATATGCAAATCAGTCTTTCCCTGGCCCAGTGCATCATGGGAACAGGGCAGACTAAACTACCAAGCCAATTCTTCACCAGAAAGGAGACAAGCTACTGGGGACCGGTTTCTGGCATTTCAGCCGTCTTCGGCCCGGCTTGCTTGAATCCTGATGGTGCAGTGAGAAAAGGACTCATGTCTGAGTATACCCTGCCACACCTATAGTGGCCAAAAACGATTCAGAAAAGGGGGTGGTGATGAACAGAGTGTCTAAATTAAGCAGACCACTCTTATCCAGTCCAAAGATCAGGGCTTGATTCATCACCGTTATTTATCTCACTGCACCATCCCAGCTCAGAACCTGGCTATATGCAAATCATGCTGTCCCTGGCCCAGTGCATCATGGGAACAGGGCAGACTAAACTACCAAGCCAATTCTTCACCAGAAAGGAGACAAGCTACCGGGGACCGGTTTCTGGCATTTCAACTGTCTTCGGCCCGGCTTGCTTGAATCCTGATGGTGCAGTGAGAAAGGGATTCATGTCTGAGTATATCCTGCCACACCTATAGTGGCCAAAAACGATTCAGGAAAGGGGGTGGTGATGAACAGAGTGTCTGAATTAAGCAGACCACTCTTACCCAGTCCAAAGATCAGGGCTTGATCCATCACCGTTATTTATCTCACTGCACCATCCCAGCTCAGAACCTGGCTGTATGCAAATCAGTCTGTCCCTGGCCCAGTGCATCATGGGAACAGGGCAGACTAAACTACCAAGCCAATTCTTCACCAGAAAGGAGACAAGCTACCCGGGACCGGTTTCTGGCATTTCACCCGTCTTCGGCCCGGCTTGCTTGAATCCTGATGGTGCAGTGAGAAAGGGACTCATGTCTGAGTATACCCTGCCACACCTATAGTGGCCAAAAACGATTCAGAAAAGGGGGTGGTGATGAACAGAGTGTCTGAATTAAGCAGACCACTCTTACCCAGTCCAAAGATCAGGGCTTGACCCATCACCGTTATTTATCTCACTGCACCATCCCAGTTCAGAACCTGGCTATATGCAAATCAGTCTATCCCTGGCCCAGTGCATCATGGGAACAGGGCAGACTAAACTACCAAGCCAATTCTTCACCAGACAGGAGACAAGCTACCGGGGACCGGTTTCTGGCATTTCAGCCGTCTTCGGCCCGGCTTGCTTGAATCCTAGTGGGCCTGCAGCACTGATTGTGCCTCCCACATGAGTGCAAACATGTTTCAGACCTGCCACTGTGTCTGTGTGTGGAGTTGTAAACTGTCATTTTGACATGACAAATGCACCTATTTGCTGGGCCCAAACCTTCCTTTTACTACATGCAAGTCACTCCTAAGGTACGCCACAGGCAGCTCCATGGGCAGGGTGAAGTGTATTTAAAAAGTAGCACATGTACTGGTGTGTTTTTCATCGCCTAATAGTGAAATACCGTTAATTTCATTTTTGACTATTGCAAGGACTATCTCTCCCATAGGGTAACAAGTAAGCATGGGCGGAAAATCCATTACGCTCGTGGATTTTGCGGATTTTCGGTAAATTCGCAATCCGCGAGATTCGCCAATTTCCCGCAAAATCCGCAAATTCGCACGCAGCGGATTTTTTTTCTTTGCGGTGTAAGTTCGCAATTGCGAACATGTAGGTGCGGCGGGCAGCAACAATCTCGCACTCGCAAAATTACAAAAATTGCAATTCCGCACAAGAAATCTACTAGCAAGCAGCATAGACCTTCTGAAAATGATTATTTTTATCAGAATAACTCCTCAGGTTGACATTTGCCTGCACTGTTTTAGATTTGAGGCCTTTTGATTTTCTTTGGATAACTTTTGGATTAGAAATCAACTTTCTCATATAAGCTTGGTGGGGCATTAAAGTTGCTGTAATGCTGCTCTGCAGAAAAACGAGTTTTGCAAAAGTGAAAGCAGGTTCAAAAGTTCAAACTCATCATTAGTAACCGTTCCCTGTAGTGCTTCCTGACAGGGGCCCCTCCAGAGTTCAGTTGCTAGTTGCAACAATTGTATGACCCTGCTCTGACCCTCACAGCAGGCTCATAGAATAGCTACAAGTAGGCCACAAAGGTCCTGGAAAAAAAATTGCACTGCAACAGAATGCAAATTACAAATAAGGAAGCAGGTGCCAGACTGGAATTTTAAAACAGTGACACATTAATAAATCGACCCCAAATTAATTCATGTCAGTTGAAGCAGGCAGGTGTGCTTGCTTTTTCCCCCCATAATCTACAGTGATGATGAACCAGAGGGTGGCATAAGGCATTGATTTACCAGAGGGTGGCATGGGTAAAACAGAGGGTGGCAGGGGTGAAACAGAGGGTGCTGGGAACCTATGATGATGAACCAGACGTAGAAACAACATAATCGTGACCGTTGCGAGCCAACATGTAAGTTCGCGATTGCGAACTGTTACAAAACCCTCGTGAACTGTCAGAAATCCTTGCGAACTGGCAGAAATCCTTGCGAACACAAAAAAAAATCTGCAAATTCGCGAGAATTCACGGATTTTGCGGATTGCGAGTTCGCAAATTTGCAAAATTCGCGAACGCCAGATTCGCAAAATTCGCCCATGCTTAGTAACAAGGGAATTGCCTTGAAATATCTTTTACGTGTAATTTCCCACCAGGAGCAGATAGAGGTTTGGAGTCTCGGGTCTCTGAACTCAAAATTTAAAAGCACATGTGTTGAAGTTGCTTTTTATATTGTGTGTTTGAAAATGCCACTTTTAGAAATTGCAAAAACAACAGGTGATGGACCGAATGTGGATCAATGTCACACATTCAACCCAGTCCAAAGATCTTGGCCCAAATCCATCGTTTTTTTGAACTCCACACCACCCTGGGTTAGACAATGGCGATATGCAAATCAGCTCTGACCCTGTGCCCCATGGGAACAGTCCAGTCCGAACTACAAAAGCCATGTCCTTCCCAGAACGGTCCCAGGCACTCCACACCACTGGAGTCAAGCTAGCCGGGCTGATGAGAGGTGTTACCTCGAAACCGGTCCGGTCCTCGGATGCTTGATTCCGTTCTGGGAAGGACATGGCTTTTGTAGTTCGGACTGGACTGTTCCCATGGGGCACAGGGTCAGAGCTGATTTGCATATCGCCATTGTCTAACCCAGGGTGGTGTGGAGTGCAAATAAACGATGGATTTGGGCCCAGATCTTTGGACTGGGGTGAATGTGTGACATTGATCAACATTCGGTCCATCACCTGTTTTGTTTGCAATTGCCGCCCTAAGTGCGCTGGGGATGCCCAGACGTGGGCCCCAGGCACTCCACACCACTGGAGTCAAGCTAGCTGGGCTGATGAGAGGTGTTACCTCGAAACCGGTCTGGTCCTCGGATGCTTGATTCCGTTCTGGGAAGGACATGGGTTTTGTAGTTCGGACTGGACTGTTCCCATGGGGCACAGGGTCAGAGCTGATTTGCATATCGCCATTGTCTAACCCAGGGTGGTGTGGAGTGCAAAAAAACGATGGATTTGGGCCCAGATCTTTGGACTGGGGTGAATGTGTGACATTGATCCACATTCGGTCCATCACCTGTTTTGTTTGCAATTGCCGCCCTAAGTGCGCTGGGGATGCCCAGACGTCGGTCCCAGGCACTCCACACCACTGGAGTCAAGCTAGCCGGGCTGATGAGAGATGTTACCTCGAAACCGGTCCGGTCCTCGGATGCTTGATTCCGTTCTGGGAAGGACATGGCTTTTGTAGTTCGGACTGGACTGTTCCCATGGGGCACAGGGTCAGAGCTGATTTGCATATCGCCATTGTCTAACCCAGGGTGGTGTGGAGTGCAAAAAAACGATGGATTTGGGCCCAGATCTTTGGACTGGGGTGAATGTGTGACATTGATCCACATTCGGTCCATCACCTGTTTTGTTTGCAATTGCCACCCTAAGTGCGCTGGGGATGCCCAGACGTGGGCCCCAGGCACTCCACACCACTGGAGTCAAGCTAGCTGGGCTGATGAGAGGTGTTACCTCGAAACCGGTCCGGTCCTCGGATGCTTGATTCCGTTCTGGGAAGGACATGGCTTTTGTAGTTCCGACTGGACTGTTCCCATGGGGCACAGGGTCAGAGCTGATTTGCATATCGCCATTGTCTAACCCAGGGTGGTGTGGAGTGCAAAAAAACGATGGATTTGGGCCCAGATCTTTGGACTGGGGTGAATGTGTGACATTGATCCACATTCGGTCCATCACCTGTTTTGTTTGCAATTGCCGCCCTAAGTGCGCTGGGGATGCCCAGACGTGGGTCCCAGGCACTCCACACCACTGGAGTCAAGCTAGCCGGACTGATGAGAGGTGTTACCTCGAAACCGGTCCGGTCCTTGGATGCTTGATTCCGTTCTGGGAAGGACATGGCTTTTGTAGTTCGGACTGGACTGTTCCCATGGGGCACAGGGTCAGAGCTGATTTGCATATCGCCATTGTCTAACCCAGGGTGGGGTGGAGTGCAAAAAAACGATGGATTTGGGCCCAGATCTTTGGACTGGGGTGAATGTGTGACATTGATCCACATTCGGTCCATCACCTGTTTTGTTTGCAATTGCCGCCCTAAGTGCGCTGGGGATGCCCAGACGTGGGTCCCAGGCACTCCACACCACTGGAGTCAAGCTAGCCGGGCTGATGAGAGGTGTTACCTCGAAACCTTGTCCGGTCCTCGGATGCTTGATTCCGTTCTGGGAAGGACATGGCTTTTGTAGTTCGGACTGGACTGTTCCCATGGGGCACAGGGTCAGAGCTGATTTGCATATCGCCATTGTCTAACCCAGGGTGGTGTGGAGTGCAAAAAAATGATGGATTTGGGCCCAGATCTTTGGACTGGGGTGAATGTGTGACATTGATCCACATTCGGTCCATCACCTGTTTTGTTTGCAATTGCCGCCCTAAGTGCGCTGGGGATGCCCAGACGTGGGTCCCAGGCACTCCACACCACTGGAGTCAAGCTAGCTGGGCTGATGAGAGGTGTTACCTCGAAACCGGTCCGGTCCTCGGATGCTTGATTCCGTTCTGGGAAGGACATGGCTTTGTAGTTCGGACTGGACGGTTCCCATGGGGCACAGGGTCAGAGCTGATTTGCATATCGCCATTGTTTAACCCAGGGTGGTGTGGAGTGCAAAAAAACGATGGATTTGGGCCCAGATCTTTGGACTGGGGTGAATGTGTGACATTGATCCACATTCGGTCCATCACCTGTTTTGTTTGCAATTGCCGCCCTAAGTGCGCTGGGGATGCCCAGACGTGGGTCCCAGGCACTCCACACCACTGGAGTCAAGCTAGCCGGGCTGATGAGAGGTGTTACCTCGAAACCGGTCCGGTCCTCGGATGCTTGATTCCGTTCTGGGAAGGACATGGCTTTTGTAGTTCGGACTGGACTGTTCCCATGGGGCACAGGGTCAGAGCTGATTTGCATATCGCCATTGTCTAACCCAGGGTGGTGTGGAGTGCAAAAAAACGATGGATTTGGGCCCAGATCTTTGGACTGGGGTGAATGTGTGACATTGATCCACATTCGGTCCATCACCTGTTTTGTTTGCAATTACCGCCCTAAGTGCGCTGGGGATGCCCAGGCGTGGGTCCCAGGCACTCCACACCACTGAAGTCAAGCTAGCCGGGCTGATGAGAGGTGTTACCTCGAAACCGGTCCCGTCCTCGGATGCTTGATTCCGTTCTGGGAAGGACATGGCTTTTGTAGTTCGGACTGGACTGTTCCCATGGGGCACAGGGTCAGAGCTGATTTGCATATCGCCATTGTCTAACCCAGGGTGGTGTGGAGTGCAAAAAAACGATGGATTTGGGCCCAGATCTTTGGACTGGGGTGAATGTGTGACATTGATCCACATTCGGTCCATCACCTGTTTTGTTTACTTTTAGAAATTGGGCATTTTCTTGCTTAACCATTCTGTGCCTCTGTCTGTCTGTAGAATACACGTCTGGGTTGGCTGACGGTTGGGCTCTTGTGGATTCAGTCTAGACAGTCGCACAAAGGGAGCAGAGGTGTGCATTGCATATCTTGATGGCCCACCACCAGTCTGATGAGCCTTCTTGAGCTAGAGTGGTGGGAGGAGTTGTCACTGATACCTGAATAGGGCTGTGCCTGTCCTCACATAACGCTGTCTCTACCCCTTGTAGTGTGTCTCGAGCTAGGTCAGGAAAAGGCAGGGTCTTGTGTACTACTAACACTTTCCTTTGAAGTTTGCCTACTTCAAAGGCAGAAAGGGGTATAAGCAATGGACCTTTGACACCCTAAAATCAGAACAGTTCTGAACTGAGGACATTCTGCCAGGATGAAGAGCTGGAGAAGCTGTCAGGTGGGACTGCAACGTTGTTGTGTTGGCATTCTGCTTTGCTGTTGCTGTCCTGGGAGTGAAAGGGCTTGGCTTTACTTCCTGTGTCCTGCTACTAAGGTTCTCCAAGGGCTTACGGTGAGCTTGCCTCCTGTTAAGAAGTTTCAAGGCCATCAAAGACTTCACCTGCTAGGTACTTGGCCCTTGGGAGTGTAACTTAGTGATCTTAAGGAGAACATACATGAATCTACTCCCAGTGCCTATTTTATTGATGCCCCAATGTAAAAGATCAATGCATCTCCACTGCCTGCCTCAAAGCATGGTTCTTGCTCGATACAACAACCACAGCTTTCAATGCAGACCCTGGAGTGCCATTGCAAAGCATAAAAAAAAAACACCGGAGTGAGAAACCAAAGCTACGTTTCTGGAAAGCGACGCATCACCTACCATGCCAGTAAAACAATCAACGCATCTCCTCCCCTGTCAGTAAGAAATTGACATGTCAGCTCCTGTGCCTAACAGTAAGAAACCAACGCATCACCTCCCCTGCCAGAATGGAACCAAAGCATCACCTCACCTGTGAAGTAAGGAACCAGCGCATCGCTTTGCTTTTCTAGTGACTCACCTCCCCTGCGCCTTGCACTGTCTTTGATTGTTGATGCATCTAAGTTACTTTGTGCTAAAAGCAAACACATCCATTGATTCCTATGGTCTAAACTTTCTCAATCTTTCAGAAATGATTTTTTGAGTTATGTATGCTGGGTTGTTGTCGTTTTGGTCTTGTTTTATTCAGATATATATTGGCTCTTTTTCTAAACTGTTGTGGACTTCTTTTGTAGTGTTTTCACTATGTTACTGTGTGTGTGTGTGTGTATGTGTACAGATCCTTTACACATTGCCTCTAAAATAAGCCTGACTGCTTGTGCCAAGCTACTAAGGGAGTGAGCATAGTTTATCTGAGCTGTGTGACTCCCTTACCCTGACGAGAGTGCCGGTCCCTACTTGGACAGGGAGCAAACCACTGCCAATAAGAGACCCCATTTCTAATAATGCCCTTGCGCAGTAACTGGTTTCTGAAGTCTGTGTGTAGGTCCTTCTCTTCTGAGTGCTATTGTTCAAGAAGAGAATCTTCTCTTTTTCACTGCATGGTCTAATGTAGGGTATGGCTATGGCCCTCCTGCACTGAACAAGTTGTTTGATCTTCAATTCAGGACAGGCCTGTTCCTTCATTTCAATTTTTGCCCAACGTTAAGAGGAAGAAAGACAAACCTGACAGTGACACCAAATGAGCCAGTATCTAAGGAACCCATGTTCCTTTTTCAAAGAAGGAACAAAGGCCAGCCTGAGGAAAAATTTGAAGTGAGGAGTTTTGTGAATCACCTGCCAGAAATTAACAAGTTCTAGATTTTCAGTTTTCACGAAGATTGTTTGTGAATTAAGTCCATATATGACAATATGTCCTCCAACGAAGTGTGAACCTTTAAACTTTCTATGTGCATCCTTATATCTTACCTAGCGCCCTTTGTTTTTGGGGAATTTGCTGTTTACTTCCAGTTTTCAGGGGCTTTACAAAAATCTGTAGGAGTGAGCATCATAGTCTAAGCATCTGCCCTGTTCCTAGTTTGTTGCTCATAGTACACAGCCCAAAGTTATTGTATGGCAATAAGTTTGGATGACAAAAAGTGCAGGAATGGTAGGGCCTGATGTTTGGATATTATTGACCACACTAACCCTACCCTATGTTCTTGGTCCTATATGGAATTGTTCAGAGATAGGCGACAGCAGTCATGAGATTGTTGCAGATCAGAAATCATAGTGCGTAAGTGAACGCAAGATCTGACTGTCAAACTTTTGGTGCTACTACAATACCTACCACCCTGTTACCTACTGGTGGTTCCTAGGCCTTTGGCCTTATGGACTTATGTATTTTAATGATAGAAAAGTATGTATTGGGGCACTCACTAATTATTCATATCAAAATCAATATTAAACTCAAACCTAATTTTAACACAGTAGAGCATTTAATGCTGTTTAATGTATATCCAAATGAAATTATACATTGCTACAGCCAATACGTGATTCGTCCCAATGGACCTACTCAAGGATCATTTAAGAAATCTAAAGTAGATGAAAAATTGGAAATCCTCATGGATATTGGCCATGCAGGTTAGCGTCAAGAGGTAGTACATGGTAGAACTCCTTTCTTGCGTTGCCAGAAAAAGAGTTTATGAAGGTGTAAGTTGTAGCGATGTTTCATTGGTGATGTAGTGCTTCTTTATTCAGAATGTTGAAGTAAAGTTATGAAAAAGCATTCCAAGCATTTAAAAAGATCATCCATGCTCAGTAAGCTGCATCTGTTAATTTTATATTTCCGGCATGTGTAGTGGGGCACTACACCCTCCCGAACGGTTTTACAAGCAGATGATATAGGCTTATCATAGCCTTCACCTTCTACTTTCCCCGGAGAGTTATTAATTATGGAGAATCCTTTCAAATGCTTGGAACACAGTCTTTCATTCCCTACAGAGCAAACTCAGCAGAGTACTCTAGTGCAAACGTTCATTGGTCACCCAACATGTACAGTTAAGGCATGAATGGCATAAAGGTTAGAGATACAGATCTATGAGTAGGTGCTGAATTCACCGAGGAATATAGAAGTAGGTGAATGAGTGAAGTTCTAAAGCTATTCTCTTTTAAGTAATATTTCACATTAACATCCTGAAAGTCCTGCAACAGATTTTCAGAGACCTGTTGTCACAGTTGTAACTCTTATTGCCACATCCCACAGCCCTGCTGATGTCACTTCCTGTAGATACATATGCTGACATTCAGGTTTGGCAGTAAACCTTGTAGCAAACTGGTTCTGTATATATTATACCAAAATGAGGTATAGTGTACACAGAGTTCAGTGGAACCTCAAAGGTAGGCAGAGGTGGAAGTAGATAGCACTTTAATCTCCATTTGTGGTAGTTTGAGCGAACAGTAAGGCTGTATCAGAGGGTAGTTTTAAGCATTTATTGTACACATTCAATCAGCACATGATGTCACACACTGAAAGTCTGTTTGTATAAAAATATTGTTTCATTATTTTATTTCTAGAACCAAGCCAAGCTTGGCGGAGGTAAGTTAAATAAATGCTTTGCAATATATTATTCAGTGTTTACGAGTGAATGCAAGTTCAAAACCAGTTGTTTGAAATACAGGTAAGTCAAGGTATTGGAATTACTGTACACAATTGCTGTTTTGCCAATGGCTTGACAGGTGGCATAGGAGCTGACAAACTCTTTTACTTTCTGACATATCTGGGGGCAGTAAAAGTGGCTAACTAGCCTTTCCCAGGTTTTGGTCTTGCCCAGATGCCCAGCTAGGTGGATGTCATGAGCTAAGGTTAGTAGGAACACTCCGTACTTCTAAGGGACTACCACTCTCCTAGTGGCTCCAGGGTTGGGGTCTCAGGCCTCAGTATACAGAAGTTCCTCCTCCCAATAAACTCTACGATTACCACTGACATCTCCCTTTTGCTGGGTAGCAGCTTGCTGCCTCAGGCTTTGAAGAGTTGGACAGTCCTGCTGTCCAAGCCACAGCTCTTCTCTAGAGGGTCCCCCGGGCATATGAGTTCAACCTGGTAAGGGTCAAGCTCCATGGGCTCCATTCCCTTTGGGGTGTCCAAGTCCTCTCCCTGAGGAGAGGGGTCCTGATCCTTTGTCTGTACAGAAGCTGCTTTCCCAGTCTTCTTACCTATCCTCTTGGAAGGCTGGGCCATACTTTCAGGCTCCAAAACGTATTTGCCACCCAGCTTTCCGCTCTGTGCTCTTGTTTTCGCACACACAATCTTAGGGATGTCCATCATTGCTGCATGGGTTTTTAATTCTACCTCAACCCATGCTGAGGTTTCCTGGTTATTACCAAGCAGGCATGCAGCTGGAATCTTTGGAGAGACCACTACCTGTTTCAGGCCAGTAAACCCCCTCCCCAGTCTAATGTCACCATGGCCATTGCATGGTTAGTAGTAGTTGGTAGTAACACTGTCAGTATTGGTGACTGGGTAAGTTTTCTCAATCAGGTATTGTTCTGAGGAAACCAGTGTATCTCTCACCATAGTGACACTGGGGCAACTATATCCCTCTGTGCTTCTATGCTAGTCCCATTGATCCAAGTGTATTACAAGCACTTCTTTAAGTTGGGTGGCCACACAGCTAAAGTGGCAAACTTAACTTCCCCTTCTGTGACTAGAACTGTTTCTGTGTGCAACCCAATTTGGTCTTGGCACACTGCTGGTCCCATGCTACAGACTTGCTACACAAGACGTAGCTGTAGGAGGACTAGGGGGCTTTTTCTTAGGACAAGTAGCATCTCCAGTTAGGTGTCCCAACTTCTTACAATTGTTACACCAAGCCTTTGAGGGATCACAGTTCTTTCCCCTGTACCTATTATTGGAATGAGAAGAGTTTTGGGTCCCAAGCCCCTGTGTAGGTTTTTGGGGCCCTATTGAAGTCTCAGGTTTTTTATCTTGGGGATTCTCACTAGCTTTCCCCTGGGGAGGATTTGTAACCCCTTTCTTTTGGTAACCCCCCCAGTGGTTGTTTTTGCCACCCTTGTCTTGACCCAGTGGTCTACCTTCTTTCCCAATTCTTGGGGAGAAATTAGACCTATGTCTACCAAATGCTGATGTAACTTTACATTACCTAAAATATGTGCTTTCATAAACAAATTGTAAACTCCATTGAAATCATGCACATTGTGTCCAATTAACCACCATCTAGTGCCTTAACTGGATAGTCAATCCAGGATTGGTTTTGGGTTTTGTGAGCCCCCTGAATCTAATTATGTATTCCTAAATTGTGAGCCCAAAGCCCTCAATCAGAGTTCTCTTCATGAGGTCATAAGAACCAGCATCTGCCCCTGTAAAGGTCAAGACTGTCCCTGCAGTTACCGGAGAACAGTTCCCAAAGGAGTGCCCCCCAGTGTGACTTCTTCACTTTTCTCATTTCACAGGCACTCTCAAAGGCTGTGAACCATTTTGTGCTATCATCACTCTCTTCATATTTACGGACAATCTCTTTGGAGATTTTAGGATCATAAGATTGCTCTTTAACCTTATAAAGTAAATTGCTGCCATCATTGATGGGTGCTAGACCCATCTCTGCTCTCTATTTTTCTAGAGCCAGGAGTCTGGTCTCTAGATCCAATCTTTTGGTCAACCTTGCTATCAGGTTGCCTCCTCATTGAGGCTGTCCTCAATGTCCTCAGTAGCACCTGGTCCATTTGTGTGGACTCTAGCTGCTGAGAGGTTTATTCTGAGAGTCAGGGCCACTGTGGCCCTTCTGTCCCTATTAAGTGAGGGGGTCAGGGTTTGGACCGTATCCTCATCACCTCTATCTTCTTCCTCATCTGAGAGGTCTTCACCATTCTCAGAGGGATGGTCCTTAGTACCCAGCCAACAGCTCCTGGAGCTTCTGTTTGGTGGGATGGGATCCCATACTTATATGTTTAGTTTTGCATAGGGACCTTAACCCCTTAACAGCTAAATTGAGGTACGGGGTAAGGTCAAGCTCATCAACCTGGTCCTCTATGCCATTGTGGTTATCTTCACTAACAGCTAGGTTCTTGTTAAGAGAAATTGTTAAAAGTGAACTTTTATTTTTCTACAATTTTAAAGGGATTTAACCAAGGCCCTAACAAGACTTTAGCGTTTTTGAAAAATGTTGTCAATTCAAAAATCTGAATTCTAAAGACAATTCAAGAGTTCTGTCGTGTGATCAGGTGGTAACCAAGTTAGTCCAAAAAGTTGTATATCCCACCGCTGATTCACCAATGTAGGAAGCTGGCTCAGTATATACTATTCAAAAATGAGCTATAGTGTGGTAAAAGTAGATAGCACCTTACTCTTTATTTGTAGTAGTGAATGCGAGCAGTAAGGCTGTATCAGAGGGAAGTGTTAAGCATTTGTTGTCCACAGTCAATCAGCAATGATGTCACACACTCAAAGACTGAACCAATTTTGTTTGTATAAAAATATTGTTTAGTTATTTTATTTCTAGAACTAAGCGAAGTCTGGCACAGGTAAGTTAAATAAATGCTGTGCAACACATTAGGCAGTGCTTATGAGTGAATGCAAGTGCAAATGCAGTTGTTTGAACTACAGGTAAGTCAAGGTATGAAAAGTTACTTTTTAGAATACTTATTAGATTACTTTTTGGATTACTTTTTAGATAACCTTTTCTACTCAGTGTGATATGCCCAGATATCACACTGGGGCATTTCCTGGAGAAAAGGTAAGTAAAATCAGTTTTGCACAGTTGTTATTTTTCAGGTTTCCATTCAAACCAACTCCACACAGAACATTTTTTAAGGAAAAACAGTCAATAGGTTCCTGTGGCGATAAATGAAGTTAACGTTTACCAGGTAAGTGATCGGTCTTTGAGGTTGAGTTTCTGGGATTAGAACAAGGGTTCCCCAGGGTCAAGGATGCACTCTTGTTACACCCTCGGCTGCACTGGGGTGACCGGCTGCACAATGCTGAGGCTCAATGTTATCCAATGGGGGATAGGGGGCCTCCGGTTGGTGGCTGTTTACAAGCAGGCCCCTGGATTGTGGGAGCAAAACGCCTGCTGTTAGGCTCAGGGTGAAGGGGGATCCTGTTTAGCACAAATAGTACACTAGCAGGGGCGCAGGAGTGGCTGGGTGCAGGGTGCTGTTTTGGCGTTGGGTGCCCTGTTGATTGAATGGGGATTCTCCTGTTTCAACAAAGACTGCAGGCTTGGGGAAAAAGATATTCTCGGGTGGCCACCAGTTGGAGAGGTAAGTTGGGATGCCTGGGGATGCTGGGGCACTGTCGTTTGGGCCACCCAAGGCCGTGGGGCTTTGTGTGCAGGGGTGTCTTTAGGCATCGGGTTTCTCTTACCAGCTCGGGTTGCGGTTGGGGGGTTCCTCCAGAAAGAGGCTGCAGGCTTTGCTGGGAGATTCGAGGCAGGTCAGAGATCACCAGATCTTGGGTCAGAATTACCGGAAAGACCTCCTTGTGGTGTTGGGCTACTCAAACTTGGGCCAGGGGCAACAGGTGCAGAGTGGTGCAGACTTGCGGATTTTTCCGAAGCTGGAGTCTGCTGGTGAACAAATACAGTGTTCACAGGAGACAAAGTCTTTTCTTTGGAAGGCAGGGCAGGTCCTCGGGGTTCTTGAGGTTGTTGGCTGCAGGACACACCGGAGTTTGGCTTCGGCAGCTTCGAGGTGGAAACAGGCCGGTAGGGCAGGGGCCAAGTAAGTGGGCGTCTTACTCTTCTTAGCTTTGGCACAGCTGTTCCGTTCTTCTTTTCTTGTTGGTTATTCCTTGTCTGAGGAGGGAAGGTTCAGAGGTACCCCTAAATACTAGATTTGGGGGTGTTGTAGGTAAGTAAAATGTTGAGAGCAATGGGTCCCTACCTGGGGGTGGATACACCCCATATCATACCACCCTCCAGTGGGAGGGGGGGTATATGCGTCACTCTGGTTGACTCGGTCCCCCAACTGCAGGATGACAGGGACTGAGATTGGTGTTTCACCTCACCTCCCACACCTGGGGGGGGGGGTGGCAAAGGTGGGCACACCTCCCTTCCTCACATGGTTCTCCCGTCGGTTCTCCAGCCCAAAGTGGGAGTCAAACCAGTGGGGACCAGTTTCTGTAAGCAGCAAAAGGGGAAGCTCACAAAGGTGGCAAACCTTTGAAGCTTCCCCTTGATGGACCCTGCCCATCCTGGGGGAGGAGGCTCGGCACCTCGTCACAGGATGTGCATTGTTTCAGGCCCCTGAGAGCAGCAGGCTCTCGACCCAGGGTTTCAGAAACATGTCAGGTGGTTGCTGCTGCGGAGCAGCCACTCAGCCTGGACACTAGTGTTAGGTCATTTTTCAGGGGGCATCTTTAAGAAGCCCTTTGTGTGCATTTTTCATTAAATCCCACATGGGCATCAGTGTGGGTTTGAAGAGCTAAGAAGTTTGATACAAAACTTCTCAGTTTTCAGTAAAGTCATTATGGTACTGTGGAGTTCGTAATGACAAACTCCCAACACCATATACTCTTAATGGCATTACTGCACTTACAATGTCTAAGAATTGGCTTAGATACTGTAGGGGTACAGGGCTAAAGCGCCTGTACCTTTACCACTAGTATAGTGCACCCAGCTACAAGGGTCGCTGATCTATGCCAGGGCAGAGGGTTGTAGGCATGGCACACGGGGATGTGTGCCATGTCGACTCTTCGCTTTGTTCTGCACCAAAACACGCAGTCTGAAAGCAGTATGTGAGTGTAAAGGTACAGGGCCTCTAAGGGTGGCACAATAAGTGCTGCAGCCCTTAGAGGCCTTCTCTGGTCACAGTGTGCTGGGTACCTGTGGTACCATTTACCAGGGGCTGACCTGAAGCCAGAGAGTGCCAACTGGGTTTGGTCTTCTATGCATTTTTAACGAAATAACATAGACCTTGGGTAACCTGATTGGCAGGAGCCCAGGTCACACTCAGCTATCAGCAGTTCACTTCAGCAAAACGTGGGGTAACAATGCAGAAAGAGGACACTTTCTCACAAACCTTAGATCTCAATGGCTGTGCTATTACTATACCAGTTTAGAGATGTTCCCTAATCGTGTGTAAAAGGGAAAAGGGGGAGACCTGACAGCATACCCAAACAATGGTAAAATGGCACTTAAATGCCTTTTTGCTTCTTATTTCTTCTCCCACCTGCATTGCCTCTTCTGTCTCTGTTACCCCGTCATGTTATTAGATATCCCCCTTTTCTCTCTATTCAGTCTTCATCTCAATCCATTCTGTCTTTCTCCATTGTATCATTCTCTGCCCCTTCATGTTTACATCTTTGGCTTACATTCTTGCATGACTCAACTGTATGTTCATCCCCTCAACAACCTCATTCTTTGCATTCACAAATACCTTTCTATTATCCTCTTCTGATCGAGATTAATTTATGATATATTCTGACATTTCTCCACTTGCTCACCACCTCTAACTCTCACCTACTCCCTTCCTTATATCCTCCTCTCTACTACATCTAGCTCCCTCCTCACTATCTAGGGCCAGCACATGGAGTTTTGCCATCCTAGTACAAGGTACCTTTTCTGTTTCACCCACTATAGAAACTGTGTCACATTTACTGCTTGTCCTGTTAATACACCATCCCCTGCTGGTGGTACAATAAGAATCAACCTAGCATTATCTGTCCCCAAAAGTCTGCTGCTTTGACTAGTGCCTCATACACCCTGTACATCTGCCACTAGCAATAAGGCCACTAACACAGTATGGGCTCAGAATAGGTCTTAGGAAATTATTCCTATGCTCAACCCTTGGTAGCTGGCTGCAAGGAGGCAGACTTAACTTCAAAGACAGGTATGTAAAACTTGTAAAAACACCATTTCAGTAAATAATTAAGACACAATTCACAACAAAAACTCACCACCAATTTATAAAAATAGGACATTATTGTATTTTTAAAATGAGGCAAAAACAACAAAAATCCGATGTAGGCAACTAGAAATATGAATTTTTAAAGATTTAGCACTATATAGCACATAGAAACGTATAGCGCCTTATTGGGACATCTGGTCGCGATAGACTGGGTCAAAGTTTCAGGCTGACCGCGATGGAGCCCTGGGCGGCTTCCCCTTGTGGTAGGTCTCAGTCAAAGTTCTTACCTTCTGACTTACAAACTTTTCTGGAGCTTTTCTTCCCAGGGTCTCTCAAAGCTCTCAACCAGTCTGGTTTCGGTGACGGTTCGCAGGATTGCCTTGTGACAAGCTCCCACTCAAACTTATGGAAGTCCGACCTCCAGAGCGTTCCAGCAGAGCAAACCAAGGATCCAGGCCGATACGTGGTTCAAGGAAGGCGGCTTGGCTTTCGCTGTTACTCCCGGTCACCTTTTTTCGTTTGGACTTAGAAACTTTTACTGAGCATTTTCTTGCAGGGTCCCTCGTGCTCTTCACCAGGCCGGATGCGGTGACGGTTCACCAACCTCGGATTTCGTCTACTCCTGGTCAAACTCCGGAAGTAGGACCTATGGAACTTTTCAGCTGGACAAATCTGGATGGTAGGCCGGCTCGCGGTTGAAGGTAGGCGGCTTGGCTGGCCAGGTTGAGTTGGTCCCCTTATGGATCTTTTTTCCAAAATGGCTCCGAAGTTCTCCAAACTTCTGGAACTTCTTCCTGAAGTTCCCCAAAGGGTCCCAACGTGCCTCAAGCTCACTCCTAGGGTCTGGAAGCTCCAAAATGGGCCTTGAAAGTTGAGGACTTCAGTTCCCACAATCCACTTGGAGAGGGGAGCACGTGGTGAAGTCTTTGTATCCCTGAGACTTCAAAACAGGAGGCAAGCTCTACTTTAAAACCTTAGAGATCTTCCTCAAGCAGGAGACACTCCACAGAGTCCTTATCCTCTCCTTGGCAGAAACAGCCACTGCAGGCCAACCCCAAGCAGCACACAGCAATGGAACAGTACTTCTCCTTCAGTTTTCTCAGCTCTTCTCCTTAGCAGAGGTTCCTCTCGAATTCAAGAAGAAATCTAAAGACTAAAGTCTGGGCCCCAACATTTATAGTCCATTTCTCTTTGTTCTCTGGTGTCAAAGAGGGTCTGTGCTCAGTCAAAACCAGTTCTGTCATCTCTGGTGCAGCTTCCCGGCAGTATTGTGTAAGAAGAAATCTCGTCCCCCTACTCTAAATGCAGCCCAGGTCCATTCAGCCCAGCACTGACTCATCCAGGAAAGGCAGGACACACCTCAACCCCCAGTGCCTGTCTACAGTGATTGCACATCCCCAGTCCCTGTCAATCCAAAGCCAGACAGACAATTTACAAACGTGCTCCCCTGAACTTCCTTGTTGGGAGTCTTGGCCTGCCAAAAGGAGACTGTTGATGAGTTGGACCTCTGGAGGCTGTTTCTGCAGTTGGGAGCTGAAAAAGAAAAGCAACTTCAAGAAGCGCAACGCATCCTCAACTGCTTCTGATGCATCGCTGAAGAAACCTACATAGCGCCTGCCCGTGGCTGGAGAAATTACTGCACGTGAAATCCTGTGCACCGATCTCCGAAGTCCGAGATCACCACACCGATTCAGACGCAGGTCTTGCTGTGCGGCTACAAAAACCAACGCATCATGGGACCGTGACTGGAGAGACCAACGCGGCACGGTTGCCACCGCCGCATTGATAACCGATGCATTTCCGATCATAAAGCATCGCTCCAGGGTGCCAACTCCACAAGAAAGCTGGAGTCACAGTAAGAAACCGCAGCATCACCTCCCTGCACAGTAAGAAATGACGCATCACCTTCAGTATGGAACCGATCCATCACCTTCACAGCATGGTACTTTGTGTAGAAAGTGTCACAATCATAGTTTTCTTTGGACAGAAAATTTCCACTTTTAAAAGGCATATTTTGATTACTGTGTTGTGATTTTTTATTGTTTTGGTCTTTCTTGGTTTAGATAAGGATTACGTGTTTCTCTAAACTCGCGTGGTGTCCATTTGTAGTGTTTTCACTGTGTTACTGTATTGGTGCACAAATGCTTTACACACTGCCTCTGAGATAAGGCTGTCTGCTCATGCCAAGCTACCAAGGTGGTGAGCAGGGGTGGGTTTAGAAGTGTATCACCCTTACCCTGACTAGGGTGCCAACTTGGAAAAAGGTGCAAAACGTTGCCAACTAGAGACCCCCAATTCTAACATTCGAGAAGTCGTTGTTTTTTGGAGTAGCCCTGCCACACCCTAAGTAATATACTTGAGGCAGGCACACATGTATCAAACTCCTCTAAAACATTTTGAATGCAAGCATACCTGGTGCTGTGCAATCCCTGCCTCAGAGATGCACCTCTTCAAAATATTAAAGTCCACCACTGATATGTACACACATGTAATAAAAAATACAATGATGTAAACAAAATAGGATGGCATATGTACAATACATTAGAAAACTTGTAGCTGTTATGCAGATCGTGACAGAAAAAGTGAAGGTAAACTAGCTTGACTATGTGATCCTACTGAGGTCTACCAATACAGTATCAGAACTGTGTCACCACCTTGATCTACATAATATTAGAAGACCGCAGTTGCTCTGGAATTTCATTACAGAACACAATATACGCATTTGAATGCTCACCAGGGACGGCTCCTCCACTAGGGGCGGAAGAGCGTCGCCCCACTGCTTTCTCACAGTGTGAGAAGCAGAAACATAAAATGATAATAACTTCCCGTTATTACTATTTTATGTTTAGTTGGGAGGGCGGGTCGGCGGGGCTGCTCTGAGAGCAGGCAAGGCAGGTGAGGAGAGATGTGCCCACTGCTGACATCGCAATGACTGTTTGGATGGTCCTCTGGGGCCACCCAAACCAGTCATGCGCACTCTGCCCTTTCTCCATGCAGGCTGCAAATACAGCCTACATGGAGAAAATGGCCTCCTCGTAAGCCCTTGGCTAGGGGGCAACACAACAATCACAATGCTGCCATTGCAGTGTTGTGATTGGCTTAGGGGATGAAGGCTACTTTCTTCCTGTTTCTGCCAGAGGTAGGAGAGCAGGAGCAGGCGCTGAGAAAACGTTATCCTTCCTCCCCACCACTGCGCGACCCTCTCCGCATGACCCCCCACCCCCGATTATTGCTGGCCGCGACTTATGCTTACATACCCACGTTTGGGCTGAATAAGAGATGTTTATTGTTACCCAACTCAGTGGTACTCAAGACTAGACGTATGAACAATACTAATAGTGATTACCAAATTGTATTTATTTTTTAGGAATCGTTATTTGGTTTTCGCTATCACTTATGTACAAAGGAGTTACTTAGCTGCTACTGCTTAAATAGCGCTTTGTAATAGGTCGCAAAAAGACCTACCTCATGAATTTTACTATTTACTAAATAAAAAGAAAACGTTTAAGTTTCATTTTCTAATAAGCGAACAGTTTCAACTATTCTCAAAGAGGAAGGGTTCCCTTGGTGACCCCTTCCTATTCGCAAATGGCTTACCACCAAATTTGAGTTGGTGGTAAAGTGCAAATGATTTGCGACCGCATTTCAGTCGCAAAATATTCATTCATACCAATGCAAATCAGTATTTTGAAGGAACGCCATAAACCCGCCCCTTCCAAATACTGATTTGCAAACTCAAATTGGGTATCGGTAACAATTAACTGAATCGCAATTAGGACTTTGTACATCTGATGAAAATGCATTTTTATATTCGGAAACCAATTCTGCAAATTTCGCCGTTTGGACCACAAAAAGTCTTTTCATTGACCTTATAGGAATGAAAGGCTGCATGAATCCTATGAGTATGAGGCCAACTACAGATCTTTCGGGTAGATGCATTATCCACCAAGTCACCAGACCCAGCATACAAGTCCATTTTGCATTAGAAAATGTCTAGAAAACATAACATTTCTTTGAGGGTCTGGCTACCATACTTTTCAGAGGATATTATCAGATCCCTCACCGATGTGGATTCATGACAAATCGCTCACTCCAATAGAATGGGTGTGAATTGAGTGGAAAGTAGATAACATCCAGGAAGTGAAATCAATAGTTGGACCTTGTGTATCCCGAGGTGAAAATTAGGCCTACCCATTTCCATCTACATGTTTCCAAGACCTTCCAGGCTTGTGTATTTTTTTGTCATTGCTTAAACTTGTAGGGCCTTTGGAAAACAATGAGTGCATCTCTTTCTGTAGGCGCGACCCATGGATAACTCCCATCCTGGGACGGAAGCCTGAAAAATCTCTTGATGTATCCGACCTCTGCTCCTTCGAAGTCTGAAATCATGCCTAGATCCCCTTCAATCATCAACTGTTGTTTGGAATAGTGCGTTACTGTTTCTAGGCATATTTGCTTTAATAATTGTACAAATTAATTTCTCCTGTTCCTTTTAACTTATTTTGATAATTTTGGTGTTTTTTTATTCCTTGAATTTCTCTCTATTATAAAGTGCGTCTGTACCTTTATTGTGCTGTGTTCTTTACTTTAAAATTGTTAAGACAGGTTGAAGTTTTGTATCACAAGCATCTTTATTTTTGTGCAGCTCGCGTCATCTGAGTAAGTTGAGAGTAATTCTTTGTACAGCTTTTCTTGAGATGACTGCATACTTGTAAGTTTCCCCTATGGATGTATGCTCTGTCCTACTATGTTGTAAAAATGTCCTCATTGGAATGGTGGCCTGGTGTGGACTTTAGCTGTAGGTGAATATACAACTTATACAACTGTATTCACCACATCAGGTTCTGTGGTGAGGGTATGTCTGGATAATCACCATACTGAAGTAGCCAGGATTATGGGACCAGTTTTACTGCCGTAATCCATATTTAAAGGAAAGATAGAGAAATACACGTGAGCAACACCACAATCACCCTTGGTAACAAGGCCATGCGTTTTCTACTCACAACAATTGACACTGCCATTCGTCAATTGTCCGGTGGTAGACATCCAGCAATGTGAGTGGGACCTCTTAGGCAATGTTCCTGGTACCTGACATTACGGCAGTGGACTGTGACTGGTGTTCTGGTTAATCAACCAATCCATGTAGTCTGCCTTCTCCACAAAACCCCTTTCTTTATCCTGCTCAGACCATTTGACGCCTATTGGCATTTTAACAACAGCTGACACTGGAGAATATTGAAGAATTACATTCAGGATGCTACGATCAGTTTTCCCACAAGGCCTGCTTGTGCTGGTGAAGTGGCAGTGTTTAGAGCAGAGCCCTCAAAAGGCACATTTGTTGCTGGGTCTATATTGGCAAGTGTCCGCTGTTGCAGTCACTGATGGAGGTTGTGTTTATGCGTGGGATGAATTCCAATCATGATGGTAAGCAAGCTTTGATCTTTCTGTGCCTGTTTTGAGCCGGGTTTCAATGAGGTGTTAGTTCTCTCGAGCCCCTTCCTCTGAGCCCTTCTGTCCAAGCTCTCAAACGGTCAGAGCTAATTTACCCCAGTTATAACATCCACACATAAAACATGCTTAGCCATTATAACAAAACACGTCCACCTGAAAGGTTCCCGACCCAATGGTTTTTGCTAGTGCTTGTTTGTTTTAGTGTTGGAATTTCCCCAATGCAGTATTGTACGTAAAGTACAATTCCATATCCTGGAATGCAAGACCCTCTGTGCAATGGCACATTTTTTCAATTTACTTTTTTCTCTATCAAGAAAATATTTTCTCCATCGAGACAATATCCATTTGCTTTCACCCCATGAAGTGGAAATGGATGTACTCTAGTCGTAGCTTTTTAATTAACACAAACACACGTGTTTTGGGGTTTTAGCAAACTCTGAAAGATAATGAGTGGCCTCGGGGCCAGAACATTTGTGTAGGTGCAGCTGTGGTGTATAGGTGGAGAAAGTACTTCCATTTTGGAGAAATACATAAAATGGCTTCCCTGTTGATGTTTGCCCATGTATGTTTCTCTAAAAGTACACATCAATTGTATTTCTAATCTTCAGCCTACTTCGCATATAGAGGTTTACCGTACTAGTATACAGCAAAATAAATATGAAATAGTATGCTACGCTATTCACATGTCCTTGTCTGGCCTTTGCCCTTCTCGGGCGGAAGCTTATTATACAGAATTTCAGAGCCAATTCTTGCTTGACGGCTTTTTTAAAATACATATATAAACAATAAAAAGAAGCTGAAACGCTAACACCCTCTGATTCACCTGAAGAAGACTAAACGCCAACAAGGAAGTTTTCTTTCAATTTAACTTCCGTGTACCTCTTTTCGTTTTACTGCCTAGAAATACACCATAATGCATTTTAGCAAACAATTCCTCTTATCAGTTACCTCGTGTTATATTGTTACCAGGCGAGGCGACATTACCTTCCTATCAGGCCCAAAAGAAAAGGCAGCCATGGACAAGTTTGCCTTTGTTGCCAAGTGGCTTTACATTGCCAGAAACCATGGTTTACTCTATTTTAATTGATTTAAAGACCTGTGTTAGGATACATTTGCTACTCCTGCACGCCAATGGCATAGCTAGGTTGCCATTGGCCCGAGTTCAAGCAAAGAAACTGGGGCCACTCACTGAGGTGACATCTCAGTGTGTCAGCTGCCCCGACACTCCTCAACCTCCATCAACAAAGTCTATATATGGCATATCAGAACTCACTACCATTCTCATAGACATACTATTGTATTTCCACTCCCTGCACCGTATTGCAGCAAGTCGAAGCCATAACTCTAAAAAGCATTACCAAATCCATTTAGTTTGGCTCTTGTTAAGTGCATGCACACAAAGACATGACATGCAGGGGCCTCATACTCACACAGCTGCCCTCCCATAGGCAAATCTATTACGCTGCACTCAGAGAGGCATATGCTGTACTCTATATTCATACAGGCACAACTATAGACGACTTACCATTTACTCACAAAAGACAATTGTAGGACGTTGCCCTCTCTGCAGGAACATTCCCAAACGTTTTGCCTTTACCCTCCAAATTTTCTGAACCTGTTTTTGTTGGCTTTTAGAACTCTGTGTACTTTACCACAGTTAATCAGTGCTAAAGTGTTTGCGCTCTCGCCCTCAAACTTGGTAAAAGTGGATTGCATGCAATTGGCACATTTCATTTACTTGTATGTCTCTGGTAAAGTGGTACTACATGTACCCAGGGCCTGTAAAGTCAATGGTACTAGTGGGTCTGAAGCACTGATTGTGCCACCCTCTTAATTAGCCCTTTAAATCAGTCTCAGGCGGGGCTTGGCTTAGCGCCTGATGTGGATGGCGGCGTCGGCGTGAGCGCTTCGGTCCCGCTGAGGGGCACAAGCGGTTTGCGACTTCCTCCGAACTCGCTGAAAGCGGGCTTCTCTGTCGGAAGACGGCGGGCATGCTGTGAGTCCTACATGGGGTTTCTTGAGGCTCTCTATTGATGTTTTTTATGCTGCTATGTTTCCGGCCGCAGCTCCTTCATAGTCGCGGCCGCCATTTTGTATTTATGAAGTGCCGATGCTGTTTCCTCGTCATGCGCGGCTTCATATGACGGCCTCTCTGGTGCCTGCAGCTTTGCTCCTCATGTGTGGTGGACCATATTTCCTATGTTACTGACTTGCCTGCGGCTGCCTCTCCTCGATGTTTACAAATGCTGACTTCAGTCTCTTCAGCTTTCTAGTTGCGGCGGCCATTTTGTGAATATTGCTATCTTATCCCTGGATTCACCATTTATGGTCGCTGTTTTCACTAACCTACCTCACTGCGTAAAATACTATTTTTCTTTTTTTTTCTGCTATACTGTTCTTGCCCAGATGTTCTGCAATATACGGAGCTGATACGTATATGTTCTTTGGTTGTCCTTCGCTTTGACGGCTATCTTACATGGGCAAACTTACGCCGTGCGGCGTCAACAAATCTACGCAGCGTGTCTTCATTAAAAATTCCAAGGTGTTTTCGGCCTTTGCCCGGATAGAAGCTTCTGAAGCATCTTATTCCCACACACCACAGTCCTCCATGGAGCATTCTGCGCAGACCATAGGGATAGGTACCACCAAAAGGTTTAAAAATGGACCCACCTTCTCCATCTAACCCTGCCTCTGCCATATCCATGGAACTGTTGTTGGAGGAGATAAGAGCACTTAGTCCTTTCATGGAAGAAACTAACGCCAAATTGCAGGTTCTGACCGATAATTGGTCTCAAATGGATGCGAGAGTCACGTCTGTAGAGAGCAGTGTCTCTTCTCTTCAGGAGTTGTCAAACAAAGTCTCCCACGTACACTTGCAGGTTGCGTCTCTTCAAAAGCAGGTGGAGGATCTTGAAAATCGAAATAGACGCAATAATTTACGCATTTACGGCCTGGTGGAGGGATGCGAGGGGACTGACCCCGTTGCTTTTTTCAAATCTTTTCTTCCTACCCTTCTGCACTTGCCGGAAGGCACTAAGCTTAACATACAACTGGCCCACAGACTTGGCCGGGCTCCCTCTCCTACCTCCACTTCTCTGAAACCAAGATGAGTCATCATGTATTTTCTAGAATACACCGACTTATTAAAGGTTCTTTTAGCAGCCAGAGCCTCTCCTCGTCTGACTTGGTCAGGTTCCTCCCTGTTCTTTGCGCAAGATTATGCAAGAACCACGGCTAACCGACGTAAGGCCTTCCTGGATTTGAGACCTGCTCTTCGTTCCATTAGTGCCAGATACGGTCTCTTCCACCCGTGTCTCTTTAGAGTTACCTACAACAACAAAACAACAACCTACGAGGATCCAGTTCATCTTCGGAGCTTCCTGAATTCCTGCCAAGCTAATGACATGGACCTTTCTGGTCCCTCTTCCTCTTTCCCTCCGTGATCTCCTTGTCTTCTCTCTCTTTTGATGGTTGATATCCATTGTTGTTATGCCTCTTTTATTCGTTCTCTGAGTTTAACAGTTGTGCTCTTTACTCCTATAAACTTCTATACTCATTTCCTCTTTCCTTTATGTACTTTTTCCTCGCCTATTTTCTCTGATCATATGATCTCCTTATTGTTTGTTATCTTCAGTGCTAATGTTATTCTTCTTTTTACACAGATTACATATCGCGTTCCGTGTTGTTCCCCCGGCTGGGCGGTTCGCTCATCCTGATCGCCCTGCCTCCTCTAGTTGGTTCTACCCCCCCTCCTTCTCGTTTGATCTTCTACCTGATTGTGCTCCCTCCCCTCCTCGTAAGTACAGTTTTTCTTATTGTTCGCCATGTATATTTTTTCTTCTGTTTCCCCTTCCCTAACTTCCGCATTTTTCCCCTGTTTAAAGTGTCTTTTTTTCTCTATTTGCTTCCATTTTTTCAGTTCCATTGTTCCTGTGTTTTTTTCTCTACTGTTGGGGCTTTCTTCTTATGCTCTCTTGCTTCAGCATTTCTCTCTCTTATGTTTTCCGTTTTTCCTGTTCTGCTTCCTAGCATATACCTGTTTTTTCCTATTTCTTTTTTCTTTCTTCCTTACTGTCTTCCTTTTTCTTTCTTCCCTATAATTTTTTCTCTTTTTCTATTCTTTCTCTCCTTCATTTCTGGCATCTATGATCATATCTCTCTCTTTCCCTCATCTTTTTTCATGGGCTCTCTTTTTGACTTTGCTCCTTGTTTTCATTTTCTTTTATTTTGCATATTATGTCATTGAAAATTATTACATGGAATGTTAAGGGCATTAACTCTCCAATCAAGAGACAGAGAATCTTATCTCACCTAGCTAGATTAAATGTTGATGTTGCATTTTTGCAAGAAACTCATTTATAAGCATGGGCGGAAAATCCGTTCCGCTCGCGGTTTTGGGGATTTTCGGTAAATTCGCGATCCGCGAACGCTCGCGAATTTACCGAAAATCCGCAAATTTGCACTCAGCGGATTTTTTTTTCTTGGTAAAACAATTTTGCGGCATGCGGCGTAAGTTCGCAATTGCGAACATGTAGGTGCGGCGGGCAGCAACAATCTCGCACTCGCAAAATTACAAAATTTGCAATTCTGCACAAGAAATCCACTAGCAAGCAGCATAGACCTTCTGAAAATGATGATTTTTATCAGAATAACTCCTCAGGTTGACATTTGCCTGCCCTTTTTTGGATTGGAGGCCTTTTGACTTTCTTTGGATCACTTTTGGATTAGAAATCAACTTTCACAAGTAAGTTTGTTTGGGGCATTACATTTGCTGTTCTGCAGAAAAACGAGTTTTGCTAAACTGAAAGCACTCAGCAGGTGCAAAAGTTCAAATTCATCATTAGTAACCATTCCCTGTAGTGCTTCCTGACTGGGGCCCCTCCAAAGTTTTGTTGCTAGTTGCAACAATTGTATGACCCTGCTCTGACCCTCACGGCCGGATCATAGAATAGCTACAAGTAGAAAAAAAAATCGCACTGCAATAGAAAAATTGCACTGCAACAGAAAACAAATTACAGATAAGGAAGCAGGTGCCAGACTGGAATTTTAAAACAGTGACACATTAATAAATCAACCCCAAATTAATTCATGTCAGTTGAAGCAGGGAAGGTGTACTTGCTTTTTCCCCCCATAAGCTACAGTGATGATGATGAACCAGAGGGTGGCATTGATGTACCAGAGGGTGGCATGGGTGAAACAGAGGGTGGCAGTGTTGAAACAGAGGGTGCTGTGAACCAGTGATGATGAACCAGACGTAGAAACAACATAGTCGCGACCGTTGCGTGCCGACAAGTAAGTTCGCAATTGCGAACTGGTACAAAATCCTCGCGAACTGGCAGAAACCCTTGCGAACACTATAAAAACAAAAAAATCCGCAAATTAGCGAGAATTCGAGGATTTTGCGGATTGCGAGTTCGCAAATACGAAAATTCGCGAACGCCAGATTCGCAAAATTCGCCCATGCTTACTCATTTATCTGATGCAGAATCCGTTAAACTCAAAAGAGGTTGGGTGGTTGAGGCTTATTACTCCCAGGGTGATGGTAAACGAAATGGAGTAGCTATTTTATGTCGGAAAAACCTCTCCCATTCCCTGATTACTCAGGAATCGGATGCTGAAGGCCGATGGATACATGTTAAACTGTCTCTCAAGGGTGTTCCAATTTCTTTTCTTAATGTCTATGCCCCCACTTGTGGTGATCCTGCTTTTTGGCATGACCTTTCATATCACCAGATTTGTTGATGACAACTTCATCTTAGCAGGTTATTGTAACCAACCCTTGATCCCTTCCTTGACAGGAATTCCAGAACTCCCTACATCCCAAACAAGTCCCACAAGCTCTTCACTCGAGCCATCTCCAAGCACAAGCTCATTGACACCTGGCGCTTGTGCAATCCAACGGCAAGAGAATTTACTTTTTATTCCCCATGCCATCATTCCCAGTCTCGGATTGATTATATTTTTGTTTCTCACAATCTTGCCCAAACTCTTACTAATGCCGAAATTGGTCCAATTGTACTCTCGGATCATGCCCCTACCTTAGTACATCTTGATATACTCCCTAAACCTGTTGGACCTAAGAGGTGGCGCTTTAATAATGCCCTTCTATTGGATCCCAAGTTCACTGCTTCCTTCACTGAAGTTTTTGACAATTTTTTTCAGTTCAATGATACTCCTTCCATCCCCAAGCACACCATCTGGGATGCTTTTAAAGCTGCGGCAAGAGATTTTATAATTGGATATGTGGCAAAGAAACGGAAAATTGCCCGCAAATTTACTGGAGATCTCCTTCAATATATTAAGAAATTGGAGCACGCTTATTTTACTTCACACTCACAAGACAGTTTAACAGCCCTGGTCAATGCCAAAATGAAATTCAACAAATAATCCACAGAGGATGCTTCCTGGTATTTATTGAAATCTAGTGCAAAGTTTTATGGAGGTAGAAATAAAGCCGGGAACATTTTAGCCAATTACTTGAAAGTCAAGCATAACAAATTGAACATGGAATCCATCTACGACACTCAATCTACTCTTAAACACAAAGATGCAGATATTCTTACTGAATTCTTCATTTTCTACAAAACCCTGTAGTCCTCTAAAACCCAACCCTCCTCCCAGTCTCTGGATCATTTCTTTTCTACCATACACAAACCTGAACACTTCCCCCTTGATCTTTCTCACTTAGAATTGGACATTTGCCAACGAGAATTGCTTACAGTGCTCCAAACTCTCAAAAAAGACAAGGCTCCTGGACCAGATGGTCTTACTGTTGAATTTTTCCTTCATTTCTCAAAACTCCTCATCCCAAAATTACCCTCTCTTATAGACACATTTGCTGCCTTGGGTGCTTCCTCAGGTTCTTTCTCTGACGCCCACATCTGCCTTATACCAAAGGAAGGAAAAGATGCTAAATATTGTAAAAACTACAGGCCCATTTCTTTGGTCAATATCGACTACAAGATATTTGCTAAGTCACTTGCAGCGTGTCTTGACCTTTTACTCCCAGATCTCTTAGGACAGGAACAATCAGGCTTCGTCAAGGGTCGATTTATCACTGATAACACTAGACTTTTGTTTAATGTCTTAGCAAAATCCCATAATTACCCCACTCCCTTGCAGCAATTGCTCTAGATGCTGAGAAAGCATTTGATAGGGTTGAGTGGACATATCTTTTTCATACCCTTAAATGGTTTGGCTTTGATCCCAAATGTATCTCTTTTATTTCTTTACTGTACTCTAATCCCCGTGCGGCAGTCTGCGTCAATGGCCTAGTCTCTTCCTTTTTTGACTTAGGGAGAGGCGTACGTCAGGGCTGTCCTTTGTCCCCTTTTCTTTTTAACCTGGCTTTAGAGCCTTTTTTATCCAAACTTCGTCAAAACCCCAACATTCATGGCTTTCAAGCCTTGGATTCCCACGTTAAGCTCGCCGCATGTGCTGACAATATTGTACTCTTTATCTCCAACCCCACTGAATCTATCCCTGCCTTCCTTGCCGAAGTAAGAGATTATTCCCAGATATCTGGCTACAAGCTCAACAATGATAAATGTGCGATTTTACCCTTGACGAAGTTCACATTTAAGCCTAATTTTAGCACTTTCAATTTTACATGGAGTTCTTCACACATTAAATACCTTGGCCTACATATTACCCGCTCTATTTCAGGTACTGTCTCCCTTTGTTTAAAGAAATGCATTCAACTTAACGTCTAGATGACATCCCCTTTATTTATCATGGTGGGGCCGTCTAGATGCAATCAAAATGATGTTATCGCCTATAGTCCTTTACACTATTTCTAACATCCCTGTCTCTATCCCTTCTAAATTTTTCAGGAAGATTAACTCAATTTTGATATCTTTTCGTTGGAACAACAAAAAACCTAGAATGTCCTTAGCTAGGCTTATACGTCCCAAGTCAGAAGGTGGAGTTAATTTCCCAGATTTCCCAGCTTACCATAAGGCATTTCTGTTGCGACAGGCTTCTTTTTAGTTGCAAGACCTGGTCTCTCCTTGCCCTTTATGGGCTAAACTTGAACGCCTTTTTCTTTCCCCCTTCTCCCTCGCTGAGTATCTTTCCTTTTCACGTAAACCCTCTTCTATTCCCACTCCCATTCACAAATTCACCATTAAACTACTTTTATCTTCTTCTCCTGCTTCCCCTGCGACCGTTGCTGATTTCCTTACCTCCACCATTTGGCATAACACCTCCCTCTTGATTCGTGACAAACCCGTTTACTGGAAGTCATGGCGACAAAAAGGGTTAATCTGGGTTTCCCAATTATTTTCACACTCTTCTTTCATATCCTTCCCTACTCTCTGCTCCACCTATGATTTGCCTGCTTCTTTTGCCCACAAATATCTTCTTCTTAAAGAGACTGTAGCGGCAAGTTACAACCGTCTTATGCTAGCACCTCTCCCCTCTTCTTCTTCATCCGTCCCTGCCTCTCTACTTCATTCCTTTCTGCGCACTACTCCTAAAGCCTCCTCTATTTACAAACATCTTCACACTAAAGGCACCATTAGACCCAAATCTAAAGTGGAAGAATGCTGGGAACATGATCTTGCCACATCTTGGTCCATTCCTTTATGGGGTAAGATCTGGAATAAGATTCGCAAATCCTCTAGAGCAGCGACCCTGACACAATCCTTGTTCTTCATTTACAACAGACTTCTTTTTACGCCATTTGACCTTGATAAGCGCTTTCCAGCCACTCTACACATTTGCTGGTCATGCTCTTCCCCGCAAGCAACTTTATTTCATATGCTGTTCCTATGTAATTCTGTTCACAACTTTTGGCTGCAGGTTTGGGCTCAAATTAATGTAATTTTCCACACTTGCATTCCTTTTTCATACACTAACGTTTTCTTAGGTAGTCTTTTTCCTTGTTGGTTCGATATTGAACTTAACACTCAGATCATTGATTTACTGTTAGCTGTCGCGGTTCAGCAGATTACAGTCAACTGGAAGAACTCTTCTAACATCTCCTTAAAAGTATGGTGGTATAATGTTTGCCATAATCATAGACTGGACACTGCTTTTGTTTTTCCTGCTCACATGGTAGCAAAACGCATGGATTTATGGCTTCCTATTACGCTTTACCTTGATGTATGTGCTAAACCCGCGCCTTCACAGCAAGAAGTCTTCAAACCCCCTTAAATGCCCCCTTCATTCCATTTCTCCTTCATTATCACTTATATGTACTTCCTTTTGCATAATCGTATTTCTACAAATATTGTCTACACTTTATTCAATTCTGATGCTCATGATTCGATTTTATTATTGTCTGTAATTGTATTATGCCCATTGCTTATTAATGTACCTATATTTTATACTCTTTTTGTACTATGTATTGACACCTTGTTCTCTTCTCCTTTTACCAAATAAAATTCTTTTTTTGAACTTAAATCAGTCACATGCCTGCCATTGCAGCCGGTCTGAGCAGTTTTCAACTGCTATTTCGACCTGGCAATATAAACCATTTGCCAGGCCTATCCCTTCCTTTTCCTTTACAATACAGTCACCCTTATTGTAGTCCCCAAACTGCCCAGACCAGCCCACACCTGGTTCCAGGCCTGGAACCAGGTGCGGTAGGGAGACGGCCTGGAACCAGGTGCCGTAGGGAGACGGCCTCCGAGAGACGAGGCGTATGGTGGAGTCCAGGGATTCGCGCTGCTTCAAAACGGCCTCAAGGTCAACATACGGGTCAGGGTGGGCTGCACTACCTTTGAATAGCAGTGGGCATACCGGGAGCAGTGGAGGAGTAGAGACCAGTATACAGTGAATGGAGGAATTGTGTAAGGGGGAGCGGTAACAAAGGGAGACGTGATACATTAGGCCGGCAGCCTCCAACGCGGCCTATTCGTCAGCAAGTGGTGTCTGCCACTGGAGGCAGGCGAAATACGACCTACACTGTGAGAACCTACCCCCCTGCCAACAGGAACACGTAGTGTGAGGATCAGGCGAACACAAACATACAGCATCATTCCACTGGGGAGCAAGTGGGCTGCTTGGTACAATGACATCTACTAGTGTGGAGGTGACGGAGCAGGAGATCTGCACTTGAAAGAGTGCGGACAAGGATCGCGCTTTGGATTTGGGGCCGACTGTGTGCTCCGGTGGGGCCATATAACTGTGGGAATTGGTGCAATTGTTTGGACTTAGGAGTGCCTGGCACCTATGAGACTTTAAGCATGATATTGTCGCTCTGGTTGCAGGTGGAACTCACCGAACCATCCACATGGGTCGCCCAAAAGGTAAATAACAGGATGCAGGTAATTGCCCTGACCATATCCCAGATACCTCAGAATCCATGGACCCCTCCCAAATGCCTAGCTGCATATCGCCCACCAATGTGAACGAGACCACAGATAAACCGGACCTAATATTACAAGAAGTGCAAGACTCTATAAAGTCCATCGAACATCAAATCGGTGCCCTCACGACCGGTCTCTCCCTGCTCCGGGCGGACCATGCCAAGCTCACAGACAAGGTGAAAGACCACACAATAGCGCTGGATGAACTGTCTCCCCAACAGACCCGAAATCCCACCCACATTAAACAACTGCAGAACCACGTTGCCACCCTGATGGACCGGGTGGAAGATGCAGAAGGGAGAGCATGGAGAAACAATATCCACGTCACTGGCATGCCAGTGAGATGTGAGGGGAACGACACCGCTCGCTACATGTAAAGATGGTTCAAGGAACATGTCATCTCTGAAGGCAGTACTGTCCTCTCTGACCAGTACTGCATCGAAAGAGCGCATAGGATACCTAGTTGTCGCCAGAAACTTGGGGCCACTCCTCGGCCACTCATAGTCAAAATGCTGAATTATAGGGATCGGGACATTTTGTTGCAGAAATCAAGAGAATTGCCCTAGATTGACTTTGAGAACACCAGGATATCGTTCTATCCTGTTTATACGCTCATGGTGCAGAAGCAACGTTCTTCCTTCATGTCAGTTAAAAAGAAAATTGCGAGGTTTGAATTTGAAATACAACCTCCTCTTCCCGGCAACATTAAAAGTAATATATGAACAGAAAACACACTTCTTCGAGAGCCCAGAGGATGTGGAGGATTGGTTGGAAGTGACAGAAATGGAAAAACTCACAAGTGCTACCTCCCCTAGCACAGCAAACAGTGTCAGAAGAAGTGGAACGCCTGGCCACCGTAACACACGGTGACTGCGCAAGAAAACCACACAGTCCCACCCACACTGCAGCAAATGCGATGAAGAAAGGAGCAGGCAATCCTTACAGTCTTCTCATTTCGGAATACCACACAAACTGGTGACTTGACCTCCTCCGAAGTGGACACATACTGGTCAGATTCTGAAGGGAGTATCGCTCTATTTCACATCGTGACTCCGCAGACAGTGGATGTTTTTTTAAATTGACCAGATATGTTATGTTGTGTGCCTGGAACAGAACAGTAATGTGAACTATCACTATGTCTTTTGTTTTTAAATGTTGAACTGGCACCACTCTGCATAAAGTTATAGCCCAGGGAGCTGATAGAACATCACTATTTAGAGAAATATGAGATTGCACCACATGAGTAGTGAAGGCCATGTCCCCCAAACTGCAAAAGCACTGTACGGATGTAACACAGGTTTATATTTGTTGTGTTCACTTATATGGTCCGGTATAGTTCTTCGACCGGACCGAGTATTGGGAAGTTTAAGGGAGGGAAATAGTCCTGTTTTGAGTATTCAACTGGGTTGGCTCTGCACCAAAAATATCATGCTGACCATCAGGCGGTCAGACCTCGAACACAATGCATATACATAATACATATACAATACTAACGAGGATTGTTCGGGGACAGGGCTCTGTTCAGAAGCGGCATTGGGTACATCCTCAGCTGCTGCGATGCAAGGCACAGATAGTATATCTACAAGAATCCCACATGGTGGAAACAGAAGTAGGGAAGCTTTGCAGGAAATGGAGAGGCCGGATTTTCTTCACCACCTGCTCAGGATTTGCATGGGGCGCCATAATCTGGGTCAGACACGGGGTGCCTTTTACGTCACTGGAGCAACTGGTGGACAAGCAGGGGCGATATATTTTCATACAAGGCACCCTAGATGGCCAACATGTAGTTCTGGGTTCTATTCTATTTATGCACCAAATTATGACCAAGAGAAATTCCAGACCACGCTGTCCCTTGCACTAGCAGGATGGGAGATGTATCCATGGATTATTGGTGGGGACCGAAATACTGTCATGGATGTTATAATGGACAGATCACATCCTCTCCTCAACGGGACAGGAGTATTTAAATAGGCAAAGGCACTGTGCCGGTCGGCTGAGGACTGGGAGTTGTGTGATGTGTGGAGAATGAGACACCCAACACATAGGGAATATTCCTTCTATTCTCTGGTCCACATGTTGCACACAAGACTAGATGGAATATACTGTTCAAATAGGATTGCAATGCAGGTGATATCTACTACCTACTTGGCGAAGGCCTTCTCCGATCACAACCCAATGGAAATAGTGATTAACTGGGGCAGGGTGCCCACCCCAGTGCCCACTTGGAGATTATGGCCACAATTGTTAGAGGACTCAGCATTCCGAGCTACTAGGTCTGACACTATCCAACACTATTTTGAGGAAAATAGTAATACAGCATCTAACAGGTCAGTTGAATGGGACACCTTTTAAAACGGTTATCTGCTGGAAGGCAATCAGCGCACCGGTGGGTGCACGGCAGGCGGTACACAAGTCCCCTATAGACATAAAAAAGAGAACATACAGGTTAGAGCAGGAAGCTGCAACTGATGATGACAAGTGGCCCCTCCCTGCAAGATGCCAGAATTAGGCATGCAGAATTCCTAGAATCCCTCCGTGTCATAGATCACAAAAATACACACAGCTGAACACGCTGAGGCGGACAAGTCTGGGACACTGTTAGCCAAATTGCTACGGGATGATCCCTCATCATCATAATTAACAAGGTCACTACCATTACAGGGGATAAAGTAATTACCCAGGGAGATATTAATGTGGCATTCCGCCAGTACTCCGCTGCACTTTATAGTGAACCTACAGATAGAGTAGACACACAAATGGACAATTTTCTATCCACCGTACCATGCCCTCATATGTCAGCAGACGCTCAAAAGGCATTAATGGGACCCATTACAAAGTCAGAAATTCCAATTGCTATCAAAGGACTCCCCCGAAACAAAACTCCATGGTTAGATGGCCTGCGAGCTGAATTTTATGATCTATATGCCGACTCACTTGTACCCCAATTGGAGATTTTATACAATTAGGCATTGGATAAGGTCTCCCTGCCCCTCACTACAGCGCAGGCTCTAGTGGTATCACTTCCGAAGTCAGGCAGGGACCCCACTGACATGGCTAGTTACCGTCTGCTATCATTGTTAGTGTTGGAATATAAAATACTTAGTAAAGTGATAGCTCACAGACTTTTGCTGACTCTGTATAAACTGATCGATATAAATCAGACGGGTTTCCTGCGCGCCCGCAGTATGTCCTTAAACACCAGGCAACTACACCACCTCCTGTCAGAGGCCCCAAGCCGCTATGACCACGCAGGCTGTATATCATTGGACATGCGTCAGGCGTTCAACACCATTAAGTGGGACTACATTTTCAGAGCACTGGAGAAATTTGGCCTATAGAAAATTTGTTTGCCTATTATATAATGCCCAAACGGCTAAGGCACGCACAGGTGGGCGCATCTTGGCCGAATATCAGATACATAGGGGTCGAGGCAGGGCTGCCCGCTATCACCACTTATATTTATATTGGCACTTGAACCCTTGGCACTAAAGATCCGGGCAGAACTGAGTGATATGGACATAAAGATAGGAAACACCACGCACTTGTTGTCTGCATACGCTGAAACTATTATCCTGTATCTATATGATCTCTAGTCACCCATGGATCCTCTAGCTGAGGTGTTTGAACCCTTTGAACAAATATCAGGCCTTGCTATAAACCCAGTGAAATCGCATGTATTCTACTTCACAGAGCAAGTGTTCCATACAGAATTTTTATTTGCCGCTATGAGGTTCCAGGTTGCACAACACACGTTCAAAAACCTGGGTATTCAAGTCTATCAGACACACGCAGACATGCTGGATGGTAATTTACACAGAGCACTCAGAGCCCTACACTCTAGCATTGCCTTTTGGACCACTCTACCATTATCAGTAGCGAGTAGGACGGCAATAACAAAAATGGTGGTCCTTCCGCGACTACTTTATTATTTTACAAATTTACCACTTATGATACCAAACTCCACATTTAAACTAATGAATACACTATTAGTTGAGCTTATCTGGGGATTGGGTCTCAAGAAGTTACAGCTCAGCACAACTAGAGGAGGTTTGGGTGTACCTGACCTCAGAGCGTATGTCTACGCTTGTCAACTACAATGGCTGTCCTTCTGGACTGCGGGGCATAATCTACAAGATATAGGATTCACGGAACGGGATATAAGCCGAGGTACTTTACATGCCCTATTACTGCCCCTAGCAAAATCCCACAAAATCTCTCTCCTTTGTTACACACAGCACTACAATGCTGGAAAGCCGCATTACAGTACACTAGCATTTCTTCTGTGTATGCCGGTAATATCCCCCTGCTTGGAATACCACTGCTGGGTGGAAAACTAATAGTGCGCAGAATTACACCTTGTTTGGATGCAGGGATCAGCACGGTGGCAGAGTTGTTCGGCAACGGTATGCTGTTGGATCATGATAATATCGTTAGAGAGAAAGGAGCACCAGCCCACTTATATTTAGTACACGCAGCACTGTTGCAATATATCAATCACAATGGGCCTCACAGAGGCAAGAACCCCCCACACATGTCCTAGTCAAAACCCTGTATTACATGGGCAGAGGTAGACACCTCATCAAGTGGATGTATGTGGGGTTACAATCCCATTCAAAGGTTGACCTGAACCCACTCCGGACTGCATGGGAGGGAGACGTAGATCAGGCCTAGAGAATAAGGAATGGGCGAAGATGATGGAACATCCCCCAAAAGATAGAGAGAAATGGGAAGTTTAAATTTATACAAACGATGATCCTGAAATGGGCTTATCCTACCCCACACAAATTAGAAAAGATGTTCCCACAGACGCAGCACTATTGCCCCAGATGTCGAACGGAAGGCGCTGACGTTGTACACACAATATGGTCTTGCCCACGTATTAGGGGGTTCTGGGACTTGATTAGTCGCCTCACAACCGAGATCACACACCAGGAGAAACATAATACCATAGAGGACTGTATTTTGGGCTTAAGGAAAAAGCGGCCAAATACAAAGTACAATATAGGTTTGTAAATCTGGCGCTTCTTTTGGCAGTATGGGGCATCACTTTGAGATGGAAGTCAAAGACATCACCGACTGCATATTCATGGCACAGCAAATTAATACGATGAGGTGGGACAGAGAGTGCCATAATATGGCGGGAGGAGGGGAGGGGACTGCGGAAAACTCCAATATCACTAGAATGGGATGCCATGATGGAAACCTGTAAATCTTTGGACATAGATTTTAATAACGCCGCTGACAGTACACAATATGACACACAGGGCTGAGACTCTAACCCGAACAGTCTAGTGCACGAGGTAAGCACACTGCAAGAGGTATTGTGATGTGACGCAGCAAGGCTAGAACTCATGAGCCGACATTATAAACGCATTTAGGACTAGTGCGAGGGGTGTGGGAGTACTTAATGATAAGGAATGATTCATTAATTGTTAATATGAGACAATGATATGGTTTATGCACAGAAATTGGACAGCGATACAAGTTACAGTAACGGTATAGAATACGTGACAGAATGCAGTGATAGTAGGCACGATCCGAAACAGCTGATATGTAAAGTGTACTGTACTATTTTGAATGCTTACTTAAGAGAGGGTGTGTTATGTCTGCCTTATCAATACTTGCATAACTGTCTTGTGCATAATGTTTAAGATACTGGGATGTACCGCTGATTTGTAGAAAACATGAAAATGTAATAATAAAAATCTGTTATTTTTTTTTTTTTAAGTCAGATTTGAAGTCACAATTTTAAAAATGCCACTTTTAGAAAGTTGGCATTTTCTTGTCCTACCTATTAGGGCCTGCAGTCTGTTCCTGAGTTTCATGATTAGGTGTTCGTGGTTTTTGTGTATCCCTCCTAAGCAATATCCCAATAAAAGGTTTAGGTGTTGGCTGGATGGTCCATCCTGGCTCAACCGATGGCGCGACTTTCACCTATCACACTTGCACTTCAAAGGCACTGGCTCAGCTCACGTATAAAGGACTTCACACTAGCCTATTGTGCCCCCAGACAGACTGGGACCAGGGCAGAGAGGCAAAAAAGTCCAGACACCACTGTAGGAGGAAACTCCAGAAGCTTCTCCCACTTTAAAGTTACCACTATGTATAAATATTGGTTCCTCAGACCCATCTCTTAAGTACGTTTGTGTACCTGTCGATACTAGTGAAGAAGGACACTCTGCTGCTTGAAGTCAACCCTGTTTGCTGAGACGGAAGACTGGACTTGCACTCTTCATCCCAGGCTGAAGTGACTCCAAGGGTCAGCCGACTAACCCCTCTTCATGCTACAGGGACATAAAAAGCTCCAGAGGCCTCCCTGTATCTGCTCAGCTGACCTGCTGCCTGGACCCGCCTGAGCCCTGCTGGCATCTGCTGGAGTGTGTTTCTGACCTCCAAGAGGTGCTCCTCAGGTCTAGAATGTTTGATGCGGCACCAGTTGAACTCTTTCTTGAAAAAAGGGAGGAATCCTGAAGTTTGGGGCTCTTCTTGACAGCAAACAGGCCTGTTTGCGCCCAAATCTTGCTGACTGTGTTGCTCCCCAATGTGAATCTCTGTGAAAGCTGATTCTTTGCACAACAGTGACTACCAGCAACAACAAGCATTGCAGAACAACGTCTTTGCACTACAACAGTCACTATCCCCAATGACCAGCCTGCTCTTCAGCCTTTCAGCACAGCAGAGATTGCTGCCCAGATGACATGCTGTCAACATTTCTAGCTCGGAGGTAAAGCACACTGTGCTCCTCTTAACCTGTAAGTTGGTCACCACAGTTCCTATAAAATAGGGTTCACCACATGCACAATATTTGAATGTCTATGGCACAATCCTCAAGCCTCTGGCTGTTCAGATGGCCTAGGGATGGAGGGGGATCAGTTCTTATCAGGTTTAATGGTTCTGGCAGTCACTAGAAAATACCACCTATAAAAATTAAATTCTATCCAAACTGCGCAGAGTACATTTTTCCAATCATACTCACTAAAGGGTGATGGGGCAAGCACCAAATGGGCAAAGGGATGTTCACTCAAAGAGCAATAGGCCACAGTCCCTAAATGAGGTCTCTCTGATTTACAGACGGCTCTTAGTGTAGCACAAAGAGGAAAGATCCATTAGTCTATGAGCTTTAGCTCTAGTTATCTCTAAGCATATCTGGTAGCAGGTCTGTACATCACCCAGTCATGATGTTTCCTAGCAAGGCTCTATACTGAATGTATATAACATGCTGAAATCTGCTATGGGAAAGGAAAAATGGGGTACGTAATTACCTTAATTCTTCGAAGAACATGCAAAACTACAGGCCAGGTCAGAAGCACAAAATTGAAGCACTATTGTTGAGCCTACAGTGTTTAAGATATGGGTGTTGCTCCTATCTGCTTTAATGCATTCTTTTGGCTTTCAATTAATATCTTATGCTGATGGCACACAGATGTGGGTCTCTTTTAATGAGGAGGCTCAATCTGTTGCTGGGAATTTGCAGTGGTTTCTGTTGAATGTTACCCAAAGAATGGTCATTAATTCTTTGAAATTGAATGGGGAGAAGATAGAGGTTGTAATCCTTGCAGACGCAGGCCACCATCACTCTCCATCACAGATATAAGTGTCGCCCCATGTTGGAGGTCAGCAGATTTGGGTCAACTTCCATCTCCATTTAAGGCAGCAAAGAGTCTATGTTTATGTGTTGGTAACAAGATGTCCTTTGAAAGACAGGATAATAAAGCCTACTCTAACTGCTTTTTCTATTTACTTTCACTTCTGAAGATTTTACTGATTCTACTTATGGGTCAATGTAAAACAGTGATCTGGGCAGTGGTCCTATCGAGACTGGATTACTGAAACTCGTTATACGTGGGATTTTGTGTGCAGTGTGCAGATTACAGCTCATACAGAATGCTGTCTCTATATTGTGGATAAGCGTTTCTCAGCACCAATCAGTAAGTAGTATTAGGTGTGTGGTAAACTGGCTCCTGGTTCAGAAAAGATCAATCGCTAATTCGCTATGTATCTCTCGTTAAGAGTTAGCAAATTAAAGCGCAAGTGCTATCAAATCGCATTTCAGATTATATCCACCAGTACACATTCTATGTTCTACCTCAAATTCTTGATGTACGTGCCAAGATTTTGAATCGCAAATTGAGGCCAGATCTTTCTTTTATAAATGTATTAAAGTGTGGAATATTTGTGACTAATGTAACTATCCAACCTCTTAGAAGTAAATTAAAACCCTTACTGAGTAATTGTTGTGCTTTGTAAACCTAATATCCACTCAGTCATGTCACTGTCATACGTTGGCTCCTTCAGCTAATCTGAGAGGGCCTGCCATTCTGACACTGCATCAGCTAACTGGAGCATGTTCTGGTTCCATGAGCACAAAGAGGGAAGAAATCATCAAAAAGAGGGAGTTAAATGATGTTATAGATTTACTACACTTACCACTGTATGAAATCACTATACCCAAAGGAGAAGGAATTCAATCTGAATTCTGTTTTAAGCCTCTCTGTATCTCCTAGTGGGGGGCATTCCTATTTGTTTAAAAGGACCCTCACCAACTAGAACCAGTAGTGGCACACCCATCCGAGGGTACTCGTTTCACAAGCATAGGGGCTGTGGCCTTGGAGTCTTAACATAAATGCAATCCTACAGAAAGCCATTTGACTTTATTGGGGTTTGGTCACTTTTTTGGTTCACCTGAAATCATTGGCCTTAATTTTTAAATGACAGTCACAGGGAGTTTTGATTCATATAGAGAGGGAATCAGACTTGAAAGGTCCCTCGGTATGCCTTCAGTCATTAGGTACATGGAAGCCTTTCTACCCTCTGGCATGGAACCCTATTCAAAATGGATAACCAACCTAGAGTATAGATTAGATTTCTCTAGGTTGAGACTGAATACGGTAAATCTTTTAGTGGACTTCTCTTCAGGGGCCACCTGTTTTGCTTCCCTCCCATGTTGTCCTTATAATTCTGTTGATGCCCAATCCACTGTGTACTTTCTGTTTTTTTGCACTTTGTATGATTCTTTTAGATTGCACTTTCTACGTCCAATTCTTTTGAATAATCACTCTACCTACTATAAATGTAGGGGCTGATAAAGAGGGGCTGATCAATCTGCAAAGTTTATCATCATTTGAAATGTGTACTGCTGTACTTTGGTACATCGCTGTTGCTATCAAAGTGAGAAAAACGTATCCACTTTAAAGATTAATTTGAATATGGTGTCTTGTTAAAAATTTGTGATTTACTTATGTCTTCACATTTGTTTTTAACCTTTGCTGTGTACAATGTAAATGTTTTTTGAGTTTGTGCTTTTATGGTTGCATTTTGGCCTCATAAAGATAATTTGACTGACTTTATTGGCAATTATTTATGGCTTAAACATTAATGAGGGAGTTCATTAACACTCCATCAACATCAAATCTTTGGTCCTGAATTCGACTGTGGCATTGTTGGCCCGGCTCTCCTGACACAGCTGTGCTAAAGCCGCACAAAGACATCCGCCTTATTACAAGTTGGACTCGTATATGGCGGATAGTCCTTCGCCTTTCCCATGGCGGTGCCTAGAAAACTCTAGGTCCTCTTAGTCCAGAAGTTACGCTGTCACAGCTTTATTGCTTAAACTAGTTTCTGCCTTTGAAGTACGCAAACTTCAAAGGAAAGTCTGTGGTGTAGTGCACAAGACCCTGCCTTTCCCTGACCTGGCTTCAGACACACTACAGGGGGGTGGAGACAGCACTGTGTGAGGACAGACGTAGCTCTATTCAGTTGTCAGTGACAATTCCTCCCACCTCTCTGGCCCATCATTCGGGTGATGGGCGATCAGGATATATAGGGTACACCTCAGCTCCCTTTGTGTGACTGTCTATAGTAAATGCACAAACAGCCCAACTGTCACCCTCCCTCAAACGTGGATTCCACAGGCAAGCAGAGGCACAGAGAGGTAAAGCAAGAAAATGCCTCCTTTGAAATGTGCCATTTTCAAACACACAGCCTAAAAACAACTTCACTAAGAGATGTATTTTTAAATTGTGAGCTCAGGGACCCCTAAAGCAAAATCTCCATCTCTTTTCAATTGGAAGTTATACTTGTAAGAGGTTACAAGGCAGCTCCAATTTTCACCTATGGGTGAGATAGTCCTCGCAATAGTGAAAAATGACATTAGCAGTATTTCACTATCAGGACATGTAAAACACACCAGTATATGTACTATCTTTTAAATACACTGCACCCTGTCCATGGGGCTAACGTGGGCCTCCCTTAGGGATGCCTTACATGTAGTAAAAGGGAAGGTTTGGGCCTGGCAAGTGGGTGAACTTACTGATTTTATTCATTCAAGGTTCACTTAATTAAAACCATTATGTGACTAAGAACTATACAATACATTTTTACTTAAGATAAAACGATGACTACTAAACCAGAATACAGTTTCGGGGATTTAAAAACGATGCCAACTATATTATTTAATAAGTGCAAAAAGAGTTAAGACCTGCCCTGCATAATTAAGATATATAGAGAGGGAAGGTGCAATATGCTCTGGGCAAACTAATCGGACCACCTGCTGATAGGGCTGCGGTTACTAACATCTTGGTTCCCCAGATTGTCTATGTGCAGCAGATGGTCGTGTATTCTGGGTTAGCAGTCCCCATATACAGGGCTCACATGGCAGTTCATGCTGCACATGTCCCTTGAGTTTGACAGTTCCAGTTGGTGACTCTCCTAAGAGCTAGCTGCTAGAAGGTGTTGTCCTCGATTCAGTGAGTGAAAGGTGAATAAAGTTTGTACATTTCCCCAGTCTGGCTATTGTACTTGGTATATTTTCAGTAAGGCACATGTCCGACGCTTCCTTACAGCATTTACATTTTTTTTGGGGGGGGGGGGGAACCTACTGGTAGTCTTGATGCCTTGGCACTGTAACTTACGGGAAGAATTAAACGGAGTAAAAGAACCCCGAATTAGAACAAAAATTCAGGACACTGCTTAGCTTTCTGCAATGACCTGCGATCACCAGCCAGCAGATGGTCAAATCCTCAGCACACCTTAGGATGCAGTAGCGGTCGGTGGTGGGAGTAGCTGCTGGGCATTGACGTGGGGAGGGGCAGGGGCAGGGTGGGGGGTAGTAATCTATGGATTACGGAGGATTACAGGTAAGTAAACATATAAATAAATAAAACGAATTTGTTGCGTGCACTGCATCGCATTAGGGGATGCAGTGCGCGCAACAAAATTCATTTTATTTATTTATATGTTTACTTACATGTAATCCTCAGTAAACCATAGATTACTACCCCCACCCTGTCCCTCCCCCTCCCCACGTCACCGCCCGGCAGCTACTCCCACCACCGATCGCTACTGTTAGGATGGTGCAGTTCGCAGGGGTAGCAGCTGGTGGTTAGTCCCGGTGAGTTCTGCGAAATTGAGCCCCTAATATCTCATGACTTATTGGTGCCTTCCTCTGTGTTTTTCTGCGTGCACTGATCCCCTCTAGACCATGTTTTGGTGGGAAGGGCTGGTGGGCTTGCTGAGGCAAATCCTGCTGACTACTTGCTTTTCTTTGCAAATCTGGATTTTGTGGGGGATCGAATCTGGCCTTGCAAGATCAGTGTGTAAAGTTATATTCTTTGGATTTACTAGGGTATAGACCTTAGAACAATTTTGAGTGCATTACAACCATTATCTATAAGTTCAACTACTTGCCAGGCCCAAACCTTGCTTTTCATGACATATAATTCAACCCTAAGGTAGACCCTAGACAGCCTTGAGGGCTGGGTGCAGTGTATTTATAGGGTAAGACATGTACTTTTAAGTTTTACATGTCCTGGTAGTGAAATACTCTTACATTAATTTTTTCACTTTTGTTAAGCATATCACTCGCAAAAGTTAACATTGGAATTGCCTTAAAGTATCTTTTAAATGTAATTTCCAATTGGGAAAAGATAGACATTTGGAGTTTGGTGTCTCAGGACTCACAATTTATAATCTCTACCTTATGGTAAAGTTGGATTTTAAGTTGCCAGTCTGAAAAAGCGTATTTTAGAAAGTTTGCATTTCCGTGCTTTAACCATTCTGTGCCTCTACCTATCACTGAATACATGTGATGGATGTGTGACAGCTGTGTTTTGTGAATTCGCATAAGATAGTCCCACACAAAGGGAGCTGTGGTGTGACTCTCACATCCTTATGACCCATCATCAGGCTGATGGGCCTTGCTGAGCTAGCTTGGGCGGGAGGAGATGACACTGGCAGCTGAATAGAGCTATTTCTGTCCCCACACAAACAGCTCATTACCCTCGTTTAGTGCATTTGGAGCCAGGGCAGGAAAGGCATTGAACTTGCGTACTTCAAAGACCTCTTTGAAGTCTCCCCTACTTCACAGGCTAAACTAGGTATAAGTACTGGACCCCTGGCACCACCAATTCCGTTCACTTCTGGATCTGAGGAAATGTTGCCAGGAAGAAGAGCTGCTGTGTTGTAAGAGGGACTGCCACTTTGCATCCTGCTTTGCTGTGTTGGCCTGCTGCTTGTTGCTTCTTGCCTCGGAGTGAGAAGGACTGGACCTGCAACTGCAGATCTACATCCTTTAACAACCTAAGTGACTTAACATCTTTTCTGACTTTCTTCCTGTTTTGAAGTCTCAGAGCCATGAAAGACATCCTTCAACTCTGCTTCAGTTGCTGGACTCTTCCAACTGTGAGGTTCCAATCCAGTCCTGGATCTTGAAAGTGGATCTTGAAAGTGAGTTCTGTTACTGTTGTTCTACAAAAATCAGTTCAGTGACATCTTTGTGCTGATCAGTACCGACTCAGTGCCCTTCGACACTGATGCAGCGCTGCTTAAAGGACACCCTGCATGGCTCAATGATAATGTAGGCCCTGACTGCAAGGCTTAATGATGTCGCAGCACCTGCATCGTAAAGGGTTTGAAGATGACACAGGACCTCATTGTGAGGCTCGACGACAATGCAGGGACTGACTGCTAGGCTTGGCGACAGTGCATCTGTCCGACTGAATCGGAACAGATGCATCCAGGATTCGATGCTAATGCTTGCTACATCCAAGGAACTTTTTCAGCAGGCCCTGCGTATGTACGCTAGCTGACCTGCCTTCCATCGCTTTCTGCCTGAACTTGGGATCCACCCCTCTCCAGTACGACTTCAAGTAACCCCTGAGCCTATTTGTGTTTAAGCACTATATATATTGCAGAATGTTCTTTAAAAATTAATGTCTAAAGTTCTACTTAAAGGATTTTTTTGTTTTTGTCTTATTTTACCCATAAAGATATTCCTTATTTGACTAAACTAGTGTGGAGTCTTTTTGTTATGTTTTCCCTGTGTTACTGTAAGTTTAGTGTTGCACAAATACTTTAAACATTGCATCTTTAGATAAGCCTAAGTTAGAGAAATACACAGTGACTCAAGTCAAGAATGTTTGCAAAGGGTTTAAGGTTTTGAGCAAGGGCTTCACCAAGAAGGTGGAGCTGCAAAAGGCACCTGGTTGGAATCTTGGGATGCAAAACAGGAGACCCCGGAGGAGGAGATAGATGAAGATTAGAAAATAGGAAATGATGACGAGCTGGACCAGGATTCAGTGGAGAATCTGGGACTGCCTGTGGGACAGGGGACAGCCGGCCTGCATGAAAAGATCGTCCCTCCCAGTGCAGGAAGCAGTGTGTCCTCTAAAGGCCCTTCCCCAGAGGAGCTGAAGGACAGGAGGAAGGATAGGACATTACAACTTGTTAAACTAAAGCTAGAGCCAGAGCAAAATAAACAGGCCTTGGAGGAAAAAAGCCCAACCATGGAGATGGAGGAAATCACAAAAAAAATGGCTATACAGCATAAGAAAATAATATTGGCTCAGGAACTAAGCTTGAGAGAGCTGGATACCAAAGCTAGGAAGGTTTAGTCCAACCAAGATGGTAGCAGCATGTATTCAGTGCCCTCTGACGTTAGGGTCCATGTACCCAAAGGTCTGGTGTCTGACTTTCTAGTGAGAGAAAACATAGACAGATGGTTTGAGGCCTATGAGATTGCTTTACTGAAGCACAATGTCCCTTAGTAGGGTTTGGGAGCCAGTTTGTCGAGGCATATCCCAAGTGAGGGGAGGGGTGCTTTACTGGCTCTAGAAGGGAGTGACAGGATGATGTATCCCCCATGAAGGAGGCCCTAAATGGGAAGTTTGATCTGACACCAGTAACTACATAGAGAAGTTCAGGGACAGTCAGAAGCTGTCCCAAAATACCTGGGTGGATTGTGAAGATTCTGCAAGGTATTGAAAGGTTGAGTGAAGAGCAGTGAGGTAAACGATTACCAGTCGCTGTATAATATGTTTACAAAAGAGCATATGTTCAGTCTTTGTTTTCCAGATCTCCGCCAACACCTTGTTGACAGTAGGCCCTATGACCCCAGGGACCTTGCAAGGGAGGCAGACCTCTTGATCAGCAACAGGGTCCTAAGGAACGTACCTGGGAATGATCACATGAGGGGTGGATGATGCTTCCCCGGGAGAGGGGCGAGGAGCTAAAGGAAGACACAGACAGATCCCAGGGTAAGGGAGAGGGAAGGGTTCCCATGCCCCTTCTGAGAAACAGGAGGGAGATTCTGGTGTGCAGTGACACAAAGCTCTCATTTCAAACCCCACTGCTTTGATGGTTCCCAGCTAGGGCACAAGCAGGGGGACTCTATGTGTCCTAAGACACCACCCACTGGTGGTACCTCCACATGGGTGGCCTAAGTGACCTTAGGAGTAGGTAGTCTACCGGAGCAGGCCATGCATTATGTCATGAACTCTTACCTGTCGGTGGATTCAGAGGGTGAGTGGTGATCCGTGGGGGTGTGACTTGTCACTTCCACCAGGTGACAGTGAATGGGGTCCCAATCACTATTTACCCCTGTGGGACACCGGGGCTAGCCACACCATTGTTGTAGAAAGGCTGGTTTCCCCAGAGCAGTACACCAGCCAGGTGTAAAGGGTAACCCCAACCTACGGGCAGGATTTCTTCCATCCTATGGCCCTTGTGTCCCTATAAGGAGGTGGGGAGGTGAGCCAGAGGAGGGTCATAGTTAGTTCCCAAATGCCCATAGACTGCATTATGGGGAATGAGTTGCCTCCAGTGCCAGTGGAACTAAGAGTAAGAGAGGCGGCCACCACAGGTGCCTTAACAGTTCAGTTTTCTGGGGATACCACTCCCAAATGGAGGGTCAAGGACCCCAGATGGAGGAGCAGGGTGAGGGAGAGCCCTCCCCTGTCTCCTGTTCAGCCTCAGGATGCAGACCTTGGGCTGGGTGGCCAGTCTCAGGATACCACCCCGTAACTGGTGGGAAGTGAAGTGGGAAAAGGGTGCAAGGCACCTGGGGCTACTGCCCCCCTCTTTAAGAAAACGCAGTAGTCAAAGAGCACTGGATGGCCTGGGACCGGGCGCTTGACACTGACAGCTGTCAGTGGCCTCTGTTAGTTGTTTGTCCTTGTCAGAGTTTTCACTGGGTTGGGGACAGAAGTAAGACCCAACAGGAGGAATGTGCCACATCACTATGTTGGCCATGGTGGTACTGTCTGCCTACTTGGATGCATCTGTGAGCAGATAAGGTTAGGTGCTGCATAGATGGGGTCCCCAGGTGAGGCAAAGGGTTCCCCATGGGTCAGTTTAGTGCCTCAAGAGAGTGTAGACAGAGGGATCCGACTGAGTTCAATGAGGCGTAGAACTGACAAGTGCCTTTGAAGTAGTGGGCCATGGTGCATGTTCTATTGCCTAAGCAGGAACGTCCATCAAGGTATTGATTAGTCTACCCAGGCTTTAGGCTCGAGGGAAGTTGTTTTGGAAATGGCCCTTTCCAAAGGGTCACCCACAAAGTGTTGCCTTCCTCCCCTTTTTGCTGAATTTGTTTTTGTTGGCTTTAGGACTCAGGGCACTTTACCACTGCTAATCAGTGTTAAAGTGCATATGCTCTGTACTTAAAACATGTTAAGATTGGATTATACACAATTGGCATATTTAATCTATCTATAAGTCCCTAGTAATGTATACTATATGTGCCCAGGGCCTGTAAATTAAATGCTACTAATGGGCATTACAAACAACACTGTTTAACAACAGTGTTGGGCACTTGCCACAGCTAGTAAGTTTGCACTTAAATACAAACTTTACAATACTATATTAATATACAAGAGACTGCATGCAAATATACCTATCTACAACGTGCTAAATCTGATGCGCGTCTGGATGATGTTACCCCAAGTTAACTTCTTATATGCAGCCTTGATTGTAGGACCATTGTCGCAATACTCTGGTATGTCTTGAGACCATACTCGAAACACTGAGCTCTATGCTCACAATACTTTCAAGTAAAATGACACATGATTCTTTCATTTCTAGGTGTATCCTACATAATTCCACCCTGATTATCTAAATAATTCTGTATTGTGGGTCGAAATGTCTAAATTTCTACAGTGGACTGTTTTTTTAATTTGGGTGAAGATTTCAACACTCCTAACCAGAATGTTGCATGTTATATCCTAATCTCCCTATCAATCACATAAATATATTTGCATTATGTATAGCACTTTGCGCACTATTTATTCACTTCATCGCTATCACTGTGCCATCAATCGAATAGTAGCACCTTTTTTAAGATTAATACTGAGAACTGTCAAATCAAATTTTTGTTCGGAACAAGATATTTTCTTTGTGAAAAATGAAAATAAAATTACAAATCACATATTAAACCTTACTAATAGAGATTTTCTTATAACTATTGACATGGAAGTCAAGGGCAACACTTCCCAGTTGGGACCACTTGTGTCTATTATACAAGTGGGCCGGCAGCACTGATTGTGATACCCACTTCAGTAGCCCTATAAACACATCTCAGGCCTGCCACTGCACAACCTCTGTGTGCAGTTTTAAACCCAAACCCTCCTTTTTTATTACATATGAGTCAACCCTAAATAAGGCACTAGACAGCCCCGAGGGCTGGATGCAGTGTATTTAAAAAGTAAGACATATACTTTCAGGTTTTACATGTCTGGTAGTGAAATGCTCTTAAAATCCCTTTTTCACTACTGCAAGGCCTATGTTTCCCATAGGTTAACATTGAAATTGCCTTAAACATCTTTTAAGATGACTCCAAGGGCTTACTGGCTCCCCCCTGTTTGGAAGTCTCAGGGCCATTAAAGACTTCCTTCAACTGGGCTTCAGCAGCTGGACTCTGCCAACTGTGAGTCCTGCCCTGCCAAGAGATGCCAATCCAGTCCTTGGTGTTGAAAGTGGGTTCTGCAACAGTTTTTCCACAAAACTCGACATAGTGCTAACTTTCGGAACGGATGCAGGCCCCTTCAAAGCTGACACAGTGCCTCTTTGAGGAGATCCCTGCACAGCTTGATGACGATGTGGTACCCGACTACGAGGCTCGACTGTTGCAGCACCTGCATGGCATGGGGTTCGACGACGACACAGGACCCAATTCCAAGGCTTGACGATGAAGCAAGACACGATTTCGAGGCTTCGTCACAACACATCTGCCCAACTACATGAATTGTAACTGACACATTAAATCCTCGAAGTGAATGCTTGCTCCGTCCGAGGTACTTGTCAGCAGTCCCTGCGTGGGTCCTGTAGCCGGCCTGAACTTTGGAATTACCCAGGTCCATCGCGACTTCAAGTACCCCCTAAGCGCTATTGGCTTTTAAGAACTATATTGCAGTTTATTCTTCAAAAATGTATATTTCCATTTCTACTTATTGGATTGTTATGGTGTTTTCACTGTTTTACTGTCATTGTAGTGTTGCACAAATAATTTATACATTGCCTCTTTAGATATGCCTGACTGCTCTTTGCCAAGCTACCAGAGGGTGAGCACAAGCTATCTGTTAGTGTGTATCTGACTTACCCTGATTAGAGTGGTGATCTACTTGGACAGGGTGCAAACCCTCTGCCAACTAGAGACCCCAATTTCTAACAAATACCAAACAATAAACTGCTACACAATAACACAACACAACAGAAAAAAACTACATGAGAAAAGAAAACCACAACAATGCAACACCAAAACATCACAAACACAACACAACAACAAAACAAAGTATAAGAGAACATTATAGAGCACAAAACAAAACTCCTGCAATAGAGCAGAATACAAAACGACAAATAATGCTTACACAATGACAACCGGAAAGCACATTGTTATGGTAAAAGAGTACAATACAACAATGAACCAGCCGGCAGCACAACACAAAGTACATTACCAAATAAATTAGCAATATATCATAATATCATTACACCACAACAACAGAACAAAAGATAATAAAACACAAACACAATGCAACGCAATAACAGAAAACACCAACAAATTGTGTCAACTAGAAAGATCAATATGACACAAAAGGAAAACGATCTAAAATTGAAAAGAGATAAAAGATTTTTTATTTTTAGTGCTTTTGTGAGAGAGTGGTTTTGGACAGAGCTTTGGTAGAAGAAAATACTATCTGGGTAGAAGGCAAGTTTGGCAGCAGTCGGTGCATTTGTATTTATGGTAAGTGAAAAACAAGGAAAATTAGGAGATTGTGTAGTACTAATAACAAATTTGATGAGGATGTTTAGTGGTTTGGCATGGTCTATGATCCTGAAGATGGCTGAAACCTCGAAGTGGATAAGAATGGAGGTATGGCGGGTGGAGCAGAAAAAGCAGAAAGCATGTTCACAGTAGAGTGTAGTAGCCAGTGACATAGAAGGTTAAATCATTAAACATAAGATTTTTAAGAGCTGAGATGTGGAATATTGATAGAGAGATAAGCTATCTTTTTCTGAAAACAGTGGCGGAACTAGATGACTATCTCGAAGCAATGGGAGAGTCTGAAGTTCAGGTTGGATAAGAGGTTGCACAAGTGACTTACGTGAGTGAGTAACAGTTCGTGTTGGGGTGAGAACGTCCCCAGTCAGGGTCAAGTTCCTCGGCCCTATTCCCCAGCTCTATCTTGTAACCAAATGTTTGGTTTTGGGCCTAGCCTCACAGTACCCCTAGTATTTGGGAAGCAGGCTAGGCCTCGCACCTGACACGAGTGAGAGCCTGGACCTATCCTGTAATAGGAGAAGTTCATCAAGTGTGCCTTTATTTTTCTGACAGTTGACTGCCGTCCCTGTCATGGTGTAGCAGGCGCACATGGGCCACTGAAGAGAAGGCCTACTTTTGTGCTCGTGTAAAGTTTCACATCGGTACGCGAACCCAGCTGCTAGTGCTAACATTCTGAATGCATGTGTGTATATGTGTATGGCACGTGTGGCATATGCATTGTGTCCAAGACAGCCAAAGGAATGGAAGCCTACGGGAACCATTCTGATCTTTTCCTGTGCACAAAATTGAGTTGTCGGTGTTTTTCCATATAGAGGAATTGTATCGCTAACATTCCTGAAGCTAGATGGAAAACACCAGCAGTGAGGCAAGAGGAGACAGGGCTTCTTTACAAATTTGATTAGATCCTTTTGCTGAGAGAGGTTTCTGATTAGTTTTCCTGAGCACTGTAATTCCGTAGACGGTTGGGGTGAAGGATGGGACTGCAGTCTCTGTTGTCCAGTGAGTGAAAAGTCCTTTGGCTGATGACAGCTTTTTATCCCTTTCCTGATGACTGTTTGGTGTGGCCAGTGATAGGCAGATGCCAAAAGCACACAGCTCTTTGGGCCTCCCTTGTGGGCTGGAGACGGCACTGTTGTGAGAAGTATCAGTCTGCACAAAGACTGTGTCTGGAAAAAGATGGAGAAAACAGCTAGAAAGAGAACTAACCACAGCCTGTTCTGGAAGTGAAATGCAGAGAATCCACATACCCCATCCGTTTTGACTGTCTAAAAGTAGGTACACTGACTCACTTATTGTTCCAGTTCCAAGAAGAGGAAGTGAGAAAAACTCTTGCTGCAGGTACCTGCTTGCTGCTCAAAAACCACCGAAGTTCTGCTGCTTTGGTAAGAACAAAGAACAGGGGAATGTTTTAAAATGACTGAGCACACAAACTGTAACTTGAGGTAATCTGCACCTGAAACTTGGTACTTCCCGAGAACTCGAACCCAAAAGGGGGAACCTACTTAGCACCAGGCAAAGGGGTAATAGTGACCCTCTTTCTCCTATGTAGAAGCGCCTTGCATTTGTTTGATTTCTATGGGGATGTGGTGACACATGTATAGGTGTAACGCTGCCTATATCAATCAATCAATCAATCAAGAAATTTGTATAGCGCGCTACTCACCCGGAGGGTCTCAAGGTGCTTGGGGGGAGGGGGGGGGAGATCTGCTACTGCTCGAATAGCCAGGTCTTGAGTTGCTTCCTGAAGGAGAGGTGGTCTTGGGTCAGACGAAGGTGGATGGGGAGGGAGTTCCACGTCTTGGCTGCCAGGTAGGAGAGAAGGATCTTCCTCCCATGGTGGCTTTTCGGATGCGTGGAACGGCGGCGAGCGCGTGGCTAGTCGATCGTAGCTGAGGGGTGGGAGTGTAGAAGGTCAGGCGGTTGTTGAGGTACCTGAGGCCCAGGTCGTGGAGGGCCTTGTGTGCGTGGGTGAGTAGTCGGAACGTGATTCTCTTGCTGACGGGGAGCCAGTGGAGGTCTCTCAGGTGTCCGGAGATGTGGCTGTGACGGGGGGATGTCCAGGATGAGTCGTGCGGAGGCGTTCTGGATTCGTTGGAGTCTTCTCTGAAGTTTGGCTGTGGTTCCGGTGTAAAGGGTGTTCCCGTAGTCCAGTCGGCTGGTGACGAGGGCCTGGGTGACCGTCCTCCTGGTTTCGGTGGGGATCCAATGGAAGATCTTACGAAGCATGCGTAGGATGTTGAAACATGATGATGAGACGGCGTTGACTTGTCTTGTCATCGAGAGTGAGGAGTCCAGGATGAATCCCAGGTTGCGTGTGTGGTCCGTTGGTTTGGGTGCGCTGCCAAGGGCGGGGGCCACCATGAGTCATCCATGCAGAGGGGGAAGATCCGAGGATGAGGACTTCCGTCTTGTCTGAGTTCAGTTTCAGGCGGCTGTTCATCATCCATTTATAATTCGGCTACGTCTTTCATCCCTTCGTGTAGGTTGGTTCTGGAGGTGGCTGGGTCATTGGTGAGGTAGAGGATCAGCTGGGTGTCGTCGGCGTAGGAGATGATGTTGAGGTTGTGTTGGCGTGCGATGGCCGCGAGGGGGCTCATGTAGGCGTTGAAGAGGGTGGGGCTGAGTGATGATCCTTGTGGTATGCCGCAGATGACTTTGGTGGCCTCGGATCTGAACGGGGGGAGGCGGACTCTCTGGGTTCTTCCTGCGAGGAACGAGATGATCCATTCTAGAGCCTTCTCTTGGATTCCGATGTTGCTGAGGCGCTGCACTAGGGTGTGGTGGCATACAGTGTCGAACGCTGCGGAGAGGTCCAGGAGGATGAGGGCCGCTGTTTCCCGGTTGTCGAGCAGGGCTCGGATGTCGTCATTGGCTGCGATGAGGGCGGTCTCAGTGCTGTGGTTGGCTCGGAAGCCGGAGTGCTAGTGGTTGAGGGATCTGTTCGTCTCGAGGAAGGCGCCGAGCTGTCTGTTGACAGTCTTCTCGGTGACTTTGGCAGGAAACGGGAGGAGCGAGATGGGGCGGTAGTTCTTGAGGTCGGTGGGGTCTGCTGATGGCTTCTTCAGGAGGGCGCTGAGTTCGGCATGCTTCCAGCTCTCCGGGAAGGTGGAGGTGTTGAAGGAGCAGTTGATGATGTCCCGGAGTTGGGGTGCGATGACAGAGTCGGCCTTGTTGAAGACGTGGTGGGGGCATGGGTCGGTTGGTGATCCGGAGTGGATGGTGTTCATCGTGTGGATGGTGTCTTCGGTGCTGACTGGGGTCCAGGCGCGGAGGGTGGTGGTGGGGGGCGTTGGTTCGGTGGTTGGGTGCATGGTCTGTGCGCCGAAGCTGTTGTGTATGTCGGCGATCTTGCTGTGGAAGAACGAGGCGAGCGAGTCAGAGAGTTCTTGCGAGGGGGTGATGTTGTTGGTTCCGGCACTGGAGTTGGAGAGCTCTTTGACGATGCTGAAGAGTTCCTTGCTGTTGTGTGCGTTGTTGTCTAGTCGTTCCTTGAATGCTGTCTTCTTGATGGTGTGGATAAGCTGGTGGTGTTTGCGGGTGGCGTGCTTGAGGGCAGTCATGTTGTCTGTAGTCGGGTCTTTGCGCCAGGCTTTCTCGAGGGTACGGCAGTTCTTCTTGGAGTTCTTGAGATCGTCGTTGAACCAGGAGACTTTCTTGCTGCCGGGTCTGCTGGGATGGTTTTTCAGGTAGTGCCAGGTTGTTGGCGCAGTTGGTGATCCACTGTGTGAGGTTGTTGGCTGCTTGGTTGGGGTTCGTGAGCTGGCTGGAGGATTCTGGTTCAGGGATGTGGTGAGCTGGTCGATAGTGATCTTGTTCCAGCTCCTGCGGGGAACCTGTTGTGGGTGGTGGTGAGTCGTGGTCCTTCTGAAGCTGAAATGGACGCAGCTGTGGTCTGTCCAGTGGAGTCCGGTGGAGTGGCCGAAGGAGACGTACTTGCTGGAGGAGAAGACTGGGTCAAGCGTGTGGCCGGCGCAGTGGGTGGGGGTGTTCACCAGTTGCTTGAGTCCGAGGTTGGCGAGGTTGTCCAGCAGGGTGGTGGTGTTGTTGTCGTTGTTGTTCTCCAGGTGGAAGTTGAGGTCCCCTAGGAGGATGTAGTCAGCGGAGGAGAGGGCGTGTGGGCTGATGAAGTCTGCGATGTCTTCGCTGAATTGCGTGCGAGGTCCTGCGGGTCTGTAGATGAGGGTGCCTCTGAGGGTGGTCTTGGGGTCGGTGTGAATCTGGAAGTGAAGATGTTCTGCGGCTGTGAGGGTGTCCTCGGAGCTGGTCGTGATGCGGATGGTGTTCTTGTGGACGATGGCGATGCCTCCTCCTGTCTGGTTGACGCGGTCCCTCCGGGTGATCTTGTATCCGTCCGGGATGGCGATGGCGATGTCGGGCGCTGAGGAGGCCTTCATCCAGGTTTCCGTGAGGAAGGCGACGTCTGGAGATGTGGTGTCAAGGAGGTTCCAGAGTTCCATGGCGTGCCTGTGGACGGAGCGGGTGTTGAGCAGGATGCAGTTCAGGTGGTTACTGCTGGTGCTCTGCTTGGCGGGTGTGGGTGCGGTGCAGGTCCGAATGCAGGAGAACTTGCAGGATTGGCAGGTGAAGGGTCCTTTGGTGCGTCTCGGGATGGCTCGGTAGCAGCCGGGGGTCCGGCCGGTGTTGAGTGCATTGAGGGTGGCGGCGTCGTAAGTCCGGCGGGTGGGGTGGCTTCGGCGGGGGCAAGGGGTTCTGGCGCTGGGCGCGGTCCAGGCATGGACGGGCGCAGACGGGCTTTCCTTTGGCTCGCCTTCGGCGCACAATCGGCGCGCCCGCTGCGCGGTCGCTCCGGGGGCGTCATAAGAGGGGAGAAGGGGAGGAGGGGAGGAGGGGCAGTCCAGGCGGGGGTACAGAAAAAAGAGAATGGGGCAGGCAGGCACACGGGGGCACTCAGTCCAGGCGCAGGCAGTCCAGGCGGCGCTCGATCAGGGTAGGAGAGCGCCGATCTGGAGGGAGGAGCAGGAGGCAAGAAGACTGGCAGGCGGAGCTGCAGCGGTGGGGAAGTGACCTACCCGAGGTTTGGGTCACTGTCTCTGCCGCGCTGCGGACACCTTAAGAGGGGAGGAGGGGAGGAGGGGTCAGCTGGGAGGCGGGAGGGAAGAATCCAATGGGTGTGGGGGGGAGCGGGGCAGCACGGGAGGCAGCGGTGGGAAAAAAGGGGCTGAGGAGCCCGGCGGACGAACCACTCACTCGGGGGTACAGAAGAGAGAATGGGGCGGGCAGACACACGGGCACTCAGGCAGTCCAGGCGGGGGTACAGAAAAAAGAGAATGGGGCAGGCAGGCACACAGGGGCACTCAGTCCAGGCGCAGGCAGTCCAGGCGGAGCTCGATCAGGGTAGGATAGCGCCGATCTGGAGGGAGGAGCAGGAGGCAAGAAGACTGGCAGGCGGAGCAGCAGCGGTGGGGAAGTCACCTACCCGAGGGTTAGGGTTAGGTTGCACTATTGGAAGTTTTGGAAGACCTTAGCGTTAATACCTTTTGCACTAGTGAAAAGTTTGTAATTTAGAGACTTACTAGTATGTAATCTTTGGTAGAAGTGTAACTCCACTGTGCTTAGTTATTACAGCCCGATACTAATTATCGATCTTGGACTTTGTAGAGTTCAGTGAGCCTGATTACACACAGAAGAGAAATGTTGTTCTTCCCGAGTGGCTAATACCTTATGGTAAGGGAACCATTAGGATTCAAACTCTCCAAATGTGGGCTCTCTGGCATCCACTTGGATTGACTAAGGTATGAAGCAGTGTATGTGTGTGCTTGCATGAGACCCTCGCTACAGCATGAGGTATTCATTTTTTGCACTGTTCTTACAGTGCATTTGCACGGTTGTATCTTAGGGCTTCATTCCTAAATATGTGATTGATTCAAAAAGAGGTTGGACATGAATACCCACTAATCCCCTTATAATTGTTTAAGTTTAACTCACTTTTTGGAATACTTTTTCATTCTTCTTTTCAACTTGTCTTAATCTTGTCTTTTGGTGTCTTTTACTTTTGGGGTTTGAATGCACTTTATAATTTAGGTATTTGTCTCATTTCTGTACCTCGTATGATGCTCATCTTATGTGGAGCTGCCCATACGTTTGCATTTGTGTTCGTCATTAACTAACACTGGATGATATGAAACCCACTTGTTTACCTAAATTTAGTATGTTGTTATACCTGCAAACTCATCTGGGGGCATTGCCTTGGGTATCAGAGAACCACAGGCTGTTCTGGGAGTGGAATGCAGAGAATCCACATACCCCATCCGTTTTGACTGTCTAAAAGTAGGTACACTGACTCACTTATTGTTCCAGTTCCAAGAAGAGGAAGTGATTAAAATCTCTTGCTGCAGGTACCTGCTTGCTGCTCAAAAACTACTGAAGTTCTGCTTCTTTGATAAGAACAAAGAACAGGGGAATGTTTTAAAATGACTGAGTACACAAGCTGTAACTTGTGGTAATCTGCACCTGAAACTTGGTACTTCCCTGAGAACTCGAACCCAAAAGGGGGAACCTACTTAGCACCAGGCAAAGGGGTAATAGTGACCCTCTTTCTCCTATGTAGAAGCGCCTTGCATTTGTTTGATTTCTATGGGAATGTGGTGACACATGTATAGGTGTAACGCTGCCTGTATCCTTGCACTATTGGAAGTTTTGGAAGACCGTGGTGTTAATAACTTTAGCACTAATGAAAAGTTTGTAATTTGGAGACTTACTAGTATGTAATCTTTGGGAGCAGTGTAACTCCTATGTGCTTAGTTATTACATCCCGATACTAATTATCGATCTTGGACTTTTGTAGAGTTCAGTAAGCCTGATTACACACAGAAGAGAAATGTTGTGTGGCTAATACTTTATGGTAAGGGAACCATTAGGATTCAAACTCTCCAAACTTTGGGCTCTCTCGCATCCACTTGGATCCAAAAACCAGCCAAAAACTGGAACTCCCTCCCTATGAACATTAGACTAGCTGGAACAGAAACAATTTTTAGGAAACTTTTAAAAACTTACTTGTATACCCTTTAATTTCGCCCTCTCTCTTGCTACTCTCTCCACAGCGCGGGGATACGCCGGGATGGCGTCACCAGGCGCTTTATAAACTCCTTTATTATTATTATTATTATTATCGACAAAGGTGTGAAGCAGGTTATGGGTGTTCTTGCATGAGACCCTCGCTATAGCATGAGGTTTTCATTTTCTGCACTGTTCTTATAGTGCATTTGCACGGTTGTATCTTAGGGCTTCATTCCTAAATATGTGATTGATTCAAAAAGAGGTTGGACATGCATAACCACTAATCCCCTTATAATTGTTTAAGTTTTACTCACATCGTGGAATACTTTTTCATTCTTCTTTTCTACTTGTCTTAATCTCTTCTTTTGGTGTCTTTTACTTTTGGGGTTTGAATGCACTTTATAATTTAGGTATCTGTCTCATTTCTGTAGCTCATATGGTGCTCATCTTATGTGGAGCTGCCCATAAGTTTGCATTTGTGTTACTGATTGACTATCACTGGATGATATGAAACCCACTTGTTTACCTAAATTTAATATGTTGTTATACCTGCAAACTCATCTGGGGGCATTGCCTTGGGTATCAGAGATCCACATGTGGGTTTTTTTTTAAATGGGATTTGTCAATGGAACTGTTTTATAAATGTCTTGTCTGGTGTGTTTTTTGTATATGTCTCATTTGGTAATTAGATTTGTTATTAGTGTTACATATAATCCTACATGGTTATATACATATGTGTTCTTTTTACGATTGCAGCCCTGATAAAGCCTTTTTTAAGGTGAAACGAGTTGGCTGCATTATTTTGAGAAAAAAAGAAAAATAATAAAGCAAAGAAATTAAGCACATCAACCAGGACCTGCACCTATGTATTTATTTACTCCTTGATTTCACTACATTCATTAATTGGTTGTGGTTGCCTCTCTATTTGGATGTAAAAGGGACCAGGACCTGAGGAGTAGTAACCTAAATAATAGTGAAGTAATTAAAACTGAAGCCTGTTGTGTGAGTATTAACCCCTTCGACGCTCATGATGAGCTCAGCTTGTCATTTATTTATTTATTTATTTATTTATTTTCGAGATTTTTATAGCGCAACAAATACCCTGGGGTGTCTCGGCGCTGTGGAGCCACTGGAATCAACCATCGTCTTACTGGTTAAACAACCATGTTTTTAAGAGCCTGCGGAAGCTCATCAGGTTAGGGGCGGTCTTAATGGCCAGTGGCAAGAGATTCCAGAGTTTTGGAGTGGCCACCAGAAATCGCCAGTCTCCCCATGTGACAGTTCTTGTACGCGGTACAGGGAGGAGGCTGGTGTTTGCCGATCTTAATTGCCTCTTGGGGGTGTAAGGCTGAAAAGCTTCGGTAAGGAACCTGGGTCCTATGCCATGGACTGCTTTATAGGCAATGCAGAGGGCCTTAAATTTAATGCGGCTCTCGACTCTCAGCCAGTGGAGGTGGCGAATGGCCGGGGTGGTGGGCTTGCGGCGGGGGATATTTAGGAGAATCCTTGCAGCCGCATTCTGGATAAACTGCAACTTCATTAGGACACGCTTCTGAGTATGTAGAAAGAGAGCGTTCCCATAGTCAATTTTTGAGAAAACTAAGGTGGAGACCAGAGTTTTCCCGGCTGAGGTAGGGAGGTAAGGCAGTAATTTCTTAATTTTTTTCAAAATAAAGAAAGATGAGGAGACAACCTTATTAGTATGGAGGTCAAAGGACAGTTTACTGTCAAAGATCACTCCCAGGTTTCTGGCCTTTTCCACTGGGACAGGTGGGGGGCCCAGCTTTTCAGGCCACCAGATGGGGGACCATTCAGGGGAGAGCCTGCCGAAGGTCATGATCTCGGTCTTGTCCGAGTTAAGCCTCAGACAATTCGAGGCCATCCAGGTACTGACCTCAAGCATGGTTTTTGGAAATTAGCTGCCACAGTAGGGCCATCTCTGTGAATAGCCAGAACCAGCTGGGTATCATCTGCGTAAGATGTAAGTCGTACCCCATGGGCCTTATTTACCCTCGCCAAGTCCGCTACGTAGATGTTAAATAGCAGGGGACTTAGCTAGGAGCCCTGTGGGACTCCACAGGGTAGTGCAGAGATAGGAGAATAAAAATCTCCCAGCCTCACTGTCTGGGTACGGTTTTCCAGGAAGGATGAAATAAGATCCCTGGCCAACCCGTTTATCCCCAGGGCAGTGACACGGTCGACCAGAATGTTATGGTCGACCGTGTCAAAGGCTGCCGATAGATCCAGGAGGATCAGGACAGCTGCCCCTCCCTGGTCCATGATCGCCCTGATCTCGTCAGAGGCCTTTATCAAGGCGGTCTCGGTTCCATGCCCTTTCCTGAACCCAAACTGCGTTTCGTCGAGAGTTACGGCTCTCGTACGCTCATGACGAGCTGAGCTCGCCATGAACTGCAGGTTTTTTAAAAAGTCAGCGCACAGCGGGAAAACCCGCCGCGCGGTTGGTGTTAAGCCTTACATTTTATTGAAGTACTTTTGTTTAGCAAAGTAAAGCACTGGGTTATCAGTTAATGCACTGCTGGGTGATTGTTTGTGTTCTGAATTTGGACAGCCCCACGCTACCTCCCTGAGAAGTTTGTAACTGCTCTTCATTACTACCACTGAGAGGCAAGTGCTGAAGGGGTTGTACTTGGCCCAGTTTTGCACAGCCATAGTAGGAGTAACCCCAGAACGTCATTGGAAAGTCACTGAAACCTCCGCAGCTGAGGCCCAATACCACGTCTTGCCCGGTGACATTTCCTAAGGGGTTTTAATGTTGCATTGAGGTAGCAGATCAATAGGAAATGTGGAAGGCGTTGCATGAAAAATTGGTACAGCCATGAAAGATGCCAGGGTGGTTGCAGAATGGGTAAGTGGAGAGCAGAAGGGAGGATTGGAAGCTGGACAACAGGTACAAAGGGTACCTTCTTGTCCAAGAAGGAAATATAAATGGTACTTGTTGGTACAGAGGATAAAAGGATTGGTGGGAGAATGATTCTGAGAGCAAGGGAATTTATGGGAGTGATTGTGAAGAGAGAAGAGTCTGATAATTAACCACAGCAGAGACATACAATAACAGGGATTACATGTAATTGCAGAATGTGCAATGTTATAGATATTAAAAGATTATACCAGGATTAAAGAAATAAAAGTTAATTATACAAGGAGACAAAATGAAACTCATTAACTAAGTTTAAGAACCTATTGAAGAATAAATTAACCCAAGTAATTAATTAAACCAGGTAAAGTGTCAAACTTCAAATATTCCTAAAATAAACTTCAAACAGTGGCATTAGAAATACCTTGATGGAGCCATAATAGCTTGTTTGTGTATCTACAGCAGATTTTTGCCATTTATAATGCTGTAAATAACAATTCCGTATTAGTCAATAGTATCGTTTTATTAACCTCAGATGGATGACAGATAGATGTATAATCAAGAAGAACTGGCTCATAGGTAAAGCCTGTAGTTTGTGTTAGGGAAACCCGAATGAAGGCCATAACAGGTATAAGTGGAGGGCTGTGGAGGGCTGTGGACCTTGATGCTCGTGTGACTACAGGCACTGCATCCTGGCGGGATCCATGTCGTAAAGTTGAAAAACTACAGTTAATTCATAAAGAAACAGTAGAAGGAAACAAATAGTTTCCCTCCCGCTTTTCGCACCTTAGTACATGCGCACTTTTTTCACCCCAGTCTTGGAAACCTCCCACTGACTGAGTCACACACTTTCTTTACCCCTGGTCCTGACGAAAGCCAGCACAGGTTACAGTCTGGCTGAAACATGTAGACCCGTATTTAGGATACTTGAGACAAACATAAAACTATAAACGTATCTGCCAATCTTTTTAACCCTGTCATAGGGCCCCATATTAAAGCTACTTCCACTTTCTGAAGTGGCCCCTATAGATAGTTTTAACATCACTAGTCACTGCACCAATCACAACACCCCAAAATGAAACGCTCCGCTGTAGTTCAGGCGTTGAGGCCCACCCAGGGTGCACTCGGGACCTTGGGTGGGACCCGAATATGAAACATGACACCAACTAGGTTGGTGGGTGAGGGTTTTTTTAAGAAACCTATCGGGTCCCAAACACAAACTACAGGCTTTAAATATGAGCCAGTTCTTCCTGATTTTATATGTTTATATGAGGAAATGAATTAGCTCAACTTGTTTTTTCCTCTCTCTCTTGCCATCCCAACCAAGATTGGAACGTTCAACCCTTATGTTAAGTAAACATATTTATGGTCACTGCACCATATTTATCATAATTTTTTTAGTGTTTTCAACAACAAAACAAAAGAAAGCTCATTGTAACAAGATTGCAGCCATTGATGGTAATAACATAAGACACAAATTAATAACAGAAGCAATAACTTGTCAGTGTTTCTGGTACCAAAATCTCCCAATGGATTAGTGAAAATGGTCCCACAATGTATCCCACGAGCCCTGTAAACTGCTTGCTCGTCTGCAGCACATATGTCTATTCCATGGGGCCATTCCATGAGTTCGGGGTGGGGTCAGGGGGGTCGGATGTGATCCAGTGCTGGACTATATCGTGTTTAGCCACCAGCAGGCTTATTGTCACACGGTCGCGAATGCTGGCAACAACTACCGACTCCTGCTCCCCCCTCAATATGTAATGTTCAGTGTAAGGGATCAGTGGGTATCTCAATATGCCACCTAGAGTGGTATATATCATGTCCCCGTGAAGGGTAATCCTCAAGAATGTCCAGACCATATGAAAGAAAGGTGCCCGTGTTTCTTGACAAAGCAGCCATGAAGGGTCTTGCCCCTTACCCATGCACCAGAGCTTGGTGAGGTTGTAATATAGCAGTGGAAATAATTACATTTGATCAGTCGTAATTTGGCTGATATCACTCGGGATTTGGCTGCCGTCTTGGTTTCAGCCCAGTTGTCATCACCCATGAGGCCAACTCTCTCTCAGATACAACAGGGGATCTGCTGTGTTTATCACTAGTCATTTACATGTGCATGTGGTTCCACTACTATTTTGGGCTCAAATGGGTTGAATCTGTGGATGTCTTGTAACAAATGTTAGTACGGATGAAGTACGTGTCTTAGATGCAAGTAGCACAAGAATTGAGAGGGGTGTTATTGATATATTTCCGTCAGGTGGGCAAATGATTTTATATGTCCCCTCTCCCACCTTTGAAATACCAATCAGGTACCATGGTGCGAATTCAATCAGCCCCAAGATTCAGGGTAGCCAAATCCCTTCCCATGCAGGAGTGTCATTTGTGATCTTAAACCATTCAATTTGCCTCAGCACTCAATGCCAACAAGTTAAGGGATATCTGTGGGCTGGGATCCCCTTAGAGATGTGGTACCACATAGGATTGTTTCGGTGGGTCTCATCTTTCGGATTTCCTTCTCCAGTTTATATGTTGGGTCCAGAAAGTCCCCATGAACCCAGTAATTTCTGACCATGTACTGCAAAATCCCAATAATTCAAACTTGGGTTTGGTATCTCTAAGCAATCATCATACACCCAGTCTTGCGACTCCCTCCATAGGAACTCACTTAGCATATCATTGCTCTCTTTGAAGAGGGTACAGGAAGTGTAAATGAGGAATTCTGGAGGAGTCCATACTGAAACCTGTTGAATGTAATAATCTTAAAAAGGTCTCCACATTCCTTTATCGAATGAGAACGTTTATCTGAGGCAATCAGGTCCCATTTAGTTTGTGACAAAAGTGGAGAAATATTACGCACCCAGGTCTCCTGCGAGCCCATGGCCACATGGATACCCAATATTTAAAAAACTGTCTGCGCTGCCCAGTTGGGACCTTGGCAAGAGTTCAGGAACGTATTGTGATTTAGCAGGATTAATGCAAATGCCCGAGGCATCACTGTACACCCGGGGCATCTCCAGCAGTCATAACATATAACACTCTAGTCTTTGTAAATATACCAAAAGGTCATCAGCATAAAGTGCGACCTGGTATTCATGGTCCGAGATCCATCTGATTCCCCACAGCCCTGCATCCCAGAGGATCCATTCTACTAGGGGCTCATGACAAGTGCAAAAAGAAGCGGGGTAAGAGGCCATCCCTGGTTTGTCTTTCTCTCTATCCCAAACTGGGAGGACAATACCCCATTAGCTCACAATCATGCCCATGGAGCATGTTAAAGGATCTTAAAATAGCAGAGAAATCATGTATCAATGCCCATTCACCTCAAGATCTGGAACATGTAGGGTAAGTGAGCCGAGTTAAGCCTCCTCGAAATCAATCAGAGCCTGGATCATTTCAGCTGCCCTGGCCATGAACAGTTGGAGTAGCCATTTGCAGTGCCGGGTGCAGCAGACTGGCATAAAGCCATTTTGGTTGTAATGGATCCAGGACCTGATTACTTGCATCAACTGTGTGATCAGTATCTTTGCCAGGATCTCCACTTCTGAGTTACGCAATGAAATGGGTCCATAAGACTAGCATTCAGTTGGGTCCTTCCCTTGTTTTGGATTTCATCATAATCATGGCACTCCTCATGTCAACCAGCAGCTGTCTCACCTCCAGAACCTCCTTTTAGACCTCCAAGAGAAGTGGAGCGGATATAGGGAAATATTTCCTGAATAATTCTGCTAGAAATCTGTTTGGTCCCAGAGTTCTGCCTCTATTCAAAGCAGTGATCGCTTCTTGAGCCTCTTCAAGGCTAAGAGGGCCTAAGATCACCTCTCTGCAATGTGTTAAATTACTTTATGAGTAATCAGGTGGAGTTGTTCAGCAGGTGGGGGGACACATGTGGTATAGAGGATGGCATAATAAGCGGCAAAAGCTTTAACTACAAATTTTGCATGTAACACCAGGGTGTCATAGCTTTGACATATCTGTGAGAACATGCAGTGTTCCAGATAATGTGTCACCAGCCAATACCAAAACTCGCCTGTCTTTTTTGTTTTGTAAACATATTTTATTGCATTTTTTACAGCATAAGCATTTGCTTAGTTAAGGGCATTAAAACCATTTAACATGACACAGTGGTATTAGATATACTTTCATTCCAGTTTGAACATAATCAGTAGTTTCCATAGGCAATTCATCAAAAATGTTATAACTAGGAAATCAGCCCTTCACTATTTCCTCTAAATAATTATCCCAGCCCTCCTCCACGACAAGGACGTCCATGTCAGTTTCTTTCAGACAATCCAATAGGTTGCCCCACGCCCGGGCTTTGTCTATAGAACCCTGGTGCCTCCTCAAATCCTGAAACAACCCTTCACCATCGTATCCCACCCATAGGGTTAGGACCTCTTTCCATTTACTCTACTCCAGGCTTCTGGCTGCCTTCCAGTGCATAGTGATTGCCCAATTTGCTAGACTCAGCACCAGGTACATTTTGTGGTTTCTGTATGCGTGGTTGGATGTGGGAATCCTCACAATAGGCATCCCAAAGGAGTGCAGGGGATTGCTCTACCTGTGACCTTAGTTATGCATTCTATCGCACCCTCCCAGAATTCAAGTTGGTTAGGGCAAGACCAAACCATGTAGACTCTTTCAGCCGCACATTCTCTACACCCAGGGCATGCCGCTTCAGGCTCTCCAAACATCCTAAAGATTTTACCAGGGATTAGATATGCTCTACGTAAGAAATGGAAGCTAATTAGCGTAAAGCTGGCTTTGCATGAAACTGTGTGTGTGTTAGCCAATATTGTGGCACAGTCTGGCTCCCTGATTGGGAGTGCAACATCATCCTCCAAGTTTCTGACACAGCTCCTCCAATGGGGTGACAATGTCGGCCCAAAGTACATGATATAGATTAGTAAAAATGTAAATAAATGTAGTATACTTGTAAAGCGCACAGCTGCCCCATCTCGGGGCGTCCCGGCACTGTATAACGCTGTGGAACCCTTCCTGGCTCTCCCTGTGAAATGCCCCTCCTGGGCACCCCCAAGGTGAAACCAGGCATCCCAGTGTTGTTAGGGCCGTTGTGGAGATTAAGCAAGCTATTGCCCAGAGTTGCAGTGTGGGACCCATGATTAGAGTAGTCGCCGAGGCGAGAATTATCGAGTTTGCGGACATTGAGCCCAAGATCCTGCCGTGTCAGGACTTGAACCCTGGTCCCGGGCCTGATCTCTGCTTCAGGGTCTGCCGCTTCTAACCAGTGAGCCACACTACTCCTACACACCAGTAACTGCCCGGATTTTGCTGATCCCAGTGCAGAGGACCTGACAACATTGATGAGTACAGGGTTCAGTTGTTGCCATTCTCCAGTGATTTTGCAGTGTAGCCACCAAACCCCAGCATAAAAGGAACTGTCCCGGAGGCAGCTCAACATTTTTTACAAAGCCATCATACACCAGTAGCTCCCTGTCACCAAATTGGGTCACTCCAAAAGACGTAGAGCAGTCATGGGAGTGCCACAATTTTTAAGATCGCATACCATCCTCTACAGACACAGGGAGGGCTTTCCAGTAGTTTACACAGGTGCGGAGCACTATGATGGCTGTCCCGATGTTACCGTCTAGGAGATCCTGGGGCCATGGTTGATTTTGACTCCAAGATACTTTAAACAGGTCCTCTCCCAGGAGAGAACACATGGGTCTTTGGGTTATGGCAAGTGTTTGCAGAAGGGAAAAAGGTAAGACTTCTGCCGATTAAGGCACAGTCCCAAACAGTTGCAGAATCGCTCTAAGAGCAATATAGCTCACAGCAGATCCTCCTCCACATCACAGAGGATCAAGAGCATGTAGTATGCTTATCACAAAATCTGATGGGAAATGCCCTGCATCTCTAGTCCCCAATAGAAAGTCTCAGAGTGCGCGTTGCCTGCTAGTAGCTCAAATGTGACTGCAAATAACAATGTGGAGAAAGGGCAACCTTGCCTTGTCCCCCACTCCACCACATAGGAGTTACTTTACAAGTGCGAACTTTGGATGTGGGTGCTGAGTAGAGGACCTCGTCCACTAAATGAAACCATCTCCCACCCCTATCTTAGACTTCACCTGATAGAGATAATCTCACTGCAGGGTATCAAATGCTTTTTCAATATCAATAGGGACTATCACTGCTCTGCCCTCTTCTAGAGATGCAACCTCCATAAATGAGAGGAGCATCCAAGAATTGAGTGCCGTATTTCACCACGGAATAAACCTATTTGTTCAATATGGCTTAGCTTGGATATATGCGGGAATAGGCAGTTAGCCAGAATTTGGCATAGGAGTTTATAGTCCACGTTGAACATTTAAGCATCGATAGGGGATGATATGCCCGTACATCATGGGAGTGTCAACCTTGCTTCAACAAGGGGACCACTAGAGCTTCCTTAGTGGTAGTCGGTAAGTGGCCTGCCTCGCGGTATATATTTATGTGTATAAGTAAAACTGATTCTGCTTCCCACAGAGACAATAACATGGGCTTTATCTACAACAACAACCTGCGTTTTAACATGTAGAAACACTTTTATTAACATGTTTCCTAGCTTTGTCAATCAGTGGACATAATTGATTCGACCACTTCCATTTCTGTCTTTGGCATATGTTAGAGTACACTAAGACAGTGTGAGGGACAAGCATCATCAATTCATCTAGGGTATCCTTCATTAGGTTTTCCAGTCCTACTCCAGTTAATGTGCATAGGTCATTGCCACCACCGTGCAAAATCAAAAGGTCAGGGGCTGGTGAAAGCACAACTGTTTTAATCAAAGGTAGCAATTGATGAAAATGTAATCTTCTGTGCCCATTCCAGGTAATGCCCACAGTAGTTAAACTCAAGTCCCTGTTAATATTTCTCTTTCTCGCAGACTCAGCAGACCAATAGACATAGCTGTGACCAATCCACATTCTAAGCCCTTTATAGAAGTGATGGAGTCCACTTTACAGAGAAAGGGAACAGGGAGATTCTAAGTAATCTGAAACTCGGCATACAGTTTTATCTGTTACTGTCTTGTACACATTCTCAACACAAAGGCTCTTGTCAGAGCCTCCCAAGAGAATGCATCAAGCACAAAAGACCGACATGTAAAGCACACATTGTACTTTTGGACTTTCTGCATTTCTTCTCTTAAAAGAGCCCGGCTGCAGGCTGATTGTGGGCCAAAAATATTTATGTTGATTGCAGCGCATGACGGTGCTTCAATTAACAGGAATATGTTCACAATGGTCCACAAACAGCCTCCAGCCACGTGCCATTAAGAAGGAAAAACAGCAGCAAGTGCAGGACCCACAGCACCCAGCAAATTAATAAATGTTGCCCGGCTCCTGTTCTAAAAGCGTTGGCGCGAATGCTCTCCTGGGATGTGCTGTGGATGCGCACTCCACATACAGCACTGCATGCTCAGGGGATCAGAAGTGCACGCTGGCCCGCATGTTACTGGGCACACTGGTGGTGATATAACCAAGTGGTTCACAGCCTTTGAGATGGCTTCTAAAGTCAGAAACGTGAATACAACTCACTGGGAGGCACTCCTATGGGAACTGTTCTCTGGTAAGTGCAAAGACAGACTTCTGACCCTCAGTGCTGGGTCATATGACCTCATGAAGAGAACTCTGATTGAGGGATTTGGACACACAACTGAGGAGTGTAGAATTAGATTCAGGGGGGCTCAGAAGACCCAGAGTCAACCCTGGATGGAACTTGTAGCCTCCTCAATAAAAACACTAGGTGGCTGGTTGACTGGAAGTAAAGTGCAAGATTGTGATGGTCTTTATAGTTTGTTCATGAAAGAACACACATTAAGTAATTGCTTTGATAAAAAGTTGCATCAGTGTCTGGAAGACCTAGGTACAATTTCTCCCCAAGAATTGGGAAAGAAGGCAGACCATTACGTTAAGACAAGAGTGACTACGATGTCCACTGGAGTGACCAAAAGAAATGGGTTACAAAATCTCCCCAGAGGAAAGACAGGGTGCCTCTTAAAGATAAAAGTAAGGAGTCCATGACAGCCCCCCCCCAAAAACCTGTACAGGAGGGTGGGCCCAAAGACACCTCATAAACTAAAACTGGGTACCAAGGTAAGAGTTGGGATCCCAACAAGGTATGACGTCACAACTGTCGAAAGACAGTACACCAGACCAAGGAGCCAGCTGTCCTAAAAATACAGCCCCTAGTGCAGCTCCAGGGGTTGCTAGTGTAGCTTTTGAGGGTGTTTCCTCAGCCGAGGAAGTCCTCCTAGCCTTCAAATGGAAACTGGGCCCAAAAGGTGAGATGCAGATTCCAGAGAGGGAGTAGACACTTCCACCACCTACTGGTGAATGGAATCCCAGCCACTGCCCTGAGAGATACCTGTGCCAGTCACACTGTGGTGCATAACAGGTTGGTTCTCTAAAACCACTATGTCCCAGGGGAAACAAAAAGAGTAAGGACTGCTCCAAGGGTGTCACTGTTAGGCTGGTGGCTGTAATGCCCCTACAAATAGCTAGTTCCCTTAGTTGCAGAAAGTTGGTAGTCAGTAAAGCCCTCCCCCTAGATCGTCTCCATGGGAATGACCACCCAGAGGTTGATCTGAGCCAAAGAGAGGTACTGGTCCAGTGCCAGACCTCACCCAAGGAACCTGGGGGGCTGAACCTGAAGTTAGTGCAGCTAAGCAACAAAAGTGTAGGAAAGGTGGACAACTTTAGCCACAGTCCCAGTGGGCCAGGGAGATCCCATCCCAGTAAGGAAGAACTCCACAATTGGCACTTTTGAAGTCCTCCCTAGCCAACAAAAATACCTGACTAGTCAGGCAGCTGTCCAGCCTGAGTTGGTGGCTCCTCAGCTGGCAGAACAGATGGTAGAAGAAGGATGTGTAGTGACCCCCTGCCCTAAAACTGCAGACAGGCCACCAGTACCCAAAGAAGCCTGTAAGTTAGCCACTTCACCTACCAGTGAAGAGCTAAAGGTGTGGTTCTGGGCATTGACAGCTGTCAGTATCCTCTGATGGGTGTTACCCATCATAGCAGCATTGTCTTTGGCCTGGGGCCTAGCCCCCTGCCAAATATCAAGTTAGGCCCCCTGACCCTATTGGTCATGGCGGGGTTGCTCAAGCTGGGCTTTGCCCTAGGTAAGTTAGAATTTTCAGAGGTAGGCACCTCGGAACCCAAACTAAAAACATGGGGTGAAGACAGTAAAAAGCTAGGAAAGGAGCATTGGGTATTATGTACTGAAACTGTTGAGGTAGGTCAGCTCACAAAAGGGACAGACCTAGACTAAAGGATGTAAGACAGAGTAGGCCCTGCAACTTTCAACCCACTTCCTCTACTATTCCTTGCCTGAAAGACTAGAAAGACTCCCCCAGGTTTGTCTGAGTCTCCTGGCCTTTGGGCTGGGGCTTGTGTAGGAAGCTGGTTTTCTGTTGCAGTACCCCCCCCACTTTTTTCCAGAGTACTGATGCACTGTGACTTGATGTGCCCTGGGTCCCTGCCAATCAGATTCCCAGGGCCTCCAATTGGGACCTCTCCGGCCACATGCCAGTCCCTTGAAAAAGGTACCATGGGTCCCAAGGGCACTGTGGCCAGGAATACTTATTGTGCCACTCTTAGAGGCCCTGTACCTTTACACACACACACTGCCATTGCAGGCTGCGTGTTTTGGTGCAGAATCCCTTTGTGTCATGCCTACAACCCACTGCCCTGGCATAGATCAATCACCCCTCTAAATGGGTGCCCTGTACCAGTGGTAAGGGTACAGGTGCATGAGCCCTGTACCCCTACAGTGTCTAAGTCATTTTCATTTCATTTCCATAGTCTTTATTTCGATTTTTAGAATCATAAAAGACTTAGTAAATTCTTAGACATTGTAAGTGCAGCGCTGCCATTAAGAGTATATGGTGCGGGGACATTGTCATTATGAACTTCACAGTACCATACTGGCTGCACTAAAAACTGAGAGGTTTGGCATCAAACCTCTCAGCACATTAAACCCACACATATGCCAGTGTGGGATTAAATGAAACATGTACTCAGAGGGCATCTAGAGATGCCACCTGAAAAATAACCAGCCTCTGGTGGGTTCCCTGACTGGTACACACCAGCATGCCACCACAAGACATGTTTCTGGACCTTTGGGGTGGGAACCTTTGCTCCCCGAGCCCAGAAATAAAGCCTTTCCTGGGAGGAGGTGGTCACACCTCCCCCAGGCTAAGAAGAGCCATCTGTGGCAGGGGAGCTTCAAAGGCCTTGCAGCCTTTGTAATGCGGCCCCAGCCTCTCCTGATAGCAGGAGCAGGCCCCCTTCTTGTCTCCCCTCCTTTCAGGCAGGAAGACAGGTGGGTAAAATTAGCCAGCCAAGAAGGTGTGCTCCCCTCTGCCAACCCCACCCCTCAGGTGGGGGAAGCGAGGCCCTTGCTTCAGTATCCACCATCTTGCAGATGACCCATGGCAACAAATCCCCAATCAGAATTAGGGATTGTGCTCACTCCCCCATGTGGGGGGAGCACAGCAAGGGTGCCATTGGCTACTGACCCTGAGACCCCTAAAACACCCCTGGAATACAGTATTGAGGGGCCAGCCCTGAACCAAAAAAGCAGACAAGAAACTACAAGAAGAAAAGAAGAAGAAGGACCAAACAGCTGTGCCGAAGCCAAGAATAGGAGGCCGCCCACTGACTTGGACTTAGCCCTACTGCCTGTCCCCAACTCCAACCTGCAGAAGTTAAACTCTGATGTGTCCTGCAGCCAGCAGCCTCAAGAACCCAGACTTTAAAAGAAAAGACTCTTTCTCTCATGAACACTGGATTTATTCTTCAACAGACTCCAGCTCAGGCAAGATCCGCAAGTCTACACTACTTTGCACCCAACGCCCATGGCCCGAGTGGCCTACACCATGAGGAGGTCTCTCCGGCGATCCTGACCTGAGATCCGGTGATCCCTGACCTGCCCCAAGCTTCCAGCCGATGCCTGCAGCCTCAAACCAGAAGGTCCCCCCAACTGCGACAGGAGCTGGTAAGAAGATCAGACCCTATAAGGCATCCCTGCACCTGATGCCCCACGAACTTGGATGGCCCAACTGACAGTGCCTAACCAACCCCCAGAATCCTAACTTACCTCTCCAAGTGGTGGTGGCATCCGGAAGACCTTTGTCCCCAAGCCTGCAGTGTGTTTGCAAACCAGAGACTCCCCATTTATAGATACAGGGTGCCCAAAGCCAAAAAAGCATTCTACACCCGGCCGCACCAGTGCCAATTAGGGTGCATCTTTTGTGCTGGATTCAAACCCCATTTGCTCTAAGCTTAATGCCAGGAGCTTTGGTCCCACAACCTTGTGGCCTGCTCATAAGTGGCCACTAATCGGAGGTAACTTAACCCCATTGGATAACATTGGGCCTCAGCACTCTTCACCCAGCCACCCTAGTGCCGCTGAAGGTGTAACAAGAGTGCAATCTTGACTGGCCATTCCAATTTAAAGTCCTCAACTACAGAGACAGAGACATGATCCTGAGAGAAACCTGCAAGGTGGCAGACCTCAAAATAGACAGCAGTCGGGTTATGATATTTCCTGGCTACACATCGCAAGTACAGCAGCGCAGGGGCGCATATGCCGCTGTGAAACAACAACTGAGCGTGCTCGACCTAAACTACTCACTCCTGTTCCTTGCCAGGCTGTGAGTGGTCACAAAAGGCATAGTGCGCTTCTTCAATTCGTCCTCTGAAATCTGGGACTGGCTGGAAGTCTGGGACTGGCTGGAAGAATCGAGATTATGGACAGGACCCAGGCCATGCATGATAAAAGCACCAAGGAAGTTTGCCCGAAGAATATGTCAGCGGGGTGGATGCAACAGGCCCCAAGCGAACTCTGCCACAACTTCCACAGCCCCCAACTCAGAGCAGAGAAGAGTGGAAAGGCAAGAGGAGATACAAGTGGCTGCAACGCTTGGAGCCACGACTCAACAACCAAAGTCAGCATCCAAGCCGTGCCAGATCCTCAGATACCGGTGCCTCCATTTCCTCCAAACCCATGATTCGAAGACTACCAACTACCAGATGTGTCACCACAAGCGGCGGATGACATCATATGACTCGCTGTGAATGGCTGCACCCTACAAAACTCAGTACACTCAAGTACTAAACAGCCTGTCAAACTGTCATATTGTAATTAATATGTTGTCTACATATATAGTAAAAAACAGAGCCACCCATACACTTCCGCAAATAGTGCTTACCTGATGCCGCGACATACATGCTCCCTGCACGAAAGATTGGCTGGGATACCATGCAATTAAATCACATCACTGAGGGATGGAAAAACCCCATCTAGTCTCACGCCACATACACCCCTATAGAACGTCATACTGACACAGTTATTGCCATAGTTGGGCACCCTAGTTTGGACAAGCATCCTATTGGAACTCGCCCACGAAAGTTATGCATGGTTTTGTTCACACTTGTGCCTTGTTCTTAACATTATTAACTCGGAGCACACCCATGCACACTGCGAGCGACCACGCCCTACCCTCCCTGCTCCGCCCTGGCCAACTTAACAAGGGGAAATGGTAAAGGTCAACGTAGTTACATGGAATGTGCGCTGTATGCACACATGTCATGTAGATACTCAATATACACCTATTTACAGTGCAGGGCTGCTGGTATTGCGCTACTCCACGAGACAAACATGTCCCTAGTGGAACTAGAGCACCTGCGCAGATGATGGGGAGGCCAAGTGCATGGCACAAGCTACTCAGCTCACTTACAGGGTGTCCTCATCTGGGTGAGAACTTGTAACCAATTTATAAGTGAAGAAGTGCTGAATGATCTTGAAGGCAGATTTAAGTTAGTTAGTGGTCGACTTAATGGGTAACTGATATTGATCGGCTCCATCTATTCCTCGAATGTAAATCAGCCCTCCTTTTTAGATAACCTAACTTGGTGTTAGCTAAATGGAACAGGATTCCATGACTCCTTGTGTGCTCAACATAGACTTATACAGGCCTTTCCTGCCCCTGACCAAAACCTCAGCAGCATCCAATGCACAGGCCCTCGCTGACTAGCTCACTCACTGAGCACTACTAGATATATGACACGCCCTCAACCCTGACACTCGCGTCTACTCCTATTACTCCGCAATACATGGGCTACATGTGCGCCTGGACTGTATAGTGGGATCCCCTGCTCTGCTTTCCCTAGTTCGATAGATAGAATATTTAGGTCGGACATACTCCGATTATAACCCCCAAACACTGCAAATCACCTGGGAACCTGAGCAACCCCCAGCCCCCACATGGAGACTTCAAACTGCAGCACTAGAAGACCCAGCATTCCGCCCATCACTAGGAACGGCGCTGCTCGTACTTTTTAGATCAACAAAGACACAGAAGGAGACACACTAGTGGAATGGGAGGCATTTAAAGTTACAATGAGGGGACACTGTTTGGGAGCAACCTGGAGCATATGTAGACAACTTTCCACTGCCCTAAGTAAAATAGAAACACAGCTCCTGTGATAAAAAACAGACGGGCAAGGAGGAGAGAGAAGTGCATATCGCCAAGAGACACTGCGCACAGAGCACGCCAAACTGATAGAACACCTTCGCTGCCACAACTATGTTGCACATACAGCCTGTACTCGCGCCACTGCCGATCGTGCAGGCCGACTCCTAGCCTGGCTAATTCATCAGAAGCACGCTCATAAACCGATAGGTACACTGCGCGCAGACACAAGACTCCTAATATATCCACAATGCAGCATCCACCAAGCTATGACACAGCACTACACCTGGTTTTATCAATCCAAAAGCTGCTGCGAGACACAGGTCATCCCAGCCTTTCTAGACTGTATACAACTAACTGAGTTGACACCGACACAGTGAGATGTTAAGTGAGCCAATTTTGCTAGAGGAAATACAAGAGGCAATATAGTCCCTGGCCACAAGGAAGACCTTGGGAACCAAAGGACTCCCGGCAGAGTACTATAGGGCATACCAAGTATTGCTAACACAGAGGTTGCACACCCTCTATGAAGCTGCTGTAGAAGCAGGACAGCTCCTTCCTTCCCGACGCGAGGTGCTCTTGGATATCCTTACTCAAGCCCCAAAGGGTGCCCCACAGACATGAGCTCCTATAGGCCCCTCACCCTTCTCAACACTGACTATAAAATATTAGCAACAATCTTGGCAAACAGGCTCACACAAGTGGTCCCTACCCTGGTTCATGCAGGCCAATACGGCTTTGTGCCATCTCGCAACACCTCACTCAACCTGTGTCGCTTCTGTAGGGTTGCAAATTATTCCACATGCACATGGGTGAGGGCGGGCTGCCTCATACTCAATCTTGGGAAGGCTTTGGATTCCCTAGAATGGGACTGCATGTTTGTAGCCCTGGGAAAATACAAACTAGGCCCCACTTTTCTTAAAACTGACCCACCTACTTTACATGAAACCGGCGGTAAGAGTAAAGCTAGGTTCATACGTATCGGGTACAGTCCCAATGAGACGTGGGACGCAACAGGGCTGCCCTTAAACCCCCTCCTCTTCATGCTAGCTATAGAGCTGCTTGTGAAGCCGATAAGGATGCACTTCAATGATGGCATCCCACTAGGTGATAGAACACAGAAGGTTTCATTGTACGCAGATTACCTTCTGGTCCATCTAAGGATATAAATGACGTGCCAGAACAATTGGCTCTGTTCCTACGGGACTTTGCAGCCATATTAGGTTTGAAGGTGAACGCAGGCAAATCCAAACTATACGCCTTCGGCGAAGAAAACCACGACCCGGACTTTACACTTAATGGAGAAAGGGTTCAGTGGAGTGCAGATTCATTCCAATATCTAGGCATACAAATATAGTGCCAAAAGGGAACCCATCTTAGGGCAAACTAGGCAGGGCACTAACAGCCACCAGGTCCCAGACTCAATTCTGGAGCACATTCCCACTTGCAATAACAGGTGGTGTAGCATTCGTAAAAATGGTGGCCTTGCCGAGATTTGTTTATTACTTTGCTAACTTGCCTACCCCCTTCTTTGTTATCCCAGAGAAGCTGGCCAGAGACTTCATATGGAGATCCAGTCAACACAGGGTGGTGGTGAAGAAATTATATTTACCTAGGGACCAGGGAGGCCTAGCGGCACCATGCTCTGAACACTACTACCTGTCAGCCCAACTTCAATGGATCGCCAGATAGATGGCAGATTGCTATCGTGACAACAGAGCAACCACGGGCCCACCATACACATTGCCCCAGCTCCTCACACTTTTTCACTCTGGCGCAAAGACACGACCCCCGGAACCTCTGATGCTAAACATGGCCCACAGATAGTATCGTAGAAGTCTCCACATAACCCGACACATAACACCTTATGCCCCTGTGCTCCCTTTAGAAGGCGCCCTTAGAGGTCAGTCTACGCTCACAGTCATCGAGTTACAACAATGACATGAAGCAGGTATACAGTCCCTAGGAGACTTATATCGTGACAGCTCACTCGTTCCTATGCGACACTGATAGAAGACTCCCCCCAGGTCAATTCCTCCTACACCATTCACTAGTGGCCACACTCACTGTGAAATGGGGCGATCTCACTACTGAACCGCAAACACATCTCATCATACAATACCTACACATCATGGGACAGGGCAGACATCTCAGGCTGTGGTTCGCTGCGACAACATGCAACGATCAGCCTAGACCCCCTCCAAAAGAAGTGGGAGCAGGAACTGGGCCCGCAGCTCTCAGACACGGAATGGGCACAGGTGCTGGTCAGTCTCCAGTTAGGATCCCCAGAAACATGCGATTCATGCAAATACAGTACAACATCATTCAAAGATCATATTTAATGACCGCCAGTAGGTTATATATATATATAAATATTTATATATATATATGGAAACACTCGAACCACTTCCTGATACTCCGCAGCAGCAGATAGGCGAGGAAAGAGACACAGACCTCCGAGGTATTTCAAGTGGGCAGCGATTTTATTTTAAGTGACCCAACACAACGCGTTTCAAGCCCGTAAGCCCTTGATCACGTATCACAGTTAGAAAACACCATTGTCTACATTTAAAGTGCGAAGTGCCCCTCCCACAATTGACATCATAGGTCACATGTGCAAAAACACTGAAAACATACTAATATGTTTTCACTACTCGCATCCAAAACGTTTTCAAAAAGGCATATTGCTTTTGACACACGTCAGATTCTTTATACATACATGTTCATTAAATAATTTAAAATAACATGTAGACTGATCGAGTGCCAATGAACTTAGTAAAATAATAAATACAGTTCCATTTAAAAAAAAAAATATATATATATATATATATATATATATATATATATATATATATATTCACTGAAGAAATCATAGGTTTCAGACATGCTATAGTTAGGAATTAGAATTTAAAAAACCTTTGAGGTTCACTGTAAAAACCATAGGTTTCAGACATGTTATAGTTAGGAATTAGCATTTAAAAAAACCTCAGAAATTCACACAAAAAACCACAGCTTTCAGGAGTGTTATAGTTAGTTGGACATTTCACTCGTACAAAACGATTGAAATTCCCAGGTTATAGTTAGTTGTACTAACTATAACTCAGGGATCCGCAATCCACTTTCAGGGTCAGTGCTGGGCTAAAAGATGCAGCACTGGTTTCTCTCCTGATAACAGGTGAGTAAATGTGAATTCGTTGTTCGGATGATTTTAGGTGAATATTTCAAAGTTCCAAAACTCTACACTTAGAAGAATTTGCAAGTGAAACCAGTCAATGTTAGCCTATGAAAGGAAATTCACTTAGCAGGTAAATAGTGTTATTGTTACCTTTTCTTACTCAATGGTGCATCCTGCATCCAGCACTGCTTAATCTCAGTTGAAAGAATGCAAATTACCAAAGACGCGCGGAAGCGCACGTCTTTTTATTTTTGTATTGCTAGAATGCGCGGATCATGCGCTCACCACACAATTTTACCCCCCTAAAAAAAATTAGGGGCCCTGGAGGTCCTTGTAGGACACCCTGAGCAGACCTTGAGGATCAGGGTGTGTCTACCCTCCCCCTTTTCACGTTTGAAACACACATTTCACATGCTTCTTCAGCCTCCCTTGTACCGAGGCATTAAAGGCTGCCAACAGTTCTAGTTTCGAAAGTTGACAACCACTTGACAACCAATTAGCCTTCAGCACATGATCGGAAGGGTGCGCTTATGGTACGATGACAATAAGCGGGGTTTCCGTATTCAATTTTTTTATGGGAAAGGGGCCTTGAGGGCCCCCCTCCCATGGCCAATTCCGGGCACCGGGATTCCCAGCCCCCGGGGCATGGCTAAATATATATTATTATTGGGGGGGGGGCGCTAGAGGGCGCACTGCGGAATGGCTGACTAGAGAGTCAGCTCCGCCGGACGGTCGCGGACTTAGCAGCCTTTGACCCCTTAAAACCCCTGCTAACGCGGATATAACACGAGTATTGGGCATCGGAACTCGGGACCCACGTTGATATGGCAAGGAGGTGACTCCAGGTGGGCTGCTTGCAAGAGGTCCGAAAAAACTATCAAGGAGCAGATCGCGGTGACCCAAAATGGCCACTCGAGAAGATCGGAAGATCTGCGCTACAGAGACACGCAAGTGAATTGGGGCGGTGAGCGGACCCGGCGCCACAAGATCTGAGGGCGCTGACCACTGGACGAGGCTGCGGGACAAACGGAGACCACAGATGGATGCGAAGGAGCTGCGATTTGCCATGCGTTCCACCGGATGCAAGATGGCGGCACCCTTGGAACGCAAATGACCGGAGGCAGCGGACGATCGAGAAAGGCACGTAATGCTTCCCCTTGTTGCCTGAAGATTGCGTGGCGCTCCGGAGGCGTGAAAGAACAGAGGGCTTCATGCACATGTGGCTGACCGTGCTGCGCGGCGGACCCCTGGACGGAGATCTGAAGGTGGGCACTGCGAGGTGAGCGAGGAGGGCTATAACTCACACGGGGCAAAGGGAAAGCGAACTGCATGACCTGCCCGAAGCTGCACCACAAACACATGCACTCTGGCCCTAAGGAGCACACCAGCCCCGACGGACCAGGAAAGCCACTTTCTCCAGCGAAAGGTGAGGAGGTGCGGGGATCCGGTCCTGCTGTGCCCTATGAGATCCTCAAACAGCGACGCCAAATGAGACTATAAAGAGCCAAACCACCAACAATACCCACACCTGCGTCTACCAGCCGATGACCACACGCACAGCACGGTGGGAGGCCGCAGCAGCGACACACCACGCCAGCTCCGCGGTCTATCCGACGAAGTCTAGCAGCCCCGGGACGACCGGACACGGCTCGCCAAAGCCACGCACCGACATGGGGAAACCAGACAGGCAACAGACCAAGCTCCAGTTTGAGGCTCGGAAGCAGGGGAAAACTACCGCAACAGACCCGGAGGCAGATGGTGGCCAAGAGCTGTCGGAAAACACGGGCATGGAGGCAGTACTGCGGGCTATCCAACAGAGCCTGCAGGAGATGAACGGCAAATTGGATAACGTGGTGCAGAGGGTGGACAATATGGCGGCCAAAATCGAAAAACACGATGAACGCATTGTGGAGGCCGAGCAGCGCATCTCAACGGTAGAGGATGGCCAAAGAACCACATCAAAGACCTGCAGTAGCCTGGAGAAAACGGTAGAGAGCCTACGTGCCAGGGTGGAGGACCAGGAAGCCAGGTCCAGGCGCAATAACGTCCGGATTTCGGGCCTGCCGGAATCCACAAACACAGGAAAGATGGAGAACTACATCAAGGCACTGATGAGGGAGATCTTTGGCTCCGAAAAACTATCCACGGTGTTCCTGGTAGAACGTGCCCATCGCTCGCTGGCGCCCATCCCGAAACCGGGGGCTGCCCCACGCATGGTCATCGCTCGCATGCTCAATTACAGGGATAGAGACACAATCTTAAGGCTGGCCAGAGAACTGGGCAAGATCACCCATCAGGGAAACACTCTGGAGTTCTATCCAGATCACACCATGGCAGTACAACTAGCTCGGAAGGAATTCGCCCAGGTGAAAAAGAAGCTGAGGGAGCTGGGTTTGGAATACGCCATGCTGTATCCGGCGAAACTCAAAATCACGACTGGCGGGAAACCGGTCATACTTCAGATGGTGCAAGCGGCACAGGAGTATATTAAACAACAAGGAAAGCGTAGGAAATCAGACGATCGGAATGAACCGACGAGCGATGTGGAATGATTGAATCTGTTTCAGGCAGGACTGAATTAGGCTACGGGGCTCACACGACGGACGCAAGCTGGTAGAGGCTGATGTCAACTGCGGGAACTACTGAATGGCGCAGAAACTGCGGACACGTTGGACAATGGTTTGGAGACGCTCTTACAAACTTACTGTGAGTAAGGACCTTGATAATAATAAACCGCCGCAGAGACAATCGAGATGTGAGTATCTGGAGGGCTGAAAATGAGGTGGGGCACTGCGTAAGCTAACTGCTGGTAGAGTTGGGCCGTATGCCCCTAACAAATGCATTGACTGGACCTGCCGCCGTGCAGCTTTTCTAGCATGTGAGACTATGCCCGTAGAATGGTTCCACATATTTGATAGCCTAAGACACTACATAGTGGTGGATATGAAGGACTGTATTAATATCATCTCAACGCTACGAGTTACTTTAAGGAGGTTGGGGGGTCGGAGGAGATTACACGTATGTTATATAGTGATAAGTACGCAGGCGTCTGTCCACATCCACCATGTGGATGGAGATGTGTGAACCTGGTGACACCCCCATGAGGGTGTGCCCCGAGACATGTTTGCTACCTAAGTTAATGGTTGTTCGGGGATGGCTTTGGCAAAGTTTGGGTGCTAAAGTGGGTGGGGGGAGGGAAGGGAAGTTAAGATCTAGTCAACTACAACCTCTGTGTCTGAGAAGCATGGCGAACTCCTTAGTCGTGTATTATCATATGGAAAATGCATTCATTCTAAGTATTCCACTGTCGCTGTCGGCTGTACTAAAATGTGTAATAACGCGCTGACACTGCAGGAAGCAGGCGCAATGCTTGAAATGTATACAAATTATCCACACACATGCTCATGGCACGAAATAGTATGCTGAAATTTCTCACTTGGAATGTGCGGGGGCTGGGCAACCCGAAAAAGATTAGGCGATTATTTGCTTACTTTGACCGCTTAAATGTTAACATCGTTTTCTTACAGGAAACACACTTGGCACGAGACGGCACGTCCACGCTAGGTGCGAAATGGGCAGAATCTGTAACCAATTCGAGCTACTCATCCTACTCTAGAGGGGTGAGCATCTTAATACGTAAGGGGACTAACTTTGAGATTACGAGCATACACAGGGACACCGACGGGAGGAGCGTTGTTGTAGCGGGCACGATTAGACGTCAAAGGCTACTGTTGGTAAACACGTATGGCCCTAACGTGGATGACCCGGGGTTCTTCGGCAAGGTATGGCACACCATCGCTGAACTACAGACAAATCACGTGATATGGGGCGGTGACTTCAATGTTACGCTACGTGACACTTTAGATAGGGCAACACACACTTTGGAACAACATGGGAATGCCAGGACAATGCTGCAAGACGCCATGGGGGACCTACATATGGTAGATCTGTGGAGGGTGCGTAACCCAGGGACGTCGACAGCAACACACATTAACGCGGCAAACAACAGTTGGTCCAGGCTGGACTACTGGCTGGGTACACAAGAGGTACTTACTTGGGTTGTAGATATCACACACCTACCACGAACATTGTCAGACCACAACCCGGTGATGCTGGAGGTTCGTATCCCACACTATGACCCACCACCCTTCACTTGGCGCTTTAATGCAGCTGCGTTGCGAGACCCTGTGTACACTACCACCATACATAAAGCAATAGTGGATTATTTTGATCTGAACGGCCCGACGACTGAGGACAAGGGTTTACTGTGGGAGGCCTTTAAGGCCACGATAAGGGGAGTCTGTATCAGTACAACCTCAGGCATCCTCAAGGACATCCGACAGCAATTAAACACACGAGAGACAGCCATTCAAGCGCTAGAACAGACATACACCCAGGCGGGGGACACTAAAATACTGGGAGACATTCAAACGCTGCTGACGGAGCATGCCAAATTTGCAACAGACGAGCTTACGTATGTTACTAAGCGGGCCACTGCTAGACGTTATGGTGACGGGGGCAGGCCGGGCAGGGAACTGGCAGCTAAAATATGCTCGGGTAAAACCCCACAAAATGTAGCGTCCCTTTGTACTGACACCGGTGAGGTGGTTACGGATGTCAAAGGGATACTGAAGGAATTTATGCACTCGTATGGCACACTCTACCAGGCGCGCCAGTCACCTTCACAAGCTGAGTTACTGAAATATATGGAGGATATAGAACTGGCGTGGCTAGCTGATGGGCATAGGAAATACTTAGAGCGCCCTATAACAGTAGAGGAAGTTACAGACACCATAAGGCGTCTGCCTAATAACAAGGCGCCAGGGCCAGATGGCTTCGTAACTGAATTCTATAAAACATATGCAGACTTGCTCGCCCCGCACTTGGTGCAACTGTATGGGGAGGCGCATGAGGCCCAGACGCTGCCAGCATCTTTGAGGGAAGCCTTGCTCATAGCATTGCTAAAACCGGGAAAGGAGGAAGATAAATGCGATTCGTATCGCCCCCTTTCGCTATTAAATGTAGACACAAAAATCATTGCTAGTCTGCTGGCAGATAGGCTGAAACCACTTATGCCGTTATTAATAAGACCTGATCAATCTGGATTCATCCCTGATAGGGCCACCACACATAACACCCGCACTTTGTTCGCATTAGCGCACTATTTGGCCCCGGAGACGAAGGCTGTGGCGGTGTTGCTAGACGCTGCCAAAGCGTTTGACACTATTGGCTGGCCCTTTATCCATGCAGTACTGGTGCGTATGGGATTTCCATAGATCTTTCTGGGTTGGATATCGATGCTATACACAAATTTAACTGCACGCATCAGAGTAAATAGGTACATATCGGAACCAATTCAAATATGCAGAGGTACTCGGCAGGGATGCCCACTCTCACCGATGCTCTTCGCATTAATCTTGGAGCCACTGGCATGTAAAATCCGCCAGCACCACCACTACTCGGCGCTGCAAATGCCCTCCCGACCAATACACATCTCGCTCTATGCGGATGACATGGTGTTGTATGTTAAGAACCCTGAGCAGCACTTGAATCCGCTTCTAAGAGAATACATAAAATTTGGCCAACAATCTGGCTTACAGATCAATTGGAATAAATCCCTTGTTCTCGCACTGACGGACAGCACACGACCGACACAACTAGACTACCCGCTGGAATGGCAGGAGGACCCAACAAAATATTTAGGCATATGGTTTCATAGAGACCCTGAATTGGTCATTAGGACAAATTACGGACGTACCATAGCGTCCCTTGAGGACAAAATTAAACGATGGAACAGACTTCCTCTATCCTTGGCAGACAGGGCAGCGATCATCAAAATAGTACTTCTACCGAAGTTCCTGTATTTATTTAACAACATTCCGATAAAACCTCCAGCTGCAGTATTCCGTAATATAAACACGCTGGTGCTCAATTTGCTTTGGGCGGGAAAACAGGCGAGGATGGAGCTGCGCACCATGACACTGCCGTATGCTAGGGGGGGTTTCAATGTTCCAGACTTCTACTTATATTACTTGTGCGCTCAGGCGCAATTTGCGCACTTCTGGTACCATGATATACCCTTTATGACACATGTGGCTGTGGAAGCGGGCGATGCTGACCCAATCCCGCTAACCAGCATAATGACGCATAAACGCCCTAAGTTACATGACCACGACATCAATCCGGTCAACACCACCACGGAGGCATGGAGGCTGATGGGAAAAGCAGCGGATAGCCTTCCACTTTATGCACCCACACTTCCTTTAGCGCATCACCCGGCCCTTTCGGTAACACAGGAGCGGGTTGGCATGGATCAGTTTAAGCGGGTTGGCATAGACACACTGGGGGACTTGTATAAAGAAGGTGAATTCCAGACTCTGGAAAAGTTACAGTACATCAGCAACCCGTCCCCACTTTTCAGATTTAACTACTATAGGCTACAGAGGGCACTTCAGGAGCATTACCCTACACACCCGGAAGAGCCAAAAACACTTGAACCCCTACATCTGCTCCTCACTACACCCACAGCGTCTCACCTAGTATCTAAGCTCTATGCAAGCATACAGGGGGCGGTAGGGGGCACTGCACACAAGGCCAGGGACAAATGGAACACAGGGCTGTTGGAACCCCTAACCGACGAAGAATGGGATTCCTCCTGCATGCTTACTGGCATGTTGACACCAAACGGTAACTTGAAAATCATTCACTATAAGTACTTACACCAGGTGTACCATACGCCTCAGCGACTGTATAAATATGGCTTGAGGGAAGATTCACAATGTTGTAGGTGTAAACAAGAAAATGCGGACTTCATGCATCTAGCATGGCATTGTCATAAAGTGGCGGGATACTGGGACCAGGTCGTACACATTTTGAATGAAATGCTTGGTGTTTCAGTGCAGTGCGAGGCGAAAGTCTGTCTGTTGGGTATTGTCCCGCAGCTTAGAGCCTTGAAACGAAAATTCTGCGCTGTTGCACTACTGCTGGCCAAGAGAAGGGTGTCTCTCCACTGGAACAGCAAGAGAGCCCCAGAGGTAAAGCACTGGATAGAGGATATGGTCTATTGTCGAGACACGCTCAACACATACGAGGAGGAATTGCCAATCAGATCTAGGCCAAAAGACTATTGGGGGTATCTGCGTGCCTATTTACTAAAACATGGTGCGTCAGAATCAGAAGCAGACAACGAGTAATGTATACATCTGAGGATGGGGACGTGGAATGACAGCCGGTATGGTATAAGTACTGAGGAGGGAGGATGCTGTGATGCAGAGTGTTTGTAGTATGTGGAGAAATACAAGTTGGGCAGTATATTGTTATGTTTAAATTCCGTTAAACAGAAAATGTGAAAATGTAAGAATACTGACGAATTGTGAGTGAGTAATGCACTGACGCCAAGCTGTGAAATATCAGATAACACGCCGCCGGTCCGCTGGATGTCAGCTGATGGGCTGTGTATGACTACCACCAGCGTTCTCAGTGGAGGACACCTGTAGCCGGCCCTACGCGGTTGTAGGCGAATACAATGTACATTTTTCGTTATGTGATGAACAGTGCAATAAACATCTTACACCAAAAAAAAAAATATATATATATATATATATATATAATATTATTTTATGGAGGAGGGCTGCATAGCCCCCCTCCTGAAGCCACTTCAAGGCCCCGGGGACTCCATTCCCCGGGGACGGCATTTTTCTTTTATTTATTTTGACCGTCACCGCTGGGGACCGTAAGAGGGTCTTCAATACCCCCACTGTCTCGCCGGCTCTCCGCCTCCTGCAGGAGCCGGTGTTCTTTCGAAATCCGAACTCAGCATTGGATTGGTAACGCGGGCACTCGGGCAATGCCCGAGGGGCCAATGTCCAGTTTCAGCTGTGGGCTGCTTTTTTTAACAGACTTGGGAAGATGTAGCGGTTTCTGTGTTATTCGGATGCCGCCAGCGGCCCAGTTGGTGCCTGAGTGGCCTCAGCCTCAATTACTTCTCTTTTATCAATGAGCAGAGGTGTTATGCCCTTTCTCTCGTGGGGCCGGCCCATTAACATATGCTTATTGAGCGGGGAAGGGAGCATGACCAATAGCAGCCTCACTTGAATACAGGTGTGTTTCACCAGTGCAAGCTAATCCGTGCATTTTTCTTGAATACCCTTTTTTTTTAATAAAACTTCGCCAAAGCAGTGTTTTGCAAAGGCAATATGTAAATGTGGGGCACTTTTTTTATCGTGCCCAGGCCGATTTTTAATCCCAATCCAACCGTGTCTGAACTCCATCTGTGTATGTACCCCCAAGGAGTTGCCTTCACTTTGCACATGCATGTTTGGGTTGGCGCATGCGCTTTAATGTTACACATGCGCACAATACGTCCCACCGTCTGGCTATGTACCCCTAACGTATTTCATTTTATTTGCGCATGCTCAATTACAACGTGCCCAATCACAGCTCTCACACCCAGTGATATCATGCTCAATCAATCATCCTTCTGCAAAGCATTTATAACCTGCCAACCTTTTTGAACCTTTACTATTCCGCAGTCACAGCCATTGACAGTGATCATATCCACGTCTTCATAGGTGAGCATTTTTTTAAATTAATCTGAACAATCTTTAAATCCGCGTAAATGCACATTTTTGTTCGATTTGACAATGTTGTTTTTAAGCACGCCATCCTGCTTTTTTATATCATTAAAGTTGACTTTGTAACTTTTGTTTCTGGGCAAATCACTTAATCCTGCCGCGTTTCTTTAATTTGGATTGCGCCACATGGCCGTTCCCACACCACTGTGCAATGTGCTGTTCAAGTTAATCCAATGTAGTTTTTCTCGTGTAAGTAGTGCGCCACGTGCCCCATGCATTGCAAAAGTAATATTTTCGGCAGTATTTTAGCACGATTTCCAGCTCTCATACCTCCAATATCTTTCCTTGGTAACGATGTTTCCGGGCAAATCACTATCGGTGACATGCATCAACAAAACGTTTTGCGATTCCCTATTAGCGATTTTTAAGGAATCGCAAATAAGGAATCGCAAAATGGGATGCAACAAGAAAATAGCCATATTCAAAGGAATCGCTAAAAATCGCAGAACTAATTGCGATATCGCAATTTGCGATATCGCAAATTGCGAAATCGCAAATTGCGAGGTCGCACGTTGATGCATATTGATGATGTCAGAACCAGGAACTGTGCCCTCCAAGCCTCATTCTGATACAGGAAATGTGCTCTGAGAGCCTCATTTTCACTCCAGGAGCACAGAGAGAGGAGGGAGCTGGTACTGGGAGCAGGAGAGGAGTGTGTCTGATTATTAAAACAAAATGGAGCCTGCAGAAATTGTTGAGGACTCTCAAAGTGACAGAAAAAGAAAACATACGTTTTCTGAAACAGAAATTGAAGCCCTGATTGAGGGAGTTGTACACAACAATGAGAAGCTGTTTGGGAAGTCTTCTCTCAAGGTGCCTGAGCAGGAGAAAAGGAGAATATGGCTCATGATACAAAGCAGAGTGAACGCAATTGGGGTCACTCATCGTACCACCGCCGAACTGAAAAAAAGGTGGTACGATTTGCGCAGTAGGGCCAAGGCGTGCATCGCAAACCGCTTGAAGGCTGCACTAGTAACTGGAGGAGGGACACCACCACACACCGGCAACACTCCCATGCAGGATTTAATAGAGTGCACAATCCAGAAAGAAGCTGTTGTTGGTGTGATGAATCTGGATACCTCCGGAGCAGCACACACGTCCCAAGGTAAGAGGAATGCATGTGTACATTGTCCCTATCACAGCAGTATGAATGGTAGCTCTGCATAGCGCACACGCAAGCAGTGAAACAATAACATCACTTTCAAAGGTATAGCAAGTGCATCATGGGAGATGCAGTTTGATCAAGCAGTTACAGTCACAGACACACATATAATTAACACAAATTCCAAAAGTTTAGTAACTGTGCCAAAGTATAAATGTTTATTCATGTTACAACAGTCACATAACCTAATAAGCATACATTAATGCTGTTGTGCACTGTTTAAACTCACAGATGCAGAACATGGTGATGCTGGGGACAATGATGTCCAGGACATCCAGCTGAGCAGCGCCTCAGAACCAGAAAACACTCCACCTTCCAAAAGCATCCAATCAGGAGTCCCACAATCACGTAGGACACCCGTCCAAAGTTTGTTCCCTTATCACACGGATGAAGAGGCTGATGCAGCACCTCATGTCACCAACCCACAAAGTACTTCCGCAACAAGTAGATCATCCTTCTACCGTAGAGCCAAGGCAAGGTTGACAAGGAGACGACGCAGAGCACGAAGGCCACAGCAGGTGGAACTGTTGAATGAGGTCTGGGGTGGCTTGGAGGGACAGATGCTTCGGTCACATCGCCTGCAGGCAAAAAACACAAGATTGATCAAGGGGGAAATTGCCAAAATGTCTGGTAATCTAGCTATGCTTGCCACTAGTCTCCAGGAAATGACAAGAGTAATGTTGGAGGGACAAAAAGCACACAATGCACACCATCAACAACTCATGGAGCAACTGAAAATGCAAGTGCCGTCCAACAACACACTGGCCACAGCAACAGCTATGTTGTCACGTAGAATGGCAACAATGCACACCGAAATGACCAATGATAACAGTGATGTTGCTACAGGAGTACAGCAAGTCACAAACGCAGTAGAGATGGAGACCGCATCTACAAGTGGTGAAAACATCCCTGCACCAAATGTAGTCAGTGAGGGTGCCTCAGACATTATCAATACACCAATGCCAATTGTTAATGAGGCTAGACGGTCAAAACGCTTTGCCATCACATCCACACCCAGCCTAGGGCAAGAAGATGCTGCTGCCGAGAGGCATCTCGGTGTTCAGGGCAAGAAACGCTAGGCTCACATGCACAAATCCTGTTGAGATGGTGAATGAACCTTTCTCACATTGTGACCTTATTACTGACTGACAAGTATTTTATTATTTGAGTGATAGTAAATGTTGTTGGCAACAAAAGTGTGCCCAAAGCCACTTTTAAAGTGCGCCTCTGTTTCCAGGTCACATATTCTTATTATTAAAAATTACTTTGCAAACCATACTGTCTTCGTGTCATCATTACTCACCTTAAAAGTAATTTTGTGTGATCTCAATTCTGCGTCTGCATCCTTCAGCTGTGTCAGATCCTTGTTGGGCACGTTGGTGAGGGATTGGCTGGTTTTCATCCTCAGAGTCACTGTCAGAAAGGTCAATTTCCAGGCCTCCCTTCGTCGCTATGTTGTGCAGCATGGCACATGCTGCCACAATTTTGCAGCATTGCTCTGGGTTGTACTTCATTGCATCTCCTGTCTTATGTAGGCATCTGAATCTGCTCTTTAGTAGCCCAAATGTTCTCTCTATCACATTCCTTGTTGAGATGTGCGCAGCATTGTATCTTCTTTGGGCGGCTGTTGCAGGATTGAGATAAGGTGTCATGAGGTAATTGCGCAAGGCGTATGCGCTGTCGCCTACATGTGAGAAAAGAAGATATGTCAACTATATGTTTCAGATATGCATTTGTGACAAGTTTGTGATGCTGTGTAGCACATATTTACCCAGCAAATGTCCCTCTCCAAACTCTCCCCTTGCAAGTCGTGTCTGCATGCCACTTTGCCTGAAGATGAAAGAATCATGTGCACTGCCAGGAAATACCTCCAATTAAAAACATTAGAAATAAAAAGAGCTTACTTACAACCCCCTGCCACTTTTGGGCCACTTTCAACATGAGAAAAGTAAAACAAAAGTGGCACAAGAGTTTTGTAAATAAGCCCTAAAAAATATTGTCCTGCATAGTAACTTCATCTCTCACCTAATTCTGTCTCATCTGTGAATCATTTTAAAGACCTGTTAATCTGTAATATAAATATGACACAGTAGGCACTTCTATACAGACACCGTTTGAATGCAAGCCTATAAGATAAGTGAAATCTGTCAGGTACACTGCACACATTAAAAAATAGAAAATATTGTTGTGTTACTTTGACTTGTAATGTGTGACCTCATTTAGTCACATCGATCTAATTTTTTTTTTTGAAAACCTTTATTTATCAAGTGCACAATACACAGCGTCTGCCTACAACCCTATTGGGCCGGCCGCTATGACAAACATTCGAAAAGTAGAACACAGTACGTAGCAGTGGTGGCCGCTTCGCGGTCCATTATAGTGCAGTGCATAATATAATATTCAAAAGGATATCAAAGGTTCAATTTTATAATTTTGTTCAAGTGAAAAACAAAAAAGGAAAACAGACACATGGTAAATTAACGGCAAGGCTCACAGGAGGGGGGGGGAATGGGAAACAGTATAAAAGAATGGAAACAAGTCTACTACGGGAGGGAGTTGATGAAGGGAATGTAGAGCAAAAATAATGAAAAGAACGCAATTTATGGGGAGGAGGGAATGGCCTCGGCATAGTCAAGCGGGGGGGTACAGATATCACCTCGGTAAGCATTCCATTGTGCCCAGATCCTGTTCCACTTCCTAGGACGACCCCGTGACTCGTACACCGTTTTCTCCCGAAACATGCACCAGTCCATGTTTTCTTTCCAGGCACTGAGCCTAGGCGGTCTATTGGAGCCCCAGAGCTGAGCTATGTCTCTCTTGGCGACCATGTTGCCCAGAGTGATCCAGAAGGTCTGAGCAGCCGTACAGTCCGTAGGCTCCCACACATTGAGCAAACAGCGTCGTGCCTCGGGAAGAAGGGGGACCCCAGTAACACGTCCCATCACATCGTGGACCCTAGACCAGAAAGCTGAGATAACCGGGCATTCCCACAAGACATGCAAAAAGGTACCATCCATCCCACAACCACGTCTACACAGTCCGTCCGTCGCAAGCCCCATCTGTACCAGACGCGTACCAGTCACATACACACGGTGGAGGATCTTTAGTTGGACAAAACAAAGCCGAGCCGGGATAGCCACCTCCTTAGGGGAAGAAATAGCCATTTGCCAGTCTTCGTCATCTAGTTCGAGCCCATCCGCCACCCAGGAGGCACGAAGCTTCTCCAGCAGGTCAGCCCTGTTGTTAATAAGTTTCTTATAAATTAAGGAAATAGTACTGTCAGGGACGTGGCCATCAAGAATACGATCTTCCAACGGGGATGACTGGGGGACGTCAGTCCCGGGGGGAAAAACGGAGGATAGGGCATGTCGTACCTGAAGATACCGAAAATACTCCCTATCATCCAGTTTAAATTCCACCTTCAGGGCCTCAAAGGATTTCACAGTACCCCTGGCCCAGAGATCCTCCACCTTGCTAATCCCAATCATATCCCATCTATCAAATCCTTTCGTCCACCACAGGTTGCCCAACCGTTCAGAATCATACAACGGGGTCATACGCGTCAATCTGCCGCCCCATCCCGTAGCCACAGTAGCATCCTTCCAGGCACGCACAGCACATTTCGTAGGGCCAGTCAGAAGACGAAGTGGCGGCTTCGAGTACAAAGCTCTATTAAAGTTACCGCCTGGCAACAGGAGTTTGTCCAGGGCAAAAGCGGGAGTGGGCTCCGAAGAATATGTCACATGATTGATTGCGCTTAAAGGTGAGGCCCAGTAGCATTGTTTAATGTCGGGCAAAGCAATACCGCCATCATACCAGGGGAGTGTAAGTTTAGATAATGCAATACGGGCACGTCCATCCCAGATCAATTGCCTCTGTAGGCTTTCGATTTCACGGAAATAGAGAGCGGGGACCGGGTCAAAAAAATTCTGCAAGGCATGAAGGAACCTAGGGAGCGACATCATTTTAAAAAGCGCCGCTTGTCCCAGTGGGGACAAGGGCAATTCACGCCATCGACGGACATCTTGCTTGAGGCGACGGAGGGGAGCGTAGAGGTTTCGATCGTATCGCAACGAGGAATCCATGGAGACAAAGACCCCTAAATATTTGAAACCGTCTTCCGCCACCTGTATAGGAAACCTACGGGGCAGCGGAGGTAGTACCCCCGCTATGACATAAACACATGACTTAGCCCAATTGATAACCAGCCCAGAGTTCTTACCAAAAGAAGTGAGAACGTCAAAGAGCACATTCAAAGACTTCTGGGGAGAGGTGAAGTAGAGAAGGATGCCGTCGGCGTAAAGCGAGACGCGATCTTCCAGATCCGGTGCCCACCGGATCCCTTTAATCGAGGGTTCCCACTGAAGCCACGCCGCAAGAGGCTCAAGCGCCAGCGCAAACAGAGCGGGGAAAGCGGGCACCCCTGACGGGTGCCACGGCCCAGTGGAAAGGAATCGGAGCTTCTGCCGTTCACCACGACTTGAGCCAACGGTTGCTCGTACAGGAGCCTCACCCACGCAATAAAACTAGGGCCAAAGCCGAACTTGGAAAGGGCCGCCCACAGATATGGCCATTCTATGGTGTCGAAAGCCATTGTAGCATCTAGGGAGGCCACTACCGCAGGCCCAGTGAGAGTTCCAGCTCTCGCAAGAACGCCGTGGAGCCTACGCAGATTAAGGGCTGTGTTCCGATGGGGTATAAAACCGGATTGATCCGGATGGATCAAGTCACAGATGACAGACAACAGCTGATTAGCCAAGACTTTGGCAAGAATTTTGGGTTCAGCATTTAGTAATGAGATGGGGCGATAGGAGGTGCAGCGGTCCCGAGGCTTGCGATCTTTATGAATGACCACTATGGTAGCCAGGCGCTGTTCAGATGGAAGGACTCCATCCTCAAATGCATCCTGAAACATGGCCCGCAAGTGGGCGGCCATTTTGTCAGGTCGAAGTTTATAGAGCTCAATAGGCAAACCATTGGGCCCCATCGCTTTACCCGACTGCAGGGACCTAATGGCAAGAGCGATCTCGTCCACCGTGAAAGGGGCTTCCAAGGCCAATCTATCCTCCTCCGAAACACAGGGAAGAGCAATATCCCGCAACAGTAAACGGGAGTCGGCCTCATCTCGGTCACTAACCGGGCTATAAACCTTCCGAAAATGGTCCACGAAACAGCCAACAATCTCACCGGGGTCAGACACACTTTCACCAGTCTCGCGGGTAATGACGGGTACAACCCGATTCATCCTTTCAGCCTTATCCAGCCACGCAAAGAGTTTACTAGCCTTGTCACCCACATCATACAAACGGCCCAGCTGATTCACACGCATCACCTTAGCAGCATCAGTCACACAAGCTCTATAATCCGCCTGCTTCAGTTCCAAGGAGTGTAGGAGCGCAGGCGTATCATCCCCACCCAACTCACTTTCGAGTGTGGTTATTTCGGTCTCAAGGGCCAGCACAGCCTCCCTCTTAGCTTTCCTTTCAGCAGCAATAAGAGACAGTGCGGAACCCCGTATAACAGTCTTGAAGACCTCCCAAAGAACCGTAGGGGAAGCTACTGAACCTACATTCTCATCGAAATAGCAATCAATCGCCTTGACCAAATCTGATCGGAGCCGAGGGTTCCGAAAGGGCCAGGGCGGGACAGGGGGAACTCTGCTTCCAAATACACCTCCTACGGAAACTTCGAGCAGTAAGGGGGAATGATCTGAAATACCCCTGGGGAGATGTCGAACTTCCCGCACCAAGGATAAGTTAGAAGTCAACATAAAAAAGTAATCTATCCTTGAGAGACTGCCATGGGCACCAGAGTGGAAAGTGTATTGAGTCTGTGAGGGGTGTAACGATCGCCAAACATCTACTAGACCAAAAGTTTCCGTCATGTCAGTTAACCACATCTGGGAAAACGGCAGAACTCTAGGGGGCAGCCGATCACAGTCACCCGACATCACCGAGTTAAAATCCCCACCCATGATCAGCAGTCCATCAGGGAGCCCAAGGAGCGTCCTGCCGAGATCAGCATACGTGGTAGTCTGCAGCCCCGGGGGAACATAGACAGCAACTATTACAATTAGCTTCCCCTCCCATCTCCCCGAGACAGCAGCATAGCGACCCCGATCATCAAGGGTGACATCATCAACTTCAAGGGCCAAGGAGGATTTTACCATTATACCCACCCCTCTGGAGCCGGACGTAAAACCAGCGTGAGCGACAAGCCGGTAACCTCGGCGGCTTGAGAGCTTTACAGGCGTTACCAATCAAATGGGTTTCTTGGAGTAGAACAACATCTGGGGCATGACGTCTTATGAATTGCAACACAATACCACGTTTAATCATATCTCCCAAGCCATTGACGTTCCAAGAAAGAACCTTTACATCACCCCCATCCCAAAAAGAGTGTCCCAACCCTACCCCCTCCCGGAACCTCAAATCGAGGATGTACGCAAGCAATATAGTACCATGTGAAAAGAGAAGCAACAAACACACAACACAACCAAGTCCCCACCACTCACCCCCCAACCATGAACCCGTTACAACGCCCCCCACCCTGCACCCCTGCTGACTAAATAGCCACCCCAAACTGCAGTGTGCCTGTCGCCCCATCTGATCTACACAAACAAACCCCTGAGGAGGAAGGGAGAAACTACCCCAACCCGCCCCACCCCGGGCCGAAACATAAAGCACATGATAAAGTTACTCTGTAAAGGTTACGATCCAAAACCGGACCTCGTGGGTCCAAATTCAGCCCTGCGCGGTTGCGCCTCCCTCCGCGCCTCCGGGGCCTCCACTCTCAGGGTCGTCTTTTGGCAACGAGTCCAACCAGTCACTGGCAATGTCCGGCTGATCGAAGAAGTAAGCACGGTCCCTGTATTCGATACTCAGGCGAGCGGGAAACAACATTGCATACTTTAGTCCCAGATCTCTCAAGCGACGCTTCACTCCGAGGAATCCAGAACGTTGACGCTGCACTTGGGGAGTGAAGTCAGGATAGATCGAGACAGAGTTGTTGTCGAATTTCAACGGGCCGTGTTTGCGGGCGGCCTGAAGAATGGCGTCCCTGTCTCGAAAGTGAAACAGCCTAGCGATTATAGGCCTCGGGGGTCCCCGCGGCTTAACCTGCCCGCCTGGGAAGCGATAGGCGCGCTCGACCGCAAAGAATTTACTGAGGCCTGGGGGAGCGAGTTTAGCGACAATTAGCTCCTCAACCAGTAAATCGATCGAGGCAGCGCCACTGCCCTCCGGCACCCCGACTAGGCGGATGTTGTTCCGTCGGGCAATATTATCATATTCCTCCATGCGTTTGGTTAGCAGGTCTTGCGATGAACGCAGATTCCCAATCTCCGACTGTGCTTCCGCCATGTCTGTCACCAGACTGGATGCTTTCAGGTCTAGTGCCTTGACCCTCTCATTAGTCTTGGCTAAATCAGCTCGAATAAGGGTAACATCGACCGCCACCGTGTCTATCTTGGACACGATGGCCTCATATTGCTGACCCATATCGGCCTTAAGCCCCGCAATGGCGGCCAGTAGGTCTTGAAGTGACACCTCTGAAGAGGTCGCCATGTCCGTCTTTGGGTCTTCCAAGCCGCGGCTGGCAGCACTGGGGGAACCTCTCGGCTGTGTATAGCGATCGATCACGTTAGACTGGACCGATCCCCCACGAGTTGTGGCCTTCCTGCGCTTCTCCACCTCGGGTTTCATCGCCATGTGGAATTCAGCACCGCACTGGGACCTCCCGTGTGCGATAGAACGTCAGCGATCCTTGAACCCCGAAATCTTGGTTTTTGCAAGAAATGTCACAGACCACTGAGCCAGCACTGCGAAGGAAGCGTGCTGCCAGTAATAACACCAAACCAGGATTACAGAGCAGGTCTCAGGCAGTAAATGCAAGGGTGGACCAGAAACCGAAAGTGAAAGTGACACACTATCGGTGAAGCAGATGCCAGGCAGCCGTTGTTGTTGCATTACTGCTCGGCCATCCAAGGCAGCAGAGTCCCCGGTTCCGTCCGGGGCTAGGCCAGAAAGCTTGAGACGACGTAAAAATGGTCCCCGAAGTCCGATCTCGGCCCAAAAAAGTTCTGCAGCATCAGCAAGAGTAACACTTCAAAAGCCCGTCAAAGTGACCAGGATAGCCGAAGGATAAATCAAGAAGGACGGCGCGGGTCTCGGGAGCTCTCTGCTCACGCGACCATCTTGGATGCCCGCGTAGCTCCTCCCCTATAGATCTAATTTTAAACACTAATTTTCTTTTTTGTTTTGCAGATTAACTACAGTACTTCTATTAGATTCCATATTATATGTTGTTTGTTATATTATTTTGTTAAAGTTATGGTTCTAGTTATTTAATGTATTGTTATCATTTACTTATATTTCCAGTTATTTATTGTTTTAATAAAAGTGAATAAAAAAAATACATGTATTTTTTTTCTTTTGTGGGGGTAGCAGTCCACAATAGAAATGCTATTTATAATTTGAAGTATAATTCTGAGGCTAGCTCTTCACCAGATCTTTACCAGAGTGTATAGCTACAATTTACGATTCCAATTCAATAGAATAAAAAGTACAACACCATTACTGTTACTATAATAACAGGCAGAAAACTGTTTGGGGGTAGGGTTAAAAATTACTGGCTGTACAGAAAGCGTTATATTTACCCTGGATCCTCTACATGACAGAAAGGAAAGCAAAGTAAAACAAAACACTGTGTACCAGATTTACAACCCCCTTGCACCACTTTCACATCCAACCCCCCTACAAAATTACAAGTATGTGAGCCTCAATGACCCCCCTCAAGCTCCGGGAATCACCACCCTCGGGAATTGGTGTATTACGGGAGACAGACTGCGAGGCCCTCCTCCTGGTGCCCTTGAGGGCCCTGGCAACTACTACGACCGGCTCCTGCAGTGTCCCGTGGTGCCTGTCCCCGGTATACTGCTGTTTGCTTTGACAGAGCTGGACTGTCATGACTCCCGCCCTCCCATAGCAAACATAGTTTGCTTTTTGAAAGACAGAGCAGTGAAATGTACTCTCACTTTCAAAATCCAAAGCAGATTGCATTGCCATATACAAATTATCATCTACCCATGCAAAAAAGCAATACTGACTCCCGAAGAACGCAAAAGTTCATCACACAATGTTGCTAAAAAAACAGCAAGTGTGCTCGACTTTTCAATATACTACCTTATCCTACGTAATGTTATTTTCAATCACATTCTGATATCCGATAAGAATCGTGCTTTTAAAAAACAGAAACATGCACCCTAGTTTTCTGTGTAGAATGCCGTCAAACAACCAATCATTTCTTTTCTGTTTTAATTTCACTTTTCCCCCAAACTCCCTTTGTCTATTCTAAGATATGACAAAGGCAGAAACGGAACTACTCCATTCTGTTTTGGCCACAGATTGAGAAAGCTAGGAAAAAATGTGAATAAATCTGTTTTTACTTTTCTCCGAGACTATAGAATGGAGTCCATATACCACAACAATCTGCATTTCAATATGTATGGCACCTATAGGAGAGATGCTGTACATTTTACAGATGAAGGGAACAGTCTTTCTCATGTACTTTAGACTTTGCATCGGTACTTACTTGTAAGTACTAAAATCTCTCAATAAACACAAGGGCTCTTTTTAGAGCCACCCAACATCTATACACATAATCTTGATCTATATCTCAAAAATACATGCTTCTTCTTTTTCTGCGGCAAAATGCGTGGATCCTACGCGCATGCCGCAACTTTAAAAAAAAGAAAAATACTATCTTATTTTTTTGGCCCTATGGGTCCTAATGTGACCCCCTGAGCAGGCCTAGGGGGTCAGGGTGTGTCTACCCTGCCCCCTTTTCACATTTTGAACACATATTTCACTGACTTCCTCAGCCTCGATTCTACGGAGGCACAAAATGGCTGCCAACAGTTCCTGATTTCGAATGTTTACAACCGCTTGACAGCCAATTAGAATTCAACGCGCCATTGGGACGGTGCGCTTATCCTACGAGGCCAATCCTCTCACAATCCGTGGATCCTCCTCTCCCATAGATATATAAAAATGACTTTAACCGTAATTTTCAAAGAAACTACTGAACAGATTGACACCAGATATGTGAAAGGCAGAAGTCGGAACTGAGGACTACCTCTCTGCCAAATTTGGTGTGATTCCGTTCACGATTCGTGCTGTAGCCGTGCCTAAAGGTCCTATGGGAAATTGCATGGGGAAAACACATTTTGGGACCCCCCTTTTTTATTGGCCCCCGCTTCACCAATCACCCCCAAACTTTCAGGGAAAGAGCAAAACTGAGCTGGACAAAAGTTTGGAAAATTTCAAGAAGATTCATCAATCGACGAAAAAGTTACTGCTAATAGAATATTGCGGATTTCCTATGGATAATAGGTCCTAACTATAACTACCTACTGGCGACCGCCCGGTAGGTAACATATATATATATATATATATATTACAAGGGAAGAAAAGCTGCTGGCAGGATCAATCCATCATGTTATGGAGGGACGTGGATATTTTGCCGTTGTCTCCAGTTTGGCCCTAGTTGGGAAAGTGGGGCTGGAAGTAGGGGCAAGTGAGGCAGCTTTTTCTTACCTGGCTGTACAAGCCGCCTGACCTCGCTCTCCAACTTGGCCCTTCACCTACTATGAACAATTTCAATTCAGGCCACTAGTTTCACCTTCCCCGGCCCAACATCGCGCTGCATTGTGGGAGATGCAGTTTGTTCAACCTAAACTGCATGGGTGGAGCTCGAGAACACGGGGGCCAGGTGTACTGACTTCACTGAAAGAAAGGCTGGACAATTAAAGACCAGCATATAGTCCTTTCAGCTACGAGAATTTCGGCATTTTCAAAAGGAAAAAGAGATTTCCGAAACGCGTCATGCCACAAGATCAATAAAGTTTGCCTCACCGTGCTCCGCTGTGTCCCTCTCATCTCTTCAGCAAAAGGGGAAGGTGTTTTGTTCATTCATATATATATATATATATATACAAGCTCCAAATTCCTCAGTAATACCCAGCCGGGTTTGAAGGAAAACCAGCACTCACGAGAGCAGCAGCAGGAATTTCAGCAGGAAAGTTTTATTTTTAGAACAAATGCGTTTCGGGAATGGAATCCCTTCGTCAGTGTTTACATCGGAAAGGATTGTGCGGCACCATTATCTATGTTTGCAGACATTATTGACACAAACAACGGACTTAAGCAGTCACACGTAAAATGCACGCCATCTTGAAATGTGTTAATACTTCACATATAACCATAGCGAGGTATTTCGTTCTTACATCTGTATATGAGTCATTTCAGGCAAACCGCCATATCTTAAACACAATGCACATTAAGGCAACGATTATCATGAAACGGTTACTTAATAAATAACTAATTAACCTGATGGAGGACAAAACGATTGTATGTAAACCCTCCGATAAAGGAGGTAACATAGTTATTATGTCCAGGCCACAATATGTTGCAGAAGCCATGCGTCAGCTCCAAGATACATCATGCTACGCTGCCATCACGAAAAAGGATTATTGGGCGAGTATTGAAGAATTACATACTTTGCTCAAGAAATGGCACGACAGACAGATGATTGATCTTGATGAATATCTTTTTCTAAAAACGATGAACCCTACTTTACCTTGTTTTTACCATCTGCCCAAGGTACATAAGAACATTGATGCCCCCCCTGGCAGACACATAATTTCTTCAATGGGAGGCCTCACAGAGAATCTCTCGAAATTTTTGGACCATTTTCTATTCAGCTTTGTATTATCTCTGAAATCCTACATCAGGGATACTACAGACTTTATAAAAAGAGTGGAACCTCTTGTCTGGCAATCCTCATATGTACTAATCACTTTGGACATAACAAACCTCTATACCTGCATAGACCATGAGCAATGTCTTGTAGCTGTCGAATTTTTCCTGAACAAAAGAGAATTGAAATTTGCCACCCACAATAAGAAGTTATTGGAACTTATAAGATTCTGTCTATACAATAATATCTTTCTTTTTCAGGATACCTTATATCGACAGCGCTCTGGTACGGCGATGGGCTCCTGCTTCGCCCCCAGCTATGCAAATTTATTCGTAGGCTGGTGGGAGGAGCAGGTAGCCTGGGCCCCCAGGAACGCCACTTGGAATAACAAGGTGGTGGTATGGAGCAGGTATATCGATGACCTGTTCCTAGTGTGGGATGGGTCTATAGATGAGGCCAACCAGTACATAAAAGTGCTGAATGATAATGAGTGCAACCTTAAGTTCACAGGGGAAGTAAATAAAGAAAGGGTCAATTACCTCGACCTTCAAGTGAACGTAAAAAATGGATACATTTGCACCCAACTTTATCGTAAGTCGACTGCCGGCAATAACGTTTTACACGCTTCAAGCGGTCATCCCCGTAAACTCATCAATAACATTCCTTACGGAGAGTTCTTACGACTCAAGCGCAATTGTACACAAAATGAGGATTTTGAAGTAGCGGCCACTGACAGTATAGAGAGATTCCGTAATAGACGGTATAACTGGAACCTTCTTCAAGATGCTTTGAATAAAGTTAGAAAGATACCTCGCAGTACCCTTTTTGAAGATAAAAAGAGTGGCTCCACTGAAGTGAAATTCCGCATGATCACACCTTTTTCTGCGGACTCTTTTAAATTAAGATCTATCTTATCTAGGCATTGGCACATTCTCAGATCCGACCCAATTGTGGGGTCCGATATACCTGATATCCCACTAATAACCTTCAAGAAGGCACGATCACTGCGTGATGAGATGGTTCACAGTTATCTACAACCACAGGAGAAACAATTAGGGACCTTAAAGGATGTAAAAGGTTTTTTCCCTTGCGGAAAATGTAAAGCCTGCTCTGCCAGTAAAATAACTTTGACGTATGAAGTCACAGGCTGCAAAGGTGGGAAGAAAATCACTAAATTCATGTCCTGCCATACAGATCACACAGTTTATTGCTTGGTGTGTCCCTGTCCCTCTAGATATGTTGGAAGTACCATTAATCCTGTCAAACTCCGGATGCTGGAGCACATGCGGGCTATTGCGAATAAAGATTTCACATACCCGGTAGCCCGGCACTTTGCAATTAAGCACAATAGTGACAGAAATCTCCTTAGATATTTCTGCTTAGATCAAGTTGTTGAAAACCCTAGAGGAGGCAATAGATTGCAGACACTGAGGAAATTAGAATCCCGATTCATCATAGATCTAGAGACAAGGGCACCGAAGGGACTGAACATGGGGGAAGAGCTCTCATCTCATTTGGGTTGAATGGCATATGTTCAGAATATATGATAGTCTGTTTTACATACTAGACATAAGTGTGATGTAAATACTGAGTTTAATTGAAGATGTACCCAGATGTACATTTTATTACCATAGCGACTGTATAAAAGGTTTGTCATTTCTCGTAGCATTGATCTGAGATTTCAGCGGCCATCTGTTTGGCTACAATTGCCGACCCACGGCTAGATTTTGCTTAATATAGAACTTCAATAATGCGATATTCGCATAGAACTAGCATTGTGTTTTACGATGCTATTATTTCTCAGATACATGCTCTGTGGTTGATTTTGCCCACTAAATAGTCGGGAAATGATCTTTGGAAGAATGAAGTTATGGGTAGCCGATTCACGGCGTAATTAGTTATTAAGTAACCACTTCATGATAATCGTTGCCTTAATGTGCATTGTGTTTAAGATATGGCGGTTTGCCTGAAATGACTCATATACAGATGTAAGAACGAAATACCTTGCTATGGTTATATGTGAAGTATTAACACATTTCAAGATGGCGTGCATTTTACGTGTGACTGCTTAAGTCCGTTGTTTGTGTCAATAATCTCTGCAAACATAGATAATGGTGCCGCACAATGCTTTCTGATGTAAACACTGAGGAAGGGATTCCATTCCAGAAACGCGTTTGTTCTAAAAATAAAACTTTCCTGCTGAAATTACTGCTGCTGCTCTCGTGAGTGCTGGTTTTCCTTCAAACCAGGCTGTGTATTACTGAGGAATTTGGAGCTTGCATTTGACCCGCTTTCAGAGTGACTCGTGTGTTTGGTGTTTCTGGAGCTATAATATATATATATATATATATATATATATATTGTGAGTACTGGATCCCGCCAATTAGAAGGAAGCAGAGACGGCACACCAGGAAACCTTGCACAAAACCCTTTATTGTGCACTCGTTAACCCAAGACGACGCGTTTCGGCGTAAGCCTTTTTCAAGTAACCGCCATTTTGTTATTTGCCACTTTTATAGTCCCACAACTATTTTTAGTACAGCATAGACATAAAGAAAATACTTAATGGTGAACCATCAACAATAAAAGGAAAATTCCACAAATTATATTTCATTATGTCAACAATTCAGTGTTCATTGTCTACACATAGGTCAATGCGTCTAGTGTGGGAGTGGGCGATGTCAGACTACCCCGCTGCCAACATTACAAATGGTCGTGATAATGTTCGACAATGAGCCCTGCCGGGAACGTTAGCAAAATAATATGTAATCTATACTGCAACGGAGCCCCGCATGTCAGTATCGAGGTAAATATTCCTCGTGAAGCGATGTTTACATCGGCTTGAAACCGCTAGGTATCATGGGGAATGTAGTCTGATACCGCAGATCGGGACCATAGTCCCGAGATAATATATGGGAGCTCCCAGATTTGTTTGCGTGGTTAATGACATTGGATGGGGCTATGTGAATGGAGGAGAGCTCCGCTCGTAAATAGACCATCATTTGAGATTTGCCAGGGGGTGATGGGCGGTAGAGGTCAAGGTATGAGTGCTTTAATTAGGATGAGTGTAAAGTGAGAAATTACGATCCAAATGCATGTGTATATACAGTGAAAATTCAAAGAAAAACATAAAAATTAAGTGACAACCAACTCAAATTTAAATCCATTATCCTGAGTATGGTGTCATGTTCCTAAGTTCGACTATTAATGCATTGCATACAATTCAAAACAGTGGGGATAATACCATCCTATCAAATCCTAAAGGCTGGGTCCCCCCACTAATTGTCTTACGCATGTCTAAACATAGGAGATTTTATCAAATAAAACGTGAAAGAGTGTAACACACAATTCATTCATCACAACGCAGGTATACTTCAGCTTAGTCCTGGTCAGTTCTAGGAGCCTATATGGGATGCCAATTCCTCCCCATAATTAAGTCCTTTAGGGGCCTTACTCTCCATGTCAATGATTCTTCTGGACTCCCTCATCCTGAGCTGCGTTTCACGGTCCCCACCTCTGATGGTTCTAGGTATTCTATCTATTCCATAGAATCTTAGACTGCCATTGTTGCTATCATGTTTTTCTTCATAATGGCGAGCCATGGGGTAATTATGATCTTTATTTGAAATGGCACGAAGGTGCTGCAGAATCCTGATTTTTAGTGGATGCTTGGTGCTTCCCACGTACTGGAGCCCACACGGGCATTCCAGTACGTAGATGGCAAAATCGGTGTTGCAGTTAATGGGTTGACTAATGGTACGTGTTTGCCCTGTTCCTGTTTTATAGCTTTTACAGGATTTACCATTACGGTCACATTTACAACTCCCACATGTAGTGAAACCATTGGGAATTGGGGGCCATTTCATGTTTTTGTCTTCTCCGGGGTAGCTTCTAACTAGTTTGTCTTTTAGGGATCGCGCCCTTCGATACGTTATCTGTGGTCTGTTACCCACTAGTTCCCCCACAATAGGGTCAGATGTTATTATATTCCAGTTGGCCCGCATTATTCTTTCCAAAGCCCAGGCTCCCCTACTGTAGTTAGTTATCATTCTAGGTGGATTGGGTCGGGTGCTGTCCTCCAATTCTTTCCTTCTGGAGTCGCTTCTAGATGTACTGAATAGGACATCCTCCTGTTTAAAACTTTGGACTTTGGTCTGAGCCCTGTTTAGTACCTCATCATCATATCCCCTTTGGGTGAACCGTTCCATCATGGCCTTTCTTTCCAGATGGAAGTCAGCATCGGTGCTGCAATTGCGCCGAGCCCTCAAAAGCTCCCCATAGGGAATACTTCTCTTCAGGGGAGTCGGATGGTGGCTCGACGCATGCAGGACCGCATTTCCAGCTGTGGCCTTCCGGAAAAGACGTGTTGTCAAATCCCCATCCTTTACCTCTACTGCTACATCCAAAAATTCACAATATGTTTTACTGATTACATAAGTGAATTTAAGATTGAGGGTGTTGTTTCCTAGATGGCTGATGTACTGTCTCGCTAGTGCTTTGGGGCCGTTCCAAATTAAGAATAGGTCATCGATGTACCTGACCCACATGAGAATGTGGTCAGTGTACATCTCAGATCCTTCAGCCCAAACGACCTGTTCCTCCCACCAGCCTAGGAAAAGAATCGCTAGGCTGGGGGCAAAACAAGTCCCCATTGCGGTCCCGGAGAGTTGCCAGTATACCGCCTTTTCAAACAGAAAAATATTTTCCTGGAGACAGAATAACATCATTTTTTGTAGCATAGTATTATGCCTCCAACAGTCCACATGGCGACTTCTTAAGTAGTGCATACAGGTTTCCACACCCTTCACTTGATTTATACAAGTATACAGAGAGCATACATCCATACTGATCATATAGTATCCCTCCTCCCATTTCACATCATGTAGTCTCCTAAGAAAGTCTGTGCTGTCTTTGCAAAATGAGTTCAGGTTTCGTACATATTCATTCAAGTACAGATCCAGGAATATGGATGTGTTCTCCAATAGCCCTCCATTAGATGAAACAATAGGACGCCCTGGTGGTCTAGTGGTGTCCTTATGGATCTTGGGGAGGAAGTATATACAGGGGATGCGTGGATTCTCTGTCTTTAGGAATTTATACTCGTCAGTGTCCAATAGACCAGTGTGGTACCAGTCCCCAAGTAGTGAGTGATATTATTTAATGGTACGTCTATACCTTTCCCAATTGATGAGTTCATAACATGACGAGTCACTCAATTGTCTCATGGCTTCTTCTTTATAGTCCTTGTAGTTCATTACTACTACATTGCCCCCCTTGTCGGAGGGCTTGATTATAATGGAGCCATCGTCCTCTAATGCTTTCATTGCATTGCGTTGTTCCTTGGTTAGATTGTCCCATTTAGAATTTTTGAAATTTAATCGAGTTTGTTTTAACTCGTTAGTCACCACTTGGTTGTATGCTTCGATGTTGTCGAATGGGACATTAGGATTAAATTTTGTTTTTAATTTCAGGCCACTATGTTTAACTCGTTCGCCTGTTACTCCACAGGCTTGTAGTACAGCATGTTCACTTCTCTCATTAGCATCATCCGTTTCCAATGCGTACATGTCTTTTAATAGTTCCAAGTCATGTACCTGCAGGTTATTGGAATTAGAACCCACTTGATCCGGGGTTGGTTGCTTGTTACTGGAGCGCGTTGCATATATTTTCATCAATTTTAATTTCCTAATGAAAAGGAAGAGATCCACCCTGGTATCAACATAGTTCAGTGGGGCACTGGGGCAGAAAGATAGACCTAATTGTAGCACCGAAGTTTCATCTTGACTCAGGGTTCTGTCTGAGATATTTACGACAGTTTTGTTTACTTCGTTGTCCTCTTGGTTGGATCTGCACATTTTGGTTTTTCTGTGTTTCCTCTTTAACTTTCTTCTTCTACTGGCATTCCGCGTCCTCTTCCTCTTTCTTTTTTGGTGGAGCTTTTGCCCCTCGATGTTTGGCCCCTCGTTTGTACTCTGTTCTGTTGGCCTGGATCGTTCTTCTGATTCAGAATTTCGAACTCCTGATGGATAGTCAGTGGAAGCTCGCCTAAAGGGATACCACGGGTGCGATCCTCTGTGTCGGTGCTCAGGTCTGAGCTTGATCCAGATGTGACCGTTGTAGACTTTTTGTTGCTCACCAGTAACTATAGTGGCGCGAGGAAATCTAGAGCTGTATGATGAGTGAATGGGAGACAGCGAGGCAAGCTGAAGCCCTGTCCCTGTTCAGTGAGGAGCAGGACACTACGCCTATCAACGTAGCAACTAATAAAGCACCAAGCTGCGGAGAGCCCACCTTAAAACAGAAATTGGCACTACTAGAACGTTTAAGTAAACGAGAAATCAATAAATGGTGGGAAGTGGCCTCCCTCACCAACTATATCAAGGTGGGCAGAGTCCCTAGAGGATTGAGGATTAGTATCGTACCAACCTACGACAATCCCAATAAAGACTTACTTACGGAATGGGCAGCATACATGGCCAAGACCTGCAAGGGCATGCTTGAAATGCTCGTAAAGTACGCTCAAATTGATCTCACGACAACACGCAAAGATTTAGCGGAACTCAGGATTGAACTGGAGAAATATAAAAGCGAAAAATTGTTTGAGGAATTCAATAAAACACTCCCAAAGAGATTGCAAGACTACGAAGAAACCATCAAGCAAAAGAAACAACGTAAGTTCATTAGGGACAAACGGGACTATGCAGAGGGACGGATACTAACGTATGCCAGGAAATACGATAAAGCGCAAAAAAACATCAGTGCCAGACTGGTGAGCAACAAAAAGTCTACGACGGTCACATCTGGATCAAGCTCAGACCTAAGCACCGACACAGAGGATCGCACCCGTGGTATCCCTTTAGGCGAGCTTCCACTGACTATCCATCAGGAGTTCGAAATTCTGAATCAGAAGAACGATCCAGGCCAACAGAACAGAGTACAAACAAGGGGCCAAACATCGAGGGGCAAAAGCTCCACCAAAAAAGAAAGAGGAAGAGGACGCGGAATGCCAGTAGAAGAAGAAAGTTAAAGAGGAAACACAGAAAAACCAAAATGTGCAGATCCAACCAAGAGGACAACGAAGTAAACAAAACTGTCGTAAATATCTCAGACAGAACCCTGAGTCAAGATGAAACTTCGGTGCTACAATTAGGTCTATCTTTCTGCCCCAGTGCCCCACTGAACTATGTTGATACCAGGGTGGATCTCTTCCTTTTCATTAGGAAATTAAAATTGATGAAAATATATGCAACGCGCTCCAGTAACAAGCAACCAACCCCGGATCAAGTGGGTTCTAATTCCAATAACCTGCAGGTACATGACTTGGAACTATTAAAAGACATGTACGCATTGGAAACGGATGATGCTAATGAGAGAAGTGAACATGCTGTACTACAAGCCTGTGGAGTAACAGGCGAACGAGTTAAACATAGTGGCCTGAAATTAAAAACAAAATTTAATCCTAATGTCCCATTCGACAACATCGAAGCATACAACCAAGTGGTGACTAACGAGTTAAAACGAACTTGATTAAATTTCAAAAATTCTAAATGGGACAATCTAACCAAGGAACAACGCAATGCAATGAAAGCATTAGAGGACGATGGCTCCATTATAATCAAGCCCTCCGACAAGGGGGGCAATGTAGTAGTAATGAACTTCAAGGACTATAAAGAAGAAGCCATGAGACAATTGAGTGACTCGTCATGTTATGAACTCATCAATTGGGAAAGGTATAGACGTACCATTAAAGAATATCACTCACTACTTGGGGACTGGTACCACACTGGTCTATTGGACACTGACGAGTATAAATTCCTAAAGACAGAGAATCCACGCATCCCCTGTATATACTTCCTCCCCAAGATCCATAAGGACACCACTAGACCACCAGGGCGTCCTATTGTTTCATCTAATGGAGGGCTATTGGAGAACACATCCATATTCCTGGATCTGTACTTGAATGAATATGTACGAAACCTGAACTCATTTTGCAAAGACAGCACAGACTTTCTTAGGAGACTACATGATGTGAAATGGGAGGAGGGATACTATATGATCAGTATGGATGTATGCTCTCTGTATACTTGTATAAATCAAGTGAAGGGTGTGGAAACCTGTATGCACTACTTAAGGAGTCGCCATGTGGACTGTTGGAGGCATAATACTATGCTACAAAAAATGATGTTATTCTGTCTCCAGGAAAATATTTTTCTGTTTGAAAAGGCGGTATACCGGCAACTCTCCGGGACCGCAATGGGGACTTGTTTTGCCCCCAGCCTAGCGAATCTTTTCCTAGGCTGGTGGGAGGAACAGGTCGTTTGGGCTGAAGGATCTGAGATGTACACTGACCACATTCTCATGTGGGTCAGGTACATCGATGACCTATTCTTAATTTGGAACGGCCCCGAAGCACTGCGAGACAGTACATCAGCCATCTAGGAAACAACACCCTCAATCTTAAATTCACTTATGTAATCAGTAAAACATATTGTGAATTTTTGGATGTAGCAGTAGAGGTAAAGGATGGGGATTTGACAACACGTCTTTTCCGGAAGGCCACAGCTGGAAATGCGGTCCTGCATGCGTCGAGCCACCATCCGACTCCCCTGAAGAGAAGTATTCCCTATGGGGAGCTTTTGAGGGCTCGGCGCAATTGCAGCACCGATGCTGACTTCCATCTGGAAAGAAAAGCCATGATGGAACGGTTCACCCAAAGGGGATATGATGATGAGGTACTAAACAGGGCTCAGACCAAAGTCCAAAGTTTGAAACAGGAGGATGTCCTATTCAGTACATCTAGAAGCGACTCCAGAAGGAAAGAATTGGAGGACAGCACCCGACCCAATCCACCTAGAATGATAACTAACTACAGTAGGGGAGCCTGGGCTTTGGAAAGAATAATGCGGGCCAACTGGAATATAATAACATCTGACCCTATTGTGGGGGAACTAGTGGGTAACAGACCACAGATAACGTATCGAAGGGCGCGATCCCTAAAAGACAAACTAGTTAGAAGCTACCCCGGAGAAGACAAAAACATGAAATGGCCCCCAATTCCCAATGGTTTCACTACATGTGGGAGTTGTAAATGTGACCGTAATGGTAAATCCTGTAAAAGCTATAAAACAGGAACAGGGCAAACACGTACCATTAGTCAACCCATTAACTGCAACACCGATTTTGCCATCTACGTACTGGAATGCCCGTGTGGGCTCCAGTACGTGGGAAGCACCAAGCATCCACTAAAAATCAGGAT